>NC_045696.1:85125925-86487800 GCF_009834535.1 Camelus ferus | reverse complement strand
ACATGCACACACACAGGCAAGATTGCAAAGAGATCTAATCTATGATCATTCCTAATTAAAAGATACATGTGTATGAGCAAAAGAACAATAAGAAGAAATAAAACAGTCATATGAGGAGGTGAGATTAGTTTTTAATTTTTTCCAAAATGTATAAAATTATTATGGTCTTAAAAATTCACTTTATATGATGAAATAAAATAATGCTATAAAATTTTACACAACTGTAAAGTGCTCCGATTATAGCCACTATGAAGTTGATTTTTTAAAAACTCATGATTCTAACCAATATTCCTCTAACTTGCACTTTTATTTGCCAACCCAACCTACTTTGTGAAGCACTTTTAAAGTATATTGCAGTGAATTAAGCAAACATTGATCATCCCCTGTTTGAATGTATTTGAGAAACTCCAACAGGTCAAATATATTCATTTTAAACGTCACAGACTGATACTGACTTCTCTGAAACAGCTTTCTTTTCTTATCATCTCAATGACTTATTTTTCTCGTTTCTCTACTATGTAGGCTCCATGCTTAACCATTTTCTTTTTAATTCAGTGTGTTTATTGTCTCCAAGCATTGGCTTATGTAATTTTTCCCTCCTTCATTACCTCTGTCTTTTTCTAATATCTGTTCTTTTGTAGGGGGTACAGCTCAGCAGTAGAGTTTGGCCTTAGCATCAACAAGGTCCTGGGTTCAATTCCCAGCACCTCCATTAATAACAACAACAAAAGATTAAAAATAAATTAATTACTTTTAATTTTTAAAATAGCATTACATTATTTAAAATATTATATATTATAATACCTATTATTTTAACTTATTCAAAGAACTTTCTTAATATAGTATTCAATATTTATTATCTACCCTATGTCTATCTAATGCTGAATGCATAGTCCATTAACATTTTTTCTGTATAGCTAGTCTTTGGTCTTCTTTACACATAGTAAATTTCCAACTTGCTTGAAAGCTTTGGAGTGGCCAACATCAAGCCTGCCACTTTGCTCTGATAAAGTGGAATCTCGCTAAATGTTATAGCAAATATTTTGTGAGACAACCTAACAATCCTCCAACTATTGTATAACTTCAGTTGAATCCTTATCTGTGTTGTCACATCACCTTGCAAATCCCTGAAACGCTTTATACTTGTTACCTTGTGATCTGTGGCTGACTTGACTTCAATTTGTAATCCCATTGATTTCTAGAGTTGTTTTGTCTGGCTAGATGGATATCCTCATCCTGGAGGTAATACGGGAGTGAAATGTTCCTTTTTTCAGATATGAATATAAGAGTAGATATGTTCATATTCCAAGACCTCCAAACAAACTCTCAAATTCTACTTGATAACTTTATGTTGATGCTTTTCATTTGCTGCAGCAATGTAGATCATATTTCCCAGAATTGTTCCTATTATCTGTATCCTGTGAATATTCAAGATGTCTTAGAGTTTTGGCATTTTCAGTTGCATTGCTGCTTTTGTGACAAATTTTTATTTAGTCATTATGTAGAAAATAATAGCTGCATGTGATGCCCAAACACACCTGGAGATTTCAGTCCTACTGTACAGATGATTGCTTTAAAGAAATAGAGGTCTTATATAAGCTAAAGGTCATACAATTTACAAAATGTTTTAGCAATTATTATTGATCCTGTAAAAACTTTAAGTAAAAAGCTTATCATTCAAATATCAGGTATAAATTGGATTTTTCATTCTCAATTTGCCATTGTTGTTGTTTTAATTTAATGAAAGTATTCTAGCAAGGCTAAACAGAATTATGTTATACTATATGGAAATTTACCAGCTGGGAAAAGTCAGAGTTTTCCAACAACTTTTAGACATTGTTTTCAAACATACTGACTATGTTTAACTGAAAGAAAAACCAATGACTGCTTATTATGGTGTATAGGCCTCGCTTCTTGTTGGTTCATTAGTGCCCCCTCCAGGGAACCATTTGATCCTGCCATCTGCCATTATTAGTGTTTCAGATGGTAATTCCTCATGACTCCCTGCCTCCTTTACCTCCAGGGGTCAGAGGAATATTAAAGTGCTAGTCTCATTTCAAAAATGATTGCTAATATCATCATATGTATCTCTTACTCTCTTCTAATTTCCACTACTTTAATGATCACGTAGCTTACCTCTTTCTTTTCTCATATCTCTTTTACCTCCAGCCATCTTCCTTTAATTCCGTCCTATGGAACCCTCTGCAATTTTGAGTAAGCTATTCAGTAGATGTGGTTCATTTTTATGTCAACATTCTTTCTTCTCAAACCAGAAACTATAGTTACCCTTACTAGTATTATTTCTAATAATTTTAAAGTTGCATCTTTTTTTTTCTTTTTCACAAGACTATAAAGAATGGTCTCAATTTAACTTTTCTTTCTCATTGCTACTTTGATAGCTTGTTCCACATTCTTTGCTTATTAATCCTTATTTTTTCAAAGTTTTATGTTTCATTTGTAAGACTGTATTTGAGAAAAAAAAAATCCCCCCAAACAAAAGATAATGATACTGTTCAACAAAAGATACTTTAATTATTCCATAATGAAAAATCAAGACTTGACCTAAACATGGAAGTTACAGTGCTGGTTTTTGAACCAGGCAAGTCTGGCGCTAGAATTCCAATTCTTAAACTTTACTTTTAAATTGAAAGACATATATAAATGTCTGTGACTCTTCTAAGACTCTTACTCCTTTTTCTCAAAATCACTAATATATAGTCCAGAAGAAACTCAAATTCAGCATATCCAGTGCATAACTAATACTATACAATCAAGTCCTCATGTTGTCTCTTTTCACCCAGGAAAACCCCAAAATATTATTCCTACAGTTACTCTGACATATTATCTTTATTTCAATTTCAGATCTATGTTTACTCTTATCTGGACATTTTTTCTGTCTCCAGGCTGTTTCCTAGTATATTCTCTACGAGATCTTACGCTGCATGAGTCCTACACAACCTTTCTCACAAAAATGTGTGTCCATAGGACTGAATGAAATTGTATTCCTGCCTTCAGATTTTGAAGGTTTGGACAGTGATTTTGGCTTTGGCTTAACCATTCACTGGTTTTCTGACCAATGGTATAGTTATGTACTATGTTTGGTATAACTTTGTCTTACTGGTTCTCTACTAAGAACACTTTTTAAATATATATATATATATATTTTTTTCCTTCTGTGAAAAATAAGAGTGATAACATTATCTGCATCACCCACCTCATATCACTGTTACATCAAATTATATATATATATATATATATATATATATATATATATATATATAAATGAAATTATAAAGTATGAAATACATGGGAAGAAAAGACAAAAACCCTGCTCTTTTTGTTTGTTTGTTTAGTTGGTGGGGTTTTTTTTTCAGGGACATGGGTTAGCAATTTTGAAGCTACTTTATGTATATTCTAGGTTGAGCAAATACGTACAAGTGTAATACACAATAAAGGCCATGTTTCTCAGTATTATAAAAAAGAATTGTAAGAAAAAAAACTATTATTGGGAGAATGTGCTCCTCAAATTGAATGAATAAAAAGATACACCTGGGATACAGAAATTCAACACAGACGTGACTCTAGGAAAATCACAGGGATACAGGGAAGGAGAAACACAAGGGTGAGGACTGTACATGAGGCTTAGTGATGGACCAGTGCAGACAGAAAAAGAAGGACTCAGGACTCCAGGAAAGATGTCTTCACTCCTGAGTTATCACATAGCATGATGGAGAGTCAGAATAGCAAAATATCAGAATAGCAAAATAGTTCTGTACGCTCACATCTGTAGCTGTCATCCACTATCAGGGACAGACCCCCTTATGTTTATTGGACTATTCTTTTTATCGGTTCCCTGACCTATGAAACCAACAGCACGTTCATGTTTTTAGACTGAATTCTCAGAAACAAAAAGTGTCCTTTTCTCTGCTCCCTCATTTCTGTCCTCTTTTTCCTCATGTAATGGTGCCCCTTTCCCACCCTTTTCTTCTAGGGACTTGTTTTTTATTCTCCTTCCTCAACTCAAACGCTGGGGTACTTTCGCTCACTTGTTATAAAGTGTTCTGTCATCACTTAGCTTGGATATAAGATCTGTCTCATTTCTTCCTTTCCTTTTCTAGGAAATTCCTTCTCCTGTTTATTTCTGCTGAAAGCTAATTATAATCCCACTCTTTGATATGCACTTCTAATTTATTGTCTTATTCCAAGGTTCTAGCAGCTGTTATATACTGTGTCAGTTATCCCTGGTCAAGGAATTTAGGAGAATGAGAAAGTGATATGTTTTTCTAGAATGGGAGTTCCATGTTGCCTGGGAAACTGGGGCCTCTACCTATCACACTGTCATCCTTAGACATTGGTATTTCGGTTACTAAGAATTTAAGTCAAGAATCTGGGTTCAAATCCAGTATCTTTTACTTCAAGTAATTAGGCAAATTATTTAACATTTCCAAGTCTTAATTCTTTCATTTGAAAAAACAAGGGCCTAATTCTTAGGGTTAAAATGGGGATTGAAGATTTTTTTTGTACATGAAGTATGTGAATATGAGCATGAAGAATATGGGGCACATATTGAAGGGCACTGAATGTTGTAGAAGAAATTTATCAAAACATAAAGAGTATTCTGTTTGTTTCAGCCATGGGAGAATTTTTTTTTCAAATGAAGTCTCATTACGAATATTAATATACAAAAGCTAAAAATGAAAAACCTTTTTCAATAGTATATGGGCAGGGTTATGGAAATCTTTATATTTGGCTTCCTATATTTTCTCTATATCTAATTCCACCCTATGATGAGGTCCTCTGAGATATATCTGCAAGAATTCTCAGATTGACTTATGTAAAAATTACTTGTCAAAAATATTTTAGATGTTTTTCAACCATTTTATATTTATTTACATATGTATATAACATGTGCATAAATAGATTTATTCACTTATGAAATTATTTGCTAAACACTTTTTGGACATAAGCAGTTTACTATACTTTAGGAATATGAAAAAATTAATACATTATTCCAAACATAGATAGTTTAATATCTAGTAGGAGAGACATACAAGCAACCTGTCTCTCTCCCCCCTCCCTCCCTCTCTTTCCCTTTCTCACCCTCTCTCTCCCTTTCTCTCCTCCACATCTGTTTCCCTCTCCCTCTCTCACTGTCACTATGTATCAATAACTTACCTATTTCTCTGTCCATTTATCCATAGATTTATGTATCATTTGATCATCTATTTACTGAGCTATCCAAGTGTAAAAAAAAAAAAAAAGGATGTTATGGAACCACACCAGAAGAGCAACTAATCAAGTTTAATTAGGACAGAATTCATAGAGGAGGTCACTTCTAACCTAAAATTCAAATGACAGCTGTGTCTGGAAGCTATGCACACCCTGAAAGCCAAGAGAGCTACTAAGGAGCTTTGAACAAATCCCTAGAGTTAATCATTTTATTTAATCTTTAATTTTGAACAATTTTAGATGTACAGAAATTTTTAAATTTTGGTACAATGGACAGTCTGTATATGCCTTCCCTAAACTCACTGCTCGTTTGCATTTGGGCACACATTTTCTCTTATGTTTCAAGTATGTGTACAAAGATTTATGTAATATATATTTACACATGTATATATATATATTTATATTTATACATATTCCTTTTTGCAGAGTTATTTTAAAGTACTGTGTTCAAACATTGTGACATTTAACCTTTAGGTACTAAATCTCTAAATACTTTAAATATGTGTCTCCTAAGAATAAGGAGGACAATATACAATGAATCCTTGTATAACCTTCACTAGAACCCCCCAGTCATTAACATTTCGCTAATGTGCTTTGTAATTCTCTCTAAATAGATCTCATTATTTTTTGAACTATTTGAGAGAAAATTATAAAAATGATGTCCTTTTACCCCTCAAACTTCAGTGTATTTCACAAGAACCTATTCTCTTACATAGCCATAGCATAATGATAAACATTTACTGATCTCAAGTCTTGCTACTGTCTAATCTACAGGTCTTAATTAGATTTCACAACTTGTCCCAGATATAGTACTTATGGAAAGAAAAAACCTATACAGTTTCCAATTCAGGACCACTAACTGCATATTACATTGAGTTACATCTCTTTAGTCTACTTTAATATTGAGCAATTAGTCTTTGTCTTTCATGCACTTGCTTTCAGGAGCTTCTCCCTGTAACCTTGACATTGACATTTGTTAAAGAGTGCAAGATGTTTGTAGAATCAACCACAATTAATGGTGGTCTGATGTTGGAATATTGCCAATACAATATTGTGTTCTCGGTGATGCCGTTTAAAGTCATGTGATGCTGGTTTTAACAATTACTAACGATGTCCACCTTGATTATATGCTTCTCCACTATAAAGTTACTACTTTTCCCTTTATTACTTGTAAGTCTGTAGTGGAGCTATATTTTGAGACGGTATAAATCTTTTTCTCCACCAAACGGTCATCCACTAATTACAGCATCTATTGATGGTCCTTGCTGAATAAATTTTTAGAATGAAGGATTCCAAGTACTGATTTACAGTGTCTTTCATTATACTTTTTTTTGGCATCCTACTTGAAGGATGAAGTGTTCTTTATCCCCTCTTTATTTAATAACTAACTTACATATTTATGGACTTACAACTTCATGTTTTGTTAAATTGGCTATAATGTGTTATCATTTTTTAGTTTTGATAATCATATTGTTACAGATTGCTCAAGTAGGAGACCTATCAAGTTGAGTCCTGTATCCTTCTGTGTTGTAATGTCTTTAGTGGTAGACTTGTAACTTGGCTCTAAAAAAGAGGGAGGAGGTACTAGATTTAAAGTATTGGCTGACTTCCATGATATAAATTCTCCTACTATAGATGATTTTAAGATGCCAACATGACAGCACTGAACATGAGGTTGGGAAGACCGATTTGCAATTAGCTATTATAAGCCTGAAGATGAAATTGGGAAAATATGTGCACAGTCAGCTCTCACAGTCAGTATAAGCCAGGTCCGTTACACTGCATGTCTCCAACAGGTTTTGATAATTTCTTTACTTTCTGATGAAACGAGATATCCCAGATTTATCTTGTGTTTTTCCTTTCCAAGCCTAGGAGTCATTGTTTTCCTCCAGGTGGCTTAGGGTAACTGGTCTAATTGGCTGACTCACATTTTTCCCATCCTCACTCAACTTAGCCTCAATATGATCTATGACAATGACAAAAGGGAAAGGGGAGAGCAAGGCCATATTTGCAAATGCTTTTCAGACTTCTTGCATTATATCTGCTGTGATCTCTATCAAAAATAAGTCATAAGGTCAAGCCCAGACTTAAGAGGTAGAACAGGTTGATTCTCCCAAAGTGGGAAATTGTTTTATAAAGTAACATGACAAATTCACTTAATTAATTGAGGTTTTATATGTGACAAAACATTTTAGCGGTCCATCTGTGCTTTAGAGGAAGCTGTAATCTTCATTATCTATACATAAAAATGCCTTAGTTTTGTTGTTTAGGTCTTTTATGGATTTACTTTTTCTCATTCACTTAATCTATCTTGGACTGAGAGCGGTGAGTTGAAATTTTCAATTATTTGTAGTTCTGTCTATTTGTCCTTATATTTAAAAAATTTTATGATTTATAGGGGTGCTTATTGTTTTATTTGCTGTATAGATATTCTTAATTGTTACAAATTCATTATCAAAAAGCTCCCATCTTTGTCCAGTTAGATCTTTTTTGGTCTAAATTCAACCTGAAGTACTATCAGAATCACAATCCTGCTTTTTTATTGTTTACATTGCTTATCATTTGTTCTTCTTCTTTATGAATCCCTTTTTTAGGTCAGACTTATACAGCAATTGGATCTTACAATGTATGGTAATCTAATTTTTTTTTCATTAAATAGGAGAGAACTCTATGTATTTATACCATTGGAATTATTGATTCCTACACTGCCATACTATATTATATTTTTATAGGTTTATGTTTCATTTGCTGTGCTTGTATTTACTCTTTTTCTTTCTATATGTTTTTAATTAATATTTAAAAAATTTTTTTTTGTATTTAAGGAAGTTTTATTTCATCTACCAGCATTTTTAACATTACCTTTTATAAAGCTCCAGTATTCTTTTGCTTTTCTTAAATTTCAAATGTTTTATCAGTTTTAAATGATATCTTTTGAATTGCATTTAACACCTCTGCATCATCTAACTCTTCTGTTTTTCTGTTGTTTCTTCTCTTATTGTCTCAATTTTCAGTTCAATTTTATTTTCTCATTATGTCATAGGATCTGAAATTTTTATAATATTCTTTCATCTTTATTTCCATGTTGTTTTAGTGTTAGTTCTAAACATATTTAATCCTCATCTTTAGTCCTTTTGCAAAATATTTTTCTGTCATCTAGTTAGTGAAGTATTTCTCCTGGTTCTCTTCAAGGAAAGATTCATGAATATAGTTTTTCCTCAAGTCTTGCATGCTTAAAAATGTTTGTTTCTCTATAGTCCTGATACTTGAAGAACAGCTTAGTCAGTATAAAATTCTTCATTTCCATGTTCTTTCCTGGAGTTTCATAAAAATTCATTCACTCATGGCCTGTTTGCTGAAGAGAAGGCTGAGATAAACTGATATTCTTCTCTTCATGGAGCTCAAAACCAAAAGATTTTATTTTTATTATTAACATCTAATAGTTTAGCTAGTATGTGTCTGAGAGTTAACCATTCTGGGTCAACTTGGGGATAGGAAGTAATTTTTAAAAACACTTTTGTCAGTTACTCCAATTAGATACTTATTAGATATTTTTGCCTGACTTATCTATCACTTTCTATCTGACATCTTTTTTCCTTAATTTCATTTCTATTCATTTTGGAAATTTTTCTTTGTATAATTCTAGTCTGATCTATTATCTCTTGAGAAACTTGTAATTTAGTATTTATTTCTGGTTTGATTTTGTCCTTTGTAATATTTCTTCTTTCTAAATTTATTTAACTCTTATTCTACATTAAGATGTTTTCCTCTTGCACATGTCTTTTATGAATTTTTGAATTTCTGATTTGAAGTATTTTTGCATATCTATAAATAGTTGTTGTTTAAAGATGTATAATTTAGGTTGCAGTATACTGCTTCAGTTTTGTTCTGCTCTTGGTTGCTCTTTAGAGATCACTTTCATCCTGGAAGAAATGGCTTACTCCTGGACTTGTGCAGAAAAAATACAAGATTAGCTTGAAACATCTTGTTCCAGCAAAAAATAAAGAAGGGATCAAAATATGATAGAGATATGCAGTATTTTCTTAATTAATAGTAACAGGATTATTAGAATTGCGAACTATAATTCTTAGTTTAAGAATGCTTTCTTTTGTTAGTAAAATGAAGTGCAGTTTCCTTAATCAATTATGCTATTTTGAGGAGTTAAATTTGCCTGTCTTCTGATTTTTGTCATCCTATTTTGTTCTGTCTGATTCATTTCCACCCTTTGCTTCCTTCTTTTCCTTTTCATTGAATTTCCAAGAGCCACCTTCTCTATTCAAGTAAACCCAATTCCCTGGAATCAGTACCTCTCCTACACTTCAAATTCCATCCCTTCCTTTTGATTCTCCAGTTGCCAATAGCTGAACCTCTAAATATGATCCCTGTTCCAAATATTTTTCTATAATTATGTGGGTCTCTTCTTCTGCATATAGTTTAATGTGAATCCCAGCAGTCATACCATCATACTCAGTCAATCCTCCTATTTTCTGTGCGATTTCCACCTAGCCCATCTCTGGGATGGTATCTAGAGTATGCTTTGCTATTTTAGGATATTATCCTACTATCAATAGGTATAAGCTGTGAGTAGTTTAATTTGCCATTTTTGTTTGATAATGTGTGTCCTTTGAGAGTGTGGAGATATGGATCTCAGCAACCACCATTATTCTATGAAAACCTAGAATGTTTGTTTTCAAAATATTGCTCTGGCTAAACCTTGACATATGAAATGGAATAGGGGAGAAAGGGAATCCCTAGAGCAGAGTAAAACTTTGAATACATTGCAACAATTGAAGAAACAAAAATAACCATGTCTAGAAAATACAAGGATGCCTAAAATGAGATAATTTAAATAAAAGAAAAAAATGATCAATCACTACTTGGCTGGTTTGGAATTAGGGATTAATAACATGATAAATTGCCATAAAATACTTTGATATGAGGTCTTTGTTATTAGTCTATCTGAAATGTCAGGTAAAGGTAACACCTGTCTCAACTCTATATGTGCACAGTAAGTGAGTAAGGAATTTAAGCTGCATTAAAAAAAATATCTATTTTTATGATATGCCTTCTTTAGAGTTCTATGCCAAAAATTATTTAGAAATACTATAATATTTAATTTTTAGTAACATTATGATTATTACTACTAATTTACAAATGAAGAAATTGTTGCTCAGAAAGATTAAGTTTTAAATATCATTCTCATGGCAAAATAGCTAATAAATAGTAAAGCAGTTATTCAGTCATGTCTAAGTACAATTATATTTTTAAAGATAAAATACAAGTGAATAAATACTTTGCTTCACCCAAGTGACAGATAATAGTAAAGCCAGTAAATCTGAGTTTATAAATTTCATTGTAAAAATCTCCACATCTAAAGTGGAAGCAGTTTTTTGAGAGGTAAATCACAGCATCTTGACATTTTAGTGACTATCTATAGTATTCTTTTCACCCAATAAAGCCACGTCAGAATGGGTTTCACCACAGGAAATGGATTAGTTGATAAGGTCGAGCAAGGTCTAGGCAATTGCTGTTTTACAATAAAGGAAAACACTGTGATTTTTCTTAACTTAAGTGGATATTGACTTCTGCCATGGTGAAGATCAAGATTTATTATCTCAAATGATAGTCAACAGACTGGCTGACAACTACTGACTTAGGGGAGGTCACAGCAGGCCACTGAGCCACCACTGGACCTGAAGAAAGACCTCCCTTGTCTCTCAGCAGAATAAGGCCAGTTTCACATCAAGACGACAGGCCTCCGGAGAGACGAGGACCATTAAAAGTTGTCTTCCCATTTATTTGGTTTGTGGTGTTCCTCTAAAATCACAGTACCTTTAAGACTGAGAGCAGTTAATTGTAGCATTGAAGAGTCGGAGATGAAATGTCTACAATGATATGTGAGTCTTCATTCCTTAGTAAAAGCAATGCTTTATCTGTCATTCAAAATGTTCTTAGTTAATACTTGTATCAGCTTAATCATGATAAACCCAATTCCTAAACCTGTAAAATTCACCTGTACATCTTTTAGAGTGTTCAGTTACATATTAGTATACCATTTCAGAAACTGTTTTTAGATAAAAGAGTATTTAAATATAAACAATTGTTTAAAGTGGTCTTTTAAAAGAACAAGTTATAAATTATATTCTATTCTAAAATGCTTTTTTGAGACAGATTACAGGTATAAACATGTGAACCTCTTGTTTTTTGTCAACCTATATACACAAATCTGACAAAATTTAGACAAAAAATAAGTCCCAATGGAGATAGATCTAGCAAATACTGCAGCTTTTCTTGATTTTTGTTAAGAAGGAAATACAGCATTCCTATTGTTGAAGGAAGGCAAAATTCAAACTCAAGAACAAGCAATAATCCATAGACTATGTAACAAAACATGTAAAACAATTAGGTTAAATAAGCACAAAATGGAGCAAGTATAAAATAAAATGTGTATGGTAGGCAGAATCCTAAGCTATCCCGCAAGAGTCCCCATTTCCGGTATATATACAGCTTCTCCCAGTTAATCCAATACTGATATACTTCTGTTAAGGGATTTTGCAGATGTAATTAAGGTATTAAAGTTCCAACTCAGTTAACTTTAAGATTGGGAGGTTATTCTCAGTGGAACTACCCTAATTAGATATGGCCTTAAATAAGCTGGGCTCTAGTTTCTGAAAAGAGCAATCAGAGTGTAATAGGTATCTCAACACAAGAGATTCTTCATTTCTGACTTTGAAGGTGGAGGGAGCTAATGATAAGAAGCCTGACCAATAGGCAGTAAGAAACTGAATTCTGTTAACAGCTAGAATGAGCTAAGCAGAGGACCCCAATCTCCAGATGAGAACACAAAGAGCAAGACAAAAGCCTGTTAGAAGTGGAGGCAAAGGACCAGTAGAGAAGGGAAGCTGACAATATAGACATGTTACATGATGACTGACAGGGCAAGGTCCTGGCGGAAATGCAGTCAGAAAGGGATTGAGGTCCGTGCAGAGGAGTTGCATTTTATTAGGACAAGTAACCTCTCCCTCCCTGGGACTAACAGATTAAGACAAAGACTGATTTATATAAATTTGTATTTGAGAGGAGGTAATTAGGATGCTGAATCATTCACACTTGATCAGCTTAGCTTTTACCCAAAGTAGAAGGCTTTTTCTTTTTCTTTGCACTGAGATTGATGGCTATAAGGATGGATGGAACATTGACTAGAGTGATTTATTTTTGGAACTATGACTGAGGAGTTTACCAAGAATAATAACTAAATTGTCAAATAGCTTCAAAAATGAAACTAAGGTTGTAGGCCAGAAATTTAAGAAATAGTTCTTACAGTGAAGAAAATGAAAATCTCATTATGTATGTATTGACTGTCAACCCATTTAGCAGAATAACTTCCTAAAATAAAGCAAAATAAAAATTTAAAGTATTTTCCTTAAAAAGAAGATTTGATGAAAGAATGTTTAATGACATTGCCTTTTTGAAATCACTTTTTCTTTGACAAGGGTTGCAAAAATTAGAGCACTCTTGAATGTAGACACTAACTCCTTCTTAAACACCATGAGTACCATCTGAACTAGGCAAGATGGAAATGGGGCCAGTTTTAGCCTCTGTGGATCCTGGCCTCTCCTTACCGCATCTGCAGAAAAATAATTGAGGGGCAGAGCTGTTAATTTTGATACATCATTCTATGCATTTAGGAGAAAAAATGTCTTTTAGAAGTTTTGAGAAGAAAAATATGTGGGTTTATTCGGACAGCAATGCAGTGTGAGTTGAGAGTTTTGTCACCTTCCTTCCTTGCACTTGCTTTAGGGTTAAGGAGCCTGCAGTTGCTCAGGACTGATTCAATAAGTATTTATTGAGTTCTGACTGAGTTCAAAGTTCTGAGTTTGGTCCAGTGAGTACATCAAAAACAAACACATAAAAACAAAACAAATAAGAAAACAAACAGGGTCCAAGTCAAATCTTAATGTTAAATTCTTTAGAATAAGCACTGGGAAAGGAGTAAAACTGAGATTGGACAGGAGCATAAAAGAGAAGGTTTCTAAAGTTCTCAAGGGGTCAGAGCAGGCTGGCTAGAAAACATGGCTGAATGCTAAATAAAGAGTGGGAAAGAGGAGAATATGAGTGGCCAGAGGAAGAAGTGAGTGTAATGGTTTGGAGACAGCAAGTATGGTCCCCAAACACTGTGCATTTGAAAAATTAAGAGTATTTTGGTATGACTGGAGCATGAAAGTGTATGTGGGAGGGGAAGCAGCTCTATGCATCAGTTGGGATCAGTCTGTAAGAAAATTCTTGGGCCATTTTAAGATGCTGTAGAATTTACCCCAAAAGCCATGGTACTGAAGTGGCTTACCTGAAGGGTTTTAAGCAGTCATGACATTATCACATTTGTATTTTAGGAAGAGTATCCTAACTCAATGTGGAGAATGGATTGGATGTTGTTAGATTGGACTACAGAACATGGATTGCACATTTGATACAGAACTTCATTTGAAAGTCTGAGGGGTCGTAGTGGCCTGAATCTAAGTATCAGCCATGGAGAACAGAAAAAGTGAAAATACTTGAGAAAAGGGATTTGGTACCTACTTCAATGTGGGAAGGGGACTGAGTGTGAGGGGTGGGAATGGGGAGCTGGTGAGCAAGGTAATTTTCAAGTTAGTGATCGCTTAGAAATTCTACTAGACAGCTGCAATCTGTTGTCTTGGGTCTACTGTCTTAAAGTCCAAAATTTAGGGTCAGGGGATTGCTGAGCATGTTCTCAGCATTGCAAAGGCTGAGACTACATGAAAATAGACATTTTAATCTTTGCCAGTGCATTTCCTTCACCATTATATAGGGTCAAAACACATTGGACTCTTACTACATTTGAACTGGTAAATGTGTTAAGAATTAGGCTTATCTTATTTCAAACAAATATCCATGGATGGTTTCCGCAAATTCTAGTTTTGGTATTTCTTTAGGATTCTTATTTGCTTTTTCATATGCTTTTCTCTGTGATTTTTATTGTTTGATGTTGTATTTTGACATAATATTAGTCTTGATATTTAAGGATGTAAGGAAAGCAATATTGAATGTGCTATTAGTTCTGACTTTTTCCAGAACACTGATCTCAATTAACAAGGCTGCAGACTACTTTCCACATGCGTCATCAAGGAGATTAAAATATTAGTGAATTATAAAACCAATAAAAAACTATCAATACTCAGAATATGCAGCACAGCCGCTCCCCAGTTAGGCAGAAGGAAATTTCCATCAAGGAATCGTTTTGTATAATTAACTAGCTGCTGTATTGATTTCGTCTTCTCTGTGGTTACTGAAATTTTTGTTGAATGAATCATCTCTCCAAAAGTAAAAATCATTCCTTTCTTCAGAAAAAATTATTATGGAAACCTGGAAATTAATAAAACCAGCCAAGAATAATTTAATGGTCTATTGTTAAACTAACAAGCATCATTTGAAT
The DNA here is from genome assembly GCF_009834535.1 of Camelus ferus. Taxonomy (NCBI): domain Eukaryota; kingdom Metazoa; phylum Chordata; class Mammalia; order Artiodactyla; family Camelidae; genus Camelus; species Camelus ferus. The sequence goes on along the minus strand of NC_045696.1, from coordinate 86,473,123 downwards.
AATTTATATTCACTTAGTTGGTCTTTCTGGTTGCTTTCACTGATAAATTCTATCATAGTAGAAACAGCTTCAATTACTGTATTCTTTGTCAGGTTGAAAAAAATTACTTGCAATGTAGATTATTACTGTGAAGAAATCTACTTATTGATTTATTTATAACATATGATGGGATAGCATTATTTAAAAATAAATTTAATATATTTTTGCTTCTTAAAAAATGACAAAATTAGTTGGCCAAGTCATGCCAAGTTAGCCATAAGGAGGTAAAATTAATTAAGGATTATTGGGAAATATGCCTAAATTTAAAGAGAAAAATTAAAATATAGAAAAGATGTGTTGAAGCAGAAACAGAGAAAGTAACTTTTTTCAGATGATTATTTGCTTTAGAAATTTTAAAGTTCTAAGGAAAAACACAACAGTATGTTCTTTTCTTTAAAAATTTCATAAAACAAGAAATTAATAAAAGTAGTTTAGAAATAGTACTCTCAAAAAGAAAAAAAAAGAAATATACTCTCATCTATGAATACATACAGAACATTGGGATTGTTATTGTTAAGAATACTGTTGAGAATTACATGGAGTAGTCACATTGTTTGGCAAAAAAGAGTGGAAGAAACCTGAAGAAAGGACAAAAAATTACAGAACATTTATTCTTTTTCACTTTTCTTTATTTGATCTGCAAGGTTTTACATGTTCTAGGCTTAACATAAGTGTCTTTATTATTAATGCTTTTTTCTTTAAATAAACACTATATTAATTCTAATTTAAGTCTGTGCTCCAAAAGTAAGCCTTTCAAACAGGAAAAACCAGAGATTTGTAATAAGATCTGGACATCTCACAGACTAATTTGTGGCAGTGATTTTGATTCTTGTTTCATTCAGATTTCTCTTTGCTCTTTGCCCCTCTCAGTTGTGACCTTCATTAGTCCTTTTGGCATAGTTACTACTTAATATCCAGTGTTTCCCACATTTCTCTTTTTTGGTGAATCAAGAGAAGAAATAGTTCAAAACTTGTGGAACTCCATTCTACTACCAGAGGGTACATGACTAGAATCCCATTTGGCCCAAGCGTGATCTCTCTGAAGGGAGAATCACACAGTTAAAATGAACCACAGCAAAACTCTCACCTGAATTTGTTTATTTTGCAGATGCCTTAAAAAATCTCAACTTCTAATTATGGCATTTGTTTGCTATAAGATTATTCCTAATATAAAAAATGATGCATTTATTCATTATTTGTTGTGTATAAATAATTTAGATTCATTATTCTTGCTAATCTACCCATCACACTTATGTCACATAGTATTATGGCCACTTTATATACAAGAAAAATGAAGTTTTAGAGAGGATAAGTAATGTTCTTAAGGTGATACTTAAAACCATGTCTCTCTGAAATAGAAGTATATGCTTGACAAACATGCCTTATATATAATGTCATGAAGATTCTATCACCAAACCTACAGCAATAATCTTGAGATAATAACAATTTTCTATACCTTCTCTGAATTATCAAGCTGTAGCTCCCAGCAGGAATTCATAAGTGAAACTAACAGAGGCCCCTTCGGTGTTTGGGTCAGAGTCGGCAGGTATAGATAGCCTTTAGCCCAGAATTCCTCCTATGTCTCGCTGGAGAGTCACTAAAATTAAGCACCATCCTGGATGTCCAGTTCCATGTGATCTGAGGAAAGAAATGCTCCTGTGACCAGGGAGGAGCACATACAGCAAATCCCACAGATTCTTGGGACATCTTGGTTAGAGTGATCCCAAACCAAAAATAACCTCACAGGGTTCTCAGTCTCCTCTTGCACACCCATAGCAGCTGGCCCCCAGCACTAGAGGGGAGCCGAGACATGGCCTGATTGTCAGGTCTAGGATAGTAATGTCCCTGTCCAGTGTTCAGTATTCTTCTAGAGGTATTCCATGCGTATGACAATGTACACAAATGTATTTATATAGCCATTCTTTCAGTGCAGCACTATATTGTGCTTGCCTTTTTTTTTCTTTACTTAATCATAAATCTTTGATATGCTTTCAACGTAAATGTGGAAGGAAAAAGAAAAAAGGGTTTCATTCTTTTAAGTAGCTGCATAGTTATATATTAAAATCCTATAATTTATTTGATGCTTCATTATTTAATAATACATTTATGTTAATATTAAATCCAATCATTTGTTATTACAGAGTGCTTATATTGGATGTCCTTCAATGTATGATATTTTGTGCAAGTTTACAATAGCTGTAGGCTAAACTCCTGTAAAGGAATATACTGCTACAAAATTATACTCATTTTAAATTCCACAGACAGTGCCTAAATTATTTTTTAAGTGTCCAAACAATTTATATTCTCACTTTAAAAAAAGTAGGAGTGTATCTGCTTTTATACACTATCACATAATATATTATCAATCTTGATCTTTCCCTGACAAATTAAAAAATAGTCTTGCAAATTTAATTTAAATTTATGTAATTATAAATTATGTTCTGCATCTTCCTATCTCTTTAAGATCCATTTAAGTGTACTTTTTCTCTGAACTGTAGGTTTGTACCCTTTCCATATTTTTAAGTGTTCTTTTTATACTATCACAGCCATTTGTCATTTATCTCTGGTAAGCTTTATAAACTCCCCCTCACCCAGTGTTTTCAGTTTTATTTCAGCTTTATTTATAGTGAATAATCTTTTCCTTGGAGAAATTTCTGGGCTTTATTCTTCTTTGTATGATTTCTGGGCAGAAAGGTAGAAAGAATTATTTACACTGAGAAACACGTATGCCAGGCACAGAAAACATACGCACATGTGTGTTTATATAAGCACATAGCTTCATGTTTTCTCTTATACTTTTAAGGCTTCTAATTTTCCAATTTTAAATGTTTGGTTTAATTGGAATTTTGATACAAAGCAGAGGTATTTTTCCTCTGGTATGCAGTGCCAAATTTATTATATAGTTAAGGCATTTAAAACCTCCACTTTTTTTTTTATCCAGATTAGACATAGTTTTCAAATCTTAATCTTACATTTTAATATATTGCTACTTTAAGAAATATTGTGAGATATTCATATAAAATATTCTAATAACTGCCTTCATAATTAGCAACTAATTGACAGTCTCGAAAGAAAAAGTAATAAAACGTATTCACTTTAATTCTAAACAAAATGGATGTTTAGAATGGCATAGCTAAGCATAAGTGAATTAACATGGTTTTAAAAGTCTCTGCTTCAAGAAATTGTCACGGTAGAGGATAAAAGGCAGTACGATGATGCTTGCTTTCAAAAAGTAGAGATTCAAGGGTGGTGGCAATAAAATGCACACTTGGATTTGAATCAGAAGTTTTGTTGCTACTAAATATGTGACCTTGAGGCTGTGCTTCTACCTCTTTGAAGCTCACTTTGCTCATCCATAAAATAGAGATTTAAAAAAAATCATTCTACTTCCAAAGGTTACTATTAAGTAGTCAAACCTTTAGCCAGTTTTGTCCATCATGCCCTATTTTGGGAGATGTTATACTAATCTGAGAGAGGTCAAGGTAAATGGTATGCAACATGAGAGAATAAAATGTTAAGTAGGGTTAAAAGGTGGGCCCCTGAAAAGCATATTATCCTCCAAAAGAATTCATTTAATGTCATGACCTTGAATATATGGCTAACTCACTTCTCTTGAAATGGCTTTATTTTTCCTTTGGCTATCTACTTCACCTTTCTTTTATCCATCAAAGATTGTTCTTTTGAGCACATGCTTCAAAGTCGTTTTTCCCCTTGTTAACCTCCCAGTTATGGGCTAGTGAACTATCATGTACCGAAGCTCATTTTTTTTTTCTTTACAGAAAAATAACTGAAGAACCAGAACTTAATTACACTGTTTTAACCCTTTACTGTCTTAAATATACTATAAAGTAACAAATATTTATAAGGTTCTTCCAGGCAGGCACTAATTGTCAGTAGGGTTACAATATGTGGCTGAGAAGACAGAGGATAAGTGGATTTCCTGCACTCACTGGGCTTTTAGTGAGTAACACAAACCGGTGAATTACAGGGCAGTGTAGGTGTAATGACTGTAAATGCAGGGTGTTCCAGAAGTTCATAGGAGGTCCTGAGAGATTAGAGAGATGCTGGGGCATGAAAGCCTTATCTACTCAGAATAAAGGACTACTCAGAATTACCCAATAAAAATAATAGAGAAGTTGGTAGAAAGAGAGCATAAAATGCATGTATCTGGTTAAAGAAATGATATAAGAATTGAAAAAAAAATAGAATGTCTTAAAATCACAGCAAGATTTAGAGACTTAAGAAACATTTTTTTATTTAGAAGCATGATTTCAGTTTATTTGGAAAATTAGTATATAAAACAGTAGGCCTGGTGGGTGGAGAGACAATTTTTGAGACTATTTTAATAAAGCAAAGATGATGACCCATTGAACTTAGGTGGTGGCAGCAGGAATAAAGAAGAGGAAACAGCTGTTTAAGCTCTCACAGAGTTAGATTATGTAGGAATTGACTGGTGGGGGGAAAGGGAGGAAAAAGACTCAAACTTTTCAGGTTTCTGATTTGATCTCTAGATTACGGGTCGTATAGTCCATTGAGATAGAAAATACAAGAGTAGAGGATGATTTGAGAGAGATGCTGATGAGTACAGTTTCGGATGTTTAAAAAACAGTTAAGAAAAGCATCTCAGGGTAACATTTTAAAAATCGGCAGTAAACAGATGGTACTTTTGGCCACTGAAATGTGGGACCTCATACAGATTGAAGATATAAGACAAAAAGGAAAAGGAAAAAAAAAAAAACAAACAACACTGAGTAATATTTACATTTTATGAAAAGGCAGAGGGAAAAAAATCCACCAATAAAGTATGAAAAATGGAGACTAAAAATGATGGAGCATACTGTTATTAAACATCGATGGTAAAATGTGCCCCAAAGAGGTATGTGAAGTCAAAGGCCCATGACCACTGAGACATCAAGAACAGTGAAAGATAAAAGGTGTCTCTTGGATTTATCATTAGTGAGATCAGCATCAGCAGTGTGGTAGAATAGTTGCCAGGCTACAAGCAAGGTAATGCAGGTGAGTTTCATCAGCAATCAGGAGCAGAAGATATGCAGGTGAGTTTGGTTAGATTTAGTGCTGAAGGGGAGAAAAGGAAGGGAGGAACTGGTGGAGTAGTTCAGAGGTTGAAATAGTTTTTTGTTTTATTCCTTTGTTTACTTTCTGGTTTTTAAAGGTGAAAAAAATGTGGGCATCTTGAAATGCTAACAAGCAGGAATAAACAGAGAAGAGAGAGTGTAGAAGATAAAGAAGAAAGGAAAATCACTGGACGAAATACCTAGGAAAGGTAGGAAAGGTAGGAAAGGAGACCTAGCGTTCAAGTGGAGGGATGGGCTTTTGCAAGAAACGGGACTCTTTTTGTGCATGTATGTGTGTCAAAGGGTGAAGAAAGAAAAATAACTGCTAAATAGGTTTGGTTGAGAGAAGTTAAGTTAATTCAGATTTTATAGTTACTCTTGTCTTTGTGAAGCTATTGACTGAAAATGAAGAGAGTGGTTACAAAACACAACGTTTCAGAAAAAGGTAATATTTTTGAGATGACCTCTGTGGAAAATGTGGTAAATCGCGAGTATCTCTTACACGTTGGCATTGTTAAAGCCATTCTTTCGTGACTTTGCTTTTGCTCTTTCATTTGCCTCAAAAAGTCATTCTCTTCTATGTCCAAATAATAAACTCCTGGACATTTTAAAGCTTAATTTAAATATTTCCCCTAAAAAGCTTCATAATCCTTCCTTAACTTTGTCCCCCAAAGTCTTGTTAAACAGAGGTAATCTATGTTTTATACCCTGACTGTATCACGTTCGTATAAGTAGTACATTTGGGAATGCATTACTATTTTTATATACCTCTCACTGCTATGAGACTGTAAGCACCTTTGGGAAAAAAAAGGTTAAAAGACAAACAGGCATATTAAAATTTTTAGGAGTTTATTTAAGCAAAAATGGATTGGAATTGGGCAGCATCCAATGTAGTAGACAGAAAAGAGCTCTGAGGAGCTATACGAAATGAAAGGCTTTTATAGGCAGAAGGGAGCAGGAACAAGGACGTTGTTCTAGGCAAAAACGTGAGTTGGTTATCGCAAAGTAACTTTCCTTTAGGGGATGGCAGGGATCTATCAGGCAGATTACCTAACTAGTGATGATCAGGCAACTCCTGATTGACTGATTTAAGATTCCATTGCTAAGACAGTGGAAACTGTAAGTAAAGTTTCGGTTTGGTGACATGAGGTTTAGCATAAGCAGCTCCCTTTGGGGCCGGTTGTCTTGTTTTCTTTTAAGTTTGCATATAGTTGGTGTTTACCAAATAACAAATTTAATAAAACTTAAAAGTGGTTCTGTTTTGCCCCTTGGACGGGCAAATAAAACTTTTAAAATAAGAGGCTTAATTCTCCCTGGAAAATTAAGGGAACAGGCTTTTCCCCTTCCCTTTTTTTAAGAGTATTTACTGCAGAAAACTTCTAAGTAGTTTCTCCTCTCTCTGAAATGTGTATAAATCTTTTTATCAGCCTTCTGAGGAATGCATTTCTGGAGGACTCAGAAATTCTCTCCTTAATATGTAAACACTAGGTTATCATAAGGAAGATAACATCCGTTTCTCCCAGTTTCTGTGGAGGGATAGGAACGTAACTCCAGTGGGCACCTTGCTCCAAAATGCAAAACTACCTCCAGTCCTAAGGATATGAGAAGTTTTCCTCTGGTTAAAGCCAATTAGCTGACACAGATGGTCACACCAATTACCAGGTGAAGCTAGTATTAACTATGTATGACAGATGGTGCTGTCAAATTCTCTTACTTGAAGACTAGTTATTCTTTACCTTGAGAACACGTGTGTAATGGGTGTTGCCTGCTTGGCTGCTTTAGAGTGAGAATTATTTCCATTTCAGCAGTGTCTTACTGTATTGCCAGGATGAGCATCATATTCTGGTTTAACTCTCATTTAATGTTTCTGTGATCTTTGTGAAGAGGTTTTCGGGTTGAGAAAATATTTTGTTTGAGGGGCTCGTGAGCAGAGCCTTCCTGGGTCCACACAACAAGATTAGGATCTTAGGATTTTGTCTTTATTCCCAATAAATATTCCCAATATTCCCAAGGTGAATGATTCATGTTCATTGTAAAAAAAAAAAAAAAAAAAAAAACACAAAAATTAAAAATAACTCTGAAACCCATAACCTGGATTTAACTAGTACTAACTAATATTTTGGTTATATATTTAATTTTTATTTTAATGGGTTATTTGTATACGTAGTTTTTATGAAATAAAATTTATATATACATTAAAAATTACATATATGAACTGTATGTGAACTTGGCATGTATACATTATGTATAAATTATTCATGCTTTCCTCTTCTCAAGTTTTGCCATCGGTCCTGTTCCCATGCTTTTTATACCTTAAGTATTTAAATTATGTCATTTTCTTATGGCACTTTTCATGTTTCATAGTGTTTGGCAGAAACTAACCTCATTAATTTTACCTACATTGATACTTTATTCATTAGTTTCAAGATTTATTCATGTAATTCTTTTTTTTTTTAATTAAAATATTCTCTCAAATATGTAAGAAAAAGGTCACATATAGAGAACAGGTCATTTAAATTTTAGTGACTTTTGTCTTAACTGTATTAAAGGCATCAAAATATATACATACATAATATAGCATATATATTGTATATATGCATATATTTGTGAATATATTTCATTTTATACATTACCGTCAAAAAGTATTTATGTGGCTAAAATACTTAATACTATGCTATATTTAGTATGCAAATATTAACAGAACAAAAATAAATTTTTCTTTTTCAAGGTTTTTTTCTTTTTGGAAACAATCTAATTTGTTTGCATGCATATCTCAGAAACAAATTGTTTAAAATTTTGAGAAAGTCTAGGCCATAGGAAAAATAAAAGAATACTTAAAAATTTATAGGAAAAGAAAAATTTAGTATTAAAAATTTTATTAGCTTTACATTTGTAAATTTGAGGTTGACTTTCAGTTACACAAAGGAATCTTAAAAGTATAAGCTATGTGACTTTTTGTGAATGACCTTTACTATTATATGGGCACATATGTTTGTATAAAACATACATTTAGAGTACACATATAAACATTATTGCTTCCTAATAATGACTCAAATATGGGCTAGAAATTCTGTCTCCTGGGTGGTCAAGCATTTGAGGATTAAATAGCTGAAAACTGTCGACGAGTTGTCTCTGTATCTGTCTTTTTTCCTAGTCGTTGCCTTATGTGTGTATTTTTAAAGGACATCAGTTTTACATAGTGAAATGCAGAGTTTTAAGTATACAACTTGAGAAATTTTGACAGAGTTGTACATTCTTAAACTTGACCTTAAGAGACAGATCATTGCTTCCTTCCCAGAAAGTCCCTGTTACCCCTTCCAGCCAATGTCCATTCCCTCCAAACTATTTATAGAAACCAGTTCTAATAACTATCAGCATACACTAATTTTGTTTTTTCTTAAATTTCATAGGATTGTAGTCTTTGGGTTTGGCCTCTTTTACTCAACATATCATTTTAGAGATCCATCCATGTTTGTGAAATCAGTGGTCCTCTCTTTATGATTGCTAAGGGGTATATTCTAAAATTATAATTTATTTGCCTAATCTATTAATGGATGTTTCGATGTGTCTAGATTTGAGCTATTATGAACAGTGTTGATATAAACAGTCTTGCACAAGTATTTGCAGCCCGATGTTATAATCTCTTTGAGTAAATATCTGGAGTGGAATTGTTGGGCCACCGGTAGTTTATAGAACTGACTAAGAATCTCCTCAACTGTTTCCCAAAGTGGACACACCATATTACACAACCACCCAAAATGTATGAGGGTTACAATTATTTCACATACTCACCAACATTTCATGTTGACTATCTTTATTTTTTCTCTTTTTTATTGAGTTATAGTCAGTTTACAATGTTGTGTCAATTTCCGGTGTAGAGCACAATTTTTCAGTTATACATGAATATACATATATTCATTGTTGCATTCTTTTTTGCTGTGAGCCACTACAAGATCTTGTATATATTTCCCTGTGCTATACAGTATAATCTTGTTTATCTATTCTATGTATATGCCTGTCAGTATCTACAAATTTCGAACTCCCAACTATCTTTTTAATCACACTCATATTGAGAGAATTAAGTGGTATCTCATAGTTTTAATTTGCATTTCCCTGATATGGAGCCCCTTTTCATGCGCTTTTGGTCATTGATACACATTCTTTTCTCTTGTGAAGTCTCTAAGTAAAATATAGGTAAGAAATAATAGATTTTTACTTCTTGTGTTAGTTGAGTTGAAGTTATTGGTGTAAAGTTGCTTAAATATTCTTTAATATTCCCTGTCTTTTAGTATATTTTAGGTCTGCTGCAATATCCTTTCATTCATTTTTTGTAATTGGAAATTTTTCTCTTTGTTGCTTGATCAGTCTTTTTAGCAGTTTTTACTTAACTTTTGCTAAATTGCTAACTTTTTACTGATTTTATTAATCTTTTCAAAGAACTAACTTACGGTATGTTTTCTCTGTTAATGATTTTTTATTTCACTGAGTTCAGCTCTTTTTTTTTCTATTTTTGTTTTGAAATTTCCCTTTTTTTTCCTATTATGGTGAAAACAAATGACTTATTTTAAACATTTGTACTTCTCTGATAAAAGCTTTAAAAATTGTAAACTTCTATTACATTAACATTTTAGTTGGACTCCACAGATTTGCACTTGTATTTTTTGTTTGGTTTGAAATATTTTCTCATTTCCCTTGTAATTTTCTACTCAATAATAAGTTAATTGGTGTGTTATTTTAATTTTCAAATATTTTAATAATTTTCAAATATTTAATAATTTCTGTATCTTTCCCTAATTTAATTCAATTTTAGTCAGAGAACATATTCTGTAAGATAGCAATAATTTGATAGTTACTGAGACTTACAGGCTATCATCCAGCATTTGGTCTAACTTGGTGAACATTTTATGTATACTGAGAAGAAATTACTGTTGCATCTTCCTGGTTCTGTCAAAACTTCACTTTATTCTTCCTTAAAGCAGGCCAGCCTACTTTATTTACCTATTAGTGTGAGCTTGTGGGAATTATTCTAAGGTGTGGTATTTATGCCAAAGGCTTGTCCTTTCTTGAATCTCACCAAAGGACTTACTGAGGTTTCTCTACTCTTGCTGGGTGATAAGTCTAACATCCAGCACACCGCATAACCTTTGCTATCCCCACTCATCTTTCAGCTCTGTACCAGGTGATCTTTGTAATACCTCGTAGAGTTGAACTTTGAGCATGAGTAGCCCAGACCTTGGTCAAGCATCTGTGGTGAATCCTGACACAGACTTCCTTCTCCCACATAATTCTTTTCAAAACCCTGTCTTGCAAATTTCTTCTACTTTAGCAGCTTGCAACTCCAGTATTTTTCTCTGCAGCCCTACTTAGATTCCATCTTCATTGGCAGGAAAGTGTCCCAAGGCAGAAATCTTAAGGGGATCATGACACTGTCCTCATGCATTTTCCTTCTTTCAAAGATCAGTCATAAGAGCTGCCTATCGGTTAATCCCTGAAAACTGTTGTCTAGTATCTTGTGCCAAGTTTTATAAATAATTATTTTTGTTCAGAGGGGAAGGCTGGTACTCTTTCATAGTGGAAAGTAAAAGCCCAACCACACCTTTGGAATATAGTTGAGAAAGCATTAAGTAAGTGTTTTCTGTCTCTCTTATCATAGGTTTGAACTTACATAACAATGAAACTATTTGTGATCCTTTAGCAGGATGGGAAGTATATATGATTATGAACAGTTATGTAATTCTTATGAGTGCCATTTCTTTGATCTGTAGAGATTGTCGACTGAAATAAAAGCGCAGCCTAAAGGTTGAGAGTTTTGTTTTACTTGGTGGGAGGACTCGAGATGGCTCTGAGGGACTGCTCTGAAGAGGTAGGGAAGGAGCTAGGATATATAGGAGCTTTACAACAAAGACCAGGTAGTTGGAACAAAAAAAATTACTTGTTATCTAAAGAAAACCAGGCATCTCAAGTTAAAGAATTTAGTGCTTTTCTCTGTGTGGGAGGAAGCAAGCATTTGGGCTCACTGAATTCATTCCTTTGACAAGCACCTAGCCATCTAGGGCCAGTATCCTGTCCTTTCTTATTCTGAGTCCCCTCAGGGTGCACCATTGTGAGTGGCTGCAGAGGCTGGGCTGCAGGCTTGTCTTCACTGGGGGGTGGCGGCAGCCGCTGATGACTTGATGGCTTCAGCGTTCTTTGTTTACTGATATGGTTTGCAGTATTTTTTGTTCACAAGATCATAGTACCAATGTTTCAGAGTTGTTACCAGATTGAAATAAAATATGTAAGATATCTGTCACATTGAAAGTATATAGATTTTAGAATTTTCCGCTCTAATTAAAAAAATATATAAAATAAATATTGAAAAGATAAGTTACCCAGATGTTTCTGTTTTCCCTCAGGTTTATTATTTTCCTTTAATTCCATCTTAAATCATTACTACCATGAGGTGAGAGTGTTTTCTCATAACAGTATGTGCCCCTGAGATTGTTCTCAGAACAGGAATTATGTATAAATCAATATTATCTCATTTTTCATCTTTTAATTAGTCTCTCTAATTCGATATTATGATTTCATTAGTTTTTTAAAAGCAAATCATTCTTCCTGCTATGTTTTTTTCTGGTTTCTCATCAAAGTCCACCTTGTTCCACTCAGTCTGTGAAGGAAAAACCGGGCTGCTCTAACAAGATAACTCACAAGTCTAGGAATGTGAAGGAGAGGCTGGGCTGGGCTAACAAGATAACTCTCAAATCTAAGTATTGGAATACTGATCTGAGTTCTGCTAGACTAACTTGTAAATCTAAGTTAATTAGTGTTGGTTTGCTGTTCATGTTTTTTTGCTAGCCAGCTGGGTTTTCAAAGATACATATCTGGCTTTGGAATGTTGGTTTGCTGCCTTCCCCACCTCCACTTTTGTGATGATAATGCTGCTAAAGCTGTTCCATGCCTATTGGCCGAATACCCCAAGCTTGTACTTTACCCTATAAAACCTCTTGCGCATGTCTTGGAGGTGCTCAGAGCTTCGGAGCAGAAGTCCCTCTGAGCCCACTGGTGTAATACATCTGAGTACTCCAACCCTCCGAGTGTTGCTTGTTTCTTGACTGGCATGTCGTTTCCGTAACATTTCATCACCTCTGCAAACTGCTTTCTCAGCCAAGCACCCAGAAACTGTGTTTAATTCTTTAGTGCATTTTTAATACACTAAAAAGCATAATCCATATCCTTTTTTCAAAACTTTGAAGCTTACTTATCTTTGTTTTTGTTGACTTCCTTTCCTTTATTCTCCTTCCCTGTAATCCTTTCAAACAAATCTTTTTACTCTTCTTTTCATTTGATAATCCTATTAGCATATAATGTCTAGAGACCTTTAGTGTCTCCCGAGTGACTTTGGACATTTGCGCACTCTCACAAAGATAGAACTGATGAGGGAGGTAAGCAAGGGTTTGCTTATCTTTTATTTTATTAAAGTATATTTACAGATAATAACACTGCCTGTCTGACTGGCAGTTCAGTTGTCAGAGGAAGACAGGGCCAAATGTCTCTTTGTAGAAAAAGCTACAATACCATAACCTTTCAGGGAGAATTTTTTACCAATAAAAACAATCTAATAAAAAACCCAGCAAGAATTTTTTAAAATAAAAAGCCACATGACTGTTGCCAATATTTTGGCCTCTGTGTCACCGACAGTGCTCATTGTTGGGTTAACTCATAAGAAACATAGTGGGTTTTGACCTTCTTTATCCGTATTTGTTGAACATCCTGCAACAACCATGTTTATTCTTTAACCTGTTAGGCAGAAGTAGTCCTAGCCTGAAACCTCCTGATGCATGTTAATTTTGAAGACACTTTTTTAGTTTTTGGGTTTTTTTGTTTTTTGTTTTTTGTTTTTTTGAGAATGCCATCCTGAGGGAAAGATTTTAATATCATAGAGGAACAGTTGCAACTTTTTGTTTTCTTTTAGACTTTTTAGTAAGTAAATTTACTCAAAATGTATTAAATGAAGTTAAGTTTACTATGGTAAATGTAAAAGAAGCACCATCTGACAGTAAGAAGTGGTTTAAAATAAATACAATGAAACTTCCATGAGTGTGTTAACTTCCAGTCAAGTACAATGTTTGGTGAAGGCTTGAGACTAAGGCCTACTTCTCTTTTATAAAAAGAGAGATTAGCAAAAGTCAGAGGTTGTTAAATACATCTTCATGCCAAAGTGAGATGTTCCTCATGATGCAATCAGAAGGATTGAAACCAGATTGAAAAAGTAATCATTTTCTCTCCCATGTAATCCAATGTAATTTAAAGCTGTATCCTTAATACCTAAAATAATCTCTATATCAATAGTGGTACTTGCCACACATATTTGGAAAGGTTACCCTAAGGAAAACCTTCCTAATCCTAGAACATAGACTTCACAGCTGCCTGTATTGCCCCTGCATCTTTACTGATCACTGGACACAAGGCATTATTCACCTAAATATAGAGAACCCAGTAAAAAAAAAAAATCAATATCCTTTTAATTTACTAATTAAAGAAAACTATCAGTCACATATTTTCCTAGTTATGGTTGGAAGCATGGTAAACAAATATATTTAGCTTTAAGAGTCCTAAAAAAAAAAAAAAAGGCAATCAGGTTTCATCAGCAATACAGGTTGGTGCAAACGGCAGTGTTGTCCAGAAACTCAACAAGCCTGAGGAGCAGAGCAGGTCTTTAAAGATTCAAGTTTTTAAAAAGAAACTTGTACTCAGTTATATATTTCACATTTATTTTCTTTAACTGAGCCCTTTAATGAATCTGTAGCTTCCTGAAGGCAATCATGATTGTCCCAAGAAAGTTTATATTTTTTCTGTGAACACAGAGAAAGACACGCACATGAATAGTGCCCTGGGCAGAGTCCAAACTACATCAGAAGGAAAATAGGAGACTGAAAACAGAAAGTAGACACTAAGTGTCAAGAAAAGATATTTCACAATATAAGAACTTAAAAAAAAAAGAAAGAAAGAAAAAGCGTCTGGAGTTACAATTCCAATAGAGCTCACAAAAACCTCTTTCATTGCAATATAGTTTATTACAGCACACTTTTCCCTCCTAGGTCCAAAGCAATAGACTGGGCCTCCAGCATACTCACAGAAACATCTCAATTTCTGAAAACAGACTCAGGCTTGGCTGCAATCTTGCTTATAGGCAGAAGCTCACAGTATGATTTAGAGTATTTGAAGAAAGCCCCTTACTCATGTTAATTATTCATCATTTCTCACTGATATATATAAATCAGAATATAGATTGTTGCAAGTTCTGTCAAGCTGGCAGGCCATTCTTTTCTGTTATCTAGCCTGGTAAACTCCTATTTCTCTTAAAAGCCAGTCCAGATCTCCCTTGTGACAATTCCTAGGCTTAAACTACTTTCCCCCGCTCCCACATCCCTCTGTTATAGGCTTTATTGTTTCCTTTTATAGTTTTTCCTTGATTGCCTCCCTCACTAGTCGAGAGGTAGTATTTTGAATCATCTCCTGAGAAGTTCAGATACTAGCTTGGCTTTTTAATTAGTATCAGGATTTGGGGAATGACTTTTTTTCCCCTAATTTCTTTAAAATTTTATTTTGTCTTTTTAAAATTTAATAGCCTGTTTTCTAAATTAAAATGAAAACAGCACCCCTTGTATTTTTTCTGAAGAGTAGATAAAATAATATGTGTGAAATGTTTAACACATATTTGAGACTCCATAAATGGTGGTGATTCATGTTATTTTTTTAAACTTTGAGTTACTCTAGAAAAAGGATCACTTCTGATCCTAAGAGCTGTAAAATTAGTGTATATAACTTATTTTTGTATGTATTATAAGTTTTATATATATATATAATAGTACCTAGTATTTAATTTTATCAATATTTCAAAGATACAAATAATTTCAAGGCACACGGAAAGTTTGAGACCTTCATCTCAACTTCCCAGTGTCTTTCTTCCTACATCAAACATGCTTTGGCTCAGGTAACATGAGGTTTGGCTCAGGTAACATGAAGTGTGCAGTCACCTCACTTACACAGGAAGAACCATTTAAGTTATGAAACACTTCAATTTTATAATCAGATAATTATCCCTTATATGACATTTTTCATATACACACTGCTCAAGGCATTTCACAAACAAGTATCATTTAGTGTAAGCAGGAGGTCTAGCATTAGCGTGTTAACAGGCTTGGAAAGAGTGAATGGGTTGAAAAGCCACTGTTTGACCATTTACTTATTGCATGTTTGATAGATTCTGGATAATTACCATTTCTCCACCATACCCGCCTCTCTAAATTACATGTTTATCCATTTATATGTATCCCTTTACTGATCCCATTCTATAGCTTACAATATAACTACGATTATGCATCTTTAATTGTTACAATCAGTTTCTGGAGTTCTCGTCGTCTATATTAGCATCAAGTCTGGCTCCTTTCCCTCAGTCTTTCCTTTTTCACATCTGACCAAGAATGTCTGGGGCTTAGTCAGTACAAAGGTATCAGACCTGCTTCCAAATAGTTAACTACACAGAGAGAAATGCAAAGTGTAATTCATCCATCATATTAAACTTTGGCCCCTGCCCCTTCGTTTCTGTGATGACAACTCTACCCACAGTCTCATGGAAGCTTTCCTGCTGCTGAGAGGATGGCTGTCCCTCTGGTGTCTTTGCCCGGCCTCAGTGCTGCTCTGCGTGGTGCCAGTGTCAGTCCTTCCCAAACACTTCTTCAGCCCTTTAACCGGGAAAATACATACTTCTACGCAGACTGAACTATCCCTATTGCCATAAAAATGCTAGGATTTTTAAGAACACAAGAGATAAAAACATTCAATTTTCAGTCTTTTTGATTTCCAAACTAAATCTAATTGGAACCCAATTCCCCTCCTTTCCTCTACATCACTTCAGATGTTACAAACTAATATTTGCTCACTTGCTCACAAGGAACCACTCAAGTGACTTCAAGCCTAGTAGCTGTGCTGAGCGAATGGACATTTTGTTCTCATCTTCCAGAGAGGCTATGGGAATGTCACTTACACACAGATAAAATCAATCCATATAATACTTTATTTCTACAGTTGACAACAATGTCTGGCATATATTATATGTTGATTAAATTATACAAATATGGCAATTTATTCTATGTAACTTACTGTATACTTTCTATAAACAATGTGTTCTATCAATTTTAGCTATATCTTCAACTTGAATTTATAAAATATATATTGTTTGCCAGAGACTGTGCTAAGTCCTTTACATATATTTTCCCATTTTTATCATTACATCAACTATATGTTGTGAACATTATTTCTATTTAGTAGGAAATTGAATTTTATAGGTTTACCTGAATTGCTCATAGTGCCTAAGAGAGCCAGGATTTGAATCCATTTCCCTTTGAATTTAGAAGCAAATGTTTAACAAGCATGATAATACTCTCGTTACAATGCAAATATTCCTGTAATAAATAGTATAATAACGCCTATTATCTTATTGTGAATATGTTTCTTAGCTGGTTTTCCTCTATGATGTAACAAATTATACATTAGGAAAGCATTGTATGCAGTTAAAGAAGGAAGTATTTAAATGGTAGAACCAGAGAGAAAGGGGAAGAACTATGCCAAAAATCAGCCAATCTGACCTCCTTTATTATTCTGCTTTGTGCTAAGATACTGAGATTCAATCAGTCTGAACAAGAGCATTAAAAAAAAAAAAGCACTTTTACAGTTTTATTGTTTAACATACATGACACACACAAACACAGAGATACAGAAATGGGTCAAGTCGTCATGCAAACTCAATATAGATGAATTAAAGTGGTATAGTTTGTTTTTAATCTCCTTTTCCTTCCTACAATCTGAATTGCATAAAATTTTTAAAAAATCAAAAATTTTACTAGACTGGTCACTTTTTTCATCCAAATTTTTAACTCATAAGAAATTTCATGTAAAACGTTAAAGTGGACTCTTTTAAGTCTACTAAATTTGATATTCTATATCTGTCCATCTACCAGTCTCTATGTAATTTGGAAGCCCTCCATACTCCAGAGGATAGCAAGGATTACACATGCATTTAAACTTGTTAAAAATGGGGGGAGGGTATAGCTCAGTGGTAGAGCACAAGCCTAGCATGCACAAGGTCATGTGTTCGATCCCTAGTACATCTATTAAATAAAAAATAACAATAATAAGTAAATAAACCTAACTAACCCCCCCAAAAAACAAAAACAAATTTAAAAAATTGTTAAAAATAGAATTTGGAAAATTATTCAAGTTTGTTTTTATTATATAATATATGTTTGTAATAAGAGTAATGAGAGATAAGGGCATAAGGGTAAAACCATTTAAAATTTAAAATTATATGTGATGGAGGTGTTAGCTAACTTAAGGCTATGGTGGTAATCATATTGCAAGATATGAGTGTATCATCAAATCAACACTTTGTACATCTTGCACTAAGTTATATGCTGATCATTTCTCAATAAAGCTGAACAAAATTTTTAAAATACAATTTAAAATGAAAAATTACTCAGGCATAATTTTTATTGATAGAGTAAATAGATACTTAAACCATTTTAGAGATGAAGACCATATTATTTCTATGTGTTGGATATGTTTTCATATATATCATGATATAAATGTATTTGGTACTTATAAGTAAAGATGCTTTAATGAATTTAAATTCAAAGTTCTTAAATTCAAAATTCAAAATTAAATTTAAAATTTAAATTTCCAGTTTCTGATAATGTGGTGGGATGTGACTTCTAAAAATTTCAGTTATCTAGGAACATTTTGAAAACAGAGATCGATGTTCATTTTTGAGTTTCCAGTGCTTTGCAAAATACCTGATTTAAAATAGCTATTGGGTAAATGAATGAGCTTTAAAGCAATAATTAATATATATAAATATACTTGTCAAAATTATTTTTGACTAAGTATTTCTACATATTTCAGTTGCATCTAGACATTTGAAAATTTCAAATTTGTTGCTACCACATTCAACATGTTACATGAACATGACATTCAATCTGTCTTTGTAGTAGCCTAATTCATTCATTTCAGTCTCAGAATTGAATATTAGCGGTTATTGTTGACTGAAATAAAAGCGCAGCCTAAAAGTTGAGAGTTATGTTTTATTTGGTGGGAGGACTCGAGATGCCTCTGAGGGACTGCTCCAAAGAGGTAGGGAAGGAGCTAGGATATATAGGAGCTTTACAACAAAGACCAGGTAGTTGGAACAAAAAAAATTACTTGTTAACTAAAGAAAACCAGGCATCTCAAGTTAAAGAATTTAGTGCTTTTCTCTGTGTGGGAGGAAGCAAACGTTTGGGATCATTGAATTCATTCCTTTGACAAGCACCTAGCCATCTAGGGCCAGTATCCTGTCCTTTCTTATTCTGAGTCCCCTCCGGGTGCACCATTGTGAGTGGCTGCAGAGGCTGGGCTGCAGGCTTGTCTTCACTGGGGGGTGGCAGCAGCTGCTGATGACTTGATGGCTTCAGCATTCTTTGTTTACTGATATGGTTTGCAGTATTTTCCGTTCACACTATTAAGGTTCATATTACATATATTATATATAGAGTCTGATATTTCTCTGTATCACATTTTTATCAATTTATTTGTAATGTAGAAACTTCCATGGCATTTTTTGTAGCGTATCACCACTGATGATCCCCCTTTCCAGGCCTGAATTTAGCTGAATAAATAACTCCAGTGTAAAATCTCTAACCTGTTACTGTGACCTCTGTCTACCCTTCCCTAGTCTGCTCCCACCTTTAGGCAAGACCCATGATGCTTCACAGTCATTGGACCCATTCTAGTGTTTGAGGTTTTTTGTTTTTATTTTAGTATTAAAAATTACTGCATTTAAATGTATATCAATCTTCTCCCAAATAGTCATGTAAGTAAAAGTCATTGAATGTATATAGAACATAGATTATAATTTCTTTAGAATATGTATTCAGATCTGCTGTCCACTGTAGACAATGTACAAATAACCCACTCTGATATTAACAGCTGTCTTGATGCCTTTCCTCTTAAACTGCTATATAGCCTCACATTTATGTTTGAGGTACAATTAGAAATTATAGAAAGATAGTTTATTTAGTCCTTTGGGCACAGAAGTAATGGGAAAGCAAAAATACCAAAATATTAGTTGACTGATCAGGACTCCAAACCTTATACAGTTCAGTCATTTGATTTAGGCAGTGAGTCACTGAATGATTTTATTAATCCAAATGGGAAGTTGAACCAGGTGATTATTCAGGATATTTATCCTTTTAGGAGAACCTTTAATAGAATTTTTTTAAAGAGCTGGAGGGCAGATGATGTAAATATGTTATTTAATTTTATAATTGTTAGAAAATATTTGAACAATAAAAAACATCTCACTTATCTAGAAGTTTACATTTTAGTAATCCTCTCTACAGACCTTACTCTGCTGCTTAAAAATATTATGTGGTTTCTTCAATACTTCAAGACAAAGCAATACAACAGAAAGGACCTTTTTCTTGATCCAGCTGTGCCCCATTATTCCTTGACCTGACCTCTTTCCTTTTCCTCAAAAGCTTTCTTCATTTATATTGCTGTAAAGCCATTTTCTCTGATCTCTTATTACCCATTTATGCCTTCAGTCTTATCTCTTACAATTGATTCTTTTTCCCTATCTCTCTACTGAAATTGCTCTCTCAGAGGTCACTAATGAGTTCCTTTTTCCCAAATACAACATACACTTCAATCTCTTTATCTTCCTCAAACTCTTTTACTGTTTGCACTAGAAACCATCTTTTTTTGTTTGTTTGTTTGTCTCATTGAGTTGTAAGAGGAGAATATGGCTAGATATCTGTCAACAAATTTTGTCAACAAATCCAAATATAGGCATTACAATGATGCTAAAGTTCTTTGAACCTAGAGCTTAAAGATTATACTGTTTTCAGAGTAGTTTTAAGGACTCCAACAAGAAGGATTTTGCGTATCTTTAAGATTACATTGCTAATAACTACAGTCTATTTCTATCTTGTTGCAAGTGTGCTTTTCTGCCACTGAAGAGCTTCATCATATACTTTATAGTAAACAAGATCTATCATGTCCTCTCTGGTTCCAATTACACTTCATATTTCAAATTCAGTTTCTAATCATTGATTAGATCAGATTCTCTGATT
The DNA here is from genome assembly GCF_009834535.1 of Camelus ferus. Classification (NCBI taxonomy): domain Eukaryota; kingdom Metazoa; phylum Chordata; class Mammalia; order Artiodactyla; family Camelidae; genus Camelus; species Camelus ferus. The sequence goes on along the minus strand of NC_045696.1, from coordinate 86,452,860 downwards.
CCTAATGTCAGTTTCTGGTAGTGATCATCTGATTGGCCAGTTAATCTTTTCGAGGAAGGCACTTACTAGCTGTTAATCAGCAAATGGGTAGCTGTTCTTGGTCAGTTATACATACCTTACTGGTTAAAGGGTGAGGTGGCAGTCAGATGGCACAAAACATGGCATTTGGGAAGCAGGGGCTAAAGATGGTTCAGTTTTATTTCTAGGGGCTATTAGATTTTTATAGTAGTTATCATTTTTGGTATATTTCCTTCCATACCTCTCAATACTCTTGCTTTGCATGGGAGAGCTTTATTAATAATTTCACCAGTCATGAACTGCTAATTTGCCATCCTAGAGTGAGCAAAAGCTTAGTTCACCTAAGTAGTGTCCCCGCAATTCCTACCATTGTCATTGTCCTTCTGATAGTTATTTTCTTGATTTCCACTGCTAGTGGTTTCACATGTATATATACATATTATTATTTATATATCTATATACATATATAATTATCATGTATATAATTGTATAGCTATCTATAACTGCCTATCATCTATCTATATGAGAGAGAGAAAGAGTTTAAAAATTCTTTTTTTTTTTTTTTGCCTATTTAGTTGCTAGAACAGATAGACAGGTAGACCCTCAAGCTAGCACAAATACGGGCAGTTTTATAGTGGGTATGTGTAGAGAACTAAGTGAAATCTAGAACAGAAATTTTAACTGGGCCAAGCCTCAAACAGATGTGGTGTAATGGAAGGTGGTTCTTGAATCTAATGCAGTTCTCTTAGCCTTAATAGTGAATCATTGATCTACAACCAATATTGTTGATGTGATTCCTATTTTTGCCATGTCTCTTCCTCTGCCAGTTGGCTGCCTTTTATTGCTCTTGTTATTTGCTACTGTTGCCTCTTAATTTTGTCACATGACCCATGATAGTCATTACAATGTTACTATATCTCAGGCACTATTAGCTGCAACTTCTACTTACTCAGTCCGCCTGGTTTTCTCGATATAAATTATTAAAAACAAGACTTTCTTTGGCCAAATATATTGTGTCCTGCAAGTGTACACTCATGGACCACCAACCAGACTCTGAATTTATTATCTTTGGATGAGATGTGTACCCATGGTCCAAACAGCTTGGGTCAGGATGACATTATCACTTAGTAAAATAGATGACAGAGTACCTATGAATTGATGGTGCCAGGTAGCCACTAATCCAACCACTTTCTGCTTCTTAAAAAATTCTTCTCTATTTTTTTTTAACTTTGAACATTTTTTTTAATCTGATACTTTTCTGTCTCTCTCTCTGAAGAGAAAAAGAAGAGACACTTCCCTGTCTTTCTCTGAAAATTGTCCTCAGTTTTCTATGAAGAGGTGCCTTAAGTTTTTGTCCCTGTATGTACATTCTTTGCCCTTTGATTTTTCTCAAGACATAATAATTCTTATGAATTCAGCTATAACATCTTTTATATAATTCTTGAGTCCATAATTATAGCTTCAGCTGCCCTTTGAAATGTCAAATCTACCTTTCTAACCACCTACTTGTTTTCTCTATTTGAATGTCCACCATGTTTATTTATACTAGTTCAGAAACAAACTTGCCACTAAATTAATTTCTCCTTCAGTCATTGATATTTCTACTAATGGAACAGCAATTCACTTAGTTACCAAGTTATATCCTTGAACTACCTTTAATACTCTTTTTCTTTATCCCCTACATTTAGTTATGTGCTACCTACTACGTATTCTACCTCTGCGTTATTTCTTGTTATCATCTGCCCTATATATTCATGCTCACTACCTAGTTCGTGCCTTCATTGTGACTCTTATCTGTGCTAATGTGTTTAGTCTCTTCCCTCTCTACAGCATCTCTTCATCATTGTCATATTAATCTTCCCACAAAAATTTTGTTTACGTCAGTTCCAATTTCAGGCAAGTCACAGCAGCAAACAGATGGTACATTCAAATTTGGTAGTTTGAAGAGAGTTTAATAAAGAGATTTTAAAAAGGTGCTGGATGAGTAAAGAGAGAACGCAAGGATAATACCGTACCCAGGGGTTTGCATACCAGTATTCTTCCCATTATTGTACCTGATGTGATGAGAGAAGAAAGTGATAACTGGAACCCAGAGATACAAAGGGCTAGGTAGAGGCCACCTGTCATAAAGGAGGTAGCCAGCTTCACATGAAGAAAATTTAGGATATAATCCACTTAACTCTCCTTTCATCCCATAGATGTCCTGCCACTGCTTCTGACTAGGCAAACCCAACAGGAAGCCCAAAGGCAAGGAATCTCAAGAATGTGGTTCCACCATCTAGATGGGCTTTCTAGAGTGAAGAGCAGAGAGTGTATCTGAAAGGGCAAGGTGGAGACAGTTCAACTCTCTTAAACACTCAAAATTTTCTCACTGCCTATTGAAAAAAGCAGTGTTTACGGACTTTCATTGAATGACCTAAATCTTTCCTATTAAGCTTTATTAGCTTTATTGGTCAAATCGGGCTACAGGAATAGTCCCTGTATTTGCATATTTCACTACAGTGGATGTCTTGCTATCTATTGAAATACCTTTTTTCTTCCTTTGGCACTATCTACCACCTGGGAAAAATATGTGCTTTGAGACTTGCTTCACCATTTCTCATTCACATTTCTTCATCAATGTATATAGGTAGTATGCAAAATTTCAAGTCCCATAAATCTACTTTGTATCTTATTTAGACATTTATTTTGTTCCAGTTTGCACTTACGGTAGGCAGAATCCTAAAATGACCCCAAGATCCTACCTTCCTCCATGCACAGTGTACCTGCCCTGGATAATTCCCCTGCTCTTGACTGTAAGCTAGACCACTGGCTATGATGGAGTATCACTCCTATGATTAAACTCCCTTAGTTAGGGAAGGGATTGTCCAGATGTAATCAGTAGACTTTGAGTTAGTCAAAAAATTAATCTAAGTGGACCTGACCCAATAAAGTGAACCTTTAAAAAAGATTGGACCCTTTCTTAAGGAGGAGATTTAAATCATGGGAAATGCTACTAAGCATGCAGCCTTGGAGAAGAACACGTAAGGAATGGTGGAGAGCCTTTAGTAAGTTGCTCCTTGGTGCCAACTAGCAAGAAAGAAAGAATCTCTGGCTTATAATCACCAGGAACTGAATCCTGACAGTAACCAATGAGTTTGGAATAGGACACTGATCCTCCCATGAGACTGCAGCCCTAGCTGACACCTTGCATTTAGACTGGTAAAACCCTGAACAGAGGCCCCAGCTAACTCATATGTAGGGTTCTGACCAATGAAAGCTGTGAGATAATAAATTTTTGTTGTTTTAAGCCACTAAGTTTGTGGTAATCTATGACACAGAAATATAAAACTAATATGTACTTCAATTATGTCTGTATTTAACTCAACCTTCTAAACTGTAAACTTTCTTGAAACTTTAATTATATTCTACTTCTGTAAGAGTCTCCAAAATTGTTTTTGGGGTTTTTTTTTTGTTTTGTTTTGTTTTTTGTTTTTTTCCTTTTTTGTTTTTATTGACATACAGTCAGTTACAATGTGTCAATTTCTGGTGTACAGCACAATGTCCCAGTCATGCATATACATACATATATTCGTTTTCATGTTCTTTTTATTAAAGGTTATTATAAGATACTGAATATAGTTCCCTATGCTTTACAGAAGAAACTTTTTTAAATCTAGTATATATAGTGGCTAACATTTGCAAATCTCAAACTCCCCACAGTTATTTGTTAAATAGGTGATATAAAATATGTGTAAAGCAACTGAACAACAGGGAAGAAATCAAGACATTTGAATGTAATATGATATATTTCAAGTTTTGTTTATGATGGAACCTTTACTTTCTCTGAAACACTGGAAATGAATTGAAATCTCACCAGATGAGTTGAGCTTTTCAATGGGGAATGAATATCTTTGTGTTCAAAGATTAATGCTGTTGTGGGGCTTGACTTAAACAATTAGTACATAATAGAGGTCTTGGAGTAGGTCAGATAATTGCTACTCAAAATGACTTTAAGTTATAGATATTTAGAGCCTGAGGACGTCAAATATCACCTCATCTAACTGATTAGCTTTGCAAACAACAAAGGTTATTTACCTCCTAAATAACCAGAACCACACTTTAATAATACATCAGTTACAGAGAATAGGTAAAGATTCAAAATTTATGATGTATCTCACAGAGCAACCTCTGCCACCTCCTCCTACACCCTGATGAGGACAATTGACCTAAACAAAGGGAAAGCCATAGATTTCCAGGTGGGTTCAAAATACTAGATGATGAAAATAATCTAGAATGAGTTACAGCAACCATGCTTTCAGGGCAGCAAAGCATTGCCTGGATTGAAACAGAGGAATTAATTAATTTAGAAATGTACAGGAGGATCAGTTAGGTTTTTTTTTTTTAAGAGTATCAGTTTCATAGCTGAGAACAATTTTTCCTAAGCCAAAAAAAAAAAAAAAAAAAGTTGGCTTGGGCTTTTAAAGAATAAAAATATTAAAAAGCATTTTTTCCTTCTGAAATGTCACAGAATGGGGTTAGATTTGGTAGTATTGAGGGATCAAGATAAGATACCTCAAACACTGAAGCAGAGGAGATGTGAAGGGAATGGAAGAAGTTAGCACTTCAAAAGATGAATAATTTTAAACTTTGTATTTCCTTTCTACAAATGGAGATAGAGAACAGAAGGCAGATGCTGTCTGATTATCTCAGATCCAGCTAAAGGAGGATGTCATTTGTTACTCCAATTTACAGGAACTGCATAGAACAGTCGTAAGGGGAGCACATTCTTCTTGCCTGCGCCATGTTAATCATCATTACTTCTTTTTCCAAACACTTCAGAAAGAAAAGTTACAGATGTTAAGGGAATGCGGCAAACATAAAAAAGAGAACTATGCTGCAGATCATATTCTTTTCTGCAGATGAAGTGGACAGAAATGAAATTCTATAATTTTGTAAATAAAATGTGAAGCTATATCTACTTCCATATTAGTGCCAACTAACAATGGCCCTTGCCATCTGCCTTTATAAGGACTGGATCACATTGGCATGGGCCATCTACCTCTGCTTGGATTAAATCATGAGCCGCTGCAGCTGCTGACCTCCAACATGACCTGAAAGGAGTTTAGGGTGGAGATAAGGAACGAGGTGCTTTGTGCTCTGGGAAAACTGGCTGAACAAGCTTTCCGATAGTTAGATATTTTCAGGAGAAGATTTTATAAGCCCAAATTCTTGCATGTCCTCATAACTAGAAAGGCACTAAAATCATTAATGGTGACATCTGCTCCTTGTGACTAGCAGCAAGCCTCTGCCTAAATGTGAGCTTGACTGCACGTACCCCTCTTTACTAAAATCATATATACAATACTGAGTTCACCCTGCCACTTGGGAGCAGTTCCTCAGAGCTATCTGAGATGCTATCTCCCATGCTATAATCCTCTTTTGACCCAAATAAAACTTAACCCACAACTCACACGTTATGTGAATTTATTTCAGTTGACATTAGTCACATGCTAATATAAGAAATAAAAGATAAGGCAGATATCCATTTTGACTTCATTTTCTACTTTTTCTCAGAATACTTTAAGTTTTAGAGGAATGTGAGACAACTTCTCTTTTGTTTCAGTATTTTTTTTGGACTTTTTACTGGAGGACTATATTAAGTCTGGACTCTTACTCACTGTGGTGTTTTAGGAAATCATTTCTACATTAACTCAGTGTGATTCAGAAAGCCTGCGTTTCCAGTTGACTTGAGAACACATTGGAAAATCAGCTGGATATCAAGGGTATCCAAAGCTTATTTCATGTTTGCTTAAAATGAAGATACATCTTTCCTATTAAAAACACAATACTTTGAACCTTTATCCATACATCGTTAAGATTTTAAATGTTCAAAGGTTCCTGTCAGACCTGCTTTTAAAGAAACCTAACTGGAGGTCTTTATCTTTCACTAATTAGAAAACTCAATGGAATGTGAATTACAGCATATGACACAGCTTTCATTACTCTGCTATTTAGCCAGATTCTATTTAAGAAAACATGTGCTGATCTTTACTTTTATAGCATTCTGAAAATGCTATACACCACTTAAAATCTACCCCATTTTCCACATTAAGATTAGTGGCACACCTTCTTGAATTTTCCAGAGGAAGTAACTTCCCTTAGACCCTCTTCAACTGGTGACAGAGATGTAACCGACTAGGCATGGTTTCTAGATTTTGACGTTATCAAATGTAAACTATTAAATTTAAGTTAAATACAGAGAGGTTCAATCCTCCTACTGTCAGTGGAGAAGAAAGTTGACTGCAACATTTTCTATAGAACCTGCAGTAATCCTTCTCACTCTAGTCTCTTGATAAAGTGAAGAATATTACTCTATAATTTCATTTCTTTCTGTGAACCACATTCTCACCTTAAAACACCTGCCTACCTAGGGACAAAATGAATAAACCCTTCCCCAGGAACACATAAACAGCAGGGGGGTGTGCAGACTTCTGATTCATATAGCTCTTCTCAGAAGCGTTTCAGGCTCTAAAGAGAAAAATAACATCAGCCAACCTTGTACCTAAGTCTGCAGTTCATGAAGCTTTTTTATGTGAAGGACTGTCTTCCCTTCTTCATGTGAGTTTGTGTCCTTCACTCCAAGGGCCCCCACTCACATATAATATCAGTGGAGACTAGTGGAACTGTGCAAGGCAAGAGGCTCTGTTGCCTTGGGTCCATTGTTTGTTTTACTTAATGCAATAAATACTAATTTTGAAGTCAGAAAACTCTAAGGTTTTTAAAATTTACACACATTTCTCAACATGATATTTTAAGCACACAAACACACGCACACACACAGGAATGTTGTCTATTTTGTTTTTGCTACTTTATCCTTCACAGATATTGTTATTTTGCAAATAGTAAGATTCAATAAATATATTTGAATAAATCTATTATAAAAGCAATATGTGCACATGGTAAAACGTCATGGTTTAGAAGGGTATAAAGAAAAATATGAAACCTCCCTTTTCCCCATGCTTCACTCCTCATTCCTAGAAGTAAGCACTTTATTAACTTTTCTAATTATTTCTTATTCTGTTTATCTCTGCAACTGCAAACAAATTTTCTGTTACCTCTTTCTGAATTAATTTGCTTAAGAATTATGTATTAACTTTCTTTTTCTGGATGACTGACTTCACCAAAAAATCCCTTTCCGATCCTCATATCTGTCATTAAAATAGGCTTTCAACTCGTAATTAACAACATGAAAACTCAACATCACATTTTTCTTGTTTTTACATTCGTTTTTGCATTCTTTTTATATTTTGATACAGGATAATTCAGTTTCCTCTGAATATGACTGGCCTGTCCCCCCACTGTCCTACAGAGGGCTCTGACTTCCTATGCCATTTGGTCAGCTGACTTTCTACTCCTGCCAAATAATGTCCTGCTTGAGAATTAGACCAGTTCTTTTTGACTACTATCTCTAGGTTTCTTTATTTTTCTTTATGCTTGAGTCTTTAGATGATTTTTTAAACTATATCTGTTAACCAGTTTCTGTAGATGACTTTTCTTTTTTCTCTTGAAGAATTCTAGGGTCATCTCTTTATTCTTAGTGTTAGGAAAATTCACAATTATGTTTCTAGACATATGGGCTGTTTTTACATTTATTACATTAGCCCTTAGAGAGCTGTTTTAATGTGAACATTTGGTTCTTCTTTCTACTCTTGAAATACTAGATTTTTTTTTTCTGTTATTATACCCACAGTAGTTTTCCTCTATATGTTCTCAAAATGTTTATTTCATTAGTAATCTCCCTCTAAATTTCGTTTTGGATACCCACTAATTAGATGTTGAACATACTGTATTTACTCTTTTTGACTTATTTCTTCCTATCTTCCTTCTCCATTTTTTAATCCTATATTTTGAAATACATCATCCAGTTTTGTTTTTCCTTTGACAATGATATTTTAATTTTAAAAGACTTTTCCTTATGAGTTTTGACTTTTCTTTGAGTATATTAGTAGATTTCTTGTGCTTTTTAAATGTTCTCTCTTGTCTGCTGATGCCTACCATGCAGATCAAAGTTCATAAAAATACAACAGATTTGGAATGTGTGCAGCAAACTACAATCAGACCTGCAATCTGAAATAATATGAGTAGAGAAAAGATGACTGACAAATAGATTAGAAAAATCTTCAAAATACAGGTCTATGCTATATAGTTTTGCCTGTTTTACCTAAGCCTAAATAATGAGTAAGAATTGCTGTCCTTCTATTTTGCTTATTACTACAAAATCTGTCTTGTCTTGGCATCAGTTACTTATGTAGAAAGGTGTCATATTTTCCAGTTAGATTTCTGCCTCTAAGATGTTTCTGTAAGTGTTTTCCAACACTCTTAATCATTATGAACATAAAAATCTTGGGGTAGAAATAATTTAGTGCCGATATATTGACAGATAAATTTTGTAGAAACTTATTCCTTATTAATGTGATTTTTATTTACTCTAGATTGAAATAAATTAGAATATACTTTGTTATAGGTGAAAAATTGAACAGACTTGAATATGAAATTATTTTCAGATTTCCCTTGAAAAATACATTGATTTCTTCATATGCAACCTGATAAAAGATATACTTTGCACTTGAAAGTTATTTAAAACAGAAAGCAGGATGGGAATTCACACTAAATCACTAATGTGTATCCCAGTGGTAATTAATTCAACTTTTTGTACAGATTCCAGAAACTAACTTACTGTACCACTAGGGGGTGTTCAAGAAAGTTTTCAATATCCTCTCCCAACCCCATGATCCTTGGATATCCCCTAATGAATAAATATAAACTGTGATTTGCTTTGGAAGGTTATTGTTTTATCTTAGGAGAAAATGATTGATCTGTGTAAATATCTGCAATTTTTATTTGAAATTCTGTCTCTACCCCAGAAAAAAGGAACATTAATTTCCCACCAAAACACTTTCTGTCCAAGTTCCATATTGTAAAACATTACAGAAAATGAAATTAGTTTTCCAAAATAATGGATGACCATCTCTCTACTTCATTTATTAACTCAATAAATATATGTTAGCATTGCAGGATACCTGAAATTCTGGTATTTTTAGAAGCAAAAGGATCAAGGGGAATTTAAAAGTTACACAGTCCTTTCTGTAAGGAAAATAGCACAGAGATGAAATTAGCCAGTTAATTTAAAATAATTTTTATTAAGAATCTCTAAGTCTTGAGACCTATTTCGCCAGACATTATGTATATTTGTTTTCCTTTCTGTGCTTGCTACAAAATTTAAATTGTTTTTAACAACCATTTGGGGGGGAAAAAAACACCTTAGTCTACCAACCAATAAGTTGATATAATTACTTATTCTTCCTTATAAAAACAGTAGAAAATAAATAAAAAGCAAGAACCTAACTTTCATGATAATCTTTTTTCAACAAACCTATTAAGCATATTTTGTCTATGGCAGTATGCAAGCCCAGTGGAATTATCACAGATTAACACGTTTCCTAGAATTCAAGACCTGGCAGGGGAAATGCATATGTAAACTCACAATTATGCCAAATGGAATAAAACAAATGCATAATGAGTGTACAAAGAGGTACAGATGTGTTGAGGGAGTTATTAACTATGAGGAAAATTTTAAAAATAATGCCTTCATCTCAGATGTGTATAAACGCATTCTAGTTAAAGAAATAACAGGAACAGAGACTTAAATAGCCCACATCATTAATAAATAGCTTTTTGGCCCACAGAGAGAACTTCTAATGAAGAGTCCTAGGTTGAGCGTACCAGCAGCAGCTAGAGCTCAGGTTTGAACCTCTAGACACATCAGATTCATATTTACCAGATCTGTCCTAAAAAGGTGAAATCAGGAATGTGATTGGAAGCATCAGAAGTCCTACCACAAAATATTAAAAATAATCAAGGACGTACAATTACATTTAGGGAGAGAAGCCAGGTTCAAGAAAGATGTAAGTGTTGAATGAGAGCCCTGTCGCGGACACGCTGGCAGAGAGAGATCAGAAGAGTATGGAAACTGGTAGAAATGAAGTCCGTCACATGAAGTTAGGAGACTTCGCCCTAATGTGCTCTGAGGTTTGGGAACAGCCATGGTTTTACCTTCCCGGTTGTGTGGTGTTTCTGCTCCCCTTCATGAAAGCCTCGTCCAGTATCAATGGGGTAAATATGAACAAGGTGTTAAGCACAGAATGTTGTCGTTTTCCTGTTTTGTGACAATACACAGTTTGAATATGTACTCGCTCCAGTTTTCTGTGTTCAGGACACTTTGCATGACACATGATATGCGTAAACCACTTTGTAAACTCTGAAAGTGTAAGTAACTGTGACTTTTTGTTATTTGTTTTTACCAAAGGAAGGAAGCTGTAGAAACTAGGAGGCATTAGGACCTTTTTTCTCTGGCCTGCACAGCACACAGCCCATACTCTACATGGGTTTTACCTTGTGTAGAAGTCATATGTCCCTCACCCCTCACATAGGCAAAGCACTAGAACACCTACTTTAAAGGGCAGCAGACAATAACACTTGTCACTGGAGAACGCCAGAATTTGTGCTTTTATTCTAAGACAGGTCAGGGTAAAGCATAGGTGATGCTGTAATCATAATTGTGAATTTTGGGAGAAAAAGTGCAGGTTGAAAGGAAGAAAGCCCTCTGCTTGTTATGTAAGTTATTCAGTCCTCGTGGCAACCAGGAAGAAAAAATTCGTGTAACGCCAAGGAGTTTCAATTGTCTAAAAAGCAACTAAAGCAGACAGGTATGGGGTGGGGGAGATACTATTTCAGTAATTGCTTATGGTCAGACACAATGGTTAACGTGTAACACAGCAACTGCATTTCCTTCATTTTGTACTTCCCAGCCTCCAAAAAATGACACAAAGACTGGTCCAACTGAAACAGTGACCTTACAAAAGCAGCATGTAGAAAAAAGCAATATAGAAATATCTACTCAAACTACAATATCCATAAATTGATGTCAAGTTGACAAAAACTGATATCCAGGAGTGACAAACAATGCCAGCTGCCTACCAAGCATCCACACTGTCCTTTTCAGAGAGTAGAATTACTTCTGTGAAGTGATTATCAATTCAGGGACTGAATTTTCTAGCTCTCTTGCATTTCAGTGGAGCTATGGGATTATTTCTTAACGGTGGACTATGAGCCGAAGTAATATGTGTGTCTGTCACTCCTGGGCTTCTTTGCTTTTGTGGTGGTTGTGATTGTTGTGTGTTTTATGTTTTTGTTTTTATAGAGGTAGGTGTGCCTTCTCCATCTCTTTTTTTTTTTTTTTTTTTTTTAACATTTGAATGCAAAGAAAAGACTCAAGACTTAGATGCTGAGTAGCACAGGAGGATGGAAAGAATCCTTGCATTACCACATGGAAGAAAAATCTACTGCCAATCAGGAACATTCTCAATAGGTTTTTGTCTAAGTTAGAAATAAAATTGTATTTATTGGACATCTGTAACACAGGACTTTCGTTGTTACAGTGACTAGTATTATCCTTACTAACATCCTAGAACTCTTTTAACATAAACTAAGAATAAAGGAGTAATAATTCATTATTAAATATGGTAAAAGTAAACAGAGAGCTATTTTGCAATTTAAATCATAAAATTTACTGCCTAGACCTTGGATTGGCAAACATTTTCTTAAAGGGCCAGATAGTAAATATTTATGATATGCAAGACGTACAGTCTTTGTCACAACTACTCAGCTTTGTCATTGTAATGCAAAAGTAGCCAGAGACAATGTATAAACACATGGGAGTGGTTGTGTTACAACTAATGCTTTACAAAAACAGGCTGCTGGCCTGAGGGGCTAACCCCTGGTTTAGCTTTAGCACACTTTCTCCACCTGGTGACAGGAAATTAAATTGCAAGAATAATAAATGAATGATCTAACTAAGTTTGAGAAATAACATAGTCGAAAATGTACTCCTAGTGTCATGAAGTGCACATGTGCTGAAGTTTTTCTTTATTTTATTTTACACATGTAGCTGCTCCATTACCACAATGGTTGAAAATCCAGCTCCTAGTTAAAATGTTAAAATGTTACTTCTTTATTTTATTTTTAAAAATCAAGATAGTTCACCAAAAGAATGGAAGTATTCTTTACCTATTTCATGGTATAATTTTTAGTATGCCATGTAACATTAAACAGCAAAAAAGACAGGGCGGAAGCTCACTTTAATCATATAAATTCTTAACCAACTGACTTAATCTGTTCAAAACAAGGGGATATCCAAGGTTAAGGTATAGGGGGAAGGGGGATATGGGGAATGGGGGATTCAAGGACTTTCCATAATGGCATCTGCATTTTCATCGTATTTCCTGTAGGACAGCTCTCATTCATTTAGCATCACATAGTTAAAATAGCACTCATGTCTATAAACAGTAAAAATAAAGAGATTCATCTACATAACGGCTCACTGCCAAGCCACCTGAATCTGGCTCTGTACCAGTCAGGAAGGTTTATAATATTAATTGATTCTATACCTTAAAAAAGTTTTCATTAATTCTCCTTTTAATATCAAAACTAATTTAACATTTAAAAATTTGAATTTGTTTAAAAACAAGTTGTTATTTCTAATGAAACAGAATAGTATTCATCTAGAATATTTTTAAAAACAAAAGAAAGTTCAGTTTTCCTTTCTTTCTTCAGACCAGACTCCAAATTCTAAATGCTTTGTTACTGCCTCTGACCCCACAAAATTTTTGACAAAAAAGCCCACATAATTTAACCAGTAAAATATGTGTGTTTTTGAAATCCTCATTAAAATATTAAAATGAAAAACTAAGGAGGTAAAATTTGCTGCCGAAAATGTTGGTTTGCAACATGTCAATTACTAATGTTTTTCTATCCATCCTTTTTAGTCCAACTGCTGTCTGACCCATTCATGAATTCCTTTATAACTGTTTGGGTTCAAGTGGATGTCCGCCAGTGAAATCCCCCAAAATTATTGTTTATGCACTTATTTAAGTATGTAGTCAAGATTATTTTGTACAATGAAAGAGGAACAAAATAAAACCATAGTGTCTGACAGGCAGCAAGAAGACTAGTTTAATAGAAATAGAAGTTTTGCATCTGAGAGCAGTTGGAGATAAGGTTTGAAATTTGAATGGGCATATTGTATGTAGGCTTTAATTTATTGGTAATAAAACAGTGCAGAGTTTTCAGTATGGGAATAATGGGATGGATTCAAGTTATGAATTTGTTAATGTATAGGGAGTAGAAAAAGAGAAAAACATGAATATATGTATGTGAAGGAATGGACGGATGGATAGATATGTTCATGACTTTCCTAACCAGATTGCTTGTATTTGTTTTTTCTTTAGATTATCTTATTACTCTTTTATATCACCAAAGGACACAGGAACTGATGATATGCTGGCTTTAGAGTAGATTTTTAATCAATGCTCATTGAATTGGAAGGAATTGTATTATTAAATCAAATATCTTTAAGCAGTTGTTCTCTTGATCATGTGCAGAACCATCTGATTTTCTCTGTGAAGATCCAATAGGAATCACACAGATGGATGCACATGAAAGCAATACAGACTATCATACACTGAAGTGAACAGTTGAAAGTTTTCATCTAGGATGCTTATACTCACTACATTAACCTCTGTAATTAAATAGACCTCTTTGTATAATACACAATTGAATTCTCTAACAACACTAACATAATCAATATAATGGGTGAAATTTGGGTTAATTTGAACATGAAATTACTTGTTTCCTAAGGTTAGGATTAAATTAAGGCAGCCATTTCAAGCAGTGATTAAATCAACAGAAATAGTCGCCTATAAACAAAGTTTTAAAATGCATATGCACACAGACATCAAGTGTGATTCTTTAAGAACATTTATTACTTTCTAACATGAGGGGAGATATACTTACTTTACCAATTGATGTTTTATTCAGTATATCCAGTACTTGCTTTAAAGGATATATGAGCTTTAAATAGCCTATAAATCTGTTTTTTAAATGCTCACTGGGCATTGCTTTAAACTAAAGTTTATAAAACTGAAAGTTTATAAAACATACACACATATTCACATTTTCATAAACTTTCATAGTTTATATATGTAATAAAAGTACACACAGACATGCATCTCCACTACATGTATATATCCTTGCTTTAGAACTCAAAATGTACTGGCTGAGACAGGGTGCCTGGAAATGAAAATCACATAAAAAAAAAAGAAAAGGGTGTCAATTCATCCAGAACTCATCACAAGAAAATGTATCCAAGATGTTTGGAAATATGTTACCTCAGTGAGGCCAAGTTGTAGAGGAGGATGAACCAAAATAGAGGGTTTGCATTTTAAAGGTGGAAATTTAAGGGGAAAATGAGGTTAGGCAAAAAAGTTGTTGACGGTACAGATGATCTGCTATTGCTGAACAGGGAGCCATATGACCCTTTGAGGAAGGAATTTAAGTAAGGGAAGATAGGCAAAGTGATTGCTGGGTTGAATGTGTTTAAGCAACAAGTGGCCTGGGAGTGAGAGAGCAGATAACTAGGATCGGGAGTCAGATATCATTCTAGATAAAAGTTTTGGGTGTGAGACTGTTTTGAATGATGGCAGGATCCAGGGTGTATCTGTTGTCGTGCATCTTTGAATATGGAGACGATACAGTTGAAGCTAAGTTGATGGGCTGCTTTTGCCCATCTATTCACCCAACATAGAGTGCCCATATGTACTTGTTCATCTGGACCAACCTGGATTATACCTGATGTCATGATGTAATAATCAATAACATTCTCTTTCACTTTCAAATTTTACTAATTTGAATATAACTTATACGATCATCTTAACTTTGACCCAGTAAACCAACTCTACAAAGATGAGGTGGAATGGCCTGGAATTCTTTAGAGTAAGGGATAAAAGAGAGAAAATGGAAGAGAAGTAAAAGTTGATGTTTTGAACAGGAGCTGAACAAGGACTTTTGTGTGAGGAAGAGTAACAGGTTGGAAGCCATCCAAACTTATCTTCTATTTCTCCTCAGCAGGGCTGTTTTTGCACTAGTCTGATTTATTCTATGATCTTAGTGCATGCCCTCTACTTCATCATGAACTTTATTTGTACTATACCCCTACTGAAATAATGTTTTTCTCTTTCTCTTCTTCAAACAGTTCCCTCAAATGTCCAAAGCCTAGTTCAAAAATGACCTCAATAAAATACCTTTAAGTAATATGAATAAATAGTAATCCAAACTGTGATTCAAGAAGGCTGCAGCATTTAATTTTTGTTGGCCTTGTCTTGCAGAATATACACCAGGTCCTGGTGAACTTCCAGGAAGTTAATAGTCTCCAGTAACTGTTAAAACTGCAAAAGTAGTCTGGTGAGATGTATTTGATGCTAATACTTAGTCTCAAAGGTAAATGTCCGTTCAGCTCAGTATTGAGGTGTGTTAAGTCTAATCGTGCATACTCGGCTTTTATCCTTTAGTCAAGGGATGGAAATTACACTTGCTGTTTCTGGTATGCTAGGTGGATTTGCATGGAAACTACTAGGATTATAAAGTTTATTATAAATGTGGCCTCTTTGTGTCTTGCCACATACAGGTATACCAGTGTCTAGGTTAATGTCTCTAAGTTGAGAAATTTTGCATCAAGAAAACATACAATAAAAGTTAAGAAAGATATTTGGAGGTGTTTGTTGATGTGGGTGTTTTGGTTTTGTTCTGTTAGGCTGGAAAAGCAACAAACCAACTCTTTTTGCTACTAAATTTTAACCTCTTATCCTTGAAATTCTTTATCTTACATTTTTCTTTATAATTATCACACAATAGGGAGTCAGTTGCTTCCAGTTAGGAAGGAGAACCTGCCAATGCCCCATGCTGGTTGTTAAACCTCAAGAAAGTTATATCTGCACTGGAGGAAAAAGGTGATTCAGCACTGGGTTTCAGTACTAAAAACTGCTTACCAAACATTATATGCAATAAAAATAATTTTTCTAATTTATAGCAACTATCTTCAAATACAGAATAGTCCAAAATAATGTAAATGTAGTCTTATTTCTTTGAAGAAAATTAAAGAACATCACTATCATGTGACTCTTTTAGAAAGTCCTCTTCGTGATTTTAAAGATTTTATAGTGATTTCTACAAGGGAAATTTCACTTGTTTTTACTGGGAAAATACTTACTTTCAACAAAACTCTAAAGTAAATACATAGGCTTTTTATTTTTAAGAAATGAAAAATATGTGGCTGGACTAAATTGTATGGAGATATCCTTTCATCATAATGATGTCCCCTTAAGCCTACAATTCTATTTTACTATCTTTTAGGTTATATATCAGTTGAAACTCACATATTGTGTGTATTCATTTTTCAATAGAACTATTTAAATTACACAAACGAGATGAGTGACTGAAGAATTTTCAAGTGAACCAAATGATGTGTTAAACTTTTTAAATGAACCAAATTTGGTGTTAAATCAGACACTAGTTCTTTCATAATTAGGCATTTCTAGTATTTCTGATACTTATAATAAAATTAAGTGGAAATAATCTTATGAAAGCTTTTATTATAGAATGCATATATATGTCATGTAATGCAAATATTAAAACATTTGAATGAACTGTAATCATTTAAACTTCTCCATTAGTTAATTTCACCATTAGTTACCATCTAATCTGTTTCATTCCAGCTTTTCATCTCTATGAATACATGATATGATATGTGTTTGTGTGTCTTTTTTGACCACATAGATGGTTCCAAAACCACTGATACAATCACTGGCATCCTTATATGCTTGTGGTATTTTTTGTCCCCAGTCTAAATTCTTTCAGTATAAGAATTGTTTGAATTTTAGCTTTTCAATATTGTATCTTCATATTAAAAATATTTTCTTAATGAATCATAAATTTCATAAACTTAATTTTCACATGTTCTGGCGTTTGGCCAGATTGTTAGTAATGCCAGAATTCCAAATTTAATCTTGATAATCTTGACATTTTGATAGTCTGGCTTTGGGATGAGAATTGAGGAGGCTAATTCCAGATGTTCTTCCCAGAGAAATGATTGGAAGACGTAAAATCTAGCACAAGAAGCAAGATATATTTTGGAAAGGTGAAGTCAAGATTGAAAGACAGGGGCTTCTCTTAAAGGGCTGGTAGCATATCTTCCTACTGACATATAATATCTGCTGTGAAACTGCATCAGCCAGTTACATATGGTGAACGGCATTCTTTAGAATACATTGAAAAAATATTTAAATAAAAAGATGTTCATTAATTTGCCTTATAGAGTAATAATTGGACATTTGAGGTACTTATTTTGAATTTAGTGAAAATGAAGTTTCCAATTTAGTCTTTAAACATTATCAGAATGATGACAGACTTTGTGAAATACTGTTATTTACTTCCACTCACTTAAGTCACTTTAGGAAGTACTCATTAATGAATAGTTCTGTAACTTTGACAATAAAATGATGTAAGAAAGTAGTTAAGAACACATGCTTGACATTTCTTTTCAGTTGGCTAAACTTGAAAGTCAATCTCATTTCAGCCATGTTGTCCTCCTGTGTTGTTGGCCAGGTTTTCTACACTATTTGAAATGGGAAAATAATTGTGTTTTACAAAGATTTTTTGAAAAATGGCTACATTGAAGGATGGATGATAAGCACTTAGCCTAATGCTGCTACATGTTTTACATTCAAAGCAATTATTATCATTATTCTTATTACTACTATTACTAATTGTATTATCTGTGTTATTTATGGGTCTGTTTCTATTGATTTTTTTTTCTCATTAAGATTTATATTTCCATGCTTCTTTACATGCTAGGTAATTTTTTATTGAATATCAGACATTGTAAATTTTATGTTATTGGGTCTGAGAATTTTTGTGTTCTCTTAAATATTGTTGGATTTTGTTCTAGGGTTTAGTTAAGTTATTTAGAAACATTTTGATGGTTTTCATGTTTGCTTTTAAGCTTTGCTGGACAAGCCCTGAATAGCCTTTATGGTAAATTTGGCCCCAGTACTGAGAACACTACTTGATGTCCCATGCATTTGAAGAACTTTCCACTCTGGTTGTTCAGAGCATGAACTGTTCGTAGCTCCGTATGATCTTCAGTGATGTTCTGCCTGCTTCTTTCCAGAAAACTTTCTCTGGTTATGAGATGATGCCTCATGAACGTGTGCCAGTCAGTATTCAGATAAAGATAGGAGGAAAATCCTCTGAAGACTCCCTCTCTGTGTAACTCTTTCCATTCTGTCATTCTGCCTCACGTATTCTAGCCACCTTCTTCTCCCTAAACTCTATACGGTGTTGTGTCTCCTCAATTCAGGGAGATCAGGAAGCTCTGTTTACACATCCTGACCCTGAATTTCCTCCTAGAAATTTCCTCCAAGAAATGAGCTTGAACAACCTTAGGGACTCACTTTATTTGTTTCCCTTCTTTCAAAGATTACTATCCTGAGATGCCTGTTGTCCAGTGAGAAAAATATGTTTCATACACTTTGTACATTTTTTGTTTGTTTCAGTTGGGAAGCAAATCCAGTCTGTTATTCCATCACAGCTAAGACCATTTCCACATAAAGATCTCTTAAAAACACTTTATCGTCTTTGAAACTGTAGTTAGACTTTGACTTCTTTGACGACAACTTCTCCTCCTCCTTCTCCTCCCCGCCTCCTTCATTTTTGTTGTGTATCTCATTACCCAGAAGTGTGTCTGTATTTTTGTCCTTAAGTTTTTTGCACAAAACAGTTTGTCAAGTAACTTTAATTTTTATTCTATTTTATTGATTTCAGGTTTTATCTTTATTAGTTCTTTCTTTAGGATTAGGTATTTATGTTGAGGTTTTTCCCCTTAGTTTCTTGAAATGAATGCTTTTTCAGAAATTATTTTGTATTTTTCATGCTTTTGAATAAATTCATTTAAAGTTTCCCCTTTCTGACCTTTAGAGGAATAACTGTATTGCGCCTTTGTTATTTATTTTACCCAATCTCCTGATTTAATTCTCATTTAAGTCTCATGGGATGCTTATTAAATCCTCCATTCCCATTCCATTGCCTATTGAGACATTCCACATTATTTTCCTTTCTTGTGGCTTGAAAACGTAGCTGCTTCAAGGTGTAGCTGCCTATAAGCAGAACCATATTTATTTTAGGTTTCCAATGGCTTTAAGTAGCATGAGCTTAGGCCCCCTAGGTATGTATAAACATCATGGTGCTTCAGGTATAGCTCAGCAACTTCCTCTTGTGAAGAGTGAGTCTACTTTCTCCTGTTACTAGGGGGGAAAATATAATTTGCCAAAAGGAATATTTTTTTCCTAAAATTACACAATTTAATCTGTATAAGAGATTCTTAGAGACTTATTGTAACTTTGTACCTATTCAAAAAAATGAAACTCTGGCAAGATTATGTTAAAAACTGACTCTATTCTGTGATGATACTTAATTTTTGTGTTTTTTTGTTTTTGGTGATGATACTTGGTTTTTAAAGGCCCACGCATTACAACCTTCTGAGCCATCTAGGATACTCAAATATTTGTGTCTGAGTCTCTAAGTACGACCTTTCTATTTCTTTCTTGATGGTAGTGGAGGTGGGTTTCAATTCTTCATGCTTTTTTCTCTTCATTTTAATGAGGCTAGGACAAAATAAAGAAATCCAGGTAGCCACTGGCTATCTTGACCCAGAAGTTTAAGGATCATTTTAAACCCCTATAGTGATTGTTACGTGCCATATAGGTTCCCTCGGCTGCCAGGAATGTTGCCTGCTGATAGCTCATAGCTGAGTCCCACTCCAGGAAATTTCCTTTGTAAAGGGAAGTGTCTTACCCAAGTTACGCTCTCTCCCTGGCGTGGCCCTTGTCTAATGCCTCGTGCCAGGGTGCAGCCTCTTTACCTTGATTCATGACAACTTTGAAGGACCATGTGAGTTCCTGAGTTTCCCCTTCCAGCCACTGAGGCTTTTGCTGCAACTTCATTGCAGTTCAGCCTCTCCCTCTGCACAGCCCTGCTGCCCTCACTCTGCCACAGGTGGTGTTGAAACTTTCTTAAACTTGTGCATCCAAAACTCCATTTCAATGTCGGTTTCCTTTAGATTCTAACCTAAGACAAACTATTTAATATTCTTTTATATCAAATATATCATGCTTGGATTTTGTGATTTACAATCCTTGTGTATACATATTTATTGGTGTTTTCACTTAATCTTTTGCCTTTGCTTCTAAGTTTTAAAAGGTGATATCCCTTAAAAAAAAAAATGCTCAGTAACCTGAACTTTGTATCTAATCTTTCTTTGCCCCAAGGAATTCAATGGAATACTTATCCCCCTTCTCAATTCTAACCATGTACATTCCTTTCATCTTCAAAACATGCTTCTCCCCGTCATTACCTTTTAGTTATTACTCTACCTTGTTCACTGGCCTCACAAACTTTTACAAAAAGTAGTTTTACACTCTCTCCTACAATCTAATTTTCACACCTACCTATGTTGAAAATGCCCACTCTAAGAAAGTGACAAGTAACTTTTTGATAAAACAAATAATTTTTTAAGCATTTTGATGGATTCCTCTGCAGTAAGAATAGTTTATAATTCCCTTTATTCTGAAGCTCTTTCCTCCCTTCATTTCTATGAAAAGTCTTCCTCTGGACACTTTTTCTCAATATTCTTACTTCTTTTTTTACTATTTCATTCCATAAATACTGACATTCCTCACAGGCTGACTGTGTTACTTTTCCTTTCTCATTCTTTGCAATCAACTAACTACAGCCTCTGTGCTGACGACACACAGATCTGTAACATTTGTCTAAATCTCATGCCGGGGGGTCCAGATTCAAATATCCAGTTAAAATTTACCAACTCCAATGTGACATTCATAGACATCTCACAATTAACATGCCCCAAACAGAACAAAACCTGTTTCATCATTCTCTCTCCCAGATAAAAAACATTTTCTGTAGTTGCCTGCTTCAGTAAATGACACCAGCATTTTGTAGAGTTACTCAAACAGGATTGTTGCTGTAAAATATGCCTTTCTTTTCTAATCAATCATCAAGGCACACCAACAACTTAATTAAAAAACAAGTCTCCCTCCCTTAGCTCTATTTCTTGCCATACTGTTTAAAATTATGTGCCTGAGATTTTGCACTTAAGTTACTACAACTACCTTCAAATGTTCTGTAAGCTCATATCCTTTCCAAGTCTCCAACACACTCACTACCACTGTCAAGCAATTTATTTCCTAATATTCAAAATTACCCCTACAAGTAAAATCTTTACTGTCACCTAATTTCATACAGGAATCATTGTAAATTCTTTAGCAGGGCACATAATGCCAGCATGGTCTGAACCTTACAAAAACTTCCAATTTCACTTCAGAATGTGCCCCCTGCCTTCCAATTTAAAAATACTTAAAAAACGAAAGCAAATAAAAATTTATAGCCATCAGACTTCACTTTATCTGTCACAAATATGTGTTTAAAAATGTGGTAAGAACACTTAGCAGGAGATATATACCCTCTTCCATTTTTAAGTGCACAGTACACAAGATTGTACACCATAACACTGTACAAAAGATCTCTAGAACTTAGCTTGTACAACTGAAACTTCATATCTGTTAAACAGCAACTCCTTACTTCCTCCTTCCCATAACCCCTGGCAACCACCGTTCTACTCTGTTTCTGAATTTGACTCTTTTGGACACCTCTTTTAAGTGTAATTGTACAGTATTTGTCCTTCTGTGATTGGCTTCTTTCATTTTAGCATAATGTCCTCAAAAATCCATTAGTAGTATATGATAGGATTTTCGTCTTTTTTAAGGCTGAATAGTATTTCATTA
This sequence comes from Camelus ferus, assembly GCF_009834535.1. Classification (NCBI taxonomy): domain Eukaryota; kingdom Metazoa; phylum Chordata; class Mammalia; order Artiodactyla; family Camelidae; genus Camelus; species Camelus ferus. The sequence goes on along the minus strand of NC_045696.1, from coordinate 86,431,051 downwards.
TATGTAAAGACCATATTTTTACCATCCATTCATCCATCAGTGGACATTTAGGTTGTGTTTTCATCTCTTGGCTATTGTAAATAATGCTGCAATTAACATGATAGTGCAGATATCTCTTCAACATACTAATTTCAATTACTTTAGATAGATACCCAGAAGTGAGATCTCTGGATGATATGGTAATTCTATTTTTAAATTTTTAAGTAACCTCCACACTGTTTCCCATAGTGACTGAATCATTTTACATTTCCTACAGCAGTGTACAAGGGTTCCATTTTCTCCACATCCTCATCAACACTTATTATCTTTTGTTTGATAATAGCCATCCTAACAACTGTGAGGTGATTATCTCATTGTAGCTTGATTTTTATTTCCCTAATTAGTGATGTTGAGCATCTTTTCATATACCTGTTGGCCGTTTGTATGTATTTCTTTGGAGAAACACCTTTTCAGGTCCTTTACCCAATTTTTGATTAAGTCATTATTTATTTATTTATGGTTATAGGAGTTATTTGTATATTTTGCTTATTAATCCCTTATCAGATATATGATTTGCAAATATTTTCTTCTGTTCTGTAGGTTGCCTTTGTACTCTGCTGATGATTTTCTTCCCACTCTGCAGATTTTTACTTTGATGCAGTTTCATTTGTCTAATTTTGCTTTTGTTACTTGTGCTTTGGGTGTCATATCTAAGAAATCATTGCCCAGACCAATATCCTGAAGCTTTTCCCCTAAGTTTTCTTCTAAGAGTTTTACAGTTTGGGGTCTTATGTTTAAATTTCTAATCCATTTTGAGTTGATTTTGTTTATGGCGTAAGGGTCCAGGTTTCATTCTTTTGCATATGGATATCCAGCTTTCCCATCACCAGTGTTTCCCATTGTGGATTGTTAGTACCCTTGTCAAAGATCAGTTGACCATAAATATGTGACTTTATTTCTGGCCTCTCTTTTCTGTTTCACTGGTATATATGTCTGTTTTTATACCAGTATCATACTGTTTTGATTACTCTGTCTTTATGTTTTAAAATCAGGAGGTGTGATGCCTTCATCTTTGTTCTTTTTTCTCAAGATTACTTTGGCTATTCTGAGTTTCTTGTAGCTCCATATGAACTTGAGGATTATTTTTTCTATTTCCGTAGAAAATACCATTGGGATTTTGATAAAGAGTACACTGAATCTGTAGATTACTTTGGGTAGTATATGTATTTTAACAATATTAAGTCTTTCAGTCCATGAGCATGGGATGTCTTTTCATCAGTGTGTAAGTCTTTCACCTAGTTGGTTAAGTTTATTCCTAAATATTTTATTCTTTCTGATTCTGTGTAAATGAAATCTTTTTTTTAATTAAGAACAGTCTTTTTGAGATAATTCATTGTGTACAGAAATGGAACTGATTTTCGTATGTTTTGTATCCTGCAAATTTATGGAATTTATTATTTCTAACAGTTTTCTCATGGAGTCTTTAGGATTTTCTGCATGTAAAACCACATCATGTGCAAGCAGAGGTAATTTTACTTCTTCCTTTACAAGCCCTTTCTTTCTTTCTTTGCCTAATTGTTTTGGCTAGGACTTCCAAAATTACAGTGAATAGAAGTGGTGAGAGTGGGCATCTTTGCCTTCTGTTAATTTTAGAGGAAAAGCTTTCAGTTTAGCACCATTGAGTATGTTATTAGCTGTGGGTTTTTTATATATGGACTTTATTATATTGAGACAAATTCCTTCTATGCCCAGTTTGTTGAGGATATTGTATTATGAAAGGATGTTGAATTTTGTAAAATGCTTTTTCTGCTTTTATTGAGAAGATCGTGTGATTTTTTTATTCTTCCTTTTGTTAATGTACTATATCACAATGATTAGTATTGATTTTATTTTTGAATTTGTATATCTTAAGTAAGTTCTGATGGAACAGTGCAACATGGGATGGGATATCAGAACTTAGGGTAATGTGTGGACCCTTTTCCATAGCCTCTGATCTCTGTAGGAGGGATCCTCAGCTGCCCATTCCCTCACTTTCTAGTGTCACAGGACTACCCAGCTTTCCAGTCCCAAAGCCCTACCCAGAGAGTGATTCTTATGGTCTTCAGCCTGGGCTCAGGCTCTGGGAGGGTGAGGATTGGGCTCATACACCTCACAGAGTCTGGAGGAGGGGCATGGTGGCAGTAGTTCTCTCTCGGGCTGGCAGTTTCTGGCCCAGGTACCTAGGTACATAGCATGTTCCAGGGCAGAGGCTGCAGTATCCTTGAGGGTCAGTCACCTGTTGTATGTTCCTGCATCTGGCCTGTAGAAAGAGATGACTGTCTCCCTTCCCCTCTTTGATAGGGTCAAGGCTTATCAGTTCAGTGATTGGCAGGAAATGAATGTAGCATTCTTCAAGCCAGAACATGTATGTGTGCACCTCGCCTCCGCATGCCTACTCCCAGGTTAGAGAATTTTTCATAAGTATCCTGTGCTTCAGAGGGCTTTTCCTCAGACCCTGTCAGTGCATAGGAGGACATTCTATCTCTCTTTTCAAACTTTCTGAATCTGTCATGTATTAGTCTGTTTTGGTCAGCTCAGGGCACACTCTACAGAAGAACAAAGAAATACAGATTGTGTAATTTTGATGATTCCACATAAATGTTAAATGCTCAGATATTTGCATTTGAAAGCTGCATTGCAATATATAGAGATAAATTTCATGCTAATAATTTAAGTTTTTAATTTTTCTTCACTTTGAAAAACATGAATACCAAATAAAAAAACACTGTGGCTAAATGGAGGAAAAAAAGACTACAAAAGAAAGAAAATGACCTCATTTTTAGTACCTATAACAGCCCTTTTCTCCTGTTTTGGAGCAAGGGACTCTGCATTTTCATTTTGCATGAACCTCACAAATCATGTCCCTGATCCTGAGTGAAATGTATGCTGATTATTAAAACTGTTTTCCTCAGGACGAAGCTGAGGCTCAGAGAGATTTGGTAATTTTGCCAGCATCACAAGATGTTAAATAGGAGTGTCAGAAATGGTAACAAAGTCCTCTGATCCACGAACATATGCTCTCAAACACTGTGGCATAATAATTCATCCCTTGTAGTTAAAATGGAAAGTGATGATGATGATAATGATGATGATAATGGCGGTCGTGCTATCACTACCACTGATAAAAATGATGATTTGAATAATGAGTCAAGATTTGAATCTAGACAGATTCTATAGTATCTTCTAAATAATTTAAGTGACAGAATATGCACAGACTAACAATTAAGAACTTCTATCTCTATACTTTGTGGCTCACATATATTATAAGTAAAAATATATTTTATATATTATTATTATTTACCTAAACAGGAAAGCAATTCAATCTTTCAATTTCTGTTAGCTTTAGTTTGCTTGTTACCTACCATCTTAATGTCATATAATGACCATAGGTATGTGGAGTGGATGGTGATCATCACCATGTAGATGTTTACATCAGAAGATTTCTAAGTGAGGCAGTGACTATATGGCTAAGTCTTTGTGTAGATTTTCAAAGGACTTGGCTATCCTTTTTCATCTTCATATCTAAATGTTTCAAAACTAACTTGGCAGATGTCCAGGTACCTAATGGGGTAGTCCAATTATGAAAATGGGTTTCATTATTTTTGTCTCCTGTTAAAGATACAGAAATAAAGAGAATGAAAGGATTTTAGTACAACTATTTACTATGGTGTGATGAGTTTCTAATCAAACTTATTTTAGCACTGAAAACCATGACTTGTACTCATTTCATTGAGGAGAAGGGTAGGAAGAAACAAACATAACTTTATAACCATAACCTCAATAATAATAATCACATATGAATATGCTTAGCATGTAATGAACAGTTGCTTAATCTTTACCATCTCAATTCTTGCTGGTGTCATGTTTGTAAGGAATTTCTTATCCCACCAATGAGATTGGTTGGTAGAACCAGAATTGAAATTACATGTTAGCCCTGGAAAGGAGAACTCAGATTACTAGATTAAAATTCTTTCCTTTTCAGATAAGGATTTCATATATAAAAGGATTTATATCCTTATTAAATTGATACAATTTGCTAGTGGCAGAGACAAGACTTAGAAACTTACATTTCCAGTTCCAAAAGCTGGAAATAATTGTAATATGGACCTCACAGGATACTTTCTGCTTGAGTCTTCAAGTACCAGATAAATAAATACTCTATATTCTTGACTAAGAGTACCTATGTGGGTGGTTTTATTTTAATTTTTGACATGTTACTGTGATGCTGTGAATCAAATGACATATAAGAATTCTTTTTTTTCCTGTTTTCTGACAATTTTGATCTTTACATCGTCATTTTGTCCACTGAGTTTTCTATTTGTCACCATAAATACATTTTAAAGTAAGGAATTAATAAAGGTTAAAAAGTCAACATAAAATATTATATAATGAGCTAATTTTTTTAATTGAGAGAAAAGAGTAATTATTAGAGAATTAAATAATTTTATAAGTTTTGGAAAATTTAAGGTGATTACATAAATACATGATATCACCCCACGTATGGGAGGTCTCTGTTCTAACCACTCAAACTATTGCTTTCTTCTGTGAACAGGATAGTTGTCTCCCATTTGTTTTAGGTGGAAATTAGGTACTTCATCTTTTTGTGCCAAGAGTAGACATGTCACCTAGTCCTCAACAACCAGTGCACAATCCTCCCATAGACAAAAAGATTAGTTCAAGTTCAGACACATAGCCTAAACTGAACTACTGTATCTCAACTATTTTTCTTGAGGGTATATGGAAAGAATTGCTTTCTTTTCGTTGAGGTTGTTCACTTTAGAAATAAGCCTACAGCTCTAACCATCCAAATTCTACCGCATCTAATTCTTTTCTCCTTTAAGGATAAAATTGAAGGACAAAAACCTAATTTAATAAGGTAAATCCAGCATTTATTGTGCAATGTAGTATGTACATGGAATACTTAAGAGATTGTAAGAATATGAATGAAATAAGATATATGCTTTAAAAAAAATAGGATTCTGGAAGAAGTAGCATTTTATTGTAGATTGAATTTTTACAGTCTCTCCAAAACTCATAGGTTGAAGTCCTAATCTCCAGTGTGATGGTATTTAGAGATGGGGCTTTGGGGAGGTAATTAGGGTTAGATGAGGTTATGACAGTGGGAGATCCTGATCTGATGGGATCAGTGCCTTTATAAGTAGAAATACCAGGGGAGAGACACATGAGATCTTGCTCTCCCTCTGCATGTGAGGGCACAAGAAGAAGCTGGCCACCTACAAGCCAGGAGGAGAGCTTGTACCAAACCTGACGATACTAGCACCCTGATCGTAGACTTTTAGCCTAAAGAACTGTGAGAAAATAAATTTCTGTTGCTTAAGCCACCCATTTTATGATACTTTGTCATGATAGCCTGAGCTGACTAATAAATACACATTTCAAAAAATTTTATTTTAGTTGAGGAGTCTAGGAAATATTTCAAATTCATTGAGAAGCACTTTTCTGAATCTGTGAGATAGACCTGAGGAAAAGTGCACTGCAAGTTATCTCACTTTATTATCTCAGGGTATTCTAGGTCAATTATATAAGTTAATATAAGCTTATTATCTAAATGTAACTCTTGTATCATAAGAAAAAATCATCAATATACCTACATAAATTTTTCCTTGTTGCTACTCATCTTAAGGGATTACTCTGCATTATACTCCTAGTATTTTAATAATGTATAGATGATATATGTTTAATATATTGTATATTCTAGTGTATGTATATATGGCGTGGAAACAGAAAGAGAGGGAGAGAGATTTGGGGACTGGTGTTTTAAACACTTACAGCTTTCTGTTACAATTTGATTGATGAGATAGACTTAATCTTTTATTTCCTTTCCTGTCTCCTTTGGTCATTCATCTACTAGAGGAAGTTTTCATATTCCTAAAAAAATCATATTTTATGATACCATTTTAACTTCAAACACTCCATTTTTTGGACAGATACGTGAGTTGATTATTGAGATCGCTCATATGTGGAATCTAAAAAAAAAACCCAACCAAACAAAGCATAAATACAAAACAGAAATAGACTCACAGACAGAGAATACAAACTTGTGGTTGCCGAGGGGGCAGGGGTGGGAAGATATAGATTGGGATTTCAAAATTGTAGAATAGATAAACAAGATTATACTGTATAGGACAGGGAAATATATACAAGATCTTATGGTAGCTCACAGAGAAAAAAATGTGACAATGAATATATATATGTTCATATATAACTGAAAAATTGTGCTCTACACTGGAATTTGACACAACATTGTAAAATGATTATAAATCAATAAAAAATGTTAAAAAAAGACTTTAATATCTCAAGTAAATTTGCATTTTAAAGTAAGACAGTATTACAAATTTTCTGTATGCTTTTCATAACCATAGATATGTTAAATGTTATCAGTAGATAGGAGGCATTTAGAAGATTTACTTCTAGTTATGGATAAAATCATTTGTGGTATGAACACATCAGCCCTGCCTAGAAAAATATTTATTCAACAAGCATCTCATTTACATACATGTCTGCCTTGTAGTCTCATGCCCTGTCAAAATACAATTAATGTAGTTCTAGAACACAAGGGATATTTGATTTTCTCATGGCTGGATCCCGTTTACCAAGTACACCTAATAGCTTTCCATTATATCATCTCTTTAGAGGGTGATGAATGAAACGTTTTAAAATTAAAGTCTTGAGGTAAGGGTTACCAGATTTAGCAGATAAAAATACAGGATACTCAGTTAATTTTATAGTTTTGAGGAAAATCTAATACTAAAAAAATTATTCATTATTTATCTGAAATTCAATTTTAATCCTGTATTTTATCTGCCAAGTCTACCTAAGTAATATTTCTTTAAAACTTCAAAAACATTCATTTTTAATCAGATATCAGGTATTTAGTAATTTTTACCTAACATTTTGATAACTTGCTTTAGTCCCAAAGAAAAATTAATTATGAACTTAATTTTGAGATCATTTCTTAAATAACTGTTTTTAAAGTTTGGCAAAGCTTAACGAAAGTTAATGCAGTAGTTTTTGAGACAGAGTTACTTGCAAACGTACGTACCTGATCTTTACTGTCTTCTGCAATAAATGCCAAGTGATTGTGATTAAATTGTGATATGTGATTCTATGACTGTCTTGTCTATTTAAAGGCTATTTTGCTAAAGAAATCTGCAGAATGCAATTTTTAAAATATGCATATAAATGCTTTTTTTTAAAGTTTGCACCTGACAAATAATCTGTAATGATGTCAGTGTAAGTGATTTTTAAAAAAGATTCTATCTAAAATAATTAGAATGTAAGGTGTGCCCAAAGTTCACTAATGACTTAGTACCATAGGTAGTAATTGCTAACAAATCACATTTCCCTGTGTCCATGCAATTATATAGCCCCTTACACCACTGACTGTGGCTTGGACACGTAACTCGCTTTGGCCAATGAGACAGTATCATTTCTGCATTGAGATTAAACCTTTGTGGTTCTCTCAGCTCCATTTGGGGAAACCTCAACTGCCTAGTGGAAGTTGGGATTTGTGGAGCATAGAAAGGTGGTCCTACTGAGGTCCCTTAGACCACTGACCCCCTGACCAACAGACTGACAGCAGCTGTATGAGTATCCCCAGTCAGACGCTACCAGCAGAAGAACTGCTCAGCTAAGTCCAAATCAAATTTCTGACCCACAAAATCACAGCAAGTTAAATGTTCTTATTTTAATCCAGTAAATTCTGGAGGTGGTTTGTTGTGCAGCAATAGGTAACTGATATACTCTATGTTTTTGATTATCTTTAGGAATGCATTATTAACACATCATGTTAAACTGACAGATAATTATAAGTACACCAGATTTTGCTATGAGCCATAGCAGCATCCTAACTTAGTATTTGTCTACGTGCCTGCATGATCTACAGAGCAGTTTCTCTTGGAGTGAGTTATTGTAGAGTCCTCTGGCCTCTTTGGACTCGCCCTGCTGATACTGCCAGTAAGGGTTTTAGTAACAGTAATATTGTTGATACTGTGCTTTTCTAGCTTCTAGTAACAAAGTAGAGACAAGCCAATTCATTTCAAGTTAGCTGCTATGATAGTTGATAGATGGTAAGAGTGATAAATACCTTAATAATTTAGAGTGGAATAAATCTCCTATTAGTGAAACTTATTAATAGTACTAAGAGCCATAAATTGCTCTACTTTCCAATAAACGCCTGTGCCAAATTGTGGTAATGTAGAACGAACAGTTTTAGAAACATTAAGTGTTTTCACTTGACTAATGTTAGGTATTTTAGAAATATGCATATTTCATTATTTTAAATAATTTGAAAGGAGAATCATTTAAAATTCATGTTTCCTGCCTTTTTCTGAGAAAACTGAATCAATGGGGCAATCATAAACAGGTTTAATATTTTTAGGGGTAACTTTTATCTCCTTCAGTCTCTTCCCTTTCTTTAAAAAATCTCAAAATGCCTTAATTGTATGCAAGTCATTCATCTTATTCCACAGTTTGAAAGCACTGGTGCCAAGAACTCTAATAAGCAGTGGCATTGGGGAATTTGATATGAAGGATGTGGATTTAAGATACAAGAAATATATAAATAATTAACATTCAAGAAGTTCAAATATATAAATAATTAACATTCAAGCAGAAATAAATTCAAAGTTTAATGGAAGAAATGTTCATAAGCTAAAAATGGCTTATATGTTTAAATCAATATTTCTCTCTACCTTCCAGTAAAAATTCATGAAAAACACAAAGATTCTTATTATTGTGAAACTTCTAAACATAAATGGAAAATAAATAATAGTATAAGAGCCAAGTCAGAAAGTAGTTTCCTACAAATATATAAAACTTAGGTCGGCTTCAGACCTCTCCATAGCATGTTTATTATTCTGCCTTCAAAGTAACTGAACAGAATGTATACAGTTTATGTCATAAAGTGACACAATTCCAGGCACTATGTAAGATCAAAGGATAAATAAAACATGAGTGTTGGCTTTAGATTTCTCTTAACATGATGAGAGAGAGAGGGAAATAAACATAAAAGTCACTGGAAATTCAGAATGTAAGACAATATTGTAGTAAATTCTATAATACAAAGTGGTAAGAAAATACAGATGAAAGAAGATTAATTCCAAATGGGAAGTTTTCAAAATGATTCATGGAGAAATAACGTTTCATCTTCCCTTCCCTCATCTCTCTTGATACTGGGGGAATTCAAAGGACATTCCTAAGCAAGCACAGCTTGAATGGAAGAACTGAGCTGGAAATTACAAAGCCCAAAAGCATTGGACTGTAGGGAGTAAGAGGAGGTCCTCCTTGGGTTTCAAGTACACAGAGATGTTGATACCATTAGGCTTCAAGGAAGCCTCAAAGTTTGATTGGTTAGCACCCCCTTGTCTGCAAGTTGCCTCCTGCTCACCCCAGCATGAGTGTCCTCACTACTACTTTCTTTTCATGCCCTGGCGTTGACGAAAATGAGATGCACTAAGTGAAGCAGAAGCTGGACTGAAATACTGAACCGTCTGACTGCTGTAAAAAATGGTTCACAATTAATTTTATGAAAGAAGGAATCATGAAAACATTTGAAGCAAAGGTTTGATAACGATTAAATGGTTATTTTAGATTAATCTGTAAATAACGTGGAAAACAGACTGAAATGGAGAAATGTGTTCACCAGAGAATTGTTGGGGAGCAGAATGGACAAAGGTTTGATGGAGGTGTTAGTCTGAGGGAATAACATGGAAGATATTTCAGAGATATTATTTTAGAAGATACAGGTTGATTACAGGTAATACTTGGAAATATGTTAAAAAAAAATGCAGTAAAGAAAGTAAACATTTTAACCACCCGAATTTTAATGTGATTTAATTTCTACAACAACCCCTTGAAATAGATTTTATAAAAAATGTATATACCCATTTAAAGATTAAAAACACTTGGGCCACAAATACAAAGTTTTTTGCAGAAGGTCAGATAGCAAATTAGAACCTAAGAACCTACATCCCCTAACAATTCTATATTTTTTTAATAATATAGCTTTTTAAAAAATCATGCCATAACTTCTTGGAGTGACAAACAAAAAACAGCAAAAACTTTACTGAATTAGTTCAGTATAATCTTAAACGTTACTTGAAAATTTTCATAGTTAAAAATATGAGAAACTGTCATAGTTTTTAATGGTAGGAGCATCCAGTTAAACAAAAACAGCTCAAAAAAGAAATGCTGTATTTCTGTTTAAGACATCTTTTGTCTTTGTTCTAGTAAATTAGGTATTTCACTGTGAGCATGGTACACAATCTGAATTCTCAAAGAGCTTCCTCCCCACCCAAGGAAGAAGAGAAGATATATATTAAAATAAGCAGTTGGGAAAATGTTATTCTTAGAACAAAGTGCTTCCTCTAACTACAGTTTATTATCTTCACCCGAATTCCCAAAAGCCAGCAATAGTCACACAACTTTAATACACTGGCTCTGTAACTGATAATGACTTTTCAGAAACAGTGTCTGTAACTTAGTTTTTATGGCATTATTTCGCTTACTACCTTATGTTGATCTTGGTGACTCGATTCATATGTTTCTCTCACCAGGATCCCTAATTAATACACTTTCCTCTTAAACCTAGCATCTGAACAGTAAAATTTCCTCTCCATATTGAAAAAACCAAGCTTTATCTTTAAGGTCTCCTGTATATTTCAATACTTAGGGTTTTCAGAAATTCTATTACAAAGGAGAGCTTCCTGCAGAAACCATTCCTTGCAAAGGAAGTACCCGATACTTGCACAGTGATCTGAAAGTGTAACGTTATTTTTTAAAAAAATGTATAACCATATTTTCTAGGGACTGTTGTTATTTGTCAAAATGCCTTAAATCTCTGTTGCAAAAAGTTTGGTAACTTTCCACTTTGGATAAAAGTTTCAGGTTTAAGAATATAAACTCTGTATTTAAAAATAAATTTTTGTTCTAAATGAACTCATTAGGGCCCAGTATATAGTAATTTACTTAATTGAAATAAGGCTCAGTAAATTGACTGCTGTATGACATTTGTTCCTAAAAATACTGTTTTAGTTAAGGACTCTAATTATATTTAACAAAAAAAAAATCATGTATTTGATCTGCCTGTTTTATTTTTTCCCCAAATAGGAATCCTTTAAATGCAGAAAATAATTCATACAATTTAGGAAATATATATAATAAAATTCAATGTAATTTCATTTGAAAGTATTTAAAGACAATTGGGTGAAAATATTTTTTCTACCATAAACTGAAAAATGAAATATCTATCTATAGGCTAAAACATGACAGTAAATATTTTTGATTTCTCCTTGCTCAGATACCTCTCCTTAAAATTCCTGATTAAATTTTTTAGGACTGTACACTTATTTCTGAGATAAAAAAAAATCAAAATATACTTAAAATGAACTATTACAATAGATATACCCATATATAAAAATTAAACAGTTATTCAAATATGTATATGTAAGATATTATAAATGTAGATCTAGGTACTGCAAGATTCTGGTATTTACTTGCATTTTCCTTTCACAGGGTGATTAGTGAAGCCCCTTGCACCTTGTGAAGATACTGATGTCTTAGCTTTGGTTTCTATTTATTCACTTTTTTTAACTGAAGTGTAGTTGATGTACAGTATTATTACAGGCTAACAGGTGTATGATATTGTGATTCATAATTTTGAAAGATTATATTACATTTATAGTTATTATAAAATATCAGCTATATTCCCCATGTTGTACACTATTTCCTTGTAGCTTATTTTATACATAATAGTTTGCTCCTCTTAATCACAATGCCTATCTTGCCCCTCCCCCTTCCCTCTCCCCATTGATAACTACTAGTTTGTTCTCTGTATCTGTGAGCCTGCCCCCTTTTTTTATATTCATTAGTTTGTTGTATCTTTTAGATTCCACGTATAAGTGATATCATAATGTCTGTCTGTCTGACATTTCATTTAGCATTTTCCCCTCCAAGTCCATCCATGTTTTTGCAAATGGCAAAATTGCATTATTTGTAATGGATGCGTAGTATTCCATTTTTTAGATGTGTGTGTGTGTGTGTGTATGTACACACCACAATCTTCTTTATCCATTCATTTGTTGATGGACACTTAGGTTGCTTCCATACCTTGGCAATTGTAAATAAAGCTGCTATAAACATTGGGGTGCATGCATCTTTTCAAATTAGTGTTTTTGGTTTTTTTAAGGTATTTACCTAAGAGAGGAATTGCTGGGTCATATGGCAGTTCTATTTTTAGCTTTTTGAGAACCCTTCATATTGTTTTCCACTGTGGCTGCATCAATTTACATTCTCACCAACAGTGTAGGAGGGTTCCCTTTTCTCCACATTCTCACCAATATTTATTATTTGCGTTCTTTTTGATGATAGCCATTCTGACAGGTGTAAGGTGATCTCTCACTGTGGTTTTGATATGCATTTTTCTGATGATTAGTAATGTTGACCATCTTTTCATGTGCCTGTTGACCACCTGTATTTCCTCTTTGGAAAAAAATGTCTATTCAGACCTGCCCATTTTTGATCAGGTTGTTTGTTTTTCTCATGTTGAGTGTATGAGTTGTTTATATATGTTGGATATTAACCCCTTATTGTTCATATCATTTGCAAATATTTTCTCCTGTTCAGTAGGTTGTCTTTTCACTTTTCCAGTGGTTTCCTTTGCTGTGCAAAAGGTTTTAAGTTTAGTTAGTTTCTATTTGTTTATTTTTGCTTTTATTGCCTTTGCTTTAAGAGACAGATCCAAAAACAAATATTGCTACATTTATGTCAATGAGTGTTCTATGTTTTCCTCTAGAGAGTTTTATGGTTTTTAGTCTTACATTTGGGTCTTTAACATAGTTTGAGCTTATTTTTGTTTATAGTGTTAGAGATGTTCTAATTTCATTCTTTTACATGTAGCTGTCCAGTTTTCCCAGCACCACTTATTGAAGAGACTGTCTTTTCTCCATTGTACATTCTTGCCTCCTTTGTCATAGATTAATTGACAATAAGTGCGTAGGTTTATTTCTGGGCTATTCTGTTCCATTGATCTACGTGTCTGCTTTTGTGCCAGAATCATACTATTTTGATTACTGTAGATTTGTAGTGTAATCTGAAGTTAGGAAGCATGATTCCTCCAGCTCTGTTCTTCTTTCTCAAGATTGTTTTGGCTATTTGGGGTCTTTTGTGTTTTCATACAAATTTTAAAATTATTTGTTTTTAGTTCTGTGAAAAGTGCCATTGGTATTTTGATAGGGATTTAATTAAATCTGTGGATTTCCTTGAGTAGTATGGTCATTTTAACAATATTAATTCTTCCAATCCAAGAACGTGGTGTATCTTTCCATCTGTTTATGTCATCTTCAGTTTCTTTCATCAGTGTCTTACAGTTTTCTTAGTAGAGGTCTTTTATCATCTTACATAGGTTTATTCCTAGATAATTATTCATTCACTTTTGATGTCCCAGTGTAACACAAACACTCTAAACAAATGATCTACTACATTTTCCTAGTGTTTGCTAACTTTCAGGTTCATTCACACATTATGAAATCAGCTGTCACTTATGAGCCAGGCTCTGTGCTACTTACTAGGAATCCAGTAATGAATAAAATAGATCAAATTCCTGTATTTAGAGCACTTTTATAAGACAGCAGAATGTGATAGTTGAGAGGATAGATTTTGGGGCCATTTGCCTAGTTCAAATCCTAATTCCTGGATTATGTTCAGCTGTGTAACTTTCAGCGTGTTAGATAATCTCCTTACAGTTTAGTTACTTCATTTGTAATATGGGGATAATTGTCAATCTCTCATATGGTTAAATGAGTTATATTTAAATAAAGTGCTTAGAGCAATGCCTGGCACATAGTAGCCCCCATATATATGTTATCTAAGTTTTAAATATTTGTAGGGAAGGTAGTCTGTAGACAAATAAAAACATAATTAATATACCAAGCAATAGAGAGTGACAAATTTTTGATTATCCTCTCTGATAAGTGAATGGGAACCATCTGGGAGAAGAGCATTCCATGCAGAGTGAACATTGAGTGCTGGAGTCCTTGAAGGAAAATAAAGAATCTGAATGTGGACAAGCTAGAGAGGAATAGTAGCTAAGGTTTTGTTGTTGTTGTCCTTGTTGTTAACTCTAGACACCTGGATTCAGCAGCCACAAATACTGTTTATCTGACGAAAACCATTCTTTCTCAAAATACCACTCAAATCTTTGACTAGAGCCCGATAAATGTTTAGGATTCCATGTATCATGATATTCCCTGAAGTTAAAAGGGTGTTACCATCTCTGGGAAAAGAATGGAACTCAAAGAATCATGATGGTTTGCTGACTTCGGTGAAAATCATGATAAAAGTCATTGGTCCCAAGCTTTTCAAGTCCTTTAACTGAAAACCTCTCTAGATTCCATTTCTTAGTACTTCCAACCCATTTTTTATCCCTTCATATTGTTAGTGACCTAAAAGGATGGGTAAACTGATGGGTAATCTGGTTAATGCTTTGAATGGTCTTAATGAGTAATGTCTTCATTGAAAGGTTTTAAGTAGATTTGTCTCTTATGCAGGCCTTCTCAAGTACCATCCTATATATTGCTGACAGGTTAATAGTCCCAAAAGCAATTTTTACTGAAATTTAAACATGTTCTATATACCTTCTTTGTCTCCAGAATAATGTCCAATCTTCTAGTCAAATTCAGTTTCTGAAATTTGGCCAAGCCATTTGTACAAATGTGCCTGTAACTACAGTCACTTATTAACTCAAGCTGCCTTAAATTAGACATTGAATTTTCCTGACCCACTAGGCCTTGTATGATATCTGTACACTATTCATGAAGTTCCTTCTGTTTTCCACTATCTGTAGCTTTTCTTAGCTTCCAAGTGGAGATTGAATGTCCCTTCCTCCAAAAATCTACCCGACTCCTACTTGTTAAAAATAACAGGTTGTTTAAGGGTATTGATAACCCTGGGCATGTGCTTCTTACTTTAAATATCTCATAGGCAAAATAATCTAGTGGTTAAGAGCATAGAAATTTGGAATTAACTGACTTTGGTTGAGTATGGACTTCTCTGTTACAGCTGTCTGTTTTTGATCAGGTAACTCAATATTTCTAAGCTATGTTTTCTTTCTCTGAAAAATTTTTAGTCTATCTTTTGAAGCTTAACACAGTGCCTGGTATTCAAAAAAAAAATCTTTAAAAATTGTACACTGTATGTATACTTCTACAGTTGCCCATACTAAATTATAAGCTCCACTAAGGCAAAGAAATAACTTGTCTTATTCTATTTTGTACTCTTAATATTGCTGAGTTTTAAAGCCTTGTAAAGGAAAAAAAAAAAAAAGGTATAATATCCTTTGCTGTTGTTTGGAGTAATATATATCTGCAATTAGAATATTTATTTTTCATATATTTTGACAGACAAAAGGAATATGTTTGTAGGTCATTTGGACCCTTGAAGCATAGATGAAATCTCAGAGGTTGGAAATGTACCTATTGACTCTATGAAGAGAGCATATTTAATGTGATGAATATGGCCATATATTTCTTTTCCTTTTGATGAGGACCTCATAAAAATTTGCTTTGTCTATGCCTAGGAAGAAAACTGATACCAGAGTTGGCATGCACACACATGTACACATATAACTGTTTTCTTCTCATGTACATCAAGTTCATTACCAAAAAAAAAATGATTTTCATGTGTTTTTATTTAATTTTATTTAAATAAAGCTTTAACCAAGTCTTATACAAAGTTTCAGAATTTCATATTAGCAAAAATAGTAATTGAATTATTTTACAAGATGTATCAGTAAAAGAACAACCTCTTCTATGGTGAAAACTCTTTGTAGTTTATAGTTTGTACACATCCAGTTGCAAAATAGGTACAATTTCAATTGCCTTTCTTTGCCTTTGGTCTTAATGTAGGTCTGAGAGGAATCTAATCTCATTGCTAGAGTTTACTTCAAATGGCTTTGTTGTAATAGGTTTAGAATGGCTTAGGGTCATCATCTGTTTCCATGATTACTTATCTCTCTACCTAAGCTAACAATTACAGCTCCCTTAACAGTGTAATGGAACATATCACAATGTACAGGAAACTAGCACTATCTCTGAAATTGAAGCCGAGGAAGGCAGTATACACAGATGTATTGTGAAAGTGTTCGGTCCAGCATTCTTGGTAGCAGTCACTCTGTTAAAATACTTCAGTGTACGTAATTATTTTCTGTCATTCTAGAAATTTGTAATGAGCTTGAAAAGTAGATAAATCTAGTTCCTTGGCCATACATGTACACATTTGAAAGAAGCAATGATCTAGAACACCACATTCTGTCTTAGTTCTTTAAAGCAGGTATAAAAATATGGCCTAAGCTATGTGCCTAGGGTTTTAAAGTATTCAGGTAGACTAAGCAAAAGTCCTATTTTATGTTTAAAGCTAATTTATCACACTACTTCTTTCTTTTATTCCCTTTTATAATCTTGTTCATGGAAATGTATGTATCTTACAAGCAGATGTTTGAGTGTATTTAAATTAATAATGTAGGTATAAAAACATCAGTTGAACGGAAGACTAGGCTTTGGAGCTGATGGCTCTGGAAAATGAAGGCCATGTCAATGCAAATATCGGTGACTTAGCACGTATTTAAAACATTTCTCATGGATAAAGCAGATTATTTTTAACAAGATTAAATAGATTGACACATGGGGTTTCAATAGGCTGAATCCCCTGAAAGACCCTCTGTTGGGCTGGCTTTTTGTAGGAGCACTTCACTTGTACACAGAGGCATACACACATGCTTCATAGCATTTAACTAAAATCAAATTATTTAGTTTATAAAACAGACAGAGGCATCTTTGGAATCCAATAAATATTAACCTACCACTTCCTACCTAGTAACTACTTGAAAAAGGAATTATGATAGTCAGGATTTGAAGATGTAAACATTAACCCGCAATAAGAAAAATCAGCCCGTTTCTAAAAGCCTTCATCGTTTATGCTGCAAAAGGTTCAAATTATGATATGTACCACTATAGAAATATATTCTAAGGAGCTTTTAAAATGTTTAAGAGATGGTATAAATATCCATTTATTATCCCTAAATCTATATCTTCTAAGTCAGAATTACATCCCTGCACTGATAGGTCATTATTAAATAAATAGGACATCCACAATTATATAATGAAAATAGATTTTACGTCTTATCACAAAACCTACTGTCAATAGATGGCAATGATATTCCTTGCAGTTGATTTCTTCCTTCTCTTTAGTTATCCCTTGCTGATAAAAATTTCATAACACAGTAAGGTTATTTATATCTGAAAAGTTCTGTATTTCTACCATTATAATTTTTCATGTCAATATAGGCCAGCTATGGGGGAGGTATAGCATGACATTGCTTTATTAATGCTGACACTTTCCTGTGGATTGAAGGCGTTTTCACTCTGTGTATACAGAGAGGTATATTATTAGCATTCAGATGTGGTTTCTCCATCAACTAATCCACTTCAAAATATTTGCATGAAATCAAATTTGCTTACCAGTCAGCTACATATAAAATATAATTTACAGACTTGGGTTCACATTAGTGAAGTTTAGTTATTTAGAGCATAGAAGAATTATCAGTCAGTCTCATTACCAAGGGAAGGCAGGCAGTGAATTCCACAGGCACTGTCACTTTGCCTGTCCTGAGTTGATTTATACAGTGTGTATTTCAAATGTTTAAAAATATGTTGATCTTGGAGTCTTACTGATAAAGCTGGTAACATTAGGATTGGAAATTTGTCATTTATAAAATTTCATGCAGTGACAGTCTTTTTTCCTTATGAAATTTATAAAGTATAAGTTTAGTCCCATTACATTTAAATAAACTTGAGGCTGGCACATAATTATCTAAAATAAAATGGATGCCATTTCTGTAAAGGTTTATATATTAAAACATGTTTAAACTAGAACAGCAACTTAGGCATATATTATAATCATATTTTAATGTAAATAATTGCACTGGTTGACCATTGTGTTAATGTGGAAATGCCTGAGAAATAGCCAACAATACCTTATTATGTACCACCGTAACTCTGAGCTGTTTACAAGCACTAATTCATATGTTCCTTAAAACAAATGTATGAGGTAGGTAGTGCAATTATTCCTATTTTATAGATGGAGACACTGAGCCACAGAGATTATATAATTTGCCCAAGGTCACAAAGCAAGTCAGGAGTGGAGGTAGGGTTAAAGTGCAGGCATAGTCTAATTTTGACTATTTGTAACACCATGTGACATTAGTTTCAATGGGAACAGAACCTGAGTTGCTCTGCAAATGGAGGGGAGATAAGAGTCTGGAGATGGGAAGTGAGCAATCCTTTTAATGCTGTCATGTTGACTACATTTCTATCTAAATGGGAGAAATCCATTCTCAAATAGGTTTACAGCTGTCTCATGTAAAAATAAAACTGTAATATCTAGCAAGCACACAGAGAAGCTATGGGTAGAGTTTATATGTGAAACAGACAATGTTACTGACAGCACATTGGAATGAAGCAACATTTTCTTTCTCTAGTTGATAAAATTGCAAATAAAGTAATCTCTGAAAAAGAAAGTAATCAGACTGGGTTTTGGGAACTAAACAACTGCCCAGCCCAGCCTAGGAGTGGACCAGGAGAATGCGATCTGAAGGCCTAGGGCTACTCAAATCAGAAAGAAATCACTAGGGTCCAAAAATACTGCCGACTGTCCCTACCTTGGGGGAAGATTTTCACTAGTTTTTCTTTAAAAGAGGAAAAATAAAAATGTTCATTAGAATTCCATGTATGATATTTCTGATTTGATTTTTTTTTGGCATAAGTCTAGTAATTCTCATTTCTCAATGTGACCTTGATCATTCTCAAATAATCCTTTTTATGTTTTCTAAAGGATTAGAAACATTAACTGGTCAAGACTTAAATGGATGTTACTAAGCACTTAGATATCACACATAGGGAATGCTGTACCTTTATTACAGAATCTGAATTTGTTTTCCAGATTTGTTTCATCTTGTTGCAATTAGTCAGCATCCCCTTCCACATTTTAGTGCTATTTGTACTAAAATGCATTCTGAAGACTCTGGAACTTTTTTGTTATTTAATAAACATTTAAAATTATATTTTCTCACAAATATCATTTTCACTTTCTCTTTTACCTGTAGATACCTGCCCTTCTTCTCTCATACTTTCCATTTTATTTTATACGTCAGCTTGGTTCTCACTTCATGTTCATTTCAGCCTGCCATCACTGCTCAGTTATGACTTAGATCATTGTGTCCAGTTTCCTGTCCCAAATCTTGAAAAATGGGTGAGAGATGATTCCAGATTCTAAGTCCCATTTAGCCTTCTCATCAAGACCTAACAGTTAGAAAATTAAAATAAGCAAACTAGTTTTCTTCTTTTGATTTCATATTTACCAAAGAACATTCTGTGTGTTTTCTTCAGTTGTTGAGAATAGTAAATATATTAATTTTGTCCACCTGTTGCCACTTATCATACTAACTGCAATAAATTAGAATTATGTGTTAAACATCAACATTTATTCTCTATGCAAGCACATCTGAAATTTAAGAATAAATTTATAAAATAATCCTGTCCTCACTAGGGGAGAGACATCATTAATTTTAAATGGCAAAGTATATACTTTTGAATATGCAATTCATAGGAACAGGGAGCTTGAAATTGCTGATCCTGTCCATTTGGTGGGTGAAACAGTGACTTATAGGTGCATGAAACTTACACATGCATGAATTTCAAATCACTTTATAGCTTAGTGGAATCTTCCATTGTCTTGAAATTATTGATGTTTGCCAGTGGCAATTCAAAAAAGCGGGTAACAGGAAAGAGGGGGCTGATTGTTGCCTAGTTTCATGTGCAACCACAGGGACAAATAACAAAATAACTACAATATATTATCATTTGTACGTAGCTCACAAATATTAACACATTGATGTAATTTTGCATAGGCAGAAAGAAAAACCTCTGAAGATAATTGGGACAAATGTCCTTGGAATTATTTTACAAGGGGAACAAATGATGTCTAGTCTTGATATAAAATTCTTAAGTGTTTTAAAATTACATTATATCTAATACACATGCATATTTTAATGACTCTCCATTAGTTTTTCTTCAGTATAGAAAACTGTTGATCTTTGACTTGTGTTTCTGATCATCAAAGAGGAAAAGTTTAAGTTTTAAAATTCTTCATAGGTGATTATTATTTTCTAATTTGAATTGAAATTATTTCTAATTAAGTTGTTACTTAAAAATCAAGGCTTAAGATTCAAAAGACTTACTGTTATTTTCTGACAGTAATACAATAAATGGACTCTCCTAATTATTCACTCCATGTCAGAGCCTAAAAGAAATCTGCTTTAAAAGGACATGTTGAAACTAGAACAGATCAATATCAAAACATTTTTGTAAAATCCAATCTGACAAGTTTGACCAAGTAGATTATAAAAATAATTGGTATTAATATAATCAAACTCTTCATTGTTCATGTTCAAAATTTTTATATGGTAGATTATTGTCTCAATAGTGACAGCTCATTTTCAAGCTACTAAAAGAACCAACTGACAGAAAGGTCAGTAGGAAAAAGTAGGAGTCAGAATTTGGGAATGAAATAATTTATGTATATATTTTCATGTGTCTATATACATATATACACATATCACATCATACATAATTGATTTTAAATTTAAAAAAGGACTTCAGTACTATAAATTATTATAATGCCTTTTTCGTTTAGTATAGAATAATCCAGGTTGATAAATATGTATATATGTGCATATATATTTCATAGGTTGTGGATATATATTTGTGAATTTAACATACCATTTAAAAATAACCATTCAATGTTGACATGAATACGAAAATTAAGATGAATATCATTTGTCATATTCTTTTAAAAAGAATGAAGTCCTTCAAGTGGAATTGATGGTACAAGTCAAAACTTTTCAAATAATTTTATTAGTATCAAATTGTCATTCAAAATTGTTAAGCTGATTCATTTCAACATTATTTATCAGTGTATGTTTCCCACTACAGGCCCAACACTGGGCATTGAATCAATTATTTTAATCTTTGCTAGACTAGTAAGGAAAAAGAGACACAGTTTTTTCTTTTCAACTTCTAATTTTTGGCTTTCAACTTTTTTCTTATTTTTTGGCCATCACCAGATTTTTCATATGGATTGACTGTGAGATTTGCCATGCTACTCCACTGGATTTCCATTTTTTTTCCCCTTATATAAGGATATCAGCAATGTCTTATCATTTATGCTGCAAATATTTTTGTTTTTCTTAAATTTTGAATTGATGTTTCATGTAACAAAATTTAACTCATAAATTCAATTATGTTGAGACTTTTAACTGGTTAATGTCAAAGAAAACATAAGAAAAGGAAAAGAAAAATTAAAACAGGCTAAAATACAAGGAAACAAAGAGATAGATAACAAAGGTGTTATTTCAAATCTTTTATTTTTTTATTTTTCAAAAAAATTTTAATGAAGGTACTGGGAATTGAACCCATGACCTCATGCATGCTAAGCTTGCACTCTACCACTGAGCTGTACCTTCCCCACTCAAATCAATTTTTTAAAGGAATTTTTATTAAACAAAGATTTGTTAACCCAAACAGTAAAAATTGACTCTTATACCAAATCTCAGATAATTCAAAGATTTAAATAATAAACTATGGCGAACCTAATAAAAGCATAAGTAAAAATTAATAAAATACAGGGAGAGGCTTTTCTTAGTATGTCTTCTAGTACAAAACTGATCTAATGAAGGAATAAAATATTTAATTATGTAAATTCAAAACAGCTAAAAGTTAAAATAGTAAAATAAAAATAAAAGGTAACTGTCAGTATTTTTCAACTTGATACAGTATTTTGTTTGATTTTTTTGTTTTATATTTTACCACTGCTCAGACTTTTACTTTTTTAGGAACTTCTCACCATCAAAATTGTTTACATGAGAGATTTATATCTTCCCAGATAAAGTTGTCAGAAATATTTTTAAAGATATATATATTCCTTTTCTTATTCTTCTTCATTGTAGGCTATTATAAGATATTGCATATATTTCCCTGTGCTATGCAGTAGGCTGAATTATACATATATATGTATAACTGAATCACAGTGCTGTACACCAGAAACTAGCACAACATTGCAAATTGACTATACCTCAATTTAGAAGTTTTTTAAATGAACCATTTAAAAAAAGTATTTTTAAGAAGGAAATATTGTTATTCTTTTGCTCTTATTGCCTGTACTCATGCTTAGTTTACCACTATGTTTTATGAATAATAGTGTTTATTATTCCTTATTTCATCCCATTACTTCCTCGGATTTCAATGATCTTCTTGCTAAAGTAAGAATCTTAGTAGGATTGGTGGATAGGAAACGTTTATACTATTTAATATCTCAAAATGATTTTTTCCTTTTTATGATATTTGACATCTTCATTACGGTAATAGTCAAACATATTTATAAATAATAATATAACAGACAAATACACAGTTATCCAACTCCAGCTATCATTCATACATTTCCATTCATGTCAACATATAGTTTACTTGGTATAAAAATCTAAATTGACTATGATTTTCACATAGGACTTTGAGGATACCTTTTGTCAGATTAATTGGCATTTCTTTATGGCTAATATCCCATTTGCCTGTGGTATCTTTTAAGAAATGTATATTTATGCTTGATGTTGTGCAGTTTCACCACATCATGTATAAGTATGATTTCTAAAATATATTCAATTATGTACAAAGGTATTGGAAATATTCATGATGTTCTTTTTATTAGAAAAAGTGTGCAACATTATCTAAATATCACATCTCTTCTTTTTAAAATAAATTTTCTACTTCTGGAAATGATTTTAGATTTCTATGTTTTCTTTCTTATCTCTAGCCATTCTTGAAATGTGCTATATTATATTCTATAGTGGGCCCTAACCTAGAAATGTTTTACCAGGCTGATGCTGTGAAATTTGACAGCCAGTGGCTTATAACTACACCAAAGAATGTCCCAGTTAATGCTTAATAACTTCTATATTTACATGATTTGTAAAGTTGATAAGAATAGATTTACTTTCATTATTAAGACATGTTGTAAATTTGATTTCTTTATATACAAATTGTTCAAGTACTTATGTCCAAATGAATACAATGTTAAACTTTTATAATATAATTTTATATTGTATTGACATGGTATTATATTTAGGTGATTACTTAGAAATTTATTCAGATAGTTAAGATAAACAGTAGAAATAATTTGGAGTAAAAGTATTCCAGGAAAGTTTATGACATTTATCTGTAGTCAAATTTTGGTGGTATTTGTATTTTTAGTCCAAGGAAAGACTTTTGTTTCTATAAAATCAGAATTATTTACATCTTGATTCTGTGCTATCAATTCAACATTATATATCCAAAACTATGTCATTTCCTTTGGCTAAAAGTATATTATTTCTAAATTTCAAATATAATATGAGATATAATCCTTCTTTTAAAATGTTAAAAGTTAACAAGTCTTCAAATATTTATTGAATGCCTAGTATATGCCAGTGATATAAAAACAAGATAAGGAAGAACTCTACTTTTAAACTGCAAACTTCCTTGTTGAAGGGTATTTATAGGGCTACTGTTGTATATAGTATAGTGAGATAAGAACAAATATGAATAATCCCAAGAAATATAATAGAGAATAA
The DNA here is from genome assembly GCF_009834535.1 of Camelus ferus. Taxonomy (NCBI): domain Eukaryota; kingdom Metazoa; phylum Chordata; class Mammalia; order Artiodactyla; family Camelidae; genus Camelus; species Camelus ferus. Next base: position 86,407,299 of record NC_045696.1, on the reverse strand, counting down.
AATAAATCACTTTGCAGGATCAGAAAATATTTCTAGAAGTATTTACCATTAAGCCAAAATTTACATTGTATTTAGAATTTAATGATATGAACTAAATGAGGAAGATTATTTTATATAAAATATATAGCACAAAGCCCAGGAAATGATTATTTAAAATCTCTGAATAATTTGTTAATCCTAGATTAAAATATAAATGTAAATGAGTAGCAGATAGTGAAGCTAGGAAAGCCAGAAGACCAGAAAAAACTTTCTTCAATTTCTGCACACCTCTTTTTATAACTATATACTATAGATGTCTGTCTATTATCTATCCACTCTTCCATCTGTCTATTACTTGTCTATATTTTAGTGAGGCTATGCCACAAAGTGATCCTGGATGTCACCACTCCTTTCTGATACTACCCTTATCATTCTGACTGCTTTTTGTCGGTTAACTTAATGGTCTCATTTTCATCTGGATGCTTTGAACATTCATATATCAAGTGATGTATATTATAGTCTTTTATCTTCTATTCTCATTTTATGTTATCTTCCTAGGTGATCTCTTCTATTCTCTTTGACTTCAGTTGCCATATTTTGTGCTGCCCAAATATATCTCTTAGCTGAAATTTTTATTCTGTCCATTAAACCCTACACTGAGCATCCAGGAATTACCACAGACACTTGAAACAAAGTGCACCTCCCAGGGAATTCATCACCCCCTTCCCCTGCCACAGTGCTTCCATCTGTTATCCTAGTAGTAGCTGGAATCATAGTCTACATTAAGCCTAGTTTCTCAAAGGTTTCTTGATACTTCGCATTTTGTAACGCACCTAATTAAATGATTACTTCTGTAGATTCCATATCCAAAATCTCTTTCAAGTCTTCCTATAAGTTGGATCTCCACTGTTGCTGTTGTAGTGTCTACTTTTATTCCTGTTTGGCCCCCCTTCTATTCATTCCTCAGGCTACAGCCAGAATAATCTTTCACAAAGCAAAGGTTACATCACTGTCTGCCTAAAGCCCTTTAATGACTACTCAATAACATCGTAATAATTTCTCCCAGATCAATTTTCACTTTGTGTTGTCAAATCTAATACACAGAGAATAAAGGACACAAACCATACATATCTAATGTAATAAATAGAAAATGAACAATCAGCTAATCACTCTCCAAGTAAAGATCAGAAAATTGCCACACCTCAGAAGCTCCTGGATTATATTTTAACTAAAGAAAACTTCTTCCCACTCTTGGAGATATCACTAACCTGAATTTTAAGATAATACTTACTTATTTCTTTTATAATATTATCATCAAAATTGAATCTCTAAATAATAAAATCTGGTTTGCCTGATTTCAAACCTAGGTTCTCTATCAGGGTATGAATTTTTCACATAGCATTTTCTCTCCTTGGACCTGAGTATCCTCTCTTTGAATCACCGAAGTTGCAGAACTAGTGTCTAGGATGATTATTAAACGAAGGAATGTTTTTCTGGGAGCAGTTAGGTGTTCCTTGGACTGATGCTCATTATTGATGCTACCTGATATCTTTTCGTAATCAGTGAACTCTTCATCCAGGTTAAACTCAAGTCTTTTTTTTTTTTTTTTTTTATAATGAGGTGTTTATTGGAGAGGCTAACCTGCTTTGCTTCTATTCTCTCCAGTGACATCAGCTTTTCCAGAAGTGCTTACAACTCTTAACATTAAATTGTCAGACATAGATTAGTTTTCTCTGAAATCTCTCACTGTTAAGAGTTCGGCTGGCTCTGAATACAGAAAGACCAACCAAGCAGTGAGCCTATTTACTGAATAAATGAAGGTGTCTCCTCACAGAGCAAAATCCTTAGTCTTTATATAGTGTTCTTCATTCAGCCACAGGAATGGTTTAAACTTTGACTCTTCACCCCAATCCTATTATTCGTTCTGCCTGGAAGGAAGCATCTTTCTACCAAGGGATAACAGCATAAATAGTGCAGCCTGGGTAGGCACCCCAACTATTAGCTTTCATATAGCACTTAGGGAACTCGTACTCAAACCTAGCTGCTTTACATAATACATTTGTTTTTAAAAACTCCTTCCCAACATATATATGCTCAACACTTCAAAAATACGCTGAGCCTGTCCATCTGCCAACAGATCTTATACAAGTGTGGGAAAGGGATATTAAATTTCAGTCATCTCTATTACAGTAGATTAGCCCTTGATGTATCTTTCTGTCATCCAATATTTACTGATTATTCATTTTTTAAGTTATAACCAAATATGTGGCTAATTCTTTACTGGATACTATGTCTTCATATGAAATAATCTCAAAATGTTTACTAATGATGCTTTCTTGCCAAAGTTCAAATTAAAAAAAATTTCACCTTTGTTGTATACGTAGCTTCATCATGTTTGAGCAACACCTTTTTTTTGCAATTCACTTCTATTGGGAGAAATTTGACATAAATGTTCTAACTTTTCATCTTTATTCTAATATTTTTTACATTTCTTCTTGGTTCTTCTCTACTTTGAAAGTTTGAACATGAAAGGAACTTGATATATATCATCTATAATTTTGTGAAATCATTTATTCTGCCTCATTGATTTATAAAAATACTTTTAAATTAAGAAGATGTAACTGTTAAAGATTCTTAAATATAAACATTAGCAGTGATCTCTGTGTAACAGAAAAAGACTTAGAGAATGTAACGTATCTCAAAAATCTCACAGAAAAAAATCAGGAACAAAGGAATGTCAGGAGGTCAGAATCACAGCCAAAGCTGCACCTCAGACATCACTTGATCAAGGGTATTGTAGCTGATGCCAATGGACGCTGTGTATCGCTGTTGTCTTTGATGTGAATTATAAATTGCCTGTGTTCCTCTGTTACTTGCTCAATACAACAGCAGTTTATTTGTCACTTACATTACAGTTATTTGGAAAGTGTTTGGAGGACTCTGCTCCATGCAGACATCCAGAAACCCAGGATCCTTCTATCTAATGGCTCTGCCTTGGCCTAGAAGCTCAAAGTCCTCCCCTGGATCAACAGACAAAGGTAAAACAATAGAGAATCTCACAACAAGGTATTTTTGTATCTTTTTTTTAATTCAGTATTGACAGTGGCTTAATTCACTGGGGCCAAGATTCTAATCTGTACTTTATGTTAGTAAATAAGGTAAAGCAAAACTTAAGAGTGTTTTTATTTTTCTGAGTTACCAAAACCAGTGTTTAATAATTAAATTTCTCAGACTTGAAATGTCATTATCTTATACCAAGCTCATATGTGATTGAATCTAATTTAGATTTTCTGTTTTCTTCATTGGTCTTTCTGTTTCAAGTATTAATATTGAAGTATTCAAGTGTCATAATAGTTTTATGATAGATTATAATAGGGGGCGTCTACATGGGTAAGGAATTCAGCTGATCCTCTCCTGAGCAAAACAAGAATTTAACTGGTAAAAATTATTTTTTAGTTATTTAAATTCTCTGGAAATTAGTTTGAGGGCATACAGCAAATGGAGAATTCTTCACTGAAGGAAATCTGACTGATGTTGGTAAGAATAGCAGGTCTGTGGCGTTTGAGCTACAACCTCTTATCTTATCACACCCAGGCAGGTGTGGGCTTTCTATTCCCAGCTTTGAGTCTGGAGCCATGTTCATGTGGGGGGCGGGGTTGCCAGTGGTTCCTCTCCCTTCAGGCCTGGCCTTACATTGGGTGACAGGCATAGTCAAGAGGACCAGGTCTCCGAACTGCCACCCAATCCCCAGGTGCAGCAGGATGGGTATACTGTTGCCCCAGGACCCATGACCCGATTTGCTCTTAAACCTGAAATAACATAATTACGAAAAAGAACAGTGTTTTCCAAGTTTAATGTATTTTCCATTTAAAATCTTATTTTCCTCAGAAAATTTATTCTCATTATAAAGTTTATTCTAAATAGATAAGGCTTATGTTTTGAATAAGAGTTTTCTTCCTTATAATGTCTAACTGTAAGCTACTTTGGGGAAATTTATTGACTTTCACCAACAGTTGTGGCTGGCTGTCTCACTCAATTTTATTATGTCCTTTTTTTTTTTAAGTCTCTGGCTTTACTTTGTTGTTCTTATCTCTAGTCATATGACATGGAAGCTCAGATCATTGATTTTTTTTTAATACATGCACTTAAATGTATAAATATTCTTTCTGCTTTATTTGCAATATACAAGTTTTAAAAGTCACATTTTTATTAACTTTTAGATCAAAAATTTTCTGATTTCCATTACGATTTTTTAGTATTTACCCTTAGATTATTTAAAAGTGTATGTTTCATTACTAAATATTTTATAATTTTCTTTAAATTAGTACTTTTACCACTTCTATACCTTTGTGAGACCCTTACGTATATTGAGTGCTATTCCTTGTCCCCATCTTTTGTGCTTTTGTTTTCATATATGTAATCTCTACATGTGCTTTGAATCCAGTATTATTATGTTATCATTATAATAATAATTTGAAATGTGAATATTTATATAGGGTTTGATTAGTTTACCTTGTCCACTACTCTGCATTCTCTATTTCCAGTCACATCTGGTGACATTTTTCTTCTTTTAGCGCAGATCTGCTTGTTCTGAACCCTCTTAGCTTTTGTCTGTCTAAAAAATATCTTTATTTAATTACTATTTTGAAGAATATTTTATCTGCTTATAGCACTCTGGGTTAGCATTCTTATTTCAACATTTGAAAGATTGGATTTCATTTGTCTTCTGTAATTTTAGGAAAATACTATCAAGTCTCCGGTTTCATCTCTACTTTCTAGTTCATTTGAGGGAAGAAGCAGTTTCCTGTTTTATGGTTAAATTTGTTACTCTCTGCTTTTTATTTTTACGTTCCTTTATTAATAATTAGGCCAAGAGTTTGCTCTCTTTTAAAAATGTAAGGCTTGCTTGAGTCACGTTATAATATAATAATAAATTTAAAATTAGCCTACAAATGTGAATAGAAAATAAACATGCAAGTATTTTTGTGAGAATATTCCATTTGTGAGACTATTCTATTCAAATATAATAGTTGCAGTGTTAAGTTCAGATTAAAAACTGAAAGCTAAAAACATGGGTTTGATATAATTTTTACAAAATTTAAAAACCACAGCTTTGCTTTTGTGTAGGTCTAGGTTATTTTTAGAGTTGCTCTAATGGCAATTGAAGCTAGGAACCTCATGTTACATCTTATTTAAATGAAACAAAAGATGGAACAACACTGTTGGTCCATTTTACTTTCATTCTTTATTTAAATTATCACTTTTATGTTTAAATATATGCATGAAGGTCTTGAAATTCCAGGGATTTTTGCCAAAAGGGAACTCAGTCGGCAATATATTAAAACATTAGATGGCAGCAAGTCTGTTTATTCATTTAGCAAACCTCTGACAATTCTAATGTGAGATCAAGCAATGTTTCAGACTTTAAGTGGAAGTGTATTGTTTTAGCTGACGGAAAGAAAGCAATTAGCTATTACATATCCCAAGCTATGAGTACTAGAAATACAGCATTTATTGGTGAAATTCTAGACACGTGCACAGCCCTATGTGCAAGTAATTGATTTTGATCAATTGAATAGCTAATATATGTAGAAATAAAAATTACTTGATTTATAAAATTAAGATATATTTTGTATCATTTTTGGTGGTCAGGATTTGAAAGATTATGAGATAGTTCTTAGCTAAGTGGGTATGTTCCTGCTTTCATGGTGATCTTAACAAGCATCATATGTCTTAGATCTGAAAAAAAAGTTAGAGTTTCCTTGATATTGCATACTAATAATTCAAGAGGGAAACTCTAGATCATTTTAATAGCATTAAGTAAATTTAAAATATTGTGATACATCAAAAAGCAAATGCATCTGAAAACTTCTCATAAAGGCTATTTGCTGACAGGTTTTACATAATTACTTGCCACGTTTAGAAGTGCATATAACACAGCTCTTGCAGAGATTCTCTCACCCAACTAGACTGCTTTAATTACAGCTGATGACTGTAAGCATGGTCCATCACTGATTCCTCTTAAACAGGGAAACAAACTATCATGTAGCCTTTCATATGATCTATTCCATTTGCCAACTGAATAAGCAGGTTTGTTGGCATACGATAGTGCTAGAGTTTCTTTCCCCTAGTTCCACTTAAATATTGTTCTACATTTATTGTCTTATCCGTATGGTATGGCTCAACATTTAGAAAGCATTTAAAATTACCTATTTTCTCAGCACTTTCCAGGGTGAAGGATATTAAAAATAAGATATAGGGCCTTATAGTTAATTATTAACATAATTAACATAATATTGGCATTCTCTGGAAAATAGAACCACATCATTGTAAATGTATTCAGTGACTAGTGTGCTTGTCCTAAACTTGCAACACAGTCAACCAACATGTGATATAATATTAGAGAAGGGAAGGCTAATTGTCAATGAAAGGAGGAAGAAGGTAAAAACACCAATTTGGACTTTGTTTATGGTCAGCATGGAAGAAAAGAAAATGTTTAGATATGGAGAGCTAATTGAAGTTCCAGCCTTAATTATTTTGTTTCTGAGGGTTGCATGAATACTGCCAAATTTATCACTGACTTTGTAGAAGAGTTCTGAGTACAAATCTGACACAGGACAGCTGATGCAATGAGAGAGGTGAAGCATAAATATCCCCAAACAACCTATTTTCCATATTGAAATGTGTTTCTTCTAAGATGGGAAAGCTTTAATGAAGTTGAAGATGACTGCAAAGTGGCTTACCTGACAGATGAAGCAATAAGCCCATTCCCTCTCTGCAGCTGAAAGCTTAAAATTACCCATCTGTCATCCCTCTAGTGGGTGGGGATTATAATGGAAGGCAGCAAGCTATCTTAATTACATAACTATTCCAGTTCCAATTATATATCATGTGGAGTTTAAAATACATTATCTCCCTACAGTAAACTGAATGTGTAACAATGGCACTTCTCAGTTTTATCTTTGACATTTCTATTTTTTCATTACTGAATTTTGTTCAGTGTAATATTTTTAGCACATTTATCTTGATGTGACTTCTCCTGTCCTTTTTTTTGCTATTAAATTATGAAATATGCATTACTTATTTGTTGGCAATTACTATGTGCCTGAATCCATATCAGTATACATCATATGAGTTATGAGGAAAAAGAAAAGTAACAACATGACTTAAATTTAGACTTTTATTTTTCTTAATTGTTTTTCTTGTAAAAATCATTCTCTGTCACTTTATACAATAGTTCTCAAGGTACCCTGTCCCAAGGGACTCCACAAGGTGTATAGACTTACTCACATGACTGAGCAGAAGTTCCTATTCTTCACTTAAACAGTGGGATAGATACTAGAAGTCCAAACATCATACTGTTTGGGGGGGGTTTTCCCTTTGACGTGACTCACTCAGTGGTAACCTTGAGCTGTGACTCTCACAACTGAGACGTGACAGGAATATGGAACATATTAGGATTAAGATAACATTTAAAGAGGAAATCTTTTAAATTTTCTACATAAAAAGACAATGAGACAGGGATATTCCATTTAGATAAAATGCCATTAAAAAACAGACTTTGAAAGATGATATAAACAAGGGAATATATTCTCTTTTATTTCATTTTTCAAACCTAAAAAACTGAAACATTACTATTTTTATGTTGCCTTTGTTTTTATATGGAAAAAAAAGTCTCCTAAACATTTGTATCAGTTAGTTACTTCTGCATAACAAACTCCACCAAACTCAGCACCTCATAACAATTAGTATTTATTTAGCTCACAGTCATTTGGATCAGATGGTATGAGTGGGGCTTGCTGCTGCAGCTTTTCTTTGTAGCTTTTCTGCTGGACCTGGGACCAAAGTTTAGTCCAAGTACATTGATCTCATAGTAATGGCAGAAGCACAAGACACAAGTGGAAATGGACAAGGAGTCTCAACACGCAGGCTTAATACTCATGCACACTTACTTCAGCCTGATTCTATTGGTTAAATAAACCACATGACAAACCCAAAAATTCACAGGTCAGGGAAAGATACTCCATCCCTTAATGAAAGGAACTGAAAAGCCACCTGACAAAGAGTGTGAAATTGTGAGGAATGAAGAGGTGAGGTTAACAATGTGATCAACCACAGCTAAATACCTATCAAGTGCCGATATTCTGAGAATTGTGCTGGCTCAAATGGGAGATTAACAAACTGAAGACAGGGTTAATGCCAGAAGAGTTTATAATCTACCTGAGTGGATAACAAATAACTTCTTGGGGAGGGGGGAAGATAAATTAGTCATTGTTGTGTAAATGTGACTTCTGTATTGGTACTTTGTAGGCACACATCTTACTTTTGGGGAATTTTACACATTTTTTGGTACAGACTCAGGCTCAGTGAGAGGTAGACCATGTCTCCCAATATAGAAGCTGAAAACACCAGTCTTCTTGGTTCCCTAGAACTTAGGACCTGGTCATAAGATCTAGGCTCAACCTATGGTAGCGGGTAGGGATGTGAAAGGATGTCAGAAACTTTGAATTTGGAGCTATGCTTGAACAGAAGGGATGGTAAAGAATTTTTTTTTCTGGGAGAAGGGTTAGTGCTTCCAGGGGCACCAGAAAAGGGACCGAGGGAAGAGGTGCTGGTAGAGGCATGGCCACTAGTGTTAGACAGTTAGAGGTATTTTTCTAGATGAGTTTTGGCTGCATTTTTTTTCTGGCTTAAATCTCTGTTTTATCTTTATCTCATTCTGATATGCCAGTCATCCCACCTATATTCTTTAAATAAATTCCCTTTCTCTGCTCAAATAAAGTAGAGTCATAGTCTGCTGCTTAAAACTATGAACCCTGACTGATACCTTCAGAGTCTAAAGTAAGAGGTAAACTCTTGTCTCTGGAGTAAATAAAGGTTAGATATCCCCAGCAAGGAAAGTGGCATGAGTAATATAATTTACACAATTAACAGTAGGCCAGTGTAGAGCTAACTTAAGAGAGAGGATTAAGCTGGCCCTCTCTAGCCCTCCTCCATTTTTCCTGCCATACATTTCACTGGGAGTTCTTCTGTTACCATCTTATTGCAAGCATTCAGTCCCAAAATTGTAATGACTCTGAGTCTCTGACTTGCATGACAGTTTACAGTTGATATTATTACTAAAGTGAACTCTAATAACTTGGTGGATTCTGTGACATGTACCCTTTGGAGTTTTCTCTTATGTACCTGGCTACCCCTATTCAGCCTCATTCTCCAACTTTCTTCCTTTGTCTCACAATGGCTGGTGTTCTTTAGGATTCTTTCACAAACATATTTTTGTTCTCACTTTACTCATTTTCCCGGGCAAAACTATTAATTCCCATATTTTCAGAAACCACTTATATGTTGCTGTCTTACACATCTATATTTACAGCCCTGATCCCTCTCGAGTCCCAGACACATATAATTAGCTGCCTAGGAGAACTCTCAAATTGGATGTGCAAGAGGCACTGCCAGTTCAAACAGTTCAAACTGAACTTTTTACTGTCCTTTTTGCCTTGGTAAGTGGTGTCACCAATTCAGATATTTGTGACTTTACCGTATTTCTTATCGAGTCCCACTACCACCTCTACTTCCACCCTATACTGAATCAACCATTAGGGCCTATTGATTTTTCTTCCATGATATTATATTTCTCAAGTATGTCTTTTTTGTTTGTTTGTTTGTTTTGTTTTTCCCATCTCATTGCCATTATCTTTGTTCTGTCTGACATTATCTTTCATTTGATTTATCATAAGTGTCTCATATCAGGTAGTTCTCCTTCAAGAATAGTTTCTCTCCAAATTTGTTGATAATATAGCCACACTTTCTTTATGAAGATTTAAATGATTACTATATTTTAAAAAAGTATTTAATAATTGCCCTCAGAACAAACTTCTCTCTTGAAAAACTGATACAGCATACAAAATCCTGTGACTTCTTCCTTACCTCTCTAGGTTCAGCTTTGAGTTTTTCCTTCTCCATCTCACTTCTGTCACAATCTCAAAAACATTTAATACTCCTGCATGAAATTTATCTAAGTTTGTCATCTTTCATTCCTCTACCTCTTACCAGGTATTTCATATCCCCACCAAATGCATCCTAAACCAGGTAACACCTAACCACTACTCAAGACTCAGCTTAGGTCTCATCCATTCTCTGAAGGTAACTTCAGTGTACCTCCTTGAATCTGAGAAGGGCTCTTGCTAGGACATCTTAGCATGCTGAACTTACTCATTTTGAGGCATTAGATGTTGTACAAAAAAATGTTGATTCATATCTGTGTCAAACACTAAACTCTAAATTTACACCTGTCAGTATCACACTCTTTTTGCTGTATTGCATGCAGTAGATAATTAATAAATATGTGATTATTTGAATTTGTTGCCTATGAAGATGAATATGGACATTTTCTGTTAGATAAAAAAGTTGTCTCAAATGGATTAGTTTCCAATTATGGTAATTCAAGAATAATTTACAAAGCACTTAAAATTTTTATGTATTCTATACACTCGCTGCACCAAATTACTTGCCAATCTCATTAACTTATTTTTGCTCATATTATTACATTAGCATCATTTTTATAACTGTTTTTATTGAAGTATAGTCAGTTTACAATGTTGTGTTAATTTCTGGTATACAGCATAGTGAGTCAGTTTTTTATATTCCTTTTCATATTCCTTTTCATATTCTTTTTCATTATAGGCTATTGTATATTGAATATACTTCCCTGTGCAATACAGTAGGACCTTGTCATTTATCTATTTTATATATAGTAGTTAGTATCTGCAAATCCCAAACTCCCAGTTTATCCTTCCCCCCACACCTTTTTCCCTGGTAACTGTAAGTTTGTTTTCTATGTCTGAGTCTGTTTGTTTTGTAAATAAATTCATTTATGACCTTTTCTTAGATTCCACATATAGGTGATATCATATGGTATTTTTCTTTCTCTAATCTAGCTTACTTCACTTAGTATGACAATCTCCAAGTCCATCTGTGTTGCTGCAAAGGCATTATTTCATTCTTTTTTATGACTGAGTAGTATTCCTGTGTGTGTGTGTGTGTGTGTGTGTGTGTGCGCGCGCGCGCGTATCAAAACTTTTTTATCCAATTGTCTGTCAATAGACATTTAGGTTGCTTCCAAGTCTTGGCTATTGTAAATAGTGCTGCTGTGAACACTGGGGTACAGGTATCGTTTTGAATTAAAGTTCCCTCAGAATATATGCCCAGGAGTGAGATTACTGGATCATATGGTAAGTCTATTTTTAGTTTTTTAAGGAATCTCCATACTGTTTTCCATAATGGCTGCACCAAACTACATTCCCACCAACAGTGTAGGAGGGTTCCCTTTTCCCCACACCCTCTCCAGCACTTATTGTTTGTGGACTTTTAAATGATGGCTTTTCTGACTGATGTGAAGTGAATACCTCATTGTAGTTTTGATTTGCATTTCTTTGATAATTAGTGATAGAGCATTTTTTCATACCTATTGGCCATTTGTATGTTTTCATTGGAAAAACATTTGTTTAGGTCTTCTGCCCATTTTTTGATTGAATTGTTCTTTTTTTTGTTAGTAAGTTGTATGAACTGTTTGTATATTCTGGAAATTAAGCCCTTGTCAGTCACATCATTTGCAGATATTTTCTGCCATTCAGTCTTGTTGTTTTGTTTCTTGTTTCCTTTGTTGTGCAAAAGCTTTTAAGTTTAATTAGGTTCTATTTGTTTATTTTTGCTTTTATTTCTATTTCCTTGGTAGACTTCTCTAGGAGAACATTGCTAAGACTTATGTCAGAGAGTTTTGCCTGTGTTTTCTTCTAGGAGGTTTATAGTGTCTTGTCTTCTATTTAAGTCTTTAAGCCATTTTGAATTTATTTTTGTGTATGGTATACAGGAGTGGTCTAGCAAAATTGATTTACATGATTTCCCAATACCACTTACCAAAGAGGTTGTCTTTTCTCCATTGTATATTCTTGTCTCCTTTGTCAAAGATTAATTGACCATAAGACTGTTGGTTTATTTCTAGGCTCTCTATTCTGTTCCATTGATCCATATGTCTGTTTTTGTGCCAGTGCCATGCTGTTTTGATTACTGTAGCTCTGTAGTATTGACTGAAGTCAGAGAGTTATTCCTCCAGATTCCTTCATTTTTATAACTGTTTTTAAGGAGAATTTATATTTATTGCTATGATTTCTTACCTACTAAATACCTTTTTGATTACTAAGTTAATTTCTTAATGCATTGATGCTGACTATTCAATATCAAATACTTCAACTAGTACCATGAAATATAACTTGTAATTTACATGTAACAATATATTTTAAAAAGAGGTAATTAACAGTTATATTTGTTAATATAGTAAATAAAGTAATAAAAATCAGATATTATGAGTGTTTATGTTAGCTGAATTTTACTTTCTTAACTGTTAACCTCTTACTAAAAATGACTGACTAGATTAATTAATGACTAGATTAATTAATTAATGGATAACTACATACTAAACCTTTGCAAGAAAATTTGCAAGATTTTTCTGTGAAATGCTACATACCAAGATAGAACTAAATCTTGTTTATACATCGTTCTATAAGGAATACTTCTAACCTGTATTTCCATGCTAGGAGTAAAAATCTTTAAGATTCTGAAAAGAACTGCCCAATCCATATGTTCTATCTAAATCTAGTCTTTATGGAATTCTTTAGCTCAAGACTTGGCAAAGATATCAAATTATTTAACTTAGAAACAAAATGTACTAAAAATCTAAAATGAGAGAAATTAAAGTTTAAGTCTAAACCTGATACATAAGAAACCTAAACTGATATCCAATGAAGATCTAATGTATAATTTTAAATCTTCTTTCCTAAGGAAAAAAGGTGAAAAATCTGCAGCTTTGGTTAGACCATAATATCTGTTTTACATTTTTTTAATGTTTAGTTGTCTTTACCATTTTGCAGTGTTCTTGGCCCTTTCCACTTGCCCTGAAAATTTTTTTCTTTATAACTGGGACATTTATTAATAGTTAGATTCTTTTAAGTTTAAATATGTTAATGTGAAAGTATTTAATCTTTGTTTAATTGTTGCTAAAAGGAATAGTTCTCATTTATCTCTATAGCTGAGTCCTCCCAAAAATAACAAGGGTGAACCAAGAACATGTTAGTTTCTTCTTTCCACTATTATCTTATTGAAGTTGCCACATAAAGATTTTAAGACAATAGAACAAAACTATCAGCAGAACAAGAATAGGATTACAAGCCACATGAGAGTTTACTATATTCTGGAAAAGCAATGGAAACATATTGTGAGATTAATCATGTGAAGTTAGTTAAAATCCTAACTAGAGAGTCGGAGAGTCTACTCAGCTGAAGAGGTGAGTGATGTGACCAGTATAAAGTTGTAGAAAATCTAGAATCAAGGTCTGTAGTGGAAGCTCAGAGTTAGATATTTCATTACAACATTTTGCTATATAATAGCTGCATCAGTCATCTTCTAGATTGAAGAGAGACAGGCTAAATTCTAGAAAAAGTGAATTTGAGTTACTGGGGCAGAAGTATTGTTGATGGAAGTTGCTGAAGAGTTTCTGGCAATATTTCTTGTCTTCCTTTAATATCCATGGGAAGGGGGAAGGGATAAATTGGGAGTTTGGGATTAGCAGAGATGAACTACTATATACAGAACAGATTAAAAAATAAGATCCTACGATAGAGCACAGGGAACTATATTCAATAACTTCTAATAACCTATAATGAAAAAGAATATGAAATATATGTATGTGTGTAACTGAATCACTATATGGTACACCAAAAACTAATACAGCCTTGTAAGTCAAACAAATGTCAATTAAAAAAAATCCACGGGAGACTGATTTCATGACTGACTCAGTGCTAGACAAGAGAATTATCTATCTGAAATTCAACTGAGGTTGAATTTGGATTTTATTAGAAGAAAAATGCTATGATACTGGAACTGCATATGAGTTATTTCTTGAAACAATCCAGAGAAATGCAAAGAAAATTATCAAAGAAATAGGAATTAGCATGCTTTATTCTAAAATAATGAAGGATAAGTTTGGATATAACCAACATGTATTTGTATCTTAATAAAAGTCCCAACATTTTTGCAACTAAAGCAAAAGAGACTAATTTATGAAGAATTAAGGAGCTTACATGACAAAAAGTTCATGCAATATACTATTAAATGTTGTTTAGTCTCCATACATATGTATATATGTGTATCTTAGTGTGTACATGTTTATGTCATCAACATATATGTATTGAAGAATATAAATGTCTTCACAAGTTGGGAAAAATTCCATAGATATGCCTTTAGTATATTTGATATAAATAGAGTCAAATACAGTATGTCTGGTCATTTCCCTTTTTAAAATTCTTGCTGTTCTCATGATAAGAGACTTTAGGAAGCAAGAACTAGTGAATAATCTAGAATGCAAATTTTTTAAAGTCAATAATATGATTATGGATATCTGTCTAATAATATTAGTAAGTACATCACAAACTTTGATTTTTTTTAAACACTGGGCATCCTGCCACAATTCCTTTGACCTATATTTTCTGTTAGTGATATTTCCATACAAGTTATTACAATTTCATCATTTTCACAACCCCTAAATGAGGCATATACAAAGCACAAATCAATTTATGATAAAAATGTCAATTTGTTTTATAATTTTATCTCAAATTCTACTGTAAAGAAGTTTTAAGAAGATTTCCATCATCCAGGCATGCATCCTGGACCATTTTATGAAATGAACTTTAGGATATAATTACTTACCAAATAATACATTTTCTATTAGGTTAATACCCAATTCAGAGAAACACCAGAAATCTGCCTTAAAAAAAAAAAAACCCAAACATAGTACTCCTTTATGAGAACCTCAACATAGATACCAAAATGTTTTAAATCAGAAAATTTATAGGCGATGGGAAAGTAAGCTGTAAACATAGTTAGGTGCCCAATCCATCTCTATAACTATTTAATCTTACTCAATTTTATTTTCTGTACAATTGTAACACTACCTAAACTTGCCTTGGTGCACTTTTATTGAATATTTCAATGTATTTCTTAATCAACATTTACTTAATCCCACTTCCATCAAGATATTAAGCCAGACACTTAACTTTCTGGGTTTTGTAACAGGGCCATGAGACAGAAACGTAACTAGTACAATGTTCCTGATCTTGAGATCTCGAAGACTAGTGAGATCTTAATTAAAGATACCAAGTTAAAGAATAAGTAGACATATGTAGAATATGTTATGAACATATGCAAAAAAATTCAACTAACTTAAAATTGAGCGAGAAGAGTGGCAGAGTCAAGATAAATTTCATTAAACACATATTTCAGCTTGATCTTGAAAGAGAAATTCTTTGGTTATAGGAAGTAGATAAATGAGCTTTTATTAAGAGCACCGTGGATATGAACACATCTTTTTGTTCATTTTTCAATGTATCTTGTTTTTTTCCTTTTTGAAGTGTAAAATGCCATGACAATAGATGGCTGAGCACTTAAGATTCTACTTTAAGTGGGAAGCCATAAATTTGTCAAGCCACCAATTTTTATTGTAGTGAAAATATCCCTAGCAAGACACATCTCCTGAGTGTGGGAATCTAGAACAGAAACGTTTACATTTTGCCAACATTATTTTCTGTCACGAACAATATTTGGAAGGTAAAACTTTTTAATGACTCAGACCCAAAACAAGTGAGCTTGTGAACAGCTCCGCTGTTGGATTGTCTCATGAAGGTAGCCTTTATAATCACAAAATCTACATTTAGAATCACCATGGCCTTTAATGATCATAAAGTCTGTATTTAGAATCACCTTGCTAAAAAGTACACTTTTCTTGCTCTTTAGAAAATATAATTATGAAAGGGAAAAAAAAAACTCTCTTGTTTCTTTGAAATGGAAATGCATATAATTCTGAAACTGTAAAAAAGAAAAGGCATTTTAGCTGATGATGACTCATTAATGTTGTCAATATTGAAGCTCTTTTCCAGGACATGGAGACAGGCAGCTTCTCTGTGCTTTCAGATACTTTGTTTTTATCTTCCTCTGCCACCTCTGGTCAATAGTTCATCAATATTTTATAGTCTCTTTGCTACTGCGGTACTCCCACTAACAGCAGGACACCATTCTCTAACTTCCTTTTTTTTAATCAGTCCTTGTCATTTCCATTCTTTAGTGGGATAATTAGTGAAGAGTTTGGGTATTCAAGTTTTTATTAACTAATAGTTATTTATAATGTGTTAGTTACAGAGACATTTCCTAATTGGTCAATTCTCAACCATAACAAAAAAAGAAAATTGCTCTTTTCTCAAGCATTGCAAACTTAAGAATCATCTGTGATGATTCCTCTAAAAAATGTGTTTGCTGTCCTCTCCCTGAGAGTCCCAACAATTAAGTTTGTGATGGGACCCAGATATCTATATTTTCATCAAGCACCATAGGTGCTCCTGCTTCAGGTGCTATAGGGACCACAATTTAAGAAACACTGTTAACAAGACATAATATGTTGCATAGATCTTGGCATTCAGATTTTTTCTTTCAGAAATACTTACTGCTTAATCTGTTTTTAGAGTGTAGACTTCTGTGGTATGTTAAATTATTCCCTAGCAATAGTTGGAGGAACTTTGCTGTGAAGTAAAGGATACTAGCACCTGATATTTCTCTTGACTGACAAATAGGAAAATAAGTGTGGGTCTGGACTTCTCTGCCACCTACCACCATTTTTTTTTTTTTCCAGTTTAGTTCTATGTCTTTCACCTTATTGTTGCCAACCACTGTGATTCCATTTATTGGTATCTTTACTAAAGAAAACAGTAGTCATATTTATTCAAAGGCTCCTATGTGTTAGGCTTCAGTAAAATTATGGAGGAAAGAATGGTAAACATATGGTGTCCTTGTCCTCATACAGTTTACAGTCTTGTGTGGGAAACAAATTTAAGCAAATAACCATGCACTTGACTTAAAATATAACTGATAAGTGCTGTGAAAGAAAAGAATACACAGTACTTCGTATCATATATCATGTAAAAAGATTTGGGAAGGCAAGTAGTCTTTTCTAAGGAAGTGAAATATTCTGATGTAAAAGTAGTCCAATGGAAGGGAAAAGTAATAAAGAGCATTCCAAATTTAGAAGAGAGTGCAATTGAAAGCCCAGGAGAAATTAGATAAAACCGATGTGGTTTATACTAAATGAGCACAAGTGAAATGGACAGAAGATGGGATTGTTTTGGTCACTAAAGTAAAAATCATGTCAGCCATTCTTTCCCTTCCTCCCTCCCCTCCCCTTCCTTCTTTCCTTCCTTTCTTTTTCCCTCCCTCCATCCTTCCTTCCTACCTGCCCTCCCTCCCTTCCTTTCTTTCTTATTACTTCCATGTCTAGTTAAGGATTTGCAGTTAAGAACTAACTGAAAGAATCTAAGTATATAAGTGGCATGATGAGGCCCAGAGTGTGGTTTTTAAAGGGTAGACCAAAGGAAATAGAGAAGGATCAAATGACAAATATATTTTGTAGATAAAACTGACAAAATTTAGTGGTCAACTGGTATTAATCTCAGATAACTCCTCTTCCTTGTGCATCTCCAACATCTGGGCATTTGCCTTAAACAACAGTAAGCATAGAGAAGCCACTGGCTGGCAGGTGGAACCTGGACAGAGGGGCAGATACCACATTGGGCTTAGAACAGGAGCTCAATTTTGAACAAATTAAATTTCAGATGTTTGTAAGACATGCAAATATGAAGATATGATATTAAGTTCATTTACTTTAAAAATGATAGTGTATGCAAATCAAGATTAGCAGATCTGAACTTTTTATTTTTCTCTTTCTCTCCTACTCTGGCTTTTCTCTCCTACTCTACACCTTTTAAGTCTAACCATTCAGAGCAGACAACCAAGCTGTTATTTCACTCATGCTATCATTAATTTTATTCATCACGTTTCTTTTTACTGAGCATGAAATATGGTAAATTCTAAAGATTCAAAGATAAATAGTATGTATTCTGTCCTAAAAATCTGTGAGATTTTAAAGTTTTCCATTTCAAATCTGATTTGAGGAGTAAAATATTATAATCAAAAGTAATACTTATACTACAATAAGTTGTTTCTTCCTTTACTATCATAAATGTTTCTATTGCTGGACCTTACTAAAGTGAAATGCCACATATTACATATTAATTCATCTTTTTAGGATGAAATAAATAAATACATAGATGAATAAATAAATTGGGGGGAAACCCAAAGCACTTATATAAAGTTCAGAATATTATAATGACAAAACTTAGCAGAATACCTACCTCTCAGGGATGATAAATTATCATCACGGAATTCTATTTATATAGCTAGCTCTGAACAAGGAATTTTATATAGTATTTATTTACATTATAGTTTTTAAATTATTTAATCACAAGACAATCAAAAGAATGAGTAGCATAATCCTTTTTTACTGAGGAAACTGTGAGTCAACATATAGACCTTCCAAAATTTAAAAAAAAAAAATCTTCCTTTTTGGAAAATATTCAAAGCTGGATCATTTAATAGAGTGGATATTTCTTCACTACATTCCTGTTCTTCCCCATCAGGAAGGGTGGGAAAGCTGTGTGCAGCATAGAAGTGACAATCACAGAACCTTAGACAAGTGACTCAACATTTTGCAGTCTTGGTTTTCAGTTTCACACCTTCATCAAACAATAACCTCCACCTCCTTTCAGAGCCTATATTTTTCCCTCCATACCACATATAAAGTTCTATTTGCACCACATGTATCCTTGTATTATGTCTCATTAATCTTTAACATAAACTCTGTTTTGATTAATAAAATAGGTCACTGCACCCCCCATCTGATCATACTCATTAATGTCTAAGATTCTTCTTTGACAGTGTCTTTTGCTTGGAATATCCCCCATTCACCCCACTTATTTGTCCAATTGTGGCCACCTTTAGATTTTTTCCTTTTCCTTTTTTTTTTTTTTTTTTTTTTGAGTAAAAGTAGATTTATTTAGAAAGATACATACTACAGAGTGTAGGCTGTTTTAGAAGGCAAGAGAAAGGCCATGGGACATTTTAAAAGTCAATACCCAATCTAAATTCCATACACACTTCCTTGACTAATGTCATCCTTGTATTTCATACTTTGGGAGTAGCAAGTCAGGGGGTAAAAAAAGAGGTGAAGCCAGAAGGAGGTGTCCCAAGACAATGGCTGTGAGGGTCTTCAGCATCAGCAGAATTATGTATTCCTAAAATAAACTAATGTGTAAAAGAAAAAATAAGTGTAAGCATTTTTCACACAAAAAGATGCATATATTAGTTTGAAATTACTGATTTAATATTTGCTTCCCTGAAAATGTAACTTAAAACTGTAATATAGTTTCCAAATTGATACTTAATTCTTTATGGTTCTCAAGATTGAATGATTAAGGACTTAGGACCCACATCCAAGAACCTTAAAAAAACCTTGTTTACTTTTGCATTTACAGAACAATGCTACAACCAGAAATCAGCATGTTGCAGATGGTATGCATTCCTGTCTTAGAGCTAAAATCTAACTTAGCAGAGCGGTGCCTTAAATTAAGAATCACTATAAAGTAAACAATATTAATACAGGAAATGATGAACATTGGTAGAAGTGGTCAACTGGTCATGTCCTTCTTATATCTTTTTTCATCTTATTTGTCAAATTGTGCTTAGAAAGTAGTAGAAACAGCTCAACTTACAAGGGGTGAAAAAGTTGCCAGACTGCAATGATGTGAAATAACTACCGGGACTAGGGAAGAAGAAAGAAGTAGCTGAGATTAGTTGTTTGCAGCTGAAAAATACATTTAGAAAATATTCAAATGCAGACTAAGAACACTGGATTATTACTACCCAGTTTTCATTACATAAAATGTGTAAGTAAACTAAATATAAACTTAGTGATTCACTAAAATCTTTACTGTTCAAGGGTTCTAAATTAATATTTGAATCTATGTCTGTGTTCCATCTGGGCTGTGAGATATTCTAGGGGGTCAGTGATGGGACAATAGGAAGAGAGTGGTAGCCAAATGGTTTAAACTCTGCTCTGCTTCTCTTTAATTCAAAGGCTTTCACAACCACAAATAGATCTGAAGATCACTGATGAATGCTGTAGCTACAGTAAAAAGAAATTCCTAGTTTACTGTTAAATGCCTTTATTAGCAAAGCACTGAAAAGGTTTATGTGACATTGTTATTATGGTATTATGATCCTATTTATTTAGGGATGATATGTTGAAAGTTTATTATACCTATGTGAGATAATGTATTTCCTGGGTAATAGACTCTTTTGTTCTAAGGAGGTAACTTGATGGGCTTCTACACGGGGCTCAGAAAGACCAAGCCATGATTAGAAGCTTGGGTTTTTTAGCCCCACCCCCATTCTCCAGAGAGGGGAGAGGGGCTAGAATGGGAGTTAATGATCAATCATGCCTGTATGATAAAGCCTCCATAAAAATCACCGAAGTACGGGGTTCAGAGAGTGTCCAGGTTATTGAACAGGTGGAGGTGCTGGGATGGCAGTGTGCTCAGGGAGTATACGGGAGCCTTTCTGACATACCTAATCCTACACATCTCTTCCATCTGGATGTTCAAAGGAGGAAGAGTGAGATTTTTCCTATACAACCTAATTACTGTTTTCTCTAGCCTATTTCCTCTATAGAGATAAATGACTAGAGATAAACAAAGAACCAAACAACTACTCTGTTCTTAAGCAGCTCACCATCTAGAGAAGTGGTTTTGAATGCAGGTAAGAATCTCCTTGAGTAACTATTTACAATTGAATTACTACCCACCACCACCTTTTGGTTAGGCAGTTCTGGAGTGGGACTCCTGTATCTGTGCTTCATTTGATTCAGAAGCTAGTGGTACAGTGTCACATTTTCTAGCAAATGTAAAAGAATAGATAAATGCATGTATTTAAATGTGATAAATGTTATCTATACAAAGAGAGTAGAAGAAAGAGTAAATAATTTTTGAGATAAGAAACAGAGAAAACTTTCAAGAAAAAGTGACTTTTCAATTCCATCTTTAATAAGGTAAAATTTTGACTACAGGAAAAGAGGGAGAGTCCATTCCATGAAGGCACAAAGAAAGAAAAGCAGGAATGAGAGGATATTGTTGGTTTGGGGAATATTAAGGAGACCTATAAAAAGAGAAAACAGGGTATGGATTATTTGTTAAAAAAAAAGAAAGAATGAAAAATTATGTAAGAAAATTAAGAGATGCCAGTAAATAAAGACACTGCATGTCCTGCTAAAATAGCTTTATATTATACCAGTGGCAAAACTGGATTTAGAACAGTAGACACATCTAATTTGGAGTTTTCAAAAAAGATAAATAAATCTGGCAGAAATATAAAAAAATGGACGAGGGAAGAGATTTTTAGATTGAGAGTCTTTTTTTGTGCTGTTTTGTTTTTTATTGGAGAACAGTCAATTACAATGTGTCAGTCTCCAGTGTACAGCACGATGTCCCAGACATGCATATACATACATATATTTGTTTTCATATTTTTTCCATTAAAGGTTATTACAAGATACTGAACATAGATCCCTGTGCTATATAAAAGAAACTTTAAAAAATATATAACTTTATACATAGTGGCTAACGTTTGTAAATTTCAAACTCCCAAATTTATCTCTTCCCACCCCCTTTCCTCGGTAACTATAAGATTGTTTACTAAGTCTGCAAGTCTGTTTCTGTTTTGTAGATGAGTTCATAGTGTCCTTTTTGGTTTTTTTAAGATTCCATAAATGAGTGATATCATATGGTATTTTTCTTTCTCTTTCTGGCTTACTTCACTTAGAATTATCGTGTATTTCACATGGCAAAGGGGATTTTGAGGAGTAGGGTGCGGGCATTTTTCTGAGACAGTTGTTTTGTGTTCCACAGTATGCCTTCTAGCCTCCAAAGATTCACGTTTTTCCCACCTGCAAAATATATGTAACCCATTCCAACACCCCCATAGTTCTACTATTACAGCTTCAACTCAAAGTCCAAGATATCATCTAAATTTATCAGCTTGAAAATCCCAAACCTTGTCATGTAAATAAATCAGTTCTAGGTAAGACTACGGGTATGCTCTATTTGGGGG
Source organism: Camelus ferus (assembly GCF_009834535.1). Classification (NCBI taxonomy): domain Eukaryota; kingdom Metazoa; phylum Chordata; class Mammalia; order Artiodactyla; family Camelidae; genus Camelus; species Camelus ferus. The sequence continues at coordinate 86,385,225 of NC_045696.1, read as the reverse complement.
AAAATTTTCTGTCTACAAATGGTGAAATTCAAAAACAAGCTACCTACTTCTAAAATAAACTATTGGACTAAAAATAGAAATCAATTATAAACATTTCCATTCAAAAAAATGAGAAAATAGAAGGCAAAAGGAGTCAACTGCCCCAAGAGATTTAAAAATCCAGCTAAGAAACTCCATTTAAAGCCAGAGAATGATGCTTGGCATCTTGTGGCTCCACTTCCTGGGCTAAGGGCTCCATCCTCTACGTCATCTTAACCTTTTTCATGACGGGTAGCATGTGTTAACAACTGAGTAGTTTTATCGGCATGTTCTTGACTATAGACTCTTGAGTGTCTGATAGCCTTCTTTTGTTATGTCCTATCTCTCTCCTTTTCAGTTAAAAGTGCATTCTCAGGAACCTCATAGATCTTTGATGTTGTCACAGGAATTCATTCCAATAGACACGGATGCTCGTAGATAATCCCATCTATATTTTGGCTTCTGTTGAGACAGTTGAGAGGATCTCTGAGTCATATGCTTTAGCTTTTCAGAGAGCTTTTTCTGTGACTGAATATTCTGATCTTTTGTCTTTCTAAGGTATTAGATTTTCCAGCCACATCCATGGACTTCTCCAAAATGTATGCTCTCCAGACAGTGAATATCTTAATTTTAATATCTTTTAAAGTCTAGGTAAGATGAGAATTTTCCAAATCACCAAGTTCTATTTTCTCTTTAATTGTTCTTTCCTCAATTTATCTCTTTCCCTTGGAATTTTACTATAAGCAGAAAGAAGAAACTAGGTCGTACCTTCAGCATTGTGCTTGGAAGACTTCTCAACTAAATGTCCAGTTTTATCACCCATAAGTTATTCTTTCTGCATAACTGCAGGGCATAATTCTGCAATGTATTCTGTCCCAATTTCCAGTTCCATGTTCCTCAGTTCCTTCTGATCTCTTACCCACAGCATCTCTCATGTCCATATTTATACCAACAGTCTGTTCATGATGATCTAAGTATTTTCTTTGGCAGTGTGTGTTTTCTTTACTGTATTCCTCACTTCCTTTTGCATTCTCACTAGCAAAGTCTTGATATCTGTATCTCTACCATCTGTTTAAGGACACACTAGGCCTTTTCTTTCATGCTCTTTGAAATTGCTCTGGCATCTGCCCATCGCCTATTCCAAAGCTTTTTGCACATTTTCTTTCTCTGTTATAGCGGCATCCCAAGTCCGGTAACAAAATATGCCTCATTTTTCTTAGCTTCATTGGAAAAATAACAACAAAGTTTGTTATCTTACATTCCTGGAGGTCAGGAATCTGAAATGAGTCTTACAGGGCAAAAATTAAGGAATCGGCAGGGCTTTGTTCTTTCTGGAGACTCTAAGGGAGAATCCATTCTTTGCCTTTTACAGTTCTAGAGGCCCTCTGCATTCCTTGGCCCATGGCCCCCTTCCATTCAGAGCCAGCAGCAATGGTTGGCCAAGTCTGGCTCTGACTCTTCTTCTGCCTCCAGATCCCACTTGTAAGGATTCTTCTGATTATATGAGGCCTACCCAGATAATCCAGGATAATCTCACTATTTTACTGTTGCCTGACTGGCAATCTAAATTCTATCTACAGCTTTAATTCATCTTTGCTGTGTGACATATTCATAGATTTCAAGAATTAGGAAGTAGACATCTTCCTGAAATGATATTAAGTCATATCTGAGAGAAGTTTAGCTCATCTACCAGGAAAAGTTCTCCAACCCTAATTTACCACAATTCCCAAGAGTGACGTTGTGACCAGACCGTATTTCTTATCTTGAATATATTTTCTTGTCCTTTCCTCTTTTATCTTCAGAGTCAAGCACAGTGAGTGGCAAACAGTAAGCACTTAATAAATGTTTCCTTCATAGAATAATTAATTCCTAAATGAGAGAAGGAAGCTGATTAATTTGATCCCACATCAAACTTTTGCTTATATACAGTCTCCTAAAGAACATGCAAAATATACTTGCTGAACCATGCTGCCAATTTTGAAGCAGAGAATTTTATCTTTCTTTTTTCTTCAGGCAGTTTTATTGAACAAAATTTCTAATAAATATTAAATACAGACTATATATTAGGTCTTTAGGAAAATGGCCTTAAAAGTTATTAATGGAACTGGGTAAAATGAATAATTGGACAATTAAATTATAGAATTTAAGCCCCCAAACAAACTTAGATGTTATTTGCTTCCTTAAACCAAGATTACAGATTGGTGACATGAGGTCCAGAGAAGCCTCTGTTAAATTCTTATTAGCGTAGAGAAAGAACTGGAATCCTTATCTTCTCACAACCTTTTTTACTTTCTTTCTACTTTTTACTCACCATTTACAACTAATAAAAAGTTTAAAGAAATTAAACTAAGATTGAAATAAATGTCTCATAACCTAAATTTAGGTCAGTATTTTTGTAGCTATTTAATACTGTCTAATTGAGATTAGGTCACTGTTCGTGCTCTTTTATTTAAGCAGTAACTGAAGCAGTTATTTCATTTCTTAAATCTCTTGGTATGTTAGAAATTACTTTCTAAATCTAAGACTACTATATCAAATCTGCTATGAGCCAACTCTCTTGAGTAAAAACTTAAACATTCTATGTATTAAATCAATAAGTATAATTGAAGTTTATCATTTGCTCTGTTCTAACATTCTCAAAGGTCTTAGTGTTAAAGTAAATGAATATATATCCCAATTTCTTTGCATGAAATAATTTTTATATCAGCAGAAACTATTGTTTTGCAAAAATTCTGCCTTCAGATTAATTTATATTATTAAACCAACAAATAAATTATTTCAAGGTATCCATGCAAACTCATATTTTATTATTTTGCAATCCCTATTCACATATTTGCCTAATTTATAATTGACTATGAGTTTATCAAATATAATTAAACCTTATAGTATGCAAGTGATAAAAGATATATAGACCTTTATTTTATTAGTTTTTAAAATAATGTCAGGAATCCAGTTCTGGCAGAACAAAAATAGCTATTTTGCACTGCACATAAATTGCTGTAGTCCCTGTGTAATAGGATCATAGTACGTATTTTCACATTCTATATAATACTTCTGGAGAGTTTAAAACAGTTAATTAAATTGGACATATAAATATAACATTATTACAATACAAATAAAAAAGAAACAATACCTATAAACTAGTGTATTTTCCTTTGTTTAAAATGTTAGATATAATTTAGAGTGGACTGAAAAACAGACTAAGATCACATGTTGATGAGGTTAAATAAACATTGTTTTAGATGTATTCTTTTCTGTATGGGAACTTGGCTCATATCATGACCTAACACAAAAAGAAGTAATAAATCCATGTAGACTGGTACATGAAATTCTTAAGTACAAAATAATACAATCAGTATTTGTGACACAAAGAAATAGAAAGCATATTGTTTAGAATTCATACCTTCATTTGATCCCAAAGTTTGGCGTTATCCCCATCTTTGTCACTTTTAAAAAACAATCATATATGTTGTTAAGCAGTGGCTAAAATACCTTCTCAGTCTTTATAAATGATTTAGCTGTTTGTTTCCTTCTTCATTATGTTGTCTTATAAGGCAGTTTACAAACTTGGTAAGAAACTGTGCATCTTAGTGTGAAATTACTTTAGAAACTATTCCTAGAATCCTATCAAAATGATAGATTCTGCTGGGAAATTCATGAATTCAGAAATCCCTTTCATGCAGTTTTATTATTATTAGTTGCATGTCATTGCCACTATAATATTTTAAACAATTTTAGGAGAATACTTTGACAATTTAGGGGTTATGAATTTTCTTCTATAATAAAAGAACATTTAATTTTAAATAAGATACATTTGGATGGTTTCTTATTTGATGTATATTACTTTAAATTAAATTTCTTACATCGAGTGCAGAGAGCTGAATCTTGACAAAAATAACTCTTCTGCTAGAGGGGAAAATTGTAACATTCTTAAATAAGTATGTGATATTTATGTTAAATATTTGAAAAATAATCATCTATAGGAGAATTGATATGATGTTGAAGGATTTGAATTATGCATGCATTGGTTTCTTTCTGGTGGTGATAAGAGCTATTTCTAACTCAGCAGTTAAGGATTTAAATGTAAATTCCCTAGAAGTCAGCCCAAGAGATCATTATTATGACTATTACTCAGTTAATAATTAATTATTTTCATGCAAACTTGTATGCAAATAAAAGTGCTACCCTATGGTTCTCTTTACTAATCTCAGCAATTTTTGACTGTCTTAGCCCAAATTTTATTTTTTCCTGAATTATAATTTAAGGATTGGTGGTATGCAGTGTGTTTACCAGAAAAGCAGTCACAATGACAAGGGGAGAGGCCTTGGATCTGACAGACCACTTTGTTCCACACTCTTCTCCTTTCATTCACTTTTTAAAGGGATTTTTAGTTCAGGCAAACGGCTTAATTACTCTAAACCTTGGTTTCTATGTCTGTTAATATGGACAACTCTGTTGAATTTCTTGAAGGGTACAGTGCCTGAGACAGAATAGGTACTTAGTAAGTAGTATATAGTACTTATTATTATTGTTGTTAATGATAGTAAAAAGCTGCAGAGAACATGTATTTATTTTGGTTAAAATTTATCGATGCTGGTGCACTTACACAGAGTCCTGAATTCATTGTATTAATGCCATGAAGAGGCTGGCTGTTTTTGATACTGGACTGCAGACAGCTTTCAAACACCACTCTTCCCAGTTTCACTTTTGCCTTACATCTGGAAAGCCTGATAAGAAAGCCCAGGTGTTCCCTCCTTTGGTACTGACAGGATATCCAAAACACCCAAGGCCTAGTCATGTTAGGGTACTCTCTTGACAACCTCATCCCCCAACCACCATAAAATCCCAAACCAGTCACCACCCTCTTCTCTCTCAAGCCATTGTTGGACCAGCCTGGGAGCCTGTCTGCTGTCCCAAAGCCTTGTTATGTGAGTAGTCTCCCAGTGCTTGTGTGTCATCTTCAGTGTTGACATTCAAACCAGATTTTAGGTGTGTGTGGGGATCCAGCTTGTTTCTGAGGGGCCGTAAAACAACTAACTTAGGCAGTTTGAAGTCTTTCTAATTTTTTGCTAGGTTGTTTGCATAAATCATGGACTCAGTAGTGGTTTATGATAGATACATTTTAGATACTATTTATTATTTATTTTCATTGATTTCTTTGTATATTCCAAGCTCTCTTTTGAGTGTTATACATAGATTAATTCATTTATTTATTACAATACGTTATGTCAGGTAAATAGATTATCCTTTATCGCACAGGTGGGGAAAAGGACGGCAGGGAAATGGACTGAGGAAGCAGCAGAACTGGGACTTACACCTAGACTGCAGGGTCCCTACTCTTATCCATGAACCCATGCTGTTCTCTGTGATGCCAGAAATGTACTGAAATAATGAGGTAGACAGAAATGTTGGTGTGTATATTTCATGTGGGATCCAAACACCCACTCCTTAATTACTTCCAGGAACCAGGACATGTAAGGATGTCCTGAAAATACTCCATTCACCAAGGCATTAAGAAATATTTTGATTAATAAAGTGCTGGTATTTTTAAACAGTGCTTTTTTGGGCTTGTTTTCTACAGACAGAGTGTATTAGAATATGTTTCAATCCAAAACTCCCTGATTTCAGTGAACGTGGCAGAATCCCAGGGCCCCAGAGGCTCTTAGTACCTAGACAACTAACAAAGCAAATAACTGAGATTCTCTTGGAAGTTCCGTATATGCCAGAGGGTGGGAGCTTTGTTCCAACATAGCTGAGAGAGCCACCAGTTTAGAGACGTCACTGGGGCCTCAGTGTCCTTTGGAATGTTAGGAAATCCCCTCTAGGGGCCACAATAGCAAAAATTCCCCAGCAGGTGGTTTGCATTCTCTGTGCCTATTTTGTCTGTATTGTCACCTCCTTGTAAGACGTTTCCTATGATCAGTTGTCCCAGGGGAAAAAAGTAAACCTTAAGAAGAGATGGCTCTGCAAGATATGTTGGCACCAACAGAAACTGAGCTCCATTCATTCACCCTTAAGTGGATTTTCCCTGAAGCATCAGAGAAATGGGAAGCCTTGTCAGTAGCTGGATTGTGAGGAGCACTTTTCTTTGTCTAGGAGAATAGCTCTTGTAACAGTTGGGTGCTTCTAAACATTCTCTCTCTTGCCCTGCATTTTCTCACCCTCTTGTAGTTAGGTACTTAGGATGATGTGATAATGATGACATCTGGCCAAAGGGCAGTGAGAGAAAGAAACGACTGTCAGCACCGCCCTTCAGCTCCAGCTTCCCCCGTCTAGCAGCTGAGCCAGACCCGCATTCCAGCGGCGCAGCTACAAGCCGGTGATGCTCTGTCATGGTTGGTTCTAAGTGATTTTAACTGCAGAGCCCCTTCTGCTCTCTCTACCTTGTCAAACTGTGTACCTGTAATAGGAATGAGAGGACACATTTGCTCTGTTAGTGAGACAGTAAGACTGTTTTGTCCTTGGCATATTCTAGCCTAATACTGATGGCCAGTGATAATTCACTGGTGGTATCAATGGTTTAAAAAAGACAGTCAGATCCTCAGAAGGAGTAAGATTAGAGAATTAGTCACAAATACATTTAAATTTGGGCTTAAAAAATGTGGACTAAATTCACTGCTGAAAAATTAAAGGGAAAACAGGAAATATGTACTATTATTGCTTCAAAATTTTCAACTTATAAAAATATTGCTTCCTGTCTCCATGTTTGGGGTCTTTGCTGCTTGAGAAGTTTTACGCTCAAGGGCAAAAATGGTTTCACCAGCCAACATAAAAGATATTCCTTTGAACTGGAAGTTGAAACTAATATTCGGCCTTTCTGGACATAGTAAACAAAATTTACTAGGAAACAATAAAAAAATTTTTGTGGTGGCAAAACTATTGTGAAAGAATCTAATTATAGGACATAATGACAGAGGCATCATTAGTGATATATCTAGTGTACAGTGAAGCTCTGTTTTTGGTTTGGCCAATTATTAGTAATTATTATTAGTAGTAATTATTAGTGCTGCAAAAGGAGTCTTCACTGGAGCATATTTGGGGGTAATGCTGGCTGTGGTCATGCGTGCACACAGTCTATGAACCCTTCTTCTCCATGTCTAGTTCTGATTTCATGTGCTACTTACAGATACTGCAGATCATTCAGTAAATTCCTGTTTTGGATTAAATATTAAATACTGACATTAGGTGATTTAAAATGAGAACTCCTGACTAATACGGTTACTCATTATGAATTCAGACTTGTTATCAAAAGAAATGAATCTAAGAGGAACTTTGATCAACCAGATTCAAATGGAAAGGAAAAAGAAGTCAAGAACGTAATGAGATCAAGAACTGTGGTTACTGCAAGTAGGAGTATGAAAGAACTGGAAGAACAGGGGACTACAATCAGAAACCCTGATCTTTACATTAATATTTATGATACGGAACACATCGAGGTTATATGAAATAGATGTCAGAGGACATAGCTAAAATGGAATGCAAATAAGATATTTGAATTGAATCCATGAAATAGGAGGTTAGACTCTTTGATTTGTCTTTAATATGGGCATCAGAATTGCCCTTCTATTTGCAATTATAGAAAAACTCATCTTTGCTGAATGTGACGTTGTAACTTAGAAATCAGTGAAAATCTATGACAAAGAGAAGTAGAAGTTATTCAGCAGTATTCTGTAAAAGTCAAAGGTGAGGAGGTGTGCCAATAGGTAGGATAATTCTCATCTAAAAAGTGGAAAAAAAATAACAATGTTTAGAATGTGTCAGTGCCTGGTAGTGTGGGGAGGGTTTGTGGTTAGAAATGCATCCTGCAGAGATGGGGCTATTGAGGGAGTAGTGCTCTTAATATAGAACACAATTTCAGTTAAAATGGAAAGAGAGAAGGTTTTGAAAAGAGGTGAAGGGAATTTTCTGCCAAAAGGGAAAATTTCAACAAAATATTTGGAAAAGTCTGGGTATCATTTGTGATTAAGTAATGCGTTTATTCAATAAGTAGTCATGTTTCTCCCAGGGAGCAAGCACCATGAGAAGTGCTGGTAATACAAAGTGAGTAAATCCTTGTCTCTACTTTCAAGGGATCTCATAATCTAGAGGAGACAAAGATATAAAGAACCAGTTCACCTACTGCATGATAAATGCTCCAGGCGTATTTAATGAGGGCTGACATATGCTAACTGAATTTCAGAGCTTTTAGTTAAGGAAGATGGGAAATGTTAGAAGGGAGGTTAGAAAATTTTCCCAAGAAGGAAGTGACCTAAATTTGACCTGGGAGTATAAGAGAGGGGATTTTTCAGAAGAACTGGGAACAAAAATGATGTCAGTTAAAATGAGTTTGCAAACACAAGAACAAGCACTTGCAGAGGGTATGTCATGTTGAGAAATCCAAGAATAGCTGGTCATGGGTAGAGACTGTGAGTGCTGTGTTTACAGGTTCAGGACAGGTGAGTAAGAGAATACTAGAGACAGATGGAAGCCAGGTCTCGAAGGGATGTGAAAGGTGCACGTTTATTTTAAATACTATGTAAAGTGAGTGACTACATGTGGATTTCAGAGCCATATGTGAGAGAGGGAAAAGGGCAACTGAAAGGAGACACATTGTTCAAAAATAGCCGAGCCTTGCTGCAGAACCCCTTCCTCTCTGCCCCTACTCCAAGCTAGCAGCCTTCTGTGTCATCTAATTTATGGGCCAGATTCGAGTGACCAGGCATGAACGCGGTACCTCCGGAACAGACAGACAGGCCTCTCAACTATGCTGCTTCATATTTGGTGGTAGGTGTTTTAAGGTACAGAAATTTGTCTTTTATTTTAGAGGGAATATCCCCTGCCTCCAAAGGTTGGACCCTTAAACACTTCCCTGTTGTGAAATCTCCCTGAATCTTTGGAAGGTTTCTTCCATCTTCTGGAGCATGTGTGTCTTACAGTTTTTCTACAGGATGCCGTCTATTTCTGCAGGGGCCATTCTAGTAAATTAAAGGCAGATGGGATAGGGGACACCACTTCTTTGTTCTTGGAGACTTTGTTGTTGTTGTTGTTGTTGTTGTTGTTGTTGTTGTTGTTGTTGTTGTTGTTGTTGTTGTTATTTAAGCCTAATCTCCTGTAGGAAATAATATTGTTTCTGGTTTACGTCTTGGTTGTGTATGTGTGGTATGTATTTGTGTGAAGGGGTGCTTTTTAGAGAATTCTGCTTGGTCTTTCCCACTATATCTCTCTTCAATAATAGATGAGGAGCTTAATGTGGGTATTACTCCAACTTTCATGTATATAAATACTAAATATACACCACAGGTTAGGGAAATGAGCACTGTGTGGAACCATGGCTTCAGTAAACCTACTGTGACTGAACTTTAGCCAAGACTCTGGCCGGTTCACAGTGGACTCGTTAGATCCAGGACTCCAGTTGTCTGCTTCTGTGTCTGCATCTTTTGTGCTCCCTGGTCACACAGCATAGATCCATGATTTTTTGGAGGACAGGATTTTTATTGCCCACCCTGGCTCGTGGGTACAAACAGTTCCAGGAACATATGCAAGGCTGTTTGCCAGGTATCTGGGTGTTGGGAGGTGGGTAACTGCTGTGGAGCTAAGGGCTGAATTGACTGAAATTAACTACAAGTTACTGTCCAAGCTTTCACCTGGAAGTCCAAGCCTTTGGTAAACTTCAGAGTTCCAAAATAGTTACATCAGACAGATTCTGCCAGTGCAATTGTTGTCTAGGCAGAGAGACAAATTCCTGCTGCTTCCTACTCCACCATCGTCACAGAATCCTCTTGCCTGCTCCACTCTTTCGCCTCTCGGGCACCATGTCCTATTAACCAGCTGCACAACTTAGTGTGGCTCAAGCCCTTCTGCCTGTCCATTTGGTTATGGTAATTATGATCTCCCAAATTCCGATGGTTAAGCATTGCCACTTGGCTCCTAGTAACATGGAGCACGTCCAACCTCATCGATATTTATGGCCTTACTTACCACGACCTGCAGAGAGAAACCACCAATCTTCCCAGTAACGCTATTGCCCGTCTCACCAGCACGGTTCTGGGGCGTTGTGTGAATGGTGTTTTCTCTTGACCTCCCCCAGCGACACATAAATTTGGGTACACCACAGCTCACCACCAAGTCAGAGCAGCATTTATTGCTTCAGGAGAGAGCAGATACAGTCCAAAAGAAAGAAGTTAATTAAATATTGAGATTATTTCTTAAACTCATAATGGAGATTGTAGATTAAAATCAAAAATGCTTTTATTTTTAGAACACAACACCATGAGAAAGAAAAAGGGCTCTGGCAATCAAAAACTTGGCCTTGCATACCCAAATCAAAGCTTGAGGGCATTGCAGCACAAACCTTATATCATACAACACAGACTAAAAATACAGTGACAAAACATGACAGTTTTCCCACTAAACAGTGGAAGAGCAAAACCTATTCTGAGATTTAATATGAGTGGGAAAGGAAAACAGATATAGGTCCCTGCTGTCTGGCCTCTTTTTTAGAAAACAAGCCAAAAAGAATTAACACAAACCTCTGGATAATTCTGAAATTGTGAAGGCAAAGAGATTGATTCCCATTATTTGAGTTTCTGGCGGGAGGCAGTTTCAGGTTACCCATTCCAAATGGGGTCATCACACTGTTACCATAGGTAGAGAGAGGAAATGATATAGTCACCCTCACCGCATGCCTTTAAATGTTTACTCAGCCCCTACAGGGTAGGGAGGAGACAGGGAATAGCATGACTACCTAAGCAGGGCATAAAAGGCTGCCCAGAATTGAAAGCTGGATGCTTACCAGGGAGCTATAGAGGCAAAAGGCAAGGAAACCCTAGATCTGAGAATGTAAAGTAGGCGGGCAAGGTAGGAACTCATCGATAAGTTTGTGACTCAAAGATCAGCAGTGACAACGTGAGTTGAACTGAAGGCTCAGGGGTGGAAGTCTCAGCACCCCAGATTTATCTGCATGTACTGCCTATGCTGAAAGATGAGACGTGGTCGTCACCAGCACATCGTGTCCATGCAGTGGGTGCCCTGCTAGGTGTATCCTCAGGACACAAGAATGCTGACAGAGCACAAGGAGAATACTGAATGGGAGAAACCTGAATTTAACTAAGCCTTCAGCCATTCCTAAATCCAAGCTCTATAGTTTGAAATAACTGATTGCCTTGAGTCAACAAAGTCAAATTTTTGTAATGATGAGAAGTGAGGCTGATAAGCTGAGTAGAATTTCATAAAATTTCATATTGTATAGTGCAATATGCATTATTACAGTCTATAAAATATCAAATCTGCTTCACATGTTTAATAAAGAAGTATTTATGTAGTGGAAATAATACGTTGATATTAAATTCTGCCTGTGCTACTGACATAGGAAATTAGCTATTCAGAGGCACATTAACTAAAGTACCTCAAATGCTCATTTAATATGATCTTTTGATTAAAGTATCTGTAAGGTATATCAGTGTCATACAGCTGGTCACCTGCCGAAGTGCAGTAGCTTTTGGCAGAACAACACTCATAGTGGTAAGTAGAAAAACAGTAAGGAAGAAAGAGTGAGGGAGGGACAGAAGGAGAGAAGGAGAGAGAAAAAAGAGAAGCGAAGACAAAATAGAACAGAAGAAGAAGGAAAAGAAAAGAAGAAAAGGAAGGGGTGGGGAGTTTAGCTCTCTGGTTAGAGCTCATGCTTGGTGTGCAAGAGGTCCTGGGCTCAATCTCTATAGTGTCCCTGCTAAGGAAAGAAAAAAAGAAAAGAAGGAAAGGAATGAACTTTACTTTGAAGGTACTTCATGGCTGCTAAAGCAACCAAGACTTAAAGATCCTAGAGCCTGGAGAGAAGGAAACACAGATAGATACATGAACCAACATGCAGTGAGTGATTTTTTCCTCAGGGATTGTGCTGAATTTGGAGTAAGGTACCGGTCATACAACTTAGAAGATTACACTTTAAAGATAGAAAGGACAAAAGGACTTATAGGAAGTTCACAGTGATAGAATTAAAAAAAAAGATGGATTTTAGAGATTTTCAGGTAACAGGACATGAGGGGACAAGACCCAGAGAGAAGAGAGGAACCTTCCTCAGCAGGATTTTCCCTCAAGGTGTTAGCTAATTTCTTAAGATGCTCAGGGTCAGAGGTTAAGAGGCTAAATGGAAAGTCAGTAAAAAGCAGAACAAAATTTTCTGCAGTCTCATGAAGCTAAGAAGATAAAAATTGGAGTTCAGCAAGAAGGATTCTACAAAATATGCCAAATTCTCACTTGAGACCAATGAAGACTTAATCTTAGGAATGTCAAGGGTCTGAAATCTTACTTCACAAGTGAGCCTGCTGCAGTTTCACAGATGCTGACAGAATGCATGGGACTCCTGGGTCAGGGGCAAAGAACTTCATTATTCACAGCATAGCAGGCAACACAATGTGCACTGGTTCTCATTGCGCCTCAAGTCCCATAGGGGCAACGTAAAATTAGATCCGGGAGGATGCTGCACACATGGTGGGTTTGTGTCAGGAGGGACAAACCTTGAGCTTAGAAGAACCCTGCCAGTTTCATAAGGGGCCTGTTAGCAAACCTGCCTAACTTTTGCTCTCCAGGGAAACATTATCAATAAGATTACAAACAAACAAAACCCTCTGTTTTTTACCACTGAGAGAAATAGTATCTTTATCTTGCAAGGCTGTTTATTATACAAACATCCTTGAGAAGATAGTTTGTAACAAAGCTAATATAAGACAAGCAGAATCACCATGGAGTGAAACAAGCTAACTGAGCCTTACAAAACTGACAACCCAACCTCAAGCCAGGTTGTCCCTGATGGGATTGTGGGAATATTCACCCACCTCCCCAGCCACTCCCTCTAGGCCACCTATCACAAAATAGGATTCTCTCTCTCTGAAGGCAATATCATCATCTGGCAACATAAGTAATTTTTAATACAAAATATCTAGCAGTAAAAATTACCAGATATACAAAGAGAAGAGAAAAAACTGACCAACGGAAACAGACCTAAACATGACCTAGTTCTTGCATTTAAAGTAAATATTTGCACAGTGCAAGCTTTTCACTTAATTTTCAGTGTTCTGGAGTAGTTTTCAATTTATAGAATTCAAATAAAAAATCAGAGTAATTCATATGTGGCAATTTCTCTCTTTGGGATGTTTCAGTGTTCCTTTGAAGCATCCCAGAGTTAGCTGGGGGTCAAAAGAACTTAATTAGAATTTGATAATGAGGAAATTTGTCAAAAATACCAAAAAGTTTCAAAACATTTGGTCAAATAGGATCACAAGTCACTGTGAAACAATACTTCACTTAACCACAGTGAAAGATTTCAAAAACAAATACAGATCATTTAAAGGCAAAGAAACTCACATAGTCTGTTATCAAAAGTAGTATTCCAAGAAAACTTTCTTAGCAGAGAAAGGACCAAACTCCAGTCTTGAACTAGCTTAATTTTAATAGTAAAATTCAGTTACCTAATTTATTACATATATTACCATTTTAACCCTTAAAAACTTTAATCTTTAGCAAAAGCCAAGAAGCAAGTAATTGTGAACCATTTTGTCATACGAGCATTTCCTGACATGGAACTTAGGAACATTCTATAACTTCTAGAACCATTCATCTTCTCACAGTATAATTTCTTTCTTCAATGTGGTACAAGATGTGTGTCTAATAATCTCTAAATAGCTTTAGTTTTCCTCTTGTAAGAATAAAAAATAGGTAATTTTAGACCTGATTTAGCAATTAATGTTCCAGTATTTTATCTTATTTGAAATGACCTGGATATTCAATGGATTCCTGTTGTTTAACTTAATTTAGCAAAACTCTAAGTTTTCAGTTACCAAAGATTTGGAGAAATTATTTTAGATAGATATACCCGAAACATAATTGATTCTTAAAGTGTTCACTTGAAAACTCTCATCCATTTACCTTTAGTTTACAACTTACGAAAATCATACCAAGTTAGTTTTTTATTTCTTGCTGACAAACTCTGCAACAGAAATAACATGAACTTATTGATCTTTACTAACCTAGGTACAATAAAAGATGTCTATATTAATTAAACCAACAGACTTGAGCTATCTTTAATACCAGCTATCAATTTAATACTGATTATTTCCTATATCATGTGAACCTGAAATTCATTCTGGCCAGTGTCTTTTATATTTAGAATATTTAACTTGTAATTGCTTGCTTTTAAGTCAATTAAATAGAGCTCTTTCATAAATTTAATTTAGGTACTATTTTCTGGAGGTAGAGATATTGCGTATGTCTGATGTATACAAAAACATATAAACAGACAAAACTAGAGATCGCATAGCTTCATGTGAACACTTAAGCTATGAATCAATTATTACAATATATACTTACTATTTTATAAATAACAGTTGGAATAAGTTAAATTTGCTTGCTCAGATGACTAAGGCTTTACAATTTGTGGAAAAGATTTTTAAGATTTGCGTTTGTCCTTGATAGACCCTTAAGGAAGCTGTGAATTAGACTTTGGGTGAGGGAGCCTTTCCAGTGGTTTGAGTTTTCAGCGGCCTTTTCCCCCTTGGTTTCGAGTTGTACCTGATTGAGCTAAGAAGGGTGCGTCTCAGGTCACTGTGGATTGCATATACATTTTTGAACTGTAGAGATTTGTAAGACACAGACAGTTGCTTTTAATTCTGCAAAGAACTGGTCTGACATCTAAATGATATTAAGATATTGATTTGCTCAGCTATATGCTTTTTTTTTTTTTTTAATATCGGTGAGATTTCCAACTAAACAAATTCAAGAGTTCTGTGTTCTAGAACTTTAGGGTTTAATTTATCATGCCTACAAAAGCTTGCGTAAGTCTTTCAACAAAGACCCTATTTCTGAGTGCATAGGTTAGGCCCAGAGCAAAATCTCTATTACTATTTTTATTAGCCCCTGAATATTTGCTTTCAGTTTTACTTTATATTGTACATGCTCAGGTAATCCTACTGGTTTCCTTTATTATGTTTAATTAATATTTCCTGAGGGACAGATTCACATGTCTTATGATACCAAGCAGGGGAAGCATTCTCAGTAAAACATGTCTATCCCGTAATATAATTCAGCAGAGATGTACCTATCTTATACAAAATCCATTTAAATATGCCGATTTGTATAAACCTTCGTTTCAATTCTATCCACCTTTATCCTTTAACTTTAGTTTCCATTAGGATCCAATCAACAAGTCTTTTTCTTAAAAGGAGTCCTAGATGGTTTCCTTACTTTTTATCCCCTAACCATTTAATCTATTTTGTATAGAAGGCCCTGGGGTTCCCGTGAGGGTTGAACACAAGGGGTTTAGGCCCTTCTGTCAGTACTTCAACTTGATGAATTGGTCTGCCAACTGCTGGTGAAGTATCTCAGTGAAATTTTCCTCCCAACCTTTGAAATACATATATATTTTAAACTGGGGTAAAGAGAACAGATGTTTTGGGGGCCCCTTAATGTTGGGGACCAACAGTGGGTCACTTTGACTCATCCAACCTTAGGTAGTATTCTACAAAAACGTGTTTTAATCCCATTAATGTCCTTTTTATTTATCCTTTTCTTCTAATTTTATTGAAACATAACTGACATACAGCACTATATAAGCTTAGGGTGTACAGCTTAATGATCTAACTTACACACATTACGACATGATTACCACAGTAAGTTTAGTGAACATCTGTTGTCTCATATAGATACAAAATAAAAAGGAAAAAAACATTTTTCTCGTGATAAGAACTCTTAGGACTTACTCTAACATCTTTCATATGTAACATAGAGTAGTGTTAATTGTGTTAATCATGTTGTACATCACATCTCGATTTTTTATTTTATTATTTATCTTATAACTGGATGTTTGTACCTTTTGACCATCTTCATCCAGTTCCCCCTCCCCCCAATTCCTACCTCTGATAATCACAACTCTGATCTCTTTTTCTAAGAGTTTGTTTTTGAAGTATAATTGACTTACAATTGTGTTCCTGGTGCACAACATAGTGATTCAATATTTCTATACATTATACAGTGATCACCACTACCCTGTCTTGGTTGGTTTAAATTTTTTCAGTAGTTATAAGCAATTTGATTACGTTGTGCCTTGGTGAATTTTTCATTATGTTTCCATTAGGGTTCATTTAGTTTCTTGGATCTTTAGATTTATATTTTTCATCAGATTTGAAATTTTTTTGACCACTTTTTCAAGATTTTTTTCTATCTTTCCTTCTTTCTCCTCCACTTTGGGGACTCCAATATCATGTATATTGGACTGCTTGAGGTTGTTTCACTGATGCTCTATTAATTTTTTATAATCTTTCTTCTGTCATTTTGGATAATTTTTATTGCTATGTCTTCAAGTTCACTAGTCGTCTTATGCATTGTTCAGTGTATTTTTTATTTTAGACCCTGCAGTTTTCATATCTAGAAGTTTGATTTGGGTCTTTTTTGTAATTTCCATGTCTCTTAATATATACAAAGTTTCCTCTTTGGAATGCAATTATAACAACTACTTTAATGTCCTTATATACTAATTATGTCATCTGTGTCATTTTTGGGTCAGTGCAATTCATTTTTTCTCTTTGTATGGTTCATATTTTCCTACCTCTTTACATGGTTGATAATTTTTCACAAAATGCTAGAAACTGAGTTTTGGGTGTTGCATATTTTAAAATTCCTGTAAATATTTCTGAGATTTATTCTGGGATGCAGTTAAGTTACTTGGAAATGTTTTAATCTTTTGAAGACTAGCTTATAGGCTTTGGTAGGTAAAATCAGAACAGTGTTTAATCTAGAGCTAATTCTGCTCCATATATGAAACAAAACCACTTTGAGTATTCCACAGTGCCCCATGGCTTGTGAGGCTTTCTGTTCTAGCTGTTGGGAATAGGAACTATTTCTGGTCCTGTGTGAGCTCTGATGATTTACCCCTCTAATCATTTTGGGTGGTTCTTCCCCTGGCCTTGGGTAATATTTTAGGATCTATTACTGTGTGACAAATTATCCCAGAACTTAGTGATTTGAACAGTACTTATTATCGCTCAGTTTCTGTGGTCAGAAATTTGAGCCTGGCTTAGCCAGGTGCCTCTGGCTCAAGTTCTCTCATGAGTTTGCAGCTGTCTACCAGGGTATCCCATTTTTTAATAACCAACTAGAGATTTCTTTATCCTTTCAGAACAAGTTCCTTTAAAATTTCTACATTATTGGGAAAAATTCTCTAGATTTTCCCTTCAGTTTTTTTTACTTTGCTGTTAATTAACCTAATTAACATGAATTATGCTAATGTTTTTATTAGCATCTAAAAGGCCCAATGAAGGGAAGCTGAGGCCACAAAGCTTCTTAAACAGTTTTTGTTTTAAACTAAAGGAGTTCTTAGGTTAACCATTATATCTCAACCTAATTTTTTTCCATAAGTACCAATAAAACAGCTGTTTATAATGAGAGCTCTTTAAAATTTTATCAGTTTAGAAGTTTCTTCAGTTTAAAGGATCCATCATCTGGCCATTAACAAGATGTATCTTACTAGTGACTCAAACCAGTATGACGCAAGAGGCATTCTCACAAGAGAGTGTGAAGGATGTAGCCTTCACAAGATCTAGAAAGTTTATTACCAAAAAAAAAGTCTAAAAAAAGTAAAGGCCCTTGTTGTACAGACTGATGCAAGGGAGGTTAAAATGACCAAAAATGCCCCTGATAGTTGGCACAGTCAGATGAAAGATTGCTCAGAATCTCAGTTTATTTAATTGGCTGCCAAATGTACACCATGTGTGTACTTCCAGATGGCAAGAGATCAAGTTTTCAAAACACACACACACACACACACACACACACACACACACACACACACGGCCCGAAAGATCAAGTAGAATGTTTGTATCTCAAAGACAGGAAGAGAAATGCAGGTTCCTCTAGAAGGACTGACTTCTTTAAGGTCAGAATTCTGAAAAGCTTTTTTATCAAGCTGGCTTTTTCTGATTTTACCTCATCTGCAACAAAAGAGCCCTATATTGGTCATTTTAGGTTGAGATCTCCTTTAAGTAGGTATTCGCAAACAGAAGCTCCTTAGGAGTGTGCATCTGGCTGGGTGTTAGTCTGTTTTGGCTTTTTAACACCCCTTGTTTTTCTGTTTGAGAGACTCTATTTCCTATATTAAAGTTAAAATTGTCGGGGATAAAATTTACTGGTGAACTTGTGTGATGGGCTGGTGTGCTGCTTGTGAGCTTACTTGCCTAGGTCTTTACCCTAGAGTTATTTCAGCTCCTTTTCCACATCCCAGTTTCCCCCTCTGGTCGTATAACCACTATGGCTGCTCAGATCATAAATGGCCATTTCTTATGCATGTCCTCCACAAAGTGTTTTCGTTACTTAAAATGAGGGGGTTTCCCTTTAGGGACAGCTACAAGGTATGAGGACTTAACTCCACCACTCCTGCAAGAGCTCAATGCTCTCATGTACTTTTTTGTATACAATTTTTAAAGGTTGCACTCTGTTTAGGTAATGCAAAATATTGACTGTATTCCTTGTGTTGTACAATACATCGTTGTAGCCTATCTTACACCTAATAACTTATACCTCCCACTCCCCCACCACTATATTGCTCCCCACAATGGTAACCACTAGCTTTTTCTCTATACCTGTGAGTCTGCTGCTTTTTTGTTATATTCACCACTTTTTTGTATTTTTTAGGTTCCATATATAAGTGGTATTATACAGTATGTCTTTCTCTGACTTATTTCACTTAACATAATGCCCTCTATGTTGCTGTAAAATGCAACATTTTGTTCTTTTTATGACTGAGTAGTATTCCATTGCATGTGCATGTATGTGTGTATGTATATGTATGTGTGTGTGTGTGTGTGTATATATATATATATATATATATGCCATGTCTTCTTTATCCATTCATCTACTGATGAACACTTAGGTTTACTTCCATATCTTGGCAATTGTGAGTAATGCTGCCAGGAACATGAGGGTGCATGTATCTTTTCAAATTAGTGTTTTTCCCCCTGCCCAGATATATACACAGGAGTATAACTGTTAGGTCACATGGTAGTTCTATTTTTAGTTTTATGAGCAACTTCCATACTATTTTCCAGCAGTTTCATAAATTTATATTCCCAGCAGTGTACGAGGGTTCTGTTTCTCCACATCTTTTCCCACACTTGTTATTTGTGTTCTTTTTGATGACAGTTATTCTGACTGATGTGAGGTGATTATGTTTTTGATTTGCATTTCCCTGATGTTTAATGATATTGAGCATCTTTTCATGGACCTTATGGCCATCTGTGTTTCCTCTTTATAAAGAGTCTACTCAGTTCTTCTGCCATTTTTAAAAATCAGGTTGTTTTTTGATGTTGAGTCATACAAGCTGTTTATATATGTTGGATGTTTATCCCTCATTGGTCATATAATTTGCAAATATTTTTTCCCATTCAATAGGCTGTCTTTTCATTTTGGCCATGGTTTCTTTTGCTGTGCAAAAAGCTTTTAAGTTTAATTAGGTCATGTTTACTATTTTTGCTTTTATTTCCTTTGCTTTAGGAGATGGATCCAAAAAAATATTGCTACAATTTATGTCAAAAAGTGTTCTGTGTTTTACTTTATGAGTTTGAGGGTATCTGGTCTTACTTACATTTAGGGCTTTAATCCACTTTGAGTTTATTTTTGTTTATGACGTTAGAGAATGTTCTAAGTTCATTTTTTACATGTAGCTGTCCAGTAGTTTCAGAACCACTTATTGAAGAGACTGTCTTTTCTCCGTTGTACATTCTTGCCTCCTTTGTACTAAATTAACTGAACAAAAGTGTGCAGGCTTATTTTTGGACCCTCTATCCTGTTCCATTGAGCTATGTATCTCTTTTTGTGCCAGTATCATACTGTTTTGATTACTGTAGCTTTGTAGTACAGTCTGAAGTCAGGGAGCCTGATTCCACTAGTTCTATTCTTGTATATAGAGACTGTTTTGGCTATTTGGGGCCTTTTGGTTTCCATAAAAATTAAAGAAAAATTAAACTTCTGTGAAAAATGCCATTGGTAATTTGAGAGGGATTGCTTTGAATGTGTAGATTTCCTTGGGTAGTACAGTCATCTTAACAACACCAGTTCTTCCAATCCAAGAACACAGTATATCTTCCCCTCTGTTTGCATCATCCTCCATTTCTTTCATTGATATCTTGTAGTTTTCAGAGTAGAGGTCTTTTGCCTCATTAGGTAAGTTTATTCCTAGGTATTTTATTCTTTTTGATGCAGTGGTAGATGGGATTGTTTCCTTAATTTCTCTTTCTAATACTTTGTTCTTAGTGTACATAAATGCAACAAATTTCTGTACATTAATTTTGTATTTGGCAACTTTACTGAATTCATTGATGAGCTCTAGTAGTTTTCTGGTAGCCTCTTTAGGATTTTCTATATATAGTGTTATGTCATCTGTAAACAGTGACAGTTTTATTTCTCCCTTTCCAATTTATATTTATTTCTTTTGCTTCTCTGTTGTGACTAGGACTTCCAATACTATGTTGAATAAAAGTGGCAAGTGTGTGTATCCTTGTCTTGTTCCTGATCTTACAGGAAATGCTTTTCACCTTTCAGTATGTTAGTTGTGGGTTTGTCATATATGGCCTGCATTATGTTGAGGCATGTTCCCTCTATGTCCACTTTCTGAAGAGTTTTTATGATAAATGTATGATGAACTTTATCAAAGGTTTTCTCTACATCTGTTGAGACAGATGATCAACTGATTTTTATTCTTCAATTTGTTGATGTGGTGTATCACATGTATTGATTTCCAGACACTGAAAAATCCTTGCATCCCTGGGATAAATCCCTGTTTGATCATGGTGTACGACCCTTGTAATGTAGTGTTGGAGTCATTTTGTTGAGAATTTTTGCACCTATGGTCATCAGTGATACTGGCCTATGGTTTTCTTTCTTCTTTCTTTCTTTCTTTCTTTCTTTGTGATACCTTTCTTACTGATTTTGGTATTAGGATGATGATGGCCTCATAGATGAGTTCAGAAATGTTCCTTACTCTGAAATTTTTTTGGTATTTTTTGATTTCCTCTTTATTTTATTCAGTAATCCACTGGTTGTTTAGTTGCATATTATTTAACCTCTACATTTGTCTTTTTGCAGGTATTTTTTTCTTGTAGTTGATTTGTAGTCTTATAGCAATGTGGCCAGAAAAGATGCTTAATATTATTTCAGTTTTCTTACATTACTCAGGCTTGTTTTGTGGCTTAGCATGTGGTCTATCCTGGAGAATATTCCATGTGTACTTTAAAAGAATGTGTATTCTGCTGCTTTCAGATGAGACATTCTGTATCTATCAAGTCCATTTGACTAATGTTTGTCATTTTAAGACCTGTGTTTATTGATTCTCTCTCCAATGATGTGCATGAGGTGTTTAACTCCCCTACTATTATTGTGTTACTGTTGATTTCTCCTTTTATATCTGTTAATATTTGCTTTATATATTGAGGTGCTCCTTTGTTGAGCCATATATTTATAATTGTTATATTTTCTTAATAGATTGATCTTCTGATCATTAGGTAGTGACAGTCTTTATTTAGTCTATTTTGTCTGTTATAAGTATTGCCGTTGCAGCTTTCTTTTGATTCCCACGTGCAGGGAATACCTTTTTCCAGTCCCTCAATAGATCTAAAGTTAGTGTCTTGTAGGCAGCATATATATGGGTTTTGTTTTTGTATTCATTCAATCATTCTTTTGGTTGGAGCATTTATCCTGCTCACATTTAAGATAATTATCAGTATGTATATTCTTAATGCCCTTTTGTTGATCATTTTGCATTCATTTTTGTAGATCTTTTTTTCCCCTATCTTCTTTTGTTTCCTTCTTTTGTGATTTGATGTCCATCTTTAGTGTTATGTTTGGGTTCCTTTTGTGTGTGTGTATATACCTAGATTTTCTTTCTGTGGTTACCATGAGGTTTTTGTATACCAGTCTATAAATATATAAATGTGATTGTTTTAAGTTGCTGATCTCTTAATTTCAAATGCAATTTAAATACCCTGTATTTGTACTTTCCTCCCCTCACAATTACTGCTTTGATATCACATTTTACATTTAATTGTTTTGTGAATCCCTTAACTGCTTATTGTGGATACAGATGATTTTTACTACTTCTGTCTTTCAGCCCCTCTGCTGGCTTTGTTTGTGGATGATTTCCTACCTTTATTGTATGTTTGCCTTAACTGGTGAGCTTTTTCATTTCACAATTTTCTTGTTTCTAGTTTTGACCTATTCTTTGCTTAGAGAGTTTCCTTTAACACGTGTTTTAAAGCTGGTTTGGTGCTGAGCTCTTTCAGCTTTTGCTTCTCTGTAAAGAAAGCTTTTGATTTCTCCAACAAATCTGCACAAAAGCCGTGCTGGGTAGAGTATTCTTGGGTATAGGATTTTTTCCCCTTTATCATTTTAAATATATCATGCCACTGGACTGCAGAGTTTCTGCTGAAAAACCAGCTGATAGGAGTTCCTTTGTATGTTATTTGTTGCTTTTCCTTGCTTCTTTTAATATACACAAATATCAAATACTTGTAATTTTAATGACAACATAATCCTGTGTTGGACTCTGCACTTCCTGGACCTCAGTGACTAGTTCCTTCCCTAGCTTAGGGAAAATTTTAGCTATTACCTCTTCAAATATCTTCTCAGATCCTTTCCCTCTCTCTTCTCCTTCTGGGACCCCTATAATGCAAATATTAGCGTGCTTGATGTTGTCCCAGAGGTCTCTTTGTTAAAAACTTCTAACTTCTTGCTCTGTGCATCCATTTTTCTTCTGCGTTCTTCGATCACCTTTATGATCATTACTCTGAATTCTTTCTTGGGTGTATTGCCTATCTTTACTTCACTTAGTTCTTCTGGGGTTTTATCTTTTCCCTTCATCTGGACCATGTTCTTCTGCTGCCTCATTTTGTCTAAGCTGCTATTTGTATTTTTATCTATGTAGTAGGTTAGTTACATTTCCTGACCTTGGATAAGTGGCCTTCTGTAGAGGATATCCTATTCATACCAGCAGTGTACTCCCCTCTTGTTACCCAAGCTAGAGGCTCTAGGGGTTCCCTTTTAGAGGGCTGCATGGGTCCTCTTGTGGGGGGCTGACTACGCAGGTGGTCTGGTAGGCTTAGTTGGCCCATAACTCAGTTGGCTGCTGGGCCCTGCCTTGTGCGTATGCTGCTGGCTGCTGTTTAGCAGGTCCTGTTCATGAGTCAGCTGACTGCAGAGCCCCGGGGGGTTCTGAGGCTAGTGTGGGCTCAGTGGTGGGCACAGGTGGGATCCCAAAGACTCCAGGGCTGTTCCCCACTTAAAGCAGGTGAAGCCAGGTCCTAGGGTTAGTGCTGGACTACTGGCCAGCAGAGCTGGTTCCTGGAGTCTGGCTGCAGGGCCCAGGCACCTCATAGCTCATCTCAGATCATTTGCATGGAGGGGTTCCTGACACAATTGGGCACGGGTTCAGGGTTGTTGTGAAGCTTGCATTGGCCTGCTAGTGGACAGGGCCAAAGCCCAGCTGGTCCCAGGGTAGGGTCTAGCCTACTGTGGGTATGCTGGGTCTGTACGCTGCGGGATCATAGTTTTCTTACACCTAATGTCTGCCCCCCTGATGGGTGAGGCTGGTCTAGGTGCTAGTGCAGGATTCCTGGAGGGACAGCCAGTGCCTGCCACCGATGGGTGGAGCTGGGCTTTGACACTCTGGTGTGCAAAGCCATGTCTGGAGGTGGCTGTGGGCTCAAGAAGTTTCTAGGCAGCCTGTCTGCTGTGGGTGGGGCTCTGTCCCCACCCAGTTAGCTGTTTGGCATCAGGCATCACAGCACTGGCTCCTACAGGCTGTTGGGTGAGGCCAGATCTTGGCAATAATGAGCTAAAGGGAGGATCCCAAAATGCAGCTGCCAATAGCACTGTTCATATGGTAGAATGTTCCAAAATATGGCTGCCGCTAGTGTCTATGTGCCCAGGTGAGCCACAGCCACCCCCTACCTCTCTGGGGGTCTCTCCAGACCAGCAGGTAGGTCTGGCCCAGGCTCCTATCAAACTACTGCTTTTGCCCTGGTTTCTGGTGCACATGAGATTTTGTGTGCCTCTTTTAAGAGTGAAGTCTCTATTTTCTCCAGTTCTGTGGGGCTCCCAAAATTATTCCCCACTGGCCTTCAAAACCAAATACTCTGGCGTTCATCTTCCCAGTGAAGGATGCCAAGGGTGGGGAGCCTGATATGGGGCTCAGAACTCGCATTCCTGTGGGAGAACCTCTGCAATATAATTATTCTCCAGTTTGTGAGTCATGGGCTATGGGTCATGATTATCATGTATCTACCTCTCTCATTGTGGTTCCTTATGTATTTAGATGTAGAAGATCTTTTCCGGTAAGTTTCAGCCTTTTTCACTCACATGGCTGTTCTGCAGAGAGCTGTTATTTTGGTGTGCTCAGCAGAGGAGGTGAGCTCAGGGTCTTTCTACTCTGCTGTCTTGGCTGATCTTCTCCTGTAATATTTTCACTTTTATCTTGACAAATTCTTAAGGTAGCTAATTGAAGGAAAGATGTCAGGCAAGCCTCCTCCCTAACCACTGAGCCCAGACTGCTCAGTATCCTTCAACTGAGTAAATCCCAGTGTCTTTCAACTGAGGGGGAAGCTTTCTCCTTGTGTCGTTTAGTCATCTCCCCAAGTACCACTCAGCTGGGGGTACTTTTTCCCAGTGTGTTTCAGCTGGATTCCCCCAGTACCTTTCAACTGGCAAGTCTGACACATGTTATACACTGCCAAATAAAACTCAGGATCATCAACTAATAAGCAGGAGATCCAAGAACCAAGAGAGACTCACCCAAATTCATCTAGACTCTGAGAAGGCAGATGGGCACAAGACACCTCTGCTGGTATCAGGCTCCAGATCCTTGTAGAGTTCAGGCAAAGTAGGTAAGTCTGCTTTGGGTCTCTTCATGGTCACCAGAACTGTCCACTAAAAATAAGAATTACATTTTATTCAGAGGACTTGCTAAGGACTTAAGCCTCTCAAATAGCTCTGAGGGCCTGGTCTAAAGAGGTAAGGTGGAGCCAAGATATATAATTTTGCAACAAAAACATGTAGTTGGAGCATCAAAAGATAGTTACTGTTAAATAAGAAATCCAGGCATCCAGAGTTAATGAATTTAGCACTTTCCTATGTATTAGAAGATGCAAGATTCTGGGATCATTGAAATCATTTCTTTGATATGTACTTTAACTATCTAGGGCCAGTGTCCGTCCTGTTTTTCTCCATCCTGAATCCCCTCGGGTTCACAGTCAAGTCTTATTGCAGTAGCTGATGGCTTGATGACCACACTATCCTTTGTTTACTACTATGGCAGGCGACATTCTTTGTTCTTAAACAACTTCACATATAAGCATGCACAACAACCCGTGGACTGAGAGAATGTATTACAGTTTGAAAACGGGATTAAGTTGTTCATCTGTTCCCTTTCATTGAATAATTGTCATCCAAAGATGTTTCATTTGTTTGGGGTCAAATTATTGATTGCCAGTCAGTTCATTTTCCCTAAATTAGTTTTTCCATATTATAGGCTCACCAGTGGTACTATATTAGTGTCACTGTGGAAGAACTGTTATTCTTATAAACTTTAAATATGTTACTAGTTTCTCTAGGAAGATTAGCTCCTTAGAAATATTTAAAAATCACTTCATATTTTAGGATTAAGTGCTACATAAGTAAAGAATTCCATTAACTACTACTTACAGATTAATGATACCAATTTTTATTTGACATTATATATTTGAAGGCAATTCTTAACCTAAAACTAATAGCCAACTAAGGGCTAACAATTTTGAGATTTATTAATATTGCATAAGTATGCATATATATATATATGATTTAATAAACATACACACTTTACTAAAATTTAGGAAGATGTGAAAATCAAAATGACCAATTTTCCTATATCCTAAGATTAAAAATGCTACCCTCTGGTTTCTGAATATATAATGGAAATTAAAACTAGGTCTTTTTTATTATTGAATTCTGTCCTATCAATCAATTTTCTAATGTCCTTTGTTAACATTTACCACATTTAGGTTACACCAATCTGATGCATTTGCATGACGCTTGAAAAATCCTGGCAATAAATTTGTCATTGAGAAAATAGGGCATATAAAAACAATTACAAAAATTACCGTAATTTCATTTATTACCCATGAAACCTTAGGCTGTTTTTCCTTAAAAGGCTGGCACATTGTTCTGACTAGATTACTCAGTCTATGAAAAAGTAAGGCTTCACAATATGGAACCTAACATTATTACATTTACAAAAATGTTACTTAGCTTACATGAACACAACTTGAATCATACGTCTGTCTTGACTAAACACATTAAATATTTCCTTATAAACTTAAGGGAAAATCTAAGTTTCTTCACATGACCCTTCACGCTTCAAGATTGTTTACTTTATAGCTTCTTATCCCTCCATTTCTTCACAAACCCATTTTACACCATACCCAAATAGCTGCAACTTCTAAAAAAGAAAGCCATGCTTTAATACTTTTTTTCCTTCCCTTTGTATGCAATATTCTGCTTTGCTCCTTCTAGTGTAAATTATCTATCTATACACAGGAAGTATACACTTCTCCTCAGCCTTAATGTTTCAAATCAAACACTGTTTCCTCCAGGAAGGAACTACACAGTTGTATATATCCTCCCATGGTCTTATCCAAACTTTGGCTAGGGACCTACCCAATCACTGCAAGTGTTTTGTTCCCACACCTCTCATTCCAGTTAAACAATTTGGCTGAAATTGGAGAAAAAGCATAGTTAACATAAAAGTTAAATTACAGTTGAAAGTAAAACTGGTAAGTTTGAGAAACATAAAAGGAAAATTTTAGAAGTTGATTATTAAAAATATCTTAAATATTATATAGAATAAGAAAATTGATGATTCAAGAGAAAAAAATTATAAAAATATTTATATATAGCTTCAATTTATATAATAACAAAAAAAGTTATAGTATTATACACTGACCTCAATTCACAATGATTTACAAAATTTAAAGTAACATTTAGAAGCTTGCTTGCTATAGCAATGATCAGATGAGTTGAAAGCTGGTATTCTGGATATTTGAAGAAAAAGTATAAATTTTATGCTTGATGAAATCTATAGTCTGTTTGGGTTAGTATTCTGTGTTTAACAACGTTTGAAGCAGTGGTTTCCTTATCTGTCAGTGCATCACCATACATAAACAATCATAACCATAAGTCATTTTTTTAAATTGTAAATTTCAGAATTCTATCTCAACTACTATAAAATCCAGAACCTCTAGGAAAAAAGTAAAAGAATGCATATATTTAGATATGCAAATCTAATTTTAGATCTCACTTGGAACCACAGATCTGAAGATAGAAACTGTCTCTTCCCAGTAGCACTCCTATTGTCACTGGCAAATCCCATTTATAATTCCTGGAAGATAAAAACAGAAGCTGGGTAATAAATCTAACTTTTTTTTTCTTTTGTACTTAGTCTAGTTTCACTTGCTCCTATGGTGGCATGTGCAGAGGCCTTGCACACAGCACTTCAGACCAGAGTTCACGTGTGAAATGGATACACCCCCTCAGCTTGGCAGACGGGACCGTGTGCAGAAGCCCTGCACACTACACCACAATTCAAGATAGAGGTGGTGGGCCGTATGCAGAGATGCTGCACCCGGCACTGTGATCTGGAGCAGTGAGCAGCACAGCTATGCCTGACCCACTGGACTCTGCCCCCTTCCTGCTGACAAGAACCCTGTAAAGCAGCCCTCCCCACAGCCTGCTGGAGGAGCACATGTTACTCTAGAGCATGAGATTACACCTCTTCATTCTCTGATCAAGGACTAAAACTTTCCTTTGCTTCTGAACCAAATTTGGTCCCTTTCTATTGGCTCAACTGACAATAGGCAGGAGGGACTGACTTGGGAAGGTCGGTAACAGAATTTTGGTGACCCAGATCGGATGGACAATGGCCTTTTCACTTGTCGCTATCCGCTGCACTACTCACCCCAGGTCTAGCGGGAGGATGGCAGAGGCTTTGGGCAGTTCGAGTGAGGATGACTGCCACTGGTCCTTAAGTACACCAGAGTGGGGTAGAATGGCAGCAGTCTTTGGCCGAATTCAGAGCACGTCCGCCCAGCAACCCAATACCTGGATGTGGTACACACTCAGGGTAACCCCCAGGGTAATCTGAACTGCACCCCCTTGTGGCATTGTTGGGGATCAAACAGTAAAACTCACTCTTGCTGGCCTTCCTGTGGTACTCGATGCCCAAGAACAGTGGGAACCTGTGGACAAGACGGGGCCATGTCAGTCTTGCCCATTGTCTCACCAGCAGTGTTGTCCTCTTGACCCCTGTACAAGGCAGTAGTGGCCACACCAGGGGTCAACAGTGGCATTCTCCATAATCACTTTTGGTTTAGTAAAGGAACATGGCCTGTCCTGTGAGCCAGGAGGAGAAACCAGGGGAAAGCCCAGATAGTAAGGACTGATGACAAAATGGAACAGGGATGCTCCATTCAAGTTCAGGGAAAGGCAACTGGGATGCCCACGTGTGAAAGGATACCACAGCAGATCCATAATGGGTGACATGACCTTTTCCATCAGCAGCGCTAGTTTCTCTGAAGTGAGCTGGAGAGCCCTGTGAGTGATGCACAAGACCAGAAACCTGTGAGCTGCTGGCAAGAACAGGAATCACCCACTGCCCAACCTCTCTTCCCCCCTCTGCTTTAGAGGTGAACCTTGATGATCCTTTATTGATCAAGGTTCCATGGGCTCTTCTCCTGTTATCAGCACAGAATATGAACTGCCTTAGTGACCTGATGAATCCCTTGTGCTTTAAGCTCTCATGCAGACTCACCAAAATCCTTTTCAACCAAAAGGAGAAAAGAGAAGACTCCTGCCTCAGACAGCTATGCCCCATTATAAAGGACCAAGATGGACAGGAACTAGCATAGCTAACCCTCTCTGGCCTGGTCCCATATGACCTCCTGTGGGACATTCAGACTGATGAAGGACTGACTGTTTCAAGCACAGGCCTTTATCAATTTAAGGAAAACCCCCAAGTGTATCAGATCCTACATCTATTTGGGCCTCTTGAGGAATTCATTAACAGGTGCTGGTTCCAGATTTCCCAAACTGGAAATCTTCTGGGAGTCAAATCTTCTGACATTTGTGTGCCGACAAACAACTCCAACCATCCCCTCAGTAGTTGGAAAAAAGTCATAGTAAGGAATTGAGGGAAGAGCCAGAGGGATTCCTGAATCTGATTAGGGGAGTCTTTCAGACCCTTGACCACCTGGGCTGACATCCAGAGCCTCCTCAGTATACTCCTGACATGAAAAGAAAAGGCCACAATCTTTTCAAAAGCCAGAAAGGAAGCAGACAGACAACTGAAACAATGCATACCATGGTATCTTCAGACACGGGAACCAAGCAGTCCCAGATAACAAACCTAACTGGGACCGCCATGACACTGGAGCAGAGAATGGAAGACAGAGGCTGACCCATTATAAAAATATGATCCTTAAGGGAATCCAGGCAGCAGGAAAGAACCCTGTCAATTGGAATAAGACAAAGAAAATCAATTAGGAGCCAATGGAAAACCCTTTGGGATTCCTAGAGCATCTCAGGGAATGCCTCCAACCTACACTACCACTGACCCCAAGTCATTGCAAGGAAATGAGGTTGTATTTCATTTCCCAAAGTGCCCCTGGCATTAGGTGCAAACTTCAGAAACTTGAAATACAACCAGATGCCCCTACCTTCGCCTGGTTTAGATTGCTTACAGGTGTTTAATAACCAAGCTATAGAAGAGGAAAAGTCAGAGGACTAAAAACCTGGAGGCAAGCCCACCTACCGGCTTTGGCACTCTAATATCAAACTTTCAGCACAGGAACCTGGACTAACCACCCACAGAGACTCTCAACTCCAGTGAGTGACCCCAGGTCCCCACCAAGGGATAGCAAGCCAAGGACCCTAGGATCCAATCAATGAGTGCACCATATTGAAATAGGGACCCTAGAAGGAAGAATGTCCTCACTACCCTGAGGGGTAGAAATGGCAGATCCTGGTCACTACCCTCAAAGGCAGATGGTCCAAATAGATTAAGAATTACAGAACAAGGGGGCACCTAAGCTGGCACTCCAGTTGGCCTGTGAGGAGCCCCAGCTGACAGTGGACACAGGGGAAAAGCCTGTCGAATTCTTAGTCAACACCAGGACCACTTACTCGGTTCTCAATACCAGATCAGGCAGACTTGGGCACAAGAGTTGTAAAATTGTGGCGGTATCAGGGGAAGCCTAAAAATAGGCATTTATAGAGCCATTAGAATGCAAATGGGATGAACACACTCTCACCCATTCCTTCCTGTATGTTCCTGAGTGTCCCATACCCCTGCTAAGAAGGGTATCTTACATAAATTGCAAACTATTCTTCACCTAACGGGAGACAAGCTGGAGATTGTTGTTCCCCAAGATAGGGGCACAAGAAGATAATGTTCATGGCTGAGGACAAACCTCCCTCTATGAGCAAGTCAGCCTCTCCAGAGTGAATCTCAAGGTCTGAGCCCAGGACGGGTGGGATAAGCTGCAGGAGCCAGTCCTGTGATAGTCCATCTAAAAGCCAAACACACATGGCCCAACAGAAAACAATATCCTGTCATGAGGCCTTATTGGACATTTCCCCTCTTATACCGGGCCCACCTGACCATGGCCTTATTAGGCCATGCAATCAGCCTATAACATTCCCGTTCTTCACATAAAGAAGCCCAATGGGGAGTACCTGATGGTACAGGCCCGCCGGGCAGTCAGTGAAGCCACTCGGGATATGCATCCATTTTACACCCCACTGGCCACTCTACTGTCCACTGAGACCTGACATTCTTTATTAGATTTAACTCTTCTGTATTCCTCTAGCCACTGAGTCACAAGAAATTTTTGCCCTTCAGTGGCAGAACTCAAACATGCAACAAAAACAGTAATACTGTTGGACGGTCCTGTCTGAAGGGTTCAAAAACTCCCCCACCATCTTTGGGGAAACTTTAGCTAAAAACCTGAAAGATCTACATCTGGAGGAGGGAACCCTCCTCAAGTGTGTAGACAACATTCTGATCCCCAGCCCTACTAAGGAGACCTCTGACAAAATACTGCAACCACCCTGAGCCACCCAGCTGACAAAGAACATACGCTGTCTAAGAAAAAGCTCACATATGACAAACTAACATGGTCTAATAGCTATGAAAAGCTGAAAGGAAAGGATAATAATCCTTTCAAATGGAATTCAGAATTCAAAGGGGTCTTTCAAGAATTGAAAAAAGCAATTACTTCAGGCCCCTATCCTGGCTTTCTCAGGTCTAGATACATTCATGAGAGAAGAGGAATTGCCCTTAGGCTATCAGCTCAAAAACCAGGACCTCTTACTCGGGTGGTTGCTTATTTCTCTAAACAATTAGATAAAACTTCATAACCTGCTAATGTTTGGTAAGCCAATCACTGGATGGACTCCACACCAGGTTCAGGCTTTAGTAAGTTCTAACAACCCAGAAAGTTGATTCAAGTTCAGGCTGTGCTTTTAGACAACACAGTGCCTACCATAGAGATGGGGCCCCTGGAGCATGACTGTGTAGAAACCATAGACACCATCTATTCCACTGGCCCTGACCTAGGAAGTGAGCCTCTCTCAAATGCTGAAGAGGAATGGCTCACAGATGGGAGCAGTTTTATCCAAGAGGTTAAAAAGTTGGCAGGATACACAGTAACCTCCCAGACCCAAGTCAGAGAAACAAGAAGCTTATCTCAAAGGACTTTTGCCCAAAAGGCGGAGCTGATGGATGTCACCCGAGCCATACAGCTTGGGACAGAGAAGATCTTAAATGTTTACATAGATTCCTGGTATGCATATTGACATCCTGTATTCATACGGGTTGTTTAGAAGGAAAGAGAATTTACTATGGAGAATAAACAGATGAAGCATAAGCATACTGAAGCTCTTAGAAGCACTATAGCTTCCCCAAAAGGTGGCCGGAACTCATTACAGGGGTCACCAAAAGGGAGATGCACAGGTAGTAAAGGGAAACAACAGCCAAATGGTGACCCTAGAACCAGTAACTTGGCAACTACTCCTCATACCTCAAAGGCCAGGTCCATCCAATTATTCCCCACTCTACACTGAAACAAAGTCCAAAAATGGGGCTTCAGTAGAGATCTAGGAGGTCATGGGTGGCTAGTTAATGAACATAGGAATACTTTTTCCCCCAAACTGCATCTTCTCAAGCCATCAGGAAGGCTCACCAAGGAACTCACTAAGGGATGGCAGCTGTACATAACTGCTTAGCTGAGGTCATGGTAACTCCTGGCATTAAGAGGGCAATCAGTCAGATAGCTGAGACATGCTGCGCCTGCACAACGAGCAACTCCAACAGCAGACCCTGTACAGGCCCCCAGAGATGACCCATTCAGACCAGAGGGACACATCCTGGAGAAGACTGGCAGACTCATCTCACTGTCATGTCAAGAGTACCGAGCAGTTTTAGATACCTGTTGGTGCTAGAAGACACATTTCTGGATGGATAGAAGCCCTGCCCATTGGAACGGAAATGGCAGATGAAGTGGCTAGGACACTACTGAAAGGAATAATCCCTAGGTTTTGGCTCCTAGGATCCAACAGAGCAATAATGGTCCAGCGTTCCTGTCTCAAGTGGCAAAGGGCGCCCTGGGCATAAAATGGACCTTGCACTCAGCCTGGAGACCCCCAAGGTAGAGAGATCCAACCTTACCCTGAAACAGGCCTTAGGCAAGCTATGTCAGGAAACTCAAGACAATTGGATTAAGTTGCTTCTGACTGCCCTGCTCCTCAAGTAGTTAGCTTCAAGGGATAAGTTAAAGTTAAATGCATTTGAACTCTTATATTGTAGACCCATTTCTCAAGCCTGCAAGAAAGGACACCTTAACACCCAGAAATGGAATAACTAAAGTATGCCAACCACGAAGACTCTCACAGAGTATGGTAATCAGGTGCTGCCTGTACCCACTGACCAGGCCCTCTACCCCTTCAAGTCAGGAGACTGGGTGCCCCTAATGGCTAGAAAATCAGCTCAATCCTAAGTGGAACAGACTCCACTTGGTGAGCTTAAGCACCCATTCTGCTCTGAAGCTGCAGGGGACCACTCGTGGGTACATCACACTGGAGCAAAGAGGGCCCTGGGCCCCTCCTCCAGAGAGAGAACCTGGGCCAACAGACCTCCTTGACTACTTGTGCAAAAATCTCTCTGACCTGAAGCTTCTCTTCTGGAAAATAACAAAGTGATCACGGATGTTCAGGCCATTAAACATGCCTCAACATCAGGGCACACTTATTCCTACAGGCAAAAGAGCCAGATACCTACATTTTAAAAAAATTGATGTGTGACCATTATTCTCTTGCTAATATTTTGAGCCATGTATCTTAAATTGTCTAGTGTCCTTTGTCTCCAAAATGTTAAGACAAATGGTGGTCACTCAGGGAGACAAACAGTTGGGGCTGAGGCCATGTGACCATCAAATATGTCTAAAAGTGGCTGGGAAGAAGTTCTGCTCCTCTGCCTGGGGTGATGATGACACCCCAAGTCAGCAGGAAGCAATTATAGAAGGTGGACCTTCACCCCTCAGTCCCCTCAAGAATGAGGAGCAGGACAAAAGTCAGAGGAGAGATTTGTTACTGGCACAGCTCATTAACAAGCTCTGGGAAATAAAAATAGAATCTGGGAAATAAAATAAAGTCTGACCTTCTGGTTTCTTTTCCTTTGTGCTTAGTCCAGCTCCACGCTCATAGGGTGCTGTACGCAGGGGCCTTGCAGCCCACACTTCAGACCAGAGTTCATGTGCAGAACAGCTGTGCCGGACGCTTCAGCTCAGGGGACTGTGTGCAGCCCTGTCAACGGCCTGTCGGGGAAAGAGTGTACTCTAGAGAGCAAGCTCACACAACTCCATTCTTTGATCAAAGAATAAAGCTTTCCTTTGCCTCTAACCTGAACTCCATCTCATTCTATTGGCTTAAATGACACTGGGCAGAAGGAACCTTGTGGGGGCGCCAACTCCAGGAGGGTAATGCTGGCATAGTAATTGGTAATCTCAGTATTAGTGCAGATAATTATTCTTGTCTTTCTCAGTTCTGTAACAACCTACCTTCCGATCATCCTGTCCTCTTTGCCATCTCAGCCTCTTTATTCCATTACTATATTCTTAACTTTGTTCTAAATTATTCTCTAAAGCATCCCTCATCTCAACTTTAAGCATTCCAAACCTGACTATAACCTTTCAAGTGTTTAGTACACTCCTTTCTGTATACCAACACTAACAGTTCCTGACTCCAGGAGATATTTTAATTGATTTATTCTACCTACACTTTATTGTCCCTTACCCCGCACATAATCTCTCTTCATATACTTCCTTCACTTGGCACTATATCCATTTAGTCTTCCATCTTCCTCTCTGGTGACTCCCACTCCATTTTAACTTCCTCAGTTGGTTCCTCCTGTCTTCCTGTCCATAAACACTGGCATAAAAGAAGGCTTGTCCCTTTGATCTTTATTCTTTCCTATCTTCACTCACTATCAAGGTGAGTTCATCCAGTCCAAGTCTGACAGCCTTCATCTGATATGCTAATGACTGCCACACTTACTTCTCAAGCCCTGAGAGGCTCTTCTGATCTACAGAGTCTTAACCCAACTCCCTACTCAGATATCTCTACACGGATATTTAACAGGCACCTCACACTCTAACATTTACATATCAAAAACAAGCACCTGATGTTCTTTCTCATCTTTATCCTGCCTTCTTCTTCATCTTAATTCATGGGAACTCTGTTCTGTTTTTTTCATAAACCCCAAACCTGGATTTATTCTTGATTCTTCTCTTTCCCTCACACAGCCCTTTCAGTCAGTCAACAAGTCTTCTTGATTATGCATTTATACTACCTAGAATTTTACAACTTTATATAACTTCTATTTGGTCTGTTTTCTTCACCTCCCCACTCCTGCCCTGACCTCCAGTTTATTCTGAGCACAGCAAACATAGTTCTGTTAAAAATCCAGACCCGATCATGTCATTCCTTCCACAAAATCCTATTTCTTCCCACAGTAAAAGTCCATGTGCTTCCTGTGTCCACAATGCTTTAGATTATAAAGAGCTTCTCAAACTATTAGTGGTGAAGGTCTTTTTTTGCTGCTTATTTTTTATTCCCACTCTATAATCACCCAATAATTTTATAAAATAAGTAAAAGTCAGTTATTAGAAAACTGAAGAAGACAGGACATAGAAATCTCAATATTTTTATATTAATTTAATAGACATAAAGTTACTGTATTACTCTATCAGGTTGTTACAAAAGTTTCTCAATACTTACTAAATTTCTTGTGTCTATTTTCTTGTGACTGGTTGTCCACAAACTAGCAATGGCTGGTGCTCCACATACTAGCAGCATTTCTCTGGAAGTTCTACTTTCCCCTTTCCACCTAGATCTCTTATTCTGCTACTGTCTCCCCTTTTCTGCACTTTAGCGACAGCTGGATGCAACCAGTTTCCTTGACATTCCAGGAATACTTTGCCTCAGAACTTTGAACTCCTTCCACTCTCCCTAGAAGCTGTATGGCATATGCCCAAACTTCCTTCAGGACTTTATTTAAATCTTAACCTCTAATCAGGTCTTCCTTGACCATCTTATCTAGAAGTTATACTCCTTTTCAATACTTCCTAATTCTATTGCTCAGTTTATGGTTTATCTCAGAGTTTATCATTCTCTAACATAGTATTTCTGTCTCTGATTAGAATGCAAGCTCTACGTGCAGGAATTTCTCCCTATTAATTTACTGCTGCATTTTCAGTACCTACAATAGTGCTGTAAGCAACCCCTAGAGGCTAATAGAATAGACTTTTCCAAGCTGTATTTTAACTTAAACTTTACACCAGGTGCTCCCACACTTCAGTAACTTCCGACCCTAGCATACCTTTCAAATCTTTTTGATTACATAATCTTATTGATTCCATTCTTAGATTAAAGAACATGTGTCTAACAGATGACTAGATCTTTTCCCCAGCTGCTTCTTCAGTAACGCTGTGAGCAAACTGCATGAATGAGATTGCACCTAAAGAAAGATCACAAGGAGTCAGCAAGTCTGCATGCAGTGAAGGACAACTAAGACTCTGACCCCCTCTCCAAGTGATGAACTACAATTAGCTTCCCCTCTCTCCCCTTAAAAACTCTTATGGTTGAGCAAAATCTTGGGAGTTGGTTCTGGGACACAACTCCATCTTCTGCCCAGGTTCCAGCCTCCTGAATAAACAAACTTCCCTTTTCCAACCAACACTTGTCTCTCAAGTACTATCTTTCAAGTGGTGAGCAGCCAAACCTGAGTTCAGTAACAGTGCCTGGCATATAGAAGGAGCTTAAAAACACTTAAAAAATTTGTTATGAATAGCTGTTGAGCTGCATCAGGGCTTATAAGTGAAATGAAGCATTAAGCATCTATAAAGTTTAAGTAGTTTTACTAACATAGAAAAATATAATAAACTATTTGTTTTAAGATTGAATAAAAAGAAAAACTAACATTATCAACATTTATAGTACTTGTCCCTACCATGCGTTATGGAAGATTTGCTGGCATTGCTTGTCGACTTAAGAGGGAAAATAAAGCTTACTTGTTTATGTGATATTATTTTCAGTGTATGTACTTCCTATTGTGGGGCAAGGAAATCTAAAATTATCTATAAGTATTTTTGAATTTATAGACTTTTTGCATGTGTATTATCTTAGATATTGGTTATTAAAACCATAATCCTGAGGTATCTGAAAATGTATTTATCATTTTACATAGGTCTTCAGGCTCATAAGTATTTTGAACCACTGATTTATAGCAGAAAGAGTTGAGTACTTGAAGTTGATTATGGCAAAATACAGGGAAATAAAGTTCTAACATTTATTTTACCTCCATATTTGAATGACTGAAACATACATTCATGGTGATAGTGGTCACTGTTTCTGGGTCCTAATTTTCATCTTCAGAAGTTCAGAACTGTTTCTCTATTAATGTATCTAAGAATTAATTGGAAGTTTTACAAAAAACAATTACAAGCTTGTAAAATTATTTGAAAAAGATTGTTCTTTCAATTCCATTCTCTCTAGGACACCCTGAATACTCCCACTTAAAAATTCCTGGAAGTCATCAGGTTAGCAAGGAAACATTCCTTGGCAAATTACCACATTCGGTGCTAATTATCCAGGGGTCATTAGCCTTCACACTGAGTGCTACTTTTGTTGACATTAAATTTATACACAGTATTTCATCAGAAGTATGGAAAATCATTTCCTTACTTATATTTACCTTTTTATATTTCAATTCAGAAAGAAATCCCAACTATGGTTTTATTTCTAATATAGAATATTCTGTTCATTTTCTGAAGATAAGGAAGGAAGGAAAGAAAAAGAGAGAGAAAGAGAGAAAAGAAAAGAGAGAAGAGAAAAGAAAGAAGGAAAGAGAGAAAAAGAGTTTGTTATTTCTCATTTAGAGATTTATACAGAGTTCATTTCAGTTACCTATTTTAATTATTTAGGATTAACTGGAGGCAACAGAATTGACTCTTGAAAAGGGGATGTGACAGGGAACTGGGTGTTTAAAATGTATTCAAATGTGACTTCCAGCCTGAACTCCAAAATGTAAAGACCTTTGAAGTTGTTGCTCTTTTTCTTACAACCAAAAATAGGTGAACAAACTGAAAAGCAATGGATTTTTTGACTCACCAGACAACACAGTCCAGAGGGCAAACAGTCACCTGAAAATCTGGAGAAATAGGTAAATCCAGAGTCACTAGCCGAAGTCTGCTTACCTGGAGCAGAAGCCACTAGAGCCACAAACTAATAGGAAAACATAAATTGTACTTGTAATGACTTGTTGGAGGCTGAGTGTGCACTCACTTGAGAGTGAGGATTACTGAGGTCCACAGCCTTAGAGGGACTGCTACAATTTCATAGGTTTTACCTCCAGGAACCCCAACATATTCTCACAGTGAAGAACTAAAGAAAGATCCTTTAGTCTCAGGAGGGTTAGGGAAAATAAAGCTTTGTTAAATACATCCTCAGAGGTCTCCATAACAAGATCTACTCTACAGGAGTTAAAAGACCTTACCCGAGCCTTATTCCCTAGGAGAATGACAGTACTTTCATTCTAAGCCTTCCTATCTCACCCAAGGGGCAAGTAGGGAGGGGAAGCTAAGGAACATTTATAAAAGTCAAGGCCCAGGGCCATTTAATCATAAGAATGTGATATGATCCTCCACCACTACACCAACAGGACTTCAGTTTAAAGAGGTGTAAAACACAGATCCTTTCTTAGGAAGAGTACCTGGAGAGCCCAAAGTCAACAGAGGAAGAACTAACCACTTCACACCCTCCCCTTCTCAAACACACACTCACACACACATACATACTCTAGAGGAATTTAAAGTCTGCCACCTACAGCTAAGGCAAACATTAAACACAGCCCAACCACTAGACAGATTGACACTGTAAAACATTAATAAACAGAAACCTCAATTAAATAGAGTTGGGAGACAAGATTGTGGAGCTCTCATGTTCTGCAATGGTAGGAGAGACCAACAGGGGAAAAAAAATCACTCCTCTTCCTTCCTGGCAAGGATTCAGCCAATGAAAAGCCATGGACTCTTTGTTTACTATAGCCATCCCCATTTCTGTTTCCCCTCTATAAAGGCATTCTCCTTCCCTTGACATGTGGGGACCTACACATGGTTTGCCATGGTTATAGATCCTGAATTGCAATTTTCTTGAATAATAGACTAAATAATGCAGAAGAACAAATAAGTGATCTAGAAGATAGAATAATGGGAATCACCCAATCAGAACAGCTGAAAGAAAAACAAGCAAAAAATGAAAGCAACATATGAAATCTAAGGGATGCATGTCAACCTACACATAACAGGGATTCCAGAAGGAGAAGAAAGAGAAGTGGGGACTGAAAATAGAATAAAATAAATTATGGCTGAAAAATTCCCACACATAGAGAAGAAAGCAGATATCCAAGTATAGGAAGCACAGAGGGTTCCAAACAAGATGAACCCAAACTGATCTATGCCAAGATATATCATAAGTAAAATGGCAAAGCTAAAGATAAGATAAAGATAACAAGAGAAAAACAAAGAGTCAAATACAAAGGCACGCCCCATAAGGCCATCAGCTGATTTCTCTAAAGAAACTTTGCCAGCCGGAAGGGAGGGCATAATATACTCCAAGTTCTGAAAGGGAAAAGCTGCAACCTATGCTACTCTACCAAGCAATATAATCATTTAAATACAAAAAGAAAATGAGAACATCTCGAACAAGCAAAAACGAAAAGAATACAATACTAAACCTAACCTAAAAGAAATATTGAAAGATCTTCTCTAAATCTAAAAAAAGCAAGAATCTATATGAAAGGGAAAAACACAATGGAAAAGCAAATATGTAAAAGAATTGGATAATCTTTTGTACTGGCTCACTTAAATGAGCCAGTACATAGATTAAATAAATTATTTTAATTCTGTAAATGCGATTATAACTACAATGAACAGCAAAAGGATAAATATGAAGATGTAAAATAGGACATTAAAATCACAAAATGTGGGGGAGGGGAATACAAAATTTAGATCTTTAGAATGTGTTTGAACTTATATCACTAACAGTCAAAAGCAAGTAACTATAGTTATGGGTTTACATACTTGAAAACCAGGGTAATCACAAATCAAAAACATACAAAAGACTCACAAAAAAACAAAAAGAAAGGAATTCAAACATAATACAAAAGAAAACCATCAAGCCACAAAAGGAAAAACAAAAAGAAGAAAGGGACATTGAAGAACTAAAAAATCAACCAGAAAACAAGGTTTATAATAGCAATAAATACATACTGATTAATAATTAAACGTCAATGGACTGTTGATTTGATAAAAAGACAGAGTAGCAGATTGGATAAAGAAACAAGAACCTACAATGTGCTGCTTATAAGAGATCAACTTTAAAGTGAAAGACACAGGTTGGGAGTGACGGGATATATGTAAATGGAAATGACAAGGAAGTAGGAGTATGCTCATATGAGAGAAAAAAGACTTTAAAACAGAGTCCATTGAGAAAGACAAAGGAGGACACTGTAAAATGATAAAGGGACCAATACAAGAAGGGATCATTAACATATATGCACCCAATATAGGAGCACCTAAATACATAAAACAAATACCAAGAGACAAAGTGGCAGGAATATATTAGTAGGAGACTTTAATACCCAACTTACATCAATAGATCTTCCAGATAGAAAATCAATGAGGCAACGGAGATACTAAACAACATAACAGAACAGTTGGACTTAATTGATACTTAATTGTCTAAAGGACACTGCATCCAAAAAAAAAAAAAAAAACCATATATATATACACACATACATATACACACACACACTCTTTCCAAGCATGCCTGGAACATTCTCTAGGATAGACCACATACTAGTACACAAAACAAGCCGCAACAAATTTGAGAGAATAGAAATGATTTCAAGGATGTTTTCTGATCATAACTGTATAAAAGTAGAACTCAACCATGGAAAGAAAAACGAGGAAAAAGAATGATTACATGGAGACTAAACATGCTACTAAGAAAGCAATGGGCCAACAATAAAATCAAAGAGGTAGTTAGAAAATACCTGGAGACAAATGACAATGAAAAAACACAACCACACAAAACCAGTGGGATGCAGCAAAAGCAGTTCTAGCAATATGAGAAGTTCATAGCAATACAGGCCTTTCTCAAAAAAAAAAAAAGAAACAAGAAAAAAATCTCAAATAAACAGCCTAACTTACCACTTAAAAGAATCGGCAAAAAATCCCAAATTAGCAGAGAGAAGTAATAAAGATCAGAGAGGAAATAAATAAAATAGAGATTAAAAATAGAAAAGATCAACCAAAAAAAGAACTGCTGATTTGAAAGGATAAATAACACTGACAAAACTACAGCCACACTCAACAGGAAGAAAAGAGATAGAGAACCCAAATAAGCGAAGCAAGAAATGAAAGGGGAGAAATAACAAGTGGTAACACAGAAACATAAAAAATCATAAGAAAATACTATGAACAGTTATATGCCAACAAATTGGACAACCTAGCAAAAAGGCAAGTTTCTAGAAACATAGAACTTGCCAAAACTGAACCAAATAGAATCAGATAACTTGATCACTAGAAGTGAAGTACAATCTGTAAAAAAGAAAAAGAAAAACAAACAAACAAAAACACTCCCTACAAACAAAAGTCCAGGACTGGATATCTTCCATGGGGAGTTATACCAAAAATACAAAGAAAACTTACACTTATCCTTCTCAAACTATTGTGTAAGACTGAGGAGGAGGGAAAACACCAAAATTAGTCTATGAAGCCACCAACACTGATACCAAAACCAGATAAAGACACTACAAAAAAAAAATTACAGGCCACTATCCCTGGTGAATATAGAGGCAAAAATCCTCAACAAAAGATTAGCAAACAGAATCCAACAATACATAAAAAGGATTCATACAACATGATCAAGTTGGATTCATTCCAGGGTCTCAAGAGTGTTTCACCTTACACAAATGAATCAATGTGATACACCACGTCAACAAAAGAACAGGAAAAAACCACAATCATCTCAATAGGTGCAGAAAAAGT
The DNA here is from genome assembly GCF_009834535.1 of Camelus ferus. Lineage (NCBI taxonomy): Eukaryota > Metazoa > Chordata > Mammalia > Artiodactyla > Camelidae > Camelus > Camelus ferus. The sequence continues at coordinate 86,343,505 of NC_045696.1, read as the reverse complement.
ATGTGACAAAATGCAACATCCATTCATGATAAAAACTCTCACTCTAGTGGATATAGAGGCAACACAGTCAATAAAAGTCATTTATGACAAACCCACAGCCAGTATAATATTCAAAGGTGAAAATCTAAATGCCTTCTCACTAAATTCTGGAACAAGACAAGGATGCCTACTCTTACCACTTCTATTCAACTTAGTATTGGAAATCCTAGCCATGGCAATAGACAAGACAAAAAAATAGCTTATTTTACAGATTCTACAGATTTGAAGGGAAGAGGTCAAACTGTCATTATATGCAGATGACATGACATATATAATATGATATATTGATATATGATATATAGAAAACCCTAAACACCCCACACAAAAACTATTAGAATTAATATATAAATTCAGCAAGGTAGCAGGAAACAAGATTAATGTACAGAAATCTGTTGCATTTCTTTACACTAACAATGAAGTATCAGAAAAAGAGAAAGTGAAAAAAACAGTCACATTTAAAATTGCATCAAAAAATACCTAGGAATAAACTTAACCAAACAGGTGAAAGACCTGTACTTGGAAAACTATAAGACACTGATAAAGAAAACTGAACATGATACAGTATAATGCAAAGATATCCAAGTTCATGGGTTGGAAGAATTAATACTGTTAAAATGTCCATACTACCCAAAGCAATCTATAGATTGAATACAACCTCTATCAAAATACCCATGACATATTTCACAGAACTAGATCAGATAATCCTACAATATATATGGAACCACAAAGGACCCCAAATTGCCAAAGCAATCTTGAGAAAATATAAAAAAATGAGATATCATGCCTCCTGACTTCAGACTATACTACAAAGGTGCAGTAATCAAAGCAGTATGGTACTGACATAAAAACAAACACACAGATCAATGGAGTAGAAAATAGAGCCTAGAAATAAACCCATACACTTATAGTTACATAATTGATGAACAGGATGCAAACATATGATGGAGAAAATGCAGTCCCTTCAATAAATGATGCTGAGAAAACTGGACAGCTACATGTAAGAAAATAAAGTTAGAACATTTTCTCACACCATATACAAAAATGAACTCAAATGGATTAAAGACCTAAATGTAAGATATGAAACCATAAAACCCCTAGAAGAGAACATATGTAGAACATTATTTGACATTAATTGTAGCAGTATTTTTTCATATGTCCCCTCAGGAAAAATAAACAAAAGCAAAAATAAACAAATAGGTCCTAATTAAAGGTAAAAGCTTTTGCACAGCAAAGGAAATCATTGACAAAACAAAAAGGCTACCCACCTGATGAGATTAAATATTTCCAAATTATTATGACCAATAAGGGGTTAATATTTAAGCAATATAAACATCTACTGCAACTCAATATCAAAAAAAGAAAACAACCTAAAAAAAAAAAAAAAAAAAGGCACAAGACCTGAATAGACATTCTTCCAAGGAAAACATACAAATGGCACATGAATGGATGCTCAAAATTTCTAATCAGAGAAATGCAAATTAAAACCACAATGAGGTATCATCACCTCACACTATCAAAATGTCTATCATAAAAAAGTCTACAGATAACAAATGTTGGCAAGGATGTAAAGAAAATGGAACCCCAGTACACTGTTGGTGGGAATGTAAACTGGTGCGACCACTGTGGAAAACAGTATGGAGGCTTCTCAAAAACCTAAAAATAGAACTAGCATATGATGCAGCAATCCCACTCCTGGGAGTATATATAAAGAACATGAAAAAACTAAATCATAGTTCAAAAAGATAGTTCAAAAAGATACATGCATCACAATGTTCATAGTAGCATTATTTATAACAGCCAGGTTATGAAAGCAACCTAAGTACCCATCAACAGATAATGAATAAATAAGATGGGGTATATATACACAATGGATTACCAGCCATAAAATGAGTGAAATTCTGCCATTTGTAACAATGGAGATGGAACTAGAGGTATTGTTCTTACTGAAATAAGTCAGAGAAAGACAAATACTCTTTTATATCTCATATTTGTAATCTAAAAATAAAAGGAATGACTAACAGAAAAGAAACAGACTCACAGGTATAGAGAAAAAAATAGAGGTTATCAGTGGAAAGAATAGGGAAGCAGGGAGGGCCAAGATAGGAGTAGGGGATTAAGAGATACAAACTACTACATATAAAATAAATAAGCAGCAAGGAAAGGACATATTGTACGTCACAGGAACATACAGCCATTACTTTTAATAACTTTAAATAGAATATAATCTTTAAAAATATCAAATCACTGTTGTACACCTGAAACTAATATAATATTGTAAACCCACTGTACTTCAAAAAAATGCAGAAGACTTAAAAAATAAAGTAACTTTTTTTTTTGTTTTTATCTTATTTTTTATTGAGTTATAGTCAGTTTACAATGTTGTGTCAATTCTGGTGTACAGTACAGTTTTTAGTCATACATGAAAATACATATATTTGCTTTCATATTCTTTTTTACTGTGAGCTACTATAAGGCCTTGACTATATTTCCCTATGCTATACAGGGTAAACTTGTTTATCTATTCTAAAATAACATTGTTACCCATCAACACCTTATTGTTCCTAAACCTCAAATGTTACTAACATCCATTTCCACTGGAAGCAAATTCTTTACTGTAATTGACATGCAATGCATTCTTTAGTATTTCAGATGAAGCTAGCCAATACCTTTTTGCCTTCATTTGGGAAGAAAAACAATTCACTTGGATGGTAATGCCTCAGTGTTTTACTGAGAGTCCTTATTTCACAAATCCTGAAGTCTGATCTTGATAATATAAAGTTCCCCAGAGGTTCTCTTTGCTGCAATATGTGGATGATTTACTCTTTGCTTTCCTTCTCAATCTTCCTTTCAGGAAGTCAGCATCCACTTGCTAAAGCTTTTAGCCTTAAAGGGACACAAGTCAGCCAAAGAAAAACTGCAGTTTGTCCAAACCCAGGTTATATATTTAGAGCATGTGCTGTCACAACAAGGGCTACACCTAGATCCAGATAAACTTCATGGTTTCCTAAGTTTCCCAGTACCCCAAAGTGTCAACTGCATGGCTTTCTTAGGTTAGCTGTTCATTCCAAAACTGCATTACAAATTTCTCTTTTATGGCCAAACCTCTGTATGTTATACTACACAATGTCAACCCCTACCCAATTTTATGGGAAGAATTGGAAACAACATTCAAGGCCGTAAAGGAGGATTTGATGAACCCACCTCCCCTTGGGGACCCCTCTTTCCATATGAGAAGTGAATGCCTTTGGTATTTACACAAAAACACAGGGACCACCCATCAACCCTTAGAATGTATACAGTCAGCATCTGGGCCCTGTGGCATGGGGATACCACCTTGCCTGAGAGCCATTATAGACACTGCCATTTTGGTTGAGGCCGCTGGGAAAATTGTTACGGAATCCCCTTTAACTACTTTTATACCTCATGCAGCAGATGCTCTCCTGAATTCTTATCATATTCAACATTTCTCAATCAGCTTCCTCACCTCCTGAGAAGTCCTTTTGGTAACTGGACCTCACATAATTCTTCCATGCTGTAATAATCCTAACCCAGTTACTTTCTCCCTCCTGTCACTGACAAAGTCCCCCATGACTGCTTCACACTGACAGACCATCTCTTGAATCCTCATACTGATCTACTGGAAATTCCTTTGGGTAAGCCTGATTTCTCATGGTTCACTGATGGTGTTCTTATTTAAAAGGTGACAATGGCAAATATCCTGCTGGGTTTGTTTTTGCTACTTTTCTTGATGTTAATGAGGCTGTATCTGTACCTATAGCCCAACAGGCTGAATTATATACTTTCACACAGGCTTGTACTTTAGACAAGGACAAAACTATCATTATTTATATTGATAGTAGATATATTTTTGGAATAGCTCATGATTTTAGAATTTTGTAGAAACAACATGCCTTCCTTACTTCCAGTAGAAATAAAATTTGTAACAGCCCCTATGTTCAGGAATTAATGAATTCAATACTTTCACCTGTTGCTTTAGCTACTATTAAATTCCCAGGGCATTCAAAACTTGACTGTCTGGAAACTAAGGGCAATCACCTTGCTGATCTCTCTGAAAAGACTGCTGCCTTTCAAGGGATTAACAGCAGCCAAACCTTTATCATGGTCTGAGGGATACATCCCCAAATGATAACTTAGAAAAACCAGCTACAAAAGCCCAACAATTAGCCTCAGATAAAGAAAAACAGGATTGGAAATTCAATAATTCTTGCTTTGTTAAAAAGAGAAAGCTCTGCTTTGGACCACATAACAACCCAATCCTATCAGAGAGTCTGAAATTCCGCCTCTTCACTACGGTGCATGCATTAAACCTTTGGTTTACTGACAAAATAATAGCACTCATGAATTACTATTGGTGGGGAAGCATTAACAAGGCTGCAACAAGTACCCAGCTCACTTTTCCCACTTGTATGAAGTACAACCCAGGGAAGCCTGTTCGTATCACTCCTAAACATTTCAAACTGCCTAATGGACCGTTGGAGGCCTGGCAAATAGATTTCAACAATTTCCTCTGTCTCAAGGATGTACATATGTTTTAGTCACAGTCTGTTATGTTTTCGCACCAGTCTTAAAGTCATCCGTGAAGGCAGGTTATGACCTCTTTTGTAGCTAACTTCCTTTTTAAAAAGATTTCTACCTTGGGAACTCCTCTCAAACTTCATATTGTGATCAAAGAATCTATTTTACTGGTCAGGTACTTGATAAGTATGTGCTGTTTGATCAGGTTTACGACACTTTCACTGTGCTTACCACCATCAATTTCTGGTTTAGTCAAATGCATTAATGGTATTATTAAGACTCAATTGGAAAAATTTGTAGTCTCTCTCCAAATGCCTTGGTCAAAAGCATTGCCATTTAGTGTCTAACTCTCAGATCCATTACTTTTGGAACTTATAAATTCTCAACCTTTGAGACAGTCACAGGACACCCAATGCAATGGCTTCTGCTTCTTTAGACCTGCAATTGATAAAAGGAGAGGTACTCCAATGTGCAAAGGCCAAATTGCTTCTTTTAAAAATAACCATGCTTTGGTAGAGCAATCTTTTCATAGTGCATTCTCGGGAGACAAAGGTCTTAGGCATTGTACCTTGCAACGTAGAGATTCTGTCTATTAGAAAAGTCTCCTAAAGAAGAATTCTCTTCAGTTTCACTGGAGAGGGCCCCCATCAGGTACTGCTGACCAACCTTCTTACTGCCAAATTCCAACAGATATACCCTTGGATTCACATGACACACAAAGAAAGCACAAAATTCTGACTAGACATGCACATCATCTGGTGACATACAAGTAAAGATTTCCAAGAACTCTAGCAGTCAACATCTGATAGGACAGATCTCCCCATGATATTCAGCCCAGGACTGCTGGAAGTTTGTTGCCAAACCTCTGATCATGGCATAATGCTTCAGATGATCTCCAGTGTCTTTGATCTTGGTAACATGTGGAGTTAAGACAAAAGGTGCCTAAGAAGTCTCCCTCCTACCCCTCTTATTACCTGAAGGGGAACCTCAGCAGATCCCCAACCTGTCTATCTTCCCTCCAGTGTGAGACACTGCACTCAGGAAAGTTCCTTCCTGGGCACTGAGGGACAAAAAATCTCTGAAACTAGAAAACTTGACTCTTGATCAGCGATACTTTCATAAAAAGATCTTGATCAAAAGGGGAAAATATATATAAAAAAAATTATAAACAGAAACTTCAACTAAATAGAGTTGGGAGAACAGCAGAGTCTCCTCTCAGGTCCCATTAAAAGAGCAGAGCCCAACAGAAAGACTCTTCTTTCTTGCAAAGAGCTCAGCGAATGAAAAGCCGTGGACTCTGTTTGCTGTAGCCCTCCCAACTTCCTTTTCCCCTAAGTGAAAGAATTATCTGTCCCTTGTGGGGACATACATGTAGCCTGTCATGGTTCTGGACCCCAAGTTGTAATTCTCTGCTGTTCCCAAATAAACTCACCTTTGCTGGAGAAATACCTGCCTATTTCAGGTCAACAACACGAAAATCCTATTTACCTCAGTTCCTATTACCTGATACATCATGTAGGGCTTTCAACAAAAAATTTCAAAGAATGACGAAGGTAGTTAAAGACACAGTCTGAAGAAGCAAAGCAAGATCAGAACCAGACTCAGACATGACACAATGCTGATATTATCAAAAAGGAAATTTAAAATAACTATGGTAAATATGTTAAAGACTAGTGGGGAAAAGTAGACAAGATACAAAACAGATGAGTAATCTATGTGGAACCACAGACATTCTAAGAAAGAAACAGAAGAAAATACTAGAAATAAAAACCAGTATACCAGAATTGATTTCCTATTTCTTTTTTTTTTTTTTTTTTTACAAGGTATTAGGTAGCTGAAATGAGTGACACAGCTAACTATGAAAAATAGTGGGGTATCTCAGTAGAAGGGTGTTAGAAAGAACTTGTAAAATTTGAGCACATGTTAGGTGCTTCTGGAGAAGGTGCAAATGGATTGGGTCCTTGCTCTGGATTATGTGCTGTCAGTAAGGTAATACTGTGATTGGGTATCATACCAAATCTTATATATAAGTTATGAAAAATGAAGTTAAGCTAAAAATCATAGTTGGAAAACAAAACAAAACAAAACATAGTAGCCACTCATTTTAACCAGGAAAGGAAGAGGGTTGGTAACTTTTGCGGTTTCAATAATGTCCATCTAGTTGTCTGTGTTCAGACCTGGTTATGGCATGATCTTCTTTTCTTAAGCCATCATAGTCACAGAACGGCCTTGTATGACATTGGTGTTTTCTTAAAATTATTTTCAACAGAATATCAACATCAAGCTTGGAGGAAAAGGCCCTCTCACTTGCAACACCAAAACCTAGCACTCCTGGATGTCAGGGGCTGCTGGGTTTTGTTTTTTTGGGTTTTTTGTTTGTTTGTTTGTTTGTTTGTTTTGTTTTTTTCAATCATCCAGCTTTATTTTATTCCATATGGTGAACTACTTTTTTCAGTAGTATATAATCTGTTTCACTGCCACATTTATCATGCATTAATTTCACATATATACATGGGGCTGGTATCTCTATGCTATACTAATATTTAAATTGAGAGAGAAAAAAATCAGATCTAAGCTATTTAAAACCCTTTTATTGTCAATGACAGGCTAAAATATTGTCCAATTTTAAGACTGTGTTAAGTATCTATGGTGAAATTTATAATGTAGTCATTAAAAAAATTAAAACCACAAAATAAAAAGTGGTCTAATGGGGAAAAGAAGTTAAATAAACAAACATACAAACTATCAACAAACAAGAGTTGGTACGGAGCTGAAGGGTAGATGGAGAGAAATCTTAACTCAGCCTGGAGAGGTCAGTCTTTGAGGCAGACTTTGGGCTGAAGAAGAAATTGAAATCAGAAGCAAGTTCTAAGTCAAGTATTCCGGCGCAGGGAGAGGACGTGGCAAGTGCAGGAGACACTGGCAGGGAAGTGGGGAAGGTGGGCAGGAAAGGAATGGCAGCCAAGATGTGTCTGTGGAATTCAAAATTAGTTTGGCATAGCTGGAGCAGAAGATAAACAAATGGGAATTGGGGGGGAATTAGAGAAGGCTTTGGCTTTGTCCACGAACAGATGAAAAACAAGCAAACATTTTAAGCAGGAGGATAACATGACTAAATTTATGACTGCCATATGAAACATGGACATGAGAACAGTCTTTAAAAGACTGAAGGCACAGGAACCATTTGGAGTCTCTCTCCAATAGATCTACAATAACTTCAGAGCATTGACAAAGAAATCCAGGGACCACTGACTCCCAGGTTCTATTCTGTAATGTTATTTCTGTTGTGGTACATGCATAAACTCTGAACACTGTCAAATTATATGGTCTGTCCAGTCTTTACTTTCACAATTTAACATATCTACTCTTCATTAAGAAACACACCTCTTGTAGTCTCAGTCTTGTAGGACTGAGCCCTTACTCTCTGGGTTGTGATGCTGTCTCCAGGTAGACAGTGTCAGAATTGAGTTAATCTCTTAGTAGTGTGGGAAAACCATAAACATTGGTTTTGGTTTCAGAATCAGTGTCAGAATTGGACAGCCTTTACTAATTTTTCATGGAATTTCATGATCACAGATTGGTAAGAAGTCACAGAAAAATTGAGCAGGTATTAAAAAGTCTGTAAAGGCCCAAGATGGCCTGCATTGCATAGACTTGCTCCAGCCCCAGCAAATAAGATTCAGGATTATTTGAAAAAATAATTTGAATAATAATTTGAAGATACAATTAGGATTAGCTTATAACAGTCAAAGGAGAAAGAATAAGGAGAAAATCTCCCTATTAGTACTGAGAATTTTATTATTACTATCTTTTGATAGTTTCACACATTTTAATACATATTTGATTGTTCATAACCCGAATTAATAATAATAAATTAGGTAAAACCCACTGTGTATTTAAGACTATATGGTCATCTTTTTCTCTTAAACAAATTAAAAAATATATATTTTCACATTCTTATGCTGTAGATCAAAATTTATGAAGGAATAGTAAAGACTGTATGAAGAGCCACTAGCAATAATTAGTTTCCAAAATTAGAACAAAAAACTCACAATTGATCTTTTATAAATTAGTTTTAAATTCCCGGTAGCGCTCATGAATGAATTAAGAAATTACTTTTTAGAGTAATGCAGTTCTGTGTGTGTGTATAAATATACTCACATACATATATATATATAATGTTTAGCAGGAGAGTAGCTTCTGAATTAAGAAAAGAAAATATTGGTTTTGATTACATAAATCATGAAATAAATTCTGAAAACAGAAATCAGAATCCATTCTACACACAGCAGTAGAAACTGCAGTTTCTTTTCATCGGCATAGGCATATCAGTTTCACAAGGGACAAATGGGAACCATCATTATGGAAAACTGTGTTCATACCAAGAGGTATGTAGTTTTACAAAGAGGAAAACACTTTTTATTTTACGTCTGTTAAAAGGTTTAGAGTGTTCTCAATTTACAAAAATAAAATTAGGAATATTCCATCCCATTTTGTAGAGGATAAGATGATCCATCTTGATTAGGCTTCCTGTTGAGGCTGAGTGGTTTTAATACAAGAAGGAAATCAATGGCTGGCCACTGGAATATAATGGATCTGTAATGCTATATTTTAATGAGGTAGCAATGGGAGGCCATTACAATGAAATGGATTGACCATCAACAGCACATAAAATAATTTATTAAACAAGCTGATGTGCAGATAATAGGATCAATAAAAGTATGTTGTAGGGATATACAAAAAAGTGTGAGGGAACAGTTTTCTGGTGAACCTCTAAACTGAGGATTATTATCAAGCAAAAGGGAAAAAATTAATTTGCTAACTAGCATTATATATTAGAACCTTTTTACATCTTTAAATTATGTTTTGTGTAATTCATGATATAGTACAGTGACAATTCCTAGTACTTTGGATAAAATCTGCAAACATATGTATGCTTTTTGAAATATGATTAATATTAACTAAGAACATTTTTAATAAATATTAAATATCAAGAGGTTATTTCTTGTCAAATAGTTTATGTCTGGCCTCTCTTAACTTAATGCATGTCCTATATAATTATTACCTAATCAATATCATTTTTATAAATGAGAAATAATTCAGTAATGCCAGAAGGAGTTCATTTTGAGAAAGCTACATAAGCTGGTCATATTCAAAATACAGAGTAAGCACCCCAGTTAAGATAGAGAAATACTTACTTTTTAAATATTTCCAGATAATCTCCATATTCTAGAATCTAGGTTAAAGTAGTAATTTAACCCACCAAAGGCAATGACTCTCTTAGTAAGATGAAATGAAATATGATTCAAATTAATTCAAACTAGAATTGCTTTGAAATTAATGGGTAAAACTTGATAGTGATATATTAAAAGCTTATCACTGTCAGTCTTTAATGAATGTATTTTATTTATTATACTAAGTACAAATAATCAAGTGGTTTCAGAGATATGAAAATTCAGCCTTCTGGGTTACAAATGTTATTGTTATCTCTCTTGTTTATTCATTGTGATCTTGGCAAAAGTTGTGCATAAGTTAAATTTAAATACTCTTCTTAAGGAAAAAATCCATTTGCCTTTTTCAGTATTGCCTTACAATAAGACCAGCGAGTTGAACATTCCTCTTTCTACAACTTGTGAAGTCTTTGTTTTAGACCTGACTTTTTTTTTCCTTTGAAAGTTGAGATGGATACATGTATCATATAGCTCCACACATGCACCCTGAAAGCTGCCAGTAAAATATAACTAAGTAACCAAATAAGCTCTTTTCTTTAGTAAAGATACATTACAAGGAAAGTTTTACTTCTTTTAAATAATGAAAAAAAAATCACTCACTTTGAAACATCACTTCCAAGAAAGCTTCATTAACAACATAGCTCATATTCCTTTCATATGTAATCTGTTCATGGAGAAAGGAAAAAATTTAATCAAAAATTCCAAATAAAACTAACAGAAATCTATATTATAAATTAAAAATAAAACCTTAAAAGTTTTGAAAATATATCTCTTATGGTTAAACCCTGATTAATTCAGTTAACAAACATTCTCCTAAAAACTGCTGTATATTTAATAGACTGATAGGTGATGAGACTTTAAAGATGGTACTACAATCTACTGAGAAAAAAAGCTGATTTTATACTAATGCATATTCAATACAATACTATAACCATTCCATCAAAGAAGTATATACAGTTCCGCTTGAAACCCATTAGGGATACTTGCCGGGGAAAAAAAAAAAAGCAGCGGCTACAGAACAGTCAAAGATGAACAGAACATAATTCATGTAATTTATAAATGAAAAATTACACCTTCACACCTTCAATCTTATGTTCAGAAATGTATTCACACAAATAAATGGTATTTGAATAACTCCTTCTGCTTTGTTCCAATCCAAAGGTAAAAAATAGAAAATATGCTTTTAATTATGTAAGAAATGAACTAAATCAAAATATAAGCCACTAAGACACCAGAAAACAAGAAATGATTCAAAAGATTAAATTATTTAAATATATGTATTAGGTAACTGTATATTAAATGCATCACATATGAGTAACATAATTTGATATCTGCATAAAAGTAAAATCTTAATGCAAATTAAGAGGATAGTTATAAGGCAGGGAGGCAATATATTACCTTTTTAGATACATTAATTTGCCTGCACATGCCTCAGTGGACTCAGTAAGAGGTATCACATCAAATATTAAGTGGTAATTAGATGCTGGGATTACATGGAATTTTATTATTTTATGTTACTCATCATTTTACTTTGCATGTACTTTTTTCCCCTAAAATGAAGACACATTACATATACAACTAAAAGGCAGAATAAATACTAAGAATAAAAATGTGGAATCATTATAAAATAAGTATATTTTAGTAAGAAATAATAAAGTGTTTCTAAAGAGTAAAGATTTTCTTTCAGGCTAGTATGTCTATTTCTTTGCTTATAATAATGGCTTTTTCAAAGACAATGAAAATGGAAAAATCTTGTTTGTGACATTTATAAAATAACTGTATAATCATTTTAGTCACAAAATCTAGTTTCTACCCTATGATTAGTTTGTCAGGTCCTATATAACAGACACAGCTTCCAATTTTAAATTCATATTTATTACCTCTTTTGTTCCTCAGGCCTTGATAATGGGGGGCTGTCCTTAGGTGGGGAGGTGATGTGACCAGCTTCTTTCTTGGCCTTTCTTTAACAGCTTGCTCAACAGGGCATCTGGGTTGCTGAATATAGAGCAGGTGAAAGCAGGTGAGGATGCAAAGGGATTAAGGAGGAAATAAGGCAGCTGCACCAACTCACTAGTATGCAATAATTGGAAAGGTCTGTAGAAGTACCGAGGTACAAAGTGAGGTGTCTGATGATCTAATCTGCAGACCTTTCAAAAAGGAGATTTCAAAAATATGTCTTGAAATCCTCCCTTTACTGCTATAAAAGTCTCAGGTTGTTAGGGATTCAGGCAGGAATTTTTTTTTTTTGAGAGAACTGGTTTGGAGAAAGCTACATACTAAACACTACCTCGCTCAAAAAGGGAGTGCTGGGATTCCTTCATTAAAATCAAGAGAAATGGGCTTCAGTGAGACCACTCAGAAACTTTGGTCTGTATCCTCTGAAATTAGTGGACAAGTGCTTAACTTCTGCATAAGAAGAATGGTGAACGAACGCTGCTGCTGTATGAGGATCAGCTGAATTTGAGTCTGTTTTATTAGTTAATGTGACTGTAGGACTTTTGATTATCAAAATTTACCCTGCTGTAATTACGAAGCCTCCTGACGTGTTTATTTGCAGTCATTTGCAGTCAAGAGAAATAGGTATCATTCACCGGGTAAATTGTGAAGGGGCTGTGAAAGGAAAAATAGAGTTGCTTACACTTAACCATTCTTCAGTTCAACTTTGGTGTTCCTGGTTATGCCTGAATAGCCTTTGCACAAGTGGTTTGTTGGTTTAAGAACAAACAGAAGTGAAGACTATTTGTGCATCCTTTTCACAATGAGTATGGATCATCAGTCCCTCTCTGACATTCTCTAGTCTAGCCTAGCTTAATATTTTTTTTTGATAGTAACACTAATGTTATGATTTATGTCCTGTTATATTTGGTTTAAAAGTCAATTCTCAGTATCACAGGTTCCCAATTGGTATTTGCATACTTTAACAAATAATTTCCTATAAAAGATGATAATATTTTAAATAGGACTTACTTTTTTTTTATTAATGACCCTTATCAATTTTTAAAGTTTTAACAAATTGTTTTTTAATTTACCTCATCCTTGAACAGTGTTTAAAAATATTATTTACTTGAAAATTATGCTGGGGATTCACTAGAACAATCCGATAAAAAGTATTCTGTACTGGTCATTATACACCCCCCAGGTACATCCAGCATAATACTGCTCAAGTGAATACATGGTCACAATCAAGAACTGGAGGAGACGTACTATATAACATGAAAACATTCATTCTGATACATCATTCAGCTTATATACACCAAGACGTTGTCTTCATTTCTTCAACTTCCTTCCTCTTGCTTCTTGTATAAGATTTTATCCCAGTTCCAGTACTAGCTAGATTGTTTTTGAAATGAGTGTCTGACAATCTTCAGGCTATTCTGAAAATTAGAAATGGTCTTTGCTATGCTGTTTCAGAAGAAGAAACTGCCAGCAGTACTGTTACCAAGTCCAACCTGGTACTGCTCGCCTCATGGCAGGCCATTCAATTGAGAGATTAGGTGTTGGGGAAAGAAATAGTGCCCTTACTCAGAAAGCTAGCAGACTGAGAAGATGGCATACAAAGGTCCTAAAAACCACCTTCCAGGAGTTAGAATTCAGGCTTCTTGTACGCTAAAAGGGGAGGGCACAAAGTCCTGGTTCTGGCCACACTCCTGAGGGAATGTGTTAATTTCATCATCATTCACAGGTGTGACTGGTCAGGGTGTTTTCTGTGATCTAAACAAAGATATTTTAGCTTAATGCTCATTACCTGGGAGGTGATGTTCCCAGAGGTGGGTTATTACATATAATTAAAGCTTACTGGCCACATCCCTTCAGTGATTAACTTGTAAGAGAACACAAAGGTTCTTCCCTGTTACAACTGCTAGATAACAGCCATTCAAAATAAGCCTTTCCAGGAAATCATCTATCTCACCTCAGGATCTACTCAGCTCCTTCCTTCTCTTGATAAAGAACTGTTTACGAAACATTTGTGATGTGGTCCTTTTTTATTACTTGGTCAGTGAGTAGGATGTCTTTCTAGCTCTGAATATGACCCGGGTTCTTTTAATCCTTTCATTTTCCTTATTGCTATCAGCTGTTTCCCCTCTTTTAGGTATTTTTCTCCATTCACCACAATTGTGCCTTCTGGTCCTGCCACAGAGAAGTAAATCCTAACATTTTCTGAAACAAACCTCAACAGCCCTATCTACATCTTGCTCTTCTAAGGCAGCAAAACATTCCTTATTTATATTTTCATTCTTTTTTTTTTAACATTTTTTATTGATTTATAATCATTTTACAATGTTGTGTCAAATTCCAGTGTTCAGCACAATTTTTCAGTCGTTCATGGACATATACACACTCATTGTCACATTTTTTTCTCTGTGAGTTATCATAACATTTTGTGTATATTTCCCTGTGCTATACAGTGTAATCTTGTTTATCTCTTCTACAATTTTGAAATCCCAGTCTTTCCCTTCCCACCCTCCACCCCTCTGGTAACCACAAGTCTGTATTCTCTGTCTGTGAGTCTATTTCTGTCCTGTATTTACGCTTTGTTTTTGTTTGTTTGTTTGTTTTTGTTTTTGTTTTTTAGATTCCACTTATAAGCGATCTCATATGGTATTTTTCTTTCTCTTTCTGGCTTACTTCACTTAGAATGACATTCTCCAGGAGCATCCATGTTGCTGCAAATGGCATTATGTCGTCGGTTTTTATGGCTGAGTAGTATTCCATTGTATAAATATACCACTTCTGCTTTATCCAGTCACCTGTTGATGGACATTTAGGCTGTTTCCATGTTTTGGCTATTGTAAATAGTGCTGCTATGAACATTGGGGTGCAGGTGTCATCCTGAAGTAGATTTCCTTCTGGATACAAGCCCAGGAGTGGGATTCCTGGGTCATAGGGTAAGTCTATTCCTAGTCTTTTGAGGAATCTCCACACTGTTTTCCATAGTGGCTGCACCAAACTGCATTCCCACCAGCAGTGTAGGAGGGTTCCCCTTTCTCCACAGCCTCTCCAGCATTTGTCATTTGTGGATTTTTGAATGACGGCCATTCTGACTGGTGTGAGGTGATACCTCATTGTAGTTTTGATTTGCATTTCTCTGATAATTAGTGATATGGAGCATTTTTTCATGTGCTTTTTGATCATTTGTATGTCTTCCTTGGAGAATTGCTTGTTTAGGTCTTCTGCCCATTTTTGGATTGGGTTGTTTATTTTTTTCTTATTGAGTCGTATGAGCTGCTTATATATTCTGGAGATCAAGCCTTTGTCGGTTTCACTTGCAAAAATTTTCTCCCATTCTGTAGGTTTTCTTCTTGTTTTACTTCTGGTTTCCTTTGCTGTGCAGAAGCTTGTAAGTTTCATTAGGTCCCATTTGTTGATTCTTGCTTTTATTTCTTCTAGGAGAAAATTTTTGAAGTGTATGTCAGATAATGTTTTGCCTATGTTTTCCTCTAGGAGGTTTATTGTATCTTGTCTTATGTTTAAGTCTTTAATCCATTTTGAGTTGATTTTTGTATATGGTGTGAGGGAGTGTTCTAGCTTCATTGATTTACATGCTGCTGTCCAGTTTTCCCAACACCATCTGCTGAAGAGACTGTCTTTATTCCATTGTATATTCTTGCCTCCTTTGTCGAAGATGAGTTGACCAAAAGTTTGTGGGTTCATTATATATTTTCATTCTTTAAGTTCACTTGTAAATGAAATTTAGAATACTGGCTACTGCTTTTCCTAAATCTTGCCTTTTGAAGAAAAAACTAGAGTTCAAGCTGTTTTCATGACTTTTAGAACTATTCTCATTTATAGCAGTCTTTAAAATAGGCTTCAGAAATGACTTTGTTTGTTTTTCTCACAGTATTATAACATAAATTGTGAAATGCTTCTGATTGAAGTCAGTTGAACTCTGAAATTAGTAACCACTTAAAAAATTATTTTTTATAAAATGCAAACAACTTATGTTTAGTGAAAAATTTTTTTAAATTGTGACTTAATCTGAAGTACCAGTTCTTTTCAGTTTAATTTCTTAGAAATATTTAAATCGCTATCTTTAAAAAATACATAATTATATCTATTATCTATGTATATGTTCACTCCTCAGTTTTTTTTCCCCAGTATCCTAAGAACAAATCAGTCAGAGGAAAATGACACAAGAATTTCCTCACTAATCAAATTTGATAGGGCAATCTATGTCTTAAACAGATAAACACTAAGGCATTGTTGACTACCTTGAAAAAAAAATCTAGTGTTACATTAGCATTATTTAAACCAAATTTAGTTTTATTTAATTCCTATCTTTATTGCATATATTTTTATTACCTTAAAACAACACTTTTTATAGAGATAGAAGAGTCTCTTCATGAATGAGGAAATAATATTCCATGGCAGTTATCCACTGGTTAATTGATAAATTCTAGGTTGTGTGTATGGACACAGACAGCTAAAGACTTACAAAAGAAAAGCACGAGGTGGTTTAAGCTGGTTAAATCGGCGGCTGGCAATGGAGATGGTGGGGTATTGGAAGGCAATGAGTAGCCTTGTTTTATATCTTTATTATGCTTTAGTTCACTTCCTTGGACATCTATATTTTACAGTACTATGTTGAAAACCAATTTTTATGATGCAAATATACAGTTTAAATTTCATGAATAACAATATTTGAGACTTGGATAATTTTGTCAAATTATTATTTGTATTCTAATGATAGGAAATGTTACATAAAAACTTTTTAAAATTTTAGCCCACTTTTAACAGTCTGCTTTTATTCACAGTTCTTGACATGAAAATTTAACTGATAACACAATTAATGAGCCACAGGACTCAATTTGATGTTTTAATATTTAGAATTATAATGAAATTATAATTTTCCTTATTTATTTACATTAACCAATGCATTAAAGTCTCAACATTTACCAGTTAACATATGCTTCCCAATCACACTAGCTAATTGTTTTTGTGAGGGTTTTCAGGAACAAATAATTTGCAATGAAGGAGAAAAAAGTGTTCAAATATTCAAATCAATCCAAGGGATATGAATCATAAAAACTCTCTACTCATGCTAAATTTACCATTAAATCCTAAATCAGAGTGTATAGCTGTTACTTTTGACATCTCTCTAACATTTTTCAAGCAGTTTCCCCTTATTTTATTATAAGAATTGTTTGAATCGGCTGCATGGATTTTAATAGTCCTTCCAAAATATGATTGAAGGCAGGGAACATGACAGTTTAAATCACTGAATAACATCTAGTAAAGACAGTAACCAGAGCAGATTAAACACAACTCACCACTGATTTTCACAGGTACTTTTTTTAACAAAGGTAACAAAATGTGTAGACATATTGAACATTTACCACATTTAGAAATGTTTACCCATGTTTTTCTTTTTTCCCCATCATACTGTAGTAGAAACTATAAAAAAAAAAAAAAAAGAAAGAAAGGAAAACTTGCTTAACTCTGAAAACACTACTGGTACGTAACAGAATGCCTGTCTTTAGAAATTAAAAATAACAAGATATTACTTCTTTATTCCTTGAATGGAGAATCTCAACAGACATTTTATTTTCCTAGGACATTCAGGAAAAAAAGCTAAATTTTTTTGCACTTTCACTATTTGACAAAATTGTTAGGTGAACTTAGAACTTCTCCAGATCACCAATGAACTAGACAAAAACCTCTTTTTTGCCAGAGACAATATAGTGTAGGTTATAAATATCCTAAATTTCAGCAAGTCATATGACTCATTAATATACAGAAGCCTAAATCTGACTGTGTTAAAGGTTATGCATTGCTTCTTCATTTCATCATGTGCTACTTTTCTGTTATTAAAGGTGGTCCTTCTGCTATTCTGTGGAATAAAGCTGTTTCATGCAGACAAATAACCAGTGTGGCCTGGTCTCACTTGCTGTACAACAGTTGATATAAAGACAAAAGGCTTTTGAGAGAAAACAAGAACACTGGACAAATTAAACTATAATATTTTTAACTGGTAATAATGTTAAAGTTGCCATCCTCATTGCTTACTAAAAATTTTAAGAGACTTCTGTTTCAAAAGGCATAAAAATCAAATTTTAAATACATAAACCAAAACTCCAAATCCTTTAGCAATGTATTTACCATAGAATAAGGTTATTTTCTTATAATAGCATTAATTTAAATAGTGAACATTTGCTTATCTAAAAGTCAAATGAGGAAGAATTAAACTATGGTTACTTTAGTGCTGAAGCTTTGTCTTTAATAATAGCAGGATACAGTACGTAGAGAAAATGTTCACTGCTCAGGTTCAGGCAAGAATAAAATCCTTCAGCAGTACAAATGACTGCTGATTGATTTTCTGCACTCTAAAATTTGTTTAAAAGTAAAATGCTATATATAGAAACCTGATTTTCCATCAACATACAGTTGGCCCTTTACAGGCACAGGTGCCTCATCCTTGGATTCAACCAATCGCAATTCAAAAATGGTTGGGAAAAAACTGCAGAAAGTTTCGAAAGGCAAAACTTGAATTTGCTGCACACTAGCAATGTTTACATAGAATTTACATTGTATTTACAACTATTTATGTAGCATATGCATTTTATTAAGTATTAGAAATAATCTAGGGATGATTTGAAGTACTCAGGATGATGTGCTAGGCTATATGCAAAGACTATACCATTTTATACGAAGGACTTGAGCACTTGCCTGCGTCCTAGAACCAATCCCCTTGGATACTGAGGGATGACTCTATATAGAAAAATTAGTGATGTGTTATCATAGGAAATACATTAATTCAATGATATAATTTAATCTCTGCTTTCATTTACAGGATGGATGATGAGTCAGGACAACTATAATTTAAAATCAGCTCTGCCACTCAATGCATGAGATCTCAGGCTATAGCTTATTCCCTTCTGCCTGTTTTCCAATTTCTGAAATATTAGCATTTAGATTAGATGTTCTGTTAAGTTATCTCTTTAATTCTCTAATATTTTTCTCCAAACCCAAACTATGATCTGTGGCATCTTGGGGGATTGTAGTGAACATACACTATGGTGACCCTCCAGTGAGTTAGATCCTTGTGAATTCCCTCTCTTTGCGTGTATGTGGAATCTACAACCTGTTTTTAACCAACAGAAAATGACAAAAGGGGTAGGCTATCATTAGCGTGATTATATCACACTGTGTAAGATTCCATCTTCGCAGACTAGAGTGTGAGATTCTCCTGTTGGCCTTGAAGAAGCAAACAGCCATGTGACCTGTCTATGGAGGAAGCCATATGCCAAGAAATGGCAGACAGTCTCTAGGACCTGAGGACAGTCTTCACCCAAAAGCCAGTAAGAAGCTGGGCCCTCAGTCACACAGCTGCAAGAAAATGCATTCCGCCAACAATCTGAATGAACTTGAAAGGGTATCCTTTACTAATCACGCTTCCAGAAGAGAATGCAACCCCGTTGACATCTTGATTACAGCCTTGTGAGACCCTGAACAGAAGACCCTGCTAAATCATGCCCTGAATCCTGACCCACAAAGCAGAATAATATGTGCTATGTTAAGTCACTAAATTTAGGATAATCTGTTACCTAGCAATCGAAAATGAATACAAGACTACAGTCTCAGATCTCTTGCCTCTTTGGAAAATTGCTGATTGGGAAAAACAACAATAAGAAGGGATGGGGAGATGTTATACCTCTCCTAGCAGGTATCTGGTAAAGCTCCTTCGCATTGTAAGCATAATCTTAGTAGTACAGAATTGTTTTCCCCTTTTGGCTTGTTCTGTAATACTAAGAATGACAGAAATGCATTACTGTTTTCTTTATTCCTCAGCCACCCACCCCCTGACCAGGTGTTAAAGTCATAACACTTGAAACTGTAACTCTGTCACTTGACAATCATTCCTTACAAGTGGTCAGAAACGCTAACTGAGTAAATCCCCAGTAAGTTAGAGCAATTATCTGAAGACGTCAATCTCAATTACTAGCAAGCACGCTCATACTTTAAAATTATTCTTTATTTACATTTTCATTCAGGTGCAGTATTTCTAGCGAGATCCTAAGCTCAGAGCTTAGAGCTAGAGGAAACTCAAGAGAGCACCAATAAAACCACCTCGTTTTATGGGTGAGAACAGGTTTCCCAGGAAAGCTGAAATGACCGCTTACGATTAGTCATATATAATGCCACAGAATTAGGACAAGAACACAGGACTTGGACCTTACAAAATATATTTGATCAGTTATATAGTCACATAAGGTTTTGCAAATTTTCTGAAATTTAAATAACATTGAAAAATGTAAAATAAAATAATAATCATCTGTATCCCTTCCATCTAAAATTAAGCATTGTTAGCACCTTGACACTTTGCTACCATTTTCACAGACAAGTACTATATTGCAGTGCCCAAACTATCAAAAATGGAAGTATAAAAGAGTTACAAAACACACATACCACCCAATGCAGTTTTTAAAAATTAACTTGTTAACTGTCAGGTGACTTTGAAGTGGCATAGCAGAGATGTGAATGGAACACAACCATGTGGGCTCTTAAAGCCCATTCCTTATTTCTGTAATTCATTAGGAAGCTCACTTGCATTTTTAAATGAGGCTAGCCTTCATTAAGGAGGTGTCCTTTGAAAGAACTGAGGAGGTGATGGACTCATCTCCTTGGAAAGAGCACAAAGAAGTGAAACAATCTGTTCAAAGGCTCTGAGATGGAACAACTGCTTGTGTATTTTAAAATCAGCAAGGAGGCCACTGTGGTTGAGGGAAGTTCTTGTACTCTACCATGCTTTGACAAATGAGCCCCTCACTGTACATCTGACTTCATCCTCTACCATCCTCATCCTTGTTTATTTCACCCAGCCCTTTTGGCATCTAAGTGAAAACTATTTGATGGCTTTAAGCAATGAGCACCCAATCCAGCTTACTGTGTTGCTTTACATGTTGTTTTCTTAACAGACAGTGTGATTCTGTGCTTGGTGCAAGTGCACTGTGACTAGAGAATCAGATTTAGCCAGTGTTGTATTTTCCCTGAGGTAAAAAAATGAAATGAAAGAGGGTTAAGAGAGTTTAGGGTAGATGAAAAGAGATGATGATGATGACTGAGTTTAAGTTAAGTACAGTGGGAAGAAATTACATCAATGGTGACAACTAAAATGGCTGATGTAAATAAAAAGCAGAATTAAAAGACTGACACATCACTGGGGAAAGGAATTTAGGAGTCACAAAGCACAGACAGCTAAAAACTAACTCACAAGAGAAAAGCACTAGATGGTTAAAGCTGGTTACACTGGAGGCTGGCAGTGGAGATGGTGGGGTACTGGAAGGCAGTGAGTAGCCTTTATTCCCTACTTTTGAAAAATGGTCCTTTTCTTTTTTGAATGACCATCACTATGGGGTAGCCCTGTCTTGAGTCCTCAGGATTTTACACTCTAACTTCAGGAAGCCAAGAGTTTGGTACTGAAAGACTAGTAGACCATGGGATAGAGAAGAGAGTTACAAAGGCTATGATGGAGGTAAATTTTAAAAAGCTGTATATTCACATGAATAATTTATTACTAATTTCTTAATTATTTAAAATAATTGTTTGAACAAATGGCCACAAAATCATGAAGAATTAATGATATGTCATGGGAAAAAAATGGCTTTGAAATTAGGAAGCCATGTTCTGATATTACCTGTATGATTTTGGGAAAATTTCCCATTCTCATTCTGGATTTTCTTATTTTAAAATTTGCACTTAAAAGCCCACTTCCTGGGTTACCGAAAGGGTTGTGAAAGTTTCTGGCAGTGTCTTACACAGAGTAGGTGCTCAGTTAATGCTGGTTACCCTTCCCTTCCTGGTGGTACTAATACAATATAAAATTTATGAAAATGTATAAAAGTTACTTTTTTGTTTTCTGACCAAACAGAATATAATAAATCTTTCCTGTGTTTTGACAACTCTAAATTAGGAGACAAATGCATGGAGTTAGCTATAGATGAACCTTTATAGAAAAGAGCAATGGTTGCAATTAATAAGGGATGCTAACCCACCTTATTTTTATCTCTTAAGGAGATGATCATTCTTTTATATGTGTCTAAAAAAACACTAAAGATAAGCTCTTAAACCTTATTTATGCCATTGAATTGTAGGGACTTTTATTTAGGCACTTTACTGGCTATTCTCTGTCACTTTCATTACTTAATCAGTTTAATACAAGTGACTTCCACATTAATTGTGGTCTATGACGAGACACTTTGTGTTATGTATTTAAAAATGAAATACAGCCTAATCACAAAATCAAAAAGCATTATATTTAAATAAATGTATTTGGGAGAAGTCTAAGGAACATTAATTAAACATAACTATGAAAAAATTAAACATAACTATGAATAAATTAAACATAACTATAATACCTCTGAGGGAGGGAAAAGAGGAAGCAAAAGTTTTGGTGGACAAAAAAAAGTATCAGTAATATGCTACAGACATGGTGGAGATATGGTCTACATTTTCCAGGATAAATTTTATTTCATGAAAAGTAACATGTATACATGTAAAAAATATACATTCTAATTTCTGTATTTTAGTGGTTGTGTAAATAGATTTTGTCAGCACATTTAAATGACTTTTGGATCACAGAATACCATCATTGAAAAATGTGCTTGTCCTCATTTTACAGGTATCTTTGCTATCACAAGTTAAAACTTATCTACTGGCATACATAGCTTATACTTAGCTAATTGTTTTTCTTATAATGCTGAAAAAAATAACCTATAAGACATTAACTGCTAACCTGTTTGGTAATCCATGGTGAAGAAAGCTTATGTACTGGGTCCTAGGGAGAGTTCAAATACTTCTCTTTCCCTTGAAGAAACTATTTTAATCCAGGAGGTGTAAATTAAAAACACAGCTTGCAATAACCAGTGACTCAAGTGTCACACTTATATGGATACATTCGATATAGTCTATTACATCTGAATATATTTGGAAAAAATGTATATGTGTATACACGCATATATATGTATGTATGTGTATTTATAAGATGCCTTAGATTCCACCCCAATTATGTACATTTATGTATATATTTTTCTTTTAATTTTGTAGACAAGGAAATCAAGACTTAAAGCTGAATTGACTTCTATCAGCATTTTGATTTTCAGTAATTATATCCCATAGTGAGAGTGTACAATGGATTCAATATTTGCCAAGTAAATTAAGTATTTTTAGTCCATATTATACACACACACATACACGCACACACAAGTATAATAGAAAATTAGAAATCACTGCAGATCTAGCTATATCTGACTACTGTGAATTTAGTATCTGTAGTATATAATTGTTAATAGCATTCATTTTTAGAATTAAATTTGTCAGAGAGATAACCCTGTCTCTATAATGTTGAACAAGTTACTTCTCTAAATTTCCTCACTGTCATTAACTGATAGTAAGAAACTTTGTTGGTGTTAGCCATCTTTGTTAAGGTCTCAGATATCTTCACTTCATACAAAATTTTACACTATGGATACTTACTACACTACCAATGTACTAATCACATAGTTCATGTGATTATATATAGTATAATTCTGTAGTACACTGTTTAAGTGTATATATGTGTGGATGGATGGATGGATAGATAGATAAAATCATGCACTCTTAGGATATAAGAGCAGGAAGGGAGGGGAACTGCAATTCATTTAGTACAAGACTCTCAATTCAAGGATTTAAAAAATGATATACGTAAAATAAGGTTAAAGTCACAAGCAAATGTAGAGGCAGATATGGGTATAAAACAGAAGTTTCATGAATCCCATTATATTATGTAATATTCCTTAATATAAAAATTTAAAATAAGTAAAATAAGTAATATCTATACCCCTAAATATTACAGGCATTCTTTTAAGAGATCTCACCTTTTTCATACACTTTTTTAAATATAATAAGAAATCTGAAGGATTCACTAGCTAGTAAATTAGGAATAATCTATATATATGGTAGTCACTATAAACGTTATGTTCAAGAGAAAATATTTAACTGCTTATTTGAAATCTCTAGAATTAGATTTAATATGTTAGGTTCTCCAATTCAAATATACCCTTTACTCCAGACTCAGGTGTTTCTCACCTCAGTGAATGAATGGAGTAATATTACCATCCATCCAGATGGTCCATGGTAGGAATCTAGGAATCTTTCTCCCTTTCCCCTACTCTTCTTTGCTAATCCATGAACAAATCCTGTTTATTTACTCTTCACTGACATCTTAGTCTAGGCCACTATTATCTTTTGTCGGACTAGTGAAACAGCATTCTAATTTTCCTCTTTTGTCTTCCTTCAGTCCATTCTATACTTACTGGCAAAGAAACCTTCGAATATAAACTGGATTATGTAATTCACTTACTTTAAATCCTTCACTAGCATCCCACTGCCCTCAAAGTAAAATCTAACAATCTTTCTGTAATATACAAGTCCCCAAATAAATGTTCTTCCTAGTCCTTCAGTTTTGTGTCTTCTATCTTTTTAGGCAATTAAACCACAGGCACACTGATACTCTGTTTCTTAAACACGTCAAACTCAAAACTCTTTCTCAACTCATGGCTTCTTCATATGATGTTCCTTTTGCTTGGAATGCTCTTTCCCCCATTCTTTGCATCATTAGCTCTTCTCCATTTCAAGCCCAATTTCTAACTATGAATTTCTATGAAGCCTGTCTAACCATAATATAGCACAATCTTTTATCCCCACAGTTCTCTCTCTCTCTTTTTGCTTCATTTCATAGCCCATCATAACTTGAATATAATTTATTTTTCATTTTTTGCTTGTCCTTAATACGTCCATCCCATTTAACAATTCACAAAACACAGCAGAAGGTGTCTCACTTGGTTATTACTATTTTCTCTGTAGTTAATATGGTGCCTGGCACATGATAGGTTCTCAGTAAACACCTATTTATACAGGAATTATGTTTCAGTCAGATTAGGTATCTGATTTTTGCTATGAAAACGTCCTTTAAAACAAAATAGAAAGTATTCAGCTCCTATAAAAATATATTACAATTCTAGATGTTCTGCAGAAATTAACTTAATCCTCTAAATTACAAAGGTTCATAATACATTCTTTACAGAGATTCAAAGCACAGAGTTGACTGATGGAAGAAGCATTTGTTGAGAGTTCTTTGGGTTTCCACTGTTTGAAAGTTCATTTATGCCTATCTACATTCATTTTCAGTATAATATGTATATTATTATTCCCCATTTGGAGACAGAGAAAGTGAACTTCTGAGTAGTTTATAAAAATTCCCCAAATCATTGTTACTCATGAGTTGGAAAAAATGGAACTTGGACTTAAGTCTACCTGACATAATGGTTCATTAATTTCCCTGATATATTTTTCTGAAATATATATATATTTGCCTGGAGCTGCAAGAATTAGCAAGGGATTTAGGCCCAAGCTCTATAACTTCAAACCATGTAGTCACTCCATTGTAATTAAGCTGCCTTATTTACACCAAGTCTATACTGGGACACCTCAGAGATACTGCAGGCTCAGTTCCAGACCACTGCAGTCAAGTATCACAATAAAGTTAGTCCCACAACTTTTTTGGTTTCTCAGTGCATATAAAAGTTGTATTTACTCTATACTGTAGTCTAGTATCAGTTCATAATGTTTCATAAAAAAATACATATACCTTAATTAAAAAATACTTCATTGCTAAAAAATGCTAACCGTCACCTGAGTCTTCAGCAATTCTAAACTTCTTGCTACTGGAGGGCTTCAATTACTGTGAAAACTACCAAAATGTAACACAGAGACATGAAGTGAACAAACACTCTTATTAGCAAAATGATGCCTACAGACTTGCTCAACACAGCTGCCACAAGCCTTTAATCTTTAAAAAATGCAGTATCTACAAAGTGCAGTAAAGTGAAGCACAATAAAGTGAGGTATGACTGTAATTTGAGTACCAGTAATGACTCATATGTAAACATACTACATATTTATCTTTTATATTAAATTGAAAATTAAGTAGTTGCAAAATTATTAACATTTTGGAAGATGTAATAGTCCTAAAGGATTCAGGACCCAAGGATGACAAATGACAACAAAGTAATTAAAATAAGTATCAAATAAATGCGCTCATTAAATGTATCTTCTGTGAATATGTTGGTCCCAACAGTGTACTACTAGAGATGGAAGAAAAGAGACCCATGGGTTTATATAATAAATATCTCATCAAATTAAAACTAAAGGATATGGATTTAATTACTAGCATTCCTACATTCATCCTTTTCTATAATATGTAAAGGAGTCATCAAGATAAGCTACATTTATAAATCCTAGAAAAGAGATTTCTCTCTAAGTGATAGTGCAATAATAGTCTGTAAAGGAAATACTCAAACTAGTTCTGGAATATTAAAATCCCAATACTCATGCCATTAAAGAAAATCATTTATACATATTTGCCAAAAGCACATTAGCGATTGAAGAAATGCCACGTGTAAAAGTAAAAGCTGATAAAGCAACAACAAAGTATTTGATGGAAGCACTTTCTAAAAACTGTATAATCATCGTTATTCTGAGGAATCTCAAATGGCCTAAGAGAATTATCAAATGTTATCTTTTTCAATGTCTGTACTTTTGATACTTACTTATTCATTAAGATAAAAAAGTAATTTTTATAACATGTAAGACTTCCTACTGCTATATTTTAGCTATTTTAAAGAAATGTCTCAATTTCCTTAAGAAAATATAAGTCCTTAAAATTTATGATTTTGATAGTTTTCTGCAGTACAAATGATAAAATTTCTATTTGTATTAGTTTTGTTTCTACATGAAAGTCACAAAGTAATTTTTCTCTCTCCTTTGGTAATTTTCTGCATAAATATAAATATGTATATGTCAGATTATGAAGTTATTTTATGTCAAACTATTTTAAGGTAGCATATGATATACACTATGCTCAAAGAGTTTCTTATTGATAGAAATTAAAGAAAATGTAGTGCTTCACTGACATGCATATCTGTTGTTTCTTTTATCAGTTCCTGATACAAGAAGGCAAATGTCAAAAATGGAAAATCCGATAGTTACACTTTCATTTTATTTTCAGCACTGACATAATGAGACCTATAAGGCCCAATCATTCTTGTGTCGTGAAACTCTCGGTAACATAAGCAGACAAAAATCACCTACTGTCTATCTCAAAGCTGCATCAATGGTTCATCATAAACACATGATTTGTTTTTCAAATGTTAGAACTTAAAAAATAATCTTGATTGTGTCACCAACATAAAAACCTTGAACAGAAGGGTAAAACTGCTTTCTACATTTCAAAGCAGAAGAAAACATTAATTGACTTAGAGAAAAGAAATTTTGAATCTCATGTATGTTTTGTTATCTTAGAATAGAGTCATCGCTTCAGTGATTCCACCAATGGCATTGTTCACTTCAAAACAGATACCATTTCTTTTAAAATTTTGAAGTAGTTCCTGGCAGCCACTAGATCTGCCTTTCATATACAACTAGATGAAACAACTGATGTCTGACATTGCAGCTGGATTTGGGTTTTGGCCTCTTTTTGGTCCACTGCATCACATGAGGCGGGAAATCCTACTGTTAACAGCTATTCATACAAATGTTAAAGGACATCTGAGTCTTCAAAATAGTGAACTATGTCTTTGGCAGGAAAAATTTCAAAGGCAAAGTAAATCTTGATATTCTTTGTAAAGGTTGAGCATCGCTATTGCTTGGGAATACCTGAATTTTGCTGCTTGGATCAGAAAGAATCTTTGTACATGACTGGGACTCATTGTTTTCTTTATGGGAATTTGCTGGTGTCAAAGACTCTCAAAAATACTGAACAGATTATTGTCTGTTTCATCTTAGCTAAGACTTTGAACCATGCTGTTTCAAGACGTTTTGTTAAGCAATGTAAGCAGAACAGGTACCTGTAGGTTAGAGAGATGACTGCCGGATTTCAGGGTTCGTGCTGGAGCACTTCTGACTCAACTTTTGCACAGATATTTTATCTTTTTTGAGTAAAAGGAAATCTCAGGTTAGAAAATTAAACATTTGGTACTAGAATATTTCATGTCAAATGGATACCTGACATTTAAATTAATTGGAAGGTATTTCTATTGATATAACAAGTTACATCTTTCAATCCAAGATCTTAAAAGTCACCATTGTAAGTTCTGCCATTCTGGAATAAGGGCCCGATCATCAATGAACATCTTCCAGTGCTGAGGGAAATACTTTTGCTGGCTGGATTTGAAAAAGATAAATGCTTGTCCATTTCTCTGAAAACAGAAAACTTGCAGAAGTGGAGACACTACAGAATTCTTGGCAAACTTCAAAAACATATCTGGTTGTATAATTTTTAATATATTGTTGAAAGAGATAAAGAATTTTCATATCTCGCCAGGGATAATCTCATTGATTTGAAACAGTAAATAAATAATAAAACAGAGGGTCCTATTCAACATTCTCAGAGAACTTTGGTGTTTCTGGACAAGAGATCACACTAATCTACTAAACAACTAATGGAGTTATAACTTCTTTGCAATTGGATAACTGTGAATCTCCATTTCAATAACTACTGGAAAAACATTTAAGAGTTTAAAATTAATCAGACATCAAAGATAACTTGTCCTTTTTATTAACATTTTTAATCCTCACAACTGTAAAAGTTACACTGGGATAAAAATCCCATTTTCTTAAAATCTGAGATTTAAATAATAGATGTCAAAATTATATAGCTTTGTAAAGGCTGGTGGGTGTCCATTGAATTCTGTTCTCTCCTTCCTATTGGGAACACAGATTTCATATCACAGGCTTCCTTACAATCTAATTTGACTGAATTCCAAGCAATGAATGGAAATTACGTATGCAAATTCCATAAAACTTCCCATCCCTGGTTCTCCATATTCTTATCCTCATTCAGCTGGCTTGAATGGGAATGCCCAACATGGTTCTCCACCTACATTTCAGAGATTAAATAGAGTCTCCATCATCTTAGGTCACTGAATCACTTCGAGCAGAGCCTACTACCCCAGCCTCCACCTTGTACCTAGCCCAGCCAATCTGAAACCATCTTGACTCTTATGAGCAAAGAATAAATATTTACTATATTAAGCCATCATTTAAGCTGATTAAGAACAATTCAGTGCTTTCTAATACACCCATTAGTACCCTATAGTAAAGTAATTCTCTAACCAAAAACTAAAATATATGGCATTGAATTAGCAATCTGACAGTTGGGATTAAAGGATATTGCCAATTTGAAAAACTGAGAGCTATGTTATGGTGTGGCAGAATATTTGGTAAAAAGGTCACCTGTTAAAAGATGGAAGACAGATCATGAACCACTCCTATATCTCCACACTAAGGAGTTGGAAAATGCTAGAATATCTATTTGTATCTACAGTTACTTGTTGTTTTTAGCAGGTTATTACAGAAAAATAAATGAGCTCAGAAATAAATGGCTTATTCCTAAGCAGGGAATAAGGAACACAACAGTACTGTAGAAGCCAAGTGCTTCTAGACCATAAACAGTAGAAAGTAGGATTAAAATGTGTTTAGAAAGACAAAGGATCAACACCTCTCAATTAACAAAGACTCAGCCTTTTTGGCAAAACCAGATTAAGGGTGTTGCTACCTAACAAATCTATTGTTTCAGATGGATTTAGCATAGACAACATCAAATAGGGCTGGTGAGGGAATAAAGCAGATTTAAGAATTACATAGTAAAGGATCTGGGTTGTGGTTATTTGGCACAGCAAATATCCAAATATCATGTCTTGATTCTAACTGTCCTTTTTTTCATATTTTAACATATATGAAATAGAGAATTATCATAAAATTGATAGGTTTTATAATTACTAAAATAATATGGGTATAAACAGTAGGAAGCTCTTTAAACAGCTCGAAGTGTTTTTTGGGTTTTTGTTTGCTTTTTTATAGAGGGAGAGAGAAGTGGTAAATAAACATTCCTAAAGTGGGAGGTGTAGACTAGCTGCACTTAAATATAAAGAACCAGTACCAATGGATTTAAATTATTTCACAAATTTCATTTCCAGTGCTCCTTATAACACAGAGGATATCACTGTGTTGAAAAACATTACTATTTATGACTCTGAACAGAGAAATAGTTATAAAAGTTGAGCTCTGCATGTGAAGGCAAACAAAAGAATATTTTAACCTATGTGTTTGCTTATGTTTTCTTTTTCTTCATATGCACGGGAATGACAATAACAATGGTTCTCAAAGTGCAATTCCTGAAACAGCTATATACACATCATCTGAGGCTTATTCACATCCTCAGGTCCCCCGAAACCTACTGAATCAAAAACTTGGGGTGGAACCCAGCAATCTATGTTCTAACAAGGTATCCAGGTGATTCTGATAGAGGATAAAGTTTAAGAACCCATGAACTAGGATTAAATATCTATGTCTAAGACCAAAAGGTCTCTTTCAGAGCATGTCAAGTAAGCATTTAGAGTGATAAGTAAACTATGGCACATATAATTATGATGTGAAAAAAGATGTATTTGAGGAAATGTGGTAGTGCTGAAGTGTTAAACATCTACTGGAAAGTTTTTTTTACCAAAGAAATCATGAGTCTGGCCTCAGGAAGGATTCAACTCTGAGCCAGGCAGTAACCCTTGAGCCACAAACTTATAGCAGCAGAAAATAGGGCTATTAAAGCTGCACAATACTAATGGAGGACATACTTGCCATAATCCTGATCAGCTGTGGCCATGGTGGATAAGAAGTAAGAAAGGACTTTCCACAGGCTGGAGCTAGGGGCCATGGAAAATGAATGGAAGTTCACCCCTGAGACTAGATCCACTGCCAGTAAAGGAGTCTTCACAGTGCTAACTCAAGAAGACACCATCACTCCTATGGAACAATAGCCACACTGCTTTTCTCTTCTTCTGAACAGGTTTGTAATGTAAGTATCTGTTCTCTCTGCCACAATTATTGTGTGTGTGTGTGTGTGTGCGTGCGCGCACACACACGTGCTTGTAGTTGGAGGAACAAGAGATAATCATTTATAAGTGTATAAATTACTGGATTATAAGAATATGTATCTAGACCACAAAGCGTGAACTTTGATCTTGATGCAGTAGCTGGATGGGGATTTAGGTTGCCATGTTTGGGAGGGACTGAATGGGTTCTACATGTGGGGAAAAGGGTGACATGGATATCTGATAGAAAAGATGTCAGACTGTGATAAAGAGTGCTCACTGGCCTTTAAATCCATCCTGCCCTTTCCCTTGACAAATAGCTTACTACTTTTTCTGCATTCTCTTGCATTTAGGTGTTGCCATGTGACTAAGTTCTAGCCAATGGGATGTGAACAAAATCATTGTGCAACTTTCAGACCACACCATTTTCCTCCTCTGCAGGTGACTGTAATTACAATGCTTATGGTTATCTTGGAAGCCACATGCTAAAGACTGCAGAATAGCCTGGGTCCTTCAACACCTTCATGGAACAGAGCACACCCATCACAACTAGTCTTCATCTCCATCTAGATCTGGAATCTATCTACACTGCTATGAGCAAAAAATATGTGTGTATTGTGTTGAGTTATAATATTTTGTGGCTGTCACCATCACCCCGATACCAAAACCAGACAAAGACACTACCAAAGAAGAAAATTACAGACCAATATCACTGATGAACATAGATGCAAAAACCCTCAACAAAATATTAGCATACAAAATCCAACAGCACATAAAAAAGATCATATACCATGATCAAATTGGGTTCATCCCAGGAACACAAGGATGTTTCAACATACACAAATCGGTCAACATAATACACCATATCAACAAGAGAAAGAACAAAACCCATATGATTATCTCGATAGATGCAGAAAAAGCATGTGATAAAATTCAGCACCCATTTATGATAAAACATCTCACCAAAGTGGGTATAGAGGGAACATATCTGAACATAATAAAAGCTATTTATGACAAACCTACAGCCAGCATAGTATTCAACAGTGAAAAACTGAAAAACTTCCAACTAAAATCTGGGACAAAACAAGGCTGTCTACTCTCACCACTCCTATTCAACATAGTCTTGGAAGTCCTAGCCACAGAAATCAGGCAAGAAAAATAAATAAAAGGGATCCAAATTGGAAAAGAAGAGGTAAATTATCACTATATGCAGATGACATGATACTATGTATAGAAAACCCTATAAGTTCCACATAAAAAACTATTTGAATTAGAAGAATTCAGCAAGACAGCAGGATACAAGATTAATGTACAAGAATCAGTTGTATTTCTCTACACTAATGATGAATCAACAGGAAAAGAAAGTAAAGAAACAATCCTTTTAAAGTAGCACCTATAGCAATAAAATACCTAGGAATAAATCTAACCAAAGCGGTGAAAGACTTATACATGGAGAACTACAAAACATTCATTAAGGAAACTGAAGACTTAAAAAAATGGAAAGATATCCCATGCTCCTGGATTAGAAGAATCAATATCGTTAAAATGGTCATGCTGCCTAAGGCAATCTACAGATTTAATGCAATCTCTATCAAATTACCCAGGACCTATTTCACAGAACTAGAACAAATCATAATAAAATCTGTATGGAATCACCAAAGACCCAGAATTGCCAAAGCATTACTGAAGAAACAGAGCGGCTGGAGTAATAACCCTCCCAGACTTCAGACAATACTACAGAGCTACAGTAATCAAAACAGCATGGTATTGGTATAAAAACAGACATATGGATCAACGGAACAGAATAGAGAGCCTGGAAGTGAACCCACAAACTTTTGGTCAATTAATCTTAGACAAAGGAGGCAAGAACATACAATGGAATAAAGGCATTCTCTTCAGCAAATGCTGCTGGGAAAACTGGACAGCAGCATGTAAATCAATGAAGCAAGAATATTCCCTCACACCATACACAAAAATAAACTCAAAATGGATTAAAGACTTAAACATAAGACAAGACACAATAAACCTCCTAGAAGAAAACAGGCAAAACATCTCATATACATCTCAGCAATGTTCTCTTAGGGCAGTCTACCCAAGAAAAAGAAATAAAAGAAAAAATAAACAAATTGGACCTAATTAAACTTACAAACCTTTGCACAGCAAAGGAAACCATAAGCAAAACAAAATGACAACCTACAGAATGGGAGAAAATACTTGCAAAAGATGAAACAGACAAAGGCTTGATCTCCAGAATATATAAACAGCTCATACAACTTAATGAGAAGAAAACAAACAACCCAATCCAAAAATGGGCAGAAGACCTAAACAAGCAATTCTCCAAGGAAGACATATGAATGACCAATAGACAGATGAATGAACAATGACCATATGAATAACCAATATCACTAATTATCAGAGAAATGCAAATCAAAACTACAATGAGGTATCACCTTACACCAGTCAGAATGGCCATCATTCAAAAGTCCACAAATGATAAATGCTGGAGAGGGTGTGGAGAAAAGGGAACCCTTCTACACTGTTGGTGGGAATGCAGTTTGGTGCAGCCATTATGGAAAACAGTATGGAGATTCCTCAAAAGACTAAAAATAGACTTACCATATAACACAGCCATCCCACTCCTGGACATATATCCAGAAAGAACCCTAATTCAAAAAGACATCTGCACCCCACTGTTCATAGCAGCACTATTTACAATAGCCAAGACATAAACAACCTAAATGTCCATTGACAGATGACTGGATAAAGAAGTTGTGGTATCTTTATAGAATGGAATACTATTCAGCCATAAAAATGACAACATAATGCCATTTGCAGCAACATGGATGTTCCTGGAGAATGTTATTCTAAGTGAAGTTAGCCAGAAAGAGAAAGAAAAACAACATATGATATCACTCATATGTGGAATCTTAAAAAAAAAAAAAAAGACAAACGAATTTAAATATAAAACAGAAACAGACTCACAGACACAGAATACAAACTTGTGGTTGCCAAAGGGGAGGGAGTTGGGAAGGGACAGACTGGGAGTTCAAGATATATAGATACTGACAGGTATATCTAGAATAGATAAACAAGTTTATACTGTATAGCACAGGGAACTATATTCAAGATCTTATAGTAGCTCATGGTGAAAAAGAATATGAAAATGAATGTATGTATATTTATGTATGACTGAAAAATTATACTGTACACCAGAAACTGACACATTGTAAACTCACGATATAACTCAATAAAAAAAAAAATTGTTGGCTGTAAAAGCTGCTTACCTCACATACAATAATAGAGCCTGTGTGTAATCACATATATAGTAATACAACAGTACATGGCTGAACTCAGGACCTCAGAAAATGATCTATACTTTCTCCCACTAAACCACTCAATTTATCATAACTTTAAAGAAGTAAAAACCACAACATAAATGTTATTACTGACATGTACTTTCATCCATGACTGAATTTAGCCCCTGCAGGTACATGGGTGTATATTTCTCTTTTTTTTCTGACCCAAAAGAAGATTAATGACACAATTGCTTCCTATTAAACTCTGAGGCTTTAGAAAACAATAAAAGCTGTTACCTTCAGGTAAAATCAGATGGTTGAGGGACCATACTAGTGAAGTTTAAGCCCAGTCCCCATTCATATGAGAAGCTTCTCCATAATCACATGCTACACAAAGAATTTTAATCATTCATAATACACACTTATTACTAGATAGAACAAGAAATGAATTCATAAATTTTAGTCTTGCTCAAATAACGTGGAAACTTGTTCAATGGGCTAGGTGCTTTAGGGAACTCCGTATCTTTTCCAATCGTCTTTCTTCTAATCTGTGAAATGAGAAGGCTGGATTCACTGATCAAGTTCCCAGGCACTCCAGTGACCTAGAAGACCAGCATTTCTCACGACACTCAGTATGTTGCATCTCGTTACGTGCATTTGTGCAGGTTTATTATTTCTCCTAAATTCAATAAACAAAGTGCCTTTACCTGTTTCATCTTCATATCTGCCACAGACTCCATTTTAGCCCTTACCGCAAATGCTCAGTGAGTACTTGTGGAATGAATTAAATGGTTCTTTCTGCTGTCAAATCCTTTGCTGAATTCTGAGTAGGAATGTAGGTAAGCCAGCATGACTCTAACATCTACTACTTTAATTTTATAACTAATGATGGTAGTGATGAATTGTCTCTGAGAAACATATCATCTGTCTAGAATAGGCCAAAGCAGAATAATTCAGCTGGACTGTAAATACTTGCATGGGGCTCTTTACGATGTACTTTCCTACTTACATCTTTTTAGTATCTACTTTTCAAGAAGGACAATTGCTTTGACAAAAAGTAACTGAATACATATTTTATTTGCATTTTTACATTGTACAAGTAAAATATTCAAGAAGTCAGCTTCAGTATAAACTGAAGCACCCTTTAAAAAGTCCTTATAGCACAAGGAACTATATTCAATACCTTGTAATAATCTATAATGGAAAAGAATCTGAAAAATAGGTCATATATCCAAATCACAATGCTGAATACCTGAAACTAACATGATATTGTAAATCAACTATACTTCCATTAAAAAAAAAATCCTTTTCTATCTAGCCACTGACCCAGAGATGTGATTATTCCTAGCCTATAGAAATGAATGCTTTTCCAATTAACCTGACTTTTATGGAGTGAAGTTGAAGACATCCCTAATTACATGTTAATTCAATAGCTTACATGATGCAAAAAAGACAATCATGATAGTAGCTAAAATTAATTAAACACACTCCAGAGATCCTTGGACAATTAAGCACAAGAAGATGGAAGGATGGTGGAGATACTGCATAGCAGAATGAAGTAGGGAACGCTACTTATTCCAACCACTATTAAAGCCCCACTGGAAATCTTGTCAAAATCTTGAGCTATAGGCCTTGGTAGCAACCACTGACCTGAGTTTCATTCAGCAGGGCATCTATAGCCTAGGGTTCGTGTATTCAGAATTCCAACCTAGAACATGATATACTAATGAAAACAAGGCGAATACAGATTAAATTCAGGAGTGGTAACTGAGATCCAGAAGAAGGAAAAAATATGAGCTTAATTTAGGAAAAAATGTGGAACTACACTGTTATATTTGTTAGAGAAATCACTTACACCTGCAACTCACTTATACGGCAATATACCCATCACAGAATCTATTGCCAAATTAGAAGTTAACAATTCGATTTTTGAACTAATTTGCCTCCTTTCTGAAAAAACAAATTAACAAAATAATTCCTACATCCCATTTTCTTACTAGTGGTTATGTAAGTGTTTATATTGTTGCCCAGTGAAGCCCATCTGTATTCAAGTAACCATTTGAGTTTAAATTTTTAATATGTTTAACTTAACTTTCATAAACAGATAGCCATCTTTACCAAGTTAGTTTACAGTCACAGGATGCAATGGGAAATACAATATATTTTAGAGTTAAAGGACTTCGGTTCAAATCTAGCCCAACAACTGTCTGTAACCTTATGCCAAGTTAATCACCCTTATCTGAAACTTGAAGGTGCTCTATTCTCTGGCCATATTAGACTATATGGTTAGTGCCAAACTTAATAGCTTAGAGTTAGCACTTAAAATATTATTAATTTATTTGTGTTAACAGTAAGAGTTCATTCTATAGTTCATGAACCTTCTCTCTGTGTGAAATTATGTTATACAAATACGGTATTATTTAAATTACCTGGGTTTTGCAAGTCCTGTTACCCAGGAAGCCAACTTTGAGACAGAGATTAACATGCAGTAAGTTTACTGGGAATCTCTTCAAATCAACAGGTATGGAAAGAAAGGAAGGAAACAGGACTGAATGGAGGGATGAACTGGGCTTTAGTACCTCAGTTGATCAAAACTATACATAGTTGTGCCCCATTATGGTGAGGAGGCTGAGCACAACCCTGGATACCAGTTGCCTCTGGGAAGGTAGTATGACCTTGAGTTCCTCTGAGCCCAGAGCAATTTCCAAAAGAGTTATATAGGCTGGCAAAACTCCCCACAGCTAGGGAAATGATTCCTACAATTCAAGAGGGAAACCTGGCTGATGTATAACATCAACTCAGTGCATGACAGAGTTGGTTCCCTACACACACTGAGTTTTAAAATAAGGTAATTTTCCTACTAAGGTGGTAAAATGTGTGGCTGTGTACCAATAATGTGAGACTGCTTCCCTGGCTCCTTCAGTCCCTGCTGCCCAATTTCAGCCCCTCTCCCCTTCTCTCTCCAG
The DNA here is from genome assembly GCF_009834535.1 of Camelus ferus. Taxonomy (NCBI): domain Eukaryota; kingdom Metazoa; phylum Chordata; class Mammalia; order Artiodactyla; family Camelidae; genus Camelus; species Camelus ferus. Next base: position 86,306,537 of record NC_045696.1, on the reverse strand, counting down.
TTCTCTTTCTTGATACTTTTCAATGTCTAAAAATGTTTGTAGCCCAAGCCTATTTTGTTTTCTTGGTACTGTTATCTTATTCTGTTGTTTTCTTCCTCTTATTCAAACAGTTTCAGATCTCTCATACCTTGGGAACTCTGGGGTTTCTTATCTAATACTTCCTGAACACAAAATAGATTTTGTCCAAATAGCATGTGCCTGACAAGGTACAATTAATAACACCAAGGTCACACTGCTCTCCATGACCTTCCTCTAGGTGGTTTGGTGGAAATCAGTACACAGTTACAAAACAATTCAATAAATCTCTGATGGATATCACGGGCCTTGCATATGATGTGGGGAGACTGGGAGTTTTCTGCCTGCCTAGTTTCCACTTTGAATGAACTGTTCAGATGAACAAGAGCCTGAAGTAAACAAATCTTCCAATAATCTCTAAACTTTAGCTATTACATTTTCTCATCTACTGAAACTCTGTAAGGACTAATAGGCACAGAAATACATTTTCAATATATTTCCCCCCTTGACTGAAATTTGAAGCATTTATTAAGGAACACTGAAATAAAGATAAAGGCTCTAAAGGAACAGAAGTGAGTTGTGAGACAAAATGTGCTTTTCCCTGGGGGAGCGTGTGAGACTCAAGCACATGAGTAATGGAGAGACGTCACCTCTGATAGGAGGAAAAGGCTAGGCTTTCTTTAAAATGTATATTGGCAAAATGAAAAGGTACTGTCCTGCCCTCGAGGAACTTAAAATTGAGTCCAGAAAAGGGAAAATATTGAACAAAACCGAGACTTAGAAATCAACATAGAACCATTTTAAATTAAAAGACAGCCTAAATTGTGAGGTTTTTGGTGCTAAAAGAACATGAAAAGGCCATAGTGGCTTAGTTACATTCATTAACAAATCAATATCTTTCTTAATTTAATTATTTTGAATTATAGATCTTTATATATTTCTCTACTACCTTTTACATTTTGGCAGGAGGCTGAATTAATGATATGTTGCATTTATTTTACCTGTACAGTTCAGTTCCTTGAGAATCCTGAGAAGTTCAGCAAAAACTACATTGACAGATCTAATCAAGTCATGTGCCGGATACCTTTCTCTTAATGTATCTATGCTGAAGAAGAATTGAAATGGGAATTTTACTCTTAAAAGAGACAGTTCTTTCTTGAACTTTTAGATCAGCAAGCCTGAGAACAGATTGATGTTTTGTGTCAATCCAGTGGAGATTACGTGAGAAAGGAGATTTAAATCAGTCCTTAAAATACTCAGTTCTTACGCCATTCAACATCTAAGGGTCAGAACTTGGAATAAAGAGGATACATTGAATTGGAAACTAGATTTCAAAGGAAATCTTTTGGCTCTGGTTTATCTTTCCTTTCTAAGAAATTCACTTTAGTATTGTGTTTCTTAATGATGTCAATAACATCGGTCACTTCCACCCCTGATGGAGAGGTTAATATTAGGAAAGACAATTTTATTTGCAGAAGTAAACGATACTATACATTTTAATATGGAACATACTTGTACTTTTAATACTTTGATAGTTATTTCATAAAATGTTTATACTATTGAACTTCTTTGTACCATACTGGAGCCTATAATATTGTTACTATTCCTTTTTCATTTAGTAAAATTATTTGAAAAAAGTAACAAAAAATGTATGTGGTGAATATTAGCATGTAAAAATTTTATTAAAATGAATGTGAACTATCTTAAATCTATATAAAATGTATTTTAGTAAACTTTATTTAATTTACTATTATGTAGTCAAAATTTCAGGAGTTTTAGAGGCACTGGGAAGCCCTAAACAAGAAGTAGAAAACACTGTCTCTACTCTTAGGAAGCCTAAATTCTAGCCAACTAGTATCACAGTTCATAGTTAAAAGAAATAGAATGTAGGAATGTGATCACCTGGGTAAAAAGAATTTGCATAAGGAGGTTACCTAAACTAGCTCAAATAAGAGGTAAGAAAGCAGGTAAGAGACATTACCAAAACACAGTCCAGCAGCAGGTAACTTAGTCAATTCAAATAGAACATTAAGAAAAAAAAGAATGAAACCCAGCAGTACGCCAATAGGGTATTTATTACCATAAGCAGAAATAGCAGCAAGACAATGGTGATTAATTTGAGATTCAATCCTATTCTGCTGAAAACGCTGCTATTTCTGCAAGCTTTATTGCATTGCTTCCACGCAATATAAAATGCTACTGTTTAAGGCAAGGGAATTTCTGATAATTGATAAGGAGGTAAAACAAACAAGAAAAAGAGAACATTCTTGATATAAGTTGAATGTTGAAAAATAGACTTATGTTTAGAACATCTGGGGCTAGAGAAAGAAGACCTAGGTAACAAAGGCAGATAAGAAAAAGATGGTTTTTCTGAAATATATAACAATTGAAATATACCACCAATATTTAATATTTTGTTGAATTTACCATAGTGTGATGCTTTAAAAAGGAGTGACTATGTATTAATAATAAAATAGAAAATAGATTTAGATATATTTTTCAGAATTTATGACAGAAAAATATTTTATATTAATATGTGATATTGTAGATTATTACCAGCAAGTAAGTCATACCAAGTGTCAGTGCAAGGGAGAGATAAATGTATTAAGGACTAAATCAATTTTCTTTTAAATTTTAGTCTCTTTTCTTGGCAAATCGGATGATTATATATCTGTTAGGCTGAATTGAGAGTACCAACAATTACCATTATATATTTTGAATTATTTTGCTTGAAGTAATTTATGTATTTAATATTATTTTTTAAATGTTTACAATTGCTAAAGAACACAACTTGCATTTACTGAATATTGGTTTCTACAAAGAACTGCAGATTCTCATCTTTGTGTCTCCCTCCCTTTACTTCATTTCTGGATGGGAAGCGATATGTGTCACAGGTTCAAAGTGCTGAAGGTTGGTAGATGTAAAAGGGGAATTCTAATCTCTCTTTTCTTCCTGGAAACAGGAGATTAAAAACTCCCATATGAAAGATGCCCTTCCTGTACCAAGAGAAAAGAAACACTGATGGTGTCAAAGCCAAGAGAATTCTTAACAAACAGACCTTACTCAAATAAATCTTATCTTCTTTTAGCTACGTCACATAGTTTACTTTTCCACAACTGCCTGTTTATTCAACCTAATATTAAAGCAAGTAGGTTTCACCATTTCTTTGGATCTTCATTTGCTTATGAGAGCTCCCATGTCACATAAAGCATATGCATATAAACTGCGCTTTTCCTCCTGTTAATTTGTTTTATGTCAGTTTTATTCTCAAACCTAGCCAAAAAACCCTGAGGGTAGAGATAAATTTTTACCTCCTCTATACCTTATATTTCAAATTTTCTCCAACTCATATAACAAAGAGAACACACCGGGGTTAAGGCCAAAAGCTGCGATTAACAATGTGTTTACTGAGAGTTCTCTCCAGTCCACTGGGCTTCTATCATAGATGAAGCACTAGGTAACAGTAAGCAGTCTATAACAATTCAAGGGTGCTGGGTTAGTCATATTTTGTCTGCTACTATCAGATGTGGGACCAATGTTCTTGATCATAATATTGAATATTTGACATTTGAAAACTCAATCAACTGTCCAATTCAGAACAGAAGATGAAGAATGATTAACTGATCAATTTCTGCATCAAATAGTTCTTTTATAAACATCTGTTGCATATCCAGCATTTTTCTACATTTACTGAGGAAGGAAATCAAAAGAATAGAAAGAGTGGAAAAAATCTTAAGGAATTTAAGATAAAAAACTAAAATATTCAAGGAAATGTATCAGCCAGTGCTTGTCAATATAAGTTTTATGGATAGATATTGTTATTAGAGGCCATTTAGGGTGTGAATTTTTCTCAAAGAAACAAAATAGGATTAAAGAGGCAAAAGACCTATACTCTGAAAAATACAAGATATTGATGAAAGAAACTGAAGATGACATAAACAGATGGAAAGATATATCATGTTCTTGGATTGAAAGAATCAGTATTGTTAAAATGACCATACTATCTAAGGAAATCTACATATTCAATGCAACCCCTATCAAATTACCAGTGACATTTTTCACAGAACTAGAACAAATAATTTTACAATTTGTATGGAAAGCAAAAGATCCCAAATAGCCAAAACAATCTTGAGTGTGAAGAACGAAGCTGGAGGAATCATGCTCCCTGACTTAAGACTATACTTCAAAGCTACAGTAATTAAAACAGTATGGTACTGGTGCAAAAAACAGACACACAGATCAATGGAACAGGATAGAAAGCCCAGAAATAAACCCTTATAAACACTTATGGTTAATTAATCTACAGCATAGGAGGCATGAATATACAATGGAGAAAAGACAGTCTCTTCAATAAATGGTGCTGGAAAAACACAAGAGCTGCATATAAAAGAATGAAATTAGAAAATTCTCTACAATCATATACAAAAATAAACTCAAAATGGATTAAAGACCTAAATGTAACACTGCATACTATAAAACTCCTAGAGGAAAGCATAGGCGGAACACTCCTTGACATAGAATACAATATTATTTTTTTTGGATCCATCTCCTAGAGTATTGGAAAGAAAAGCAAAAACAAAACAAAACAAAACAAAACAAAACAAACAAACAAAAAAAATGAGATCTAATCAAACTTAAAAGTTTTTGCACAGCAAAGGAAATCACAAACAAAATGAAAAGACAATCTACAGAAGGGAGAAAATATTCTCAAATGACACAAATGACAAGGAATTAATTTCCAAAATATAAAAGCAGCTCAAACAAACAATCCAATTAAAAAATGGGCAGAATACCTAAATGGATATTTCTCCAAAGGAGACACAGACAGCCAAGAGGCACATGAAAAAATGCTCAACATTGCTAATTATCAGAGAAATGCAAATCAAAACTACAATAAGGTATCATCTCACACAGGTCAGAATGGCCATCATCAAAAAGTCTACAAATAATAAATGTCTGAGAGAGTGTGGAGAAAAGGAAACCCTCCTACACTGTTGGTGGGAATGCAAATTGCTGCAGCCACTATGGAGAATAGTATGGAGGTTCCTTTAAAAACTTAAAATACAGTCACCATGTGATCCAGCAATCCCACCCCTAAGCATATATCTGGAAAAGGTGAAAACTCTAATTCAAAAAGATACATGTACCCCAGTGTTCATAGCAGCTCTATTTACAATTGCCAAGACATGGAAGCAACTTAAACGTCCGCTGACAAATGAGTGGATAAAGAGTAAGTGGTATATACATACAATGGAATGTTACTCAGCCATAAAATAGAATAAAACAATGCCATCTGCAGCAACATGGATGGACCTAGAGATTATCTTACTAGGTGAAGCCAGACAGAGAAAAATAAATATCGTATGGTATCACATATGTGGAATCTAAAAAAAAATGACACAAATGAACTTATTTATAAAACAGAAATAGGTTCAAAGACATAGAAAACAAATTTATGGTTACCAAAGGGGAAACAGACGGAGGGATAAATCAGAAGTTTGAGATTAACAGATACACACTACTACATATAAAATAGATAAATAAGAACCTATTATATAGCATAGGGAACTATATTCAACATCTTATAATAACCTATAATGAAAAAGAATCTAAAAAAGAACAATCACTTTGCTGTACACCTGAAACTAACACAACATTGTAAATCAACTATACTTCAATAAAAAAAGAAAAAAAAAAGAAACAAAGTAGGATTATTAAATTAAGTGATTTCTATATCTTCATTATTTTCCTTATATTCTATATAGTATTTTTGTTTTAAAATATCACATTTTGTATTTCAATGACATTTAATAAGACTCAAATATAATTTGAAAACACATGAAAGCCATATTAAAAATGAGCAGTGTAAAGTTAATATAAACAATTTAATTAGCATATAACTTTCTTTTAAGAAGAAATGGCATACTGATTTCTCTTATTACCCTCCACGATATCTAAAACATCATTCTGCTTATAGTGAGTAAGCTGACTGCTTCTTTAGTACAAAGAGTATAAAATTCATTTTTTTATATTCCTAGGGCCTACCCTACATCTGACACAGAAAGCATTTATTGATCATGTATTTAAATGAATGCATGAATGAATAAATGATGGTATGATGAATGAGAGAAAAATATGTAACAGTCTTGGGAGTTATGGTTGATATCGCCCCACTATTCTGTGCCCTCTAGCTCATCACTCAAAACAACCTAAGTATATACGTAAATATATATATAGATATAGATATAGATAGATACATACATACATACATACACATTTATACACACATATTTATTTATGCATATATGTAGATATACAAGTTTGGAGATTGATATTACATAAAAAGGTTACAAGATTATTGCAGTTGTAATCTGGGATTTCTTAAATAAGAATTAAGAATTTACTAAATATTAATTCTGAATGGCTTACTTGATGAGGCATAAAATAATTTTTTGAGATCTTTAAGCTATGAGAAGGTATAAATTCAAGTTTGGTTCTAGAAACTGAAAATAGTCAGAAGGTCTACTCCCAGCTCGTGAAATGTTTTCCATATGAAATTAAGCTACTATTAATGCCAACTTTGAACCATGTATAAACCGAAACCCAGGCCCTCGTGTGGTATTTTTGCTATTTGCTTTCTATGATAAGCTGTCTTCAGGTTTTTAAATTTTTACTTTCAGTGTGGTTCACGTCTATGCCTCATCTTAGTTTGTAATATAACTCAATAATAAAGTAGGCTTTTAGAGACATGTGGGTCTTTATGCTCCTAAATCCATGTAATTAATTAGTATATTTAAAATAAATATTAATAATGCTTATATCTCATGATTTGAGGAACCATAATAAAGCTTCTTTGCAGTGTTGTTCCTTTTGACTTTGCCAAGTTAGAAGTGTAATGCTGATTCAGCATTAGCATACTTAGGTGCCTCAGGGCTTTTTCCATGAAGAAAGAGTAACTTTTGGCACTTTCTTTTCTTGCTTCTCCAAAATCTTTGTACTGATTTTGTGGGTCATGGGGTGAGGCCCATTTGTTTAATCAGATTTCTGGTTGATATTGCAGGTAGACTGAAAAGTTGAAACTTAACTATACATTCCTTTAAGTATCGTAATTAGCCTCTTATATCTGCTCAGAAGCTAAGTAATGAGCACATCTGAAAATGCAGATAATAGCAGAATGTAAGCTTTGCTGGCTTAAGCTACTTCAAAATCCCCATGGGTTGAATGTCTTCTTTCAGCCAAACTGAATCAGGTTGGTCTAAGATGCCCTAATATAACATTGAAGGATATAAGCCAACTTACCTGCTTAGATGCCAGGAGCTATACTTGAGTTGAATAGAGAATAGAGTCATTGTTCAAAGCCAAGCATATATATATATAAAAATATATATATATATTTAAGAAATATATGTTTAAAGTGTATATATACAGTTTGTATGTGTGTGTGTGTGTGTGTGTGTACACACACACACACACATACTTTTTTACTTAATTGTTCAGGTTCAGAGTGAGCATGGACATTCTTTCTCCTTAAAAAAAAAGACTCAAGTTTTGTTTGTTTTTTTTCTTCTTATGACTGTACATGACATACAGGCACACTACATGGATTGTGCCATAGGCCTTTAAAGCTATGACTGGGTAATTCAAATATGAAAATATTAGAGAATTGTACTTGGGCCTAAGCAGAATGGGCTGGGAGGAATAAGAAAGAGACTTACACAATCATCCCTTTGAGTTAACAATATAGACTCCTAAGGAATTTTGGAGCAGGAAATCAAGTTAGATCCATGACTAATTCCGAAGTCTGCGTGGCTAAAATGGGCTGATTGAGAGGAAGGAACTTAAGGGTTCCTCCAGTCCCACGTATTCCAATACTCTATTTACTAGCTACATGTGACTATTTAAAATCAAATTAATTAAAGTTATGCTAAATTAAAATTTCGGTTCCTCGGTCACAGAGCCGATATTTCCAGTGCTCAATAACCACATGTGCCTAGGATACCGGGAAGCCCAGATATAGAGAATTTCTAACATTGCAGATAGTTTTGTTGGAATGAGCTGCTCTGGAGTAATGGCACTGAAGAAGATCTCACCACTGTTGACTCCTGGTGGGTCACAAATCCAAAGAGTAGCTGCCATCATTGAGCTGAAAATTCCTGCCCAGTTGGCCTAAAGCTACCCTTAAAGAAAGTGTTATTTTAAAATCACTTTGGTCCATTTTCAAGACTCCTCAATATTGGCTAAACTTTTTCTATGTATTTCCTATATCATTATTTAATATTATTTTTTAATTGTCCCTGATCTACAATAAATATTGTATTAATAATACATTTAACAGCAATTCTACTTTTACCTAATTTCCTATTAAAAACCATCTATGAAATGCATGTAACAAACTAATTTTATTTTTGTATTTGTTTCTTTAGGATCACCCACCCATTAAATTTATTTAGTATATTTTATCTGCTTTTCACACATATTACACTTTATTTCCTATATGATCTTTGACATTCCAAATTATTTTTCTATTGTATTTCCTCAATTTCAACAGCATTCTTTTCATCTTCTTCTGCTCTCAATATCCTCTACTTTAGACATTTTAATCTACTCTTTGATAACTTCTTAAATTATTATTAAGACAAATATCAAAAGTACTTCAAAGTAGACAATATAGTGTAATGATTCCTTACGACCCCCTTCACCTGTTTTGATGATTACCAAGTCATGATTAAAATTTTCATCTATACTACCACCCACTTCAAGCAACTCTCAAGTTTTTTTTGAAGTAACTTAAAAACATGGTATTATACATGATTCCATTTATATAACACTCTCTAAAGGACAAAACTATAGAGATGGAAAACAGATTAGTGGCTGCTATGGGAAAGGAATGGCATAAAGGAGTTCCTTTGTGGTCACAGGTGATTTTTGTGGTGGTTGAACAAATCATTACATGGAATAAACCTGTCAGAATTATATAAATACACACATATAGAAATGCAGGTTAAAAACAATGACAATTGAATAAGATCTATAGTTAGCAGTGATGTACGAACATCATTTTCTTGGTTTTGATATTGCACTTCAGCTACACTATGTCACCATTAAAGGAAACTTGACACTTCACACTATTTGTAAAATTTTCAGTCTATAATTATTTCAAAATAAAAGGATTTAAAAAATTAATTTTAATAGAATTAAACTACTAAAATACTTAGGAGCATACTGAACAAAATAAGTTAAAGACCTGTAGCCAGAGCATGAAATATTTCTGAGAAAAGATAAAGATCTAAATTATTGGAGAGATATATCATGCCTATAGATTTGAAGAGTCAATACTGTGAAAATGTCAATCTCTCAAAATTGATCTATAGATTCAAAGTAATCACAATCATAATTCCAGCAGAATTTCTTATAAAAATTGACATGTGAATCTATACTTTACATGGAAATACAAAAACCTAAAAATAAAACTATTATAAGATAATAATAATACAGTAATAGTGGCATGATGATAGAAAAAAATATCAAAGGCAGAGAATAGATGGTCTAGAAATAGACTCACACATATCAGTCAGTTATTTTTGGTAAAGTTGCCAAGGTAATTTAATAAAGTAAGGTTTTTCAATAAATTATATTTAAAATATTATATGTCCACATATGAAAAAAAGAATATCAACCCTTACTTTATGCTACATACAGTATTTAATTTGGGGTAGACGTATATCTAAACATAAAAAACAAAACTATAAATCTTATAAAACATGGGAGAATATCTTCATGACTTGAGAACAGATACAAAAAGAGCCTTAAAAATTTAAAGGAGTAAATTAAAAGCTAGACATCATCAAATTTAAAAATGCTGCTTATCAAATAACACTATTAAAAATCAATAAGCAAACCATAATCTGGAAGAAATTGTCTGCAAAATATTTATCTTACAAAAAAACTAAATCAAATATATAAAAATTTCCATGTGACAATAAGATGACAAACAAGTCAATAAATAAAAATGGACAAAGATTTGAACAGACATGCCACAAAGGGAGATAAAAATGAAGAAAAGTTAAGAATGTGAAATTACTTGTCAAATGAAAATTCAAATGAAATTCAAATGAAAACCACAATAAAATACTATTATAAAACAAGTTTGGCTGAAATTTAAAGTTTGAGAACACTGAATGTTAACTAGAGAGAGTAACTGGAACTCTTACACATTTGCAGTGGGTATGTAAAATTACACAATGGAAAATGCTTTGGTGATGTATTATAGAGGGAAACATACAGCTGTCCTAGGACATAGGGATTTCATTTGTAGGTATTTATCCAAGAGAAATGAAAATATATGCCAACAAAAAATGTCTGTTCGAATGTTCATAATCACTCTATTCACAATAGCTAAACAGTAGAAATAACACAAACACGTATCAGTAAGAACTGATAAATAGATCAGTATATTTATACTTAATCACAAAAAGGAACGAACTACTGAAGCATGCAAAAAAATGCATAAATCTAGTGGACACTATGCTGAAAGAAAGAATCCAGGAACAGAAAAGTAATACTATATAACACCATTCGTATGAATTTTTAGAACAAATGTAAATAGGATAGGAATAACTAATATATGTTAAAAAAAATAGAGTGGTGGTGGCCTTGGGCAGAGGAATATTAATTGAGAAGAGAATGAGGGAACTTTCTGAGATTATGGTTATGTTCTATTTCTTATTAGGGTCTGGTTACACAGGTGTACACGTGTAAGCTCAAAGCTCAAACTGTACACAAGATTTGTTCATTTCACTGCATGTATATTGAAACTAAAACCATTATAAAATACTGAATTTTTGTTCATTGGTTTCCATTTAACTGCGGTATCAGTTAGTGATTCTGAAACTACGAAACTATGTATATTTATACATATAGTGGCACAAACACTTTGTCATATACATGTGTACACAGAGAGAGAGAGAGGGAGAGAGAAAGAGAGAGAGAATGAATGAGTCACTGAAGCTATATTACTCACCAAAAATGATACACCAAATGAAACATTTAATTTTGTATGGAGCATTCTGGAAAGTCTTTCCTAACATAAGCCAATTGTACAAATATCTGCTAGAGGCTAAGGAATCAGCCAAGCATTAATCCAGAAGGGTATCTAGTTCTGAGGAAAAAAAACACTTGAAATAGGTGGTGTGAAATAAAAGATCTGATGTGCTAAAAGGTCAGGAAGAAGGACAGTGTGGAAGGAATATAGTCAAAAATAAATTCAGAGTGTTAGAGTTAAAAATATAAGACCTTGTAGATCTTTGTAAAGATTTCTTGTTTTACTCTGAGGGTAACAGGAAGATATTATGTAGTTTAAAGCAAAGGATTGATTGTTGTGAAAAGACAGTTAAAAGGCAACAGTGGAAACAAAAAGCCATGTCAGAGACAATGGTAACTTGATATAAGATGATAACTAAACAGAGGTGGTAGAAGTGGTTGGATTTTAGATTTCAGAATTTAGATTCATTGATGTAAAATGTATACACTAGATATGCAATTTATGTTTTAGATCTTTTGATTTAGGTAGATCTCTTACAAGATTTGTTCATTTTAGAGATGTTAAACAAGCAGTTGGAAATGTGTTTGGATTCAAACTGGAGAAATATATTTGGAAGGTATCAGTGTTAGGTTACACATAAACCTATGAGTTTGAATGCAACAATCAGGAAAGTTGGAGTAGACCAAACAGATCAGAAAGCCAAGGCTGATCTTAGGGCACTCCATGGTTTAGAGTCTAAGGGATAAAGAGGAATTTACGAAGGAGAATGCAAAGCACCAGACAGAGAGTCAATTGTAGAAATGAGTGAGGTGATGTCCCAGGAGCAAGAACACAAGGTTTCAAGCTAGAGGGGTTGATCAATTCTGTCAAAGATTGCCAACAGTGAAGAAATGCGAAGACTCACATTTTGTCATTGGAGATTATTGCTAATACTAGCAAAAACTATTTTATTTAGTGGTGAAGTCAAAGCCTAGTTACAGTGCCTACCAGAAATGACACACGAGGGGAAGCATGTCTAATTTTGAAAGGAGAAAATTTATTCCAAAGACAGTAGAAAGATGGGATCATTGTTGGAGGAAGTGTAAGGCTCAAGATGGAAGAAACTGCAGCTACTAAGAAAGATCAATTAAGAAACAAAATATTTTAAAAGGCATGAAAGAGAGGGAAGAATTTCTGGGGTAATGTCTTCAAATAAGCAAGCTAGACGGAATTGAGGAATATTATTAAAAACAAAATCTTCAGGCAACCCAGAAAACCACTACACAAAAGCAGAAGAGAAAGCAAACAGTTTTATTACTAAATATGTTTTTAAAACAAAAAGAAAATTCATCCTTTTATATAACCAGATGATACAACCCACTGACATACACATTCTCAATATAAACAATAACAAGTTCTCAAGTAAGAGGATCTAACAGCATCATTTGTCCACATAGTTCATCCTAGTTTCACCTGGTAATTGGGGTGGCCATTTGTATTTGCTAACTGGCTTTTTTCCTAAAGGAAAAATAAACATATCTTTATGACAGGAGGAACTTTAGTGACTTAAAGTAAGGTGCCCACTGAAGTTAGGCTCTTACCCTCCAAAAGAAACTAGAATGCTATCTTTCTTGATAATTACATTTCAAAGAGGTGGCTCTCAGGATATTTAAGACATTCCTTGGTCTTAAAGCTGGCAAGACACTTATTTAGCTTTTAAAAAGATTTACACACATTTTAAAGAGAAAAAAGTTACAAGTGTTCTAAAGAAAATGTTCCAAGAAAAGGGGGGGAGGACAAGTTCACTGGAGAAGCAAGCTTAAGGTTATTGGAAAGAATCTGCATGGGAATTTAAATTACAATAATTATAACAGAAGTAGGGCTGGAGAAAGAAACAGTAAGCCAGGAGCCAAAACAGTCAGGGAATGAGGGGGATGACCCTCTGCATACAAGTGTAATTTTCTATTGTCTACATTTAAACACCTTTTTTTTTTTTTTTTTTTGCCTTTTTCACATTTCTATTTTCTATTTCTAGCCAAGGTGTTTCTATCTTTTTAATTAGCATATTAGTAATTCTATTTTTATTGAAAATGAATTAATTTTTCTTGGTAAGTTATTTCATTAATGTTACTAAACTATGATAAAACTACTAAAATTCATGAATCAAAAAAATTAAGGAGTTTAAAATTAAACCGATTTTTCATAAATACATTCTAATCCAATTTTTGTAATAGTCAAGGTGATGGAAATTATGCAATGTACATTAATTTGTTCAGCATTTTCCAGGCTTTTAAAAGATGGATACCAAATACAAGTGTTCCTCTCAAAGTTTCAAACCAAGAAATATGGAGCCTAACCAAGAAAGTTCCATGAGAAAGATTAAGTAAACTCAGTTTAATTCTAGAAACCTGCATAAATTGTCAAGGGAGGTGATAGATTTTCCATTATGGATATTTGATTTAGAAAGAAATGCTCAGTGTTTGTTTACTTCTTTTCTGAATAGGCTTACTGAAGGTAAGAACCAAATCAGATAATGAATTGCTAGAGCCTGTAATCCTTTTGTCAATAGTTAAGGAATTATTTACTTTTCTTTCTTTGTGGTCAGGGTCTTCCACATGCAATACTTCAAGCATTGCTTAAAATTGAGGAATTAAAAGTTGCATTTTCTATCACAATGCAAATCTCATCAGACATGCATATTTGCATAAATGATGGAGCCAACCAATTTTATGCCTCTTTAATAATACATTCTTAAATTTGGTTATAAGTGAAGGACAGCATTTGCTTATTGATCATGATGCATTATCCATACCCTGGAAAGCACTTGGCAGTTTGCATCTTCTCAGTTGATTTTGAATAATTCAGGAGGTTATACGAGTTGTGTTTAGTTTCATTAAATTTTTTTCCATATATACCTGACAAATAAAGACATGCAATTAACTACACCTAGTTATGAGCACGGTACCGTTTTTAAAATTCAGTTTACAAAGTTACGGCTTTCAGGCACAGCATGTATAATTTTTTTAATGCATGCTTAACATTCTCCTATGGTATTCATATTGTACCTTTTATTATATGGTTTACTACAAACTCTTTTATGGGAAATTTTCTTTTTTCACATAAGGTGAACATTATAAAAATATACTACTAGGTACAAATCCAACATAAAATAATTTCTGTATAATTGGCAAATTATAAATTATAAATATTCATTTCTTTAGACAAATTAACTTTTTTCCCATATAAGATATTGTTGTCACTGTTATTTTTAAAGTATGGAATCAAATTTAAAAGTCATTTTGATTGGGCTTTCAATAAAAAAAGTTTCAAAGTGAACAGAACTGGAGCGCATTTAAGCATAATTGCGAGGACTCGACAAGAAATAGTATTGTAATTTTTAAAGTAATACACCAAGCCCCAGGTTATTGCTTTGGAATTAAGTAGGCAAGTACGGCTAACAACCCCAAAGGAGAGCACAGCTGACCCACTTATACAGTCAGCAGATTCATACGCTGGTAAGAAAGGTGATGGAATTCTGAGCCAAGCCACTATTTCTTAATTTCTAAAATTAAACATGCATTTAATTCAATATCGAAAAAATACATGTTTTATAATCTACACAATCTGAAGGTAAGTCTTCCTGAGATAATTCTTACTATACTGGAACAAATAAAAATTACTTTGATGTAATACATTAAAATAAAAATTTAAAAATATACTAGCATTTTTGTCATGGTTTGAAAGAAGTATTATCTATTAATCAGTATAAAATCTAACATTAGGAGTAAGTTCATGTTATAAACTTGTAATAAAAGAGAACTCTGATGAAGAGCTGTATTTGTTTCATACTGTATTTTTTTTTTTTAACTCTTTTGGAACTACCTGCAAAGATTAAAAAAATGCTGAAAAATATTAGAAATAAATTTGATTTTGCATTATGATAAAAATAATTCATATCTTACTACATTTTTATTTGGAGTGTTATTCTGAGAGATATTGTACTACTAAATTGCATAAAATCAAGAGCCTCATTTTTCATTTGTTTGTATTCAGCTAAAGTATCAGTTAATAGGCCATATTATAACACACTTCAATGATTGTTCTAATACTTCAGTGAAAATTTCAAGTTATTTTAATCAAAATCAATTTTTGAATGTGTTCTATGAAAATAAATCAAAACAAAAAGACAAACATCTTATGCAAAATAAAATTGCATGTTCTAAGTTGGAATCATCCTTAAATTTTTACAAAAAGCAAAGTATACTTATATCTCTGGACCTTCCCTACCCACTTCCAACCTATTTATTACCTTCTCACTGTAGTACAGTGTGCATCCAAAATAATGTAAGAAGAAACATTGAGAAAAATGATCTTGTTATAGATCGTAAAACTAGTACCTTTTAAGTTTTGCCTGCTAATACAGTAGTGTTATTCCCATGTGTGAAATAATGATCTAAGAGACTGGCTTGCTTGCTCTTACTTATATTTTTGATATTCTAGTGTAGCCTGAAACCTCTAGAGCCGAAATTGTAAGAAAACTTAGAATAATCCAAATGCATTAACATCATCTGATTATTAATTTTTATTTAGACATATTCAGATGATACACCTTCAAGTATCATATAGTTTATTTCAATAAATTTTAAGAAGTACTTTTATGTATTTTTGAAGGAGTGATCTTTACAAATTGAAAATAAAGATCAGTCAAAAAAGTTTTGCCACTATAAAACTTTTTCCTCAGCTTCATTTACATCCATAACTTCATCATAAGAATTTTAAGAGGCTTTATTTCTACTTTTAATTTTAGAAACTGCCATATGGATAAGACTTTATGTTCTCAATATATTATAAAGAGCAATGGGAGAAACAGCAAGAAATAAAATTTCAGTTAATGACTTATAAATCCTGAGGACTTCTCATTTGAGACTTAACATATGAGCAGCTTTACTGGAACAAAAACATGGAGAGGTAAAGTGATTTGCCTTAGCTCAAAAAGCTCATAGATGGTTGAATCAAACTTAACCTATTAAATTCAGTTTTCTACTGCTTTCTAAAATCACAATTCTTAATTTAACAATGGATGTGCTTTGGGAAGCCTTTGATTACATACATCAAAAAGCTACATATATATTTATACATATTTAAATAAGAAAGTAACTGCAGGAAGATAAAAGGTCCTCTTAAATTATACATGTGCACTATCATCAAATCTATATACATTATGTTATTAAAATTAATCAAATGATTCCTAAAATACAATGAAAACAAATCCTATGAAATCTTGTTTCTATCTAGCTGTTCATTCTGTTATTTAAAGAATAAGGGAGTATTTCATGAGAAGGTTACAAAGTAAGTGATGGCATCAATATACATATATTCATATGGTTTGCTGAAGCTATGAATTATATGTGTTACCAATATATGGAAGAAATCAAAAGTAATGATTATGTCTTGTCTTTTCTCATGGGAATATATTATTGTTTTTATATTGCCATGAAGCCATTTGCCATGTATGTGTGAAATATTACACTATAAAATTATTAATTTAGCACTCAACTATCCATATTGATTGTTTAAGCATGGTGAGATTCAAAATACATTTAGTATTTTTAAAGTAAATTTAAATCTTTGAAAATAAAAATAGTTCAAAGTGGTGCTTACTAAGGTATTTTTCAAGCTTTACAAAATTACAATACGGTAGTCATTTGGAAGTTCAGCATGGAACTTACTTCCTATTGAGGAGCTTAATTACCAGACATTTTGCTCACATTATCTGAAGGTAATGATTAGAACACATTAAAAACCTAGCAGATTCAGATCTAAGTGAACAACAAGGTACAGAAGGTGAGGAAAGGTCTCCCAAGAAAGCGCAAGGCCAAAGCCATTAAGTATCTTCTATGAGAGTAAAATCATTTAGAAATCAATGCAAAATCTTTTAGAGTCTGTGTTCAGTAAAACACAAATAAAACTGCCAGGAAGAATGAGAGCCTCTGAATTTTGTATGAACTAGAAATTACATGGAAAATCATAGGGAGGAAAAAGACTTGAGTATTTAGATTCATATCAAATATAGTTGTTTCAGTGCTTTAACGATATTACTGAGCATTGCTGCAAACCCTATTACTTTATTTCTAATATTAAAATTTCAATTTTATGTTATAATAATGGTAAAGGATGCACTTATTGATGAATTGGTAGAAACTGTACAATGACTTTATTTACGTATTTTAAAATAGGGTATTTTAATTTTCTAGATAACATAGATAGAATTGATCTATAGAGATGAATAGATCAACAGAACAATTAGAGTTCAGAAATAGATTCATACGTAAAGAAACAAATGTGACAAAAGTGTAAAAGGCAAGTCAGTGGAGAAAGGCTAGGCTTTTCAACAAATAGTGCTAGAATAATTGGACATCCATATATCAACAAATTTTGATACAAATATCACCCTATATACAAATATTAATTTTAAATGGATCATAGATCCAAATGTAAAATCTAAAGCTATAAAACTCCTAGAAGAAAATACACAAAACAACCTTCTTAGTCTTGGCTAAAAAATTCTGAACTATGTCATCAAAGGCATGATTCACTCAAGAAAATTTGATAATTTGACTTCATGAAAATTAAAAATGTTGCTCTTCAAAATCAAGACTGGGAAAATATTTGTAAATTTTTTATTTTATCAGAACTTGTATCTAGAATATACAGGGTACTCCCAAAACTCAGTAAGAAGACAACTCAAGTAAAAATGGACAAAATATTTGAACAGTTTGTGAAAGAAGAATTGTAGATAGCAAATAAACTCATAAAAATATATATTATTAGTCATTAAGAAAATGTAAATTTAAAGCATGATGGGTAACACTAAATATTTACTAGATTATCTTTAAAAAGATTGACAACTGCAAGTATTGGCAAGGCTGTGGGGCAACAGTGACTCTCATATACTGGAGTGGTAATGTAAAATGATCCTACCACTTCAGAAAAAATCTGGCAATTTGTTCAATTTTAAATATACACCTATCATATAATCCATGTGATATCATACACAGGTATTCTCCAGGACAAATTAAAGCATATGTCCATACAAAGACTTGTACATGAGTGTTCACTGAAATGTCATTTGTAATTCTGCAATAGCCCCAAACTAGAGACAGCCAAAATGTCCACCTACAGGTGAACAGATAATCAAATTGCAATATACACACACACACACACAAACATACACACAATGGTATACCACACAGCAAAAAATATATGAATGAACTATTGATATATAAAACAACATTGACAAATCTCAGAATAATTATGCTGAGTGAAAGAAGCAAGATCAAAAAAAAAAAGAAATACTATGTGATTCTATGTATGTTCATCTCTAGAAAAGGCATACTAATGTACAGTGACAGAAAGCACATGGTCAACTAGAGCTGCTGAGGGAGGATAGCGGGGAGAGGAAAAACAAAGGGATATGAGGCAACTTTCGGGAGTGATGAATGTGTTTTACTATCTTTAATGTATTTATGGTTTCATGGTATATACATATTTCAAAACATCAAAGTTTACAGTTAAAGTATGTACAGAGAATTTTATGTTAAATGCAATCCAACAAAACTGTTAAACAAAAAGCTACCACCTTCATTAGCTTTGTGAACAAAATTTTTAAAAAAGACACTGAAAAATATAACAGCAGCAGCAGCAGCAATGATAATAATGATGATGACAATGAAGAAGAAAAAAAGAACATGCCACAGCTACTTTTAGGCTGCTCCAAACAAGCAAAAGAAGCAAACCACCAAAAGCCTTAGCATAAAAGAGGTTTCACCAACCATGAAATGATTTTCCCTGTATCTATTTCTCTACCTTCCACCACAAATTGTTTTATTGGTTTGAAGGACCAAAAACTGTTGGTAAAGGTAGCACATGGGACAATTCCTTGGGAGGAATAAGTAACTCCCAAGAATCATTTGGGAATGGCTCTTAAGTTACATTATATACTTAACATAAAGTATCTAAAAGAAAACACCCAGAAAGCCAGTGTAATGGCTTTTGTAGAACTGGCTTCCTAGTTTTTTGTGCTTTATACCTCATAGGCAAGTAAACCTTGATTGAACAAACTAAAGTTAGATAACCTGTGGTTGCCACTTTTATTCTGGAGGATCAATATTTTGAATAAATTCACATAGAATTCAATTACAGTCCTAATAACGTACAGAGACAACTTTCTTTAAACATCAGTAGGTATGTGAAAAAAAATTCAAAGGCAGTGTACCATGCTAGTAAAGTAAAGCAACAAATTTCTTCATGAAACAGAATAAAAGCTAAAAGAAAAAGATAATATTAATTACAAGATTTGTGATAACATCTTCCCAAATGATCCTGGACCAGGAATGAGCAGTTTCTGATGAAAGATGTATTTGTACCACGCAATAGACAGTGACACACTGACCTTATCTGACAAACAACTCAGTGTTAAATATTGTTTTAGAATTTTGAGTAAAACCAGAAAAATATGAATATACTAAGCAAAAATAAAGCAGACACAGAGTAGATGATCCAATACTCATGAAACAGCAAAATTCTGAGTGAGATGAGAACAGCCAGAGAAGCAAAAAAAAAAAAAAAAAAAAAAAAAAGCTATAAAACAAGAGATTCCTATGCAGAATAAGCATGAATCTTTACAACGAAGGGACCCAGTAGTACCACTGATATTAATTAAAACACCCACACTTTAACATTATTTTGTTGAAGTTTTCACGTACCAAAACTTAGATAAACTGCAAGCATCCAGACAGAGGGAAAAACAGAATTTTCCAAAGAACAGAAAATAAATACATTAAAACATCAGGTTAAAATTACAATAGACAAGACTTGATATTGATTTGCTTATAAGAATATGAAAATAAGTAAATTCCAAAAGAAAGATTCAAGGATGACTCTCTGGTACTTCTATGAGGAACCAGTACTATTCATTGAGATGGAGGAGTATAGCAGGAGGGCCCAATTTGTGGGTAAAATTATATGAAATGATTTAAAGTGAGCCATGTTGATTCTGTGAGGCTTCTCAGATGAGATTTCCAGATGTCAGATTATAAATAGTAATTAGGAGATCATAAAATTATCAAACAATGCATATAGAGTAGAAAATTTAATATTTTCTCAAACATCAAAATTTTAATTTATATTTAATCCCTCAATCCGTATTAATTTATTCTATTTGGTGCTTATTCTATACCTGACTAATTTGGATTCTTTTAAAATATTATCACATTTAATCATTGTCACACAATTTTACAGTAGGTGTTATTATCCCCGTTTTAGATGAGGAAGCTGAGGGTCTGATGGATTAATTTGTGTAATAAGACATTTAGAATGCTAGCCCCTGAGTTTTGACATCCTCCTAACTGGTCATCCTGCCATTTGTCATTGCTCCCTGATGCTGTTTCCACATTGAAGGCTGAATGATGTTCCTGTTGTCTTCAACATAAAGTTTAAGCTCCACTGTTGTTGTGCTACGCCCTTCAGAATCTGACCTTCCTAATATGTACAGCTTTCTTTCTCCCAGTATTCTCTCTCTCTCTCTCCTACAAGAATCTCAGCGTCAAATTTGGACAGATTGTTCAGCGGTGGCTGCACTTCCACATAGTTCCACCTGCCTTGAAAGCCTCTCTTTTCTCTTACTCCAGGCTAATGTCTACTCAGAATTCAGGGTTTGCAAGGATCATTTTCTCTAAGTGCTCTTACTCCCTCCAATTTTAAATAGATGTCCTGTGTGTTCCCATTTCCACTCTGTTCATACATGTCATTATACTTTTCACACTATTTCTACTACTACTACTACTACACTTTTCACTATTATTCTCTAATTTTCTCTTTGTTTTTTTCTTCATTAATAGATCATAAGATCCTTAAGGTTATGCTCTATCTCCAGTATCTGTCATACTGCCTGACATAATACACACTCAAATAGTATTTGTTTAATTAGTAAATAAGTATAAGAAGTAGAAAACTTAGGTCAATTGATAATATTAGAAAGAAAATTACAAAAGAAATTAGAAAATGTGCAATTAATCTAATGCACAATTAAGCAAATGCACATTGGAACATCTATAAAAATATTAAAAGTTAAAATGAAAATACAAAAGTATTCTCACAAATAGACAAATTTAAAATTTTATTATTAGAAAGACATGAATTAAAATTCTAAGATAATAAAAAGAATAGCAAGTTATATGAAGACAACCATAATTAGGTAAGTAAAATGTTTAGTATACAATATGTATAGTATTTAATCTCATTTAAAATCAAAATAGGTAATTTCTATCAACTTAGCAACTATTAAAACAAACCATTACAATGAGGCACAAGAGCAAGCAGCCCTTTCCATGAACTTACAGAGGGACTGCAAAGAGGAAGGAATTTGGTATAAATAGTATGATTATGCATCCAGAGCATTAAAACTTCAACAATCTTGAGCAGCATTCTTTTCTTAGTAATGAATTGTTTTTGAAAAGGCAAACATGTGTACCAAGATACCAGGGACAAGCTTGATCATCACAGGGTTATTTATAAGAAAATTAGGAACCACTTATATGTTCAATAATAAAAGAACTGCTAGTAAATTATATATATGACATGAAATATAATTAATATTATATAATAATATATGAAAATGTTGAATGGCTTCATAAATTATCTTGTTATATAAAAATTACATACATAATATGCATTGAAATTAAAAATGTATATACAATATATACACATTTTATCTTTTCACATTTTTCTCCATTAAGCATAATTAATGTTCAGAAAAACAATAAGCACATCACCTAACTAATGAAAGGAGAATACAATTATAGAAAGAAGCAAAAGTTAAATAGCATGAATTATGAAACATCTTCACATTTTAAGTACTAATTTTCGAACAAGTTCTGTGCTTGCCACTCAGAGAAATAATGCGAATATAAAATCTCAGACTACTCAGAGCCACTAGCATCCATGTTTTCAACATCTAGTTGATTACATATGTATAGGAGGGAAAGATTATAAGATCATTGCAATCATCAATCAACCTTATAATTCTTTCCACGTCCCCTTTGAAAAATAGCTATAGCTGTATCTTTAAATATAAAAACATAAATGTAAAAGCTCAGTGATCAAATGAACTATCCACAAAGGTTAGTTATAACCAGCAAGGAAACAACAGATAGACTCTGCCCATTAGGAGGAAAATGTTATTGTAGGTTACGTCAGGTGATCCTTCTGTTTGCTCCCACAGAAGAGAAATCTGCATGGAATAACTATTTTTCTGACAACTGATTAGCATTTTGATGTGCTCAAAATTTGTTCACATGGAAATAAAATATTAAGGCAGACAGCAGTTCAAAGTAATGAAACTACTGAACAAAAAATGTTTTTCTATATTTTTTAGATAATTTGTTGCCATGGAATGCACTCAAGATTGTTTCTACCTTCTCTGGTTACCACAGAGGTAAGCATATAACAAGAAGTAGATTTATATATTGGGCTAAAAGTGTACCTTCTTTTGATTTAGTCTATTTAAAATTAGTGCAAAACCAGGAGCTATATTCCTGTTTAGTAAATGATGATAAAATATTATGTCTTAGGATTACTGGAGAGTGTTGAGATTCAATTTTCTCTTTTATATAGTGGAGATGAAAAACTGAAAATATCACTAAATATATTATGTCATTATTCAAAAAGAACTTATCCCGAAATTTGTATATTAGACTTCTACAAAACTTTTCCAATTTGTAACATTTCATACTCTATTAATTGCTGTTGGAATGTTACTTTAAATCTATACTAGATGAAAACACCTGATCATTCTTGAATGTGTTCTAAATGTGATTGCTTTTTACCTGCCTTGCTGAAATAAAAATGTTACAGTAAGGTGATGAAGATGAATGTTCTTAAACAAAAACATGCAAATTACAGGTAATTGAAATGTGTTTAAACTGTGCTTGGTTCTAATTGTGAGAAGAGAATATCAGCTTACATCTGGGATATGCATTTGCTCTTGCAGTTCACAGTCTATTTAGTAAATGAACTCTGCCAGCACAGCAAATGTTACCACAGTGGCCCACAAGTGCTAAAGCACAGCCACAAATTGGATGCCTCCCTCGCCCCATGCCACTTTGTTCCCATAGTATCATGCTTAGAGTTCCACTGTTCATTCACTTTTCAGGACATAAAAGTAGCTAAATATCTTCAACATGATTTTTTTTTCTTTCTTTACTATAGGTACAAGAGTTCATTTTCCCCTTCATCATGCAGAAGAACCAGATATGGTGGTCTCTTGGGAAGCACACTGCAGAGGAAGTTTTATTCTCCTGTAATATTCCACACAACAAACATCTTTGACTCAAACATATATTACAAAAATGAATTATCATGTATTTGGTCAGTACTGTTGGCTTTTCTTTTCTTTTACCGTTCTTAATTTGATCCATTGAAACTTGCTGATTTTAAAAAAATATCTCATGCTGTCTAAAATACAGCAGACTGATGCCATCCCTGTATTTCCTGAGCCTCTGGCTATCCACAATTTGAAAAGGAAACCACAAGAAGATAGTGCCATCTATTCACTTCTGAAAAATGTATATTTTATGAGCTTGTAAGATATTCTGTTGGTGAAGGTAAAGTGAATAATGCTTATTAAGACCAACAATATAGAAGCTCACAGAATTTGGAGCTGCTGCTGTCTGATGGAAATACTGCTGAAATAAGGAGCCAAATTTGCTGTGTAATAAACTGAAACAACCACCAAACACATGCATTTATAGGCAGCATTATTTTAGAAAAAGCATGCTTTATTTCCCAGAGTTGAGTTGCAAAATTTAATAAATTAATTTTAGTACACCCCTTCTTCTGAAAGAGAATTTTAGTATTTTTAAACTATCAGATCTCTGACATTATGCTCAGCAAATCACAGATTAGGAAAAATAAATCCAAAAACTAACTTTAGTGGAGAGTTGTCAGGAAAATAGATCCTTACAAAGTAATTTGCAACCCAAACAAAATTGTCAATTTTAAGGCTGTTTTCCATAATATTTAGTTATATACATGGCTTGATAATTCTAAAGGACTGGTGGTCACTGAAGTGTTCAAAAATGCATCTTATGATAAAACATTATACATGTATTGTTTTAAAGTACACAATGAGATAACATTTTGAAATATGACCTAGTTTGAAATGCATACCTTCATTTTTTCTGAAATATCAGTAGTTGCTTGGTATATCTAACTAAAAATTGCCATATTTTGTGGCTTTACATTCCATATGACTTAAGCATCTTAGCAAGATTGTTGGTGTTCCAAAAGTAAAAATGTGGTATATAAGAAAACCACAAATTTATTTATTATTCAAGATCTGAGGTAGACTGCTTAAGATATTATTAAGCTGATTAAAAATATTGATTTTGAAGATCTGCAAAAAACTGAACCAAACACATATATACATCATAAATATTCACTTGGTTTAATTATGAGTGATAATCTAGGCATGCTTTCTTGTAAGTACAATAATTTGTGGTTTAATTTCAAAAGTTTTCCCAAGCATTAATATGATTTTACATACAAAGAATATATATTAGATGATTAAAATACTCAGTATCATGGTGATTAAATAGTTCAAGAAATCACATAGCTGTTTTTGGGATTTATTTACTGTAGGGTCTTAGTATTTTAAATATTGGATCTAGTAATCGAGACTTCGTGAAAATATGATGTTTCAAAATATCTTAATATATATCTTTCAAAATTCTTATGTATTTTTTAATCTTTTTAGAATAAATATAATGATATTAAAATATATCAGGTAATATGAATATCAACATATTAACTTCCACCTGGCTAATTATGTAAATCAATCACAATTATATGTTTCACTGCACTAATTTTTATGTAGTACTAATTAAGTTATTTATAAGTTATTTGATTTTACAAATATTATTTGCGCCCCCCCCCCGAAAAAACTCAAAGGACTAATTCTGGGGACAGAATATTTTTTAAAAAGACACTATAGCATTTTTACCTTTTAGTTTAAAAACTCATGCTGATTCTTGGGGTGCAAGTTTTACCTAACTACAGCAAATGTTATTGAGACACATATATTACTTTTATTTAAATGTATATAGTTTGAGGAAAGAGAAGCAAGATGGTGGAGTAGAAGGACGCTCGTAGCTCACCCTCTCCCACAAATACACCAAAACTCACATCTACAGACCCACTCAGCCAACCAGAGCACCTACCGAACTCCGACAGAACATCGCCCTCTTCGAAAGACAAAGACGCCAAAAATCTGGTAGGAGAAAAGGGAAAAAGAAAGAAGAAAAAGAAAAACAGTTTAAGATCGGTCCCATGGGGAGGGAGCAGCAAAGGAGGAATAATGCTCATTCCCTGGGTCTCCGCCCTCCAATGGAGAGCCCAACGGGATGGAGGGGGAGCCTTCGAGGCTCAGATCTGCCCCGAGCACCCCTTGACTGACAGTACTAAGTTAAACGGGCATGAGCAATCCCTGCAACACCCAGTCTAAGACGTGAGCCAGCAGCTGGGGCCGGGACAGGCCGCCCAAGCCAGGCAGAAGTCTGGGGCAGCTGCACTGAGGCAGCCCCGGGGGACTGCGTGGGGCTGCATGCCATGGCTGGGAGGGGATACGGAGTAGAACAACCTTGGTCCCCCATAAATTGTGAAAAAAGCAGAACACCACCACTGGTGTGTCCTGGGAGGAGGGGTACCATAGCCTTTGTCTCCTCAAACCTGCGCCACCATTACTGGCGCTTCTTGGGAGAAGAGAGGTGGGGCGCAGCCACAGCTGCCATCTCCTCCTGTGCACAGCACCTGGGCTGGGGTGGGGCCAAGACCTGAATCTGCACCTGGGGCTCTGCAACCTCCTAGGCAGGACTGAGACTTGTTTACAGCCCAAGGCAGATAGGACCTTTCTGCCCTGGCACCTCAGAGAACTCACACCACCAAGGCAAACAAGGAGCTGAGATTTGGCACGGAGCAGGGGCGGGGCTGTTCCATGGTCTTCCCGGAGCCCGCCTATGGAGCTCTGGCCCGAGGTGGAGTGGGCAGCTGCACAGAGCAGCGGAGTGACTGGTGCCTGGAGAGGGTGGGCGGCCACCCACTTTCCAGCAGGAATGCAGCACCTGACCACGGTGCTGGGAGAGGGCACAATCTGCCCACCTGCCTTGCATAAGTGCAGGTCTGACTGCGGCATCGGCAAGGGGAGTGACCCGCCCGCCCACCTGGTAAGAGCTCAGCACCTGACCCAGTGTTGGGAGGGTGCATGACCTGCTAGCTGACAGCCACTGGGAGCAGCACAGACGAGGGAGCCAATGGAGGGCCTCTGGAAACAGCAAGCTGAGTTCGCGAAACAGGGCGAAGACACAAAGACCTCTCAATAAAATCATTTAAAGCACACAGTCTCCAGGAGAACTAAATATCTGATACTCCTTAAGCCACAGTGCTGGTATGAGCAATATGAAGAAGCAGAGGAACCACTCCCAGCTAAAAGATCAAGAGAAATCCCCTGAAAGCACGATCAAGGAAATAGACATTGATGGCCTACTAGATCAAGATTTCAAAAAAGGAGTGATCAAAGTACTGAAGGAACTAAAAGAAATAGTGTTTAGAGATATAAAATATGTCAAAAATGAAATAGAAGCTATAAAGAATCAAGTAGAACTGGTAAACTCATTTGCTGAGAGGAGAGCTGACCTAAAGGCTGTACAAAGCAGGCTAGATAATGCAGAGGAACGAACAAGTGACCTAGAAGACAGGACAACAGAAAGCACCCAATCAGAACAGCTGAGAGAAAAATAAACAAAAAACAATGAAAACAATATAAGGGACCTATGGGATAATATAAAGCATGCCAATCTACACATAATAGGGGTTCCAGAAGGGGAAGAAAGAACAAAGGGGATTGAAAAGGTATTTGAAGAAATCATGACTGAAAACTTCCCAAACCTAAAGAAGGAATCAGATATCCAAGTACAGGAGGCTCAGAGGGTCCCAAACAGGAAGAACCAAAACAGAACCACACCAAGACATACCATAATCAAGATGATCAGAGTCAAGGATAAAGAAATGATCCTAAAGGCAGTAAGAGAAAAACAAAGAGTGAGTTACAAGGGAACCCCCATAAGGCTTTCAGCTGATTTCTCTACACAAACACTACAGGCCAGAAGGGAGTGGCAAGATATATTCAAAGTCCCGAATGAAAAAAAGATGCAGCCTAGGATACTCTATCCAGCAAGGCTATCCTTTAGAATAGAAGGAGAGATAAAGAACTTCACAGACAAGCAAAAACTACAAGAATTTAGCAACACTAAACACATGCTAAAAGAAATATTGACAGGTCTACTATGAATAGAAAAGAAGCAGGATGCTACAAAAATGAGAAACTCTTAACTGGAAAGGTGATAACTACCATGAATTACAAATAGAATAAACACAAAATTGTAAAAGAAGACATCTAAATCAGTAAGAGTAGGAGAGGGAAGCAAGGAAAGCCACTGTGGGAAACAGTATGGAGATTCCTCAAAAGACTAGGAATAGACTTACCATATGACCCAGGAATCCTACTCCTGGGCATATATCCAGAAGGAACCCTACTTCAAAATGACACCTGCACCCCAATGTTCATAGCAGCACTATTTACAATAGCCAAGACATGGAAACAGCCTAAATGTCCATCAACAGATGACTGGAAAAAGAAGATGTGGTAGATTTATACAATGGAATACTATTCAGCCACAAAAAATGACAACATAACACCACTTGCAGCAACGTGGATGTTCCTGGAGAATGTCATTCTAAGTGAAGTAAGCCAGAAAGAGGAAGAAAAATACCATATGAGATCACTCATATGTGGAATCTAAAACAAATAAATAAATAAATAAATACAAAAATATGAAACAGAAACAGACTCATAGACATAGAATACAAACTTGTGGTTGCCAAGGGAGTGGGGGGTGGGAAGGGACAGACTGAGATTTTAAAATGTAGAACAGATACACAAGATTATACTGTATAGCACAGGGAAATATATACAAGATCTTGTGGTAGCTCACAGCAAAAAAAAAAAATGTGACAATGAATATATGTATGTTCATGTATAACTGAAAAATTGTGCTCTACACTGGAATTTGACATAACATTGTAAACTGACTATAACTCAATAAAAAAAGTTTAAAAAAATGTAAATAGTTTGAAAATACATTTAACTAGTACATTTTTCTTACGAACTAACCAATTTTGAACTGACATTCTCCACAAAATATCATTAAAGTATATATATTCATAAATTAACTCAGTTTGTTTCAAAACTGGTATTTTTTTCTTTTCTTCAATTTGCATAAGTAGAATTTCCATTTTAAAAAAGACAAACTTTTAACATTGATTCTCTGGCATCTAAACAATGAACATTTCTCATCTGTAGCAATCAACAGTGTAGGGCAACAAGGATACCTGTGATTGAGAGAACATGTCAGACAGTAATTTGTATTTATTTTTAGGCAACAGCCTATTTAAAAGGCAAGATTTTCCATAATTACATGAGAAATTTCTCACTCGCTTTGATGACTTGTATAAGTTATCCAAAGTACTGACATGGATGAAAATTCCTTATCTCTTCAGTAAAATACTTGAAACTCACTTTTTCATTCAGGTACTCTGGATGAACAACAATAAAAAAGTTACACTTGTTAACTGCAAAGGACTTGGGATTTAGCAGTTATGCAGAGACTGTAAGCATTTATGCAGAGACTAGGAGAACTGTGTGTACTGAAAATGCTAGTTTGTTCTGCACATGCAAGAAAAACTTCTTATACATGAAACCTAGTATTAGGAGTTAAAAAGCAAAAAAGCCAGGGGCTATACCAAGGCTTCCTTGGACTTCACAAGATATGCTCTTATGAATAATAGATCAGGGATTAATAATGAGCATGATGAGCAACTTATAAGATAATTAGAAATCTTGAAGCTTCCAGGCATTTTTATGTAACTTATAAACTACCGAATAGTTTTACCACATAAAATTACTCATATAGAAAATTAATAATAATAAATTAAAGGTACAGTGACAAAAATATTGCCAGAGCTCAGGTTTCTTATACTCAAGATAAGTAGACACTGCTCAACACAACGCTCTTCTAAGCAAACATAACAAAAGAAGATTTATGCTGAATGGATTTGAAATACAATTGAATTATTCATTTAATAGGTAATTCATCATGACAAGAAAAGAGAACAGTTTGACGTAAAAACTTTATGCCATTCCATATGCAATATTTAATTGCAA
This sequence comes from Camelus ferus, assembly GCF_009834535.1. NCBI lineage: Eukaryota > Metazoa > Chordata > Mammalia > Artiodactyla > Camelidae > Camelus > Camelus ferus. The sequence goes on along the minus strand of NC_045696.1, from coordinate 86,277,168 downwards.
GCCTAAATTTAGAATTCTGTGAATGCTGAATCATTCATACAAAAAATTAAAGTGATTATCTATTTATTTGCTTTGGAAACTAAGCTGAAATCCTATTGTTAACTCCATTTTTAAAAATACTAATACTAATATCTATAGTATAATCTTCCTTGGGATAATTATTATACAGATTGATAAACAATTGCTTCCTTATGGTGACCTCAAATTCTTTGTGCTACAAATTAATCTTCTATAGCACTCAGTGGAATAGGAACACAGTTGTTTACCATCTTCTTCCTGATATTGATCCTCTTTATGTGACGACTTTGATTAATTTCTTTTGTTAGAGCCTGTCCCAAGAATGTTTCTCCACCACAGACTAGAAGTAGAAGAGTATATCTTTAGCTAAGCACTAATTTATAGAATCCACACTAGGCTATCTGCTTTAAAGTCTCTCAATGTTTCCACCAAATAACTGGAACTAACAGTAAATAAAACATAAGTATTATTGTAAGCAAAGTCAAGATTTTTCTTAGGAAGCATTTCTGAGACTGCCTTAGCATACAAAGACGTGTAATTAAGTTACTCATTTTCTATTCCCTAAAGCATGGTGGAGCAAAGAGTAATAGTTAGCACTGTGACAACTAAAAAATCTGAATAATGATCTCATGAAATGTCTAATTTTGACTGAGAAGATTTCCCAGTGAACTTCTCAAAATAATTTTGGTGCAAATTATGCACATGAATTTGCCTAAAAGGAGTCAGATCTAATGGGTTAAGAGCTACAACCCAACAAAATTTTGGAGAGCATCTGACACCATAAGTTAAAAATAAAAGTGGTCATTATTCAAATTTATTTCTGCCAGTAGTTTACAAATTATACTAATTTTTGATTAAGACATTTCTGATTAGTGAAAATAAGACAATATTTATTGACCTCTTTATTCAGTCACAAAAAGATTATGTATTTATACTCTCTGCCAAGTACAATTTTAGATGATGATGATATCACATTAGATAATATATGATAAATACATAACATTAGCAAAGTATTATAATCCCTAAGATAAATGTAAGGGCAGCCTATCATTTGAGCAGGAAAGATCAACATTTAACTAAGTCTTGGGATATGATCATATCAGTTCAGGCTTTACTGATCAGAGAAATCTGACTTAAGTACTTGTTAAGAGTAGTAATGGGCTAAATAGGTAAAAAGTTGGTGAGAGGAGAGCATTTCAAGGGGAGAAAAACCAGAGGTTCAAAGACACAGAGGTATAAAATACAAAGCAGCTGAAACAGAATAATACAACTGGAACAAAGAAGAAGAATGGAGATGGCAAGAATGGAAATTGGGAAAGCAGGTAGGAAAAAGATACTGAAGGACTTCATAGAATATACTGAAGAATTTAAACTTCATCCTGAAGGCAATAAGAAAATTTAAGGGAATGGTGATAATTGCTTTTTAGAAAACCTGAGTTCAGTTTTGGACAAATATACATAAGATCTATGTGGAGCTACTCAGTTAGCAGTTTAAGCATTTATTTAATATGTAAGAGGTAATTATGACACAATGCTTGATGAAGTCCCGCAAGGAAACATTCTAGAGTGAGAAGAACAGAGAAATAAACGCGAAACCCTGAAGATCTACAATACTTATGTGAATAGAGAAGGAGAATGCAACAGTGAATGAAAATAAACATTTAAGATGATAGACGGAAAATCAAGACAGACTTGTTTCATAATAGCTCATACTTAAAGAGAGTGATATATTAAATTTTGATGAGAAATTATATAAGTAAGAACTCTTAAGAATTGTTCCTTTAAGGAAAAAGCATTCAAAGTGGAATGAGTTAAAAATATAAAAACAATTATGTATCTGTGGGCTACAATTTCATTTTCATAAAAAAAAAAAGCTGGATATGTAAAGACAAGGAACTGAAAAAAATACACATTAATACCGACTGCATGTGGGTTGTTTTAATTCTTGAAATTTAATAGATTTCCCTCAAAATTGTCATAAGAATAAAAAGCAAAAACAGTCATTGAAATTTTTATTTAAGGAGGCAGAATTTTCAAATTGAAAAAGTTTGTTCAGAATCAGACTTGCCTCAGTTTCAATACCAACTCCTCTACTAATAAATTTTGTTTCATTAAAAACCAATTGAAAAAGCATGGCATCTTATAGAATAGTTTTTATTTTTACTAAATTAAAATGTCATCCTTTCATAGTATAAATCTTGACCTATGCATGATTTTATTATTTATTTTATTTATCTATTTTGTACCATTGCTCCATGATCTAAATCTCAGAAAATAACAATTAAATTGAAACTAAAGGTGAAATGAGCTTGATATTAGAGTAGAATACATCAGCATCTTAATTAGCTCCTCACATTCTATGTATGTTAATAAAAAAGTCTGGTGTATCACTATTCTACTACTTCCTCGTTAAACACAGTCAATATTTTAAAATTCTAGAAAAATTGTTATTGGCTTCAATAATCATATTTGGAAATGAGTAAAGATGAAAGTGGAATCTTGGGGCTACAGGAAATAGTGGTATGTTCAATTCTAGGCCTAGGGAATAAATTTGGGGGAAGAATAGCAAAGCCAACAACAGAAACTCAGAAGGAATTGAAAGCCAAAGCTAGTTACCACAATCGGCATGACTGGAGGAGAAAAACCATTACAATTAATTGATTTCAGTAAGGGTCAAATGGAAAGGATGTCAGACTGATAGAAACTCTTTGAAACTCACTTCCACAACCAAGCCTCCTCCTTTAGTTTCTCCCCACTCCCCCATTTTGCCTTCTTTGTTTTCTTTCTTCCTTTTTTATCTGTCTTTTGTCTATCTATCTACCAGTCTTCTGTGTAATAATCAGTCTATCTGTCCATCAACTTTTGCATCACTTCTCTGTGTCATAAAATTACTTCCAAAGGCATCTCTATTTAAAAACAGTATTTATATTTCCTCAAGGTCATACATACACATGGCCACACATCTTTCCAGCTGAATGGTCAAAGTATGAATTTGACCAATCCTCATGTTTGAGTTACTGAGGTTGTGTATGTGCCATTTAGGCTACTAACTGAAAATGGCACCATGGATCTACCTTGGACTTCTCATCAAACTCTGCTATTAAAGATAGAAATGTGTAAAAATTTCCTAACACTTAGGAATGTTGTGACTTTAAACTTCAGGGACATATTTTCTTTCATATTTTGAATTCCAATTTGAAGAGTCCAATTCTTGGTGAAGTAGGAAAGATGCTGTGCCAAAAGAGAGACAAAAACACTTCATGTCTTCCATTATTTGTCCTTGAAGATGTGGGCTTATTCCTGGCAGAGAAACTGAACAAATATGAAAGAGAAAGATAAATAGATTCAATACTGAGCACCCATAAACAGACTATAGTTCATGGAGAGAGACATACAGGTAGACAAAGAAGGTAATTTAAAATTAAAAGTCCAGGAAGAAACCAGAAACCAAAGATCATTATCAGATAAACAATACTGTAGATTCAGAAATGTAGTAATAAGCCTAAATTCACTAGATATATTTGTATTTAAAGTTACTTTGGGAGAGATACTTCTGTGCCATGTCCTTTCCTTGCTATACTTTAAAAGTACCATTCAGTTCCCAAATTCATTTTCTTCATGAAAGAATACAACCAACCAATGTGTATTATGATTTGCATACACTTTTTTTCAGGAAGTTACATACTGCAGAGAAGTGCCTAACTAGTCTGTTAGCTTTAATCTCTATCTTTCACATATATATATGATAACATATATATATATATATTTGATAACTACAAAATTAAGACACATTTGATTCAGTGACTCTTACACACTGAAACATTAATCACAAAGATTATTTTGGAAAATGGGTTCTTTATTTTTTCAAAACAATGATAGAAAATGTGATTTCAGTTTCACAGGGCTATGGACTTGTAACATATATAAAATATGCAAAGCATACTGGGAAAAAAAAGAAATTTAGAACAATGTAAATGATATATTTTCTTTCCTCTTCATCATTTAGAAGAGATGTTGATTGCAAATACACAATTTTTAGCCGCTCCTTTATAGTTAAGTTTCTATAATCTATTCCAGAACCTTGAATTCAGCTAAATGTATACAGGTACTTATCAAGTTAGGCAACCCATTTAATTGCAGGAGATATTTTTGTTGTCTCTGCAATCAGTGTGCATTTGAAATCAGCTAGGAGAGCTAAATATAACTTGACTGTCCTCAGTCTTTTCAGTTCTTCATTCTGGGCTTTCTTAGGTAAAATATAGAATCAGAAAATAACATCTTTTGTAACAAGATACGTTTAAACTAATATAATTTTAAATGTTTACATTTCAAACACTGATATCCTTTAACATTTTGAAACACAAATTCATGATTTCTTGGGCCATTCTTCCATATAATTACTCATACAATGAAGTATTTTAATGATATAGACAAAAGCAAGTACTCAAATCAAAAGCAAAATAACACCTATCATTTCAGCACCTACAATGAGGAGGCTTTGCATTTATTATCCCATTCATACAAGAGCCATGAAAGATGGTGCAATTAGTCTAACTCTGTGGATGACCAGTTATACGAGAAATGCTAATTATACCTAAGGCCACAGAAATGGAATGAGTTATTCTAGATTTGAATGTCAAGTTTATCTAGTTCTGAGGTTATGGATAGAAAATAAAAGGTATTTGCTTGATACATTTTATATTATCTTGTTGGAAAATAAGCTTTAACTGTAGAGATCATGGGTGTTACAGTTTTCTTACGTGTAAGAACTATAAAAACTGTAGAAAAAGCTTCACAAAACTTAGCATTTTTAAAACCAACTTTTTACATTTGAGCTCAGAGCTCTCAGCTGAGTGATTACAAATAGGTGACTAACTGGTTAGACCTCCAGATATTAGGGACTCTGTTATACTTATTGGAAGAAAAAAATCACAAGGGAGTGCTATATCTTCCTGGCATGTTTTTGTGACAGAATCTTGTACTCGTTAATGAAAATGAAAGAAGAAACTGAATTATTTCTGGCAGAAGATTGTCTTGGTGTATTTCATAATATAACCTTAGGTTAAGTTTGAGTCTTAACTTTTTAGGAACAGTTTACCAAATACATCAACAAAGGATATAAAAATGTATTAAAGGCCTACTAGGTGAAAATAATTTTAAAGTCTCGACAAATATTATTTATATGCAAATAAATGAGATATGATTATTTCACCAGGACTTCTAAAATTTTATTATAAAACAATATATATTTTACACATTTCACTAATTTAAACAGTACTAAGAATCTCATCAAAATTTTCTTTTTTTTTTTAATCTTTGCTGCTCAGTTGTTTTTTAAGGAGGTTTATCTCAGAGTGTGAGAAAGGGAGCAGTTTGTCCCACCCTTAAAGATCTAAAGTTTGTAAATGTGGTATTGCCTATCATATTTCTGCTTCACTGGTCTGACACAAGCAAAAACTGAATGGATCCTAGAGAATGACTAGAGACTGCTAATTCATCAAAGTTGTAGCCCTGATCAAAACTGTCATGGATTGTACTGTTACTAGATGGTTCAACAAGGATTCAAGTATACGGTGTGTGATCACTGATTTAGTAAATTATTCATTTCTATACTGATAGAAGAGCTGACCAAAAATAGTTCACATGCATATGGAAAATACAATAATATTCAGTGACAGTCTGCCTTAGGGATATGTTAACTCTTCTCTTCGCTCTCATACTATAATTCAAAAAGATCTGGACTTTCTGCACATTCTATAGAACATTAAATTGATTCATTATATTGGTGACTTCATGATGATTGGGCACAACGAGCAAGTCTCCTTATTGAGTCTTCTCTTTGACTTTTTCAAAGGCTCAAAAATTCCTCCTTTCCTCCCAAACTATTTTCATTAATAATCTCAAACGAAATCACTTGAGGGAATCTCCTTCATATAAGAACCATTTCTTTCCCACTCTTACAGAGTTAAAATACTAACTTCACATGAGAGAAAAACATGATAGAATAACTGAAAGTTTGCATGACACTTAAGAGCTTCACTCTAACTAAAATACACTCGATCTATCAATGTTTTCACAGGGTGTGACATTTTGGAATAAAAACTTCTGCAGTTGTTCTACATTTACAGAAGCTCTTGACACATTTAACTAACTGTCATGCTTCAAGCAGCCTTCAAAATGAATGTAATGTATTTCCTTTTTTTTCAGTCATTGAAAAAATATTTATTTATTTTGTATATATATTTTTACTGAAGTATAGTCAGTTTATAGTGTGTCAATTTCTGGTGTACAGCATAATGCTTCAGTCATACATAAACATACATTTATTAGTTTTCATATTCTTTTTCACCATAAGTGGCTACAAGATATTGAACATATTCTTTTTAAAGCAAGATGTATATGTATATGTGTATACATATATACATATAAATACACACACACACACACACATACATACATTACATTCACATGGTTCTCCTGATCTTTGTAATAAGTCTGATCTGTTACTAAAGAAAATCCAAGTATACTGTGTCTTTCTATACAGAGTTATACAAATTACAGGCTAACTTACAACAAAGTTTAAAATTTGTTAATATAAAAAAATTACATTTGTGATGTGTCATCTTTTAAATGAAGATTTTTACTTTTGACTTGTCAAAACTTTTATTTCCCTCATCATATGACAATGATTATCTAAGTGATGTACCAGTATGAACTCATTCCATTCTCATAAATTCCCTATGAAATAGATACTATCATTATCTACAGTCAATGTATGAAGAAGCTGAGGCACAGAGAGGTTAAGAAACTTGCCTGGTGTTACACTGCCAATGAGTAGCTGAGCTGGGTTTTGAACCTAGAAAGTCTAATTCCACAACTTGTCTTCTGGTAAAAAGAATTTATATGTCTGCTTGTTCTCAATTCTGAGTTCTCATAAAAGTTACCAACTTTTTTTAAAGAGATGAAATATTTAAGGAAGTGGGAGAGTCCAAAAGTTAAGTAATAATTTTAAGTGTTTATAGAAGGTTGATGTGATTGAGGGATAAAACGTCAACTGTAGATAAAACACAAGAAATAATTTTATTTCCTTTCATGAGAAAACAGAAGAGATTCCAAATCCTTTTTATAATAAATTATAATAGCAAATATGAGATACAGAAAGGAATATAAATAAATAAATTTAATTAAAAAATAAGACATTTGTCAGCTAGGGAACTGAAATTACTCCACTTCAATACGTTTTTGATTTGCTGCTATGACTTTCTTGCCCCCTCGCCACCCTGCCCCCCCAAGTAAAGCCTAAGAACTACATTTGAGCCAAAGTATGTGATTTACCAAGGTCCTTCTAGTAAGGACAAGGGGGTCTCAGTGACAGGCAGAGCTGTCTGCAGGACTGAAACACACTACCCTTAGAATTAGGCTCTCCCTACTAGGTCTTCTGTGAACATTCCCAACCTGCTAACCTCATCCTCATTAAGCCACTAATTGTGTAGGAAATGCTACCTGTCAAAACAGACTAACGCTTTCCATAGGACCCTTGGAATATTTTTGCATTCAAGAAGTCTGTCCAGATGCAGCCTTATGTAAACCATAATGTGTTTCTAGGCTGATGAGACATCACTTATTCTCCTGTTTATAGGACTTAGTCATGACAGGAACAGATGGCTTTACGGAGAGAGAATCAGAAGGTTTTCATTTCTCGTAGTGGTTTTATAGATTTCAAGAACAGAAAAGCAACATTAGGTTTGAAAATTCTTGTCACATATTTATAATATTTATATACCACAGGGGGGAAAAAAGGTTTTATAAGGAAGTATGTTACATAAAAGGAAACAAAATGAGACTTCAGTCATTTATCCTTGAATGCTAGAAACATTGTATTGCAAATTCTATAGGAAAAATAAATCGTATTCATCTCAGAATTCTACCTCAACCAAATTTCAAATATGAATGCAAATAGAAAGATCTTGATGCATGCAATATCTTAAGAAGTTTACTCACATAGTTCTGGCTCCTGAGATGGGGCTGGGAAGAGCTAATACAAGCTAAAAAGTGAAAGTTGACTTAAAGAAACTGGAAGGCATGGAGTACAATTCATATAAGGAAAATGAAGCTAGAAAGAAATGAAAAGAGGGTTTATTAGACTGAATTCTTGGAAGATTCACAATTTAATAGTAAACTTTAATTGTTTAAAGGTTGGTTTTTAAAATATGATTCCAACAACACTGTTATGTACCAGAGTATTTAATATGTACATTAGTACAAATGGTAAAACCCAGTTATTTATAAGTATTCTACAGACAAAGCTTAGAGGACTTATGTAATATATCTTTCACTATATCTTTATAGTGTGAATGTCATTTGCCCTAATTTTTTAATATTTCATGGTAGATGATAAACAGTAACACTTCTAAAGTTGGTAAATAAAGATAAAAAGCCCAGTAAGTTATTCAAATCATGCAATCACTAAAATAAAAGGTGATGATATAAATGAGAAATAATCATACTGTAAAATGGGAAATGAAGTCAAACTAGTTTAAGTCTGCAAGATTCTTCAGATGTAAACACAGACCATTTCTAATGAAAAATAAATGATAACTCAGAGTCTGGAGCCACAATACCAGAAGAATGAACACAAAAGCCATATAGACTCACTCCCAGGGCGCAAGTAAAGCTTTAATCCAAAAACTGGAGACTTGTGCCAGGCTGTATTCAGGAACTTCAATGGACCAGTGACCAGTATGTACACCCATTGTTACCCCTTTAAATGGACATTATTTCAAGTCCTTACCTAAAAACTGTATGTTATGTTTGGGAGAAAATGGACCAGATAGTTTGTCTCTTTAATTAACAGGTCTTTGAATCCAGAGGAGCCATAACTGAGGAAACTCATCTGTACCTGGCTATGATTTAGATGATGAGACGCAGGAGTTTAAGCCTGAGCCTGATGTCATAATGTCCTGAGAGTTTTGAGGACCTTGGGGAGGTTGAATATATTCTGCATATGAGAAGAGTGTAAATAACTTGTGACTAGTGGTTGAAATACGTTTGAGTGAAAATGGCCACATTTTCTTTGTCACTTCTCCCATTTACATAGGGTGTTTATTTGTCCATACTCATGAATCTGGTCTGGCCTTGAGAGTAGCTCTGATTACCTAGGCATAGATATTTAGAACTTCAAAGCAGGTTGGTAAGAAATAAAATTTCAGACAGAAATCAAAGAAATATTCATTTCTATTACTGAAAAAATTAAACTTGTATTCGTATTGACCCTGTGTATGTAAAATAACCATAAAATTAGGTAGATAAATTAGGAGATATTACAACCTAGTAGAATAACCAATTAAATATGTAACATTTAAAGAGAGGAGAAATTGGGAAATATTTTATCAAAGAGTATCTAGAATAATCAAAGCATTTAAAAATTAGAAATAGGGAAATGGAGTTTATTTTTACTGTACATAATGAGCAATCAATGCTTTAGAATATTTAGAAAATAGTGTGTGGTCTATATTAAGTGGAACACAGTCTATAAAAGATGAAGTTCAAAACTTAGGGCTTGCTATAGAAGACTTCGAATGCCAGAAAGAGGCATTTATTCTTAATTAAAGGTTTTACATAATCAGAGCTGTTTCCAAAAAATCAATCTGCTAACACTGTTGAAGTTTGATTGGAATAAAGAAATACAAAACATAGAAAGTCTTAGTACAGGGTTATTGGTTCAGGTGAGAGTTAAAAAGGTTTTGAACTAGAGACATGCCTATGAGAACGCATTATACTCAAAGAATATCGGAAATACAAAATTTGTTCAATCTGGAATTGGTCAGAAAAGTAGTTTGTATACATAGGGGAAAGAAAAAGTGCTCTTTTTATACTAATTATAATTTAAATTAAAACATTATATTGTTATTTTAGTGTTTCTGAAAAAAGAGTACACTTATTTTTATCTCTACCATGAAAAGTATTTTCACTGTACATTTTATGATCTACATAGTTATTCACTGAATGCCACAATGAGAAAATATCTTACTGATGACTTATGTCAGTAATATGATCTGATTTTAAGAAGCTTTAGGAGTACGGCAGAAAAACCTGTTTGGGATATAGCAGTAAAAGTTGATGGCTACTTCTATGTTTTCTCTTCTAAATCAAGAGCAATTTGATTCTTTTGTATAAAAAAATGGTCTCAGTAGAATAAGACTTTTCTAAATCACTAACTGTATTTAAAATATCTCTGAATGGGCTCATAAACTTGTATTAAATTATATACTTAGATTTAACTTTGGTCTCTCCTCCACTAGTATTTTAACTTAAATAGAAGATATTGTGCAGAACTATTCCTTGGATTCAACCTGTCAGCTTTACATTTATGAAATGGATCACAAATGCAACCCACCTCACTTTACATTTTTTACTTTAGATATTCATTCATATTCAATTATTCTGTTGTCTGTCTTTTTCCAACCCCTAGAGAAGTGTCCCATCCTTTTGAATTCTCCACTGGTTAAAAAAATAAGACATAAACTATTCTATTATGCATTTCAAATGTATTCCCAGTTCACTTGTTGTATGAATTCACGTTTAAAACTTGTATTTTTAAAAAGGAAGAGAGAAAAATGTTTTAGTAAAATAACATACTCCACATAACCCTCTCTAGCTGAGTGGTATTATGTGATAAATATAATCTATGGGTAAAATCTAGTTTTTATATTTCATCTTAGTATTTAAAAAGCAGTCTTAAATTATTTTGCATGTGCTTCCAGCAATATGGGGGGGGAGGGGTTGGAGACTTATTTCCTTACACAAATGAGTAAGGGGGAAGAAGCGGCATGTCTTTTCTAAGGTTTAAGCAGTAAGTGATTAATAATGACTCTCACTGGTTTAAGAGTGTCAAGGGAGAATAAATTGAAGTAATTGTTTTACGGAGTTTGCTTTGTAAAAATCTCTGGGCCTTCTCCCAAACATTCTGCCATAAACCTCTCCATGTGACACTTCTCTGCCAACTGAAATGTGACCTACATAAAAAATCGCATTGGTGACAAATAATTTCACGATGTATACATAGAAAATCATCTTATTGTACACTTTAAATATATAGACCTTTATTGTCAATCTCAATCTCAAAAAGACAAATCAACCATTAAACTAACCTTTCCTGACACTCAATAAGTGGTAACTAGAGGGACCGGGAGATCTGTGGAGTAAAAGAGACTTATTATGAATCTCTAACTAACTGACTTTTACATATTTATTATTTAATTCCAATTCTCAGAATCATGACTTTAGTTTCCTAAGATTACTTTTCTTTGTTGTTCTTTATTTTGATTGGGATAATCCTTGGAACATAGAGAACATTTTTTGATGGATCACTGTGGTTCCCTTAAACAGCTAGATCATGAATGATGTCATCTGATCAAAGAAAATCTCTCAATAATAATAAATCACTCCTATGGGTTTTAAGTAAAAAGATCAACAGTAAAATTATATAAAAGTATTTTTATTGTATAAAAAAAGAAAAAAGAGAAAGTCCTTAGAATTATGCTCAAAGATGTGATCAATGTTTACAGAATAAGACTTAACCCCAGATTTTTGTGATTAAAGTCTACAAAGGCCTGTCATTAATTAATTTCTAGTATGGACATTTTAACAATGTTAATCTTCCCAATCCATGAGCACAGAATATCTTTCCATTTCTTTGTGTCCTCTTCAATTTCTTTCAACAATGTCTTATAGTTTTCAGGGTACAGATCTTTCACCTCCTTTGTTAAATTTTATTCTTTTTGTTGTAATTGTAAATAGGTTTATTCTCTTAATTTCTCTTTCTGCTAGTTTGTTTTTAGTGTATAGACATGCAACAGATTTTTACATATTGATTTTGTACTCTGCAAGTTTAATACATTTGTTTATTATTTCTAATAGTTTTTGAGTGGCATCTTTAGGGTATTCTAGATGTAAAATGATGCCATCCACAGAGAGTGACCATTTTACTTCTTCCTTTCTAACTTGGATCCCTTTGATTTATTTCTCTTTCCAAATTGCTCTGGCTAGGACTTAATACTATGTTGAATACGAATGGTGAGAAAACGGCATCCTTGTCTTGTTCCTGATCTTAGAGGAAAAGCTTTCAGGTTTTCCCGAGTATGATGCTAGCTATGTGTTTGTCATATATGGTCTTCATTACATTGAAGCATGTTCCTTATATTTTATTAAGTTTTTAATCATAAATGAGGATTACTTTATCTGTATGTATTGAGATGATCATATTACTTTTATCTTTATAATTTTACTAACATGGTGTACCATGTTGATTAATAAATGGATGCTGAACTATCTTTGCATCCCATGGTGTATGATCCCTTTAATGTATTGTTATATTCAGTTATGAATACTTTGTTGAGGGTTTTTGCATCTGTGTTCATTAGATATACTACCTGTAATTTCTCTTTTTTTGGTGTGATTTTGGTATTAGAGTAATGTTGGCACCATAAAATAAGTTAGAAACCATTTTCTCTTCTTCAATTTTTTGACAGAGCTGGAGAACAATGAGTATTAAATTGTCTTTGAATGTTCAGTAGAATTTACCTGTGAAGCCATCTTGTTCTGGACTTTTGTTTCTTGTCTGGGTGGTTAATCTCCTTACTAGTGATTACTCTATTCAGATTTTCTATTTTTCATGGTTCAGCCTTGGAAGACTGTATGTTTATAAGAATTTATCCACTTCTTTTAAGTTGACCAATTTGTTAGTGTACAGATCGTCATAATATTCTTTTATTGTCCTTTGTGCTAATGGACTGGAAGAAATAATATTGTTAAAATGTCCACATTACCTAAAGGAATCAACAGATATAATACAATCCCTATCAAAATTTCAATGATATTTTTCACAGAAATAAAACAAAAATAGCCAAAGTTATCCTGAGAAAAAATTACAAAGCTGGAGGTATCACACTCTCAGATTTGAAATTATATTACAAAGCTGTAGTAATTAAAACAGCATGGTATTTGCAGGAACAATGAACACCGAAGTCAATGCAATAGAACTGAAAGCCCAGAAATAAACACACACATATATGGACAACTGATTTACAGCACAGGAACAAAGAACATACAATGGAGAAAGAACAGTCTCTTCAATTAATGATTTTGGGAAAACTGAAAAGCCACATGTAAAAGTCTGAAATTAAACCACTATCTCACATCATACACAAAAATCAACTCAAAAAGGAATTGAATGAAAGATGTGACACCATAAAACACATGTAAGAAAACATAGGCAGTATGCTCTCTGACATCAGTCTTAACAAGATCTTTCTCAATATGTCTCCTCAGGCAAGGGAAACAAAAGCAAAAATAAAAGGGACTACATCAAGCTAAAAACCTTCTACACAACAAGGGAAACCATCAACAAAATGAAAAGACAACATACAGAATGGGAGAAAATATGTGTAAATCATATATCTGATAAGAAATTCAAATCCAGAATATATAAAGAACTCCTCATTCAACTAAGCAATTAAAAGCAAACAACTTGATTGAGAAATGAGAAAAAGAACTGAGTAGATGTTTTTCCAAAGACATACAGATGGTCAATATGCACATGAAAAGATGTTCAACATCACTAAATATTAGGGAAATACAATACACACACATACTACTTAAGCATAAAAAAGATGAAATATCTACACATGGCAACATGAATGGACCCTGAGGGTGTTATGCTAAGTAAAATAAGTTATACAGAGGAAAAAATACCATATTATTTCACTCATATATGGAATATGAAAATTAAGAAAAAATTTAAATAAATGGAGAAACCAAACCAAACAAAAACAAACACATAAATAGCAAAAATAGAATAGTGGTTACCAGAGGGCACAGTGGTTTAGGAGAGGATAAAATGGTAAAGGGGGTGAACTGTACACTGCCAGACAGAAAATAAACTGTTGGTGGGAGAAACTTGTAGTGCATACAGGAGGCAAAATACATGAAACTTATACAATGTTTTAAACCAATGTTACCTCAATAAACTACATATGAAACTCATACTGGACTTATATAATGTTTTAAACCAATGTTACTTCAATAAATTAAAAATTAAATTAAGAAAATGTTTTTCTAGTAATTTACTGACAGCTACTTTTTGGAAGACATGATAAATTATTGTGAAATATGCTGCTAAACAATAAGAAATTTACTATAGCATTTGAATGTTTTAGCTGTTAGGCAAAAGTAAATATATATAGTCGTGTATTTTTAAAATAATTATTTGAATCATTTTACTCTGTGTTAAATTTGAGAACCTAATACTTGATAAAGAATTAAGGAAAAGATATTTATCGTGCAATATTAGCCTTGTCATTACAACCATTCATAAAGTTATATTTTTCTGAACTTGATACTATACATTTCCATAAGCTTCTAAATAAGATTTAATCAAATGTATCAATTTTTTTGAATAATGGAAAAAGATAATGAAGTACAATTTGATACCTAATCAAACAGTAAATTATCTCTTTTAAAAATGCTAAATACTGTGCCTAACTTTCATAATCAACCCATTTACTGTCCTAATTTTATGCACGATTAAGCTTAGACACAGTAGGCATGATGTTTAGTATCTTATCAAAACTTAGATATTAGCAGAGAAAGAAGAAAGATTAAGGTTGCCTAATGTTTCAAAATTATTTCATTTCTTGCTGTTCTCTGTGTTCATTGATGGTTATGACTAAAGACAGTAATGGGTATGTTTCTGGAAAATTAGAATTTCATAACAAGCTTCAGTATTGTGTATTTCTCTACATAAGAAAAAAATCTTATATCTGCTAACCCCATCATTCTATTATATTTCATTAACTATTTTACATACGTCCACCCCAATTTAGCAATCTAGAACTTTTACAGAGATGAGTAAATAGAGAACAATTATAATAATAAACTAAATGACATTTTATGTAGAATGGTATCTGGGTGGCCTCACAATTGGAATTTTTTAACAGCAACAGTCAAGCTTTCTATGTATGTATGTTTAGTTTTTCTAATACAGTAAGAATACTTAACATAAGATTTACCCTCTTAACAGATTATGTGTACAACTCTTAACTATAGGCGAAATTTTATACAGAGCAAATCTCTAGAACTTATTTATCTTGTATTACTGAAACGTTCCACTGGTTCACTAATTTCTGATTTCCTCATTCTCTTTGTTCCCAGCAACCACTGTTCTGCTCTCTGCTTCTATGAGTTTGACTATTTTAGATACCTCACTTTAAGTGGAAGTATGCAATATTTGTCCTTCTATGATTGGCGTACTTCACTTAGCATAGTATCCTCAAGGTTCATCGGTGCTTTTGCATACTGCAGGATTTCCTTCTTTCTTAAAGCTGAGTACTATTTCATTTTATACTACATATTCTTTATCAATTCATTTGTTAATGAACACAGGTTATTTCCACATCTCAGCTATTATGAATAGTTCTGAAATGAACATGTGAGTACTAACATCTCTCTGAGATCCTGATTTCAACTCTTTTGAATAAATATCCAGAAGTGGGATGGCTGGATCACATGGTAGCTCTATTTTTAATATTTTGAGGAACCCCCATGCCACTTTCCATAGTGGCTGCACCATTTTGCATTCCCAGTGTACAAAGTTTTATTTCTCCATATCCTCACCAATAGTTCTTGTCTTTTTTTTTTTTTTTTTTTGTCTTGTTTTGTTTTTTGGTAACAGCCATCATATCAGGTGTGAGGTAATACCTCATTGTGGTTTTGATTTGCATTTGTCTGATACAGGTGATGTCAACATTTTTTCGCATACCTACTGACCATTTTTACGTCTTCTTTAGAGAAATGTCTTATTATTCTTACTAGTCTCTCTTTCCCACTTTTCCTTTTTTCTCTCCTTCCTTTCTCCCTTCCTCCCCCCTTCTTCCTCCTCCTCGCTTTGTTCTCTCTCTCTTCCCTTCCTTTCTTCTCTTTCCTTCTGTAACAAGGTGCAGGAAGGATTCAGTATTGCTGATTTTTTATGAAGCATCCTTTTCCTAAATGTGTATCTGTGTCTCTAATGTGTGAGCATATCCATACATTTTCTTTTTTAGAGCCTACATATCAGAGGACTTCTTGAAAAAATAAAATAAGTACTTGAAGTAATTATTTTCCTTCATCATAGAGAAAAGAAAGAAGCCTACAAATAACTTTTTCTTTATTTTCTGGTAGCCTGCCACAGATGAAGCTTATACTAATTAGAAACCGTCTGGAGGCATGAGAGCAGATTGAGCCTTCGGCTGGAAGTGCTTCCTGACAGGTGGTTCACCACAAAGCAACATTACAATTACCTAACACACTGTTTGATTTGTGTAAACCTCATTACCACTCACATTATTTAATGAACTATGAGCATTCCTTCACCTCCCTGCAGATTGCAGTGCTCCATTTCCATTTCAATTCAGCAATGAAGACTGCATGGTTTAAACCTATTTGCTTTTTTAAGCAAATATTGCTTTGAATTTATAATTCTGAATTTGAATAGAAGTTTTAAAATACCTACCTAAACCCAATCAGTGAAACAGGCATGCAAAGTTTGTTCATAATATTAATAATATTATTAAGGTTTAACCTCTTGGGTTATAGTTCCCCCCTGAATAAAAGAGTAAAACTGATTTTTCCCAATATGTAGGAATGTGTATGCTCAGTGTGTGTTCCCAGGTGTAGTGAGGTGGAAAAGAAGCAATTATCCAGATTCAAGCTTCCAACCACAAAACTGCCTCAATTCTTAAGTTTTCTTTGTATGTGCCTGCATAATCTGAAAGTCCATTTGAATGAAACCAAAATGTTATATTTTCTTTTTAAAAAGTCTTTCTTTATATCTACCTTAGCCTAACAGTTCATGTTTTAATATCTTATGAATTTTCTGGTCTGAAAACAGAACAAAAGTTTATTTAAAGTTTCCAAGAGAAGTGATTCTGACAAAAAGACTTGATTACAATAGTGTTTTCTATAACTTATTCCATAAAAATTATTTTTCTAGGTTGCCTTATGTGCCTAGTATTGTGTCACATCCTTATAATAAACAGACTCATGATTTCTTTTTACTGCATGGAGCTAAAGTTCTATCAGTTTTCAAGTTGAACAAAATTTCACTTCAACATACTTTCCAGGTATTTATCACTGTTGTCTACTTACAGAAGCTTCCATTCCTATCAAATGGTTTAGTTAATAGCCCTAGACACTCCCCTATTCTAGAAATGCCCTCCTAAAGGCACCCTCTATTTTTTAATTCCCGTGCTCACTTATCAGCAAGGAAGCAACTGAAGCCAGTTCTGCCGGACTTCAAAGACTGATCCTTTAACATTGTCTCTCTGACTTTCCACATCCAGCAAAAATACTCTATAAGTCCTGATAACCTAACCACGCTGCAGTTACCACCTACCCACTCCCCTAATCCATGACATAATACAAAAGTTGCTCACTTGTTCATTTCCAATGTAGTTTCTAGAAAATCTGTTCATTGGAGACACTCAGAAACTCCGTCAAATGGAAGCTTCGTCTGTACATATATTTCCATTATCACAGGGAGGGATGAGATAAAAAGAAAGTGATAAATCACGCAGTAACCATGGCAGAGTAAAAATGAAATTTTTACTCCTATGCCATTTATTAAGTGATGGAGTTTAATCCCTGTCCTTTGCATCTGGCCTGATCCCTGTCTGAATTCCTAACTTAGAAACTGGGAGTTATAATAAGATGTGTGAAGGTGCTACATTTTGGGGTGGTTTATCACACAGCAATACACAAGCAGAACAGACTCTTAAAGCCTTCACTCAATGACACGTGTTCATTTCCTCTCATGATAAACTGGCCAAATTAATGCCAAATTTGTATGATCAAATTCAATGATTGTAACTCTCATGATTATAACAAATACCACTTTTTTTAAAAGCACTCTGCCTCCCGAATATTTTAGAGATTATTTAATTGGCAATACTTGGGTGCTTCTCTTGGTATATGTTCTATTATTTTGAATTGATATCTTAATATTTTCCTTTAATATTGTCTTTAATGATTTGTTGTAGAATGTGTTCTAATCCCTGAAACATAAAGATACCAGAAAAAAATAAAAAGACAACTCAAATAGAGAAGCAGTATGAGCCAAGTCAACAAGGCAGGGATGACCACTGTGGGTAAAAGTAATAGTAGATTTAGAAGAGGAATAGAAAATTAGAAACATTAGAGAAAAGATATCAGACAGAGTAGGCTAGTAGTAAATGGTAATAGAGCTGGAATACCAGACAGACGGTTTTGTGTATATTTGATATATTAATTTTGGTAAGTATTAGATCATAATGAGTATGAATTTGAGCACAGCCTTCTCTGGCAAAGATGCAGTTTGAGTCTGAAGAGGACAGAACTACAGAGAGTTATTAGAAGCTGTTTTGTAATTCATATGTTCTAGAAGGAAGCCAGGGTCACCCCCAAATACGCCCCTTTGACATAAAAATTATCCTGAACTGAAGACAATTAAGAAGCAGTAAACCCAGAAAAAGCTCCACCATTCTATGCTTAAAGACAGGACATAAATCTTCCTTATACTGGACAGACTTAGCCTAAAAACCACACCAGAGGAATCCACAAACAAAACTCACTCCCTTCGTTTCGTTTCCCCCCATTTGTTTTCCTTCCCACAGTTTGCTGCCCTTGGAAGCCTAAAACTGCTTTCCTTTGTCATATCATTTTCTGTACATTTACTGTTTCGTGTTGAAGATGTCACATAAGCTGCAGTCCTAAACCAGTACTTTTGAGTGACTTTTCTTTTAGGTTTCTCCCACATCATATAACCACACACACTGATAAAGAGTTTGTTTCTCTTCTTAATCTTTTTGTTAAAGAGTATCAGCTGAAAAGCTAGGATGGCTAGAGGTGAAGTTTTGCCTTGCCTACAGAGACAGTATTAGCAGTGGTGGTAATAGAAAGATAAAAAATAATCTGAAAAAATCTTCAAAATGCCAGGAGCAAATGATGCTTATAAGGCTTCTATATGAATACAAGTTACCTTGGCTGGGAACCTGGAAGGATAAATTGTACTGCCACAATAGAACGGAAGAGTTTAGAAGGCAAGCTAAATTACATTAGAAAGTGGAATCAATTTGTAGATTTATCCTGTATGAATTAGGGTATCTATCCCAAGACAAGTAAATTAAAATAAGAAAATCAAAACCAAAATAGAAAATAAAACATTCAAGGAAAAATAAAAACAGTAAGTATTGAGAAATTCAAAAGGACTTATTTTTTTCTGGGGTGCATGTGTGATTTTAGTCTTCAGCTAAAGCAATTTACTAATGTCTATCATTTGAAAAAATAATAACAGAAATTCAATTCCCAGGGTTTAAAAGAAAATAGTAATCAACTATTTACTATATAATTGTATACTATATATCTACTCTGAGTACCTAGTCACAAAAAATTACACATAATAAAGTTAAACATAATAAAAACTTATACAAAGTGAAAACATTTGACAACGTACTAAATCACACGTGTACAAAGCTGAAATACTCGATGTATGCCACATGCTAAACTATCTTAGATTCTGTTAAAATTTCACTCTATTAGGTGAAAAAAAAAAATGTGGTCACTTGGAATGAAGTCTTTAAGAATCTACATGCAATGTTACACTATCCCATGCCGGATTTTTGGTGGGAATGTGCAAGAAGTTTGGCTTGGGCAAATTTTTAAATGAATAAGAAAAATCTTTCTCAGTAAGTGAATGCAAAGATTATACAGGTTCAAATAACTGAAAAGGTTCACAAGCCATACTCATGAGGCTTTTATTGAAATATAAATAATAAAATACAGAAGGGAAAAGAGAGCTCAGGTAAGCACTGAAGTGCTGATTGTGTCTGAGACACAACCAAGTACAAGCTCCAGAGCATCCTTTTCATTCACATAAGGTCACACTTACTCTGGACTGTTCTTGGGGAGCTTAGGCAAAAGTGTCCGGTGGTGTTTTCTATTTCCATCTAGTCACATAACCAGTCAAGCTGCCTAATTTTAATTCCACGTCATGAAATTTCCTGTTATTATATATTTTTAAAAAGCATGATTTTTAAAAATGATATAGAGTATCATCATATAGATCTACCTTCATTTAAAACATTGTCAAAAAGATAATTACTTCTCATTTTTTTATACTTGGTAATTTTTGCATAATTTTTAATAATTATTCTATAACATCACAATCATAAATAATCCCGCAATTTAAAAGGAAAAAAAAAGCCAACAGAAAGCCATCAACAAACAAAGCCCTGGATGCTGCAGAGGGGGATTTTGTTGGTTTGGAAAGGCTCCCTCAGTATGTTATCTTGATCAAGAGTCAAAGCCAGATTTTTAGGAGTCATCAGAGACAAGGATAGAGTTGTCTTCCTCCAGCTGTAAAATACCTGTATATCCTACATACTGGGAGAGTATGAAAAAATCCTAAGTGATTATCTGTTTTTTCAATAAGGTTTGAAATCAACTTTAGAAATGTATGTATTCTTTGAATAATGACACACTGAAAATGTTGCTGTTTATGGAAATTTAACAGCTAAACAGAACGAGAACTAGAATGGACATGAACCAGACTAAATTTTTCCATAAAACCCATTAAGTTGTCTCATTTTTACAGAAAATTTCCATTTTCTTTCATGTGTAAGATAAAGTTTTTCTTTTCAATTGAATTTTAGGATACAATCATGAAAACTTGTGTAAAACAGAATTCCAAAGCATTGGAATTGTTTTCTAAGAATACAGCCAAATGATTTTTAAATATCTTTTGCAGGTAGACCTTGGGGAAAATTGTATACATTAAATTTGCCCATGATGGTTTAACTCTTCCATTATCTTCTTTTCCTTCCTGTACAAGTTCTATTCAGTATTATTTTCTCTAAATTCCAACATTAGTAATGGGGTGGGGAGTAAAGCAGTTTGCCATTAATTCTCTTCTCACCCGATTCCTAAGGGGCCACTCCCAAGGGAAGAAAAAAGAGCAAGTGACCCAGGCTAATGTCCCTGTCAACACAGTCTTATGGGAAAATAAGTAACATTCTCTAGAGGGAGAATCTATTGCTATGGAATATTCTCAACAGATGTCCCTGGCAAAGCATTGCTTATGATGGGGAAATGCAGAATCTGTGGATCTGTGAGGCATGGCTCCTTGAAGAATGCTACATAAGCTGTACAACTCTTTGGGTATAAAATGGGGTTGTCTACTTTGGGCCATAGAGGGTCCATCTGATATAAGAAAGGACAGGAGGGCTGGTTGTAATGTGTGTGTGTGTGTGCACACACGCAATTGGGGTAGAAAGGTGGGAAGGGCAATGCTCACCATGTCATGGACCTTTCTCTGCTTTTTCTAAGCTTCTTGATTTCCTAGACCCTTGAAATCTTAATACATGTGACTCTGATTTAGCAAACTAATCCATTGTAATAGCTCAGTAACTTATAATATTCTGTGCTTTGCTGTGGCTAATATAATTATCCTAAGGGATACTTCCATTTGGACAGGTGATAAATGCTTGAAATACATAACTTGTTTCTAATTTTATAATGTCATTCATTTGCAAAGACAGCATAATAGACGGACTAAGTAAAAAGCCTATTGTTTTTTAGTTTTGTTTTGTTTTTCTGTTTTATTTTAATAAGAAGGCCTGAGTTATCAGCTCTTCTGAGTATTGATTTTACTGTCCTCTCTGACTTGTGATCCCACATTGTTTTCCTTTTCAATTTTCCTGGCTTCATTATCACTATGGGACCTTTTTATTTTTTGAATAGAATTTGTGCATACAGTGTCAAGGATTTCTTACGTTCCACACTAAAATTAAGTTCTCTTTAGGATCAGGTCACATCTGATATTCCTTTATACTAAGCACAATGGTTGGCTAATAATATATTCATATTATAAATCTGAATAAAGATAAAAAAAGAAAGTCGTTTTAGGAGTATAGTTATAACTACCCCTCATGTTTTTAAAATATACTGGCCATGTAGTCATAGGCATTTATAAGGGCAATCATTTCTGTGTGTAGTGAGTGTGAATAACCCAACACCAAAAGAAATATATAGACAGTGTAATTTTTACATGTATAATCAAATAGAATATTAAAATTAATTGTTTGCAAAATATGCACACTGTTACCAAGCAGGCAAAGAGAGCCCTTAGAGAGTAAACGAAGACTTAATTGCACTGAAAGTTATTTTTCAAAGACACAAAAATCCTGTAGGGGAGGTGTAACTGGAGTTAAATTTATAAATTTATATATTTTTTGTTATAAGGAGGGAATCTATTCAAATATCACATTAATCAACCAGGAGGAAAAAATTACAAGAATATAAGCAACTGGTAAAAGCATGTTTTTTCTGAATGAGGTATATTAATATGAACAAAATATTTACTGAAAACTCAGGAATACTTCATTAGATTGAAAGAAGAAATAACATAGATATAGAAAAAATTATTCCAATATTTAATATTTCAATGCAAAGAGGAAAATTTGCAAATTACTGGGGGTAGGAATCCATGAAAGATGTAGAAAAATAACTATAATTAATACTAACAGGAAAGTCTCAATTTATTAAATTTTCTCCTATACTTTAAGAATTTAAAAGTATGTTACAATGATGTAGTGAAAGGATTGACTTTCAGAATATGCTTCTGGTAATTACAATCATTTTAATGTTTTATACCTACAGGCGTATAATCATGATTAATACCCAAGGTGGTTTTCTGAGTCAACTCATTAAGCTTTATAAAAAAAAAAAAAGAGTAAATTACATTTCCTATCATCGTTAGAAAGTTAACTAACACCATATAGAAATGTTTTCAGCATTTTTTTTGAATAAAATGAGTTTATACAGGCCAATTTAATCTTAACTAATAATTTCAAAGATTTGAACATAAAGGAAAAAAGTCAGTATTATCCAAGACATTATAGAACATAAAGTAAGAAAGTGGAAACTACTTAACTGGGAAATTTAAAATAAATTCTAAAATACAAGTTATCATTAATTTTGAACTTCTGTTAAATTATAACACTTTATAATATTAAAATCTGAGATGCAGACAGTGAGTGGTATTATATGAAGGGACCTACACTACATTACAAAATGTGATGGCTTTATATAGCACGTTCAGAAATTCTTTGAGGCTCCTTTCTTCAAAAGGCCCATGAAAATATTAGGGATAGTTTTTTTTTTTTTTTAACTCCTGTGTAATCAGTGGTATGTTAGTGAATGTTTAATAACCAACTCATAAAGGGAAGATAAATAATCCCTGACTTGTAGCATTTGCTGATCTCTGTGGTATAAATATCCCCCATGCTGGCTGATTTTAAGCTACCAACCAAAGTGAAATCACTGAACACAGATGGAAGAAATGCACGGAAGCACACCAACCAAACAGCATTTCTACCACACAGGTATTTCAGACATAAAAACACTGAAGAGCACAGATAACAGTAAAAATTAAGAAAATTAAGAAATATTGTGTTTTGAGTATGGAGTCCCTTTTTAAATGTAATTTACTTAATTATAAATTTATATAATTTAATTTTTAATTATAGTTGAATTTTACAAGGAGTTCATGAAATCCCTGAAAATTTAACAAACATTAATCTTAAATTGTGTATTAATGTGTCTATTTTCTATGAGATTAGATAACTGAATATTATATTTTTTGAGGGTTAAGTGACTGCATCCTACAGCTTTTGATTTGTAATTCAACTATATCACATAACTACATTAGTAGGCACCTAGTGAGTATTTTTGTTCAATTATTTCATATTGTGGATTCATAATTAACACTAAACATTATGACTACTGAAGTACAGGTATTTAAAATTGAATTTGCCTATTAATATTTATAGTGTACACATAGTTTTGAATATAACCTTTATGCATTATATTTAAGGAACAAAAAATTAGGCTTTCTTGCCTTAGCAATAATTAATATGAATTTCTTTAATCATCATGGGATTCCAATTCCAAAAAAATAAAAATTGACATAATCGATTTATTTTCTTGCATAGTTCTAATCCTCAAATGTTGGAAATTAACAATGTGTTTCATAATAATTCATGTAAATAAGTAACTCTAATTTTACCATACAATGATGTAGCAGTATATCACATTGTGATTGTAACTTTAATTTCAAAGTTGGATGAAATACACAGAAATTCAAATATTTGAATTTCTAGTCATTGAAGATCATTGTACATCATTACATTATCTTCAGAGTACTTTAAACTTTCTTTTTTGGAAAGAAGTCAACCTAGACTTAAAAGTGTTAGAGAAAGACATAGTGCCTTTTTGTTATACATAAGGAAGCTGACACAGAGTACCCCTAGAGTAGACTGAACAATCTCTCCTAAGATGTTCATGTCCTAATTTCCAAAACCTATAAATACATTGCCTTACATGAAAACAGAGACTTTACAGATACAATTAAATTAAGAATCTTGAAATGGTGAGATTATTCTGGATTACTTGGGTAGGTCCAATGTAATCAGAAAGGCTTTCATAAGAGGGAGACTACAGAGTCAGAGTTGAGAGGCAGAAGGAGATTGGAGTCCAGAAACAGAAGTCAGAGAGAGATCTGAAGGTGTTTCTGATGGTCTTGAAGATGGAGGAAGGGACAACAAGCTAAGGAACGCAGATGGCCTCTAGAAGCTGGAAAAGACAAGAAAACAGATTCCCTCTTAGACCAACCATTCAGAAGGTATGCAGGCTTGATGACACCTTGACTTTAGGGCTCTAAACACCTAGAATAGTAATATAATAAAGTTACGTTGCTTTGAGTTACTAAATTTGTGATAATTTGTTATAGCAGCATCAGGAAATTAATATATTACTTATATGACTTCTCAGCTCTCCTATAAACAGATATTCCAACCTGGGGCTCTACCTCAATAAATGTTTTATTCTACAGTACTATTCCTTTGCATTCCAAAATTTCACTCCCAGTTTTAAAACACTGAAAGGTCACTGTAACTGTAAATCAAATAGCTGTATAAGCAGACAAAGATTAACATACAAAATCCTAACAAAGGGGAAAAAATAAAACTATGCCATGAAATTAAAAGCTTTAAAGGAGATTCATTTATTCTAAAATAAGGTAGACCAAATTATCTGAAGTAGAGATACACAAATATACATGAAGCAATGAGTAAGAATATTAGTAACTAGGTTAACAAAACAGTCTTTCAAACTCAACGACATTAGGTATATGAATGGAAAAGCTTTATCTTGTCTGTTACTTTTTGTGTATCTCATACTTAGCACATGATTGGCCTATATAGTACTTGGTTTGTAATCATCTGTCAAATACACTTCACCTAAAAATTGAAGGATAAATAACAACTCAACATAAAGATGTATTCAAGGCAATGTAATCTTGTTTTTTAAGCAGGAAAAAAACATTGTTAAAACTTCCAAAAAATTTAATGCAAACATTTTCATTGTTAACAAAATGTGAATATGCTAAATGTTTTCTAATATAGATTGCTGTTATCTTCAATGAACCATAGGTTCATTTTATGAACCATTAAGTGAGTCAATGTTCCAATTGTACTGGAACAAAAGCCTTCTAAAATTTGGGAGCCTAAAGAGAATTGGTAATTTTAAAAGGAGGTGATGACTGAGAAGCAGAAAGCATGGACAACACCAAAATGTAGTCAGAACAGCAAAAGATGAGTCAAGGAATGACCTGCACTAGATAATAATTTAATATAGCAGGGGACTTTAAATCCTAGAAGGTCTAAGTAAAGGAATGAAAATCATCAGGCAAATTTTAAATTTAAGTTTAAATTCAAGTGATTATTAAATGGGATACTGCTGGTCTAATTTATCATAGGGTTTTTAATCTAAGATGAATTGCAGGGACTCAGAGAACATGCTGTGATACGTTCTGTGTATTCTGTTGGCATATGAAAATCACAAATTAGTAATTCTAAAATAGGTTGTGAATCATAGATCTAGATCAACTTTTATGGATAACACCTTTTCACAAAGAGATCAATTTTGAAATTACAATGATCTGTTTCTACCATCATTAAAGTACAGGCTTCATAAAGCTTAATGTCAACAAAAGTGCCACAGACATGTTATACTAAGATGTTAGGTAGGTTCATACATTATCATATCTTTAAAATATCTCATACTTTTGTATCCTCCATTTCCATTTTGGGAATCATAATCTAGAGTTCCTATTATCCTATACATCTATTTTAAAACTTTGGAGTAACATTGGAAAATCAATTTATAGGCAATTTAGATATGACTTTTTTTGAGGTGTCATAACTTGTTTATATATATATACTTATATGCATATATATTCTTTAAATTGTAACAAAATTCAAGAGAATAGTATAATAAATATGCATATATCCATCACCCACCTTCAACTACCATCAACTCATGACCAATATTGTTTTATGTATACTCCCTTATTTATAGCTCTCACCTCCAGATTATTTTGAAGCAATCCCAGGAGTCATTTCATCAAAAATATTTCCTTTGTGTTTCTAAAATATGCCTTTTATTGTTATTTATCCTATATCTTTTATACCTATAATTTGTATTATTTTGTTTTCCTTCTATTAATTTGCTAATTATATATTTTTACTATTATTAGTGTCTACTGAATGTATCTTTAACATTTCCAACAAATAAGAATTCTTAGTTTCACCAATTCTGAAAGTTGTAGAACTTTAGATCCTTTAAAATTTGTTTCCCCTCGATAATGTTTTTCCTTTTTTGGAAAGCATTGCTTTACCTAATGTAATCTGAATGCTACAAGACACTGTAATTATTCTGCTCTTTGTTGGTATTTATTTTATTGACCTACATATTTACCTTCTGTGATGGTCTTCATTTCCCCTGAATAATCATGTTTCTGTCTGGGAACTTTTTCTTTTACCAGAACTGTGTTTAATTTCTTTAAGTGCAGTCCTGTGGTGACAAATTTCCTTGGTCATCATTTGCTTAGAAAAGGCTTTACTTCATTATCTCTTTTAAAGAATGTTTTCACTGGGCAAATGTTTCTAGATGTGTTTACTTCCTTGTATCATTTTAAAGATGTCTTTCATCACTTTCTGGCTTTCAGTATTTCTGTTGAGTAGTCACCTATCTATCATATTGTTGGCCCTTTCAAAGTAATGTGCCTTTTTGTTCTGACTGCTTTTAAACCTTTTTCTAAGGTTACCAATAGGTTTATCTTCTATGCATGAGTGTGGCTTTCTTTGGTTTTGAGGTTTGCTAACTTCCTGAATCTGAGGGTTGATATCTTATCAGTTTTGAAATTTTTCAGCCATTATCACTTCAAATAGTATTTTTACCGTATTATCTCTTTTGTTTCCTTTTGAGATTTCACTAACAAACAAGTTCGACCATTCTGGTATAACTCACAAGTCTCTTCCTTTCATCTATTAAAATACTTTTCATATTTTATTAAGAGTATTTTTTTATTGACCTGTCTTTGAGTTTACTGATCCTTTATTTTCTAGTGAAGCCATCAGTGAGTTCTTAATTTTTTTCAATTCTAGAATGTTCATTTTATTCCTTTTAAAATAGATTATAATTATTTCAAAACCCTCATTCTGCTTTTTTCTTATTCAAAAAATTTTGTTTAGTAAGTTTATCATAGTTATTTCAAAGACTACATCTGCTAGTCCCAGTAACTAGACCATCTGTGTATTCCACATATATTGTCTGTCTTCCCCTTGATTATCAGCCATTGCTTTTATCTGTCACATGCTTTATCATTTTTTATTGTTATTATATGTTGAAAATTGCGTATCCCCCCCCCCAAAAAAAAAATCCAGATGTTCTCATCTTTCACCAATCATGGATCTCTCTTTACCTTATTAAGTAATAGAATCAAGAGCTGAGCAGGGTCAGGCTAGATTGCAGGGTTAGTAAAAGTAAGTGCAGCTTAACTTCACCCTTGTTTTTAAGGCATGACCCTCCCTGATGTACTCTGGGAGATCAAGCTGTGTCCTTCAGAGACTCCAAATCAAGCTCTCTTTTTACAGCTTCAAGAAATTCAAAATTGGGCAGTATCTTAAGGGAAATAAAACTGTTGTGCTCAAGGTAAATATCCTTCCTAACAGGTTTTTTTTTCTTTTTTTTAAGAACTATAAGATGAGGGACATCGACTCTATCTTTTATAGACTTTCAACCTAGTTCCCCAGTCTCCTACACGGCATCAGAACTCAACAAATGTCCAATGAAAAAAAAAATACCTATTAGTTTCTTTCTCTCTAGGTCCAGTTGCTCCCATCAGCCTCACATGACCGCTACATTGTAGGCTCATTTCTATTTCTCCTAACAGATGTTTTTTTTGGTTTGGAAAAATCCCAATATTTAGCCCATTCCAAGGATTAATGAACTCCCAGAAGAGAGCATCACCTTCTGTTGGAAAAGTTCTCTTCTGTCTGAAATATTTGCTTATCTAATCCTCATAGCATTACAACTCTTTGATATCATTATAATATTATCTTATAATTTATGCAAGGTCTTTTTTTTTTTTTTTTGGTTAAGCTGTATGAAATTTCCAGTATTTTTAGGTCAGAAACAAATTGCCCCAAGAGATTTAGCCAGCCATGACCTACCATGTTTTATTCATAAGCAGAATTTTGAAATAAAAAAGATTTTTTACAATATATATTTAGCAAAATTGCAGCCTGCAAACACTGTTTATATTTTAAGTCCAATTAAATAAGTAATTTATTTATACAATGAACAGCTAATACATGCCTTTTATTATTCTCAGACTTAGTGTTACATGTTGAATATATAATTGGCAAAACAGACTCAATTCCTACCTAGATGAGCTGAAAACTTTAATCAGGGAGACATCTTTGCCCACAAATTCATACAAATACATAATCTAAAACTTTATTCAGAGAAAAAATTCTGTTGAGCTATGAGAATATTTATAAAATGGACCTAATCCAGTCTGAGGAGTTTAGATAAGGCTTCTGTAAGAAAGTGGCTTTTAACTTCAGAGCTGAATAATGCATTAAAGCTAGGATTTAACATGTAGATAAGTACAGAACTATATAAATGTAGATAAATGGAAATATATTCACCAGAAATGAGTGTACCTTAGTGAAACAATGATTCATAATCCTATAATAAGACATATTGGCACATGAAAAGATGCTCAATATTGCTAATTATCAGAAAGATTCAAATCAAAACTATAATGAGGTATCACCTCACACTGGTCAGAATAGCCATCATTAAAAAGTCCACAAATGATAAATGCTGGAGAGGTATGGAGAAAAGGGAATCCTCCTACACTGTTGGTGGGAATGTAACTTGGTGCAGCTACTATGGAAAACAGTATGGAGATTCCTTGAAAAACTAAAAATAGAGATACTATATGATTCAGCAATCCTATTCCTGGGCATATATCTGGAGGACACTTTAATTCAAAAAGATACACGCTCTGCAATGTTTACAGCAATAGTATTTACAGTAGCCAAGACATGCAAGCAACCTAAATGTCCATCAACAGATGACTGGATAAATAAGGTGTGTGTGTGTGTGTGTATGTATACTATGTATACATACACATACACACACACACACACACACACACACACACACACACACACCATGGAATACTACTCAACCATAAAAAAGAATGACATAATGCCATTTGCAGTAATGTGGATGGACTTAGAGATTATCATACTAAGTGAAGTAAATCAGAGAAAAACAAATAACACATATCACTTTATGTGGAATCCAAAATATGATACAAAGGAACCTACTTACAAAACAGAAACAGACTCACAAACAGAAAACAAACTTATGGTTACCAAAGGGGAAAGAAGGGAGGGATAAATAAAGGAGTTTCAGATTTCAGATACTACTATACAAAATAGACAAACAAGGTCCTACTGTGTAACAGAGAACTATATTCAAAATCTTATAATAACCTACAATAAAAAAATATGAAAAGGCATATATATGTATAACTGAATCACTATGCTGTACAACAGAAAATAACACAACATTGTACATCAACTATACTTCGATTAGAAAAAAAATAAGACACATAAGATTGTGTGAATACCCTGAGTGTTGTTTAATCTGAATTTGGTGGGCCAGAGTACGTTCCCACAGAATTTTCCATCTAAGCTCACATAGGAAAGGTA
Source organism: Camelus ferus (assembly GCF_009834535.1). Taxonomy (NCBI): domain Eukaryota; kingdom Metazoa; phylum Chordata; class Mammalia; order Artiodactyla; family Camelidae; genus Camelus; species Camelus ferus. The sequence continues at coordinate 86,246,953 of NC_045696.1, read as the reverse complement.
AGTTGATGTCAGTCATGAAAAAAACAGGGAAATCTTATATTTTAGACAGAGGGAATTACAGAGAAAAACATAACAGTCCTTTAAAATGTTTGGAAATAAGTTAGATAAAGATAAAAAAAAATAGCTATTCAAGGATTTTCATCAGGGAACTGACATGATCTGTTAAGCATTTTACAGAATTTACTCTGAACTCAACGTGGTAAAAGATTTAGAGAGAAAAAGCCTATCATCAAGAAGCGGTGACTATTCCAGGATAGAAATGACTAATCAGAATTCCAGAGAGCACTGTGAATAGTGGCTATTTTGAGGAATTTTAGAAGACTGGTGTGTCAGGGATTTTCATTTGATTTAATCTAGGGTTTAAGAGAGGGAAGATAATACAGGAAATACAGGTAGGAAGCAGCAAGTTTGTCATCTGAGGGATATAGACTGGAATTTGATATTGATGAAGTCAATTTTTAATGAGAGTGAAATTTAAAACATAGCCTATGTGGGCAGTTGGCTGCAGTTGTGCTGAGATAAAGGTCATTAGTGTTTAGAAAGGTAAAACAACTAAGAGGTTAGGATATGTAAGATTAATCAAAATGGATATTGAAGCCACTCAAGTGAATAGCAACTGGAAAGATGTACCAGGTAGAATGATATTGAGAAGGTTTAGAGGGTATAAAACTTTTAATATCAGAGAAGAGTGCTGAAGATGGGGGATGCCTGAATTATCCGTTGGTCAGAAGACATCAGACATCACTTTGATCATGTTAATTCCACTTATACTTATTCGTGCTTTAATTGTAGAAATATGCATATGCTGACACTTCTGTTTTAATATTAGTATGAAGAAAGAAAATGTGCTAGCCATGCAAGTAAATCACAAGAACACAGGAGAGTAATTCATTTGGAAAACAGGGACAGCTTTAACAGCAATATGATATAAACCTAAAGAGTAAATTTTAACTTATACAAATACAGCAAACTGCTTTTGTGAAACAGAGTTCAGTACAACCATGAAGAAAAGAATGACTCTTTAATTTTACCTGGGAGAAGTAAATGGATGGATACTGGCACTGACAAGAATGTTCCTTCCTGTGCTTATATTTTTATTAAAGACGTCAGACGAGTTTTCAATTTTAGTTAAATGCTGCTACATTCAAGAAACGTGGCCTTCGAAAATGGCACAGAGAAGCAAAGGAGGATATATAAGGCAATCCTGACAATATTTAAATCAGTCCTAACCCCTAAGTGCGTATCAGAAGAAGATAAATTAATGTACAGTGGTCTCAAAATTTTTGCATTTTCATAGAGAAAAAGAACATTCTTTCCTAAAAGAGTATTTCTAAAAATAAAAGATTTTAACATGCTGGTTTTTGCTTACCTGCTCTTGTGAAAAATCATATTCAGATATTCAATTCAGGAAAAAAAATATCCCTGAGTGTGTAAGAGGCTAAGGAAACAGCGACAGCTACAGCAGTAGTTAACATAACATTTGTAAGTGATATCCATCACAAATCAAATATATCTATTTCTTCTTCAGTCTGGAGAGCGGGAGCCCGGCGGCGGCTCATGTGTGTGTGCTATCTAAGCAGTGAGAGGTAAAGCATTCAAATCCTCTTTACTGTAACGAGAATGGAGAAACCTGCTTCAGCTAACTCTGAAAAAACCGGTCGTCTCACGCTCAAGTGATGTGTAAGTGTAAAGCGGTTCCCCTTGTGAGGACATGAAGGAAACTTCTCCACTGGACAGTAATTCTGGAACGCTGTATCACAAGACAAATCAGAACCAAGGGGCCATACAGAATTCTTCTTTGATGTCTGTGTGTAACACACACACACACACACACACACACACACACACACACACACACACATATAACTCTGGACAGAGAATATAAATCAGAAAAGAAATAAATAGAAATTTAATCTTAAGCCTTGATTTCTCCTGGCAAGTAAATATCTAAGTCATTTCCCATATATGACTCCTTACGTTCCACCTCTGTCTTGCACATGTCAATACCTCTGTCTGCCCGTTGAATATCTATTACATCCTTCTCCAAATCTGATTATTTCCTAATTACTTCAAGAGCTAAGGCCATGGTCACCTTTTTCAAAAGCCATCACTGCTTTCATGTTCTGCATCCAGACTAGAGTCAAAACTGATGTTAGCAACTAGTATTAGTGGGTATTAATGGAACACCTTAAAAGCCGACGTATTCAAAATAAGAAAAGCAAAGTTCAAAGGCAGAAAATGTAAAAATGGCTACACAAAGCCTCCGGCCCCCTGTGTCAGACATGGAGAACACTTTACTACTCTGGCCAACTCTGTAAAAAGTACCTGAAACTGACAAGCTTTCAGTTTAGACTAAAGAATTCTATTCTCTGCTTTAAACCAACACTTTACAAAGTTTGCCAATTGGTCTATAAATAAGCTTTCCCTAGTTTGCAAGGGAAAAAGTTGTGAAAAATTAGAATCAATGTAATTAGTTCTTTATATGACAATATTTATTAAAACTGAAAGACTGCCCTGTGTTTAAAGATAATGTTCTTCCTACATTTTGGTGATAATAAATGATAATTTGGATTATTTGTCTCATTTGTTTTCATTCCGTAAATTAAGTATCAGAAATCATATGCTAGTTACTGATTTTTCCTCCTAGTCTATAAAAATCAAAGGGTTCTACTGCCACTTAGTTACTCTCTAGATAAAATTCTTTTTGATAAGGGGATATCAAAGAATTTAGTAACTGTGAAAAACATTCTCAGTTCTTCAGGAGATTTTTAACCCTCATTTTTTCATTCATTCCCTCAAAAAACATTACTAAGCCTTACCACGTGCCTGACAGTTTCCTAAGCACCTAGGGTATCTGTGAAAATGCCAGATAAATTTCCTCCTCTAATGGACCTTAAATTCTACTTCAGGGATAAAGATAATAAACCAATAAATCGACTAATTTATACATGCACAACACACACACATTAAAAACAATGAGTATATAGCATGCATAAAGTTAAAATACAATTATGTCACAGTCACTAAGTAGGTATATATATTTGGAAGATTATGAGAAGTCTCTCTGAGAGGTAACATTTAAATATCTGATTGACAGAAGCCAGTCAACAAAAGCCTCTTTCAGATGGAAGAGCAGCTGAATAAAAGGCCTGAGGCATAGCCTATGTAGAATGACTGATGCCCCCTGGAGCTGCGCAGAGCAGCAGGGCTGACTCAAAAACAAAAAGAATGCTGTTTTACCGAAAAATAGCAGGCAAGACTAAGGAAAAAGAGTAGTAAGAGAGATAATGGTAAGAGAGACAAATGAGGATTGTAAACTCAGTTCCAAAACACGAAGTCTCCTCAGATTTAATCTTTCATTCAATAATTAGTCACACCAAATGGACACACAACATAGTTCATATGTGCAATTACTCATTTGTTTCTGATAATAAGAGTTTACTATGTTTACTTTTTAGACCTCCATTCTTTTAGGCAAAACTGAGGTACAGTAATACGTGCCCCATCACACAGATAATAAAAGAGAAGCAGTATCTGGGAGGGTGCGATCTATCTCTAAACTTTTAAGTAGGATGTTGCACTTACTGGTATGTTGCTTGCACTTACTTCATGACCATGCCATAAAAAGATGGATGTTCTTAACTTATGAAAGTTAAAACCTATTTGAAGATAAGGTATTTGAATAAAAATCCTATACAAGTGACTTGAAGATTAAACTGTGTTTACCAACATATGTGCTATGGACTGGAATTTCATGTTATATTCTCCCATTGTCTGTTATGATGAAGCTATGCATTAGCATAGTTTTATAGCAATGGTTCTCAGTCGGAACAATTTTGCCCTCGCAAAAAGCATTTGTCAATGAATGGGGACACTTTTGGTTGTCATATCTGGGATGGGTAGGGGATGGCTACTGGCATCAAATGGGCAGACACCAGAAATGATGCTCAACATTCTAAACCGCAAAGGATAGATCCCCAAATAAAAAAATCATCTGGCCCAAAATGTCAATAGTGCTGAGACTGGGAAACTCTGCTTTATAGACATGAACAGGGAAAACAATATATTCAATGCAGTTAATTTCTTCTTGAGAATCTAGATAGTGTTCACAACATGAATAAAGCTTGTAGTAAACCTCTCTTTCTCTCTCTCCTGTGCTGCTCTTACTTTGGCTGCCCAGTATCTGAAAACCCTTTCTGTGTATAGGAAAATTCCCACATTATGATTCTCAGTGAAAAACTAAGAAAGCCTCCAATTGCAGGAGCTTAAAAATGTCAGCTATTACCTTATCCTTGCACCTAAAACATAGTCATATGGCATTGGCTCAACAGCAGTAAAATAATCCACCCAGACCTTGAATTAGTATCTGGTGATGGAAGCAACTGGGGATGGCCAAAATCTGCCTCTGGCAACAGCTACAGGAAGGCCAGCTTCCTGGAGTTGATGCAGTAGCAGTGCTAAGGCCTGGCTGTGCTGCAGTTCAAGCTGATCTTTGGTTCTTGGCAGCTGCAAGGTTTCCATCACCAAAACTGTTATGCAATGTGATTTGGAAGGTTGTTCCTGGAGTCACAACCTGATTCTGTGGTCCATTCAGAAATTATGAGAGTTGCCCAGGGTCCGCTAATAAATTTGTGTTCTATCTCATTCAGCCAGGATGGGATTCAGTTGATTTCAAACACAAAACTCTGATAAAGAGCTACTACTTTGTCTTGTTCTACTGGTATCATGATATCTATATCTTGTAAATGCCCATATCTTGAGAAGATATATGACAGTGTATATATTCAATTTGACTTTTCCTTCAACTCTTTAATTATATACAAAAACATATAAAGTATGGGTAGAGTTTGTTTTCTTTTTAAGTAGCAAATCAAACTCATGTACTGTCACCCAGCTTATAAATTAGGGGGAAAAAAACAACGGATGATGTTCTCTGTGCGCCCCTACACATTTGCCCCATCTCTCTCCACAAAGAGGTGACCCCATACTGAATACATATAATATATACATATATGTGTATGTATATCAGAATATTCTTGTTTATATATATATTCTAGTGTATATATTTAAATGTCTATATATTTGATATAATAATATATATATTCTTATATATATGTATACACACACACAGATTCTAAGTATATCTGAAAGATGTATTAATGACTTTTGAAAGTTAACACAGATAAAACTTCCTCACTGCTATTAATAATAAAAATGGGTTTGGATATTACAATTACATTCAATCTTAAAAACTAATGCCTGTTTTAGTATTAAAATGTAAACTCTTTAATTACAATCCAGAAGTTATAAATCGGAATGTTACTAGGAACTGGCATTTTAAACAAGTTACTAATCTTTTCTTGTGTAGCATTTTCTTTTTTTCACCCAAGTTTTATCTTTTATTATGCATAAGAGATTACAGAAATTTCAAGATTTTTAATAAAGGGCATTGGGTCTTGACTTAGTCTAAATCCTGGAAACCTAATGCCATAGGTTTCTTATACTTTGTAAAAGTGAAATTCATCTAAGTGAAACACCTAAACTTTTAAGACAGTATCTTAATATCTCTCTCCTCTCTTTCCTCTACCCTTTTCTCCTTCCTCCCCTCTCTCCTTTTTGACACCTTCCTTGCAGGCTTTAAACATCCTTAAGGTTCTTAATATAAACAATCCCATCAATTTTCTTTTATCTTTTTAATACCCAACATTAAAAAAAAAGTCCACTTTTTCTCCCCCTCATTACTTACATTAATTACTCACCATATTAGAATCTGCCTTTATTTCTTACAACTGCACTGAAACTGCTCTTGCTAGTAATTACTAGTTATAAAATCCCAAATCCTTTTCTAAAGCCACTACATCTTACAGCCATTTTTAGAAAATCTGTTCTTCCTTATATTGTATATCTTTTCTTCCTCCTCTAAACAGTTTCCTGTTTTTAATTGTATTATTAGTTTCTCTGATACTGAGTTGTATGAGTTCCTTATATAGTTTGGATTTTAACCCCTTATGGGGCATACAGTTTGCAAATATTTTCTCCTATTCCAGGTTACCTTTTCAATCGGTTAATTGTTTCCTTTGTTGTGCAGAAATTTTTTACTTTGATGTAGTCCTACTTGTTTATTTTTGCCCTGAGTTGCCAACCAGTCTTTCTCCTGCTGAAAGCTCAGAGGACAAGGAATGACTATCGTCATAAAAAATCAGCCACTCTGCCACCATCCTTCACGGTGACATATACAGCTACAGAAAGCACACGAAGCCCTAGAACAGCCACAGAACTACCAAGAGCCACAGAACCACCACTTGGAACTACAATAGGCACCACTGCCATGAGTCCACAACAGCCACTCACAATCCTGCTACCACCAACAGACATGGAAATGCCGCAGTTCATCCACCAAGCAAAAGCACTGCCACCAGCCAAGGATCCTCCACCAGTTCCCCCAATCCAAGCCCACCTCCACCCTCTTTAAGTCCTAGCCCAGTCCCCAAGGCGCCGATAGGAGACTACACTAGGACTAATGGTTCCCAGCTCTGTGTCCAGCTCCAAGCCCAGACTGAGATTCGAGTTCTGGACCCAGTCCCAGGTGGAGGAGAGGTAAAGCTAAAAGACAGTGGAGGACATAAGGGGAAGAGGATGAGGCCTCCTGCTATGCTTTAGAAGGGAAGAAGGAAGAGTAAAGAAGGGGACAAATACAGGGCGAGGAGGAAGGGAACAGAAAACCTTGGATGGCACAGCTGTGGTCTTGTGACCCTCTCAATCTTTAACTTCTGCAGGCCTGGGGCATCTCTGTCCTGAACTCCAACAAAATTAAAGTCCAGAGGGGCTATGATGGTGCCCATCCCCACTGCTCCTTTCATTCCCCTATGGACAGCTCAGCTTTGGATTCAAGCAGGTACTCAATTCTCATCCCTCACTCCTACCCTCCAAGTACTGTATCCCCACCAATCCTTGTCTCGCCTCCCTTCCTCCTCTTCTTCTGAGTACCCTGGCTGCTCCAGTTCCCTCTTCCAGTCCAGTGGAGCCACCCATTCCCGCAGCCTTCTTCTTCATCCTCATATACAATTACAGGTGAAGTAGGCAGAAATGAGTGGGGGTGGGTCACAGCTGTGTCATTTCCTTTCACAAAGGCTACACCAGCGGCTCCTCGGCAACAAGAACTACCTGCGGTATCCAGGGCTAATCAAGAGCCCAGATTAAATCCTTGCCACACCTGCGATGCTCCTAGCTCACCTGCAAAGGGTTTTCATCAACCACGGGAGCAGTGGTTAGTCTGACCTCCATGTACAATTACTCTCTATGCTCCTGCAAACAACATGCCTCCAAGTCTAGGCCACCCACGAGCCAACCCTGATGTCCTGGGTGGTAGTGTACCTGGTGATGGTGGCAGTGGTGGGTGGCACCCCCAGGCCAGCCTGTGTTGACTCTAAAAAGGACCTCCCAGACAACCACAGCCTGCAGAACCAATGAGTACCAGTCCCCTCCACTTCACAGTAGGACAAGATGGAATCCCTGAGGGCCAGAATGGGGCCCTTCCAGTTGGAGACGCCTTGTAGGGCTACAGAAAGCGGCCACCGAGACCCGGAGACCCACCCGTTTGAAGGAAGCCCGCACATGGCAGGGACCCAGCCACTAAACCACCGCCTGGCAGACACCCCAAATAATCTTGCCGACTGCGGTGCGGGAGTCACCGAGAGGCATGGTACTCCCACCAAGCGCCCAGCCACCAGAGCAGGATGTCCAGGCCCATCTCCACCGAGAGGGCCCAGACTTGGTGTCCCGGCACTGGGTGGCAGAGGGCATCATTCCTGCCAGGTAGTCCAAGGTGCCATCTCCCAATGTGAACTGCTGGGCTCCACTGGTCTTGCCCAAGTCTTGGTCCACAGAGCACGCAGGCACAGAGGGCTGAGAAGGCGGCCTTGGCCCAGAGGTGGTACCTCGGGCCCAGGGAGTGCGAGGGAACACCGGAGCCCTTGTTTCTGAGGCTGCCAGGGCTGGGCCTGCTGGAGACGCTGCCTTCCCCACATCCCCCTCTTCTACTTCACTGTTCCCACCCAGCAGTTGATGGTGCACCCTCCACCAAGGCCTGGGCGAACCGGGGGAGGGAGAAGCGTGGGCCCGGAGCCTAGGGAGGGCGGCCGGCGCCTACGGAGGGGGGGCCGGCTCACACAGCCCCGCTTGAGCATCAGCGCCGTTTCCTCTGCAGAAGCCCAAGAGTACTGGAGATAGAAAGCCACAGCACCCAAACCAAAGCCATTTTGTAGACTTACCCTCCTTCTCTCTCAACTCAGAACGATGTAAAATCAGCTCCGAGAAGACAGGAGAGCGCTGAGCCGGAGAAGCAGAAGAGAGGCTGGAGGATAAATCCTGCCGGCGAAGCGGAAACGGCAACAAGCCGCGAAAGATGGAACTGCGCAGGCGCACAGCTTTGGCGTGCTTTAGAATTCGAGCCACAGGTGTGGTACGTCTGGGAAACCTAACCTCCGGCAGGTACCTGTTTTTCTCTCTCCTCTGTTTTATTTACCAACACTCCAGTTCAGGAGTCGTGCCAACTTTATTGAGGTATAATTGACAAATAATTTAGGCTCCAGTTCACCTCCGTTCCTGGGTTATTTCAATACTGTAGTCTCTTAACAGAACTCCCTATCAGAATTTTCTTCTTTTAAATCCACATTGCACACCGCCATGTACGTTACCTTTCCAAAACAAAAATATGATATCTCCATGCCCTTTGCTCGTACTCCATTTGACCACTGTACAAATTGCCATCTCGTAGCTACCCAACATCCCCTCATATAGGCTATGTAAACTTACAGCCCTTGACTAGCCTTTATTCTGTATGCTAAGTGTACCTTCTTTTATCTGGAATATTCTTATTTTTCAAAACCAATCCCTAGTCTTTATTGCTATCTACAAAGCAATATAGATTGCATATAACTGCAACTCACTTTTTAGATACCTTTATCACCATCATCACTGTCGTCATTATCATCTGCATCATCATTGCTACCTTTAAAGCATGCATTCATAAAACCATGTTATGCACTCTATACACATTATATTACTATACTAATGTTATATGAGTTGAAAAAACTGAGGGTTAAGAGATTTAAAAACTTACCTAATATTACAAAGTTAGGACGTAGTAAAGACAGCATGAAATTCAAACTTTTTCTGATTTCACAGTCTGTTATACTGCCTCTATGTACAATACCTTTTATGCACTTTCCATATACATTTGTAATTACATATACCATGTAATATTGTATCTATTTGTTTATATGTATATCATTTCTCTGTCAGTCATCAGGAATGAATATTCCCTGACAATATAGATGGTAAGATATTTGTGAATATATCTAAGTCTGTATCTATCTATATGTCTATATATTCTGACACTAGAGCAATATCACATATGAAACATAGAAAATAGAAGCAAAAATTACAAACACATGGGAGGCATATATGCATATGAAAAACATAAAGAAATAAGTATCTTCAAAATTAATTCCAATCTATTTTAATTAAATAGTTTTGAGGATTTTCTTTTAACTTTACAAATAGTAGAAACTTTATATAGAAGAAAAATTGAGAGTAATCTCAAAAACATTAATAGAAGAAAAAATAGGTGTTATTCCTATAGGTATTAGAACATGCAATTATAAACAAGAATAAAGAAAATGTTGATATAATACTAACAAAAATAGATCAGAGAAACAGAAAAATCACCTGACATAGTCACTATTATATAATATAGAGTTTATATTACATAATATATAGTATGTATATCCATCGACAGATGACTGGATAAAGAAGTTGTGGAATATTTATATAAGGAGTACTACTCAGCCATAAAAAACAATAAAATAAAGTCATTTGCAGCAACGTGGATGGACCTGGAGATTTGCAGATACTAACTGCTATATATAAAACAGATAAACAACAAGTTTCTACTGTATAGCACAGGAAACTATATTCAATATCTTGCAGTAATCTGCAACGAAAAAGAATATGAAAAGGGATATATGTATGTATATGGATGACTGAAACATATTGTACACAAGAAATTGACACACTGTAAACTGACTATACTTCAGAAATAAACAAATATTGAGGCAATTCAAATATAGTAAAAATATTTAAAATTTTGCTAAATATAAAAGTTTCTGTATATTAAAAATAACAAAATTAAAGTGCCAAATAATCTTGGAGAGAAATAGCAAAGAATGTGATAACAAAGAGGTTGTTTTTATTTTATATATAATTTATGAGTGGTGATATCAAAATACTACAGACCCTATGACAAGGACTTGACAAAACATATCAGAATATGGAAGTAAACCAGTTGATAAGCAATTTTCAACATGTCTCAGAATAAAAAATTCAGTTAATGCAACAAGAAGATATTCATCATGTGAAACACTGGAAACATGAATTTGAAACACTCCAGTGTTTGTTTGGTGCCTTAGTATACTGTTAAAGATGTAATTTGGTAAAGTTCTTCTGAAAGACAAATTAATATTATATGTTTAGAGCCTTAATTTATATATTTTGATCCATTATTTCCCCTTCTTAAATTTATTGCAGTGAAAGAACTGTAGGCAAAAGTTTATAAGTAAAAATATTAATCTCAGAATTATTCATGATTAAAAAATCAGAAAAATATTAAATTTTTAACAATGTATATATGTAAAATATTGTATCTTAAATAAAAACTGTATGATCATTAAAATATGACTTTAAAAGATAATAAAACATCATGATTATAGGCTTATGATACAGAAGTGAACCAACAATAAGGCAGATTACAAAAGCATATTATTCGATGTTAATAAAGTTGTATTGTTTGCATTTGTATACCAAATTGAATTACTGTACCTAAATTTTGAGTTTGTTAGTAATTTTGTTGCATCTATTTCTCTAATTTTTTATAGTGATCATAAAGTATTTTTGTTTTTATTAATAGTTTCCCCTAAAATTATATTTTCAAAAAATATTTTTAAAATAAATAAATAAAAATAAAACATAAAAAAAATTCTCTTAAAAATATTTAGACTCTAATAAGTAGGATAAAAAGAACTGCATAAAATTTTACAAATACTGTAATGCAACTTTAACAAATAACAGAAATAAAATTTAAAATATAAACTTTTTAAACATACTCTAGAGATGACACAAGGTCTATGCTAATTTGATGTGGTTTTCACATGTTATTCGACTTTCCAAATGTTTTATTTATAATCTAAATAAAATATTAGTAGTGTATTTTTATATTAAGTTTCATAAACATTTCCAAAGATGATGTGTCCTAGTTAGTTCAGGCTGCTATACCAACTTACCAAAGCCTGGGTGACTTAAACAACAAACACATATTTTTCACCAGGTCTGGAGGCTGGCAAGTCCAGGATCAAGGTGCCAGCAAATATGGTGTCTGGTCAAGGCCCTCTTTCCGGTTTACTGACGGCTACCTTTTCAGTTTATGTTCACATGGCAGAATGGAAACAGATCTTTCTGGGGTCCTTTTTTTTAAGGGCAGTGATCCCATTCATGAGAGCTCCACCTTCATGACCTAAGTACCTCTCAAAGGCACTACTTCCTGATAACATCACATTAGGGATTAGAATTTCAACATGTGAATTTTAGGGAGACACAGATTTTCAGTTCATAATAGTATGCAAAATAACAAAGCAAAAAAATTCCAAAAAACTTTTAATGTTACACATGATTAAAAATCTTCAAGGTATTGTTTTTATGAATATGAACTTATTCAATAATTACATAATCATGTTTTTAAATATGAAAGAGGTGCCTTAGTAATATATAACATGTTGTTTTAACAATCAGGTTCCTACAAAATCAAATTGAATAACTCTCATAAACTAATATTTGATGTAGAGAGACTTGGAAATTTGAGGCTTCATTTTTTTGATCCCTAGTAACTTAAAAATAAAGGTGGCAGAATTACTTCTTTTCCCAATCTCACCCCAAACCTCAGTATATTTAACAATAACAAATACATCTGTTCCAGATGATTTGAACCATGTTGTATATTGCAGCCCTGATTGGAATCTGGTCCTTTTGCCATGTATCTGAGCTCAAAGGATAATCTCAGTGAGGAAGTGTCTAAATATCTAAGAAGTGTAAGAGGACCTTTTACTGGTGGTGACTTCCTTTGGTTTTTCTTCTGTTTTGAGACTCCTTTGAGTCTCAAGGTAAAGCTGGGAATGTGCAGTTTTGTGGTAGGTGACAGCTCTGTGCTAAGCGCTTCACAGCAAAATACAAGAGTTAAACTTAAGAAAAAATGTTAAGTGCAGTCTTAGTAATTCATGTAACCACGAGGCTGGTTTACTCTTTCAAAAAAATAAAAAAGGTAATTAAAAGTTTTGAATGGCTGGGGGACTTGAAGATTGGCAATACTTTACAATGCACAAGGTCTAAATTTTATAAATAAGTGCACTTGGTACCTACACAATGTTCATACTTTCATACAGAATAAACATTTATTTCTTTGATCATTTTTAGGTTGTTAGTTTGAAAATATGGAAAATCTTTCTTATGTAGAAAGAGTGATTCTAAAACATAAGATAACTTATAAATATTTCAAAGTAAGTAAAAAAAAAAAAGAATACATAATCTTTTCAGGTATCCACAACAACTGAATATAACAAATACAGTTTACCAGAAACTGAATTTTAGGTCCCAGAATCAGTTACTGAGGACGTCTCCTATTACTATTCTCTTCATCTTTCTCAATGTTCAACTGAAATGCATCTTTAAACATAAGTGAAATTTTAAAATAATTTATAGTCTATATTTCTAATTTTAAAAGCAGATAATTAAACTGGAAACTATCCAAATGTCTCAATTATTTGTTTTCTCAGCAGTACAATGACTGTTTTTATCTAATGTGCTGAATAGGAACAAAAAAAGTACCTGATTATTTTGTTAGAAACTGAATGGAGAAATTACAAAATAGAGCAAAATAAAAATTAGCTAAATAAATATTTGAACATTTATAGTTACCAGAAATATTTTTGGAAATCAGCTTCTCCATATCAACTGTATTTGGCACTCATATCTCTTTTTGATTTGGGAATAATATTTTTATAATATTCAAAATGTTCACAGATCTAGCATACTGCAGCTGCAACTACCAAATTTTTACACTGATTATAGTCACTAATTACAACTGGGATGCAAGACAGATTTCATATTAAGCTGCAGTAAAATGGAAGAAATTAAAACAAAGCTATTTTTTAGAAGTATTATATCCTTTTGGAGACTGCAGATTTTAAGGCAGCACTAGCCAATTAAAAACACCAGGCTGTTCTTAAATAAAGGATTGAAGCAAAGGTTCCTTTCACACTTGGGTGGTATATGTCAAAATAGACATTTTGCTGATGGCCACCCTCGTGGCAAATGAAATAAAAGCTAGATTGTACAATAAAAGATGACCATTTGTACAGTTCCATAATAAATAATGAATTTTGAGAAGCCTTTTCTGTCTCCTTGATAGGCTGTATAATTTGAGTTCCGTCTTCATTTCAGCAAGATATATTTCACTTATTTACCCTTGTATATTCATCAGGCATTTGTGTTTCTAGTGGAAGTGTTCTCTCCATGACTAATTTTATCCTTTCAGGAATGAGCCTGCTGGAGTGTGACATATACACCACCATGTAATTTAAAAATCTAATATATTCCCACATAAAGTGTGGATCCAATATTCCTTCCTCAGGACACAGTACTGTTTACAAATGAAGGAAAACAAACCACTCTGGCATTAAGTTCTGAAACTCTATTCTAGGTAAAAGTAATTTGTCTCCTCTGAAAGTAATTCCGGACCTGATAGGACAATTGGATAAAGGTTTAGCACTGAATTTGAAATAAACAAATATGGGGTAGAATGATTCAATCAGGATTTTGCACTTGCTTTTTACTGTTCCAGCAACACACTGAGCTAACTTTCATCTCTATGCCTTTGCTTATACTGTTCTGTACCTGGAATGCCTATATAATTCCCAGTATCCAGATTACATCCACTTTTTAAAGCCTAAGTCAAGTGGCATGTCTTTGTTGAATTACTTTCTGCTACATCAGTAAATAAACCAATAAGCTTACATTCTTCTGAGCCTCGCATACTATTTTTCTCCTTCTACACAATTAATAGATATTTATGAGAGAGCACACACATTGTAGTTAAATGACAGTCTGAATTTTATCTCTGCCATTTACTAGCTGATGTCATTATCTTACCTTAAAAAGAAGTTACAAGGGTACATTAGGAGATGGTGAGGATCAAATATCCTAAAGCAAAAGGAAGTATGTGGTAAACCAAAAGGAAAAGCTTTTATATTCTAAATGTATCTCATTTCATCATGTGCTTTTCTTTTTTATGTACTTGTTCTATATCTATATGCTTTCCAGTATTGTTTAGATTATAAGTCCCTGGAGAGTGAGGGTTAGGTCATCCATATGCACAAGTATTATTTTACATTTTGGAGATTTCTGGTACATTTATACAATGAATGAATCTATATCTAGTTAGCTATCTGTCTACCTACCTATCTTTCTCTCATCTGTCTTGGAACCAGAATGGATATAAGGCCCAGGATATTAAAAGATCAGTACAAGGGGGAAATAATTAAATAATTGGACTTTTGTTGATACAGGTTAAAATATATACTGTACTAAAAGAGTAGATCTTAAAAGTTCTTATCACAAGAAAGAAAAGGTGCTAACTATGTGCAGTGAGGGATGTTAAGTAGTTATTGTGGTGATTGTTTCACAATATACACATACATCAAATCGTGCTGTACACCTCAAACTAATACAATGTTATGTGTCAGTTATATCTCAATAAAAAATAAATATTTAATATGTATTAAACTGTACTATGACAGAAAAAGTCTAGTAGAGCAAGTAAAATTGTATTTGTTTAAGAAAAAAAAAAAGAGTTGGATTGACAAGCAAATATATGAAATTACATAAGGAGAAACAGAGTGAACCACTCCCAAGTTAGAGCAACTAGCAGAGGATTAGAAAATAGCAGATAGTAAATATATGATTTTTCAAATTTGAAGAACTCAGGTGACAGAGAATAAATAAACTTCAGGCATAGCTGAAATAAAAAGAGGTGGCCTAATAATCACGAATAAGCAAATCCTAAAAGTTCTTTTTATCCTCAAATAATATCTTTACAAGTTTGCCATGGTCTCTCCTCTCTGTCCTGGAATTCTTATATTTAGATATCACTAATTGTCTTCAGCAACCCATGGTTAAAAGTCGGGCCAATGTATGTTTAATTAACCACCTAATATGGAAAAAAGTGATTAGGAGAGGTACAATATCTATGGACAAACTGAAAGATTACAAACATCTGCCTTGCATGAATAATCATTGTCCTGGATACTATAATATTGAGATGAAAAAGACTTGGCTACTGCTCTGAAAGTTATAATTTGTAAACAAAATAAGTAAACAAAACAATGATAATATAAGGTATACTATGCCTAAAGTGAAATTTCTGTTTGAGATTCTAGTTGCAGCCTTTTATTCCCAGAAGATCTGTTTTTTTAAATACTCCCAATCTACCATTCTTGGAATAAGCTGCAGTTTAACTTCTGTCTCTCAAATGTATTTGACTTAAACTGGACGAAGTTAATTAATTTTAACCCACTACTCAGGATGCAGTGGGCACTGTATATTGCTGGAATTGTTCTGATTTAGGGTCTCACTTTCAATATTTGGGTTTTTACTTTTTCCATTTTCCCAAATTTTACTCTCACTTTTAGAAAATAGAAGTTCCTCTACTAACAGTCCCTATTTTGGTTGCCTATCGTAAGCCATTTCGTCTGGAACTTGCAACTACCTCTAAAGTTCCCTGCACGGACCCACTCTGATCTGTAGACCCTGATAAGAGCATATAAACATCTCTGATGCAACTGCCTGTCTGGTCTGTTTGAATCTCTTAATGCTTTTGGCCTTGACTTCTGAATTCCTTACTATGATTTTTGTAGAGACACCCAATTTCTCTCAGTTGGATCTCCTGACATTGCCTGCTGGACTAGACATGCCAGCAATCTCTTGTTATATGGTGAGTATTATATTTTTCCAACCAGACCTTCCTACAATTTACTGGCTCATGAGTATTCTTAGCGTATGACTCTATTTTTGACTCTTGTTTCTCTACAAGACATTCTGATCTCTAACCTGGAAATGCCTTACCTGTGTGTACTAAAATGTATCAAAGTGATATTATAAAATGAATGATGATTTTTATAGCCCAAATCTCACCAGGCTCTGGATGTGTTTTCATAGGAAGTGTAATTGGATCAAAGACCTGCAGAGGAAGAGAATCAGGTTAGTTTCTCTCAAGACATGTAGAGTCCTCAGCAGCAGCAGCTGAAACACCCAGTTGGGTTATCAACTTGATCATATTATGAGTGAAAGCAAAATAAACAAAATACTTCCTGGAAGACTGTTTAATTTACAACTGTGGTCGGCAAAATAATGGATTCCTAAATATGTCCATGTCCTTATCCCAGAAAACCTTTGTATATGTTCTGTTACATGGCAGGAGTTTATTAGCTGGTGGAGAGCTTTATTCCTTAGCTGGTTATATGTTAATGTCTTCACGAATCTAGAAATCATCTTTGTACTGAAACATATAAAGTATCATGCTAAAGATAACACTTTGATTGGTTTGGGTTTAGGAAATCTTTGTATGGTGTCATTTATGAAAGGACTGAAAAGATTCATTAAATACCCTTAAAAGTCAGTGCAGGCTATACATTGCTTTTATCAAAGAATTCAATTTGTATCTGAGAAAACAGAT
Organism: Camelus ferus; assembly: GCF_009834535.1. Lineage (NCBI taxonomy): Eukaryota > Metazoa > Chordata > Mammalia > Artiodactyla > Camelidae > Camelus > Camelus ferus. The sequence goes on along the minus strand of NC_045696.1, from coordinate 86,230,116 downwards.
TAGACATGCTGCATCACTGTCATTTTGATTACCTGTTTATATTTCTTGACTTATATTCTCCCATAGAGCTACATATATTTAAGTGATCAATTGGGAGGTAAGAATAAACTTTTCCATTTATTAGAATAATATTCAATGCATAGTGTCACTAGAAGATAATTTCTCATAGATTTTGTGTGTATGTGTGATTGAATGAGAGAAAACAAAATTTTTTGCAATTACTGGCTTATGTATAACAGTCAATATTCTTGTCAATTAGAAGTTTAAAAATCATTTAAATGCTTAGCATTTCAACTGATTTTTGAATCAACTGAACCTTTGGCATCATTTTTTAAATTAATGATTAAATTATAATAACTAAGTTATCGATTGTTTGCTCTATTCAAGTCACCGAGCTAAGTGCCCTGCAGGCACTATATCGTTTACTGCTCATGACAATGTCACATTGTAGTTAGGACAATTATCCATATTTAAGCTAAGGAAACTGAAACTAAGAAATTCAACAAACCCTGTGATAAAGATATCATACAAACCAGTATATGCTTGAGAGGGAAAGAAAAACTATTAATAATTATCTATCTGACCATATGGATGTACATCAGAACTGTCCCAGGTAAACCAAGATACATGGTTACTTTACACATATAGCAAGTAGCATGAGAGTCAATCCTAAAGAGCCCAAGGTATTTTCCAAATATATGATTTACTTACTAGTAGTGAATCTGCATGATCCAGACAGAGTAGGATTTTAAATGTTTCATTGTTGGGTTGGCATCATGAACCAATGTCCAAATCAAATATCTCTCCCTGTCACCCATATGTCTTCATTCACTTTTATTTACCCAATACCAAAGCCACTTCATATACCTCTGAAGTTAACACGATATTTCACTTATGTATCTCTGCAGAATTTTCCCTCCATCTACAAACATCAAATTTCTACCAATATAGACACCATTCCTAATTTGATGGTCAGATGCAAATTCCCTCTTCCAAAATGTCTTTCCAGATTCATACCTGGAAATGTCAAAAAATAATATTTGTATTGTTATGATTATACAATATTCATCATATTCATCAAAATTTTGCATATACTTTGTCTCTCCTAAATAAAATCTCAACTCTTACTCCCGATTGAAAGTTTACATTATGTTTAATAATATGCATACACATGAGTCATCTTTATTGTTAAAATTTTGTCTCTCCAGAATTAGCAAATTTCTAAACTTCAAGAAAGAGATTTACTCTTTGTTTACTTTGGACGCAAGGGTATAAATGTGTAACATAAGAAAACAAATTGTGTGAAGCCTTTTCTATTCATAATCTAGAGAGGCATTGCAAAGCAATGAATTTTGGCCACAAATATAAGTTTTTGCAAATATTTGATGTAAATGTACTATATATTTCAATATGATTTTAGATTTTTATTTCACTCTAAGTGTCTCATTTTAAAACTCTATCAGGTTATTTAATTTTGTCTAATGAATACATCTCTTTAAATTTATTAACTTGTGTAAGCCATGCATTGCCTATCAGAAACTATCCATCATATATATATTCATCTCATTAATACTTCTATGAGTATCATGCAGGAAAATTATTTTGCAGCATGATTTTGCTTGAAAAGATTCACACTCATCTACCTTTACTCTGACTGGCATTTGAAATTGAAAGGCAAGAGTGGAAGGCATTTATGTCATTTTAACTTTTTTTAACCCAAGAGTTTCTTCTGAATGCCCCTGGCAGAGAGAAACTAAATCGTTCCACATGGGTGATATTTAGAGCCTATATAAGGCAGAATGATAGCTGTCCATGTGCTGTATTTTCAGGAACCTTAAAAGAATCACCTGGCCTAAACTATCTGCCTCATTATATTTCCACAGTGCCTAAATTTCTGTCAGTTAATGTTGTTCCTTAATGGTGTTTCCAAGAAAATGGACTTTTAATGCATCACCTTAGAGGGGAAGCACATTGGTACAGATTCATCTTTATTGCAACTGGGCTTTGGCAAATAGCAAGCTGTGGCATTAACAGACAGTAAATGAGTACATTTTGAGTTAGAAGTAAGCAGAAAAAAATTCTAAACTGAAGATTCTTTGCCAAGGGCATAAATTTCCCATGACCTAAGTTTTTATAAACACAGATACTCCAGTCTTACCAGCAAAAGCTTTTAAGAGTCAGTGAATTTGAGGTGAATCCTAAATAATCTTATTGTGCATTGGAATGGAAGCTGATGCCACTGCGGGAAACTACTCAGTGCTGTTCTGTACCTCAGGGAGGACCTTGAGAACTGGAGAAAGCCGCCAGCTCCTGGGGGCTACAGAACAATAAAGAGGGCAGGAAAGGAACAGAAACTTCCAACTGAATCTCATGTTCCTCTAAGAGTCGTGAGTTAAATATTTCCCATGTTCTCTCTGAATACCTCTGTTGACTTTCACCTGTTCATTCTGAGTTCCCCTGTTAAATTTTAGGGAATGTTTTTCTTCTCAGATACTTATCAGGGCATTCAGACGGTTTATATAGAAAGTAAGTCATCAGACTTTCTGCCTTATGAGAGCTCAGTTTTAACAATACATATCTAGTTAGCTAATGCAGTACTGTGAAAGAGAATTTCACTACCTCTACACAGAAGGAGAGATGTATCTTCCCAGCAGTGGGTTTCAGGAGGAATTTCCTGTAACATGACTACATTTGGACTTAATGACTATAACACTGGATCTCTTTGAGATCCTGATTTCGTTTCCTTTGGGTATACACCCAGAAAAGGGATTGCTGGATCATAAAGTAGTTTTACTTTTAATTTTTTGAGGAACCTTCATACTGTTTTCCATATAGCTGTATCAAATAACCTGATTTAAAAATGAGCAAAGGATCTGAATAGGCATTTCCCTAAAGAGACACACAAATGACAAACTGGCATATGAAAAAGTGCTCAACTTCACCACTCATCAGGGAAATGCAAATCAGAATTACAATGAGACATCACCTGCCACCTTTTAGACTGGCTCTTATCAGGAAGACAAAAGATAACAAGAGCTGATAAGGATAATAGAGAAAAGGAATACCCTTGTACACTGTTGGTGGGAATATAAATTGCTACAGCATTATTACTAATTTTTTAAAAAGTGAAACTAGCATAATGCACAACTTATATCATTGGAAACAATGACTAAAACTTTATTTCACACTAGGTTATGGGCTTCTGTGTTCTAAATGCAACTGGAAATCAAAACATTTCATATCTTTTGTTATAATAATAAATATGTTGTATCAAAGCTATAAAACTATTTGATATGGAACAGAATATTAAGTAAGTTCATGAGTGTCTGAAATACCAAGTAACCAAAAATTAGGAAGATTGTTATGAAGAGTTGAAAGGTTTTTATTTTAATTTGTTTTATTTTAAAACTTTCAAAAATATATAAATGTCATATCTATGCTATGTATACATATATAAAGAAAGTCAAGTTGAAGCTATCACTAAATCACATGATCCTCTACCATGTTGTTGGATAAAGAGATGATTAGGTACCTGAAAGAAAAGAATAAGTAACAGTATCAATAAGGAATCGAGTTTACAAAAAGTGAGCTCTAAAAAAGCTTCATTGCTGACTAACCTAATTTAAGATGTCAGATATTAAATCAATTGGTTGTCACAATTCATTTTTTAAATACTGCATCATTGTCACCTAGGCACCATATGGTGTATGACAAGGTATATGACAAGGTAAAATAGTCCATCAGTATAAAAGCAAAAACTGCCACCATTAAATCAACTCCATTACAGAAGAAAGGGGAAATAAAAATATGATTTTAGTATAGCAAACCAGATGTTCTTTCATGAGTTCATGAAATTAAAAACCATATAAACCTGCAATGTAATTAAATGTATCATCAGGCCTTATAGAATCTAAGACTACGTTTGATTTAAGGAGATGTTTCCAAAATTTTAACCAGAGTATTTTCTCTCCTTTATTCTGAAAATTGAAATTGTTCTGCTAATGGTTTAATAGTGAATCAGAGTAGAAATCTGGTTTACAAGCAATCTAAATGAAAAACTATCTTGAGGTATTTTGAAAGAAAAATCTAAAATGGACTGACATTATTTTGTCTCCTAAGACAATAGGAGATATTATCTTTTAAATAAATCTGCTTTTAAAAATTCTGTATTAATTCTAAAGTAGATCTAAACAAGTATAGAGAAAGGATTATCATTGTCAAGTTACACTTAATTGATAATATGTATAAATATGATGAATTGAACTGATAAAAATTGACTATAGAAGCTTTATTTTTAAAAGGATTTTAATACTATTTATTCTGTAAGACAAGGTATTGAAAACTGACTGAAAAATATGAAAAGTTAAACTCTTAATTCCCCATTTATAAAACCTGATTCTACCAAGACATTAGATATTTTAATTGTCTAAAAATAGGTGAAACACCATATTTAATCAGACATTTAGGTTTAAATAAACTTTAGTCTTGTTCTTGAAATGTTGCAGAAGTTGTTAATTTTAACACACCAAGATTTTATGGTGCATGCATTGGCCTGAATATGTTTATTTGTAAGGATGTAGGAAATTGCATTCATAAAAAGTGGCAGCATTTATTTTTAATTTATATGCAGATGATGTGGCTACTACAAACAAAGACAAATATTTTTAAGCTGATTCACAAAATTAGAATTTTTTGCCATATGAAGAACTATTTTCAAAATAAAATTTGGGGAACTTTCTTTCTTTCCCATCTTTTAAATAGTTTAATACAGTATATTAAATTCCCACACTTAAGAGTTCAAATAAAATATTTCTCTTGGACTATACTTTAGAAATTGGTGGATTGAAGAGAATTACATGTATACATAAAATAGCCTGGTGCAATCCTACAAATCATATTTTGTTGGATGCAAGAGGCTGTAAAATTGAATAATGGATACTTTAACTTCTTTCACTGAAAGAAAACCTATATGAGGAGATTTAACATTCCTATGTGGGTTATAAAACATTTACTAAGGAGTGAGTTAAAAAAAAAAATCCATGTGTTACTTCTTTTTTTTTTTTCAATTTCTGCAAGTCTCAAAAGTTGCAAGAAATTTTGTTTTTTCACTTCAGTGGACATCACTTTAATCAACTAATAATTTGAAATGAAATCATGTATTTTTTGTGAAACGCTGTAGAGCATCTATGAACACATAAGTTTTTTTCAAAAGCCCTTAAAAGATGTAATAATTTAAGTGTATTAAACAAAATAATATTTTTAAAGGGTATTAATTGTCTTTTTTTAAAAAAAAAGGAAGTATGAATCCAATTTTGGCCTTTGAACCAAGAAAAAAATAGAACGTGATCACTCTGTGTTAATCTTCATATTCCACCCTTCTCACTGTAGCCTTAGCAGTTTTCGTCCAACCTACAGTTTCATGTGCAAGCACTTCCTGAGATAATTCTGATGAAGATGGGCAAATTACTAGGAGCCAAGCATCACCAGTTTTTCAGATCTACAATTTGTTGTGTAGTCCAAAACATGATTATTTGTAGAAAGAAAGTCACACAATTTTCTCTCCCGCATCCAATCTGTCAACCAGTGCTGTGGGCTCTCACTTCAAATATGTGCTGAATTTGAATGTTCAGATCATTTTTATCATATCCAAGTCACCATCTTCTCTTACCTCCTAGCAAGTCTCTCTGCTCCTGTCTGTAGCCCCACGCAGTCTCTTCACCACAGAGTAACCAACTCATTCTTACACATATAATTCATATTATCCATCACATAATCAAGCTCAAGAATCCTCTTCTGCCTTTGTGTTAGGATACAGCTTTTAGTAAATAGGGGAATAGATCCTAATCTGTTTCTTATACCCATATGTCATTATTTCTGGATATTCTACTAGGATTTTTGACTTGTCACTTAGATCAGTGATATTTGTAAATTATTTTTTATTCTTCTATTTCTGCAACTGATTTTATTTTCATGGGACTGCTTCTTTATTTTAGTATTCTTGTGTGGTTGGTGATGTATGATGGGGTGGGAAGTGGCCCACATTTTCTGGTAAGTTCTCCCAGATGTTGGGATAGGTCATGCTGCTTAGGGCTGTTTGGAAAAGAATAAAGAAATTCTATTGCTTGAAACTGAATTATAATCATTTTCCATATCACTAAGGGAAAAACTGAAGGCTCATTAATAGAGATTTGGTTACCTCAACTGAATCGCCTCATTTGCTTACTCCCTTCCACCACTCTGGCTTCCTTGATATCTTATAGTCATTAAATAGGTAAATGGCAGACACTCATAAATGAATTCACTTTTTTTAAAACACACAATGTAAAAGTATGTTTCCTAGAACAGGAGAGGGATATTACTCCAAAGACTGTAAATTTATTAAAAGTTTTGATCTTGTGTTGAGATAATTCAAAGAACATTCCTACTACAGTGTGAAAATGGACAGTTTTCCAGATATAAATATTTGGGGTATTTTCATGTATTTGTTAAAGCTTTTAAAAGTGTTTCTGATTCAAAACATTTTAATAGTGCTCTTAATAGATAGAATTTATGGCTGGCCATTATAATAAGGAAAATAAGACATTGAAGTACTGTTCATAGATTATAAAAGATATTTTAGTTTAAAGAGAGAAAAACATCCAAGAATTAAAATAAATGCTGAATAGGTTTTAAGTTCTCTACTAAATTTTTTTTTTTTTGATGACCATCTCTGGCTGGTTGTGATACTGTCATCAACTACAAAGTTACTTGAGAATATCAACATATTGTGATTAGACTGCAGAAGTGCCACAGCTCTCTGTCACTGTTGCTCCAATAATTGTACCTTTAAAACACCTGAGATTCAGATATAGAAATCTGTCAACTCTCACTGAGAAATTTTCCATTTATATCATCATGGCTTTTCCTTAGTTATACACCTCATCTCTATATTAATCAGAAAATCTTAATGGAATTCACATATTTGTATACTTTTAGCTGAATATTCACAGCTCAAAAATTAGTTGGATGACCTTGTGTCATTAAGTTTATTCACATGAATTAAGAGATTAGATTTTTAATGTGTATAGGGCTATAATATACAAACTTCACAAGTGTGTTGTTTTTCTAGCCTCCTTCTTTTACAACAAGAATATAAATGCATGGAGAGATTAAATTCTCTAGATTCTCCTACTACTAGTGCTTAATCTAGTGTCTGTATTTGCAGGAGCGTATCAGAATTTATATTTGAGAGCACACTGATGAAGTATTTTTCTTGTCAATGATATTTTCCTTTTTTTTTCTTGACACCCACAACTTTTATATTCCTTAAGGAAGGAGAAGCAAATAACTTTATTTCTGCATGGTTTAACAGTTGGCCATTGTGATGGTTAATTTTGTGTGTCAACTTGACTGGGCCACAAGGTACCCAAAATTCAGTTAAACATTATTTCTGGGTGTAATGTGAAGGTGTTCCTGGATGAAATTAGCACTTGAACCAGTAGGCTGAGGAAAACAGATTGCCCTCCACATTAGGCGTGAACTTAATCCAATCTGTTGAGGGCCTGAAGAGAACAAGAGGGCTGAGGAAGAGTTTATTCCTTCTGTGCCTGATGAGCGGGGACAGCAGGCTACTCCTGCCCTTGGACAGACTTAAACCATCAGCTCTCTCCTGGTTCTCAGGCCTTTGGACTAGGATTGGAAACTACCACCAGCCCTCTTGGGTCTCCAGCTGGCAGATGGCAGATGGAGGAATTCTCCACAATGCAAATGAGTCAATTCCCCATAACAAATCTCTCTCTCTCCCACATCTATATAGCTATATATCTATCTTCTATTGGTTCTGTTTCTTTGGAGAACCCTGAGTAATAAGTAGTTAAGCAACCAGTAATGCACAATGTTGAATAAAAGCATAGGTTCTGCTGTCAGGTAGACTTGGATGAATTCTGGTTTTCACAGTTGCTGCTATGTGATCTTAGGCAAGATGCATAACTTTTTAGTTTTGTTCATCTGAAAAATGGAGATAATATTACTATATTATAGGGTTTTTTCCAGGGGATTGAAATAAACATTTTGTAAATTGTAAAGATGAGAAATCTATGTAAAGCTCACTGAAAGAAGGTGTCTGGCATTTATTAAAAGTTCAATAGCTATTATTGCTAAGCTTCCAAATCTTCTTTTTACAAAAATTCTCTATGGAATCTTTATCCTCCAATCCCTTTCTTCCAACTACTCTTTTAAAAGAAATTTTGAGGCTCAGTTTTCAGATTAATAGCATTCAAGGGCATAGTGAATTTTTGAAGAACTAACTGACAATCAAATCTGGTGAAAAATGTTTTCTATAGATCATATATTTGACCTATTGTCCTTATATATGAAAAAATTTAGTCTGATAAAGAATAATAAATGCAGTTATAATATGTAGATTGTGAAATACAACCTCTTCATTGACATTAATATTAAAAATATTGATCAAATATAAGTAAATAATCATTATGTACAAGGCTTCTATTCTATTGATCTAATATAGTGTCTCCATCTTGAGATTTACAAAATACTGAATAACTATCAATTTCTTCAGCAATACATGAAATATATTTTGTGATAATTCTGAAAGATCATGGCATTTCATCAGAATACTGTGAAAAACCAAGAACAGCACAAAAAATTAAAGAAAAATAAAGCCACCACACCCAGGGAGTTTATTTACATAAATTACGGGTGTAAGAGTAGACAATCTTTCCTTAATCATACCTGGCTTTTTTAGGATCTTTACACTCCATTCCCAGAGAGGACACTATCAAAGAGACACCTGCCTCTCCAGAAAGGAAAATACAAAAAGGAAATTTCAACGTGTCACTGTGTTCTTCCTAGGACTAGGACTTCACTCTTTTCTCCCACAATGATAAAAACATTTCCATTTCTTGAATTTTTGCTTTGAATTGATGCTGCTCTGCCATCCCCTTTAAGGTTGTTACTGATGATGGGAGTGTGGACAACAGTCCCCACAAGTAGTTTTCACTACTGCTTTTGGGAAAATGTTTCAGATATTTAAAATCCATGAGAGCATAGAAACATTTATGTGTCATATTCCTTTCTAGATATATAGAAATATTATCAAATATTAAGTTATATATATATATATATATATATATATATACACATAGTTAGAGGAATAATTATATAATTAAGTGGCTGAGTTGACAAATTGCTAAAACTTCCACCATTAAAAATTGGCAATTTTCATGGGAAAAAAAATGAAATGATTCTCAAATGTATGAATTTACAATCAAGTAAATACAAAACTATCTGTCCTGTATTATTTGAAATAGAATTTCCAGGGGAAAAAAAGTGCTGCTTGAAACCTAGTTAACAAACCTAGCTAACAAATATGATCATACAAAATTAGGACAAAAAAATGAATCACAATAAAATACAGTAGCTAAACATGTGTGTCAGTTATGATCTAGTGGTGTATAAGAATAATTAAACATGTATCACATTTACAATGTGGGCGTTTTATCACAGAGGTGCTCTTTATTATAATCTCTTCCTTGAAACTGCACTTTAACCAAATAATATCTCTAGAAACGGTTGTTAAAATGCATAAATGCCACTTTTTCAGTTTGAGCATTGTCATCTATAAGCAAAATGAAAATTTGAATCTGACAAATATACACAGAAGAGAAACAGAAGAAATCTAAAAAGACAATAAATATATATTTCAGTAAACAGTGTAATTAATATATTTTGTTGCTAATATTACTATAACTCCCACAATTGTACATAGGTTTTTAAAAATGACATAAATAATTGCACAAAATAAATTTGTAAGTTATAGCTTGGTAAAAGCACAATATTTTATCAGCTTTTCCTTACTGAACAAGTAAAACATAAATGTCTGAAAATGTCCAAAGACTAGTAAGTGAAACCCAGAGATAATCAGTTGTAGAATTTTCAAGGTTTGATTTAGCATTATGTTTAAGCCTTATTTGTTATTACTTTCTCTGCTACTTGTCAGGCTGCACCAAACTGGAATTAATTTGTAAATCACAGGTTACTGGACACAAATGTTGACTTCAATAAAAACTAAATCTCTATGAGGGTTTTATTTTAAGTGCTATTTTCTTTGACTTTTAGTGACTGCAAGAAGTAATATTTATTCATAATACTATGAGCTCATTATAAATACAGAAAAATACTTAGCAAATATATTGAAGTTTTAATTACTGAAAAACACAGCAGGCCTCTATATACCATAAAAATGAGTTCTTTTTATTTTATAATTAATGTAATTGAAGAAGCCTACTATACCAATTCTTAGAATTATGCTCTCAGTGACATATTTTTGATCATAAATATTTCTTTAATGAATTTCCCTGTAATTTATTACTTATGAATTTAGAAAACCTGATACTCAAAAGTTTTCATTGAAATCAATACTCACATTTTTCTTTAGGAAATCAAAACTTACCCGTTTATTCATGGGAACACTATTAGTAATAGCTGAAGATATGACTAAAGCTGGTTGAATAATCTAGAGCAAATGTGGCAAAATATTAACAATTTTAAAATCTACAGGACATAGTATATCTACAGGGGTGCACATAATTCTTTAAAATTCTCTAATTTTGACATTTTATATATTAGGAAAATACATTAGGAAAAATCATTCAGTTCTAGAAGGCTTCATCACTCATATTACTCTTCAAGTTTATAAATTTCCAAAGTACTTTAAGAAACTTATTATTGTAGCTATTGAAAAGGATATGGTGGTTTAACACCAGAAAGTAAATACCTTTGTCACTTTGGCCTATAGCAGAACATTAGCAAATAAATGCACTACTATGTATGCTTAAGCAAAATAAATAAATAAACAAATTGAAATTTTTACAGATTATGGATGAAATGTTCATGTGATACAGTGATAATGAATATTAGGTTTCCTTTATGCATAAAGTATCTTCAGTATATTTTATATGTATCTTTTTATTTTAACATTAAGCATATAGACATTTATTTAGATACATTCTCTCAGGGAAAAGTGTTTCTTTCCTAAAGTAAAAAAGATATCTATATTGAAATATCTTTAAAATATTGATTTCAAAATTGGTTAAGTATAAGTTACAGTTTTTTCATGTTGTTCCAGGTGTGTGAATACTGTTTCTTGCATACATTATCATTATACAGTAGGAAAGTTCTCACTCTAATTTTTTTCTCTTTTACATTAAGAAACAGAAATACCAGCATAGGCTGTGTTAGAATTTTCAGCAACACTGTACTTTGTGATTCAAAGACACTTGAGTATGACTGAAAAATGTTCATAAAATATTATTTTAGAGAATCTAAATCTGTCATCTTTCATAGCATACAATTAATAATTATTTTCTAAATGTAAATCAATTAAAATTTTAATGTACAAATTTAATGTCTTTTTTTATCATATAAAATTACATATAGACATGTTTACTGGGAAAATTATGAAATAATTGCCCTCTTTGTTCCCTATTAATAATAGTTAGTTTTTTTTTTAAAGAACACATTTAAAAAAGAGACTAGTACTTATATAAATTTCCTTCATCCTGACTCACCAGGTATATAAGAATTCCAATGGTAGTCACAAGTAGGTTAAAATTAGAACATTGATCACAGTAAACTTTATTACTATAATGTCTAACACAGAATGTCCAACCCCAAATATAAAATATCTAATAGTTTATAGTACCTTTTTGCATAAAGTTATATGAGAAGTCTAATAAACACATACACACAGTCTGTAATAAGTATAATCAAACTCTGACATTTTGGTTCAAATCTCTTAAATTGTATTACATTTCTGTTGAGGTTAATTACCCCAAAATTGGAATCCAGAAATAAAAATAAGTTGGGTTACAATATATAAATAGGATAGGACAAGTTTTGCTTTGTTTTACAAGAAAGCCTTTTAAAATACAGAGTAGAGAAAAAATAAATTAAAAAAATAGAAAATAGAGAATAAGAAAAAGTAACTAGACTGTAAAATTTAACTCCTTTAATTACATAAAATGAGTTGATGGCATGTGCTTTATCCTGAGGTTACTGAAAGTAATCTTTTAGCCATATATCATTTTTAGTGGGATAAAGAATTTAAAATAACTAAGTAGACTAAATAAAGATTCTTTCTGACCCCTGCACCTCCACTGGAAAAAATAAAGGTGTTTAAACCCTTACATTTCTCTGTTCTGGATAGGTTCAAGGAAAATAGATTCTTAAAATATCTGAAATATAAAAATAAAAAAGATGTTGAATATATGATTAATTTATGACATTATAAAATCTTACTTAATAACTGCTTTCTATAATTTTCAGTCCTTACTGCTCCATTTCAAGAGTATAAAAATAATTTGTAAGAAATTTTACAAGTAATCCCAATTATTTTGGGGGTAAGAAAAGCATACTATGGGCCCATAGTTAAATCTAATTTTTTGTTTGCTTGTTTCTTTGTTTTAATAAATACTTTTAAATTTTAGTTAGATTTGGAATGTGTTCTTCCTTTTTATTAATTTTATTTTTATAATGTGTCAGAAGTTTGATGCTTATTTTTTATAAGCTAATAAATTATATTTTAATCAATCTAACACATTATATTTTAATCACAAGAATACAAGCTATGAGGATGAAAACCATTGACCATTTTATTTCTTAATAAAAATCTGAAATTTTCCAGTGAATTGAAATAGAAGAGAAAAACAGGGAGCTCCCTACACTAGGCCTGTTCTTGCTTATCCTAATAAATGTCTTTGGTTTTCTCCTTCCCATTAGAGGTGAAAGGAGGTGGCATTATCTCACACTCCCCATGACTCTGCACTTTGCAGCCACTGTAGCATAACACAGTGGAAAAAGCACAGGTTTTTGACAGGCATACTTGAATTTTAATTCTAACTTTATCAATTGCTTGCTATGAGACCTTGGGGGAGATGCTTACTTATAAGCCTTAGGGTCCTCATTAGTAAGATAGTGATGATCACATCTAACTCACCATACTGTGAGGATTAAATGACAAGTCGTGCATAGAAGAGATTAGCACTGCGAGCTGTAGTAAATACAACTGTTCTATTGAAATTATTATCATTATTATTACTACTGTTAGAGAAATGACAGGTGGCCCCAAAACAGTTCTGGGGTAAGACATGGCACCTCCTCTCAAGCCACCTTTCCCAAGATTCAGAATTCATTGAAAGAACACGAAAGAACATTTGGTTGCATAGTATGAAACCTGCCATGACCTCTACTTCTTCCTGTCTGGTGACTTCAGCAGTCATATCATGGGGCAGAGGTACTGCTCTCAAAACAGACCCTTCAAGAGTCAGGGAAAACTATGCCCTGACTTAAGAACAGTAGCTGACACAATTATTGTTCCTCACATACTATGAAGAGTTTAAAGTATGTGTTCGATTATGCAAAGGTATAATGTTTGAATATTAGGATCTACAGCTATCATTTTTTTATTATGCAGGTAAATAAATTTTTTCTTATGCAGGTATTTCTGTTTAAAATAGGATTCTGCAATGCCATTTAATTTGCATATTGGGGGAAGGAGTTTAAAAAATACTATTCTAAGCATATCCACCTATTAAAATAGCCATACTCACATACATTACTGTATTTTTCCTAGGACAATTTCTTCCTGGAAATTTCTCCTTGCTCCTTTTTTATAATGCTTACAATTTTGTAAACTAATTGGGACCCTAGCAGTGCTTGATCTGTGTAACTCAAATAATAGCTAATATTTGCTGAGTGCTTTACAAGTGCTGATGTATTATTTTATTCAATTATTTAAAAAACTTTGTGACTCAACATTATTATTCTCATTTTACAGTCAAGAAAACTAAGATACAGAGGTTGTTACTATAATGATTTCTCCAATAAAAATGTTAAAGTAATAGCATATTGAGAAATCTCTGAAGACAATTAACTCTCAGGTATATTTTCAGCTCTGAAAATGTGAATTCTTATTTTTATTACTGTCTCCTTGTTCTGTTGTCTCTTTAAACAGCTGACAACTATTTTTGGAATGATAGAGTTCAGCTGATTAGAGAAGGTGCTAACATGTCAGGTACACAGTACAGACTTCCTCCCTCACTTAAGGGTCTTAAAACCACTTTACATAAAGCAGTGATATTACCTGTTTAAAAATAAAAACCAAACTCCCAATTTCTCTCCTACATTATCCCCATGTTTCCTTTGTTTTCCTTATTGATATCTAAAACAACAGCAACTCAAAGTGAGTTCACATTTTTAGGTATAAAGGAAGAATCTCTTGTCTCTTCACATTTGCGTTGTTTCTATTCCTCCTTTCCTCCTCTTTCTTCTACATTCCACCTTGTTAAATTGTTAAAACAGTGGGTGATAATATGCTTAATATTAAGTTAATGTTAAGTGCAACAGTGATTGTAATAATGTAATTTGTTTATTAGCAAATCAAACTAACAAAGGCCTTTAGTGAATATTTTTAAGTTGGACATTACTGGATATATTGAATTTATTTGTACTGGTTAATTAGGGAAGGCAATTAAAGAAGGTAAGGGAAAGATTACAGGGGAGAATCTGAAAACTGAGTTTGAATGGAGATATCTATATATATGTATTTGTTTATAAATATGAAAGACAAAGCTCTGTAAAGAGCTAAGGTACTTAGAAGTGTACCTCGTCTATATCAAGAATAGCTTAAGCAGCTGCTGGAACACAGATTGATCTGGCAAATCATCACCTCAATAAGGCCAGGCGGATTCTGTCAACACTGATGAAAACAGATACTGAACCCCAGATCAGCTAGACTCTGAGCTTGCCAGACATTCACTTTTTGGTCAATTACAAAATGGAGAGTAAGTATGGAAATTTGGAAAGCTTTCAGGAGTTGATAAGAAAAATGCTTTGAAACAGAACTTCAATGAAGCCTTCATTGCAACTGCAATGACACTGTTAATGCATTATGTAACTCTTTATCTCCAAAACACTGTCAGACCTAATTATTCACTGTACACACTTATCATGCAATGGCAAATAAGTATAAATAAGGAGATACATGAAACTAAGTCTTCACAGCATCAAATGTTGCTGAAGCTGGTGGGTGTGAGAAAGCAAGAGAACAAAGTTTCTGTCATTGTTTTAGATTTTAAACATCTGACAAATGTCAAAATTCTGTGTCTTCCATTCTGAGTAATCTGTCAAGTTCTCTTCAGATATGATTTTATTCAAAACTACTTATATTATACTTGTATGCTTTTGTTATTAACTAGAAAGGTAATGCATGCATTTCTGGAAATTATCTAAAAAGACACAAATAAAGAAAAATATAATCTCTAATGCCAATATCCAGATTTAACAATTGGTGGTAAGTTTAGGCTTTTCCCTTTCTGGAATATATATGTGGGGGTTGAGAATGGGTGGAGATGCACCAGAAAGTTGTTTGTTGCATGAAATGGGATATAAAACCTCTTCTATGTGCTACCACCACCAATGCATGCACACTTGGGATGGAGGGAGTACTGACTAGGAACTTAGGTTAGATGAGTAAGGAGAGCACTGAGGTGTTGCAACCCCTTCCCTCTCTAGAAACTCTGACTGAGGTTTTGTCCTCATGTTTTAATTTGTGAGACAGAAAAACTTAGTAATTGTCTTTCATGGAAACATACGATGAGATACTCAGTGAGGGAGTAGTCTCCTAAAGGTGGAAGAATATTTCAATGTAGACTCTGTGAGATTCAGGGGAAATTGTGGCACAGTCGGAGAAAAGGTATCACTTCTTGGGTAGGTGAAAAATCTCTTAAGCTGTAGGGACAATGGAAGTTTGGGGAGATTCTGGAGAGATTCTTTTGGCATAGGTATGGTGTTCTAAATATTGGCAGGGTTATGATCGTTTTCAAGTGGCAGCAAGATTAGGAAAGGGAAAATAAGATATACTGTTTGTGATTTCTTTTGGACTCCCAGAAATAGCCAAGGAAAGTCTTGTGGATATCCAGACCCCAGCTTGATTAAGGATCATGAGACTGAAGAAATCAGAATACATGTGGATATGCACAGTTAGTGTGAATGTATTTCATAAGCCTAGGATGCTTAAGGTCGAGCACACCAGATGATGGTAATGAATCACAGGTAGAAAGATAATATACAGATGACAATGATAGATAGATACATAGTTAGATAAGTAGATAGTTTTTATTTAATACTTTTCTTATTTTTTTAACATGTATCTGTTGCTTTTTTTTAAAAATATGACCTCTCTTAAACTCATACGCATTTTTTTCTGTAGTCTCCTTTATTTGTCACTAATTTCTAAGCAGAACACTCTACTGCTTCATATCATTATTTGTGGGATTTTTTTCCCTGTAAATCATAGAGGCCATATTATTTATAATATGCAAAAATTAAAAGTAGAATACATTTTTATTCTTCTATTATTTTTAAATAATCATTGGAGAATTTACAGAGAATGAATATGTAACCACTATAATTAATATTTCAATTTCAAATGTGGCCTAATTATGACCAATTCTATATGTGTGGAATTATGATTTAGTAGATCATTGTTTGATGCATATTTGTGACAGTACTATTATGAGTTACCTTCTATTGCTCATAAACTCATTTTCCAAAAAGTTATCTTTTTTTGCAGAAAGAGGTGAAAGTGGAACATAGACCTTTGTGCCAGGCAGAACAGTGGCCCCTCAAATATGTCTACATCCTAAAGCCTGAAAAATTGTGAGTACGTTAGATGACGTGGCAAAGGGAAATTAAGTTTGGAGATGGAAAGATGGAATTAAGTTGCTAATAACTGACCAGGAGATGAGGAGATTATCCTCTGTTATTCAGGGAGGTCCAATGTAATCACAAGGGTCCTTATAAGTGGAAGGGGGAGGCAGAGGCGAGAGACCCTTAGAAACAGCAACAAATAACCCCAAAAGATGTGGCCTAACACTGCTTTGAAAATGGAGAAATGGGACCCATGAGACCAGAAATGTGAGAGAGAATTGAATTATAGACTTGAAACTGAATCACAGATAATCTTTCTCAACCCACCCCAATTCCATTCTCTGATTATACGTTTGTAAACTTGTGTAAGGACACTCAGGGGAAGTGAGAATGAAAAACTGAGCTTTTATTTTGCACATTTTCCATTGTCAGCTACTGATTTACAGAGTTACTTTATTCTTAACTCTTCCTATCTGGAAACAAAACAAAACAAACACAAAAAACCTGACCACTGTTAGCATAATAAACTGGCAGTGTTTTATAATGAAGATAATAAAATGAGGCAATAGAGATTTCAAATCCTCTGTATGCTACCCTCCAGCTAAAAGGGAAAGTCCCTAAATATTTGCTCTCGCAATAAATAACCTCTGCCCACTCTGTTGACTATTATTGGAGCTCACTAGGTAATATTTCTAGCGAGGCACCATATGCTGTTCTCCTTTATATTACACGCTGGAGTGTACAAGCAATACATTTCATTCTGTTAAAGAATATATGAAGTTTTATTGGAGTAGAATTCACTGTATCATTTGGTTTAAATCAAATTCATGAGATTTGCCAACCTCGCTAATTACTTTAGGAAATATGAGAGAAAAAAAATCCTTAGTTTTTATTCTGGAGAGGTCAACTTATTCCGGCTTGAGCTACCTCTCAAGCTTTTTCTTAGCAATAGGGACTTGATGTTCCATTAGCATAATTGCATGCATCCTTCAAGCCTCAAGGAGGACTTCCGATACACTGAAATTTTAACTGCGTCTGACTTCTCATTTTAAAAAAAAGTAATTTCTCAGAAAAAAATCTTACAGGATCAACAAAGCTATGTGTCATACGGAGGATTAAGGATATTGAAAATGTCTGTTCTGTGATAATAAATTTCTTCACTCCTTTAAAATGGAAACCTCAGAGGAAGTGATTTTGAAATGAGAAATTAAGGCCGAGAAACAAGAGGTCATATATAGTTAACCTCTATTATCACCAACAACTTACCAACCATATTAGTCTTGAGAACAATCAGATAAAATTTAGCAAGTTACATGAATATTGGATAAGAAAGACAATATCCTTTGCTAATATAAATAGACCTGAACTGCATTTTAAAAGACATTTTCTTTTCTACATTAATGCCTGTTGTTTTAGATATTTATGTGAGAGGAATCATATTTTTAAAAATAGCAAGAATCACTAAATTACATATTGAATTGTAGTTTTTAACTCTATCTGCTCGCTTGATGGACATAATTTCCCAAATTCATTAAGTTTCGTTCTTTCTTTAAAAAAAAATTAAGGATATAGAAAAGATAAATGTCAAGATTTCTTTACTGTTTGCATTCCTTCATTTTAAATTATAAGTATTCATATATATTATTTCCTGATACAACTGATAACTAAAAATCCAATGGAGAATATTTTTCTAAAACCATGTCAAGGGATGGAATTATTTGAAAACATTGGTATTAATTTTTAGGTACATATCTAAATAGGATAGTAATGTGGGAAATCAGATGTGACACATAATTGGAGGTAAGTGTAAAATATATCACATATTTGAGCACAGTAAACAATATATTTGCTAAATGAATACATAATCAAGAATAAAATAAAGAGAAAATGTGAATACACTTAGGTAGACCAAATTTAAAAGAGCTTTTTAGTTGTGAAGAGAGAAAAATACTTAAAGTGGGAAAAGTAGGAATGAGATAGAAAATAGCAATTTATGTATAAAAAAGGGTAGGCTCTGCGCCAAACACATTGCTTTGAGTCTTTAGATGTTATCTCATTTAATCCTCATAAAAATACCTCACAGTGCATATCAAGCTTACCATTTTACTCAAGGGAAAATGAGAATTGGGCAATATAAAAGCCCTTTTAGATTTGTTCAGGACAGTGCAGAACAAGAAAGGGATATGCTTGCTTATGGGTCCTGACTGATAATATGTATAATAACCTGGAGGAAGAGTCTTTTCAATATCCATTGTGCCTCCTTTTCTTTCAGTGAAAATTTCCTTCTGAAAAGGCAATTTGAAAAGCAATAGTAAAGAAAAACAGGCATACAGATGAGGTCAGCCATTTAAGAGAGAGCCTATATGCTTTAAGTGAATCAATGAACATCGATTCACTCCAGTGTACAGAGTGACCGAGTATTCTGGTTCAAGTAGCTATGTAACCAACACCACCAGTCCCTTCTTCTGGATGGACAGTGGAAGCAGATCATCTACATCAGAGGCTGGAAAACTAAGGTCCATAGGCCAAACCCAGTCCACAGCCTGTTTTTATAAATGAAGTTTTACTAGGACACATTTATACCCCATCAGTGGCTGCCTTTGCACCACAAAGGCAGAGTTGACTAATTAAGGTAGAGACCTTAATTAAGGCCAACATGGAAGAAAATGCTTGCTATCTGGCCACTTCTAGAGAAAGTCTGCCAATTCTACTATAGATAGTGACTTGGAAAGTGGAGACTCTGTTAGGTTGTTAACTTTCTCTGTTTTTCTACCCATTAAGGTTCATAACACTTGCCAATGTGGAAGCACATGATCACTGCTGTCTTAAAATAAAATTTTAATATTGGAAAATTATCTTTGAAAGGTAAATTTTTTTAAGAAAATGAATTGTAACATTTTTTTCCATTTATTGTTCTTCTAGTATAGCAAACAAAACACCTTTTACCAGAATTTACCAACAAAAATATTTTACTGACCTTGGAATCAACTCAAAGAAAAACCAGAGATGGTACAAATATTTTCCTTGAGAAAAGTTCATGTTTCCTGCCACAGTAGTGTAACAACAAAAGCCCATATCACCATAGGGTTTTTTTTTTTTAATTGAAGTTCAGTCAGTTACAATGTGTCAATTTCTGATGTACAGCACAATGTCCCAGTCATGCATATAAATATATATATTCATTTTCATATTCTCTTTCACTAAAGGTTATTACAAGATATTGAACATAGTTCCCTGTGTTATACAGAAGAAACTTTTTAAAATCTACGTTTATATAGAGTGGCTAAAATTTGTAAATCTCAAACTCCCAAATTTATCCCTTCCAACTCTCTTTCCCCAGTAACCATAAGATTGTTTACTATGTCTGCGAGTCTGTTTCTGTTTTATAGATGAGTTCATAGTGTCCTTTTTTTTCCCTGTTTAGATTCCACATATGAGTGATATCATATGGCATTATATAAAACAAGGCATGATAAATATCCTAGAAGAAAACAGGCAAAACATTCTCTGACATAAATCTTAGTAATGTTCTCCTAGGGCAATCTATCCAGGCAATAGAAATAAGAGCAAAACTAAACAAATGGAACCTAATTAAACTTATAAGCTTTTGTAGAGCAAAGGAAACCATAAGCAAAAAAAAAAATGACAACCTACAGAATGGGAGAAAATTTTTGCAGATGATGCGACTGACAAAGGCTTAATCTCCAGAAATGTATAAACAGCTCATACAACTTAATAACAAAAAAACAAACAACCCAATCCAGAAATGGGCAAAGGACCTAAACTGATTACGCAGTGTAAGATAAACTCACTCATGTCATACATTACAGAGCCTCCAGAGAGGATAATCGATGCAAATACATACAAAGATGAGTGTCAAATTCAGAATCCTTCCAATAATGAAGAAGAGACAATGACCTTTGAAAGTACTAGAAGTTAAAGTTAGAACTCCCTGTTGTGTATATTTTAAACTAGAATCATTTTCAAAGCAAACAAAGAAACTCAATATTATTATTACATTATCACTGTGTTTAATGTTACAAATGGAAGTAGTGGAAATGTTTGAAGATTTTTGTTTAACCAAATTCTAATTGATATTCTATTTTTGATGTCAGATCTGAGGTGCAGTTTGTTGCCGCTGGTGGTAGTAGATATCACTAAAATAAATTTATATTTTGAGACCAAATCAATCCAACATTGGACTCAGCTTTTCCTTTTTAACATTGAAGAATAATGGCTCAGCAGTGCTTTTCATGAGCATTTACACATTCTGGTAACATCACTGCAACCAATACATATTAATATCTGACAATTCTGTTGATAATGATGATATAAATGATCAAATTGTATTGTCAATGATGGACTGAAAAATCTTCAACTATATGCATTCGTATACCTTGTCTTTGGAGTCAGATCAACTGGTAAATGAATCACAGTTGATTCCCATTTACTAATTCTGTGAATTGAGTGAGGTATTTAATATGTCTGGGCTTCAAATACTGTGCTTTTAGAAATGCTTTATTGGATTGCTACTGTAAAAGCAGTACTCTGGTCTTTGAAAACTTAAACAAGAACTGGTAATTAAATCAGTTATTTTCATTTATTAATTCTGTGTATTAAGTGACAAATTTAACATGTCTGAGCCTCATATAGCTCATCTCCAAACTTGGGATGCCAATATCTAATTAATAAGAAGAAGTGCAGTTTAATTGATGTATAAATTGTTCTTAGCGCATGGTGACCTAAAATAAACACTCAGAATAATCATCAACACCAATAATGAAAATTGAGAAAGACACTAGAAAATGCTAATAAGCAAGAGCTTTTCAAATTTTCCAAACTAGGAAGATGATGAGGAATATGATTTTCTTTGGCTAAGCAAACATATATGCTCACCATGCTTCTCCTTTGCTATCTTTATTTACAACAGAGAGTGGAGGATGGAAAAGTTCACTTTCTCTGCCTCCTTTACCTGTGTAGGTCACCATATGATACAGTTTGGAATGGATTAAATCAGAAGTATGCTACACTTATCCTTTTTTCACTATCTGGATGAAAAGAACAGGTATGCTGGTACCTGGCCTTCCCATTCTTTGCTTTAAAATTCCAGTATTAGGCCTGGAGCTTCAACTACCACCCTAAGACTATCATGTAAAATATATAAAGGAAAGACCAAGAGAATTTTTGTGCACCAAGCCAAGGTTTGTATATTAGTGTGCAGGCCCATAAATCTGTATGGAGTGTTTGTGTGTTTATGATTAAGTGAATGTGTTAATAAATATCATTTACATATAACATATATGCACACCAATTTGAGATGTAAAAGAAATGAGTATATCCATGTATACATGATTTAGAGATGTTCAATGCATATTTTATATAAAAATAACAAGTTGCAGATTTATGAGTTTATGTTTAAGCAGTAATAAATCATGTCACCAGCTACACACAAGAAAACTTAAGTCCCTACATTTGAGCTAGGATAAACAGATGAGGCTGTGTGTGTACACAGAAGTGCATAACCAGATTGCTAGTTTTATATTTGATATACGGCTGCAGGGAGGATGAAGATGGGAGAGAGCAGAGAGAACTAGCTTTCTCATTATACATCTTCATATCGTTACACTTGATCAAATGTGAATATTTAGATTATTTTATATGAATAACTCATAAGCTCTCAAGGATTATGTAGAATATCATATTAAGTAAAACTATTGAGAACTTATGAATAAAACTATACGAGAGAGAGGCAAGTGGTCATTCAGTAAATCCAGTTTAACTGAGTTTAGGAAATGTCCTGGAGGCGTAATGACACTCAGTTCAGTACATCACTAGCTAATTATGTTTTATAACTTTTACTGTAAATTGCATTTTGTTATTTATTGAAGGTACCATGACAAATACTAATTTTTAAATTGTAAGGCTAAAGAATAAGACATAGATGAAGCTGTTTCCAGTTCTCTGTTTAAAATGATCTTTTGAGTAAATGTTGTCAGTTTAAAATTAAATTAACAGATAATTTAGTGTATATAAATTATTCAAGAGAGCATCTCTAAGCCTTATAGATGAAATTGACTTTATGAGTCTTCCTGACTTCAGATATGACAATAAATTCCATTACATAAACTGACTTCTTAATTCTATTGAGTTTAATGGCAATGCTCCTGAATTAGATGTTCAAAACATGATTGTTTACTTCAAATATATTTTTCATCTGTTTCCAGGCAAGCATTTATTTTTTAAATCAAATCTTTTAAAGCTATTGTGTTGGAGTATTTTTGAACTGAGACTAAACAATATTGATAAGGTTGAGTTATACTGGAAAATGTGGTTACTAATGAGAATACTTACACTAATTTAGATGTTAATAATCATATGCCCAACTTTTAAAAATAATTTTGATTCAATTCTGCTATGAAAATAAACAAAACAAAGTTTAATATAAATCAGAGTTACATTTGTTCAAATATTTGAAATTTTCAGTATGTGCACATAACAATACTTTTACTTAGAGGGTCATAGGACTCGATGATAGAAAATAGAAAAATAAGATTTTTGGTGGTCATGTGAAGCAGTATTAGTGTAGTGTTTAATAATGAGCTGTCAGTTTTACCTTATAAAGGTAACTTTAAACTTCAAACACTGTTCAGTATACAGAAAAATGGGACAGATCTTTGTCTCTGCGGAATAAACAACCAACCACCAAACCGTATTTTCTACAGTACTTTTGGTGCTATTGGTATGTAAGGAAGCCTTAATGAATTGAATTACAGAAAATGCTAGACTTCCCTAGTTAAATGGAGAATCCTGTTGGCAAAAGCTGAGAAAAATCATATTTAGGATGTAGACAGGCTGAGAAGTGTTTTCAGTAGGAAAGGGGACATTGTGCGGGTAAAGAGAAATCAAGGAAGTCTAATAACTGTGGACAGCTGGGGAAAAGTGAAATCTAACAGTGCCTTGAACACAAGACAACATCATTAAATTCCCTAAGTTTTTATCCTTTCCAACTCAAGAATTTACAAAATAATTGGAATTCAAGGAAGGGAGAGAAATGGGAAAATTTATTCAATGTTCTCATTATCACATCATTATGGTGCTTCAATTCCTGGGCCCTTCCAGGGATGAAGCTGAAGAGGACCAGACTACCTACATGACCCCAAACTACACCACTTTAGCAGGTGGGTTGTTTAATCTGAAGGCAATCAACACCCAGCGGACTCAAGAAAAACTTCTGCTTCTCCCTTAAGAATTTAGATGGGGGTCTGGCTCAGGGAGAGCTATTACCAAAGATAACTATCATCTGCATGACCTATCTAATTTGCAGGACAATATCTAATTACCAAGCATCCTGCTCTTCTTATTGTCTTGTGAATTATCCTCCTCCCCTTTGGAGCCCCAGACCCCTATCCCTTCCCTTAGCTCAGGAAGGCTTATAAACCTCAACTGCCTGACTTACCCTTGAGTTCCATATTCTAAGGGATTCTCATATGTATGACCTTAAATTTGTCTTTCTCCTGTAAATCTGTTTCATGTCAATTTAATTCCTAGACTAGCCAAAGAAGTGTAGGAGGAAAAATTTTTTTTCCCAACAAAACTACATGTAGAGCAAAAGTGTGTAAAACTACTGCCCAACTACCTTCCAGCTTAAACACTGTCAAGATCAAAGGAACAGTCTGCAAGTTAGTTTAACCAGATGTGAATTCACTATAACCAAAGATGCTGGCCAGCCTCCAACTCAGCTGGACCCTTGCTTGTACCAACTACCCCCTAGAATGAAAGAATTAACACTGTGTGGGAAAAACAAAATTTTACTTCAGACTCCACTGTTCTTTTCTACACTATGTCTGGAATATAATAAAAAAAACTAGGAGACAGAGAGAGAGATCACCCAGATGGCCACGTAGGTCATTCCTGCTCTTGCTCCCCCTCACAAGAATAACAACTAACGTGTTCAAAAACAAGATACTACCGAAGGACTCCTAGAATGTGGGGGTAAAACTGAAGCATCTCTCTTCGCCACACAGACCAAGAAAGACTGCATTAGAAGGAGAAGACAAGTGACTTCACATTGACCACATTGCTCTCCCCCAGGACAGTGTGGCACCACACAGAGAGGTCTTCCCTAAGCCAATGGTTCCTCCGGGGGAAACGAAAACCCAAGGGAGACAACCAGCCTCCCCGAGAATTCTGAGTCGTTTTGTGGGAGCCCCTGTTCTGATCTTGCACCACAGGGACTGCAGGAGAATCTGTGGGTCCCAGTTACCGGAAATCTGACTCTGAGGAGGAAGGTGAGAAGGGCTTGCAACCAGCAGCACATGGATCTTAGCAGACCTAAGTTCCTACCCGCAGTGCCCAAGTAGTAATCACAACCAGCAGCTTTGCTCATACTCAGAAGCAAGTCAGTGGTGCACTCCAATCAGGAAACTTGGCAGGTCCAGATCTGCCTGATTTGGATCCTCAAACTAGGAGTTATTCTGGCCCTAGAGCCTGGTTTGACCAACTTCAGACAAGGTGTTGAGTCACACCTCCACCCACTGTGGAGAATGATTTCTAGCCTCATGTGACCAGAAAGGTTGGTAACAATTCCTGGAAGCTGTTGTATCCAGCAGTGCCCAAGCTGAGGGAAGGGCAGACAGAACTGATCATTTGTGCAGCAAATCCAGTGGCCCTGTTTGACCAGGGAACTTGGAGTGTGAATCAACTTGAGTTAAGATAACAAACCAAGAGCTTTACCGGTTTTAGAGGTGCCTCTTCAGCTGTGCCCAGGCAAGGAACCTAATCTGTGTGGCTGCTCATCTCTGAACACAGTCTTCAGCCTGGCCAGCCAGGGAACCTAACCAGGGCGCACGGAAAGCCAGGCCACTCATGCAACAGAGCTATGGAAAGTAGCCCTGGAGCATAGCCCACGGAGCAGAGCAAAACAGGTGGCCTCACCTGGCCAAGGAATTCAGTACACACTTAGGCCTGATTGGGGCCCTCAGACAATAAGCTGTACAGGGCCTGGGCACTGACATGCTCACCTGCCAGAGCAGGGACTCTTATTCACAGTCCTACTCACCACTGAGCATAGTACCTAGAGTCCACCACCCAGGATGCTTGACCAGAGATTGTCGGAATTGTGGAGCTCACCCTCCAGCATCACTTGGGCAGGACCCGAATCAGCAGTCCTGTCCAACTTTTTCAGCTAGTGGCACACCTCCTCATCTCCATCCTCAAAGCTCAACCAGTTGCCTTGACCCCAAATAGACCATAATGGCAAGCTCCACCTGCCCAAGCACTTTACCACCAGACACCCTCAGAAACCCAAACTAAGATGACCTGTGAACTGTCTCAAAGCAAACCTGTAAAGTCTGGGAAAGGAGTCCCATTACTCAAATGTGCAGATACCAGTGTAAAGAATCAAGGATCACAGGAGATGGGATTTTCACTATTAGAGATAGGAATTTAAACATTTGAAAGGGGCAAATTAGGATATACCTTGTAATTGAAGTATTAGTAGGAATTCTGAAATCATAGCTACATATGTAGTATGTTTATTGTGTGTGTTACATGTGTGTGTATTCATCTTCAATCTTTTTGCACTGAGTTTAGAATAGCATCATCTAAGAGAATTTTCCTATAATGGTGGAAATGTTTTATATATGTGCTGTCAACCACATTACTAGCCACATTTGGTTATTAAATACCTGAAATGTGACTAGTATGATTGAGAAACTTACTTTTAATTATATTTAATTGTAATAAATATTTATTTATATTAAAATAGCTACATTTTGCTAATGGCTATTATTTTTGACAGCACAGACCTAAAAGCAAGAATATACCATTAGCAATGAATATACAGAGAACCTAGATTCTGATTTTTAAATTCCAATTCTTACTAAAAGAAACCAGGACGCTTTGGAGAAAAGGTTGCTTCCAGAGCTGGAATGTATGAGATGAATTTGGGAAATCTCATTATATCCAAAAGTAAAGGAGCTCTGAAAGAACGAAGAATCATACCTAAATAATATGAGAACCAGCTTGAAGGATTCCTGCTGGTCGTATCTGGAACACATGAACACCAAAATAATGATCACAATGAATTATAACCCCTTAGATGAAACATAGACTCTATGAGTCCATCTGGATAGAAATAAGTTCATAAACAAATAGGAAAAAAAAGAAAAAACTATTTCTTAGAGTAGAATGTCAATTGGTAATGATGAAAAAATAATGGAAGTAGAAAGTTATTAGTAGATCCTAAAACTAGTTAGTGAATATTTGATGAAGTACAGGGTATTTACATACTCTCAAAATAGCTATATTTATGTAGCCTTGAAATATTCCTCAACAAAATACATCAATTACCAGGAAAAATAATATTAACAGTAAAGAGACTTGGCAGACACTGTCTTAAACAAGTGATTTAATTTTTTACATGTACAAATATAGGGACAAGCCAACATCATGTTTCTTGATATCATACTCTGAGAAGAACATAAAATCATTTATGTAGTATTTCTGCCAAAAATGCGTAACCTGCATTCAATCATAAGGGATTTTCAGAGAAAACCAAACTGAAACACATTCTTAGAAAAGAAAAGAAAAGAAAAGAAAAGAAAAGAAAAGAAAAGAAAGAAAAGTAGTAGTCTGTACAGTTAAAATGTCAAGGTTAAGAGAGAGAGTATTTCAGGTTAAATGAGACTAAAAATAAATGGCACCTAAATGTAATGCATGATCCTAGATCATGAAAACAAACAGCCATTAAGGGCATTAATGGGGGTACAATTCACAAAATAGGAGAATGGACTGAGTTTAGATAATAGCATTGTATCTATGATATCTAATTTCGAAGATTGCTCTGTGGTCATATGAAAGAGTGTTTTTGTTCTAAGGAAGCACATACTGAATTATTTCAGGGAAAGTGGCAAAGTTATCTCTAATTTACTCTCTAATTATTTGGAAAAATTCAGAAAACATATGGGGGGAAAATGTAAAGGATTCTGGATAAAAGAATCTGGTAAAGGATTCTTTGAATGATCCTTGAAACTTTTCTGTAAATTTAAAAGTATACAAACAATTTAAATTTAAATCAACTGTATTTCTAAATAAAAGCAAAAAATGAAAATGAAATTTAAAAAGTATAATAACATCAAAAACCATAAAGCACTTAGACATGCATTTAATAAAAACTGTGCTACATATCATATAAAACACGGCAGACTCAGTAGCTTAAGGTATCAGTCTTTTCAAAGTAATCTATAGAAGTAACTCAACCCCAGTCAAAATTGTCAGGCTCTTTTTATAGAATTTGACAAGCTAATTTAAAAACTTACATGCAAAGGACCTAGAATGACTCCTGAAACTTCTTTGAAAAAGAATAACAAAATTGGAGTAAGAATATGATGTGACTTCAGAACTTACTGGCATGCTATACCACTTGAGACATTAGCAAAGGATAGATAAATAAATCAAAGGAAGAGAATAGAGAATCTAGAAAATAACTTACATATATAAAGTTGATTTTCTGCAGAAATACCAATGCAAAAAATTGGACACTGGAAAGTCAGTTTCTCTCTCTCGAGAAAATGACCTGAAGTATGTATGTATTTTAAAGAGTGCTGTTATTTTCATAATATGCTAAAAAAAAAAAAAAGATTTCCTTTACTGCAAGAGCTGCTTCCTCACTTTCAAGTATTATTTTCATTAGCTCGTAGTAAGTAATGTACCTAGAAAAATTCTAAATGTTCTTGTACTATATCAGAATTTGTATGAATTTAAAGTTTCCATAAATGTCATTCTGTTAGGAAATTGCCATGAGTTCCAGCAAACATTACTTCTTAAAAAGCCAGAAGTGGATGAATGAGCATAAATGATAAAACTATGGAGTGGTATATAAAATTGATGCTCAGCTGTGGAATTAATCTTATTATGATCATGTGACTCTACTGTCACATGTAGTATGCATACAGGATTTATTATTATATATCAGCCAAAACATTAAATAATTCATCTTATCTATTAACAATGAGAAATAATTTGGCACAAACAGTAAGAGTAAATAATTCTAATTAAAAGTATAATACATTGATTTTCTGATAGTTATGACTTAGGATATTAATTTCTCTTTCTATTCTGAAAAATCTAAAGTCAGCTTGTTGCATTCAGACCCCATCCACTTAACATATCATGAATGCAAACTGATTATATCCATGGGGGTTTCTAGTGCTTTGGTCCCAAACTCATGCTGCTTTGTTCTTTGATTTGGTTCCACAGTTTTAGTACATCAATCATTATCCATTCTTGCACTGAATCAATTTAGTTTCTCTGTCTCTTAACTATTGTCTTCCCAGAGACTTCCCCAATTTTTTTTTCACTTTATATAGTCTCACTTGTGTACTGTAAGTCTTGGTATAAACTCATGATATATTTAATCTTTAACAATATTTCATAGATCTTTCTTAAAAAAAACAAGAAACAATGATGGACCTGATAGCACGGAGTGCTCAGAACAGTCTCAAAATACTAGTTTCTATTGAGAGGAACCAGGACTCCCTGAGTAAATTGCTAATTACAAGTATGAGGTAGGAAATAAAGATGAACTTGGAATATAATATGATATAAAAAACTATGAAACTATAAAAAATAATAGACATATCAAAAGGATGCAGGAGCCAACTTTCCAAAAATTAAGCAATGAATATATGTATTTATATCAGTTTACATATAAATATTTATATATAGAACATATATTATATTATAAATATACACATATACATATATATGCATACATACAATCTGTCTGTATATATATTTAAAATGATTGAAAGACATACAGTTAACACATGATTTAAATGACATTCTAAAGAGAAGAAAAATGAAAGAAATAAAACTTCATTTGGAAGATTTTTGGAAAACTACACAATCCTTTAACTAGTTTTTTAAAAAGAAAGAAAACATATCCCTGCATTTTTCTATATGATTGGTACCTGAGATTAAAAAGAAGAAAATTATAAAGAGGTTTTTTTTATAAAAATAATACAGCACTTAAATGAATAAGAAATAATAGAACTAGAACATTGTCATATTGAAACTCCTAATGATTTAATGTCTGGGCAGTATTGTACACAGATGGCACTGACATGAATAGAGAGAGACCACTAGACATTATGGGCCTGCTAACAGACATACACAACATAACACAATAAAGAAACAAACTCACAGAAAAAGAGATCAAATTTGTGGTCACTGGGGGCAAGGATTGGAAAGAGGTGGAATTGGATGAAAGTGGTTAAAAGATATAAATGTGCGGTTATAAGAGAAATAAGTACTAGGGATATAATGTACAATGTGTTTAACTTAATTAATATTGCTGTGTTATAACAAAGTAGTTAAGAGAGTAAATCCTGAGTTCTCATTACAAGGGAAAATTTTTTTTTCTTTTATTTTGTATCTGTTTGAGAAGATAGTTGTTCACCAATCTTATTGTGGTATTCATTTCATGAAGTATGTAGAGACTTCCCCTACTTTAGATCACTTTAGGTAATCCTTTATGGACAATAGGGAGGCGAGCTGCCAAGAGAAACTTTAATGAGAGAATAATAAAATTGGTGCAACCACTATTAACTTGTATTCCTTTATTCACTGGAAATGTCTGGGAATTTGGAGGGTGGGTGGAATGGGTAGAACAGGCAAGTAGTTTAGAGATATATTCTTGGTCTTCAGGTATACTGATTGATTTAAGTTAAGGACACTACTCTTTTCTCATACAGTGAAAAAAATATTATCTAGAAAGATAAGAATAATTATTTAAAAGTACAGTAAGTTAAGGCCAATAAATACATAAATATATTAACTATAATACTTAGAAGGGTAATTTAAAAAGAAAAAAGTGATGTATTTTCTTCTATCAAACTGACAATTATTTTATTTTAGCAGTAATACAATTGTTGGCAAAGATTTAGTCAAGTGTACAGCTTCCCATGTTGGTGGTGGAGGATAAATTGGTATAACCATTCTGAAAAGCAATTTGGCAATATGCCTTAAGACTTTTACAAAACACAATATTAGATCCACAAATTCTACTTCTAAGAATTTTGGTTTAGGAAATAATCTTAGAGGTGGATGCATCTGTGTAAGAAGATGCTCATTAGTAATTTATGCAGCAGTGAATCATAAGAAATTACTGATATATCTATGAAGAACTAATGGTTAAGAAAATAATACCAAAATTTTACAATGAAACACTTCGTAGTCATTAGAGCCTTTAATTACTTTTGAAGAATATTCACTTACAAAAAATGTTGTCCATGAAAAAATAGTAAAAACTATCTGGATAATTAATAAACTAATACATTTTTTTAGAGAAGGAGAAAAAGACTAGAAGTCAGTACTCTAAAAATTTTATAAGAAAAGAACCACATAAGTCAAGTGGGTAAATAATCCTGTATAAGGTACGTTATAGTATGTAGACGCCATGAGCCACCTCTAGCAGACTGCTGAGCTTACAGTTTCCTCAAGCACTGATGTTTAAAATTTAGAAAGTGTTTATATGAAACATACACACAGAAGTTTCAAGAACATGACAGTGAGACACAATGCTTGATCTACTATAAAGTTTTTCAACTTCACCACTATTGACATTTTGAAACAGAGAATTATTGTTGTGAGGGTCTGTCCTGTGCATTGTAGGAGGTTTAATGTATCCTTGGCCTCCACCCACTAAGGGCCAGTTGTGACAACCAAAAATAATCCAGATATTGCCAAATGTCCACCAGGGCATAAGACTGTCCCCCTATTGAGAACCACTGACCTACAGCAACCTCTCACCACAATGAGGAACATAGCATCTAATCAAATCACTGAGACCAAAACCGTAGAAGCAGTATTAATAAAGTGGTGTGGCTCTGACAAAGACACTCTGCTTGACCGAGCTCTAGTCAGGCTCCTGTGTATCTTCTTTCCAACTACACCTCAACCTTTGGACTTTCGTGTTTGTCTTTATATTGCCTGATTTTAGCAAAAATCCTGCTAAGTCCTTTTAGCAAAAATCTCCTGCCTAGATATCTGATCAATATTTAATCAAATTTCTCATCTTCTACCATCTCCCAGGTGATACCTGATCACACTGGCCTGCCTTCAGCAAGAATCCTGTCAGTTTAGGCAAAATTTTATCCTCCATTGACCACCCGACTTGCTCTTTGGCTATAAACCCCCACTTTGTCTTGTATTTAGAACTGAGCCCAGTTCTATACTGAAGTCTTTTTTCCCCCCTATTTCAATAGTTCTTGAGTAAAATCTGTTTTACCACTTTAACAACTGTCCAGCTCTGATTTTCTCTGGCAGGTCCACAGAGAGGTTATATTTGTTGGAAGAAATCAGAAAGTCCTGTCAACTAGAGATTCCAGACCATTTGAACAAAACACAGTAAGATTTGGGGGATGTGTAATTAGTTCAGTTTGAGATGCACTGTGTATCAGATGCCTAAATATATGTATTTATCCTTAACTTCTTAAATCTTTTGTTAAATTTATGCCATATGCCAAGCTTTTAGGAGCCATCTTATGAAAAGAAAAAAGAAAAAAAAAAAAAAAAAAAAAAAAGGACCCCACTTCGGCCAAACAGGTCAAGTCATTTCCTGTGCAATTCTTTTTAATGTTAAAAAGAGATACCAAAGATCACAGGGCACATGCACATTAAGTTCTGAGTAGAATAAATGTAAGAGTGAGAAAAAAGCTTCTATATTTTGGATGATGTCTAGTTACTGTTTTCTTTTAATGTGGGTATGATGTAGGGTACATAATAAACTTCCATCAGTGAAGTGCTATTTCAACTACAATTCAGACTTTACTTAGTGTTATAGGCTCACATCCTTAAAAGTGATGTTAAGTGTTAAAGAAAGAAAAGAGAAAAAAACTGTTCATACTGAGTTTGTGCCATACTCATTTTCTCTAAAGAATGAAAAAATCTAACCATTGACAGTATTAATTTTGATTCACCTGAAATAGTCATTCTTAAAATTCAATCTATTTGCAAATAAATGGGTGTCACCTACTTAGCTTCTATTACTTTGTGTTAATACTTTTTAGTGAAGAAGTAACATATTTATTATTATTAAAATAATCCAATTTAGACCAAAATTAAAATTTTTAGAGCTACTATTTTTTAAATAATGTGGTTTAATAAAAACAAAGGAGTAAAAAGAATAAACATTGATATTAATGTCTATAGCTGATTATGAAGTAGCTTCTTTTATTTTAATAAGAATAAAATTAAGATGTATTTAATTCAAATATACAATTTTACATAAAATTATGTATTCTATATTATATATTAACATATTTACATACTGTATCACATGCTTATTATATATTTATATAACATATAGTTAGAGTACGTCTGCTAAAGTTAATGGGTAGAAATTAAACATGCCAAAGAACATTAACTGCATAGATGATTGTGTTATGGTGATCTGTGATCGGTGATCTTTGATGTTACTATTGTAACATCAGTGTTTGGGGCACCATGAACCACACCCATTGATCTGTAAATATTCACGTGTTCTGACTGCTGCACCTACAGAAGCTATTCTCTCTCTCTCTCTCCTAGGGCTCTTCTATTCCCTGAGACATAATAATATTCATATTAGGCTAGTTAATAATCCTACAATGTCCCCTAAGTGTTCAAGTGAAAGGAAGAGTTGCATGTCTCCCACTATAAATCAAAAGACAGAAATTATGCCTTTAGTGAGGAAGGCATGTTGAAAGCTGAGAGGTTGAAAGCCAGATCTCTTGCATCGAACAGTTAGCCAAGCTGAGAATGCAAAGGAAAAGTTCTTGAAAGAAGTTAAAAGTGCTACTCTAATTAGCACACAAATGATATGAAGCCCAAAAAGCCTTACTGCTGATATGGAGAAAGCTTTAGTGGTCTTATTAGAAAATCGAGTCAGCCACAACTTTCCCTTATCCCACAATTTAATCAGAGCATGGCCCTAACTTTTTTCAATTCTGTAAAGGCTGAGAGAGGTGAGGAAGCTACAAAAGAAAAGTTCGAAGCTACCAGACATTGGTTCATAAAGTTTAAGGGAAAAAAGCTATCTCCGTAACATAAAAGTGCAAGTCGAAGCAGCAAGTGCCGATGTAGAAGCTGCAGCAAGTTATCCGGAAGATCTAGCTGAGACGACTAATGAAGTTGGCTACACTAAACAACAGATTTTCAATGAGATGGTCCTATATTGGAAGAAGATGCCAGCTAGGACTTTCATAGTTAGAGAGGAAAAGTCATTGCCTGCTTCCAAGTGTCAAAGGACAGGTTGACTCTTATGTTAGGAGCTAATGCAGCTGGTGACTTTAAGTGAAAGCCAGTGCTCATTTACCATTCCAGAATTTCATGCTCAATCTATTCTGCCTGAGGTGGATGACAGAATTATCTGTTTATTCCAACTCTCATGGATGACTTTGCGGGGTTCGAGAACTCGGGGAAGTCACTGAAGATGTGATAGAAATAGCAAGAGAACTAGAATTGTAAGTAATCTGAAGATGTGACTGAATTGCTGCAACCTCATGATTAAAGTTTAACAGATGAGGAGTTGCTTCCTATGGATGAGCAAAAAAAGTGGTTTATTGAGATGTAATCCACTCCTGGTGAAGATGCTGTGCAGACTGTTGAAATGATAACAAATAATTTAGAATAGTACACAACTTAGGTGATTAAAGCAGCAGCTGGGTTTCAGAGGATTGACTTCAGTTTTGAAAGACGTTCTGCCATGGGTCAAATGCTATCAAATAGCACTGCATGCTACAGAGAATTTGCTTGTGAAAGGAAGAGGCAATCAGTGTGTCAGACTTCACTGTTGTCCTATTTTAAGAAATTGCCCCAGCCACCCACCCTTCAGCAACCACCACTCTGATCAGTCAGCAGCCATCAAGATCAAAGCAAGACTGGCAAAAGATTACAGCTCACTGAAGGTTCAGATGATGATTCGCATTTTTTAGCAATAAAGTACTTCTAATTAAGGTATGTACTTTTTTTTACTTAATGCTATTACATACTTAATAGATTATAGTACAGTGTAAACATAACTTTTATATGCACTGAGAAACCAAAACATTCATGTGATTCATTTTATTGTAATATTTGTTTAATTGCTGTGGTCTGGAACCAAACCTGCAGTATCTCTGAGGTATGCCTGTATAATAAAAATACTTTCTACCCTAGACTATGTCCTCTAATGGTGTTTATTTGTATACTTTTGACTGCTTAAAGCCATAATATCACTGTATCATTGTATAAATTCAAACAATAACTTAGACATAGGTATTATGTTACTGTTTCTCCTAAATAAACCAAAGTCACCCTAAATAAATCAATCAAAACTCCTAATACAGTTTTATATGGAGCCACTGAAGGAAAGTTCTTTGTAGCAAACAAAATTTCTAGAGGCTTTCGGCTAATAACTGTTAAATATTTAATGACTCTTAAAAGCCTGAGTCTCCAACTTTGGTTTATTCTTAAGTATCCAAAGCTTTATCTGACCTTGAATTCACAACCTTAACGAAATCAAAACTGGTTGTTTTGTCCTCCTTTGTACTATTCAGATGTTAGCTTTTCAAAACATATGAACACATGATGTCAAAATTAAGAACTTAAGAAAAAGAATCTTAGCATCTCACCACAAATGTTTTCTTTTAATAATAAAAAAGAAATCAATCTGTATGTGTAATCTTAGATTTAAATGATGGCTTGGCAATAATGGGCACTTATCAATCTGCATGATCTTGTAAAACGACTTCAAAATGTTTAAGTATTGCAGAGTACTTTACGCTATTTTTAAAATAAACATTATACTTATTAAAATATTTATAAGGAATTTATAGTTCCTTATAATTATTATTTACCCTCATACCTGACTCCAGTGATATAATGAAATAACTGTAATTAGGCAACTGTATTATTGTCAAGCTTAAATGCTAGTCTGTTATTTTTTCATTCTCTTAAATTTTCAGTCACCATTTTACTTTACAAAGAAAAGTTATTGTAAATTTTCTATTTTCTCTGAAATTTTATGATTTTTAGGTTACAGATGGGATGCAATGCAGAAGACCTAAGATACATTACAAAAGTCATTCTCAGGCTATCATTTCTTGTCCAATCTGAATTATAAACCTTTTAAAAACATTTTCTAGAATATCTAAAGATCTATGGGATTGCTTTAAACATTGGCTCTACCAACAAATCTTTTTTAAATTTGTGTGACAAGAGGAAAAAGTCTCATACATATCTGTATTGCAAATGACTCTAAATATAGTTGATTTGAAGACAACATTTTAATATCAGGCTAGATGTATATTTAAATACCATGGTTATATTGATTAAGTGTACAATTATTAAGATTTATAAAAGACACCATACTTTTGAAATATTTGGCATGTGTTTTAACAGTGAGCCTAAAAGAGGAAACTAATATTTACAATATTTCAGTGTCCAGAACTCAGCAAGCAGGAGGTTATATATTTATATCAGGCCCAAAGTAATTTTACTTCTTACACTTTTATAAAAGGTTAGTTATAACCCACAGTCTTAGTAAATCTTTAGAATAAAATTTTGTCTCTAACCCATATGTTGTAGATAGGATCGGACTAAAAGATTATAAATCAAAGAATGTAATTGCTGTTGAAATGAAAAGAGTGCATGGATCTGCTGACTTCTGGGTCAATATAACAAACAATGCACATCCTCCCTCGCATGTAAGAAACAGAATCAGAAGTAGAAATAATAGATGAAAAAAAAGTACAAATAGGTGTAGATATAGATATAGCTATTATAAGGGAATAAAACATGCCATACCAAAATGTGTCTCTTTGTTTTCAGCATTATCTTGGGCTGATTGTTTTTAAGAAACAAAAAGCTCAGGAAGAACTTTACCTTCTCCCCTTAACTGCCTAAAATAATTTAGACAAAGTGTCGGTTTCAGGGAGAAGAACGATCACCCTAGATAACTAAAATAAAATATGAACTAGGTATGGTAGACTAGGGGGAACTTAGTAAGGCCTTCATTGATCTAAGTCTCCTCTGTGTCTCACTGTTTCTGCATAGCACGGCAAACATTTTTACCAGAGTTGTTGCTCCGTCTCTACGTGAGTTGCCTTCTTCCCCTTTGAAGTCCCAAACCTCAACCACATCTCCTTCTCTCAGATGCCATATAAGCCTCAATTGCCTAACTTGTCCTTGGGCCTCATATTCTTATGGAGCCCCTGTGTGTACATAATTAAATTCGGTTTTTCTCCTGTTAATCTGTCTAACGTCAATTTAACTCTTAGGCCACCAAAAGAATCCAGAAAGGGCAGAGGAAAGGTTTTGTTTCTCCCCCACTACGTATAATTCTAGATACATAGGTAATCTCTAGCTATAATCTATTACATATGTTCATATATTTAATTATATATTATTTATTTGAATTCTTACAAAGGTTAGCAGAATGTGCCACCCCAAAATATATCTCTTTGGCATAAGTATTATTTTGAGAAATTACAAAGAAGCAACTTAAAAACATAGTAGAAGGTACCCTTTGGCACCAGAAAAAGAGCTATTACCAGAGATAACTTTTTTGTTTTTTTTTTCAAAAATAATATTTGTGTTTTTCAATACAATTTTGAAAGGTTACTTTTTATCCATTTACAGTTATTACAAAATATTGCTCTTTCCCCATGTTACTGTCCTTAAGCTTGTCTTATATCCAAAAGTTTGTACTTCTTACTCTCTCACCCCCCAACTGGAAACCACAAGTTTGTTCTCTCTGCCTATGACTTCTCTTCTTTTCTGTTATATTCACTAGTTTGTTCTATTTTTTAGATTCCACATATAAGTGATATATACAGTATTTTTGTCTTTCTCTGCCTGGCTCATTTCACTTAGCATAAAGCCCTTCAAGTCCATCCATGTTGCTGCAAATGGAACAATTTCATTCTTTTTATGGCTGAGTAGTATTCCAGTGTGTGTGTGTGTGTGCTTTATCCAGTCATCTGCTGATGGACACTTAGGTTGCTTCCATAACTTGGCAATTGTAAACAATGCTGCTATGAACATTGGGGTGCATGCATCTTTTCAAATTAGTGTTTTGTTTTGTTTTGTTTTTTACAGATACATACCCAGAAGTGGAATTGCTGGGTCTTAGGGTAGTTATATTTTTAGTTTTAGGTGACTTTT
Organism: Camelus ferus; assembly: GCF_009834535.1. NCBI lineage: Eukaryota > Metazoa > Chordata > Mammalia > Artiodactyla > Camelidae > Camelus > Camelus ferus. The sequence goes on along the minus strand of NC_045696.1, from coordinate 86,192,223 downwards.
TCACCTGAGAGAATTATCTGCATGTTTACAAACATTTCCTTTCCTCACCTTCTTGTGAATTGCCTTTCCTCTTTTGAATCCCTAGTCCCTTACCTACCCCTTTCCTTACCTCAGAATGGTATATAATCAATCCTCTGGCTGTCTTTTGAGCCTTATATTTTATATCTTTGTGGTGCTTCTGTATGTTCACAGTTAAAATTGTTTCTTTTCTCCTGTTAGTCTGTCTTTTATTATAGGGGGTTCTCAGTCAAGAACCTAGAGAGGCAGAGGGAAATCATTTTTCCTCCCTTACACTTAGGGCAAAATACGATATATTCATTATTGAATCATCTAATAATAGCTATAAAGCTAGCAATAAACTTTTGCTACTGTAATTCAATTCCATTCATTAAGTCAGTGTTTAACACAGCACCCGAGGTATTGTGTATGACTTGGAAAAAAATTAAAACTAATGTAAAACCCGATTGCTATGCTTAAGGATAATCTCATAATCAGTTGGAAAATTTTAGATATAGACACATTAAAATAAGAATTTCTGGAAAGATACTTAAATCTAATAAAAGCAGAAAACAAGAATATAGAACAAATGACAGAAATTTCTATAATTAAACATTTTTATATGATATGTTGAATGATCCCAAATTTGTCAAATCTCATAATAAATGTTTCCATTAAGCAGTATTATGTGTTAATCAATAAGTGACTCCAAAGTAGTGCACACTCAGCTCTATTTCATGCCTCACTGAAAACCTGTTTGAAATACAAAAATAAAAGAACATGAGGCAAGGAAGCAATGTTGTAAGTTTTGGGAAAATATTTACAGCTTAGCAGTGTATATTCATGTACAGTACTGAGAAAATACAAAATATTAAATTTTATATAAAATATAAAAAATATTACCACACATAAAAGTTTTCCAAATATTTTCCTTCTTTATATCCTGTCTGAGGCAGTTAACTAAAGGTTATCTCCAGAAAATCTGAGTTTCCCCTTTCTCTGCCAGAGTCACTATCATATGTTCCTCATTTCAAACACACCTCAACTGCAACAATATATTCTCCCCTGTTGATCTGCTGAGCCTGTGATGGCAAATGGTTCAGATCCTCAAATGTAAGCTCAGATTCATGTTGAAATCACCACGTGGAATAAATAGAAATCATTTAAGTACTGATGGCCTCATTTGTCTCAGCTTTCAAACAGATTAAATAGTTCACAAAAGATTCAATAATAATGATATTTAGCATTTTAAGCTATAATGTCTAGGGTCATTAGAAAGTCCCAGGGTGAAAGAAAAGAACTGAATTAAAAAATACCAAAGATTTTCTTGCTATGTTTTGTTTTTGTTCTGAACAGTTATGCTATCTAGGCTGAAAAGAAATGGGGCAATGGGAGAATCCAAGGAGATTTTGTTATCCACTGTTATTTTTCAATATATTATTCTCTTACTGGAATTTTTTTTTTAAAAGTCACTTTTTTAAAATATCTGTTAGTTCAAGAATATACATGGAGAAGAAATCATATTTATACAAATTATGTGAGACAAAGCTAAGTGCAGATGTGAAAAGTTTTTTCCCCATAATGAATTACACACACACACACACACACACACACACACACACACACACACATGTCTCAAGAGCTTTCCAATACCCATTGTGAACATTTTCCATTACAAACAATTCAGCCTCTAGTAAAAGACAAGGAGAACTGAAATATTCAATGGATGTTATTTTTTAGACTGGATTATTAAGAATTTACCTTGAGCCAAAGTTGTTATTTAAAAGTTTTAAAAACCATAGAACTGTACAACACAAAGAATGAGTCCTAATATAAAGTTTAAATTTTAGTGAATAATAATGTATCATTATTTGTTCATCAATTGTACATGTGTAACACACTAACGCAGATATAAAGTAGGAAACTGTGCAGGGAGGAGACTGGGTATATGGGACCTCTTTGTACTTTCTGCTTGATTTTTCTGTAAACCAAAAATTCATCTTAAAAATTTAATTAATTTAAACAATGTTGAGAAATAACTTTACAAAATAATCACATCAGTAATTAGCTTTGGCTTTATCTAATTTTTTGATATTAACCCTACCTCTTCTAAGCCACTTAAATCATTGTAAACAAATGTTTCATTTCAGAGTTAGGGGAAAGGGTACCCGGACTAGGTAAACAGTTTCCTAAGGTTGTACAGCTTCCAAGTAATAGAAGGAGAAAGGAATTGAACCTAGTTTTACTTGCTTTGTTTGACATAAAGATGCTTAATTATTTACTATTAAAATAGTTTAAGGAAATATAAAATACCTCCATACTCAAATGGAGTCCAATCATAGACTCCTACTTGGGGTGGGAATATACAGAAAGAGAGAGAATAGGCATTTCATAATAGAGAATTAATAGTTCCTTACCTGATTTTAATTACACTTATCTCGTTTGTCTTCTCTCCAACCTACTACTAACATTAGGCCACTAGATCTTTGTACCAAAGCCATAATGTTCACTACTGAGTTGGATAATCTTACATTTTTTTCTGCAAATAATGTAAACCATTTAAGTAGTTGAGCCAAAGGAGAACTGAATATAAAAATGCATATGTTCTTCTCAGACCTCTAGCTCTCCAGTGTAGGCAGATTCTAGGAAGAGACTGGAATTAGGAACTGTAAATCCTCTCAGATCATCGGCCTTCTCTGTCCCTCTCTGTAATTAATAGAGGAATATGATTATCCCATGGCTCCTTCGTTTTTTGTTGTTTGTTTCCTGTTTACATTCCCATGTCTCCATTAAGCACAAACTCAATCTAAAATTTTTAATTAAACAGTTCAGAGAGAGTAATTCTAACTGGCCTAGTTTAAGTAAGAAGTGTAACCCCAAATCCGTTAGTCATGCTCAGGGCTGGGGGTGAGGAGTGGTGGGTAGTAAGATACCAACATGGCTTATGAGGAGCCACCCTTGAGGATCAGGGTACAGTTTCCTAAAAAGGAATTATCAACACTGGTTTGGACCAGTGTCTACTATCTGTCATTTTACTAGGTGACATTGATATAATGATAAATTAAATTTCACTTCTAGATTTTATGGAAGTTAATATCTGATATACGTCACTAAAATATCATGTAGTTAGGCCATATATACATAGGGATTCTCTGCTGGGAAATCTTTGATATTTTCAAATTTTCTAATAGTTTTAACCTTTGAATACTTCAAAGTATTCAGTCTCTAGTTCACCTTTGCAATCTCTTTTCCAAGCAGAAACAATATAGTTCACAGTAAATGACTATATTTGATAATTTAATTATATATTCCCTTTAAGTTGATTTCACTCGACTTTATAAACCAATTGAAGACTAGTAACTGTGACCTGTAATACTTTTGTAACACTCAAATAGCACATCCTTAGCTATTCAGTGTGTGTGTGTCTGTGTGTGTGCACATTTGTGTGTAAAATGAACAGATGTGAGGACAAATTTACCTACTGTCTATTAACATGGTAACTTCAACTATTAGCAATACATTTATATTGTTAAATGCTAACATATGGATTTTGCTTTCAGTTTCTAGCCTGGTAGGAATTAAAGTCACTCCTTTTTCATTCTGTGTTAAATAAGGAACTGGAAAGAATCTTTTATGGCTTATTGTTGTGTGTTTAAGTTGATAAAAAAATATAACCGACTGAATTGGTTTACTAGAATATTTGTAAAGAATTCATTGCTTTAGCTTGTATATTAAAAGGAATAACCTCCTCATCAGTTGATGAGCAGAAAGGTAATTAACCATTTATTATATAAAATATGGAAAAGTTTGCCAAATATGAGAATATTGCCTATAAAATATTATCAAATGGGTTTTATTTTGTTTTATTTCAAGAATACAGTCTGTCTCTCCCCTTTCCCAAATAATTTGTTGCTGATTAAAATTATTTAGTATATCAAAGCAATTGTTTTTAATATAGTTTAGTAGTAATCCCTGTACTTGCAATACATGCAAGCTTGCTGTTCACGTGTAGAGAAAGCAGCAATAGAGAATTATAAAAATAAAAACATTCATTTCTACGATTAACTTGCAAATTTTTTCAGTGAGTTGCATTGTATTGACTATTGCAGTTTACTTATTATTAAAAATTGACTAATTATCAGAGAAATGCAAATCAAAACTACAGTGAGGTATCACCTCACACCAGTCAGAATGGCCATCATTCAAAAGTCCACAAATGACAAATGCTGGAGAGGCTGTGGAGAAAAGGGAACCCTCCTTCACTGCTGGTGGGAATGCAGTTTGGTGCAGCCACTGTGGAAAACAGTACGGAGATTCCTCAAAAGACTAGGAATAGACTTACCATATGACCCAGGAATCCTGCTCCTGGGCATATATCCAGAAGGAACCCTACTTCAAAAAGACACCTGCACCCTAATGTTCATAGCAGCACTATTTACAATAGCCAAGACATGGAAACAGCCTAAATGTCCATCAACAGATGACTGGATAAAGAAGATGTGGTAGAGTTATACAATGGAATACTACTCAGCCATAAAAAACAGCATAACACCATTTGCAGCAACATGGATGTCCCTGGAGAATGTCATTCTAAGTGAAGTAAGCCAGAAAGAAAAAGAAAAATACCAAATGAGATGGCTAATATGTAGAATCTAAAAAAAAACACAACCCCCCTCCAAAACATAAATACAAAACAGAAACAAGACTCATAGACATAGAATACAAACTTGTGGTTGCCAAGGGGGAGAGGGGTGGGAAGGGACAGACTGGGAGTTCAAAATTTGTAGATACTGACAGGCATATGCAGAATAGATAAACAAGATTATACTGTATAGCACAGGGAAATATATACAACATCTTGTGGTAGCTCACAGTGAAAAAAAATGTGACAATGAATATATGTATGTTCATGTATAACTAAAAAATTATGCTCTACACTGGAATTTGACACAACATTGTAAAATGACTATAACTCAATAAAAAGTGTTTAAAAAAATTGATAACTCCCTACTTGTATTATTTAAGTCTTTTCTATGAAGAAAGTTTTAATATATTCAATTAAAATGATTTCTGCTGTATTTCTTATAGTTGTGCTTGATCTCATCTGAAAAAGGTGAAAGTGTGGCATACTAATGGCATTGCATTGCTTTAATATGACGTTCATGCTTTGGCAAACCATTTTATTTATACTTCACAAACTCATAAGGCAATTTTTGTCACTAAAGAAATGAGCTCTTCAGTCATGTTACTTGGTGATTAGGACATGAATTGTATCAAGCAGGATGGATTCCATTCAAGATAGTTAGAAATGAGAGAAGTTTAATGGTGCTATGGGCAAAATATTTTGGGGTTTTACTTTCTAGCCAGATAGGCAGAACCATTTGATTGATTCTATAAATTATCAAATGTACATAGAAAGTTAATCAGTTACTGAAAATAATGCAATGCCAGTATATCTTGTTGTTAATAACAAATCATTGGTAGTAGTCATATTAAATGCTTGTTCTCCCATAAAAAAAAAATACTTACTTTTTCCCTTCTTTATTCCCTGTGCACGTGCACACACACACACACACACACAAATATCCAATAGCAACCATGAAACATCCTTGAGTAAGAATATATCTAACTCCATAGATAGGTAGGTAGACAGATAAATCCTATATATTCCATTATGTTCCATTACACACACACACGCACACACACACATATTGCATTTTCCTCTGGATTATCCATCCACACTAGAAGTTAAACTCTACCATTTAAGTAAATTGTAACACGCTAGCCATCACTATTAAGTTTATTTTCGAAAATAAGTTTCTCTGCTGCTCCTAGCAAAAATGCATCTCCTAGCAAAGAAAATATTAGAAAGATGGGGAACCTTCAGTTTACTTAAATTATAATTTTTTTTTCATTTTTCAATATGTGCCTTCCAATTTCCATGTATTGGAAATCCTATTTGCTGCTCCTTCAGAAATCCTTAACACATGTTTCTCCTAGTGGCACTTCTATTTATGGATGATAGTCTAAGAACATCACAAAGCAACACAGAAAAAATGCTTAATATAAGATGTATGCAGTGAAACCAATGCGAAAGTAGCAATAAGATATACATTTGCCTATCTATCTATATATATAGAAAGGCAAGTTATTTTTAAAATAGATGCAAAGCTAAAAAAATAAACCTTTCTTTTCATATTGTGAGAGTTTCTCAAGAATGTTATTATATAGAAACTGCTCTGTATTTTTCTAAGAAGAGGAAACTGGAACATTATTTTTACTGAACTGAATAGAAATATTTTATTAACCCTTTCTTGCTAGGTGGGAAAAATATTTCCTTAGATGGATTTTTCTTATCTCAGTAACATTTTTAATTTTGGCATATATTTGTATTTTTAGTATATGGAGTACAAAATCATTACCTCAGAATTCTTTCAGTTACTCTGTATATTTTTATTAAAGATAGTTGAAAAACATACGTTTTTAAGGAATAATATATGTTTAATCTATAAACTATTAGTATATGCCTCAATATATATGCTATTTTATCATCTCTGTTGAGGTACTCATGGGATAGTTATTGAAAATTGTCTCTTGATATAATGATAATTTTTTCCCTAAGAGAAATGGAATTATAAGCAATGAAAAATAGCAATTTAGAGTATTACACTAATGCACAATGCACAATTATTTCATAATCAAAGAAAACTGAAATTATAGAAGTTTCAGCATACAAGTAGATTCCATGCAAATGAAAAATTGACTATAAGCTAAGTATGACCTTAAATCAGGGGAAAAATGACCTTTCTAATCCTGAGCTACAGGTTGTGACATGAAATACGGCCTCCATGTGTATTTCTGCTTTGGAGTAATTTTGCACTTCACCCTTTTGACCTGTGAAAGTACCAGTAAACTACCCACTAGAGCTTTTTGCACTGTCTACACAGAGAATAAAAACTCCCCTGTGGATACTATTGAGTTCTCTTTTGCCTGGGTGCAAAACTCTGCAGCATGATAAAAGCTAGCAGTGAAAATTGGAGCATTTTGGAGCTTTGACATGCTTATTTATTTAATACTTTGTAGTTACTTGTGGTATAAACTTTGATTAAGTGCAGTCTAGAGAAGTCTTATAACCCATAATGATTAACAATTAGGTATGCCCACACAACCCACTCATAGATCTGAATAAAATGTTGACAGTTTCTGCCAACCATATCATTAAAGTCAATAATAGCCCATCATTCATGCTTACCTGACAGGATTATTATAGTATTGCTATTAATATATAGCAATTACTTGGTATATATCTTTACAGAAGGCTATCAATCAATGAATTTTAATGTAATACACACACTTTATAGATAAACTTCAACAACAAAATGAAGCTGCTTCAAGTAAAACAGAGATATAATCATTTCATATGTACTCTTCTTCAGGGAATTCTTTATAGACAAAGCCAGAAAACTTATCTTTATTGCAAATTCCATGTACCATTAATTGAAGCACTTTTTGAAATTGGTACTCCTGAAATAGCAAGAAGGAAGGCTCAAAGAAGTTAAAGTGATGAAATTAACAGGCCCAGTTAAGAGTTTTAACCTTAACAGAGGTAGAAATCCTGCTTCAAGTCCTGTGGCACTTCCACTACATTAGCCACCTCTGAGAATACAGCCACATTCTTGGCAGTGGAGTTGCCCTTTCAGCAATTGTGTTCTTGGGGTTGATTCACCTCAGTGACAGGTGACAGCAGCATTCACGGGCAATCTCTTGCTGGGTGCGCAAAAGCAGGGAAGACAATCAAGAGCGCTCTAAGGACACAGGGAAGGACACATAGGAGCGATGGAGCACAGATGCTTCTGAAGTGTCCTTACCATTTGTAATCTGTATAATATAGAAATAATGTAAGTGCTGGGAGCCTTTCCTGATATGCACACCCATATTTAAAGTTCAATTTAAATAAAACATTACAAATATTCTGATTCGAATTCTTCCTATTGTATAAAATGTGAATAAATTTATATGAGGTAACTTTAATACCAGACTCTTGTCTAACAATTATCTACAATTTGTAAATTTGAGCTATAAAATTGTTAAGTATAATATCTACTGAGTGTTTACTATAATCCAGGAAAAGTTCTAAGTGCTTGACATGCATTTGCTCATTGAATCATTATGGTATACACTGAGGTCATTACAATGACTGCACCTATTTATTAATGAGGAAACTGAGAAATGGTGAGGTTGTTATCATTTCCCAAAACATATACCTCAGAATCACCTAGCTCCAACTACAAACAAGCATTTCTCTGAATTCAGAGCCCTGTTTTTAATTTTCATGCTACTGCTTTTACAAATTATATATATGTATATTTTTTCACCATAACATGGTTATTTTATACTCTGGGGCCAAGCTGGCAAGATTTAAACTAAATTGCAACATTATGACTTAATAATCTGTGTATCATGAAATAATGAGATAAATTATTTAACCTCTATGTTTATCTTTTCTATAAAACAAGGCTTATTTTTATAAGCTTTATAATAATAGAGCTTAATGCATAGGATTATTGTGTGGAGTAAATAAATCAATATATGTGAAGTGCTTAAAAGGTGTGTGTATAGGTATAAGGTATTACTTATATGTATATATTTATAACAAACACTATTTTATGTGTACCTATTTGTATATTTATAGATAACATAGATATATGGACTTATAATATGATGAAGCTAAATTAATATCGTCTGTGTTTTCACATCTACCATATTTTTTAGGTTAGGCTTAAATTTTCTCTCTCCTTTCGTGTTTATAGTTTAGGAAACATTCTTTGGTATATCTATGAGGAAAAATCCTGATATCTCTGACTCGAATGTTCTTGTTATTGCTAAGGAATGGTAGAAAATGTGTGTTGTCATTAAATTTCACTGGACAGTGAGCAAATCAAATATCCGCAGTTTGCCAAAACTAAACCTTCGGAGGTTTATCAGATTGATTTGGTTCTCCTATATCACTTCTAAAAGGGAAATATGAGAGTTTGCATTGTCATTCAGGACAATGAATTACCTTCTGTGTCATCATGATACAATAAAATAATTAGTGGAATTATAGCTTCTATAACTCCTAGATAAACCAAAAGAATCACTGTACAGTGATAGTTCTCATCTTCTTCCCCATCCTCAAAATCAAGCCATGAGAAAGACATACCTCAGATCACATGTTCACTGCTCTGTTTGGGAGGTCCTCATGACCACCTTCTGGCTCAATGACTCATTTAAAGAACTCACAGAATTCAGAAAAGCCATCACATTCAAAATTACATTTTATTAAAAATGTATAAGATAATACAGTTTAAAATCATCAAAGGGAAGAATACATAAGGCAGGGTCCAGGAAGACCAGGTGTGGATTTATCTGTTGTCCTTCCCAGTGGAGTGTGCAGACAGACAGTACTTACTCCTTTGAGCCCCATATTTGGCAATGTGAAATGAGCATTGCCCATCAGGGAAACTCACTTGAGTTTTGGGGTCCAGGATTTTTATTAGGAGTTGGTCACTTAGACATGGTTGACTGCCCATGTGGCCAGTCTATGTATTGCAAGGAATATGTACCCTAAAGAGAGGTTTTGCCTTTGTTTGGGTTTCTAGGAAGTAACCTCTAAAACTCTTGTAATTTCCTGAGTGCTAAGAGTGTCATTGTTACTCATGGTGGGCCCCTTAGATCACATCTAATAGTTTATGGGAAAAAGATGAGTCAGGGTGGGGGCTGACCAGGGAAGAAAGACCAATCATGTGATTAGAGGGCTGAGGCTTTGGGTCTTGTGACATCTATCTCACCTGGGGAAGGTGTTGGAGTGGGCTTTAGATTAAGTTCAGTCACTTGAGCAAATCAAACAATTATATCTATGTATTAACTCTCAATAAACAAACTCGATACTAAAGCTTGGGTAAGCTTTCCGAGTTGTCAATAATCTATGCGTATTGCCACACATTAATTCTAGATGGTGCTGCATCCTGGAGAAGGGTGGAAACTGCATTTGTAACCCTCAGAGGAGATTTCTCCATTTTCGTCTCTTCCTTTGATTATTTCTACTTTGTATCTTTTCCCTGTAATAAATGTGACCATTAGTATAACAGTTTTCAGTGAGTTCTGTGAAGCTAGCAAAGTACTGGATCCAAAGATGGTTCTGAGAAAGCCCTAAACTTACAATTTGGGTCAGAAGACTTGGGCAGACTAGACAGTCTTGAAAACTATGCCCTTAATTTCAATTTTGGCTAAACTCCTTTGTATTGTAGTTCTCCAGCCCCTCAAGAGGTCAAGTTGATACCACATGGTCCAAGGCCTCCACCATTAATCACAACGGCATCCGGGACTCTCTGGCACATTCCAAGGTCTTCTGGTAAACAAAGACACTCTTAGTAGGCAGGAGATTAAAAGGGCTTAAAAGTTACCTCCCAGGATCTGGTCAAGGATCCAACCTTTCTTTAAGTAAGGATAATCTTTTACTGATCCAACCTTTCTTTAAGTAAGGATAATCTTTTACTGCACACCCAACCATTAACATTTTAAAATGTAATTGCTCCTCCCTTTCCTAGTGAAAGAGAGTCCTGGGGTACTGAATTGTGTCCCCTTCAAAATTCGCCTAATCCCAAATGTCACTGTATTTGGAGATAGAGGTAATTAGGATTAAATAAAGTAGAAAGGGTGGGCCCTAATTCCATATGACTGATGTCATTATAAGAAGAGAAAGAGACACCAGAGATGAATGAAAAGGCCATGAGAAAAGGCCATGTCTGGATACAGGAAGAAGGTGGACATCTTCAAGCCAAGGAAAGAAGCCTTAGGAGAAATTAACCCTGCTGGTAACTTTCCCTGAGCGTTCAGCACCCAGAACTTACAGACAAGAAGTGCCTGCTGTTTAACCACCCAGTCTGTGGTATTTTGTTATGGCAACTCTAGGAATCTAACTACCCAAACCCAAAAAAAACTCTGAAAGAAAAAATATGAAATATTGCTCATCTTTTTAGGAAATACAATTAAAGTAATCTATAACTCATATCAGAAAAAATAGGTGCAAGCATTATAGTTACATAAACATGCTAAAATGAATACAATATTTCTACCTACTTACAGGTCAAGATTCACTATAGGAATCAATGCTACCTAGTCCCAGTACTGGTATATTTTAAAAGAATTCCTTTACTCTTTACCCATGTTTAAGTGAAGTAAACTTGGGTGCCATAAAATTGAAATACTCTTTATGGAAAAGGTCATTACATTTTTGTTACATTATATATACATATTTCATTTTTTTACATATGCTTTGATTTATTATAATAGCAACTATCATGTTTTCTTTTTTCTACTTTTTTAATTGCTAGCAAAACATTTAAATTTCTATACTTGCATCCCTGAATTCTTACTGAGAAGTAGTCATGTTTTCTGCACAGAGTATAATATATGCCAATATTTTGCTTTAGGTTAGAATTTGATTTAAACCGCCAGGATTAGTGGTTTCTCTTTATTTAAGTGGCTCCATTTCCCTTACTTTGAAATTTTATAACATGATGAACCAAATTTGTTCTTGTTAGGTATAAAAATCACCAAATTTTAATGATAACAGAAAATGTGAAAGTTCTGACATAAAGTGTACACCTGTTCTGTAGGAGCTGTGGGCCTTTTAGATGCACTATCTCATTTTAACTTCATGGCCAATTTTGTTCTCCGTGAATGTTACAATTGCAAAGCTATCAGGGTAAGGGAGGGAGTTCAACATAGAAATAAAAACAAATGGAATCACTTTTCAGGTGTGTGCTTTCAAAGTTGCTTTTCTTCTTAAAATATTCTAATAACTAATATTCTTTACTATATCCAAGAATTTCAAGCTGGTTGTTAGGTTCAAATAAGCATAACTGTGAAATGTTTGTTACAACTCCCTTTTCCAATGTCAGTAAATCCTTTACTTGCAATGTTTTGCTTGTTGTTTCTTCCTCACTGTGTCTCATTTGCAAGAGATAATACTGAGATTTCAGGCAATACTGTGATGTTTTAACTGGCTGTGTGTCTTCTTTTTTTATGTGAATCAAATAGGAACTCTGTTCCTACACGTGCTGTCCTTTAATTAAACCAGCTGTAAACTAATCCCTGGATTCTATAAGGCATCTTGTCTATACATGCAGAATTAACTGAGCACAGCACGGGTGATGTCTTTATTCTAAGTGTCTTAAAAATCCATGAGTGCTGCATCAAGGACAATTTGACAGCAGTGATTTGTATCCTTTGTGACGGCAGCTGCGATGAGGTAGGAACTGCATTTCTCCTCACATTTCAGAGGCAGCACAGGGGTGTCCTAGAGGCTTGGAAAAGTAAATGTACCTGTTTGGAAGCCTAAGTTATATACTAAGTGAATTAAGAGAACGTTAAAAACACACTAAGGCCTGCATTATCAGATTGTGGTGTGGTAAAAAGGACCTGTAAACTGGGAATCAAGAGGAAAGGCCTCAGCCACGAGCTGCAATGCCGGGTGTCTGTGTGGCAAGGGCTGAGAGTGCCCTTGCCAGAACAAGTGAGGAAGCAGATTGGACAGCACATTTTAACCAGTCTTCAGGAAACTAGGTAGAGAAGGGGCATGCAGGCTGGGTGGGACAGATTTCTCCTCTTCTCCAGTTTACCTCTAGAATAAAAAGTACTCAGGACATGGAGGGCATGCAACAAATGTGCTGAATGAATGAAGGATTTCCAAAGCAAACTCATCTAAGATTCAAAGTATGCTTCTGTCGTTCATTACTGTATGACTTTGGAAAAAGTTCATAGCCTAGAAACATCAGTTTCCTCATCTACAACATTAGCCTCATAGAGATTAATTGCAAATTAACTGTCTAAATACAGAGATATAGATATGGATATAGGTATGACGTAGAGATACACATTTGAGTGTAGGTAGGTAAATGGTATAAGTATTTAATATGTAATTCCTTTTATAATTGTATTATGCTTCTATGATCCTTTAGACTGAATAAGATCATTAACCTTTACCCACGAATATAAAATTGAGCAGTTTTTCAACTCCTCATGACAAATATGCCTGTATCTTAAGACTATTTAATTTGTCATGGAACATAGAATTCTATGAATCACTTCATACTTAGTTTTTTTAGTCAAAAGTCAAATCTGTAATTTGATTTTCAGATTTAAGTTTCTCCAGATGCTAAGTCTTTATCTAAGCAGCTGAGGAAGGTTTTAGAGGATAAAAGATTCAGTGAAGAAAAAATACTAAAAGTCACTCATGAGAATTTTCCTTAATGAATTCTAAGTTGCTAATCTTTCAAAATAGAGGAATTCCTGAGTTTTTAAAAATTCCCTTTTTGTGAAACCTCATTTTTCTTCTTTCTTAAAAAAAAAAAAAAATATATATATATATATATATATATATATATATATATATATATACACATAATTCTTATTGTCTTCTGGAATGTTTATAATCTTTGAATGTATTTTTAGGTCAAAGATTAATAATCTTTGAATGAAATACAAAGTGTTATATTCATATAGCTAAGTTTTGTGCTAATAGTTATTCTTTAGGTATATGTTTGTATTCTAAATCTTCCAATTCTAAAATCTCTACTTACCTAGTTCAACCTTTGTTTTTTTTTTATAGATTATTGCAAACTTTCTTATGTAGACCTATAATCCAGCATAGTTCTCTTGCAGATTATCCAGAACACTGCCTCCTGGTCTTTTATTTCTATTTTTTTTTTATTTTTTATTTTTACTTCTAACCATATTATTAATACCCACCCCTAAAATGTTTTAGTGACTTTCTCAACAATATTCACACAAAAGCACATTAATTTTGCTATATAAAAAGTGCAGCCATGTAATAAAAGTATTTTCTTCAAAACAGTCTTATATTAAAATATTACATTGTTTTTAATATTATGTTTCACTGGGGTAAAGATAATAATGTGAAGTAGGTAATTGAAAGGCCTTATAGTCAAATCACTAATGAGGTGAGACCTAATGCTGGTTACTAACATTTAGGGACAAGGAAAAAGAAAACAAAAAAATTCACAGCTTTGGGCTTAGCTGATAATGCAAAAACGTATGTAGCAGTAAGAGTCATTTCTTTTTTTTTTTTTCTTTTTTTTCAGTTAGCATAAACTTAGAATTCACTAGAAAAATAAAATAAAATTTAATTTCTACATTCTATTTGTAAAATACTTTTAAGTATACTTTAATGACTAAGCCTTTATGCAGCCTTATAAGTAGATGGGAACTTTATTATCCCCAATATTATTATCTACAATTTCTTTTATCTGTGAAAGACTATTAACTATCTTGCCTATGATGGAACAAATGTGTGATCTGAGCTTGTCACAAAACGTGGGCTATGGGACTCCCAAAACCTTTGCTGTTTTCACTCTGACAGGTTATATTTATTATTTAAATATATTTAAGTCCAAATTAGTGAACATATAATTTAATTGGTTACTTGGTTTAGACACACAAAAGACTGTCTTTTTATGGGAATATAAAAATAGGCAATTTCTTCCTGTTGTTCCTTTAATAATAGGACAGCATGGTACTTAGAACATAAATATTAATCAGCAACATTAACAATAACAGTAATGATGATGATGATAAAAAGATTTCTATAACTTTTGTTTCTTATAAGTCATAAATATTTGATCTTTTATTAGCTATTAGTTTCATGCATGCATAATTGTTAAATATTTCTTTAAATACATTAATAGAGTATTGCAAAAACTATGCTGAGATAAAGTTTTAGCTTTGTTGTTTTATTTACTTTTTTTTGCCAAAAAATTTCTGTCCAGTCTGAGCAGTAATTTTAGATAAGACTAAGTCCACCTTTTTTTTTTTTTTCAGTTGTACAGATAATCAGGTACAGTATAAGATACTTGCAAAGCTTTAAGAGTTACATTCAAAAGGAAACATGTTTTCTCTAACTGGACCTGTGGGTAAAATTTTTGCCAATTTAAACTGATGGTTTCCCGATCGATACTCAGTGGCATCCATTGTCAAATCTGTTTTGACAGATTATTAAAGAGAATTGAAAGACAAATAAATATAATAGCTTATAGCTCCTATTGTGGACTCTAATTAGTAAAAATTTCACTTAGAGGGTAAGCAAGGTGCTGCATTCTGCTTTCTCACTGTTCTACAATTCTTTGATGACTATTTTCCATGAGATAAACACTGTAGATCCACTCATTTATATCTTGACTTTATAGGAAGGAAAAGAGAGAAAAACAGTATTATTAGGATTACAAAACTCAGAGATAGAAATAATCATCTTTCTAACAATTATCAGATGAGGGATGGAGCAGTAACTCAGAAACAGGCAGGGAGTAGAAATAGATGAAGAAATTGTGCAGTAGAAAGGAAACTGACTAGGTTCTCACCAAGAAAGAAAGAGAAGGAAAGAAGGAAAGAAAGAAAGAAAGAGAAAGAAAGGGAGGAAAGGAAAAGAAAGGGAAGGAAAAGAAAGGAAAAGGAAAAGGAAATGAAAGGAAAGGAAAGAAAAGAAAAGAAAAAGGAAAAGATAAGAAAAAGAAACCTAAGCCCTAGGCAGGCTACATGTATCATCTATTTATCTGCTAGAACTGGAACTAACTGAAAATCTCTGTATGAGGGGTCAGTGTTTTAGATAATCTTTCCATTCAACTTAAAAACATTTATTATTACAGTAATCAAATTCTTGAGGAAGTATGAATCTGTTCTCTGTCTGATCCCATCCATTCTATCCTTTTCACTTTTATTCTCTTTTCTGAGACTCCTGATGTGGTTCTGCTACTCCGCCAAGCCTTACTTCATTTTCCTTCTTTTAGATTTTGAATTTTTCATGGTATATTTTATTGTTACTCATTTTTTTTTTTGTCCACTATTAGCTTGATAGTTAAACACTGTCAGTGCTTACTTTGTTTTTTTTTTTTAGACTACAAAGTGCGTCTTTGTTTACCTTTCTGAAACCTTATTCTACCACTGCTGGTTGTTCTCAGTGAAAGGGCTAGTCTAAATTACTTTTCTGCCATTACCTGAAATGGAAATACCAATTGTATTTGATCATTTTATTGGGGAACCTTATAAAAAATATTTAGAAGTGTTTCCATAAGTCTGATTTTCATATGAAAAAAAGTCACCTATAAAACTCTCATAAAGTTAAAAAAATTTAAATGAAAGTCTCTAATCTGTGTAAAGGTCTTACAAAAGAAAAGTTCAGTTGATTTTGATTTTCTCAAAAATATGGAAATGCTAATTATCTATTTAGTTTGTGAGATCAACTGATTCGAAGCAATGGACACAAAAATTTACTAGCTGGAATTCAATAAAATTTTTAAATAATTTATGGATCAGATTAAAAATTAAATATTATAACTTAAGATAGCCAACAATCAGATTCTTCCATCTAAAGGTATGCTTCTTTTGAACCAACTTTTGCAGCTAAAGAAGTCCCAAATATTGAAATAAAATAACATCAACTCATGGTATTACAAAATGATGAAGCAAATTTTCAAAAATGTTAAAAGGTAATTTTCAGGAAAAGGTAAAATTATGATGCCTATACAGATATAAAAATGAGGAATTAATTTTACTCATATGATATCAAGAAACCAGGCAGAAATTATAACAAGTTAAAAAGAAAAGTCAAAATAGCACATATTTATATGAAATAAAGAAATTTTGAATAAATTGCAAATGGAGACAAAACAGACTTCCCACCGGGACTGGGGGTGGGGGTGTGCACAGTTAAATTAATATCACAGGACACAGTTGCAAAGATAATGAATCTGATTAATCCATACTGAATACTATAGAAAATGTATAATTTTCTACTGAAAAGTAATTTTCTCCACAAAAGTAATTAAGTAATTGAAATCATAACACTCCATATAAGCACACACATAGATTCACAAGTCCTTTTTCTCTAAGTTTATGGTGGCCAAAACCCTAACCATGCTCCATTTTGATCTTGGGGAACAGATGTTCAGTTTCAGCCTTAAGGTGGTATTAATGGAATGTCACCAAGAAATTCTAGGGTCAGAATTTTTTCAGATGAAATTCCAGAGTTTCTCAAAGTGTGGTAAATTCGCTGCATCAAGATTTTCTAGGGTACCAATAAAATGCAAATTTCTGAGTCCTAGATTAGACCTACTGAGTCTGAATCTCTGACATTGACACCTGGGAGTTTATGTACATAAAATGGTTTGTAGGCAATTTGTAGGCCCAAGAAAGTTTTGGGGCCTCAGTCTTAGAAAATTGGTCAGGCCTTTAAAGTGACTTGTTTTTGCCCTGAGCTTCATGTCTGTGTCATCAAATGTTGAACGTTTAGCATCTTTGAGGTAAATGTTGATGGTGACAACTTGCCTAATCATTTGAACACAAGTAGATGTAGCCTGGTTCACTTTAAAAAATCCTGTATCTCTTTTCCCTCTTTTAAAATTTGTTTCAATTTTATTTCCTTAAAAGTAATTATTATTCAATTTAATTTTGATCTGGTTTAAAGAAAAGTATTATTAAGCTTGTTCTTGTTGTGTTCTACTGAATTTTTAAAAATATATATATGTTTGGATCTTAATATATTACACCATCAAAATCCAACAGATCTCTGGAACACTTTAGCATTGCAACATAGAGAGTGGCCAAGACCGCAGAGCAGAAGACCCTCAGCTCCCCTCCTCTCACCAGCACACCAAAATCACATCCATCTGTAGAACCTCCACTGATGAAAAATACTAGCATCTACCAGAAAAGATCTTCCACAACTAGATCTAAAGAAGGAACCTTAAGGAGACCGCTAGGAGGGGTGGACTCGCAGTATAATCAAATCTGAACGTCCTTGGGGTTGGCGACGCACAAACTGGAGAATAATTATATGGCAGAAGTTCTCTCACAGGAGTGAGAGAGTCCTGAGTCTCACATCAGGTTTCCTAACCTTGGTTGGCGATCCGCCACATCACTTGGCTTTGAAGGCCAGTGGGGCTTAGTTGCAGGAGCCCCGCAGGACTGGAGGAAATAGGGACCTCACTCTTAAAGAGCCACACAAAATCTCAAGTGTGCCAGGACCCAGGGTAAAAGCAGTAATTTGATAGGAGTCTGGGCCAGATCTACCTGCTGGTCTTAGAGAGTCTCCTGGGAGGCGGGGGATTGGCTGCGGCTCACCTTGGGGACGTAGACCCTGGTGTCAGACATACTGGAGAACATTCAGCTGTGGTAGCACTGCTGAGGCTGGCGGCTGAAATCTTGGTTCTTTAGCGCTAAAACCTGGCCCCACCCATTAACTCTTTGAGGAAGAGACAGTAGTGGCTGCAGCAGAGCCTCGTCCCGCCCACTCCTGCTCCTGATTCCCTCTATTTGCTCTGGCTGAGGAGCAAGTCGGTCAGGAAGCCCCGCCGCAGGCATGGCTTTTAAAGATACTGGAAAGACTCCCAAGGAGCCAGAGGCGGCGACTCACCGGATTAGAATCACCCTAATTAGCCTCAATTGGAAGTCTTTGGAGAAGGTATGTGCTGACTTTATCAGAAGCGCAAAGGAAAAGAATCTTGGTTTGCCTACCAAGTTTGGATGCTTACCAAGACTCTGAGAATAACTACAAGGAAAACTTGTGGTGAATGTTCTAAGATTTGGGATCGTTTTCAGATGAGGAACTGCAAGCAACTCATTGACTTGAGCAGTCCTTCTGAGATTGTGCTGGGACACCTGAGGTCGACCTGTATGGGCAAAGAGCCCCACCCATCAGCAGCAGAGAGGCTGCCGAAAGACTACAGAGCCCACAGTCATCACTAGACAGGCCCCTAGAATTCCAGTACACTCCATGGGTCTCAGCTGCAGTCAGTTTTGCCTACCAGGGGATGTTTGGCAATATCTGGGGACAGTTTTGTTTGTCATACTAGGGCAGTGGGGGGCGAATGGATATGTGCTATTGGTATCTTGTGGGCAGAGGCCAAAGATGCTACTAAACATTCTATGGTGCAGAGAATGGCCCTGCACCAAAAAGACTTCTGTCCAAAATGTCTATTACGCCACTCTTGAGAAACCCTGATTTAGTCGTAATATAATATTATAATGATACTAATAAAACTTACATCATAAGATTAGAGTTAGTGTATATACAAAACATAGTGTACAGAAAGGCATTCTGTAATGGTGCTTACAATCATTGGAAGCAAAAGACACCTACAGGGCTTTTATGCCCCACCCTGCCACGCCAAGGTCCTGGCTTAATAGATATGTATCACAAGTAAGTGGAACTATTATTGTCATTTTTCTTGTGATAAAAGTGAGACTGAAAATGTTCTGTGACTTGACCACGTCACACTGCAAATACAGTTGACTCTTGCCAACTCCAGGGTTAGGGGTGCTGCTGCCTTCATAGTGGAAAATTCACCTGTAACTTTATAGTCAGCCCCTATATAAGTGCATTCAACCAACTATGGATATGTAGTACTACTGTAGTATTTATTGAAAAAATCTGCATGTAAGTGGACCCGTGCTGTTCAAACCCATGTTGTTCAAGGTTCAACTGTAAATGTTTGAGCCAAGACTGACTTTTCTGCTTGTATTTTTTAATCCAAAACAAAATGTTTATTCAACTGTTACAAATTTTACAATAGCCTAACGTAACTTATTCAGATAATAATTAGCCCACTGTATAAAGTGATGGTATTAGAATTTTATTCTCATCAGAATTTATTTTATGTTGTTTCTCTAAATATTTTCAATGTTATAACTTAGATCATGAACTAAATTATACTCTTTAGGTTTTAACCATTAAGATAAATGCAAAATATTCTTTTCAGCTGTTTTGGTTTTTTGTTGTTTTTTGCTTTTAAGTGATGTAAATGAAACTGGCTATTTATATATCTATACATATAAAAATTCCTAGGTACAACATGTATATATACATATAAATATAGCTCATATATATCACACCCAAGTGAGTATAAAGTTACTTCCCACATTGTTTTCTGATTTTATGTCTTTGGTCTTTCACAGGAATATTACCCATATTTTTCTCTAACACATAAACTCAGTCTGTGAAAAGGCATGAGTCACTCTAAATACTTTTATTTGTTTAATTTAAAAGGGTTTTAAATTTTGAAATCTCAATGCATCTCACTTCAATGCCCAACACTTTGTCTTATAAACAAAACAACTTGAATGATCACATTCTCAACAGATGCAGAGTGAAATTATAGTGAGACAGGTTACTCTAAATAAAGATTGTACTAACCATCTCTTAAAAATATTCCTCACTTTGACATTCATAACTCTTATGAATGTGTTTGTGATACCAAAGAATTTAAAAACATAAGCCATTGCTAGACAAAAGAATTCCACTTTAAAAAACACGTGGAATTATGACTATTTCTATAATTTTAAAAACATTGTTTTCAAAGCTCAAACTTCATGGTAAGGTGCAATCAAATTAAATTATGGTAAGTTGTTTTAAAATGTAGAATTATAGTTCAACATTTAGTTTCTCTGGGCATTTAGTTTCTTATATTCACAACTTTGGAAAAAGGAATTAAGGGAGTAGGAAATGTGTATATAAAAATCATAAATAATAAAGTTATTTTCCTTTAAAAAAGAAGCAAGTTTAATAAGACCACCTATTTTAATAAAAACTTTAACAACTAAACTATTCTTCACAATTAAAATAAAATGATCAAGCATTTCCTCTTAATTGAAAGTTAAAATCTGATATGCAGCATATATGCACAACTCTGAAAAACAGAATACATCAGATTGAAGAAGAGTAGACCAAAAATAGATTATTCCTTGAAATCTGTAACTTTGAAACTTTGTAAGATTTTCAAAAATCATGCTAAATGTTGCACATGCTGTTCTTTAACAGGTCTCCCTTGAAATAAAAACTATTTCAAACTTGTGAGAGTTACTTTTTTACATTTACAGAGAAGGTCATATTGGAAACCTTCACAAAAATCTCAAGTCAATAAGCAAGTTTCTATGTATAATTCATTTTGTTCTCCTATATTCCTTTGCTTTATCTAGGTGTTAAATATTTCAAATGATGCTGTCTAAGCCATGACAAACTGAGTATTCAGAATTGGAAAAACAAGAACACTTGTGATCCAAGATTTGTAAGATAATAGGAAGGTCAACTATTAAGCAGTTCGCATCATCATCTCAGATACAGTCTCTAAAACAAAAGTCATTAGCTGGAGAAAATAAAGAAAACTTTAGGCTAAGGGCATGGTTCTGCATGAAAACTACCATTTTTAAACCACTGCCAAAGAATATTCAGTTTTTTAGTATTTCATTAATTTAATATAACTCACACTGTGGAAAAAATTAAAAACTTAGAAATATAAAATTAATATACTAGCCTTGGAAGCCAGCTAAAGAGGCACAAACTCAGAAAAGTAGTAGTTTGAAAGTAAACTACTCTTGTGTCTGAAGGGTCTAATTGTCACTGGAAAGATTCTTTAAAAAAGAATTTAAAGTCTAATTTTCACAAGATGTTACTTTCTAGAACCCTAACAAATTCATTTTTCAGTAAAAACATTCAAGCAAAAATGTTTACTTCAATAATTTATTTTTAAAACATTCTTATCTAATAAATTGTTGACTAATCTGGGCAAGACACCTATGTAAGCCTTTGAACAAAAATATTTAAATTTAGATTTTCTGGGAACTGACTTACCAAGTTTCTAAAAGAATAAAGACTTCTAGAAACACTGACCTTGGGTATTGGGCCCCCTAAACTATATTAGCAATACCAAAGGATAAATCATTTAGCACGTTGTCCCACTTTTTTCTAGATGTATTACTAAACAACATATCATCTATGTTTACCTAGAGTAGCTGGCTAAAATATATTTGCCAAAATTTTTATATTACAATTTTCCTTTTACTACTAATTTACTTTAAGTCAGTAGAAGATATTGGAAAGCCAGGAGTTGCCTGTTTTGACAAACTCATTCGTACTATAAAATGTAGTCAGTGTTCTCTAGGCAGGAAGTAAATTGTGGAACCTGAGGGAAGCAGTGCAGATTTTCAAAGTTAATGGCTAAATGATAAATCGTGTTTCAGTTTAATCACTTTATTTACATAGTCATTGATTTTCTTTACCACCCTTGTCTAGTAAGCCACACTTGACAACCATTTTCCATCACTAGCCAATCAGAATTCAAGGATAGGTCCAAAAGCAAGGAGAAAAATGTTTCCACCAAGTTCTGGTGTTCTCGATAAACTCGATTTCTTTTTCCTGAAAACCTTTTGGAGCAACTTCATGACCACTGATTTACCTATTACATCCTATTTTTCTTGTAGGATGTATTTTCCCTGATCATAGTTTTTAGTCTAGTGAGAAGTTATATAATTTGGCTTTTTTGTTTGTTTGTTTTTGTTTTATTTTTAATGGGTGCATTTTTTATTGAAGTATAGTTGATTTACAATGTTGTGTTAATTTCTGATGTACAGCACAGTGATTCATCTATCTATCTATCTATCTATCTATCTATCTATCTATCTATCTATCTATATTCCTTTTCATATTCTTTTTCATTATAGGCCATTTTGCTTTTTATGTAGGCAAGATAAACATCAGTTATAAAGGAGACAATAAGGGGCTGTAAGCATAATGGGTATCAATTACTTGTTCAGCAGATTCACTATGCAATGCATGCTGTTGGTGAAAACACATCATAACCTTAGTCCTTGTAGAGTTTATAATAAACCATGGAAAACAAATGGTTTATCTATAATGATTACCTAAAAATAAATGCTAAATTATGTGGCACTCATTTTAAACACACATGGAGCCCCTGGAAACTACCTATTAATATTGGCTGGACTGGTATACTAAAATATTACAGCAAGATAGAAAACATTCAGAGAACAGCCTTGCAGACACAGTGCCTGGGCTGACATCCCAGCTCTGCCATGGACTACCTTTGTGACCTTGGCCAAGTTTTTTAACCAGCCATGCCTTTGGGTTTTTCATCTATAAAATAGGAATAATATTGTACCTAGTTCTTGGGATGATTCTAAGGATTAAATGAAGTGATGTGTATAGAGAAATTAGCACACAACAAAAATGCACCTTGTGTAACAAAACAATCATGCAAGTGATGAAAGTTTGGTAAGAAATGGCCAACCTTGTGCGATGAGTCAGTTTAGTGGACTTGAGTTTTAAGGGTGGTAAGTAATTCCTGGAGAGAGATGATTTTCTACCTCATGGATGGTATTTAAAGTTTACCTTGTCAGAAAACTGTCTGAAACTTGTAAATAAGGCCATAAAATGTGGGTGACATATCATACAGGGAAACAGGCCACCCAAAGATTATCCAAGGCCACACTGTCCAGTAAGATAGCACAGCCACATGTGACTATTGTGCACTTAACTTATGACTTGTCTGAATTAAGGATACTGTTAGTGAAAATATAAGCCAGGTTCCTAAGACTTAGTGTGAAAAAAATTCAAAATACCTTCTTAAGTTTTTACATTGATTCAGTGTTGGAAGTAACAATATTTTGGATATATTAGGTTAAATAACATATACTACTAAAATTAATTTTATCTCTTAATTTTTAGTCTACTAAAAATAAAAATTCTGTGTATAGCTTACATTGCATTTCTACTGCACTATGGTGGTCTAGGGGAATGTCCTTAGTTCATGTCATCAATTACTGTTGATTAAAGGTCCTAGGCTTTTTGAAGTTACTTGCTAACTTCTAGATGTTTGTTCAATAGAGATGCAAGTAATTTCAGTTCAGTGGAACAGGTAACCCTAAAGAGATACGGCCTTGCGGACATTGAATTTTTTCATATCTAACTCAGAAATTATGTTCTAACTTTTCTTTGTTGAGTTGTCTTGGTACTCTAACTTCTTAGATGTTCCTTGAGCTAGTCATGACATCTTACTGATTTCATTAGTTAATGAGTTAAACAAAATTTTTGACATTTTCTTAAAAGTCATAAGTTTCTTCTTGAAAAAATCACACTTTACTAATAAGCAGAAGCTGAATTTGTTAGAGCTGGAAATCAAAAGCCCTTTGATCGTGTACAATATGGGAGAGTGTTTAACAGAAGACCTACATTACTAGCTGGGCCCTGATGTATGCTACTCGACTTTTGTAGGTTGTTTAACTTCTCTGAGCTGCTAAAAATTTCTCTGTAAGTTTCAATAAGGATACTTAGTTCAAAAGGTTGGACTAAATATGATAATGTATTTTAAATAGCCACCACAGTGTCTGAAATATAATGATTTGGTAAATGGTATTTTTATTGCTATGATTAATATTATTTTTAACTTTCTGAACAGAAGAACAAAGAAAGAAAATAGTCTTCTATAAAGTTTCTTTTTTTTTTTAATAATGCATGTTGGATAGTTAAGAGAGAAAAAAAGGTAATATTCTGCAAAGCAATTTTGAAAGTCGAGGGTGCAGTGGACCTAGAGAGTCGGTGGCAGTAGTAAAAAGAGAAATGGAAGGATGAATTTATTAGAAAGAAAAAGCGAGATATGATGAAATACTAAAAGTAAGGGTTGTCAAAGGAAGGGCAAACATAAAGAATGGTGAAGCCCTTTACAGAACCATAAGAACTGTGGAGTGGAAGGCAGTATGTTAAGAAGCATTCATAAGTTTTGCTTGTGTTATCTTTGAAGCAGAAGGAAATATAATTGATTTTTTACAGTCTTCTAGAAATTCCTGTAAATGTGACAAGTAGGAACTTAGAACAGTTGGATTTCTTGGAAATCATTAACAATGGCCGTGATCTTTAAAACTTCGAATGTGTGACCTCAGGACTAGTAAGTGTAGGGAGATGGGAGAGTAGGGTCTTAGGAATCCAAGTGAAGAGAAGCCATGATAGAAACCGGAGAAGGATACACTAGAGAAATATTGTGGGGGAAAGTACAGAATCACTACTTTGGAGTTCTACTTGTCACTATTAAAATAGTATGATTAGTTTCTGTTTGCTATTATTTCTAGAATCTGAAATGTCTAGCTTGCATGTTTTGCAGTTAACTCAGCCTACCTTTCATAAAAATAAATACAGCTAGACCATTATACGTTTGGAACTAACACTGCATGGGCACGCAAGCTTCTGAATTAACAAATTGTCTATTAAGCACAATAGAAGTGTTCAAACCTATTTTGACAAATGTTTTTACATTTTAAAATTTAGGTAAAAATGGATTGTTGGCCTGTGTTTGAAGTTTTTAGCTTTTCTTAAAATGATGGGTTTTTACCTTCAGTTTTAGTATTCTAAGAGAATAAAACATATTTGGATAAGATATGGATGTCAAATTAGCATAATACTTGGATTCTACCAATTCATGAGCCTGACAGTCATAGAACCATACTGTTCTCACATATAGACTTAAACAGAAAGTCTGTCATATTAAGCTCAAGGTTAAGCATCTTAGCCATTAGTTCTCAAATTTAGCTGTTGCTATAATTAACACAGATGAATAAGAACTTAATTTTCTATTGGAACAGAAGAAATAGGAAAATGCTAGCATTAATGAAATAGAAATGTTAAAGAAATATTTGATAAGATTATCCTCTCTATATGACTGGCTTTATTTTCAATTGAATCTCATCTTCATTATAATACAAAAAATTAATACCCCTTTACTTAACAATAATGTGGATGTATTTCTGTGGATTGTATGCCAAAAATGTTGGCTGCTTTCCCTGAATTTTAATTAGAATCTTCAAACCCTATTCAGTAAGGAATTAACCTTAATTCACTACATTTTGAATTCTTTCAGAGAATTCTGGCAATAATGACTTGTAGTAAATCCTGGATAAACATACTTTATGGGAATTATGATTGTTACTGAATCAAAAGTATAATTTATAGAATGGGATATTAAATATCACAATAAAATCCATAATCAAGAAAACATAGCTTACATAATTTTTTTAAAGTATTGTCTATTTATCTAACACATATTTATTTTTTAATTGAGTCTTATGTTTCTGCTCTTTTTAAACTATTTCCCTAGTGTAATATACTGAGTGCAATGAATATGAGTGAAATGGCTAATCTACCATTGACAAACATGGCATTATGTTTTCTTTTGTTTAGAAACTATTGTGACTGTTGAAATACATTTCACAAATGTGAGAGTATAGAGCCAAGAAAATAATAGGTTCGATGGAATATGCCTCTGAGTCTTTCTATGTTGATAAATATTCTGTCTTCGAGTAGAACCCAGAAATGGCATGAAACAAAAAAAATACTGTTGGCCTTTGGATATATGAATTAATTTGTTACAGTTGGAATGTTCCAACAAGATATCAACTAATTGGCCATTGTCCTTGATTAAGATCAGTTTCTCCCTGAATAATCTATAAAGCTCGAAGATCAGTAAAACTTGTCAATTTTTGTTTTATTGGACCAACTTAGCTGCCTCAAGAAATTTAAACTACTGTAACAGTGAAAGATATTTTCTAAAATTGACAAATATTTCATTTTCACATAATAAAATTGTTAAGTCATAAGACATATTAAATTAATGCATATTTGAGTTAACCCTGAACATTTAGTTAAGTTCACATGAACACAGTAAATCTAGTATTTTATACAATGATACCATTGTGGAACAAGAACAGCATAAATTAAGCAAGCAAATAAATATGTCAGAATGCAGACTCTATGCTAGAGAATCTAAAAAGATTGGTCCCTAATATAATACAGTTTTTGTTGTCTGCTTTTTTTAAAGTGAATGATGGAAGAGTAAGTCTTAAAACACTTTTTTTGTTGTTGTTGTTAGTAATGTATATCTCTGGAAAAGAAAATATAGGTTAAAATTTATAACAGCAAACATAACTTGTGTGTTTCTAGCAAGTACTAAAATTACAGACATCAGAGCCAAGACAGTGTTGCAAAAAAGGAAAAGAACTGTTCAAGCTAATACCCTTATTCCCTTCTCACATGTTCCTAGGTCAGTTACTGAAGAGGAGCTGGCATCTGAAAAAAATGAGATGCTAATCTGTCTCCACATTTGTGTCATTCCTGCCATGTACCCCAAACCACACTTCTTCTTGGAAACTGTATTACAATGACTTTCTCAAGGGGAAACCTATTCAAAACATAATACAGCTCAACTATACTTACATTTTGACTGTTAATTGGGCCTGTATGATTTTTTAAAAGAAAGAAAACTATATTTTAATCTCAATGTCAATGGTAAATAATTTGTTTTATAAATGCCAAATTTTTAAATGGCCTTTTGCATCTCCAGGGCTTTACTATTCTTAGAATTATCAGAACTGTTAGTGATTTCATAAAAACGTAGTTTTAAAATTAACACACATTGCATAAAGACTAAAGAATTTTGGCAAATCAGTGATGTCGATCAGTTCTTGGAGAAAAGAAAAAAAAATATTTGTATTGAAAATATTTATCATTGTTATTTTTATGATTTCATTGTGCAGTAATAATGGGATATATGATTTTTATTTAAGTGTACATTTTAAGCCTGCAGAAAATATTTGTAAAGTATTTTCATTATATAGTAGAAGGTCAAATAAAAATTAAAAATAAGATGCCTAATTCTCTCTCTTGAAAGTAAGGGAAGAGATCACTTCCTTTTTATCAGAATATTTACTTTAGAAAACTTAAAATTATAAGTATTTTCTCCTCTTTTTGATTAAGTAAACTCTTTTGAAAATTAGACTTTTTGTCAGCTTCATGAACAAAGAATGCCTTTCTCAAAAATCTGAAAACATCAAGGGAAATAGCACCCCGTCTCCTAGTTTCTGTGGGATGGTGGGAGTGGGCACCTCGTTTCAAGTTGCAGAACTACCTCCTCATAAATTTATGAGAATTTTGTCTTCCTCAGGGAAAAAGCCAATTAGCTAACACAGAAGGTCAATTTAGTTATCAGGATGAAGTATGTGTGACCAATGGTGCTGTCAGGTTCTCTTACCTGAGGACTCGTTATTGTTTATCTTAAGAACATGTATGTAAATGGGCGGTTTCTGCTTGGCACTCTAAAGGGTGAGATTTCTTTTATCCTTGCAAAATCTCTTGAGATTGCTGTGACGCACAGCACATTCTGTCTTAGGGCTTATTCAATAATAAAACTATTTTCTTTCTCTACTACATTTGTGAAGAGGATTTCCTGTTTTGGGAGGAGATTTTGTTTTTGATTATGTTTCTTCAACAATAGCAACTATGAAACAACTTTGCCAAGCAAAAAAAAAAAAACCAAAACAAAACAGCAACAACTACAAACAACTAAAGGTACTTTGAAGAATAGTGCTAAGTGAATGCAACTGCAACTATAGTGAACATTTACTATGAGGTATTGATTTTTCAATAACTGTGGCATAACAATTTTATGGTCATGATGACCTTAGTTAGGAAGCGTAGTAATCCATTGTTCCCACTGGAAGAAACACGAAACAGAAATGTCACCTTTCATCAGTAGTCCCCCTCTAAATGTGTTAGTTAATGTTCCATATTTAGAGTTATTCTCAGTTTTAAATCACTCTTTTAAGAAATAGGCAGGTTTAGGCATATTGTCCAAGATGATGCCTTTTAAAAAAATACATACATTTCTTTGAGCACTTTAGTCCTTAGGATTTTAAAAATAAAGTATTTAACTTTGCATTCTGTTCTAAAAGTATCAAATCTTCAAAACCTGTTTAACTTGTTTTTTAACAAATCTGTTATTATGTATACAAAATTGACTATTTTTGTCATGTCATTGATAAGTTTTAATATATTACTTTTTGGGGAATTAATAGGCATTTTTTGAGATATCACATATCTAACAATACCTTGTAATTAGGCACTGGAAACAATTAGAGAGTCTCTATAATTTGGTCTTTCCAGATTTAAATACTGTATCATTGCCTTATGAAAATATGAATTATGTGCAATATTCAAATATATATGTATCCTCAAGATAACAAAATATTAAATAGTCTCATTCATTAATTGACAATATAATACTGAGTATTTACCATGAATATATTGAATATGTTATAATTTTTTTAAGTTACACAAATCTCGATAAATTTCAACCAGCTGAAGGCCTTCAGATATTTAATACTACAAAGATTCAGATAATTTTCATCACTTAAAATTTTAATATGGAAAAGTTATGAAACATAAGTTTATTATTAAATGTTTTGTGAAATGGAAAAATATTAAACATATGAATTCATTTTAGAATTTAACCTCGCATATGGTTAGAGAATCTTCTTTGATCCAGCAGGTTTTTGTTTTGTTTTTTTGTTTAGGTGAGACTGGAAGAATAAGAATGGTAGCCGGAAATTTGTCTTGAAAATACTGAGAATCAAGATCGAGTGTCTACAGTGTTGAGACGTAATGACTCAAGGTAAACTTGTGTTTTATAAACTATTATGACACAGACACATTCACGTCAACACTTTGTTCATTACTAGGTTGCTTTTCACATTGCAAGAGCTTTGTAAGAACAGTTTTTTTCTCTCTTAAATTTGCAAATGTTTGAACTGATTTTTCTTAACCATATGATTTACCAAAATAAAAAACAAACACAAACTTTTCTCAAATATTTACAAGACACTCACTGTCATAGATTTTTATACAGAAAACTAGAGGGGCCAATGGATAGAAACAACTGAACAATGTTTTCATGAAAACTCTGTTGACTCTTGAAGATGATCAATGGGAAGTCACTAACTAGGATCTGAATATGTGTCTTATAACCATACATATTTACTTCATGAAAATAGTTGTCTGGAAAGAGCAAAGCCTCTGTCCTTGCTCCTTGGAGGGCACATGCCAATCCCTCTCTGTTATGTTATAATCAGCCCACTCCATTTAATTACATTAACCCACTGGGTTCCAAGGGCACAGTAGCTTGTGACACCCTCCTTGGACTCAGTGCTTTAACTTGTATGTTGTTAGAATTTCCTCTGCAAAGCTCTTCTTTTCCAACTTAACCTAATAAAAGTATGTCTGAATGTTCTTACTCTGAAGTATCAAATGTGATCTTGCATGTTATCTCTCTCTCTGATCTCTCTCTGTGTATTTTATACCCTGCTACCCACCAGGAGCTGAATGATGGATGAATAATACATATCACATATACTATGAGTTTTTGTCTTGAGCCTCCTGATCTGACCTTTCCCTATTTTGAAATGTCACAGTGTTTTATGTTCAATGTCCATTGGCACTATCATATTAATTTTATTTTAAATTAATTTACATACTTCTTAGGTAGCACAAATGACTACAGCAGGGGCTATACTGCATTACTTTTTAATTAGCTTAGGACTTCACACATAGTAGGCATTTGGAGACAATTTTTTTTAAATTAAATTGTTATAATTAGAGGACTGATAGAAGAGTGAAAGTGGGATTATTTTCTGAATTATTTAGAGTAATGAAAAGGGCTTAACTCTCAACCATAAAGATTAATGCCATACAATCAATAAAAACAAAATCTCCTTACTTCAGAGTTCAAATATGAATTAAGATATAAAATAGTCTAGTTTAATTTTTTTTTACTATATTTTACTGAACAAAAAGAGTATTCATAAGTTAAAAAAGCTAAATTTCTAATGAAAACACTGGATGATTCTAATAAGGACATATTTTATGAAGAAGTGCTATAGGTATACATTATAATATTAAAAATAAAACTTTATTAATTTTCAATTTAAGGGACCAAGAAAAGGGAAAATTTTTAAATGAAGTAAGTTGGAAACCTAAAAGATTTTATTTTTACTGCAAGAAATTTGAGAAATTAACACCCTGTTCCTTCAAAAAGAAAAAAAGAGCTAGTGAATAATTCTGATTTTTTTGTGGAAGAAGACTAACGGTCATAAAAAATACTATACTTTATTTACAACCTCCTACCTGCCCACCTTTGTCAACTATTTAAAGGTTATTTAGAGATCCTTCTTCTCATTTATGGCAGATTGTAGATATTTTAAACATCATAATTTGATCTAATTTGGCATTTGAAACTACAAAGAAATACCCAGGTGGAATTTAATAGAATGGCAGCATGAGCAGCTTGGCAAAAGGTCTCACCTGGAGAGAGATCTATAAATTGGTCAAAATTAGTAAAGACAATCATTTATAGTCTCTGGAAATTGACTTACCACAAACTGAAAAGCATTTATTCTACAAGACCTCTGGAGTTTAGTAATAAGTGTGAAAGGCATTTGTCAAGTTGGGGCTGCATCCATTCTTATTGAGATTCACGGTGTTGAAAAACTACCCCAGCATGCTGAGAAACCAATGGTAGGTCCCATTTTCCCCAGCTCTACCCTGCAGAAAATCAATATTCAGTGGATGATGGCAGGTAGACAATGGTCTCATTTCCCACCCCTAACTGCAACTCTCTCAGTAAAAGTCTGACAAGGCAGCTGGTAAAGAGTATATTCCCCTGAGTCCCCACAGTTCTAAGTTGGGGATGATCTCTCCTGGTGGGAGATGGATAGTTGGGTGGTAATGCCAGTTCTTCCTCTCACGTAGACAGGTCTTACTCCCTAGATAGGATCCTGTTGTGAAAAGTAAATTCCACCTTTAACACCTGCTTGATAGACCAGCTGTTCTTTACTGTAAGGGAAGAGGTGGGGAGCATGTTAGGGGAATAGTCCTCACAGAGTGGTAATGCTCTATCTGAGGGGAGCAACTCTATTTGGAACAAATTATGCACCAAGGTGTTTTGATGAAAACAACAGAGTAATCAACTAGCAATCACTGGGGGACAACAGCTTGTTATGATACAAGTAGAGGCAGACCAGCAAGTTTAGCTGGGAGATCAGGGAAATAGATCATCAAAGAGGACCCTGTTAAAAATCACAGTAATCCCTAGTGGTCTAGAAGACTGGGCCTGTGCCTTAGACACACATACTCTTTCAAAACTAACCAGAGAGAGAACTTACCAGCTAATAGTTCTTGGTGATTGAAGATCTAACTTGCAAACCCCCTAAACTGTGAAAACAGTGTCCAAGCCACTCACAGTTTCAACAGTATAGGGTGAAAGTGTTACTAACTCATGCGGCTTAAACACAACTCTGACCAATCAGTAGTTGACCAAGAAACAATGCTGACTCAGGATCAACTCTAAAAAGTCATGGTTAAAGATAAAAACAAGAAAAAAAGCAATCATATCATGAACATCAGAGGCTACATATTAGAGGGAAAATAAACTTTACAAGATTAGGCTAACCAACTTATTAACAAATGAACAAGCAAATAAACCACCACCAACAATCAAAAGCCCTAAGGGAGGGATTCGTATCCAGAGTTGCTATAATATATTATCAAAAATTTCCACTTTTAATTAAAAAGAATAAACATGCAGAGAACCAGGAAAATATGACCCATACACAGGAACAAAAACAGGAAACATAAACTATTTTTGAGGGATCATAGATGTTACACTTTGTAGAAAATGACTTCAAAGTAGCCAATATAAATATGTTCAAATTACTAAAGAAAATCATAGTTAAAGGATTAAAGTTGGTACAATGATAATGAATCATCAAAGAGAAATATTATTAAGGAGTTAGGAATTATTTTATAATGGAAATTCCAGAGGTGAAAGTTAAAATAACCAAAGTAAAACATTTACTAGAGGAGGTGAACAGTAGATTGGAGATGGCATAAGAAAGACTCAGCAAATTTGAAAATAGATTGATATAGAGATTACACAGTTTGAAAAACAGCAAGAATAAAGCATATAAGAAAATAAGCTGAGCCTTAGAACAATGGAGACATCATTAATCACACCAATATATGCAATGGGAGTAACAAAGGATAAAAGAGAGAAGAGGGGTCAGAAAAAAATACTCCAAGTAAGAATGGCTGAAAACTTGCCAAATGTCATTTAAAAAAAACTCAATAATCTAGGAATAGAAGGGACATTCCTCAACATGATAAAGAACATCTACCAAAAATAATAGCTAATGTCATACTTAATGGTGAAAGAATTAATGCTTTTTTCCCCTTAGATTAAACAAAGATGTTTACTCTCATCATTTCTGTTTAGCATTGCACAGAAGGTTACATTCAACAATAAGGCAAGAAAAATGAAGAAATAGCATCCACGCTGTAAAGGAAGAAGGAACACCACCTTTATGTGTAGACAGCATGATTTTATACATAATAACTCAAAATGAATCCACTAAAAACTATTCAAAGTAAGAAACAAGTTCAGCAAGATTGTAGGATACAAAATCAATATACAAAAGTAATTTGCATGTCTACAGATTAGCAATGAATATTCTGAAAATGAAATTCAGGAAACAAATTCATTAAATAGATCCAAAAGAATAAAGTATTTAAAAACAAATTTAACAAAGAAGTGTAAGATGTGTATACTGAAAACTATAAAACATTGTTAAAAAAAATAAAGTAGACCATATAAATAGAAAGAAATCCCATGTTCATAGATTGGGAAACTTAATATTGTTAGGCTGGAAATACTTCCCAAATTGCTCTACAGATTTAATGAAATTCCTATCAAAATTCCATTTTTTTTGTTATAAATGGACAAGCTATTGCTAAAATTCAAATAAAATTGCAAAGGATCTTGAATAACCAAAACAATCTTGAAGAATAACAGAGATGGAGGACTTATAGACCTCAACTGCTTTACTTACTACAAACCTACAGTAATCAAAACAGTGTGGATAAGGATAAGGATGGACATGTAAATTAATGGAATTGAACTGACAGTCCAGACATAAACCCATGCTTCTATGCTCAGTTGAGTTTTGACAAGAGTACCAAGACCATTCTATGGAAAAGGAATCTTTTCAAAAAATAATGCTGGAAAATTAGATATCCATAGGCAAAAGTAAATTAATTGTGTCCCTACCTCATGTCATACACAAAATTAACTCAATATGATTATAAGACCTAAGTGTAAGTTAAAATGATGAAAACTCTTAGAAGAAAATATAGACATACAGAAAGTAAATAAAAAGGACTTAATCCAAGCAAAAAAACCTTTGTCCTCCAAATAGCAAATTAAGCAATTGCAAAGATAACACAAGATAAGAGAATATTATCTTCAAATCACATATCTGATAAAGGACTTGTACCCAAGATTTATAAATTAATAACACAACTCAAAAGTAAAATGTCAAATAACCTAATTATAAAGTAGACAACGTATTTTGAATAGACAGTTCTTCAAATACAGCAAATGGCCATGAAAAGATGATCAAAATTATTAGTCATTAGGGAAATGCAAATCAAAACCATATTAGAGATCACTTCACACTCACCAGAATAACTGAAAAAAAAACCAAAATAATATGTTATTAAGAATTTTGAGATATCTCAACTTGCATACATTGCTAGTGGGTTTTTAAGATGGTACAGCCACTTTGGAATTCAGATTCCTAGTTCCTCAAATTGTTAGTCAAAGAGTAAAAACATGACTCAGATATTCCACTTTCTGAGTCATGCAAACACATCCACACAACATATACGTGAATGTTCTTAGCAGTAATATTCATAATAGACTAAAATTGCAAATAACTCAAAAGTCCATTAACTGATGAATTAATAGGTAAATCATAATATATACATACGCTTGAACTGCATTATGCAAATAAAAATAATGAAGTGCTGATACATGCTACAACATGGACAAATCCTGAAAACATTCAGGAAGCCAGTCACAAAAGATCATATATCATTTCAACCAATATGAAATGTTTAGAATAGGCAGGCCATTGTGATTCTGCAGCTGAAAAAGTTGCTCCTTTGTGTTTTCATAAGGTAAACTAGAAGGTCCCTTGCAAGTATTTTTGAACTTTATTGTAGGTACAGATTAGCTGACAAAAGTTCCCTTTAAGAATGTAATGCACAAATAAAAAACTGTCACTGGACAAATTTAATTTTCTTTGTAGAAAGAATTATTAAGAAGAGGTTCATAAAAATGCTCTACTGGAAAAAAAATGCTCTATTGGTTACTTCTTGCCTCAATTCCACTACTTTTAGGGAAAGAAAATCTAAAATGGATGTACTTTTAGAAATTAATTAGAACTATGATTATTTCATCAGAATCAGGACTGAAAGAGTACTCCACGGCTTCAATAAAAATCAAAAGAAAGACTTCTGTAAAGTTTTGGAATGTACTCACCATTTTCCCTCCCCACAGTTAAGAACTGTGAGTTGTGTTACTTTTGCTTAAGGCTTAAGAGACTAAAACTTTTTTTTTTCTTTAACAAATATAGGGAGAAAGTTCTGGAGGAATCTGGTAATGCTGTTGCCTCTAATAGCCTCATTGGCTCTTGAGGCACATATAAACCTGAGGCTGTAATAAAGCACAGAAAACATTTGAAGAATTGGGACGTTAGGGGTATATATTTTTCTACCTTCTCAAAACTGTGTAATTACTTCTTGAGAGCTTTAAGAATATTAGGATACCTAGTTTCTTCCAGAAAGGATTTTTTTTCCCTCATCTGTATTACTATATTACAGTGTGTCATCTTTTGCTGACACATTCTACTTTGTCTTGTAGTGATCTATGAACATGCTTTACATTTTCTTTTTTTCTATTTGTACACAGTGCATGATTGTGTGTGTGTAATAAACAATTTGGAAAATACAGTCTATATCTCAACATTTTATAATAAAATTACAATGAATATAAAATATGCACAGTCAACATGTAATAAAATAGTTTAACAAGGATCAAATATTATGTATTTAAGCTGTTAATAAGGTCAAAATAATATTAGCTTTTCAATTAAATTTTATATGACAACTCTAATAAATAAAATATTTCTTTAAAAAATCCAAAAAAACATGTGATTTAGAATCTGATTAGGCTATAAAGCAATTTGAGGGGGGGGAACTCTCCAAGAGAGTTATCAGAGATTAAATCAAATTTTTTGTACAATACATCAAATAATGAATTTCTTTATTCTTTGCATATTTACATAATACATCATGTTGAAATATATAAAAGTGTGGAAGCTTTAATGATTATATATACTGATAACTGTTTATAGTTCTTATACTGGATTTACACTTAAAAAAAATCCTCATAATTAGATGATATTTAAACAATAATGGTTGAGATGGGGACAAGCCAAGGACAATTTCTGGCAGCAAATATCCCCAGATGTTCAAAGTAAGAATTCTTAATCCAGTTAGGTATTAACTGCCAAGAATTATCTAACAGTGGCACATTTCCGAAGCTAAAAATTGAGATATATGTTTTATATATATAAATAGAAAATTCTATTATATTATCAGAGGATGTAGTATTCCAGTTAATAAAATATATTAATTAGGCAATGAGATAATTAGGGAAATTAATTTTAACCATGATTACTAAAAATAATGTGCACATACTAGTAAATTAGCAATTAATGGCAAATACTAATTTTTAACAAACATAGTTTTTTTTGAAGATTTGCCAACACTGCTATACAGTGACAGAAAGTAATTATTTGGCTTTTTAATGTTTTAATGTTGCTATGGGTATCTTTTACTACTTTAGGAACTTCAATATTGTAAAATAACACAATTTCCATATTTTTAACTTTCCAGATATTAGTAGTATCAATTTTAAAGATTTATAATTTCTCACCAGGGTGTATTTTTCTTATTTCTCTTTTTTAACTTGCCTGGAAAAGGACTCATGTTTTACTAACTGTTAAAAAAAAATTAAAGGAAAGAGAAAAACATAATGATTTTATCTATGGTGAGCTGCTTTTATTTTTATCTGTAATTATGTTGATAGTTAAAAATTTCCCTCTTCCACTATCTACTATCATACACATTTCTTGAACTGCCAGACATTTTCTGTATTCATTGAACTTTAATTAAACTTTTATCTTTAATTTTGAATGACCTAGTAATAATAATATCTCTCTTTCAGGAGGCTGAGGAATTATGTGTAAATCATTTAAAATAAATTATCTTACTATTATTCAGTCTTCATCAAACAGACAAAGAAAACCTCCAAGGAAAATACTGCATTCTCTATCCAACAAATAAGGAAACTGAATTTAGAAATATTAAGTTTACTAGATTAATTACTAAGAGAGAGAATCAGAATTTGTCTAATATCTACCTAAATCCAAATCTAATATTCTCCTCTCTTATTTCATTTCCAAGTCCGTTCATAAAACTCTTTATAATTCTTTAGATATACAGCATTTTAAAGTGCACATTATAATACAAACAGAGTCAGTTCTAATGATTTTTCAGTTAATGGAGAGCTATAACAAAGATAGTATAGTGACAGAACTCTAACTATACCCTTGCCTTGGAGATGAGAGAACTTGCCTGGGCTTTTTGTACTGGGGGTCATGGGAAAAAGGCCAAACGCAGGACACACTGAAATAAGCAGAGCTGGACTTTATGATTTGGGGAAGACTTTCTCCAACAGTCTCTTACTTTGTTGTCTTTGGCCAGCACCAACCAAGGCCTCCTGCCAAGCACTCCAGATGTACCACCCAATTAGGGCTCCCTTCTTACATTTACCTTTAACATCTTCTACTTCTGTATGAGCAGTCTACCGCAGGCGTTATTTTAAATTTTTGTGAGGCTGATTTAATGCCACAACCCAATGAATTTATTTGCATGCTTAATATGGAGACCTCCTCTTTAAAATTTAAGGTCTTTAATGTTGTAGGAGATGTTTAGGTCATGGGCAGTCTTTTTAGAACACTGCAAATCGTACTGCTTAGAGAACTACCTGTTCCTTGTATATATTTCTGATTAGTGGGGGGGAAAAGTATATTGCCAGTTTATATTTGTTTATTAAATTCCCCATTTTTTCCCAGTTATTATTTTGTTTCTGTAATTTTGTTTTTTGTTAGTTGGTTTGATTTTGGTTGTTGTATTTTTAGATTTACTTTTCAGTATCTTACTATGGAAGCTTATGTACCGTAATAGTGATGATTTTCAACTGAATTCAACTGATTTTCAACTGATCCCTAAATTACATAGAACATATGTTAAGGAGTTTTACTCTAGTGTTTGTACTACTTCCAAAATGAGTTCAACACCTAATTTAGCCATAAACATGAGTACACACTACAAAATGATGCCTTTTTTCTTTTATTTTGATGCAAGAATAATATTATGATTCACTATTAGTGTGAACAGTTTCTTTGGAATAATTTTTTTTTCAGGGAGCTATAAATTGTTTAATGCCAAAATGACATATTAATTATCCTAGTTTTGTGCACAAGACTTGTATCTGCATCCAAAGTTCAAGGGATAGAAGAGCAGATGTTAATACCTATTTAATAATATATTTGAATGTTTGCATAGAGCATATTAGTTTTGGTGCTATTTTAACATATGTCCATGATGTCAAATATGTACAATCTTTGGAAAAGTGCTTTCAGGCATAAGATAAATTCTGGTGTAGAAAAAATTTGATAAAATAGTACTCTTAATCTCCACCACTATAATTAATAAATCCCTTTATAAAATTTAAAAATACAGGTACACATTAATTTATAGTTATAAAATGGTAGCAAATATAATTATAAAGTGAATCTTGTAGAAAAAAATCAATTTTATTGAATCATCTCATCACATTTTGCATACATTGATTGTTATTTTAATGCTTCACCAGAATACTTTTTTTTAATGTAGAAACTTAGTAGATAACATTTACTTGTTCTAATTGACAGACCAAGGAAACAAAATTTAAGCACTGTTTTAATTCTAAGAAATGGATAGAAATTTATATCAAATCCCTCTAGTATTTTCAATCTCTTACTTTCTCTCAAACAACATTCAAGCCATCTAAAACTCTTATGAAAGTTATCGGAGCAAAACCTACTGAGAATTATTCCTATTCATCTTTAATTTCAATGGAATGTGGACAACTTAAGCTTTCTACATGTTTTGGATTGGTTAGCCCCCAACTTTTTCCATAATCCAAACCACTTGATGTAGAGAAAACAACATATTAAAATAAAAATCTCCTCAATGAGTCAAAGTTTTGATTTAAATCTTGATATGCTGAGGATTGTTGGGTTTCATTTTATTTTGATATTGCTTGTAAGCTATTTTGTCAGCAAATGGATGAGGCATCTATTTTCACACTGGTATTCTGCTCCAATGTGGGTGTTTCTAGTCTGCCTTAAAGCACTATTATTCAAACAGGTAACCATCCCAGTCACTGATTGCCTGAGTTGTCAATTAAAGTTTACCTGAAATATCCCATAAAATTGAAACTGTTATTTGTAAGGAAATACTACCTTTAAGATTTTTAACTTGAAGACAAATGCTGCTATACATCATGATTGTTCATACTTCATGCACATGAATACTAATTTAAAATATTTTAATTAAAAAAAACATTTGGTATTACAAAGTTGCATGAAGTTCAGATTTCTAATTATGAATATGACTAATGCCTGTTCCATTAACCTTATGTCAAAAAGTGTAATGAGACATAAATTTGAGTGAAGAGGTTGTTACAATGTGGAGATAACATGTGGAGGGACAAGATGCTATAGGACTCCATGAGACATCACCTTTCCCACATGTTAGAGGTCACTGTAGATTGCCTGAGGGAAATTACATTCAGTGGTAAGGTTTGAAGGATGACAGGAGTCGGGTAAGTGGGTATATTTGGGAGGGAAAGGTTTTTGTGGATGGGGAGTATAGTAGGGAATTGTAAGTTTATCATTTCTCCTGTAGGAAACATGGAGCCTAAAGGCAAAAAGTGGAGCTAGGAATGACAACTCTCACCATTACACTAAATGACTTAGTAGGGAAATGTTTACTTCCTGTCTTCCAGCTTTTAACCTCTACTGGTTTAGAGGTCTTAGTGCACAACAGCAGAAATTATTTACTGGGAGACACAATGATGATTCCATGGATCTTAAAATTAAGACTAGACCTGACCATCTGGGGCTCTTCCAGAACCAATAGGTAAACAAAGACAATGCTGAGAGAATTGATCCAGAGTTTCAAGAAACCCTTATACAATGGTGACATGGATGAGTATGTCTGGGATCCTCCAAAGTGGCTCCAACTACCATATTTCCTGAGGAAAATTAGTATTATACTATTATGATTCAATACTAGGACTTCCAGGTTTTGAATTATTCAGGAATAAATCACTGGTTTATCTCATTTGAGGAATCACAAACAACTGAGGTTTTACCAAAATCAAAGGACACATGAATTGTGCAGTAAAAGAAAGAAATCAGAAGTCCTAACTACACCCTTGTGGCTTACTGCAGAAACAAGGATTTTACTAGCTATTCGTAACATATTCTTCCATCTGTCATCTATCTTTCTCCTCTCTATCTATACCTATCTTATACAGGTTCTTATTTCCTTTTCTTTTTAATACTTTAAGTAGTTTTTGGTGGTAGATAACTTTTTAATTTATATCATAGTTTACAGTATATAAAGGTGGGAATAATTGATTTAATTACAAAAGAGATGAAATCACCCAGAAATGGGTTTGGTGACAGTTGGACTGTTGGTTTGCCTCTTGTCGGGTAGAGGGTTCTTCTTCATGTTTATAGGGCATAGCTGCATTATGTTGAATGGTAACATATTCCTGTTGCTAATGTTGTTGCTTGGAAGTTTAAACATGGATAGAAGGTGTGTGGGACTATGCAGTGCCAGATGGGCAGGGTGGTGTGTAACACTCAGCATCAGTTCCCCTCTAGTGAACTGCACATACTGCAAAGTATGAAAAGCTAAAAACCGTATTTCCCAGAGTTCCTTACACCTAGATGAATATACTTTATCTTCATTAACTAGATATAGTTGTGTGAGATATTGTACACGAAAGCCACATTTTCTGATACTTCTGCAGCCTCTGTTGATAAACTTGATCTTAGAAGTGCTTGCATTTCTAGAGTAAACTTTTTGATTTTGGATTATTTGCTGATCTGATTGCTTCATGACTGTAGAAGAAACTTGTAGTTCCCTTGGTAACCAACTCCTATAGTATAGCTTTTGAAACCATCACTAAAAGCTTAGTCTGCCATCATCCTTCAACTTCCAAATTCACTCTATAAGCAATTTAATATCTGTTAATAGATCCCTTGTGCTTGAACTAGTCGGAGTGAATTCCATTTTTTGCAGCTGAACAGTGATCAATTCAATGAAGAAAACACTTTATTTTATGTATTTTATATTTTTCTGTTTTTGAAAAGGGGAAACTTCTGAGTCTGTTGTGAATAAGAACTTTTTATAGTCAACACCACTAGGGGGATACCAGAAGGAAGAGATGAATGAGACAGACCTCTAATTTGGTACTTAGCTGTTTGTAGTCTTGGGTAGTTGGGAATTGTCTCCACCTCCACTGT
This sequence comes from Camelus ferus, assembly GCF_009834535.1. Taxonomy (NCBI): domain Eukaryota; kingdom Metazoa; phylum Chordata; class Mammalia; order Artiodactyla; family Camelidae; genus Camelus; species Camelus ferus. The sequence goes on along the minus strand of NC_045696.1, from coordinate 86,150,955 downwards.
ACTCAAGTCCTTCTGATATGCAGATAATCGCTTACCGATAAATTGATTAATAATAGTAAGAGAAGTTTTTCACAGGAAAAGAAAGAAACAACCTCTTTTTCCCTTCTTCCTTACTAAAGCCACATTACAAATGAATCTGTTCTTTTCTAAACTATAAAGGGAGAATCAGGGATCTCTATTCCGTAGTTTTTCAGGGAAGGCAAACAATTTGGGTGACTTCGTCTTCTTGAAAAGGATCACAGTATCTGAGTTTTATCTAGAGTTTCAATGTATTTCAAATAGAAAATCAAAAGGGATGAACAAATCTTGGACAGAATAGAGACGGAGCAGAAAGTGATGAAGGTATCACATTTTCTTTCATTCTTTTAGTGTGTGAATTGGCTTAATACTTACATCTTTAGGTAGTAAAAAGATCCTAAATTTTCATAGCCATAATTTTTTATCTCTAAGTCTACTATAATTCCTTGTAAGGACCCAAGGAGAATGCTGTGCTAACACATTCCTGCTCTAACACTCCTTTCCTGTCCCCATTGAGATGTTCCTCAGATTTCCCAAGGCCAATCTCTATATGGGCCTCTAGGATAGGGGTCAGATAACATATATAGAAACCTATTACAATAGAAAAAATGTACATAATGGAAGTCATAAAAAAATATAAGTAAAAGATTTTGTTTTAGGGGCAACAGATCTAAAGTATAGCTGATGGGAGTAATAACAGATTGAACTCAGTTAAGCTTTTCACTGCGTGTCACTTAAGAATAACAGCATTTGTTATAAGCCTAAGCTGTATAGCACTGAACCTAGGGAGTGGCTAATAGCCTTTTCTTCCATCACCTTATAAAAGGTTCTAAACCTTAAAAAATAATGATATTCTTTTAGAACATTCCGTTAAAGTGATTCTCCCACCTCACTCCCAGGAAATATTGAGGGATTCAATCATATTATCTTGTATGGACAAGCATTTATGACTGTAAAAGCTAAGCAGAAAAAAGTTTAAGTACTAAAAACTGCCAGCCTTGAACACTGCTTCCAAAAACGTGGCTCCAATTAACATCTTTGCCAAATTTGATTTATTTACAGTAATTCCAGCTAGTATTTGGAATGCTTATCCCCCAGAGTCTATTCAAAAGCTCCAAAAAGAAACTGTAAATTTAATTTGCCAAGGAAATTAATGGGTTAATTTAAAGGAGCAGAGAGACAAGAGGCTGCTAAGTGAGGTAGGAAGAAAAGCTGCTTCTTAGATTGTGGCTGGTCTCCTTATCTTGGTTTTCCTATAATTGCCTTGGGCTGGGCAGAGTTTTGCTTATTTATTTATTCATTCTTTTAGGATTTACCTGAGCTTCTGTCCTAAAGGGATTTGAGGTAGCTTACAGAATTAAATACAATAGGAAACATGAAAACAGAAAAATTGAAAATCTGCTTTGAAAACAGAAAAATTGAAAATCTGCTTGGATTTCTGGCCCTGTTCCCTCCCATTTCCACAGTTTCAGGTTTGTCCCTAACCCAGGTGTTAATCATTCATTAATTCAGCTCCTACTCAGAAGGAAATAAGAAAATCCTGGATTCCTGAAGGAACGATGTGCTCAGCCATCAGAGGCAGCCTTACTAAATTAACAGAAACTCCAAGAAGATATTCTTAGCATTACTTCCTGGAGAGTCAGTCACTTTTTAACTTAGCTTGAATTCCAGCATCTTGCCTTTATCTTGGCCATTTGTTTGCCTTGCTTTTATTGTCTAGCAATAAAATCCAGTTTTCTGCTATATGTGGGTCCTGCTTTAGGCTGGCATCCTAACCTTCACAGACTAATTTGAGCTTACCAGATGAGCAAATAAACTATAGAACACCAATTAAATTTGAATTTCGGATAAGCGACAGTCATTTTTTTCTTAGAATCTCAATTGTAGTTACGCATGCTTGGCAAGATTGTTGCAAAAATACAGAGAGATGATGTATGTTGCATGAGACATTCCTATGCTAAAATAATTGTCATTTATGTGAAACTCAAATTTAACTTGGCATCCTGTATTTGATCTGGGAATTCTACCCTAACTTCTCAAAGATTTCCCCAGTGCTGTCACTACTTGCTTGTGTGTCACATGTTGACAGCTATCAGAGGTCAGGTTTTCCTAGCCTGTTGAAATGCACTTACCTAGTGTCCCCTTTCTGGTACTCACTTATTCATATAAGTTTATTACTTCCATTCTCTATGGATGGCTTCTTCTAGATAGCATGCGATATGTGTGCATATGAATTTTCTGTACTTGCCTGCTGCTTTGTGTGTGACTGGTATTTCCTTAAGACACCTAATTCCACAGACCTCTCCCATCTGGCCTATTACTCTCACTTCACTGACATTCCTAGTTTTGTCTAGGGCAGTTCTATTAAAAGCAGCAAATAATTAGGCAGTATCTATTTGGTTCCAGGTCTCGTGTGAGATTCTGCAAATACAAAGAGGAATAAGACATGTGCCCGACTCAGTGGCCTTGGAGTCAGGCAGAGGAATAGATATTAAAAGTGATGATGAGATTAATAACTATCCTTTTTGGATATTTACTACAGGCCAGAAACATTTTCTGTCTTAATTCGTGCAGCAACCCAGCCAAGCATCTGTATCATCTCTTTAAGAAAGAGAACCCTGAGATTCCGAGGGTAACTGACTTTCCTAAGTAAACACTTTCTTAACCTTCTCTCTGGCAACCTGGAAGGGGAATCTAGACCTCTGACTCCAGAGGGATCATGCATCACATTAGCCTACTCTCAGCTGAATTCATTACTAACATACAGCATTTACCTTTTATGTCCAGCATACCTCCCCAGAGGAGGCAGGTTGTAACAGGTGAGCTGTTATATGGAGTTATTCCTTTGTCATTTTTCCTTTTCCTGTGACATTAATGACACAGGTTGGAAGGTTCACACTCATTAGGATTTCTAAATTTCTTCCTAACCTGGACAGTGTGAATTCAAGCAAACAATATCGGATAGCTATGCTCTTAAAAAAAAAAAAGTCTATTTATATGGACGTGATGATCAGAGAAGAAAACACAAAAGCCATTTCTGTGCCTTCATCTTCCCCCAGGGCTAGGCCTGGATGACTCCTCAGTCACTGAGTGAGCCACAGGCTTCCTGGTCTGTCAGCTACAGAAGTAGTGACGCAAGAAAACTACCTCATCTTTCTCTGTCTTCAATACCCTATCTTCTGCTTTGTTTCCAAAGCTGTCTGTCTTAGGGATGATGTTCGGAAAGATGGATCATATTCTAGTCATAATTTCTTGACATAATTAGAGAAATTGTATCTCAATGCCCAGCCCTCTTTCTGGCTGAAAATAGTTGTGGTAATAGAGGGATTCAATGGCATTTGACTACCTACCTCTTACTAATGAACATTAATCTATGTATGTTTAGTGAATGTCAGGACATGCAGACAGAAATGTATTAAACCTGTTCCATTTCCTTCCTGCAGTTGGCTTCTCTGCTGACAGCTCAAGGCAGCTTCCTTAGCCCTGGACTTTACACGATGTTCAGCTCAGCTCCTCACAGTTCTCTGAGCAATAGTCCCTCAATTTCCCAATTCCGCTTTCCAGAGAGGATGTTGATTGTCTCAGGTCCCCACATGACATAGAATGCCAGCCTCTTGTGGATGGAAGGGGTGGAATTAGGTGCCCAACTTTGGTCTTAGGGACTGAGCTGAGAAAGCAGGGGCTTTGTACCGAAATGGCTGCTCAGCAGATGCTGAGGGTGGGAGGAGGGGCAGATTCACTGCGGTGGGGCAGAGGCATTCTAAAACATTTTTAGCATGAATGTGTTTCAAAATATGGAGGTACACTGGAAATTTTAGGCATCAGGTCTCCAAGCAATACAGATATTTTTCCTGAGCAACAAAAATTCCATACTGAAATTGTTGGTTCTAGAAAGTGCTCAGTGGATGCCTAGTTGGTGGTATCTTTAATCATATCCCTTATGATCAGCTCTAAGAAGCTTGGGTATATTCCAGTTTCAGAAAATACTGGAAGAAGTTAATGGATCCAGACAATAGAGCCTGCGGAGAGGGGAGCTCTTCCTAAGTGACTTTTTACATGATCAAATAATTAGCCCAATTGGTATAGCCCATAAGATGGCTAATATTTCACTAGCACCACACTGCCCTTTTATGCTTTTATTTAAAATATGCTATGTTTTCAATAAATAAACACAAAAGGCACAAATAGTAAAAATGAGTAGGTATCTTGAAACGACACATTCTATTTTATGTCTAGGCTTTTAACTCCAGCATCTGAAAATAAAGTAACATAGTATTCACATGTAATAAACATTGCTTTTTAAACAATTTTAAAATTATACTTTCTTCCTTCTCTTTCACACATTCATGTTGTTTGTTAATATAGTATCTCTCTAAGCAATACTTTCTTGACATAGAGACATTGTCAAAAGAGAAAAATGGGAAGTAATTGATTCAATGACTACTGCCATTGATTACCATGAAACTGTAAGACACTCTCCTTTCAAAAATTAATCAAGGACAACTGTCCACAGTTGTGATGAGCCACAACTCAAGTGCTGGTAGAATACCTTCCCTATGCCCTGTTTGTTTCTTGAGACTGAAGATATTGAGGGAATGAAAAGGAGGAGAATGATGTAAGCACGAATTGTAGGTGTACACAGGTAATTTACTCATCCATTAGTAACAAAATAAAATGATTCACTATAAATATTAAAAAGCCTTCTGAAACTGTGGAAAAGTCATGGCAATGAACAAAAACCTACAGGCTCAACCTCTGACTCCAAGAAGCAGGCATCACAGTGTAAGAATTTTAATGAAACTGAAAAGTACATCTTTTGGCTCTTGGTGTTTTACTTCTCCAGGCCACTGCTGCACAAGACCACCATCATCAGACTACCTCTGCGTTATCACTAAGCATCAGAAGCTTTCCAAGGACATTCTCATGCACAGGATAGTTGGGAGAAGCAAAACTATCAAGGTTACGTTAGGGCCCATCCAATTACTACATCTGCATTTCTGAGTAACTAGCTTGCCTAGGAGCCTGAAAGAACAACTTTGCTGATTTGACACTAATAATGAATGCCTTCCAGAAATTAAAAAGTAAAAGGAAGTTGTACATGATCGATGGATCTCAAGTATGTCTAAAATAGTTTTAAGAAGTCTGGCTCTCAGCACTTTTAAAGTGATCGAATTGCAAAGAGAATTCAAAATTTCCAGGTTGGCCAGTTAGCTACACTAAGATTTTAAAGTTAATCAAAGCTTTAAAGTTAAGTTCTCCCTCCCTCCTTTTCTCTCCCTCCCTCCCTTCTTTTCTTTTAAGTGCATAAATAGTGCTGGGAAGAAAACTGCTCCAACTTAGTATCTTATTAATTTTATGTGCTGTCCTTTTCCTGGCAAGTTTGCCTCCAGTAACATCAGATGATTTACCAATGAGATTCACCAGTCTCAAAGGGCTTTTCAGCAAATAAATTTTTCATCAGTGTAAATTTTTAGTTGGTCATTTTGGAATTGGATGTGGACAGTCTTAAAGAACTGAGTCTATGTTAATGTGGAGGTGAGGGTTGGGAGCTTGGTTTGGGATGTGATCACAGGCAATTTATTGACAGTACATGCTCTAAGCCCAGGGCAAGTTCTTTTAGAAAGATCCTTAAAGCAAGCAGTGAAGCATGGAAGAATCATACTATATCCTATTCAGAAGACAGTGTAGAAATCATTTAGTCCAATTCTTCACTCAAGACATGAATCCCTGTAAAAGATCATTGAATAGTAATAGCCACAACTCTGTTTGAATGTCTCCACTGAACTCTCTCAGATGGCCAAATTCTATTTTGACAGAAGAAAACAAAAATAAGTTAGTAACAAAATTCTCACATTTAAATTATGGTGTATAATCAATAAGATGTTTCTGAATATTTTAGGTGTAACAAAGGCTAGTAGTGTAGGCTATCTCCACTTTTAACTTATAAGAATTAACAAACACCTCATCAGCTTATCCTGATCACTTCTAGGATAACTTTGGGAAATAATATAGTTTTTGTTCCTTTGAATAATACATTTCTTGTTAATATTATTTGTTTTGTGTGTGTTTCACAAGTTAAGGATACATTCTCAATGTATTTTCCTTATAGAAAGAAAGAATTTTAAAAGTCAGAATGATATAATGTTAAAGAGACTGCCTGCTTCTGTATCTTGGCTCGCATTTATTCATTTTATGACATTTGGCAAGTTACTTAATCTCTCTATACTTCACCTATAAAGTGGAGAAAATATTACCAACCTGATAGCATTAATGTGAGAATTAATTCATGTATACTGATTAGAAAGGTGCCCAGGGTATATTAAACTCTTCCTAACCCAATTAGTATCTCCTCCTTTTAATTCTTCAAGCAACAAGGGCCACTCTAAGGTCAGCTGATCTCTTTATGACTACATGCTGATGTTTGATGATGACAGTGATGATAAAGATTATGTTGATACCTTCTGACTTCTGTTTGGATAGAACCAGTATTTCTTCAAAGTATTTTCACAACTGATATTCAGACAAATCTTGAAAGAGAGAGGAAAAAGAAAAACTTTCCTTCTACTGATTTCAATGGATTTGAGGATGTAGAAAAAATGAATTGGGTTGAAACAGTTTAAAACAGCTGAAATCCTTAAGCAACACTGCATTAGGTAAACAGAAGCATGAATCTGACTTACCCATATATTGAATGCCTGGATTGGTCAGGGAATACTTCTTGGAGGTAACACATGAAAAGAACCATGAAATGAAGTAAGAAGGTAGCCAAGTGTAAAGGAAAATGGGGCATGAATAGGGTACGCAGAGTGAAAATCTATCACAAAATCAGAACAAGGGGGAGGATGGAGCTCCCTGCAAACTAAGAGAGCTTTATTAGAGTAGGTCTGCATTTGGAGAAGACACTGAAATTGGGAAGGAAAATGAATAGGCATCAGGTCATAAAAGGTCTAGCACAATGTGGTCAAAATCTTGAATCTACCTTGAAAAGAATAGGTAGCTATTAAAGTAAGGAATTCCTCATCAGTTTTGCCATTTATAAATATCACCATGAAAGAAGTCTGGGGCATGTAAGACTAGAGGCAGTGAGACCAATCAGGGGTAGCTACAGGAACGCAGATAATAAATGAAAGGGCCTGAATCACACTTGCTGGCCAGCTGAATGCAGAGAATAATAAAAGTCTTATATTCTGGAAATAATTTTAAATTGATTAACATTAGGATTTACAATACTTATAGATTTGATTAACTTACAGTATTTAAAAATAAACAGTAAGAAAACCACATTGGAAAAGTGTCCATCTATGGAGGCAGTAGCATCTCATCCTTGAGAGGGGTGCATGAAGGACTGGTGAGAATGAACAGTCTTGATGTCATCAGCTTCTCTTAATGCCCAGAACTGTGAATTCACAGACTGAACATCACAGAATGATTCCCTCTCACTATTGATTTGTGATTCTAATCATTAAACAAAGTTATTTGGTATTTTGTAATGCTATTTATAGGGAATTTAGATATTTCATGAGTATAATCCCTTTGGAGCACAATTTTCTTAGTAGAGAAGCCATTGTCATAACCTTTCTAGAGCCATGTGCAAGTCTGTAGATACACATGAGACTTTTCAGCAGGTTGTCTATTTTTGCTCTTGTCCTCTTACACATTTTTGATGTTTTCTTTTTTAAAAGCTGCATTTGCTATTTTATGGAAGGAAAAAATTGAAAAAAAATATTATAGGTCCAAATTTGTTGGCATTATCCTTGCTATTTGGTCAGATTGGCCAAAGAAGAAAATTTCAGAGACTAAATATTCTTTTTCTGGGACTGATAGAGGAAAATGCTAGAATATGAGAGAATTTTAAAGATAAATTACTAAATAGTGTTTTTTTTTTAGGCAAAAATGTGAAAAAGGAAGAGAAATACTTTTGATCTATAATATTCAAGTATCCTACAATCTATATTGAGAATTTAAATTTAGGGTTACAGTCACATGTCAAATTTTGTAGTAACTACTGGAGCACGTAGTATAAGACAATGGGTATCTACTACTATTGTGCCATGTTTTTAGTGTAATTTAAGAAAAAAAAAGATCATATAAAATGCTCGGGACATTGAGAGGAGGAAAACTTAACATTGGAATAGATGGCAATTGAACTATTCCCTAAAATATAACAAGCTTATGAAAATGTGAATATCTGGAAGGATTCTCCAGGGAGAAAGATGAGGTGTACTCAAAATCTCACATCTGGGAAACATGTGGCATGTGGTGAGTGAAATTAGTCGGATCTGACCCGAGGAGAACGTGCACAGTGAGCAGAAGTGAGATTTAAGCTGGTTGGACTAGACTGTGAAGGGCCTTCAGAGTCAAGGATAGAAGTCTAGATTGTCTTCTCTGGCCATCACAGCACTGGGGATTTATGAGTGATGCAGTTGCTCTCCTGTTGTGTGGCAACAGAGTTGAAGAGAGGGAGAAATTCTCTAAGGTGAGTTAGGAAGCTGTAATGCAGACGTATGCTAACAAAAGCCTGATGTAATGAATGAATGACAATGGAGTGATGCTGACAGACAGCAGAGCTGTTTCAGATGAAAACTGACATGGCAACTGAATCATAAGTGACAAAAGCAGTATATAAAGATGACTCCAGGACACATGTCTAGATGTGACTGACGCAGGGCCTTCACACTGCAGTATCCCAGGGCACACCATTCACCCTGCGCAGTTAGATAACGTGGAGGGAAGAACAGATTTGAAAAAGAAGGTGATCACCATAGTAAGGATCATGGTATATTTACGTTTACACTTGGTTGAGTCCTTTATGGATGAACTATCTAAAATGCTCTACCAAATGTATGGCGATTTGCGCTCATTTTTAATTACCTATTAAATGAAATACTCATTCTGTGGACAGCAGTATTCAAATGGTTGAGCAAGAGATCAGAAAAAGTAAATGTGTGTATAGAAGAATTTCAAGCGAAAGGAACTCACAGCTGTGGAGACATTTCTGAACATGCCTCAGTGTCTGTGTGAGGGCCATTTGATCCAATGCATATGAGTACTTTATAAATTCTAAATTATAAAAATAGTACATTTGTTCAACAAGTATTTACTAAGTAGTATGATGGGTTAAATCTTGAGTTGGGTGATAAAATTTTTTTAATGAATAAGAAATGGTCCTTCATCTATCACATCCGTTTTTCCTACATTTAAAAAATTATTTTCGTATGTATGATATTTGCAATGTTAATAGAGGTTGAATGTTTATTTTCAATTTTTTTCATAGTCCTTCAAATGAGAGTGATATATATATATAGAATATTACAATTACATTTAGCAATACTACTGACTATATATCATTTATATCATACATATGTTAAATTAATTTATAATAACATTGACTCACTGTTTAGTGACTCTCTTCAAACTATGGCAGTATTGATTCTAATATTGTTTTATTTGATCAGAATACCAACACATCTATTATGTACTTTTAAAACTTTCTGTTAAAAAGATCACAACCAGACACAAAAAAGGTAAACATTTGAATGAAGACTGTCTGGATTTTTCTACCTTCTTGGTGTGTAGTCTTGAATAAATTACTTATCAATTTTAATTCTCAATTCCCTTTTATGTAAAGTGGAGATTAGCATACTTATCTCATAGGAGTGTCATAAAAATAACTGAGGTAATCAGTACATATAAGGCACTCAACCTACCATCAGACACATAACAACCAGTCTATACCTATTAGCTACACTTCATTAAATCACAAATACAGCTATAATTCCTCTTCTCTCTGTTCATCTCCTCCTTTTCCTTCATCTTCTTCCTATTTCTTCTCCACAGTCCAGAAACTTGGTGTCTACACCAACCAGAAAGGTGGCTACCAGCCTAATGCCATGAGATTATCCTGAGATGACCAACCAGCTGCTTCCCCCTCAACTGCATCATGACTTCCCCAGCTGTAACTATTTCAAGGCCACAGCTTACTGGGTATCTGAAGATAAAAAAGGTATAAATTTGGAAACATATTTATTTCCTAAGATGATAGTTTTGAAATGACTGGAACGCACTTTGAGCAGTGCATACATGGGTGTGTTTGGAGGTGGGGTGGGGAGGTACTGCAGGCTTTCATGCACTGGAACTCATCAAAGTTTATATTACCTATATTATCTACAGAATTTACATTATCTATAAAGTATTCCTTTTGAAACCATTTTTAGAAATTACTATATTCTTTAGTTTTATATCAAATCAAATCTAATGTAAAATTTCCCATCTATACAATAAAAATGTTCAGGACCTCTTTTGAATTGACACTTCACCCTGCCTTAGAGGAGTACACTTTACAAAGCTTTTGATATTGGACATATATTCTTTTCCTTGTGTTTCAGAAAATAGGGTAGCAGAGCAGAAACCGATGCCCTTCACTTTGATAGAAATGCACTATATGAATCTCTACTAGACTCCAAAAATTAAAGCAGAAGCTGGGTCAACCTGCTCTCTGTTTTACATCCATGTGGGAGAGTCTACAAACGTTCATGTGGACAGTAAGTGGGGGTCAAGTGCAGTTGGTACACCCTGCTGCTGGCTAGAGCCCAGCCTAGCAGATGTTCCTTTGTTCAAGGATGAGCAAACAGGAAAAAAATCAACATGAGGTCTATAAAAATTCTGCACCATAAGGAACAGGAGAGTATTACTCTGAAAAAAGAATTGGAAGAAAAGCTTACTTCTAACAACTATTTTCTAAAGCAAACAGAGAAGCAGTCTGTCATGTTCATAGTAAGATATAAGAAACTGTGACCACTGCTTCAATAACAATTGTAATAGGAATCATAGTAATAATAATAACAGTGAACATATGCGCAGTATTTACTACGTGCCAGGCCAGGTGCTTTATATAAATTGTGGTGTTATTTATGCAATTTTTATATAAATATATATAAACCTATCATTAGCCTAAAGCTTGATTATTTTTTGCAAACTGAAAGCACTCATGTAGTCAGGGTGCAGACATACTGGACATTGCCAAGCCCCCACAAGTGTCCCTTGTCCTCCCTTTCTGTTGCCACCTAACTTCACCTCCGCCCTCACAAAGATAACCATTGCTATCCAACTGTGTAAATTGGCTTTACTTGTTTTTGTTTGGCTATCATCTTTTTAAAATGTATGTCTAAGTTTTTTTGCCATTTTTTTTTAACTGTTGGGTTATCTATTTTTTGGATATATATGAATCCTTTATATATACTGGATATAAGGGTTTTTTTGTTTTGTTTTGTTTGATATGTGTATTGTGGGTATCTTTTCCCACTCGGTGGCTTGCCTTTTTATTTTCTTACTGGCTACTTTTGGTAAACCTATTTCTAAATCTCAGTATACCTGATTTAATTTTTTATTTTTGCTTTTTGATTGCACTGTGTGTATGTCGTGTGCTTAACAAATGTTTGTCTAGACCAAAGTCATAAAGATGTCCTATGTGTTCTTTTAAAAGCTTTTTTGCTTAACTTTCAACATTTAGACCAATATATTTGAAATCGTTCTGTGTTTATGGTGTTATACATGCTTTGATCAAGCTATGTTCCACCTGTATGGTTATCCAACTAACCCAGACATTTGTTGAAAAGATCAAGATTTCTGCTTATGACTTCATTCTTGCATTTGCAGTTAAGTCAGTCGATAATACACGTAGGAATTTGTTGCTAGGCTCTATTTTATTCCTTTGGTCATTTTGTCTATGCATTGTTTTAACTACTTTTCAGAAATTAAGTAACATAATCCTTGCAAAAACACAATAAATAGGTACCGTCAGTAACTTCATATTATAGTTGAAGAAACTGGGCCACTGAGAGATGTTGTTACTTTACAGAAGTCACATTGCTTAGTCAGGGCAAATCTAATTATATACGCTCAGATGTAAAAAAGAAAAAAAGCTGAGATATGGGTTGAAATGGAAAGAGAGTATACAGTTAACCCTGGGACCCTGGGTGGGTTAGGGGTGCCAAACCTGCAGTGGAAAATCCAGGTATAACTTTATAATCAGCCCTTCATATCCGGATTCTGCATCTGCAGATTCAACCAAATGCTGACCATGTACTATGGTAGTATTTAGTGAAAAAAAATCCACATATAAGTGGACACACCCAGTTCAAACAGTGTTGTTCAAAGGTTAACTGTATTTAAGAAATGACTTTCAGGAAACCAAAACTCAATAGCTAATGTAATTTATAGGTATGAGCTGTGAAGTATGGAATTAGTGGGTCAGAAAACTCAATCTTCTTTCAACTGTTCATGAATCTATATTATTCTTCAATCTTAAGGTATACTTTGCCTCTGTCTTTCAAAGTCGCAACTTATTCTCAAGTATTATCTCCATGGAGAAATGAGATAGTCCATACAACCACCCTCTAGGCAGAGGTCAAATAAGATAAATACAGAAAGACAGCTGTAGTTATTAGCAAGATAAGTTTTATGGATTTAGAATGGAATGTTTCTAATATTTTAAGAGTTGATAAGAAGCAAGAACATTTGGGCATTTAAAAATATCTGGCTTTTAACAGCATGAAGGAGACTGCAGCGCTTAGATGGAGAGGCAGAATTGAAAAAAGGGTACATTCTTTTATTATTTTGGTTTGCTTTGTTCCTAAATACTTGGAGAGGAAAGGCTCTAATGCAGAAGAAGATGAAACTATAGGGGATAAGGACGTCTGCAAATTCTATTTGGCTACTTTATGTGCTTGTGCCATCTGGGCAATATAGAAACAAACTAAGCCATAGGTCACTTAAATTTTCTACATTTAAAAGAGACAAACTTTAATGAGAAAAAGAAAACAGACATTACTTTCTGAATTATTTAGAAATATCGCAGGAGATGAAAACTGCTTAGTAGTTTCCACTATGTAGATAATGTATCATGATCAATAAATAAATGCTAACCTTACCTTAAGAGCAAATATAGGAATGCATTATTAAAGAGGAATAAAATTGGTTGGCTTCATTATTCCTGCAAATTTAATGGTATGTGTATGGCTTAGAAGCCATGCTTAAATTTTAATATAGCCCTTTCTAATTGGGCCAAAGATGAATCAAAAAGAAATTTTATATGTAGTTGCTCTTTAGAGACTTTATCAGTTTTAATCAGGGAAGTTTCTCTTTTTTTGCATACTGAAAACTCTAGTCATGCTTTGGATCTGCAAAGAATTTGGGCTTTCTGAAGCTTCCCTATAGAGAGAACAATCCTTTTAGGGAACAGATATTTAAATCCAGCTTACCCAAATCGTAGGAAGAAGACACCATTCACCTTTACTATTTATTTTGAAATGATTAATTTTAATTTTGAAATATTATGTGGATAAGAACATAATAGATACTTAAGTATTCACTATTAAGAATAACTAAGAGGGAAGGGTATAGCTCAGTGGTAGAGTGCATTCTTGGCATGCACAAAGCCCTGGGTTCAAACCCCAGTACTTCTATTTAGATAAACAGACAAATAAACAAACATCCCCACTAAAAGAATTTTAAAAAATAAGCCAACTAAACATTGACTTAGCTCTCTGCTTTATTTATTCCCTGTATCTTTTCCCTCTCTTGCAGAAATATCTGCTCTCTCCTGAAGTTTGATGTTTGTATTATTCCCACATATTAGAAAAATGTGGCTCATAATTATGAATTAATATAACAATGTATTGTTTTAGATTTTATTTGAATGGTTGCATATCATATACAAACTTTTGCAAATTGTTTTTTCTTCCTATGTTTTGTATTTTTACCTTTATTCATGTGAATATATGCAGATTTAGTTATCTATAGAAAAGTTCCATTATTTGGATAAAATATAGCAATTGCCTTATGAATCTGTTTCCACTTTTTCACCATTATAAATAATAAATAGTGACCCACCTTGGCCATATAACTTTTTTACTTATGTGCTGGAGTATCTCTAGGATAGAAACTTAAACAGAAAATTGATTCCCAATGTGGTTGTAAACACTTATATTTCTAACAGGAATACATAAACTGCTCTGTTTGCCCCATACCCTTAGAAAAACTCGGGGCTATCAGATGTTACTGTTTGCTAATATGACAGTTTAGAAATGCCAGAATAAAAAGTAATGGTTAGTTTACAGTTCTCTGATTACTAACGTAATGATGCATCTTTTCACAGCTTTATGGGCCCCTTGTTTTTATTTTTCTGTCAATTTCATGTTGATAGGCTTTCCCATTTTTATCTTTTGAATTGTTTGATTTGTCCTTGTTGGTTGTTGTTATTTTAAGAATTAGAACAGTAGCGTTATTACATTTTATAGATAACAATATTTCTCTGGCTTTTGAAGTGAAAATATCTCTTCCCAGTTTGTAGCATGTTTTAAAATTTACTTAACATATCTTTTGTACTAAAATTTTTGTACTTTGATGTAACAGAATTTATAATTTTTTTCTGGGTATTTTTACTTTGTGTTTCATTTTAAAATCTTTTATTATACCAATACCATAGTAATTCTCGTAACTGTCTAATAATTTTACATCTTTGATTTTTTTTTTTTTACCATTTTAAGTGTTTTAGCATGTATAGGTAACATAGTTTAGCATGTATAGCATAGCTAGGAATCTCTGCTCCCTATTTGATAAGTAATTGTCCCAGTTCCATTATACCCTATCGATCATGGCACACATCTCCTTTCTCTTTCTCTGTTTTATTCCCCATTAAAAAATCACACAAGAATATTTGAGTATCTACTATATACATGCCATGTGGTATGAGGGAGAAATAAATATGAACAATACACGGCTGAAGGTCTGTATTTATAAAACTCTCTGGGGCTGGTGATGATTTGGATGAGATGGTAGAAGTAGATTTTCAGTTTCTGTTCTAAACTTTTTAATTGCTATTTGAATTTTCCCATATCACTAAAAAGACCTCTAAACAGAGCTTAAAACAACCACAGAGTCTTTCCACATAAATAATACTTTCCTAAATGAATTTTACAAAGCTAATTTTCAAGTAATCAATTGGACTGTAAGATTTGCAACTCTTAAACCATGTCCAATATATCTGGAAATTCTTCACCTTTATTTCCTTGAGGATCATTAATCTCTAGTCATGGCCCCCTTCTCAACATACTTTTCCATTGTTGGTGGGTAATTGTATCTGATTATCATAAGTTCCATCTAGCTGTTTAATTAAACACTGTTTCCCCTAAATAACAAGCCATTTCTCTGCCATCTTACTTTTTGTTTGAAATAGGTTTCACCATTTACCTTTTCAATCAGTTTCAAAATTTTGAGAAAAAAAAAAACTTAGCTACCCGCTTCTTCTTTCTCTAAATCCATGGTTACTGTATTTTGTTGAGTCTACTACAATATGTCTTGCATATATTGCTTTCTTTCCATGGCTTTCTGGGTCTTGCTGTAATAGTCTTCAAACTGTATCTTCCCTAGGTGGTCTTATCCTCCTCTAATAATGTTTCCTATTAAAATTGCCAATATTCTTAAAACGTTTACTAATTATTAACATATAATGCTTAAAAATGTTTCCCAACTATCTAGAGGATGAACTCAAACTTTGTAGTAAGTTATTAAATAACCTTTAAAACCTGGTCATTATTTAACTTTTCCACCAAATCTATTATTCCAGTACAAAAGTTTTCTGCTTCAGGTAAGCCTGATTATTCTCACTACCTTTTATTTGGACATGAACCTATTCATGCTGTTCTATTTACCAGTTTCTCCAAATATACTCTGCTAAAATTATTTCAAAAGCTCTTTAAATACCACTTGTTTCATATTATTTTACCTGACTCTCAGGGTAAATTGATCACCTACTTTTGTATTTATGACACTTGCTTCTTATACAAGATGTGCATCCTCTTTCTAATGTTTTATTTGTTTTCTTTATTTTTTAAAAGTGCTGCATAACTTGTAAGTATTTAAATGTGTTGATATGGTCTGAATGTTTGTGTTCCTACCAAATTTATATGTTGTAACATCACCCTGGGGGTGATGGTGTTAGATGTAGGACCTTTGAGAGGTGATTAGGTCATTAGGGTATATCCTTCACGAATAGGATTAGTGCCCTTATAAAAGTGGCCTAAGAAAGCATCCTAGCATTCAACTAGAGCATTCAACTAGAAGTCTGACCTGGAGTGCCCTTACCCCACCAGCTGGCACCCTCATCTCAGACTTCCAGCTTACAGAATTGTAAGAAATAAATTTCTGTTGTTAATAAGCTACCCAGTCTGTGGTACTTTATTATAGCAGCCCAAAGAGACAAAGGCATATCCAGTGAGATGAGTTTATAAAACAAATCGAGTAATAATACTAAAAAAACACATGTAGAACAAGTAGTTATACCTCCCAAATATACAGTACATTTTTGACTATTTTAAAATCAACAAAATAACTCACCCTGTTAATAAAATAAAGGCTAAAAATCATGTAAACACCTCAATAGTTACAGAAAAGGCATTTGGCAAAATTCAACACTGTATTAAGATAAAACTTTCAAAAAGAGGAAGAGGAAAAAATTCTGCAGTTTAGTAAAGGGCATCTACTAAAATGAGATAACATCATACACAGTAATGAACATCTAAATGTTTTTCTTTAGAATCTGAAATAAGGCAAGGATTTCTGCTTTCATCATAGTAGTAAGCATCTTACTGACTTCCCAGGCAGTAAGAAAAGAGAAGAAAAATAAATATAAGAATTAATAATTGTAAAGGAAAGTAAAAGTGCATTTATTCATAGAAAACATTTTTGTGCATTTAGAATATATTGAGTAATTTACCAAAAAAAAAACTAGAATGAACAAGTGAATTTTGCAATATCACAGCTAAAAATTAATATACAAAATGTACTGTATTTCTAGTATTATCAATGAACAAATGGAAAATGATTTAAAAAAAAGAAAAAAATGATTGTTCACAGGAGCACCAAAATATTAAACACTTAGGATTAAAGGTAAGATTAACAGGTAGGATTAAAGGTATCTGCAACATCTCTATATAGAATCATTCAATTTATATATTTTTTAAAAGGGCGAAATAAATCTCTGCGTATGTTTTCTTTTTGTTGAAATGCCGATGTTTAGGAACTTTGTCAAAATATTTTTACAATATTTTAAATTTATTTTTAAACTAAATCCTGTCAAGGAATCTAGGTCTTTGCTAGGTCAGTCTAGAATAGGTCTATTTCTAAACTCACTATATCTAAACCTGTCTCTGTCTCTGTCTCTACCTCTACCTCTTTCTGTATCTCACTCCACCATATATATAAATATAATCTAATTTTATCTGCAAAAAAAATGACTAAATTAAACAATCCTAAAATATATTTGCTCTGTTGTAATTATCAGTGTCATGAAATATCTATTTTAAATAGCTAGAGTTTCTCCAAGTAATTAAACAGCATGATATTATTTATCGTCAGTGTGGACTCAACCATTAAAAAGTACAATTCCAAACTCACATTCTAATGGAATTAGTTTTTATGTTTCTCATTTTTATTATATTTAAATTACATTCAAAAGAGTAATCAACAGACCATTAAAAACTGCGTGTTGATTATAGTAGTCTATTTTAAGTCCTTGGTGTATAGTCTGATTGTTTTGCAACTGTGTGATTAATTAACACGCAAGGCATGTTTTGTAATTTCTGTAATATATGTAAGTGTTTCAGAAATTGAGACAAAATCAAATATTTTGCCTCAAATGATTGCTTAATATCTTTTTTTGGCTTCAATAGTGAGTTCAATGGTCAAAGACAATACAGATAAATCTTTACAGACAACTGATATTCTTAACGACTTTGATAACTTTCCTCTGAAACTGCATTTGGCTTGTTTATATACCTGTTGTTCTAACAGTTTTAAAGGCAAAAGCATCTGCTCTCCATTATGGTCTCAACACTCCTGCTCATGTTCTGGATTTTATCATTACCAGCAGTAGCTGTATATCTTCCAAAGTCATTAATTAAATCCCCCCTTTCCAACCATACTTTCTGATTCTGACTCTCATTTATGCCAAGACTTCCATAATCAAGACTCCACTTTTAAAACCACCCTGGACCACATGGCAGTGGGGTAGGGAGAAATACAGAGCCCACTGCGGATGGTGGAGCCAGAGTGAAATGAGGAGAGTATAGGCAGAGGGGAGCCCCTGCCAGCACAGCCCCCGCGGGGTGAGGAGGGCAGTCCTCAAGGAGGCAGCTTTGGACATGGTAATGAAGCCTAGGCAGGGTGAGGAGAGTATACATGAGGGGTGGTGGTATTTAGGGTGACCCGAAGCAGGGTGACCCAAAGAGGCTCAGTGGGACAAGGACAGCATGCATACAGGGTGTGAGCGGGGTCTGATATGAGTACTGGAGTCAAGCAATATAACACCTCAGTATTCATTCTAGTCTTCTCTGTTTTCATATTTGTCTCTCCCTTCACTGGCAGTAATAGACTTGGCTCTCAGTTCCTCAAAATATGTACTTTTCATAAATGTCTTGTATGAAATCAATGTCTGCAGTGAGCAGAGTGGAGAAGGGGATTTATATTAAGAAAATAGAGGAAACTTAAATGACTATTGAGTTGTTAATGTTGCAGATACTGCCACCAACTCATAGTTTCATAGTAAAGAGATTATATAGAATTATATTTTGGCAGAGCCTGAAAAACTGACTTAGCAGGCCTATGTATTTATGTACAGGAACAGAGAGTGTACACAAAATTTACAGTGAGTCAGAGCAGGATGTCAGACCCCAGTGGGGTGAGGAGAGCATGTATAAAGGGTGTGGAGACGCCTAGTGGGGTGCTAGAACTAAGCAGACCTTTTATTATAATATTAAGCAATCTTACTAAGTGCAAAATTAATTGTAATAGCTTTATTAAGACATGATTCATAAACTGTATACTTAACCATTTTGAAGTGTATAATTCAGTGGGACTACAGTATGTTCACAGAGTTCTGCAAACATCATAACTATCTAATTATAGAATATTTTCATCACTCCCAAAGAAACCCCCCATCCATTAGCATTCACTCCCATTCTTGCTCCCTCTTGGCCACCAGTCTTAGGCTACCAGTAGTCTATTTTGAGTCTCTTTGTATTTGCCTACTGTCCACATGTCAAAGCATTCAGAAGCCTGCTTGGAGGGGCTCCCACATTTTGGACAATTTAAGTATCAAAATAAATAGTGGTAGTAATGGGTTGTAAACCATTGACAGGGCTAATTATATATACTGCAGTGCCCAGAATAAAATGAAAATTCAAGGCTCCTTGTTCCCAGCACAGATGAAAAGCACTGTTAAATGTGCTAAAATATAAAACTCTCCCCCATAAAAATACTTTTATTACTTATAAATATAATTGGAGTAATACTGCTATTTTGTAATACTGTAACAACATAAACTTAAAAATTGCAAGAAAATCTTATTTTGGTACTACAATTTCATTTAATAAAATTAATAATAATATAGTTGACCCTTGAACAAACATGGATTTGAACTGTGCAGGCCCACTTCTATGTGGGTATTTTTTCAATAGTATATACTATAGTACTACATTATCTGTAGTTGCTTGAATCCACAGATGTAGAAACATGGATACGGAGGGACAACTTTAAATTATATGCAGATTTTCAACTGCATGGAGGTTCAGGGCTCCTAATTCCCATGTCATTCAAGGGTCAACTGTATTTTACTAAGGTTATTTCTTAATAGATTTTTCTGACTCACTTCTCTGCAAGTTCATTTATTAATTCATCAAAATGTGTATTTTTAGTGACTTCATTTTCAATCTATATTATTGAAAGCAGCATCACTCACTCTTGGCTAATACATTATTGCAAATAATTTGGCTAATTTTTCATTTTGAAAAAGATCTTTCTGCTGGTGTAACTTTTTAGTCTGTTAAGAGTATCGTATAGGCTGTGACACTAAGGAAATTTTCTGATACATTATTTAGAAATATAAGTTTAATACAACTAGATTTAATAATTCTCAAGGAATATTTTTTCTAAAATATTTAACTCTTCATAGAGATCAGCTTTGTGTAAGTCTAAATTTCATTTTTTAAAATATTTTTATTGAAATATAGTCAGTTTACAATGTTGTGACAATTTCTGGTGTACAGCAAAATACTTCAGTCATATAGGAACATACATATATTCATTTTCATATTCTTTTTAACCATAAGTTACTACAGGATATTGAATATAGTTCCTTATGCTATACAATAGAAACTTGTTGTTTATCTATTTTATATATAGTAGTTAGTATCTGCAAATCTCGAACTCCCAATTTATCCCTTCCTACCTCCTTCCCCTCCCCAGTAACCATAAGTTTGTTTTCTATGTCTGTAAGTTTGTTTCTGTGTTGTAAATAAATGTCTTTTGTTTTTTTTAGATTCCACATATAAGTGATAACATATGGTATTTTTCTTTCTCTTTCTGACTTACTTCACTTAGAATGACAATCTCCAGGTCCATCCATGTTGCTGCAAATGGCATTATTTCATTATTTTTTATGGCTGAGGAGTATTTCATTGTATAAATATACCACAACTTCTTCATCCAGTCATCTGTCAATGGACATTTAGATTGTTTCCATGTCTTGACTACTGTAAATAGTGCTGCTATGAACACTGGGGTGCAGGTATCTTTTTGAATTAAGGTTCCCTCTGGATATATGGCCAGGAGTGGGATTGCTGGATCATATGGTAAGTCTATTTTTAGTTTTTTGAGGAATCTCCATACTGTTTTCCATAGTGGCTGCACCAAACTACATTCCCAATAACAGTGTAAGAAGGTTCCCTTTTCTCCACACCCTCTCCAGCATTATTGTTTGTGGACTTTTGAATGATGGCCATTCTGCTAAATGTTTGTTGTTTTAAGCCAAGGTTCTTATCATTTGTTATGCTGCCATATAAATGAATAGTTTCTTATAACTTTCTATCAGAACAGATAGTGAATAAGTTTCGTGGAAGTTAAGATAGATGACAGTTTCTTTCTGGAAAACACATTTTTGCTGTAGTTAACATAGCCTGAACTGAACCATTTATCAAATTGAGTGCGGTCTTATGTACATTTCATTAACTATATTGTCACAATATAAACAAATTTTTTTTCCTCTAAAGGCAATAAGCATGATCCCACTTGAGTCAGAGAAAATTCTTTACTTTCACTGTGTTAATTAATGCTCTTTATCCCTACACTTCAGTTCCCAACTATATATCAAATCTATTTTTTGATTCCTCATAAAAAGTAAAAGGATATCCAGATGTAACAGAAATAATCAAATTTATGTATGGTGAAGGCAAGAAAACTAGGAAAAAATAAAAAGATCATTCAAATAAAGTCTTTCTAGGAATATTGCTTTCTTTTTACAATCCAATGATATTTCTAACCTCTTATTCAGCTGATTTATGATGCCTGACTTTGTGACTTCCCTTGTAGGATATTCTCATGTCAATGACTCTTCTAAAGAGATAGTCTTCTTCTATAATGGTGTAACTTTAACTTTTATGTTTAGTCTTTTGGCATATATAATTTTAATTAGTTCTAGACAGGAACATCTTGTTGTCATCAAATGCGAACTGGGGAGAGAAGAGGGAAACTTTTCCTTTCATTGTTTTAAAGTCAATATTCACTTACATTCATAACTTCTAACAAAAACTATCTTTCAGCGTGGCTGTACCATTTCGCATTCCCACCAGAAATAAATGAGAGCTCTTATTGCTCTATATCCTCTCCAGCATTTGGTGTTGTCACTGTTCCTAATTTTGGCCATTCTAAAAAGTATATAGTGGTATCTCTTTGTTGTTTTAATTTGCACTTCCCTGGTGACATATGATGTGGAGCATCTTTTCAAGTGCTTATTTGCCATTTCTGTGTCTTCCTTGGTGAGATGTCTTTTTTAGGTCATTGGCTTATTTTTTTAATTGGGTTGCTTGTGTTCTTCTTATTGAGGTTTAAGAGTTTTTTGTATATTTTGGATAACAGCTCTTTATCTTCTGTGTTTTTTGCAAATTTTTTCCCCCAGTCTGTGGCTTGTCTTCTAATTCTCTTGACAGTATCTTTTGCAAATCAGAAATTTTTAATTTCAATGAAGTTCAGTTTATCAATTATTTCTTTCATGGATTGTGACTTGGTGTTATATCTAAAAAGTCACTACCAAATACTAGGATATCTAGGTTTTCTGGAAAAGGCAAAACTAGGAAGACAATAATATCAGTGGTTGCTGATTAGAGGGGTTAGAGGTTGGAGGGGGTGGTTAGAGGAAAGGGTCAAATGAATAGGCTGAGAACAGAGGATCTGTAGTGTAGTGTAACTATTCTGTATGGTATTATAATGGTGTATACATATCATTTTATGTTTGTCCAAACCAATAGCATGTACAATACTAAGAGTAAAATCGAGTTTAGGCTATGGACTCTGGGTGTTAATGATGTCAATGTAGATACAGCAGTTGTACTAAATGTACCACTCTGGTGGAGGATGTTGGTAATGAAGAGGCTATGCATGTGTGACAGCAGGGAGTATAAGGAAATCTCTTACCTTCTGCTCAGTTTTGCTATGGACCCTGAAACTGCTCTGAAAAAAAATAGCCTATTAAAAATTATAAAATTATTTGTCACTAAAAACTTTGTACTTTAAACATACATGATATATTATTACCAAAATAATTTCTGATATATATAGCAAATCTTATTTTGCCATTAACTTGTATTTTCTATTATATTTGAACATGTTTTTTCAAGCATATTCTTCCTCTGATTTTTTGAGACAGTTGCCATATAACCTGGTTCTTATTATAATACTATGTAACAAGATCAGTTTTTACTAATTTTCCACAGTAATTAAATTGCTTTATTTTTTGTATCTTAATCTCTTTCTAATGTAGATTTTGAATAAAAATTCTTAGTTTTAATATCAAATTCAGTCTCTCTACATTTCTTAAAAGAGATTGACTGTGGTGTGGTTACACAAAATTTCACATGAAATAGAAGTGAATAGAATTATTTACACCTATACACACACTTACACACACACACACAAATAAATGAAAGCTTTAAAAAATTATGAAACCGAATAACGTCTGTAGTCTAGGTAACAGTATACCAATATATCAATGTCAATTTCTTGGTTTTGATTTTGTACTAGTTATATATCTCCACTGGGGGAATCTAGGTTAAAGGTGCAAAAATATTTATGTACTATTTGTGCAATTCTTGTGAGTCTATAATGATTAACAATGAAAAGTTAAATAGCTTATTCATATAGTACATACTCAATAATTGGTATAATTATAACCCTGTTAATCTGACTACCTTCTTAATTGAGAAATTAAAAGAAAAACTCTAACTTCAGCAAGGAAACATGAATTTACAGTTTCATGCAATTTAACTACAAACTTTAAATACGTGTGTATGAGTATAAACTTTCAAAGTGAGGGTAACTGACCTTTTTATAGAGAGAGATTTTTGAGGGGAAAAGGAGGATTGTAAAAGCAAACTAATGCTGACAAACAGAACTTGTTTTTTGCTGGTAATAAATAGGGCTTTAATGAAATATAATCCTAGTAAGTCAGTCTATAAGCTAATCAATTGACAGGAATATACTGGAAATTTACTCTTTCTCTTGTATTAATCTAGGAGAAACAGTGTTTTAATTAGCTGACAAGCTGTGCCTTATCAATGTTTAAAAAGAGTATTAATAATATATTAATACCTCACTACATAAAGAGACCTTCTGGGTTCTTAGATTATTGATTACGCAGCTGATGGTTAAGCATTAATGAGTCATCTTTTTTCCTAATGTCCAAGCTTCTCCCTGGTTAGAAGTCCTGTTCTCAAGGAGACACATTTATTCTTTCAGGTCATCAATGTGCCATTTAGTGCATCATTAGTCTAATACAGAAAGTCTGCTCTAGTGTACTAAATGCTATCCCAGAGGTCAAAAGTTGTTTAATCCAACAAATGTAATGATAGTCTGGAGTTCTGAGGAAATGATGCTGGATTCAGAAGTGAGTTAGCCAAAATTTGTGTTATAACTAGCATTGTGAATAAAGCCGTGTAGGGCCTCAAAGGAAACCAGTTACTACTTATAGGTCATGGCTCTTGGAAGAGACTAGTAGCCTAATATAAAATAAGAATGTAATATGGGAGGCTGAGTTATAAAACAATTCTTCAGGGACCATATAGTCTAATGTTAGAGCCAATATTCTTTCAATATATCACCTAATAAGAAACAGAAAACAAAATTCCAGTGATACTAGATACTGGAGTGATATTAGTGAGAGAATCTACATGCTCTTCACTGTTATTTAAAAAATTAAGTTCTATCTTATTCCATGAGTCTACATATTTTTTTTCATGATTCTACTTCATTTGCTATAGGATGAAGTTCACACTTACTTTCATTTCTGGGAGATATCAAATTTTCAAATAATTATTGCTACCTAGAAAATTTACAGATTTTTTTATGCTAGACTTCAAAATGGCATATATAGCTACAGCTTCAAAATACATGAGGCAGTAAGTAACAGATTTCATAGAATAAGTGGGCAAATTCACAATTATATTTGGAGGCTTTGATATTTCTTTCTCAGTAATTGACAGAAAAAGTAGAGGGAAAAAATCAGTAAGTATATAGACCTCTTGAACTGCAGTATCAGTCAACTCCACCTAACTAACATTTATAAAACACTTCAGCCAACAACATAATATATGTTCTTGTCAATAGCATACACAACATTCACCAGTGCAGACCATATTCTGGGTCATAATACAAACCTTTAGAAAAGTAAAAGAATATAAATAATACAAAGTACATTCTCAGTTGATAACAGAGTCAAACAAAAATCAATACCAAAAAGATACTCAAATTGAGATTCACATTTCTACATAATCCATGAGTTAAAGAATACATTTGAAAAGAAATTTTTAAAGTTGAACTGAATAAAAAATGAAAACACAACATAAAATTTGTGGGATATAGCTAAAGTAGAACTTAGAGGGAAACTGTAGCAGTAAAGGCTTACAATAGAAAGTAAGAAAAACCTAGGGTAAGTACCCTAAGCTTCCTTCTTAAGAAACTAGAGACATAAGAGCAAATAAAACATGAAGAGAATATGAGGAAGACAATAAAAAACATTAGAACAGAAACAAATGAAATTGAATACAATAATAGAAAAAGAATCAATAAAACCAAAAACTAGTACCTTGAGAAGATCAATGAATTGATAAATCTCCAGTCAGACTGACTGTGGCAGAAAGACTCTTGAGTGACCCCCATGATTACTGACTCCTGTGTTCTCTCCCTTTGCATATATGTGGGACCTAAAATTTGCTTCTAACAACAGAATATGGAAAAAAATATTGGAATGTCAGTCCCATGATTATATCACATTGTGTGTGTCTCTGTCTTACTGGTAGGAACTCTCCTTGTTGGCTTGATGAAGTAAGTGGCCATGTTGAGGAATCCCACATGGAAAGAAACTGCAGACAGCCTCTGTGAAGTGGAGGTGGTCTCTGGAACCTGAGCACTGCCTCAGCTACTGTCTCCAAGAAGCTGGTGCCCTCAGAACTATAACCACTAGGCAATAAATTCTACCAACAACCTAAGTGAGCTTAGAAGCATATAATGATATGTATATATATTTTATGATGTATATAATTATACATCATGACCAGTGAGTTTTACCCTAAGATTTCAAAGCTGGCTAACAATCAAAAAACAGCCAATTAATTCACCATATTTATAAAACTCAGTGGATACAGAAAAAGCTTTTGATATTCAGTCACAATAAACACTCTCTGTAAACTAGGAATAAAAACCATTTTAATGGAATATAACTTAGCAAGAAATAGCAACTAATTATTAATTCATGCAACAATATGTATGATTCTTAAATGCATTTTGCCAACTATAAGAAGCCAGACCAGAACACTACAAATTGTGTGATTACATTCATATGACTTTCTACAAAAGTCAAAACTCTTGGATGGAAAATATACCAGCAGTTGTAAGAGGCTGGGGGAGGGGGAGAATTTGATTATAAAGGAGCTGCACAAGGGAATTTTTAGTTTGATGAAATTGTTCTGTAAGGCAGTTGCGGTAGACACATCTCCTTGGTTTTGTCAAAACCTGTGTAAGTATATGTCACAAAGATTTAACCATAATGTAGGCAAATATTGAAAAATCAACTACAATGTGGGAGGAAACAGTATGGAACACAGACTATAACAAATGCAACTAACTGTATTACAAATGTGTTTGATGAAATGTGTTTGAAAACCTTAGCAAAGGGGGAGAAGGAAGCTGAATTAAGTTACTTAGGAAGACTGTGTTTGGGCTAGACATTGTAAGGCAAAAAACAAACAAAACTGTACATAAATACTGTCCTATAGTTGACAAATGTGTTTCTCATAGTGGTACAGGTGAGCATTTGAAACTACTTCACATGTACACTAGGGTTGAATAAATACACATATATATTGTGTAACAATGAAGGACAGATTTCTCACTGTAAAGAAAAAGTTATAATAATCCAGGCAGGAAGGATAGATGAATCTTGTATTTATGGAGTAAAGTGAGATATTAGATGGACAGACTAATAAACATGGACATATATGTATACATGGGTATTATATATACATACATTTAGTGAGAGAGAGAGCAGGTATTTACATATTTATTATATACAACAAGCCTAGGAAATACATAAAATACATAAATTAACATAAATTAATGTACATAACATATATATATTTCCTAGCTTTGTCTGTTGAAAAGGACATGAAATTAGACTCCCCAGTAGATATGATCACATCCAGTACCTAGCTCTAGGTTTCTAATATTATAGTTCCCAAAAGGAAGACAGTCTTGGTTCTAGGACAGAGGTAGGAGAAATATAAAATGAGGCTGGAGCATTTTGTACTACCAAACTATGTCAGGGCAAAATAAACCAACAAGCAAACAAACAAATGGTGTCATGTCAAAGGGACATTGGCACCAACATGAAAGAGCCGTTGTTGGCTTAAGAAGGAATAATTTGAGTAAATAAATAAATAAATAAATAAATAAATTAATAATGATAGTATTGGCTTATAACCCAAAGAATAAAATAAACGCCAATGAGTCCATATGATATAAAGAAATAACTGAATAAGTAAACAAATGGGTGAAGGAACAAATGTTCCCTACATAATAATTTTCATTAATAAATATAGAAGTAATGAGGTAAATGGAAAAATAATTATTATCCAACATAGTAACAATCCCTGCCAGTAAAATACATTGGTAAATGCTAAAACTAGTGAATAAAAATTTAAGGAGAAACAAGGTATTTGTAGAGCTTCAAAGTATCTCCCTCCAAATACATATTAATTAGTATAACAGTTTTAACATATATCTACAAATTCCTTGATACTCCTTCCAAGAGGTAGAGAATTACCCTTTTCTTGAATATAAGTTGACTTAGTGACTTGCTTCTAATGAATGGAGTATGGCATGGAAAAATTTTAAATTTTACATTGGAGAAACCAGATTGCCCCTTAATAAAAGATCAAAATTTTCATCACAAATAATGTTGTATTGATATCATGTATTTCCTAATATATGAGAAAGTATTCTTCACAAAAGTTTATAATCCAAGTCTAATAACAAAACATGTTATAAACCCAAATTGAAGGACATTCTGTTACACACTTGACCAGTATTTTGGTGAGCATTAAATGGTAGTCTATTTTTGAAGTTCAATCTATTTTTTTCTTATCTCAAGTAATTTTTCTGTGGACTGAAACTTTGTAACCCATTTAGCAAGCTGAATATATCAGAGTTCATTAGACTCATGTATTTCACAAAGCAGTCGGGGTCTTACTCACCAACCCAAGTGGTATATTAAAATATCTAACCAAACTCTCATAGCACTATTTCTGAAAGCAAAATCTGGCAAAATGTTCATATTAGACCACCTCATTTCAATCCTCTAGGATTAAAAAAGGATCATCAGATCCCTTAATTTGGCTAAACTGACAGTTCCAGCAGTGTATTCTTCAGACAGATGGCCAAAATGACATTTTTTTGCTTTCTCCATTCCTCTGCATCTTATACTACTTGGCGATAAATTCTCCAGATATATCTACTCTCCTATATATGTGATAGTACCTGTCAACTGGGAAAACTGGGACCGAGTCTTTTTGAATAGGCACTTAGATTGAAGTCTCTGAGTGATATGTGGATGACAACACATTCTGCTAGTCAATGATGACAGTGCTGACATCCCTTTTTTTCAGAAGGCCCCCAGAGATGTTTTTCCATAATCTTAGAAGGCTTTGGTTATCTTCCAGTACTGGTTAAGAAGGTAGCAGATCTTCTCATCTTTTTACCTTTCCTTCCAATACGAGAGAATACAAATAGAAGAGTGAGTTTGCTGACCAAGTGAAAGCTTAACATTTAAAAGAGCATCAATATTTATGTCTAAAAACCTCAAATACTCATGGAGTCACCAATAAATTTAACCATGAGGCAAGTGACTATGAAGGTTTCTTTGGTGCTCTGGGCGGAGGGCCATTGGGTAGAGGTCAGAGTGCAGAACCAGCTGTTAACTATGTCTAGAAAACTCATGACAAGGAAAGAAAGCTCAAGAAAGGAGATGATGTCTAGTGTGATTACTCTCAAGAGATGGCAGCAAAAGAGAAGCCATTCTTCCTTCTCCTCCAGCTAGGAGCCGACTTTGGGATAGTGGAGGCTGTTACCTATACCAGGAATGCAGGAAAGAAGTGGGGTGCAGTTTTTCTGTCATACCACAGCACTGATCAGTAGAAACCCAGGGATTTGTAGGGATTACAAGACTGAGCAGAAAATAACCCATCACTTCAAAGACCTACGAGACATTCAGATGAAATAGGCACATAAAAGCATTATTATGTTATTATATTATCTGA
Organism: Camelus ferus; assembly: GCF_009834535.1. Taxonomy (NCBI): domain Eukaryota; kingdom Metazoa; phylum Chordata; class Mammalia; order Artiodactyla; family Camelidae; genus Camelus; species Camelus ferus. Next base: position 86,122,021 of record NC_045696.1, on the reverse strand, counting down.
TGTGGTAAGGCATATTAAGGGAAAGTGGAGGAAAAGTACATTGCCTACATGTTAGGGAAGTGTTGGTGGATATATTGAAGAAGGACTTCTGGAAGAATGTCCCGAGAAAGATGGCACTATGAGCACAGGCACAGTCCCTAGACAGCGTGCCCTGTGTGCAGAGAACTCTGAGCCATTCTGTGCAGCAGGATTGCCAAGTTTAAGAGAAGCAATGATGCTGGACAGACAGGCAGTTTTGATCCACGGAGATGTTCATCATCTGATTTGAATAGATGCTCTATTTATTATCATATTGTCATATAAAACTGATTTACAATTTATTTCAACTCCAACGTTACTGATTTTTTATTCTATTTCTTTTTTTAAAATTTTTATTCTATTTCTTGAGGTCTGATATCTCCAGCAGAGAAAGTTAGGAGTTTATTTTAACATAGCTACCTGATATGATGTCTTCATTTTTTTCATAGTATCTTCAACACTTTTCACTATATATGTCAGGAATTAAAAAACTAAATAATTGTTGGTTCTTAAAATGAACTCCCAAATATTTCCAAAACCCAAGCCTGTTCACCTTACTTATTTTATACTATTAAATCAACACAATTTATATGAGTGGACTGTTTCCTGAAAATCATTTGTCAGTCATGCATTTAAAAATCTGGATGCTGGTGAAATCTGACACAGTTGAGTGCCAAATATACCAACATTTCAGTGGGTAAAGTGTATTGGAATATTATATATGTCAGTTGATTGCTTCTCTGGAAAAGGATAGAAAGTGAAGTGTTAGGAAAAAACAAGAGCGTGTTTATAGCACCACTACACATTTGCATGCTTGATGTTTTTGTTTTTATCCTTCAGATTTCATAGTTTCCATGAAGAGGGGATATGTGAAAAGAATAATCTTTGAGGAACTCAGAGTAATAAATATGCATGAGCATTTTTTCCAATTATTGTGGAAACTGCTTTTTGTAATTTATTTCAGATTTTGTATTAAGGTGTTATAATTACCAGATTATATGTGAGTAAGCTGAATCTACATAGATGTTTTCTCATGTCAATTGGGAAATATAAACTAAGCATATTGAGCAGAATATAGCCAGTGCAATCTGTGGTAAAATGCAGTTTACAGTTTCCTAAGTACAATAAAATTAGTATTTCCAAAAATATAAAACTCATTCATCTTGTGACTTTTCAGAACTGAATTCAGTGTGTATTTGCATTTTTGTTTCTTCGTATGAGGCTCCTTCAGCTCCAAGAAAGAGGACAAAGCAAGTTAGGTTAAAGTCAACAGGGAGATTTTTAGAATGATATGGTATGAGACCCAATGCTGTAAATCTCAGTGAGGTTTTGGAAAGGCTGACTCCAGGAACTAGCAAGTCCAGAGGAAGAGAAAGCTCTCTTTTCTCACTCTTAACTTTGTTCTCGCTGTCCCCTACTGGCTCTTTCTGCCTCTCAGTATTCCTCTTCTCTAGAGTTAGACAATTTCATTCTCTATTTCTCCCTTCTGTTTTTCTTTTTTATCTGCTTCCTTCTTCTATTTCATCTGACCATCTTTCTATGGACCTGGCCCAGCCTTCCTTCTATGTGACTTTCTAATTCACAGGCTTGATAGAGCCTCACTAGAAATATTCAGTTCTATCTTCAAATTCCAGGGAGAGACTCCAGTTAGCCTGGTTGATCAAGCTACTCATCACGGTCCTAACTGGTAGTTCCTGTGGTTCAGGGGCAGGGCCATGTGGCTTGGGAAAGAAGCTCCTTTATAACAGTCAGTTAGGGGTCCTTGAGAAAGAGGTGGGGGAATAGGAAGAAAGTGCCTGGAGGAGAAATATTTGTTATTTCTGGTAAATGGACTCTTTCTTGGCTTTCCACATGAAGAAAGTAAAGTTGAAGAGGACTTTTATTTTCTGTAATAAAATAAAAGGCTGAAAGTGATTTTTTCCCCAGAAATTTTAATTAATTTCCAAGCCAGATCAAGGCCCATTTGATCTCCCAAAAGATGAGTTTCCACATAATAATATCAGGAATTCTACCAGTCCTCCCCTAACTGAAAAGATCAAGCCATTAGACTACAATAGCCTGAGTGTGAAAGTTGACTTTAACTTGCCAGTGTCTGAATACAGAGAACACATCACTTACCTTCTCTGTGTTTGTGCTTCCTAATTTATAAAATGAGGAAAATTAAACCTAACTCATAGGAATTATGAATTGATGAAATGAAATGTTCTACTTCTATTTCTACACTAGCTACCATCTAGCAAGTGATACTAAGTGCCCAGTTCTCTTGGCCTTGCATGTATGGACTTATTTAATCTGTTACATAATACAACACTTGTTACTGGTCTAGCCTGTGATATCTTTCACGTAACTGAAAGCTATCATCAGTTATGATTTACCTGTGAAACCAAGAAAGACCCTGTGTTACCTTCCCAGTGACAGACCCCACCATGTCCCCCATTTCCTGTTTGTAGGAAGAACACTTTAGTATCCTAAGCCTTCTAGAGTTCCAAAGAGCAGGCACAAACAGCCATTAATTAGGGAAGCGAGGGAATGCAGAAACAAAAGAAAAGCAGTCAAGCAGTAAGAGTAATGATAGCTTGAACAATAGTTCAGCAATAAAACAGAGTCCTAGTTCTCCCTCAACATATACATAACAATCTGACGCATATCTTTGAGTTGTTCTGCAGGAACTAAGACCCCAACTCAGTTGAAGGATGGTGACTCATGCTGATCACAAGCAAGTAGACCCCAGAATGGTTGGAACCAGAAAGTTGATGATGAAGATTCCCTAAACATCATGTTTTTACTTCACCACCAACCAATCAGAAGAAAGCCCATGAATTGATCCTACTCCCTGCAACCTTCACCCCTAATGTTGCCTTAAAAACCCTTCCCTGAAAGTCCTCAGGGAGTTTGGGTCTTTTAAGCATTAGCTGTCTATTTTGCTTCTTTGGTGCCCTGAAATAAATGCTGTAATTTCCTTCACCACAATCCAGTGTCAGTAGATTGACTGGCTTTGCTGCACACAGAGGAGCAAACCTGGGTTCATTTCAGTAATACCTGTGGTGATTTCATTTGAAAATAAAATAATTTGGTTTAAAAGAATAATGATTTTTTGATAATAAATGAAATCAGTGTATACATCTATATATAAAAATGCATCTATTGCTTGGAGATTTGTACTCACCTATAATTAATATTCTTCTGTTCACCAATCTAGTATATAGCCATTATGGTTGGTCCTATTTGTTGCCTATGCTAAGGTGGAGACAATGGATTCTAAGACAATTTTTCCTTTCTGAGTTACAGAAAGATGCAAGAAGAACATCATTCCTTCTCTGTTTGGCCCATTTGCATTTTACTACAGAATGTAGTTAGTTATGTGAGAACATGATGATGCCAGGAGCAAAACAATGAAATAAGCCTGAATATAAAATTTGTTATCTTAAAGACAGCAAAGATGGGGGGAAAAATAGTAAAATGAGAGCTTTAGCAGCTACGTAGATAGGCACCTGAAAGCTTGAAAAGACTTGAATGAGCTTAAGTACTTAATCATTGTGTTGAGACATTGAAACAGCCATGAAAAGACTACTTCTGGGCTTATTATGTGAAATGGCTAAATCTTTACTGTTTGAATCACCTCTTCATCCCACTGGTAGAGGAGGGATTCTATGAGGATGGCTGAACATAAGAGCCCACTCTGGCCATATGTGATCAGCAACCGGGGTAGAGGATACTGCATGCCATGCAGGGCTACAAGGATGTTGCACTCAGGAACAGTGGTGCTAAGGGAGACTCTGTATTATCAAAAGGGTGAGGTGCACTCTGGTTCCCAAGGAATATGTGATTAGCTAGTTTGAATAATCTGGATACTAGTAGGGTACTGAAAACAGATACCCAGGGACAAACAAGATGCGCATTCCATCCATTTGGTCAGAAAGGTTGTTTGGCTAGGGGACTTTCAATGCAGGAGCAGAGTAAGGAGGGGAACTTGTGGTTAAGCCATTACAGCAGCATATAATATTGAAACTTAATTTCAGGCTTTTCACCATAGTCACATATTCTGTAACTTGCAACTGAAAGCGTCTTCACTGATAGACAACTTGATAAAGGGAGTACTTAGTGAGCAACTTGACTGTGGTACATTTGAACCTGGCTTTGATAGCAACAAGGATCAGAATATCATCTGATGGAGAAAACATTGACAGTGCTAATAAATATACCCATATTAATATTTTTAGCCACTAACCTACACTGTCTAGCAATCCATTTAGAATGTTCAGAAGAACGTTTGTTCAATAACAAAGAGGTTAAATAGGCTTAGTTTAAATATTTGACTAAAAAAAGGAAACTCTGCTAAGTAGACAAAAACAGCCTATTTTTTTCTAGGAAAAATTACACTTGTACCATTATTATACTTCTGGATGATATCTGTAGGTTAAAAAATATTTTTGTAAATATTTTGTGTATACATAACTAAATAAATTTTTCATAAATTCATTTTTATTTCATTTTCACTAGCTTTATTTGATCAGAATTCAGAGTATCTATTATACCCTTTCTTTTACCACCCTATTGCACAAATTTCTTGAATGTTTAATTATGTAATGAATATGGTAATTTAATTTATTTTGATTATATGCTTGCCTACAAGTCTCCCCATCACATTCTTTTAGTATTTCCTATTTGTAATCTCTCCTCTTATTTTCCAGTTTCTAGTAAAAGACCTAAAAATAGATTCCACTCTATGTAACTGTCTCCATCTTTACTTCCATAGCTGTCTATGTGAACTTCTGACATCATGTATGTATCTAACCTGGAGACCCTACGTAGAGATTGAAATTTTGCCTGTCAATTTGGACTACTGTCCTTCCAACTGACTCTCCATAATACAGATAACACTGACTTACCTTCACTCTGTGTGCTATTAGCTCAGTCCCAGCTGCCACTCAGATAAACAACTCATTCCAATATATAGTGTTATCCCAGGCTTCAGTTCGTCATTTTCTGGCTAAGCATTCTTTTCCCCTCATTTTCTTTACAGCTGGCTTAATAAGATTCTATGTGTAATTAGGTCAACTGAGGTCTGGTAGTTTCATCTTGATCCAGTGACCTAAAGTGAGGCAAGAAGGATAAATGAATACCATCAGCTGACTTACTCTTACTGGGTTTTGCTAGTGATTTCTTGAAAAAGAACTTTCATTATTAATTTTGGTGAAGGGATTTGACCTAATAATCAGAAAGACATTAAGATAAAAATTATTCATACAACCTACACAGTTTAGTGACTTCCAGTACTTTGCCAAGGAGTATATTAAATTTCTGCTAATTCTTCAGAATGCATTATTCCAAATGGATATACTGATTTTGAGTTTACACAAAAATAGAAAAAGGAAATTCAGGTTCTCATTAACGTTGCTTGGGCAATCCTACCTATAATCAGTTTAAAACAAAAAGTATTTTGGCATCAAAAGTCAAATTTTAGCATTTATCTTTAAATTTTAGAGTGCTCAAATAAGGTATGCATATTGTACTTTCTATTGAATTTACATTTTTGACTTCTGATAAAGAATCTAGGGATATATATTTTTTTCCTGAAAATTACCTAAAAATACATATAAAAATATTGAAATTAAAAAAACAGAATATAGAAGAGTTTTTATTCCCAGGACATCATATACAAATTATATATAAATTTTGTATAACATTGCTCATAAATTATTTTAATGCCTTACTAGCAACTGCAAGTAGGTTAATAGACATTAGGTTGACATTTTAAACTGTTTTTGACTTTTCAGACAGTATTTCAGACATAGAAGATTAAATAAAACAAGATACCAAAACATTATAGAATATTCCAGTTTTGTGAGGGTTTTCAAACTGATTCAATGGTCACATCGTTAATGATTTTGACATATAACTAAAGAAATTTTGAAAAATGAACTGCCAACCCTACTCCAAAAACTTATGAAATACAAATCTGTTACAGAAACATGGTGTCTGATTCTCCCATAGGCATACATATGCTCCCTCACCTTTGGTCACTGTTCAGCCCAGACTTCAGACCAACTGCCAAGCAGACTGTGGGAGGAGAAGACCGAGTAGCCTGTGGTACAAGCCAGCCGTGGGTGGCTGGGAAGGAATGACTCTACCAGGTCCTAGAACAGTGTTCAGTAACTAACAGTGACTTACTGCAGTTAGGTAATTACACAGAACTTGATAAGAAAATGCCCAAATCATGATCCAATCAGGTAGAAGAGACAGGGCAACAAGGAGTCCTGAGGCTGGTTAGTTGAAAGGTTCTGTATCTTGGTAAGGGATATATGGCTCTAAATGGAAAGGTTTCAGTATTTTTAGTAGACACTTCTAGGGCATTTCATAGGCCTTAGAGGAGAAAGTAGTAAGAATTACACAGAATTTTCCTACTATAACCAGAAAGGCTGGAATTCAGAGTCTCAGTTTTAAAGGGGCTGGGCTGTTACACCAATTTCAATTCACTGGAGAGAAGGAACAGGACACACATCCAAGCACAAGGTGTGTGGTACTACACTGGGGCTCAGAGTTTGCTCAAGATTTGTGGGGTCAAGGAGAATTCAGACAAGCCTGTTTAGGACACTGGACCCTGAATCTAAAGATTTTGATCTAAGCTTCTACCAGAAGGAATTGCTGAGGCTACAGGATTTCTTTGTAAATTATCAGTCCTCAAGGCAAGGATACCAAAAGAGATGGGTTTTGGGGGAGAGAGTACCCACAGTCAGAGTAAGCAGGGCAAAGACCAGAAATACACTCTCCTCTTTTACATTCTATGTTTGGTGTATATCCCTAAGTGCTTTGTGTGCTACTCCAGGTTAAGTACCTTATCACTTTTACTATTGTATATTTTCAAGAGCATTTCAAAACACTTTTTCATAAATTATACAATATCTTTTGAAGTCAGTATCATTCTCCTCCTTTACAAATGAGAATGAAGCTTGAGTAACATAAATGACTTGGAGAACTGGCAAAGGACAAATGCAGGAAATAGAACCCGGGTTTCAGACCTCTTGTCATGAATTGGTCCACAACACAGGAGTTTCTAATGACACTATTACATGTATTCCTAATACTATTAACATATTCAGTGGATAGTAGATTAAATAATTGCTTAATTTTACCATAAGCGACAGTCTCTAAAATAACTCATGTACATATTTGTTATATACTTTGTATATCTCCTAAAGATATGAGCCTATATGGCATTAGCATGGTACTGATCTCATGAACAACAAAGTAATGTTATGTATTGATTTCCCCTTAGGAATTTTGTAAGACTTTACAAGTGAATCTAAAGCAATAGTTATACAGATCCAGATAGATGAATATGGATAGATTTAGAAGTTATATATAGATATAGATATAGATATCTAGATAGATAGATAGATAGATATCTAGATAGATAGATAGATAGATGATAGATAGATAGATAGATATAGAGAGATATTTAGACATCTGAACATTTTAAAAAGATCAATCAACTTAATTATTATGTGCTACATTTTCAACATCCATGAACAGAATTCAGACATGCCTGGTTGGGCATACTGGCTAAAGCCAAAAGAATCACTGAGAGAGAAATTCATCATTACATTTTAATCAGTATGCTTTTGTTTCAAAGATATCAGTGAGAATTTTAAACTTGATCAGTGATTTTGTTTTGGAAATGTTTGGTGAATCTATTGTATTTAGTTAGGCTGTGGCTAATGGTAAGGAAAACCAATTCAGAGGATAAACACATACCCTGTCAAAGTAAAGACGTCACCAACATGGCAAATCCTTTAGTAGAAGTTGTTTAAATGTGGTAGTTACATGAGGGAAGTATTCTTTCTTTCAGCTTCATTGCCAACAAATAGAACTAACTCTGATCCTATGCAATTCTGAAGGATTATATAGACAACAAATGTTGCTTGGAGTTTTAAATGTTTTTAGGAGTATGTCCTGATGGCACAGATGTAATGACTGGAAAACATTCTGGAGTAGCCAGCCAGATAAAGAAGCTTGTGCCAGACTGTAAGTCAGCACAGTAGTTTCTTCATTGTAACTATCTTGCTATGAAAAAACGTTGGCTGAAGCAAATGCTCAGTTTTGTGATAAATGTTAATGTGTGAAATTAAAGATTGCAAACTGCAAGTGTTATTGTGTGTTGAGATAAGATGGCTATTATGGGGAACGTTTCTCAGAAGAATATTTGATCTACAAAATGAATTGTGTTTCTTCAAGAGTAGAAATCAGTTTGATCTCAAATTTTTTAAGATGTGAAATGAACATCAAGATAGCTATACTGTTTTTAATGATCTTAATATTTCAAAGCATAGAGGGAAAACCTAAAAACATTTATAATATTAGAAAAGCGGATTTTCTACATATTGTTATAAGAAGTTCCGTAATTTATCACAACTACCAATAAGCTGAGTGAGTACTGATGTTGAACATTTGTAGACTTTATTGCTGATCACCTTATGGATTAATATTTTGAACTTGGTTCTCTATCAAAGAAGCATCTATTCATGAAATTCATGGATCTTGAATCCATTTCATTCATTAGAAGATAGTCTGAACTTAGATATAAATTGAAAGGATAAAGTGTTGGAATTTGCTACTTACAAGGCTGAAAAAACAATCTTGAGAATATAGCATCACTTACACCATTTGACATGAAAGCTAAACATAAATATCTAGAAGTTTCTGACATTGCTTTAAAATCTCTCCTTCCATTCTTGTCAACACATCTCTGTGAGATTAGTTTTACTGCTAAGAGTGTCATTAAAATAATCACAGAAACAGTTTAGAAATATATTTTCTCCTGCAAATATCATGACATCAGTTTACTCTAGATTAATAACCAAGAAAAAGACTTATTTGACACATAAAACAACTTCCAATGTTGATATAAACAATGTTTGTTCATAGCGTACATATATACATCTAATACAGAAATTGAGATTTCATTCATAATCGTCTCTCCTCTCCTCACCGTTTCTCTCTCTCTCTTTTTATTTTTCGTATTTTTATTTTGTTTTGTTTTCTTACAAGCCTGTCCTTGAGTCCAGGCATCACCTCAAATGCACTTTGCTTCTCTCCTTGGACATGATACTCCCCTTAGAGTCTTCTTGAGACAATGCCTCTATGTATATGTTTGTTTGTTTGTTTACTTTTTATCATAATAAATTTATAATTGTATATGAGATGCAAAAAATGTCAGGAGTGAATAAGAAATTTTCAATTTTCAGATTGCCAGAGACTAAACCATACTACCGGAGCAGTCTTGCTATAGTGACTAAGAGCATATATTACTTGTCTATTGCCCTGCAAAGAATTATCACAGACATAGAGGCTTAAAGCAAAGCATACTGAGTAGCTCTAAGTTTCTGTGACCCAGGTTTCTGGGCTGGATTCTGTTTCTTCAGAGTATCTCACAAGACTTTATTCAAGGTGTCAGCCATGGCTCAGGTCCATGTGGAGGTTCCACTGGGGAAGAATCTGTTTCCAATCTCATAAGTTGTTGGCAGGATTCAGTTCCTTGCAGGTTGTTGGACTGAGGGCCTCAGCTCTTGTGAGGACTGTCAGCTAGAGGCCACCCTCAGTTCCCTGTCATGTGAGCCCCTCTAATATGGCAACTTGCTTCACCAAATCCAGCAAGGGAGAGAGTCTGCTAGCAAGATGAAAGGCACAGTCCTATGTGTCTAAACATGGAAGTAACATGCCATCACCTCTGCTGCATTCTATTCATTAGGAGCAAGTCTCTAGGGCAGCCCACTCAAGGCTATGGGATTACACAGGAGTGTGAGTACCAGGGAGTGAAGGTCACAGAGGACCAACTTAGAGTCTGCTTGTCTGAAAGCCTGTCTATCTCTTCATGAGGGTCTAGTGAACAGTAAGTTCAGAGTCAAAGAATTATGAGGGAAGAAGTTGTCTCTGAAAGAAATATGAGGCTAATTCATTACAGATAAGCAAAGAAAACAAATTTGTGCAGTGAGGGGCCTCCCAGTGGACTGTGTATATGGAGATGTTGACACTTCTCTATTTTCTCCAAGACCAAAACTGAGTGACTAACTTCTGTTACAATTCAGTAGAATCAAAATGCAGGGCTGATATATATATATATTCTAAATTAAATGAAAGGCTTCAGAAGTATTCTGGAATTTTTTTTCCAGTTAAAAGTATTTCTTGTGCCTGTAGAAGTCATTTACAAAGAAGCTAAATGCCAATTTTTAAAATATTGTCACATTCATAATATTAATCTATGAGGACTATAATACTCATGGTGTTTTTCCTGTATGGGTATCTATTTCCATTTTTGCAAGTTTTTTGTCTTTCATTTCATATTTAGGTTTTTTACTCATAGGCTATAGACATTTTTGTAATTTTTGTTAAGTAAGATGTTATCTTTCCATTACACTTATGAATAAGATTTCTTTCAGTATGTTCTCCAGTATTAAATAATTGCCACTGGTAAGAAGCAAATACCTTTATTAAATTATAATAATTTTGAATTATTTATTTGTGGCTGGTCAGTATAAATGCTATTATCTCCAAAAACTCACGCTTATCTATATTCTATTTCTTATTTTATTGACTAGGACTTTAAATTAAAAGTAAAGTTTCTGAAAAACCACATTTTACATTTGTTATAGAAGTGACACTGCAGCATAAATGCAGAAGATTCTGCTCATTAAGAATGGTTTATTTTGCAAGTGCTATTTGAAATAAAATTTTTATTATAAACTAGATAGGTTCAACAGTGTTCACAAAAGCATTCAAGTGATCCTTAGCCCCAGCTATCCTCCACCGTTCTTTCTGTAATCCTAATGTCATTTGACAAAACAGAGGCAAATGGTTGTGACACAAAACAAAGATCTGGTCTAGGAAGTAAACCACAGCAAGTTCCATTTCTTAACTGTACTCTTATTGATGGAGATTCCTGTCAATTGCTAAATTAAGCTCATATTTTATTTTGAAACTTTTTGGGGGTCAAATCTGGGATTTCTTCAACTTTGAGAAAGATATATTTAGATCTTCACACCCAAGCTTCCCTTTTAAAAGCATTCTTCTTCCTGTGATCTTCTTATAATTTTAAATTATAAATAATTATATATGAGGATTTGTATACATGTCTTACTTCCCATACTAGATCCTACACCTCCTGCAAGCTGAGTCTCAAAAAGCTACAAAGTATCCTGCACACAACTGGTATTCAATAAAAATTAGTGGAAAGAATGAAATGAATGTAATACAGTGATTTCAGATTATTTCATTGATAACTATTTAAGCTTAGAGTTTCAGTTTAGACCTATGTTATATTTAATGAACCATGTTTTACCTTCTTTAAAATGAGAAAATGCATTAACCTTTTTTCTCATTCCATAAACCTGGCACTTAATAGCACATTTTCTAGCTTTGTAAACAGCAGGATTAGATTTTCATTTGAATAAGCTCCAAGTCTTCTTGTGCTAAATATGACAGCTTTGAATACATTTGTACTACTCTGATTCACTCACAACATAGTGATACAATTTGGCAAGTAGTAATTTCGAGTAATAAACAAAATGAGAATTCAGAAGTCTAAAAGGCACACATTGATGAAAGTGACACTTTTTAAAAATTCAAACAAGTTATTTTTCTCTGTTAGAAAATATACTCCAGGAACTTGGTTTGGCACTTATTAATTTTCTCCTGATAGCATTAAAAATGAGAAATATTTTGTCAAATATTTCACAGAAGAATACATGAATGTTCAGTTGTGACTAGGGATAAATATGCTGTTGGGATCTACCAAAATTTTGCCCTTATTCTAATTTGACCTATTTAATTAAGGTGTAAATGAAATATTCTATAAATGTTTCCTTATCTAATAGTTTTTAAAAATCCTATGTGAAATACAGTCACATTCAGAAATTATATATTAGAAATACAGCTGAGTCAAAATGACAAGAATGCCCATATATGAACATATAATCTTGTGCTTAAATTGAAGCTATATTTAAATCCAGTAACAGAAGAGTTGTAGATATTTCTAATTGTGAACTTTGGTCAAATTAATGACATCTTTTCTGTCTACTGTTTCCAAGGATTCTGTGTAGGTATTTACAAAACTTGTGATGATACTGCCTGTTGAAAAACTTTGAAGAAAAAAAGTTGTCAGAAATATTTTGAACTGAGTATTTATAAATAGGATTTTAATATCTGTAAGTGTAAGTTTTAGAAAGCCAAGTTGCCCATTATCTACATGCTGGTTCCTTAATTAATGCATATTTATTGACCCCTTATTGAACTCTTGCCACTTGTGAATTATGTGGCAATGTTATTCATGTCTTAAACAGAGGAAGATAGAAGAGTAACAGGGCTGAGGAGGCAGTGCATATAGCTGGACATAAGCTTTAAGTTGGTCTTACGTGACACAGTGGCAGGTAACATCCAGGAGACAGTATCTCACAGCTCTCAGAAGCTTCACTTCTGAATCAGGCAGACCAAAGTTACATGTCTGATTTGCTGTCTATTAGCTTGTATTGCATGTGACTATTTACTTCATATCTCTGAGCCCTTTCTTTTATGCAAAATGGTAAGAATTGTATCACATTTGATAGTTCTAAAATGTAAACACTGTACATTTGAGGGTTTATTATGCATCAGGGATGACTGCAATATTTTATTGGTAATAATGAGGCTACTCACAGAAACAGAAATGACTATGGTTTTGCTGCTGCTGCTGCTGCTGCTACTGATTTTTCCATAGAGGGTAACCAGAGGCAGTTATGGGGGGAGTGTTCCAGATTCCAAGATAAGATTAAATGTCCAAGTATTTTATTAAGGGAACCATGTGGGAGAGTAAATGGTAAGAAAATCTAGGGAGGCTGGAAAAGTTGTCAGTCAACATGTGAATATGACCCCAGGGCAAGGAGATAGATTGCCTTAGTGTCTAAGGAATGTTCAGCTAGGTCCTTCCATGGTCTCAAGGTCAGAGGAGTTCTGTGTTTTCCAAGAACAGTTCTGCCTTAAGTATCCCTGCCATGCTCAGTCATTAAGAAAGAATTTAAGTGAAGCCTGACTACGATGGATTTCAGAGTGCAGCAGCTGAGCACTTGGTTAATTAAGCTCCCTGTAGTTGGAGATCTACGACGCTCATTTCCTATGGTGGCCCCACACTTGAAAGAGGTGTGTTGGATGGATTGGAGTAGGGACATTTAGGAGAAGCAAAAGGTGACTACTGATGGCTTCCCTTTTACAGAGATCCTAGAAGAGTAGTGTACTCATTTATTTTAGACTCAGCATTCAGCCCATTTCTGTTTGAGCCAAAGTCAATTATTTCCAGTACACTCACATTCTTTCCAAAGAATCCTTTTGAGTTTTATATGTTACAGTTTAGTAAATAGCTTATATTATTTATCTTTGGTATTGAAACTCAATAAAACCCATGAAGTTGATGGTGGTTAGGATGTCATTTGAGGAAACCAAGATTCAGTGAGCATCTGGATGGCGGGGTGTGTGGGTGTGCTAGTGAGTGGAAGATCTAGGACACCGGAGACTTGCCTTAACTCCAAGCCTGGTGGAATTTCAAGTAGCCCAGTGGCTGCAGTACTTCAGAAATGTACAGTAAATTTGGCGAAGATCAGGTCCTAAAGATATACTCAAAGTACAGATTATACTGTCAGTTGAGCTGGTGATGGTGCAAAGGAGAAGAGTCAAAGACAGTTTCCACATCTGTGTGGCAGAGAGGATAAGACCCATGGATAAGATAAATGTAAATAGTTCATATGATTATGCCCCTCAGTGGGGTCAACTTGCAGATTCATTATTTAGAGGGAGATTTTATTAAAGCCTGTGAGAAGCAGCGTATTTGTTATGGGAGCAAAAATAGAGCAGGTCTGCAGGTGAAGTCTCTAGGATTTCAGAGCTTATTTAATGTTTGAAAATCAAAGCAGTCAAATAAAATATGTTTCTACTGTTATACAAATGTATCATTTCAGCACATCTAATGTCAGCTTTGGACATCATAAGAACAATACCAGACTCATATAGAAAATCAACCCTATAGGATATAAACCCTTAGTTACAAGTTGATACATATTTATTTGCACATAACAAAACTACCTGGGAGTATAAAGATCATTTAAAGCTCTTTTTTTATACACTTCTATTTACTGAATGGAAACAAATTTATTCGAATATCAAGAGGACTAGACACTATTTAAATATACCAGAGATATTAAAATAGGTCATGAGACTTTCTCATGACTGCTATCAAGCTGGCAAGCAAATTCAAGGTTTGCAAATAAATGTCATTTTGGTTTCACATTTTCCATTAGGGAAACAAAAGTAGGAAAGCTAATTTGGGGAATTTTAAACTTTCTCTGGAGGTTTCACAAATATGTTGTCCTGTCTCATTCTTGATTAAGTAAATTGAATAATAAAACACATAAACTCACAGATTGACTGATTCCATGGATGTTCTTGCCAGCTGTTGCGATTTTATTGAGTAATATATTATCAGTGTGATGGTGAATTTGTGATGATAAATTGCTCTGTTACATAATTAGAGAAATCGTGTCCTGATGATATATTAACTCAATAACCCAGTAGCAGGCAGAAGAAAATTATTTTAGAAATTCTGATTCTACCATGATTATTTTTAAGTACACTGCATATAACATTTAAGTTGTTTGTACTATAACAGCACCCAAAATGTTTTTATCCAATGCTTCCATTTCACAATTGGGAATCATTCAGGGATTGGGAAAAAAGGTGCAATTTAGTACTGGCTTAACTATATTTTCTAATATTCTAATTTCCTAACCCTGAATAATGATTCTGAAAATCAGTTTCCCCATTTGAAAAATGGATGAAATAATAGTTATTTCAGACTGTTATTATAAGGATAAAGTAAGTCTAGGGGTGTTTGGGAAGATTTGTAAGGAAAGATGCAAAGGCAAGATAATTTAGTGCTTCTGGGTTATGGTATGGGTTTATATATAGCTTTAGAACTTGCTAGCTTTGTTACCTTGGGGAAATCAATTAACTTCACTGTGCTTCAGTTTCTTCATCTTTAAAAGATTAACCACTTGTGATGTTTATGCGATTGAGAAAACATTTATAAATGTCTTAGAATAATGCCTCTTCAATATAAAAGTCTGTTAAATAAATATTTCAAGTTTGTGATTCAATGTATCTTAGTCACTGTGACAAGTTAATTTTATATGTCAGCTTGACTGGGCCATGGGGTGCCCAGATATTTGTTTAAACATTATGCTGAATGTTTCTGTGAAGGTGTCTTTGAATGAGTTTAACATTTAAATCAATAATAGACTGACTAAAGCCAATGGCTCTCCCTAATGTGGGTGGGCTTCATCTAATCAGTTGAAAGCCTGCATAGAACAGAAGGCTGACGTTCATCTGAATAAGAGGGAACCTCCCCAGTCTGACTACCTTAGTACTGGAACATGTTTTTTTTTTCCCTGTCTTTGGACTCGAACTGAAAAAAGGGCTCTTCAGGGTCTTAAGCCTACCAGCCTTCAGACTGGATGTAAACCATCAGCTTTCCTTGGTTTCCAGCTTGCCAACTGAAGATCTTGGGACTTGGCAGCAGCCTCTATAATTGCATGAGCCAATCCTTATAATAAAACTTAGAGAATTCCAAAACATGGGCAAATGTTCATGCTTTAGATTGCACGTTTATTCAAAACAAATGGCGTTTTACATCCAAGAATATTCCTAGCAGAAAGCTGAAATCTGATTATTTGAGTTCATGGTATTAAATACACAAAGTGAAGGCAGAGCTCTATGTCTTTTTCATATGCAACTGAGTGGTCACTTTGATGTGAATTATGGAAAACCCAGCAACACCTTCTCAGGATGGGGTTGAAACAAAGCTTGAAAACTATTACAAAGAAGACATGTAATTTAAGTATAATATCCTTGAAGTAATAGGCATGTGGGGATGTTTGCACATTAATGACTACCAAATTGAAAAAAATGCTCCTTATTACCGACTAATTAATAGCAAGTGTAGAATATTATAAACAGATAAATCTCATAATTAAGACACACCTGGCTTCAAAACCCATCACCACCACTATGAAGGTGAGTGATTTCAACTTTGTTAATGAACTTCACTGAGACTCATTTTCCACCCAAGTAGTTAGACGTAGAATAGAATTGTGATAACTGCTGTTGGTCCTGGAGGAAGGAGTATTACCTGCCTTAGAATTCCAGTTCTGCCACCTAGAAGCTATTTGTGAAAGATTCTGTCTTCTCAAAATTGTACCTTTCTCATCTGTTTCAAGGATGTGATGGTAGGATTAGCCTGTATCAGTCTGGATTCAGATGCAAATACCGAATCTGTTTTAACTAGGTTGAACAGAAATTATTTATGCTAAAAAGTTTTTAGAGACATTGAAAAGTTTGAATAAACAGACTCTATGCTAGTCTGAACAAAATGTAATTTACCATTGGGCCACAGTTCCCAAACTCTGGCCAAAGCACCCTGTGGTGCTACTGTGAGGGTAGCCAATTCACAGAGATGCCAAGCAGTGGTTTAAATTTTTGAGCCAAGCACAGTGATATGTTTTGGACACTGTGGAAACTACCACTATTAAGCTGTTTTGACCTATTTAACAAATGGAATGTAATATATATGTTAAAGATTACACTTATGAACATGGATTTTAGAGTTTAAATTCTGATACCATTTGGGGGGGTGGGACTTACTGAGACACTTAAGGGCACTTTGAACCAAGAAATTTTGGAAACTTCAGTCATAGGATATTAAACAGCTCACAGAATCATAGGGAAGGGTGAATGGGCTCCATGCTGAGCTTCCAAGAATGTTTCACAAAGCCACGTTGCATAAATGGGCCAAGCTGCCCATAGTCTACTGAACTACTCACTGCTCCCTCCCAACTGGAAAACTTTCAGTACAGCTGTTGGCCTCAGAGCCTGTTCACCTTGGCTAAAATCCACCTTGCCTCTTCCCACTTAGTTCTAAATTTAAGTTTCACATGAATGTATCTTATTGGTGGACTCTAAATCATATCTAGCTCACACCATTCAGTCAGGTGTGAGAAGAACTTTCTTAGACAAAATTCACCTAGAATGAAACCTTGCCTCTGTATCAGGTAATCTGAAAGTGGGCAGGATCCCAAGGCATTGGCAGATGGATGCTGAAACTTGGATGATGGCAGAGGGAGACGCACAGATGTGGCTAAAGTAGGGGAGGCTGCCTTGGGGACCAGGTTCCAGGGCAGAACCCTAGGTCAGAAAATAAAGTCGAATTAAAAAAAAAAAAAAAACCTGATAATTGTATAGCAAAGATTCTCCATTACAGAAATATAAGTGATAAAGCGGTTGTGAAGAATAAGGCAAAAAATGAGAAGTGCACGTCCTTGAAGGCAATAGGGCAGATTTGAGGCTGGGTCTGGAACTGCTCTGATCTATGGCATCCCTTGCTAGTCATCAGATTGAGCCCTACACCTGTAGGAGAAGGTTAAATGACATCAGTTTAGGATATTGAGAGTCTTGAGGTAAGAGTAGAGCAAGAAGCCCTGAAATACTTTGCAGCATTTGGCTCTATGACTCATCTCTCTTTTTTTATTTTATTTTTTGAATTTCTAAGCAGGATAAAAGGTAGGATTTCTGCAGGATTCAGATGACTTTTTATTTGGAAAATATGATGCTTGTAATATTTTCATTTTTAAGGAGAAGATTAAGTTATTACTAGTTCAGTCAAAACTTCAGATTAATTAAAATTATTCTACTTATGAAGAAACCATAAGCTATTAACATCTCAGAGCATTTTTATATTCTTAAGTCTTTAAGTAGAAGCAATAAGAATCCGTGATACTCCAAGGCAGTTTTGCATTGTTTCTAATTTTCCAAAATAGCAATAAATATTTCCTCCCTTGAAACTGGCTCTAGCTTTACATATTAGACAGTACATAAAGTAGGGGACAAAAAAATCTTAGAAAGGTGCACTTAACTTCCTCTTAATTAGTAGATAGTTACTAACTAGTATCTACATTTGAAAGACTTTTGAACAAATCACTTTTTGTCACACAATGAAGCAACGAGCATCTTTTTTTTAACTAAAGTGTATAATTTGATATTTAACTCTTTTATTTCAAAGGGATAACAGTTCATATATCAAGACTTCCATGGATTCCAGACACTATATAAATTTAGCTAAAGGTTTTCTATGACTATACGCCATGTGAATGAGCATTGGTCAAAGGACCTGGTTCAAAATTCTAGTCAGTACATTTTTCCCCTAATCTTTGCTGGTGGAGTATGTTTACCCAGAACTCCCTAGTTGTTGAATTTACTCAGCTTTTCCATGTTGATAGCATTCACTTTTCTTCCTTTTGTCCATACTTCCTTAACGTGTATCACTGTACAAGCGAGTGAGTAATTGCTAAAGCCACACACATCTGTGACCTACAGCCTCACTCTCGTCTGATGAAAGTGCAGTTGTATCAGCTCACCAAGGGAAAATATTTTTGTGTTACTTGACAATTAGTATGAGAGCCCTTGTCTGTTACAAACTCAAGACATATCCCTCCGGGTGTACATGCCTATTTGAGGAAAGAACAAACATAAAATAGACAGCTATTTAAAAAACTCCACCTTGAAGAGTTACAACTGAAGCCTTTAACATAAATGCCTTGAGCCTTTTTCACTTGCTGTTTCCTCTGTCTGGAATTATCTGTTAGCTTCTTTTCAAGGCCAGTGTCCTTTTTTTCAGTTACCACTCAAAAATATCCTCTCAGTTAGGCCTTCTCTGAACATCTAATTTATATTATAACGTCTTTGGTGTTTTCTGCAAGCCACTGAAATTATCTAATGCTTGCATTTTGTTTTTCATATTTGATTTTCTCTCTCTACAATTCTGATCCACCATAAGAACAAGGATTTGATTTGTTTTATTCACCAGTTTGCTGACCATTCAGAAAAATGTCTGGCACATAAGAGACACTTTATTATTACTTATTGAATGAATATGAATAAGAGTACCATACTTAAACTGTCCTGTTTCCCTCAAATTGAAAATAATGATAAAGATAATGACTTACCACATGATGGTTGTGAGGTTTTAAGAAGATGTTACACCAAGAAAAAAATGTTAGTTATTATTAATGAGGCTTGTGGCAGAGAACATTGTGGAAGGACTGTTCTCAGTGCCTACCCCAGAGCAATGACTTCCACATGGTCACTGTTAAACAATGCTTATCAACAGTGTTTTTCAACGTGCGGGTCTCTATGGACCATGTATCAGAGGCATCTGGGCTACTTTTCTCCCTCTCTGACTTACTGAATCTTTGAAAATAGGATAAGAAACTCAGTACTTTTAAATGAGACTTCTGGGCTATTTCTAGGACATTAGAGTTTGAGTACTGTCTCCTATACCTTGATATCTGGACTAATGACTATTCTAGGAATAAAATTATTTTTTAAAGAATTCAACTCTGTCTGATGGAAATAAAAATAACGTCATAAATCATGAGCTTTGAGGCTTGGACCTACCCATGTAACTTGTCTTTGTTTCCTCTTAGGTGAATATAAAATAGACTTTTAAAAAATGTTGAAATCTGTGAAAATCACTTACTCTGAAACTACTTTTTCTGAAACCTTTTCATTGCATGTTCTTGCCTCAGGCAGCAAACTCTTTCTCTGTCCAGATCCAGAATGATATTTATCTTCTTTTTAAAGATTTTCCCTATTAAAATAGAATCAAAACAAAATAAAATCCTCTTGTCAGTCTTTTACACTTGACATTCTAAAAAATACTCTTTAAGAGAAGGGAGCATCCATGAGTGAACACATACATGTATGCCTTTTATCTCCAAGAATAAAATAAATAAAAAGTTTTGTGTCACAGAAAAAGAACTGCAGTCACCAACACATTGATAGAGAAATAATTCATTTTGCATGAAGGGCAGAAATGGGGAGTTCTTATAAAATCAAATCAATACTAATCCTCAGGCAACTGAAATTTAACTGTTTCTGAGAGACTCTGTAGGGGATTTGATTTTGTCAAGGAAAGGGAAGTGTAGGTAAGGATTAGAGAGCATATGATATAAATGGTGATGTGCTGAAAAGGAGTAACTATTGGTGTTGAAGGATCTGCTTCTTTTTCACATGAATTTTATCCCACAGGTAGAATTTGTGCCACCTTCCTCTCCCCAAAGCTATCAATTTGGACAGAGTTTGGGGAATACATATGCTTTTTTCTTCCCAGTTTAACAATATTGGAGTACTATAATTCACAACCTATCTAAATTTCACCTTTAGAACACATCTCTAAGCCTCTTTTATTACCATAACCACTCTTGGGGTGGAAGTAGCATTGAAATACATGAACTTTATCAATAAAACTAATTTGAGATGGAGTCTACAATGCATTGTTTCTTTGCTACCAGGTGACAAACCCCCTCTGGCTAAACTATTTGTGTTTTATATGAGTTCAGCACTAATTCTAATTTTTGAGAAAAAATAATCAAACAATATGATTGTTAGTTGCATTAACAGTGATATACATTAACTAATATATACATAAAGTATAAAGAAATATAATTGTGTTCAAGATTTTATTTAATAAGACCTGAGTATGTAGATGTTATACTCTGCAGCTTTGTGTCACGTGCATCTTTTTATATATCTGACTTGTGATGTATTTGGTGCATGAAATCATGTATATTATTACACAAAAATTAGTAATAACTGATATCTATAATTGGGACTTTGTAATTTTTAAAGCACTCTGCCACACATTCTTTTACCTAATTATTGTAACACCTGTGCATGTTGAGTAAGAAGATGAATGATTTGCTATCAAGGGAGTAGAGACTTACAATTTCAAATTCAGGTGTTCCCCCCTCACACGCAACTAACATGGTTCCTAATTGTTGGTTTTGAAATTTCATTTCTTTGGCAACATGCGGATTGCTTTTTGCTAATATTTTATTATAAAGTTACAAAGAATATTTTGTTTTAGTGTACGATTTTGATTAGGTAAGTTATGTAAGAGTTATAAAGCACTGGTTTCCTTTTCTATATGATGAAGGAGCTATTTTAATTTTTTGCCTGTGGTGTGTATATATTACAGTTTTAGTTTTTAAAAGATTATTAATCTTTCTCATTCCCTAAATTGGATATCATCATGGAAGTGTGACTATAAGCTGTGCATTAATAAAATCTCAGTTCTCCTGGTTTTAGAAATTTATTTCTCCATTTTCCACATTAAGTTTTAGTTTGTTGCATTCTTTGCCTTTAATTTATGCTGAATCATACTATTAATTGTAGATTTTAGGTTGTATAGTTAATTTTCCTAGTTGATATACATGCCTTTGGAGGATATGCTGAAATAAATGGATTTAGCCAGTTTGTCCTGTAGAAACCCAAAGTCTTTCTCTTATTCTTCCTTGAATCCAAATCAATTAGACTTTCATTCCCACTACTTAAAAAAAAAATTCCCTTGTCTATGACACCAGTGACTTTCAAATGGCCAAATCCAAGGATCAGCTTTGGTGTCTTGCCATTCTTGGTTCTCCCCTTTCCTCACTGGAAGCTCCTTTTCCATTTCCTTTTAGTGGTTTCTCCTCACCTTCCTGAACTTGAAATATTGCAGTTTCTATTTCCACTCACTCCTTAAGTAATCACATCCCCATACATTTAAAAACAATCAATACACTTACATTTTCTAAATTTTTATTTCCAGCCTAGATCTTGCTCCTGAACTTTTGAGTCATACTTCTAAGTACTTATTTCATATTTTCACTTGTAAATCTAACAGGCATATCACATTTAGTGTGTCCAAAATTAAACTCAGGATTCTCATCCTAGTAGCAAGCTTCTCCTCCCAGTTTCTCCATCTTCATAAATGGCAATGCTTTCTTCTAATTGCTTTAGATGAATGTTAACCTTCTTTTATTTTATTAACAGATTTTATTATTCAGTGTAGTTTTAGGTTCAAAGCAAATAGGGCAGAAATTACAAAGATCTTCCATATACACCCTTTCTCCACACACACACCATCTCCCCTACTACCAACAACCTGCACCAGGGTGGTACATTTGTTATAATTGACAAACTTATTCTGACCCATCATTAGCACTTGAATTCTACTGTTTACACTAGGAATTACTTTTGGTGTTTTACATTGTGTAAGTCATGACAAATGCTTCTTTTTTATTGTTTTATTAATTTAGTCTTCACAAATTTCTCTTGCTTCTGTATTCCAAAATATGCAGAGCCTGAAGATTCTTACCACCTACATCATGGATCTCTGGATCACTGAAATAGCTTCTTGTCTAGTCTGCCTTGACCCCACCAACCTGTGCTCCACAGAGCCCCAGTATAGTACTTTAAAACTCTTTTAATCAATCCACGTTGGTTTCTCTGTCATTCCTTATGCTCTTCCACGTGCTAATTTCTATTCATCTACATTTGTCTTCCTAGTGTTTCCTGAACACATTAAACATGCACCCAACTCAGAGCCTGTGGCACTTGCTGTCCCCTATGCCTGGACTTCCTTTTTTCCCCAGTTATCAACAGAGCATAACCCCCAACTTTATTCTTCTTTACGTTTAAATTTTAGCCTTCTAGAAGATGAAATTTATATGGCACTATTCAAGTGAAGTTTATGACAATCTTTATAGATTCTGTTGTTTTGCCTTTGCAAGGAAGTCCACTAGGGCTTGTCTCTGATACTCGGGACTGGTCCCTTTAGTGTGAGCCTCAATTTTGATGATAGATAACATTTTATGTCAAGGCGTAAAATTTCCAGGAATTTCATACAATTTCTGGAACACTTATAATACACACCTATGCAGACACAACATAAAGAAGGCTTAATATTACTTCTTATTTGATAAAACTTCCCATATAATTTAACAAATCAAATATATCTAACATCTCTCCTTTTATAAGGAGAGAGAACATATCTGAAAGTTAAAGTCAGAAAGACTTTACCTAGAACTTGATTTTGGGGATGTCCATCAATAATAGCAAAAAGATTTTAAAACATTTAGTCAAACAGGTCACTGTGAAAAATGTTTATTCATCTAACCAAAATAACAGTGAAAAATTTCAAATATAGATGGTTATACAGTTCTAAGTAAAACCCAGCTCTTAGTATTTTCATCCTGAGAGAACTAGGTTTACATAAGTAATCAGAGACTCAATAGAGACAGCACAGAACAAAAGTGACCACTTTGACAAGACACATGATCTTTTTTTTTTTCTCTTTCTTCTTTTTAGGAAGACTATTCAAAGGCAAAGAAAAATCCTTTATAATCTTTCACTATCTACAGCAGATCAATAGGGAAAAAATGTCCTTTTAACAGAGAGAAATCCAAATTCTAATTTTATCAGTTTATTATGTTTTTTAATATTAAAATTAATTTACTTCATTAAACTCATTTTAATCTTATCCAGTCCTGACCACTTATAAAATTCCTTTCTAAAGATTCTCCCCCAACTATTTTTTTTTACAAAACTTTTTCAACTTTCTGTGTTCATTTTAGTTTGTCCCTTGTTTTATTTTCCATTTAGAGATAACCAGCTTTAGGAGAAAATCATTCTTTCCCTTAACAAAAGCATCTCCATACCATATACCTTTTCTTATTAGACTTGATTAGCAATTAATGCTCCAGTATTTTATTTTATTGGAAATGATCTTGACATTCAATGAATTCTCATTATTTAATTTAACTTAGCAAAACTAAGTTTTATCAAAAGATTTGAAGAAACCACTTTTAGATAGACATACCATAAAACAATTATTTTCAAAGACTTTACCTAAAAACTCTTATCCTATTTTTATCTATTTTGTTACTTATAAAAACATTATTATACCAAGTTATTTTTTGTTGTTGACAAATTTTATAAGAGATAACATGAGCTTACTGACTTTCAGTAAATCTAGGTATGATACATTATATTTAATGTTAATAATTCTGAAGACATCTGTATGTTAATTAAGCCAACAGACTTAAATTAGCTTTAATACTGAATATTTTCCCACATGTAATATACACATATGGACATATAGATAAATAGACAGAACTAGAGATCTCATAGCTTTTATTTTAAAATTTTAGTCTTGAATCAGGTGCAATATAAAACTTACTAGTTTATAAATAACAGTTGGAACAGATTAGATTACTCTCTCAGATGGCTAAAGTCTTTTATCATTTGCAGAAAAGAC
Organism: Camelus ferus; assembly: GCF_009834535.1. NCBI lineage: Eukaryota > Metazoa > Chordata > Mammalia > Artiodactyla > Camelidae > Camelus > Camelus ferus. The sequence goes on along the minus strand of NC_045696.1, from coordinate 86,097,795 downwards.
TTTTAAGATCAGTCTTTGCCCTTGACAAGCAATTCTAAGGAGGCTGTTTGGGCAAGTCTTTTTAGCAGCTTGTGTGTAAAAAGGCCTCTTTTCCTTTTATTTATTTATTTTTTTAAGGTTCTGCTGATTGAGCCAAAGCTGCAGTCTCAGGCGATGTGGGCTGCATCTATATTTCAGAAACATGACAAGATTTATAACTTTAAGGGACAGTGAAAAAAAGGGTATTCTCTTAGGGTATTTAGTAACAAATTTTTTTAAGTATGGGACAATCTTGTTCTAATATCCTGATCTTTTATAATACCTACAATCATTTTGAGAGGCATAGGCAAAGCCATGGGACAAGTAAACATAGGTGGACCTTCTTTTCTAACTAGTAATATATAAGACTGGCTATTAAATTGGAGGAGGGGCACTTACTTCTGTGGCAGCACTGAGTTTCTTTAATATTTATATAGAAAAGATACTACGAAGCCTCCCTGAGGAATGATAAATAGTGAAATGTTTTTAAGCACTGTATTTTAGTAATTATATTTTTCATCTGGAAAATTATGTTCAGCTATTTTACTATCATATCACTATAAATATTTTATAACTTACAAATATATATTGTATATGAATGACACTACAGTCAATATAACCATTTTAGTCCATGTAATTAACATTTGACAGCATTCACTTCTGTTTCAGAAAAAGAATGTGACATAATATTTGAAAATATGTTTTTATTATTATTATTTTATTTTATTTTATTTTATTTATTTTTTTGTGGGGAGAGGTTTTTATAGGAGGTACTGGGGATTGAACCCAGGACTTTGTGCATGCTAAGCATGCGCTCTTCCACTTGAGCTATACCCTTTTTTGAAAATATATGATGTGAACATGATAATATATTTGTATATATCTCTAGTTTACGTGGAACTTAGTTTACTCATATGTTAAATGGAAAAACAAGCATTGACCAAGAAAAGGAAAAAGAAAACATGCTTCTGCTGAAATTATATTTTTAAAAAATCACAGTTGCAAAATATATATACTGCATAAAAAGCTAGTTCAAAACATTCAGAAAGGGTAATTTACATTCAATTGATAGTATTATTTTTCTTTTAATAATTTGTTTTCTGCTATTAGACTGCTTTGTTATGACAATTTATTGATAATTTTATTTATTATATTAAGATTTCCAACTTATTAAATGTTCTTTGCTTTAGTGAAAATCGAAAGTATCTTATTTATTTTTATTCTTACTCTAGAGCTGACTTTTTAAAACAGTCTTATTTACAAACTACAAATTAATTTTTCTATTTGTGACTACACCAAAGTAGTAAAAGTTAGACTTTTATGTGATTAAATTATGCAATATTTACTCATAAAATATGTTTTGTAGTGGCAATCACTAGATATTTTCCACATATCTATGAATACTGTGATTTTTAAAATCAGTTTCACTTTCTTACTTAGCAAATGCATATAACAGTAAACTCCTTTCATTGTATTTTATAGAAAAATGCATATAATTTCAGTATAAAGACTATTGTGAGACAATTTTATATGGATCTCTCACATTTTTGCATGTCTTGTGAACAGAGGCATTGACAGGTTTCATTCTGAACTATCTTCTCAAGGATGTTTGTACAGAATCTCCATCCAGGGCAGGGGAAGATTTGGTGTTTCCTAGGCTTATGTCATAGCTGCATTCTGGTCATCATGCAGTTAGCTTTTCCGTCTGGTGGCAGTTATAGCATCTGTAAAACAGCTCACGGATGTGTAACAGACACTGAGGCTGTGACTCTACCATCCTAATCATTAACTAACTGCTCAGTTTTGTAGTTGGACAACTTTGCAGGATTCTTCTCAGTTCTACCATAACAAAATAATTCAATCTTTTCCCAACATTATATAAACCCACAAGATAGCATGATGAGAGATGAGTAGAAGAAGGACACTGAGAGCCTCATTCTTCTATAAGCAGACTGTTATGTAATCTGTTTCAGTCAGACACCTCATATCCATCCTCAACTATGCTTGGTAACATTTAAACACAGTCTCTCTTTAGTTTTGCTTCTTCAGGGGGAAAAAAAACTAGTTCTTGGGATGAGTGACAGGCGTTGCTTAGATGTGCAGAGTGAAGGCTAGTGTCTGAAAATCTTTTCTTTATACAAATGTTCAAAAAGTTCTCTACTTTTTGTGTCTCACACTTCTGCTTCAAGTAATATGCGTTTTCTTCAGTTCTAGAATTGTTTAACATGAAGTTCACATTTTAAAATTAAATCATTCTAATTCTTTTTGATCCCCATCACATACATAATTATATGAGGGGCCTCAAGTTCAGCTTTTTCTGAATGGGTAATTCAGCGCTCATTTCTCTATTAACTTTCTAGCTTCGAAAATTTTATTGTTATCCTTTCGTCTCCTGTGGTCTCATTCCATTTATCTCTGTCTTTAGGAATTTAAGTTATTGTATTATTTTCAAGTCTTCTTAGTAGGGCATTAGGTGGGAACAAGGAGTAATGTCTGTGTTGGGATCAACCATGTTTAACTTTATTTCTTTATTTCTTTTTTTCTTTATTTCTTGTCACACTGACAGCTTGTTTCTCACTTAATGTAAAAGTAACACTAAATTTTAAACATTTAAAACTAGTACCATTCCATCTTATATCAAAGCATATTGGAAGCAAATGTCATCCGAGCTCGATTGTTTGAAATTCTTTATTTTAAAATAGAACACACTGAGACTTCTGGTTTGGACAAGATGGCCAAGACTTACTTGTTTCTGCTGTTCCTCAACTAATGACAATTGTAAATCTAGGAGATGGTGCAAGAGACAACCAGAGCAGCACTTGGAAAGATGTTAGGAAGAAAAGCTAGTTTTGAACCCCAAAGGAAGAGTTAGTTTTGGACCCCAGGACCAGAGGGATAGCACAGCGCTAGGGCTTCCTGAGACTTCTCACCCAGGAAAGAAGACCACCCTAACTCAGCATTTATGGACCCTTCGTCCTAGCAACAGAAAGCAGCCTACTGAGGCAGATTCCTCCTCACCACAGAGGAGTTCCTCTGGCATCACTGGTGAGGGCGAGCCTGACCCCACTGAGAAGGAGGATTGGTTAGGAGCTCTGCCAGAGATAAGAAGGCAAGGGGAGGCACTCTCCTTTCCCTTCCCTGCCAGGCCAGAGTATCTTCTAGTAGGTAGAACTAGTAGGAGAGGTAGAGGTTCTCTTGGGAACCAAGCTCACTAAGCATTTTGTACTCTATCCCAGTGAGACGGAGACTCCTCTCCAAACCACAGACATCTGGCCAAGCTGGAAGAACTGGAAAAGAGACATAGCCACAACAAACAGCCTGGACTGAGGCTCCTCCTTGTCCTTATAGGATCTAGATACTTCTTGGTTCAGAGACACTAGGGCAGGGGAAGGAAACCAGTCATGGGTCATACCACACCCTTTCTCACCAAGAGACATCAGACACTTGGTCTGGGGAAACCTCTTCTAGACTCTCAGGCAGCATCCTCAGGAAACAGTTGGAGCCCCACAGCATCAGAAAAACCTAGCAGACAAACATAACACTACAAAAGCTCTAAAGATTAAACTGCATTTGAATTACAGCCCACAAAAGTATACCAAAATGCATGGGCTAAACCTAAATAGGAGATGGCCTATCAATATAAGATATTTATTTTGGATCTGGAGTCTCCTTATATAATCAACAAAATGTCCAGAATACAATAAAAAATAACACATGTCATACCAAGAAAATCACAACATGATGAGAAAAGACTGATGCCAACATCAAGCTGAATCTAATGTTGGAATTATCTGATTAGGACCGTAAGTCACTCATCATAAAAATGTTTCAATAATCAATTACAAATTATCTTGAAGCAAATGAAAATTACAGAAAATCTCAACAAACAAATAGAAGCTATGAAAAATAACCAAAAGAAAATTATACAATTAAAAATATAATAACAGAATTAAAAAAAAAATCACTGGATGGACTCATAATAGGGTGGAGATGACAAAGAATAGAATCATTGAAGAAAAATAGAACTCTTCTAATGTAAACAATAGAGAGAAAATAGACTTAAAAATATGTTGCCTCTGGGCAATGATATTAAAAATGACCCAATATTTCCTGACCAATATGACCCTGAGAGAGAAGAGAAAAAGCAAGAGGCTGAAAGAATATTTAAAGAAATAAAGATGTTGTGCGTGTGTGTTTGTGTGTGTGTGTGTGTGTATACACACACACACAGTGGAATACCACTTGGCTATAAAAAATAATGAAATAATGCCATTTGCAGCAACATGAATAGATCCAGAGATTACCATACTATGTGAAGTCAGACAGAGAAAGACATATCACATGATATTACTTATATGTGGAATCTAAAAAAATGATACAAATAAATTTATTTACAAAACAGAAATAGACTCACTGACATAGAAAACAAACTTATGGTTACCAAAGGGGAAATGGGGCAGGGGGGATAAATTAGGAATTTGGGATTAACAGATATACACTACTATATATAAAATACATAAACAATAAGGACCTACTATAAAGCACAGGGAACTAAATTCAGTATCTTTTAATGATCTATAATAAGGAAGATTCTGAAAAATATTTTATATATATATATATATAAAACTGCATCACATGCTGCACCCCTGAAACACTGTAAATCAACTATAGTTTAATAAATTTAAAAAAAAAAGAAATAATGGCCGGAAACTTCCTAAAATTGGTGAAAGACAAAAACCTATAGATCCAAGAAACTGAACAAACCTCAAAAGGATAAACTTAAAGAAACCTACACAGAAACGTGTCATAATTAAACTTTCCAAAACCAAAGGTGAAAGAAAAAGAAAACCTTCAAAGAAGCCAGAATGATATGGTGCACTGCCTATAGGGAACACCGATTCAAATGAGAGGAGCTATCTCATCTGAATCCATGGAATAGTATTCTTCAAGGACTGAAAGAAAAAAAAAAATCTGTCCACTGTGAATTCTGTATCAGTTGAAACTATCTTTTAGGAATTAAGGGAAAATTATACTCTCTGTTGAAGGAAAACTGAAAGAAACTTTTGAAGGAGCTCCAGGCTTAAAGACAGCTATAGGAAAATTTTCAAATAGAAAGGAAATGATAGAAGAAGGAACCTAGGGACATCAGCTATGAAGAAGGAGACACAGAAAGAACAGAAATACGGGTGTATGTAATAGGTTGTTCCGCTCTTCATGAGTTCTGTACATCATATTTAATGATAGAAACACATTATAGCAGCATCTGATGATGCACAAGACAATGATATTTAAAAGCAGGAAAAAAACCCTAAATGCCAGAAAGGTTTCCACACTTCACTGAAAGTGGTAAAACGTGGGTACCAGTAGACTGTTTTAAATCACATATGCATATTGTAACACTCAGAGCAACCACTAAAAAATCTTTACAGAAAGAACAAGCATTAAAAATCTCTGTAAACTGCTAGAAATAATTCAAGATGTAATCCTGACGAATATTCAACTAATCTGAAGAAGGGAATAAAAGTGAAAAAGAGGAATGAGAACATGAAGAAGCAAAGAGAAAACCAATAATAAAGTGGCAGAATCACATATTAACATGTCAGTATACCTTAAGTGTAAATGGTCTAAATGCACCAATCAGAAGACACAGATTGGCAGGCTAGTTTAAAAATAAAATGATCCACTGTGTTCGGCTTTTAAGCACCTCATTTCAAACTTAAAGACAGAGGTAAAGTGAAAGTAAAAGGATGGGAAAAGATACACTATAATCAGTGAAATGCAGGAGTGCTATGTTAATACCTGGTAAGGTAGGCCATTTTATAGTATTACCAGAAAGAAAGGAAAACAAAAATAACTGGAATTGAGGAAACATTTGAAAATATAATGACTAAGAATTTCCTAAAAGAAAGGTGAAAGATATCTGTTGGGTGTATATCATAGAGTACCAAACAAGATTGATAAAGGAAAAGTCACACCTTGACATCTTATGGTGCAATTTAACAAAACCATGAGTAAAACAAATATTCTAAATAGCTCTATTTGTTATGAAATTTTAGAAAAACAAAACAAAACATTATAAAAGCTTAAACAGAGAAAAAGCTCATCATCTAAAAAAAGAACAGGAATCAAATTATAATTAGATTGTCTCCAAGGACACTGATAGCAAGCAGTTAACAGAGTAATATTTTATAGGTGTTGGGGGAAAAAAGTGTGTGTTCTGGGCTGAGGGTAAACACCAGCTGCATTTCTTGGTGCTTGCTAAGTCTCAGAGGCATAAAGGTAGCAGGTACATATTTCTCTGATTTCCTGATTGGTAGATAACTTGGTCTAAAACTGACCTGAATGCACTGGATACCATCTCCTATTGTTATTTCTTTTTATAGGATGGCTGCTTGACATCAGGTGACAGTGATTTAAAGAAATCACTGGGGAAATAGCTGCTCAACCTCCGGAGATCATGAGGGCTTATAGGAAGTGGTGGATCTTCCTGCTAAGGAGAGAGCCATGAGGCCCAGAGGGAAATTGTGATTAGGTACATTTCTGCCCCCAGGACCAGATACAAGGCAGTTTCTGGTCAGGCAGCATCCAACATAGCAGGAAATTAAGACTGCTTATCTCCACAAAAATCATATACAGCAAAACTACTCCCTGGAGATGAAAGTGAAATAGTAACCATTCTAAAGGCAATCTGACAGTATTTAGCAGATCGAACATGTGTATTCCCTTTAATCCAGCGATTCCATGCCTTGTTTATATGTACAGAACATTTCTCTGGTTTGTGTAATAGATCCATGAGGGATCATGGAACATTGATTTACTGAAAATATTTATGGTAGTTGAGAGTTGGAGGCAGCCTATACCTTCATCTTTAGGGTAATAGATAAATTAAATATTGTGGATGAAATTCTCTTAAATGCCATGTATTTAGAAACCACCAAAAAGATACATCTAAAATAACAGATAAATAGTAAAATATAGTTTTACTAATAAAAAGTAGGAAATAGAACAATCAAGGTACATACTATCATTAAAATTTTAAATTTGAGACAAACAAGAAGATATTACATTATTTTATTAGGACACATCATTATCTAAGAACATACATCGAACATAAGAATATATGCCTACTGTGGTCTTTATGGACCATCAGATGTGACTGGGGAATGTGGATGAAGGAGAAAACTAAAATAAAAATCAATTCAAACACACAGCTGATGATAATTGGCCATAAACTGAGGAGTTCGAAAAATTGGGATCTGTGTAACTGTCATCTTCCCAATCAATCAGTTTAAAACTTCCAACTCAGTTTTTTAGAGGTAATGATTTCAATGAGATTATTTTCAATTTCCAAAGGAAAAAAATTGCTATGGCAGAAAATTTTATATTGTGACTTTCTCGTGAATTAAATAACCAGTAAAGAAATCTTTATTTTTTATAAAAAGATATCCACATCCAAATTAAGATTAATCATGCTTTCTTCATCAAATGTATAGAAAATTATCTGAAAGGTTATGTTGAAATTGGACTACTGATCTTGCTGATTTTGTTTTCTTTAAAATTACTAGTTTTATAAGCATTGCCTAAATAATGTTAATCTTGTACCTGTTAAATTATATGTCTAATATTATCCAAATTAGTCTAACTCCCCTTCAACTTCTCCCCTATTTATTAAGAAAATATAAATATATGCAGAAAGAAGATAGTTTAATGAAATAAATGTGTCTTTGGATTCAGTAATACTGGGCTTCAAATATAAGTTCACCTCTTCCTGCCATTGTAATTTTGAATGTGTCTTATCAGTATCGTCTTCTGTGAAATAAAAATCATATGCAACTGAGACAGTGATTACAAATATTAACTGAGATAACATACAAAACACCTAAAAGAGTAGCCTTCTAGAGAATGAATGGGTCCCCTGCTCTCCTCACAAATCACATCATGATGCCCAAACAGTGACAGATATTTCAGATTCCATTTTGATATAACATGAATGCTGAAATGTGAAACTTTTGAAACACTTGAGTATCTGTGTTAAAAAATGTAAAACTAAAATACTTATTTTTTGAATTTTGTTATCAGTGTGATGACTTAGCATTTTCTTATTTTTATTTTTCATGTGAACAGTATATGAATCTGTTCTCTAAAGTAGCAGTTTGATAGACTTGTTGGCTTTACAATTTTGATTTATTTTTCACATTTTCCTTCTTTCCTTCCTTCCTCTTCATCTTCTACCTATTCTTCCTCTTCTTCCTCCTCATTTTCCTCCCCTTCTTTCTTCTTTTTCTCATTTTTTAAAAAAGAAATATAGGCCAAGTCTTAGAGTCTGCTTAATAACTGTCTCTAAAATGTGGAACTTAAGAGAAATTCAGAATTTACATTTATGTATTTAGTTGTTAATGTGCTAAAATGCATCAATATTTGGTTATAGCAGTCCTTTATATATGTAAAGTACAAATGCATTATACTCCTTACAATTTTCAAATCCCTTTCATATATATCATTTATTTTATGATACTCTTATTTTTCCTATGTAACTCATGAGAAGAATGAAATTCCAAGACCTGTAAAATAATTTTCTAAAGGTTTTTCAACTTTTCATAGACTAGAGGCACAGCTAAACTCAAAGTCTTTGAATTACAAATCTACTACTTGTCAGAAATATTGCATGGAAGAAATATTAGCTGGTATTATTACTGAATTACTGAATATTGTTCCTATTATTTAATTTTCCTACTTGCACATCTTTATGAATTCTTTAACTAGCCTTGTCATAGTAACCTCATTTATTTTATGCAGAAAGGACAATGTATCAAGTTTGATATCATGCTATGATGTGTAATATCATAATGTATTATAACTTTTAATATGGCATTTGATTTTTCTAAAGTGGCCACTATATTTTTCTTATGGTGTTATTAATAGTAGAAATTCTCCTGAAGCTAATGTAATTACATTAAAGTTTCAGATAAGTAGCCTTTGGTTCTTGGAATAATGAGCTCATAATACATGATTTATATAAAGTATAAGACAATCAATCCATGGACATAAAAAAAATCTATTATAAAATGCATTATTTGTAATGAGAAAACTGCCCATCAACATACCAGTATATCATTAATATGCAATGTTAAAGTATAGATTAATACTTTGAAAACTACTAGTCTAAAAGTAAGTATAGGTGAAAGATGGATTAAATTTTTGCATTATCAATTCTACTTCAAAGCTTTTAAAGGGGAAAGTAAACATTCCATCATTGTTTTTGAAATGACTTCTGAGAAAGTAGAATTAGATGATGTTTAGATTTGCTTATAAGATGTTAGCTCAGAATTTTGAAAAACTTGTAGAATATAAACTTTAAAAAAAGAAAAATATGCATTCTGAAGATAAATATTTGTTGAGATTTGGAGTGTGTGTATCGCTTATACCACTCATCAATTTATTGTCAGGGTAAAACACTGTATAATACATCACTCACAGAATTTTCCCTATTGTATGCAGCCTCAAGATAAGTTGTATTTTAAGAATGTCAATGCTGTTGGGTTTACTTGCTGAAATTTATATAAAAAGATGAATATCCAGGTTTATTTTCATCTCACTTCTTTCTTTTTTTCTTTACATTTTACCTTTATGATTGACAAGTTAGAATATAATAGCAGGAAATACTCAGAGAGAAAGAGGATTAAAAATGCATCTGTATTTCATTGAGACAAAATAGCCATTTACCAAGTTTGATGACACGACACTTGTAATCTATTTTAAAGTCAGTTATCCTTGCTTTGCATTTATATGCTGAAAGCAATTTTGAATGAAATATTTTAAAGACATCAATATATTCAAGTAACTATTAGCTAATCTAAATAATTGGATATTTAATTATGGAAAGAAAATACAGGCAGGAACAATTCTAGAGAGACTGAGAGCTGAATTTGGCTTCCTCCCTTTCACTCTGAACTTCACAGTTTATCTACCCAGAACTCTGTGGCTGCCCCATGATATCATGGGATAAGTTAAAGCTCCAAGTGAATATTAGGACCTAGAAAAATCTTGGCCCCCTGGGATCCTTTGACACATATGTAAAATATCATCACAATGAGGACAATGGGAACATGAGTAAGTAGGCTGGGCCCTCCCCAGCCAGAGGCACACTTCTCCTGGTGCCTTAGTAGATGAAAGGCAGCTTACCTAATGCTGCACCCCCATACCCCCACCACCCTTATGTGGTGGACAATGCTTTTCATGCCATTCACTCACTGTTAGGTGGTGTTGCACCAGCCAGACTAGAAACCCCCAAAACAATAAAATAAAAAGGATAATAATAACAACAAACTTAAGGAATCTTGATAACAAGATAGGAATAGCAGTTAAAAAAGAATTGGTACAGGGAAAGAAAAACGGAACTCTTGGTGTTGACAGGCAGCAACTTGAATAATAACAGAAAAGAGATTACTAGATATGAATGCAAGAGACACACATGGAAAACACTTATTTTAGAAACAGAGAATAAAAAACATATGATTTCCCAAATGAACAATTTACTAGATGAACTGAAGAAGACGTAATCACTGTTGAGACCAGAATTTTTGGCTTAAAATATCAATGGAAAGAAACATCTCAAAGCACAGGAAAAAAATAATTTGGTAAGTTAGGGACAAAGAGCTCAATATGAAAATGTGGAAATAATATGAAGAGGCAATTCACAGAGGAACAAACCCAAATGGTGTATAAGCATATGAAAAGACACTCAAACTAATTAGTAGGCAAAAATGCAAATTAAAGTAACATTGAACAAATATTTTATATCCATAAGGCAGGCTATTTGAAAAATTGAGAAAATACCTACTAACAGATGAAGAATCAGAGATCATTTATCTCATATATAACTTGCAGTAACGTAAATAGTTACAGCAGTTTTGTGAGCAAAGTGATGACTTTTTAGTAAAAAATAAAATATATATATATAGACTCTGATCCATAATTCCCACTTCTGAAAATTGATCTCATGGGATTAATTCTACAGAAAAAATATATGCATAAAGTTATGCACAGCATCATTGCTTAGAGAAGAAGTAAAAAGGAAACAACATGAATACCCCACAATCTATCAATATTCCAGTGAGTTATGATACACTTATAAAAGGAAATAATGTGTAGCCAAGAAAAAATAAATTTGAATTATATATGGAGGAAATACTTTTATAAAAATACGTCTATAGAACTTGACTTCATGACACATAAAATGAATAAGTAACCATATATTACAATGATATTTTAAACAATTATAATTAAGTATTTATTATTATGAGTGAAGAATTTTTAATTTTTAATTAATTCATTTTATCTTCCAAAAATTCCTATAGCACATTTGGGTAGACTGAGGTGCTTTAAGGTTTAGTAACTTACTCAATATTATATAGGAAGCAGCATTTCTATGCAAAAAGACATTGTTCATTTTCCTAATTTAAATCTAAGTTAAAGAAAAGTTTCTTATTTAATTTACTTTTTGATATTAACCTAGTTAGACATTTGAAATGTGAAAATATTGTACTCAACTAGCACAGATAGGATCAGCATCTTAAAGGCCGGGCAGTGGATCAGAAAGTCATTATAAACTAAAGGATGATCCAAAGACCATGTGACAGTTGTTCCCTGTTAATTCATCGGTATTTACAGAGAAAAGTAAAAGGTAGGTGTGGACTATTTGAATTTTATATGTTGTTGAGTTTTCATACTTCTGGTAATTAACCTCAGATAGCCTAATATGAAATTAATGGAATCCAAACAATATACATACTTTTTAATTTAGGCAGTTTTGCATTTTTATTTGTCACAGACATTTGACAAATTGTTTTATCTCTTGGGACCTATATTATTCATAAACAAAAGAGTTTGGTCATAGTGCTTAGTACATATTGTATATCAAAAGGGAACAATTGATAATTATTTTCTATAATGTCACTTAAATTAAATGTGTTTAATATTTTAAGCATAACTGTAGAAGCTTTATATTTTACAGACTATAACTGGTTTAAAAAACGATTGTGACAATATTGCAAATGATGCAGAGAGAAATATGATGTTAGAGAAATATATACATATATATACATGCAAACGTTAATGTTGAAATGGAAAATAAAGAAGTAACTGTGCAGAATACATGGTAACATCAGCATAGTCAAATTTCTGTATGAATACAAGTGTAACTATATCTTTTATTTTGTGGTTTAACAGAAATGAGAATTCAGTTAGATTAATAAATCGGTAAATGTCAAGCCAGAAATTCCAGGCAAAACCTTTATCTCGGTGAATTCCACAGTATGAACACATGAACTGCAGGATGTGTAGTTCACAGATGAACTACATGATGATGAAAAGTCTTCAATCCATAAAAATTAAACATTTAAAATTTATTCGTTTCCAAATTGTTCCAGAAATTGTGCCTTTCTTGTAGGAAACAAAGAAATGTTCCGGAGATGATGATTAACATTTGGACTTCTATGAAATATGTTAACACACCAAATATAAGGTCCTTTTCTAGCCATAGCATTTAACAAGAGTCTGGGAATAGTTTGGTAAACTTATGATTATTATGATGAAAGCATTCGGTTGATTTTCCTACTGTCCTACAGGCAGATTTTGGAGCTATCCAGTCATCTTGAGGACTTCTGCACAGCTCTTACTGTTTTGGAATTTCTGTTCCCTTCTATTCTATTCTATTTCAAACTAGTTTTTAAAAATCAATCTAGAACATGGATGTGTCATATTTTGATTATATTGTATATGTGGGCCATATTTTATTTTGAGGGACTGCTGGCAATTTCTGCCAGCGAGCATACAGAATCACCCTTACTGTGTTTCATGCTAATTATTCTTGGCCAAGCAGTCTACTACCTGTCCAGTGTCACTCTCTCAGGTTTCTGTAAGTAGTTGTTTAAAAAACTATTGTGTTTATTTATAAATGCAAAGGGAAGGCACATTCCACAAATTACTGGTAAATGGTCCAACCTACTAGAAAAAGACTTCATTATTTCAGTGTCGTTAAGTTACAGAAAAGCATCTAAATTAATCACTGATCTCATTTATTATTTATATGCAAGGGCAAATTTATCCTTCAAGGAAAGCAACGTGTCACAATTTAAGACTTGTTTGATGATTTTATTCCTTATTTTTAAAATGTTGGATCACTTGTACATGTGTACTAAGTTTCTCTAGCCTCTTTCAGAATTCACTTTTACTTTATTTCCTTTTACTTTTAAGTATCAACTTTCAATACTGTCCTCAACTCATTCTGTCCTATTTTTCCAGAAGGGGAAAAAAACCAAAAAACAAAACTCTTAAAAGAACTTACTTCCTTTGTGTGGTTTTCTAATATTTCTTCTCCAATTAGAAAGATTCATATCACTTATTTTTTTGGAGGAAAAAAAATGCCTGGCTAGAGAACAGATGGTGCGGCTAGTAACCAAGATTAAGGGGTTTATTCACAAAGCATTTGTGAGGCACTTCTGCATGCTTTTTCTAACTTTTTGGCATTTTGCCTCCAATTTGCATAGCAGCAGTTCAGATGTAGTAGAAAGTCCTGTGTGACATTATCATTTGTTAAAACTTATGTAAAAGAAATCCAAGTTCATTAGTTGAAAAAGAATCAACAATTCAGGGAGAAAAAGTTAAAAGTTATTAACTATTATAAAGCCATTAACTCTACAAAGACAGCCTCCTACTCAGAGGAGATGAAATTTATCCCCCCAAATATTTACATTTATCTTTATTTTTAGTTGGTGAGGATTCATGTGACAAGTTCTCTGACCTGTGACATTATTTTTATTCACTAGAGTTGACTCTTTGGAAATTGCTTCCCTAACTCAGGATATTGAACTTAATTTTAAACTTCTCTAAAGAGAAGGAGTGGGGGAAATAAAAGAGATGAGATGTGTGGTTAAGCACCTGACAAAGAGAGTCGGGTTCAAATGAAGGCTGAAAAAGTCACTATAAATCCCTCCAGACCAAATAATCTGTGGCATGACCACCATGTACTTTGTAGTTTCATGTATGTAATTTTTTAACTCGCTTCTCAACATTTGAGTTTACACGTTCAACATAAAGACTAATTAAGTATAACTAACTTTGTATGTTAACTGGATTCCTCATAGCCTCTATCAATGTCAGACAATGCTAATTACTTAACAAGTTACTTTATTTTATACAATTACCAACATTGTCCTTCAAAAAAATCAGAATCCTTGCTTCATTTTTTAAACATTTTTTGAAGAATAGTTGATTTATGATATTATATTAGTAACATCTCTCCATTTCTCCCATCCCCACCCCCTAGTAACTACCATTCTAGTCTATGTTTCTATGAGTTTGGCTTTTTTATATTCCACATATAAGTTCTAATATACTTTGTTTTTCTCGGTGTAACTTATTTCACTTAGCATAGTGCCCTCAAGGTGCATCCATGTTGTCTCAAACAACAAGATTTTTTCTTTCTCATGTATAAATAATATTTCAGTGTGTATGTGTGTGTGTATATTATGAAGATGTAGTGTTTATACACCACATCTTCTTTATTCTTTCATCTGTTGATATACTCTGTTTTAAAAATGCAAGTCAGGTGGATGCAAATGGAGAGTATAAAAAGAATTGATCTCCTGTCCTTCCAATCTCTACTTCCAGTCATCATCATAGATTTAGCCAAAAACAGAATTTTTAGAAATATTTAAGGTTTAGCATAGCCAAAATACTGAAAGAGGATTTTTAATGGTTTTTTAAAAATCTGTATGTGTGTATAAAACCTTACCAACAGTAACTGAAGTGATAAATTTTTGAGAAAACTCTGAAATATAATCCATAACATAACCCTATTACTTCACCTTCTCTGGTTCTAAGCAGTCTTGATGTTCTCCTCCATCTACTCAAATATCCAAGAGGTTCTTAATATATCTGTGAGCAAGCTTATCTGCTTTATATTTTATACATTTTAAATTTTATTTATTTTTTATTTATTTGTACATTATATTATATATAAAATCTGCAGATTTTAGAGTGTGAAACTTCACCTAGTTGCAATTCTGTATGCTTTAGGTTAATTACCATTTGTTTCAGAAATAATACTTGAATTTTCATAATGTATCTTCAACTATTCTAGGCACACTGTGAAGATGAATAACACATGGTACCTGGCTTTAAGCTTCTCAATTATTAGAAGAGATAAACACACAAGTAAGTGAGTTCATAAAGAAACAAATGGGTTAGGGATATATATGAGTTAGCATTGGTTAAATCCTATGGAAATACAGTGGGGAGATAATTCGAAGTGGATGAATAAAATATTTTTATTATGAAAATAATATTTCTGTATATCTTTCAGAAATTCATTAACGCTTGGCTCTTAAAAATAAGTGTTTTATTTTATTTAAAATGTGTAATGCCTGAGCAATTATTTTTTCCTCTCAGTTTGCCATTCCAAAGAAGTCAGGCAGTCCTAATTTCAGAGTCATGAATATAGAATCATCACTTAACAAGTTGTAATTTTTTTTAGTTGTAATCAAGAGAAAGCAATGTGCTTTTATAGATCAGTTCTGAAAAGCTAAATGTATGTTATAATAGTTAGAATCCTAAGAAGTAAAAGACGGTGTTATAATCTTCCAAAAAAGCAAGGAATATCAATTAGTTTAGATGTGTATTTAAATCAGAAAGTTCTTTACTGTGATCAAAATCAACAGAGAAAAGGGACTTGCTGGAAGATAAACAGCAGTATTTGATATAATGTAATAACCAAAAGTTGGTCCATAATTTTGATGTCTATAAAATTGAATATAAAATTATTTCTATTTATGCCACATTGGATCAAAGTTTTAAATATCAAACTTTATGTGATAAGCAAAAAACAGTTTACATATGACTTTTTTATTATAAAACAAAACATTCATCTGAAATGCCTAAATCTTTGATGCTATCAATCCAAAGAAACATACATGAACCAGATTATGCTCTCCCAGCCTGCCCTCTGGTTTTCTACTAGGCTCTGTGGGTAGCTGAATTTAATTTTTGGAGATACTAATGTATTATTCCAAAGCACAGGTTTAGTGTTGCAGCATTCTTCAGTTCCCTGCTGAAGCTAATGCCTTATTTGTGACTGGAGAATATTTATATCCCATGAAAATCTGGGTCAATAAATATTAGAGAATTAAGAGCATTTACCTCTGAAAATAAGTACCAAATCCTAGGTACTTAGCTTTCCCAAAGTCTTAATATTATTTTATTATTTCCCCTCTCGTTCTCTCTGCTATAACCGAGGACATAGGCAAGGTACATCATAACTTGCCTTGCCCCCAGTTTAATGGGAAAATCAATAAATACCAGTAAGTTTAAGAATATTAGATACAACCACTGTCTTTGATAGAGTTCTTTAACTGAGACTCTACAACAAAAAATGATTGAATATTAATATAAATCTCAAAAATTAGGATCCATCTGACCAAATTAAACATAAATATTTCTTGGATTATAATTTCTGAATGAACTGGCTGGAGATATTAAGGCAAATGCAAATTGATTTTCTCTCTTCACAATCTATTGTCCTTCCCTGATTTGCTGCATGAAAAAAAAATACAACTTTTCAGCTCTTAAAATATTTCTAACTTGTTGCAATGATGAAGATATTACCCTGTCTCCCCTTTTTTTCCTGTCTTTCCTTTCCCAACATGTAAAGATGAAGTCACTAATTTCATTATCTGAAAATTAGGCTCTATACCAGGAAAAACAAAAAGAATCTAAGTAACAAGACACATTCACAGAGGTATAGAGGAAATTGAGGAGGAATACTGTGAGATCCAAACAGATGCTTTAAAAATTCTTAAAGAACTCCTTGGTCACGATCCACACTTCTGGCAGTGACTTCCTCCATGAGACGCACCACAGAGTCCACCTATGTGTTCTGTGCAGGTGCTGGTGATCAGAAAACTGATGCTATATTCTTCCACTGTTTTTCCTCAAAAGATGAAGAAGTTCCCTGCCAGCATTATCATACAACTGCTTTCTGGTCAGTCTTTGTATTCATTAAGCATCAGGGATCACTGCTGACACTTGAATTGCTTCCCAAGTATAACCAACCCCTCCCTTCCAGGGCTGCAGTTCTCAGCAGGATACTGTTGTGACGTCTATTTTCTTAGAATTTAATTCCCCTGTATAGCAGTCCAGCAGACAGTGGGCTGATAAATCCTGGGTATAAGCTTCACTGATAATTGCTAACACCTACCAGCTAGTACATTGCTGTCAATTTGGCTATTTCTTCTTAAGCTCCCCAGTTCCACTTTATGCTTGAGGCTAGTGTGGTTTTTGAAGACTGAGCAAAATACAGACAGTGCTTCTATCATCTTCTCCTCAGCCAAGGTCAGTTGCAGCTTTATCCTGGGGTTATTTAGATACCTGACTTAAATCTTGCCTTCCTCTCAAACTGTTACATGGCACCTTAATAATATGTCTAATTTTCAATTTATGAGAGAAGAATGTACCACTGTAGCTATCACTACCAAGATTTTCTTGGCCTTTACAATGGCTTCATATTTGTATAAACATTTTTTTATATATTTTCCATGGTGCTTTTATGATCTCTATGGTTTTCTTCTCTTTACTCCACTCTTCCTTCCTCCTTCTCTTATTGAGTAGTGAACATTCTACACATTGATTTCTATTCTCATTCTCTGGAATCACACATTTCTTTATTCTATGAAAGGGCCACAAAACACATTCTGTAAAGGGCCAGACAGTAAATATTTTAAATTCTACAGACCATCCCATATGGTCTCTGTCACTCCTATTCAACGTTGCCTTTGTTGTGCAAGATCAGCTGCAGAGACTATGTAAATGGATGGGCATGGCTGTGTTCCAATAAAACTTTATTTACAAAGATAGATGGCAAGCTTTATCTTGCTGACCCCCCTCTATATCATTTGGCCTTCCATTTAAGGCCAAAAATAAATAAATAAATAACTACAGTCTCAGGATACTTTATTACTTTGGAGAAGACGCTACTAGAAAACAAGTCGATTTTTCCCCAAGGAACAAAATTCTCTTTTTCACTTAAACTTTTTGGATTCTCCATTAAAAAAATAAACAAACAATAACAATAACAGCAATAAAAATGTAAGTATATGACAAGGATTAAAACAATCATAATGAAAGCTTGATTGAAGTCCAGAAATGACCTAGAGATCGCATACAATGTGAAAAAATACATGTGACATCTTGTTGTTCAATTGGAGATAGCCTAAATCTACTAAACAGTTGCTTTGATAAACCAGTTCTCTAATTGAATGATCTTTGCCTTTTGAAATTTTGATTTAAGCATGAAAATGCTCTTCTATCCTGCCATATACTAATTTTCTTAATTTCTTTGTTTGCCTAACTACTACGTTGCTGACTTCTATTTTTTGCATCATCATCACTCTAACATTTATGTAGCAGCAAAGTCTAAGACCTAAAGAGTTTTTGAATTGCTCTCTAGGTAAAAAGTGAGCACAGGTGAATGTGACAGGGGGAAAAACAAACAAAAGAAAAAAACTTCACTTCACATTCTGAAATTAATCCTCCCCCCACAAAAATGGAAATATGATAAAGAATAATTGTCATGCTTGGAGTTATGCTGAAAATTTACGGAAGCTCTCTATCCTCCTCATACTTGCTATTCAATTTAGTGTATAGACAAATACTAAGATTGCTGCCAACTTAAGAAAGGTAGGGAATAGTTTAATTTATGGTTAACATCTGTACTGATTGGTGTTTATGCTAAATTTTACATCCCAAGTGCCTTATACATAGTAGCGTTTAGTAAGTAGTAGTTGAAATAATAAGTGAACAACTTGATGGATTATTTTTATTAAATATGCATCTCCCCTGATGTTGTAATTTGTGATTGTGTAGTATAATTTGAAGAATGTTGCTGACTTTCTCTACCGTTTATAAAGATATACTGCATAAAGGAAAACAATGATGCCATCCTCCCCTCTACATAACTTACATGTCCAATTATTAGTGGACAGGTTGCTCTTTTGAGTGTTATTTTAAAAGAACTAAGAGCACTGTCTCCAAAGTTCACCAACAAATTGCACAGATACTGTCCAGGGGTAGAGAGACTTTTAGATTGTTATTTTGTATCCAAATGATCATGTATCATTATATCTAAAAGTAATGCAAAAACCCTTAAAAGATAGAAATCTTGAGTTGAACAGAGGTATGTTTTAGTCCAGGTATACAAAAGAAAGCAGCAGTGACAGGTCCTGGGTAGTGACTGTATCCAGAGCAATTTAAGATTGAGGCGAGTAGATGAAAATTACAGAGAAGTACTGAAGTCTTTCCACTATACAAAATTTCTTCTGGTTTGACAAATAGTTTTACCCAATATAATTAATTTTAATTATTATTAGAAAAACCTTGAAGAATTTTAAGTATACTCCAATGTACACATACATAAGGTCAGGAAATCACTAACTTAGTTCTATTCTTAACTTATTTGTGCTTCAAAGTTCTGGATGTTCTTAAAAAAAAGATCTTGATATTTTGTCTGAAGGCTAGCAATTTTTAAGACGAAATTTAGTATTCTAACAAGACATTTGTCTTTGTTTAAGGTCATCCTTACAACTTTGAAGAGAGAACATGCTGACAATTTATGAAGCAAATGTCGTCTAACTACCCATCGAATAGGGCAAACTTACATTACCTGTCAAAGCTACACTGAGAAATTGCAGGAAAAAGTAACTGCACAGAGAATGTATCTATAGTCTTGTCATTTTTTCCTCTATGTTGAATATGCCAGTAGAGAGTTAGAATCAGATTACTTTTCTGAATAGAAAATTAATAATGAAGACTAACAAAGATGTGAAGGTCACTATTTCAATTTAAAAAAAAGAACACAGTCTTCAGGCATACTGATTTCTTTCATTAATCACAAAATACAATGGGAAAAATATACAGAGAAGCAGAGTTTAAGTACAGTACAAGGAAGAATATTACAAGTGTCTGAAATGGTACCTATATTTCTGTGAACGATCAATAAATACATAGCATTCAATTGAATAGCTGAATCTATTCAAAAATTGAATGGGCTTTCTTGAGTGTTAATGAGGTTTCTTATTACTAAAGTGTCTTCTTATTACTGGAGGTATTAAAGGAAGTTCTAGGTGACTGTCATTAAGATATGAAATATAAAGAATTCTTTTCATTGAGTTTGAATTTGGACTAGAGTGCCTACTCAATCTTTTCCTACTCTATGACTTCATAGTTTTAGTAGAGCTCAATAATTATGAATACATATAATCAGATAAAATATTATAGCCTTAATATATATATTCATGTAACTTTCATGTTTCAGTGGATAGTAAAGAATAGGTAATTCTGGTTGCTTACAGATAATCAAGAGCTACTATATATGAATCAAAAACTCTTTGAATTAAATGAGTCCTTTGAAAGCATCAATTCTAATTCTGTAATTTTGTGATGAAGGAATTGAATTCAGATGTGTGCCATATTCAGATCCCCCTATATAAGGAAGTTAGGAATTTATTACTGCCTCCTGCTTCAGTCCTCTTTCTTTTATTAGTATTTTTCTAATGTATCTAATATATTTTTATTACCTCCCCTTGACTCTATATTTGAAACTTCTGCATGAATAAATCTTTACTGGAAACTGTATTTTCCTTTTAAAACATATGCCATCAGAAATGTATTTTTATTTTAATGAAAATATGGTAAAAGGCAATGATTAATTAATAAGTATTATTACTTAAAAGTTATAAGAATAGAAAGCTAATAATCAATTAATGGCCTTGACCTTCAGTGGCTCAAGAGGCAGACTTGCAGACTAACAGTGTCTGGATTCTGCAATGCAGCAGGAATTAAAAACATCTAGTGATTACATGGCAATGGGAGGAAATTTTTAGCATCCATTAAAATCAGGAGTGTCAAACGAAGTCTAATAACTCAGTGGATATTGTGATTAAAGCACAACAGATTGCAGTTCCTCAAAGTCAAAATGTAAAAGGGGGAGGAAATATTAGCGCCAGGTTAAATTATGCTCATTGAGTATCTAGTTATGGAGGCGGCCAGACCAAACACAGGTGGTATTTCTGATGTCTATTGCTTAATTTAAACCATGCAAGTTTTAGGTCAACTATGTATCTAATAAGGTTTCACAAAAACTTATTGACGTTTATTATAGGGGAAAGAGGCATTTCAAAGTTGTAACAGTTTGAAACTGGCTCAACTGCTTGGTCCCACCTGTGGCTTTTCTGGTTTCCACACTGCCTTTAGAATAGAATATATTACACATGTGCTCTGATGATGTCTTAACTCTCTCAGGAAGGCTTCTCCCTCAGAACAGTCTGTTGTTGTTGCTGTTGTTTCAGAGAATTCTGTCTCTGTCTGTCTCTCTCTCTCTTTGGTTAACTGGTATATGCGACCCAGAGGTGTGTGCTGCTAACGCTCATGGGGCTGCCCTTGACCAAGGGGGACTGAAAGTAAATACATACATAAACACATACTATCCCTCTGTGCATACCAGAGCCTTCGTGACTGAGCCCTGGGGCTCATAATAAGGGCCAACTTGGGGAAATGCATTTTTCCTTCCTTTTTGATTCCCCTGTCTCTCATTCCTAGTCCCTGATGTCACTACCCAAATAAACTACCTTTAACCCTGTTTATCAGGGTGTACTTTTAGGGATCTCAGCCTAAGACATCCAAGATTGAGTCCTCACTTATCAGTGTGGTTGCGTAGATCTGAGTTAGCTGGAGCCCTTATGCTCATCACCTACTGTTGGAATCACGCTCAACTGTTCATCAGTGTGTTGTGGAGGTATTACCATCTTTTAAAGTGAACCATTATGTGAAAAGATTTGAAAACAGTGCAATATGGTATAAATGTGTGATGGCTTGCTTTTGATTACAAAGCTCATAAAGCTTACAAAGAACTGACTAACAATGCAATTGATACAATTTTACTTTTGAATACCAGGTTATTACTTTATCTAATTAAATTACTAATTTAGACGGTGATATGGCTAACAGAGTAGACAAAAGGAAATTGTCTAAAGAGCAGAGAGGAGCATAATGACAAAGTGTGAACATGAATAAGGTGACAAGTCACAAGCTAACTCTGAAACATTTTGGATTTTGGCAGAAGTGTGATTTATTACCTAGCATGTAGAAGAACTGGAAGGTTGTTTTTGAATTGTATTTTAAAATAGTAAAATGAAAATACCTTAATTGTGGGAAAAGAGCCAAACCATGTGGCATAACCACATTATACCCTGCTACCCAGCTATCACTATTTTTATGGATTCCTTATGGCTTGAAAAGTGACTCTCGAACACTTTAAAACCACTACTGACACTCCTTAAAGTGATATCTTCTTATAATGTACATGAATTTCTATGAAATTTGATCTTCCAACTTACGAGCTGTAGGACGATACCCATTACTCCATGAAAGGGCAATGCTCTCACATAATTAACAGGTGTACACAGAGATAATTAACGCTTCTGCACTTACTACTAGACTTTAACTAAATATTATTAAAATAGAAGTCTTTGGTAAAAGATTAAAAGAAACACCATATATATGAGAAGCAGTAGTTATAATTTCATTCCTAGTATTTTTATAAATAAATTTATGCATATTCATTTTAGGCTTCCCTTTTCCCTATTCCATTTTTAAGATGTTAGAACATAATACATGTGAATCACGTTTCCATTAAAAAAGAAAAAAAAAGGAGAATTTTTCATTACAGTCAAAATCTGGCATCATATGACTATCATTTTAGAAATTCAGCCAAAGCTTCCACCGTTCATTCCACTATCTCTATAATGGGTATATATGTATCTGTTTATTTATAATTACATGTGGAGATATATACATACACACACATAGCATATGTAACACAAATGCACGTATAATGCATATAATACATGTGTGTTTAATATATAAATATATGTTTATTTCTAAATTGTATGTTGTAAAATTTTTGTACATTTTAAAGAAAATGTTTAAAAACCTTAAAAAAAGGGGCAAATATTTTCTTCCTACAACAGAAGGGATGGTCTTGTGCATCCCTTGACAACCCCTGCTAAGGTAGGGGTTTCTTTGTCCTTTTACATGGGCTGTGGATGGAATATAGAACCCTGGGGTGCTGCATGAGGGACTGACAAACATTTTCTGTAAAGAAAAAAAGAGTAAATATTCAGGCTTTTCAGGCCATACTGATTCTTTTTCAACTACTCACCCTCTGTTGCTGTCGCGTGAAATTAGCCATAGACAGTGCTTAAATAAATTAATGTACCTGTGTTCCAATAACACTTTATTTGTAGACACTCAAATTCAAATTTCACTTAATTTTCACATGTCAAAACACTACTCTTTGAATTTTTTCACCTTTTAAAAATGTAAAAACCATTTTGGCTTACAGGCCATGAAAAACTTGGTGGCAGACCAGATTTGGCCCATGGGCCATAGTGTGCTGGGCCCCATACAATATGAGAAAGAGAGAAAAAAAAAGATTGAGAGACAGAGTGAGAGAATGCAGAATCTAGGGATAAACACTGTATTTATTTTTATCACAATTGCATTCTTAGTGCATTCCTGTAGCCCAAAGCAGTGCCTCACATGTAATAAACATATAGTGATGTATTGAATAAAAGAGTATAATAATTTTTTTATTGTTGATCAGGACAGTTATTCTAAGGCACTGGGGGAAAAAAGCAATTATTAAATTAGAAAAAAAAAAAGTGTGTCCAGTTGCTTACAGTAATAAATTATTAATAAGAAAACAAACCACTGAAGATAGTTAATTATAACTTAAAGTTTTAAAATCAAAACCTTATATTGCTTTAAGTTGTCTACTTTAGCATATAATTTCTAAGAAGTCTTTCATACAAAATTAAAAACACTTGTTGCCATATTTAATATTATTCTAAGTAAATTTTAAAATAAAAACATTTTTAATTTAGCATCTTTTAATTTTTGGCTAATTTAGTAAAAGAAAAAACTCTTTGTTTTGCATTGTTTTCATTTTACTCTGTTATACCTATCTGCCATCATTTATGTTTTCATTCTGATATTTTTTATCTAATTTTCTCAATAGTCTTTTTTGAGGAAAACTAACCCAAGCTGGTTGCAATATACTATATCTCAGTACAAAGATATAAATATTAACAAACTCTTCATGTTAAACTGCCATATAGTTTCAGTTTTTTGTTTTATATTGTATTTTTTTTCTCAGAAACATTCTTTTTTTAATGTGCTACTTAAATTCATTCTCAAATATTTCTTCATAGTATTTATTCCTAGCAAGCTTTTCTTTAGCATCTCTTTTTGCTTCTTTTAGTGTTTTGTTTTGTTTTATTTTAACTTCTTGGTTTCTCTTTTTGTTGTTTTTTGCTTTTGGTACCATAAAGTATGATAACAAGTAAGCAATGTGAAATGCTCCACCACATTCAAATGCTAGCATGCTCAATCTCCTTTACTTTCTTCCTTAAATTTAATTAAAATCATCTCAAGGAGCCATTGGCCAGAGTAGCAGAAAGTCTGATACCTCTTTCTTTAATACCACATCAACCCGCATTTCCAATTTCTAATATATGTAATCAATAGTTCATTTCTAAATGATCTATGCCGTCTGAAAGATGTCTACTCAGCTTCTGTATACAAGCAATGAGAGCTAAGGTTTTTAATCAGCCCATGGCTGCTCTGATATCCAGCTGTCACAATGTGATGCTACCCAGCACTGATCTTCCATAGCCCGAATGCTACAAAGTTCTGAGGCAGCTCTGCCTTGCTTGATCTGATCCAACAGAGGCCAGAGTTTATCTTTCACATGACATTGATTCGGATGTCAATTCCTCTGTGTCAGGTTTGACCCAGAAGTCCCCTGAGTTCCCACAGAGGTATTCCTCAAGGTTCTAGTTTTCTCAAATAAGTAATTCTCCAAGTTGTTTGCGATATAAGAAGTGTGAACAGGTTTGTTTAGCTGTTTACTGTGAACATTTGCAACTGTTACTGTTTTCACAAGCTTAATTATCTAACCAGGAATTGAGGAGTTTATTTTCCTTACTATGAAACTGAAAGAACCCCTCCTATGTCCTGTCCCAAAGTGGGAGGGATTAACTGACTTCTTCATGGGGTCAAATACTATCAAAAATTCTAAAAAATGTAAAAGAGAAAGTTTCTAGCACTTCTTTACTATGATCACAAAAAAATAAAACAGGACATGAAGCATAACATAAATACATTCAGTGTGAGAGACTTTTCACTAAAGTTGACATTATTATTTTTTGTTAATAAGTCATGACTGCAATTCCTAAGAGTAATGTGGTGGTATTTCCCATTAGACTTTAGATCATTCATATTTAAAAATTAAATGTGATACATTCTAAAAAGAGGTATCAAGTGGATTTTACAAAACTGTAGGAATAAAATTCTTTATGGTAGAAATGCCTACAGCATTATAGTGAGAATTACTAAGAAAATAGCCTCTATTTTCAGAAGTTTATCTTGTGACAACTGCAGAAATGAGATATTCAATAAACATTCAATACAGTCACAGGAAGTCTTAATCTAATTATATGACTTTTACTTTAAGATACATTTATTTAAATATGCTGTCAAATAAGTCATTAAAATAATTACTTATGGAGTTTTAATTCAAATTCATAGGTTTCATGCATCTCTGTGCATGTTTATTCAAATTATAAGTTTCATGCATTTTTGTTCTTATTTATATTAAACACCTATTTGGCATATGATAAAAATTAATTCTCATTCAATAACATCCATTTTTAAAAACTCTTCTTTGAGATGAATCTACATACAGAAAAGTACACATGCGTAAGTGTAGAGCCCAATGTATTTTCCTAAAATGAGGATATCTGTGTAACCACATTCACATTAAGAAACATTAGTTGCATCTCAGAAGGTCTCATGTCCCCTTCTACCCAATAACCCACTTCCAACTGAAGAGATTCACTTTTGTAACTCCTAATCAACAAATTAGTTTCGACTGTTTGGTACTTTATGTAAATGGAATCATATCGTTCATTCTCTTAAGTTTGACTCCTTTCACTCAATTTTATGTTTATGAGATCTATTCCCATTACTTCATGTGATTATATATCATTTATCTTCATTGCTGCCTAGTATTCCAGTTTCTCAATATGCCATATTTATCCATTCTCCTAATCACAGTACAGGGTTAGTGGAGCATTTGAAGTTATTACTCATTGTGCTGTTATATGAATATTTAATACATGTCTTTCGGTGAACACACACATAAGCATTCCTATTAGGCATAAGCCTAGGAATAGATTGCTAGGTCATATGGTGTACACATACTAATGTTTAGCAGATATTGCCAAATACTTTTAGTTAGTGCTTATACTAATTTATACTCCCTCAAGCAGCACATAAAAGTTACGGTTGCCTCATTTATGATTTTCTATCTTTTTATTACTCTCAAGAGCATGCACTAGTATCAGGTTGTGGTTTTAATTTGCACGTCTCTAAAGATGAATGAAATTGACAATGTTTCATATGTTTATTGGACATTTGGAAATCTTTTATGAAGCATCTGTTCAAGTATTTCATTTTTTTTCCTGTTGGATTATCTCTTTGTTTTTGTTGATTTGTACTTCTTGATATAGTCTGGATGAGCCCCTTGAAGGATATTTGTATTATGAATATTTTCTCCTATTCCAAAGATTGCTTTTCTATTCTCTTAATGGTATCTTTTCTTAGATGTGAGTTAATTAACTTTAATAAAGTTTATTTTAACTTTTTTCTCTTGTCAGAAAATTTGTGTTTTTAACTCCTTTTGCTAACATTGAGAAATCTAACAATATCATCAATATATTTAGTTACTTTCTCCATCCTCCTATATATATAACCAACATCCTGAAACCTATAGCTCTTACCCCAATTGACTTCTTTCCTCACATGGGACTCAAGCCACAGGAGGACTCACTCTTTGCTTGCATCTATTTAATGCCTTTTGACAACATTGTGAAGGAAAAATGAAAGGAAGGAAAGAAAGAGGAGTCATACTTTGTTCTGGATAAATTTTAGAGGACAAGTCTAATTTTGCTTTAAGGCAAGAGCAATGACAAAAAATAAAAGGATAAAGAGACTGATGCAATTTATTTCTATTTCATGAAGAGGGGTAAGGTCTCTCCTTTGGTCTTTATTATATAATATTACTATTATTTGTGTTAAGGGGTGTCACAGGGAATACCACCAGTAACATTCTAATCTTGATTTTATTATATGTTACTAATGAGTATCACACAATTATCAGCCCCCACAGCACAATTTATTAAAAGAAAGAACATGTTGATGTCTTTTGTAGGTTTCCAAAATAGAGTTAGCAAACTGAAAATGATATATGGTTTACCATTATTTTCTTGCGTCCTCAAACTGTAAATAATTACTAATGCTCTATCTTGCAAAACCATCTTGTACTTTTTAAAATATCTTCCTTCTGTTGATTTCCACAATCATCATCTTTATTGCTGTTTTCAGAAATTTGAGTTATTAATTTTTTTAGATATTCTATTAAACACTGAATAGAGTATTAAACAGGTACTTCAGAAAGCTTTTACTCTGCTGAGGTTTTACATGGAATGTGAATGTTATTAGGTTAATATTACCTGTGCCATAAATTGGTATCAAAATGTACAGTGGTGTAAACATAACATGATTTTTTTCTGCAAAATAATTTCAAAGGTGAGTTTTCTTGGCCATCAGGAGGATGCACCTCCCTAAAATCACTTAAACTAAAAAAACTTCTTTAATCTTCAACTATGGCTTCAAAGTTCATCATGATAGATGCCACTGGGTCAGCCAGAAAGTGGATAGGTCATGTGGCACATGTGGGGGGTTTCTATGGGCCAGGCTTTAAGTGGCTCTCCTCATTTGTTCTGTTCCCATTCTGTTGTCTAGAACCCTGACACATGGCCCAATGAAACGGCAAGAGAAGCTAGGAAATGCAAGGTTGATGTATGCCCAGGGAAAAGGAGAAACAGATTCTAATGCATAGTTTAAAATAGCTGCCATAGCATTCTATTAAGTACATAAAAAGCAAACCTGCTCTGGTTGAAACTCAAAAGTGAGCCTATCCGTACCACCCAGTAGATACTGAATAGATACCCACTCAGCCCCTTAGAAAACAGAAAAAAAACAGCAACAGCAACAACAAGTCTTCTCCAAAAAAATCTAGGTTTTCATAGAATATTGTTTGGAAATTATGGCATAAAAATGCACATATTTACTCAGAAATCCAATTCTTGGAACTGTATACTGTAAAACTGAAAGCATATTTCAAAAACAATTGCATTACAAATGTACCCATTGAGTCAGCAATCTCATTTCTGGGACTCCGTACTATAGAAATACGAGTATATTTTAAAAACTGTTGCATTAAACATGTACTCACTGTCTCAGCAAATCAGTTCCTAGGATTCTATACCAAAAAATGAAAGAATATCATGTTGGAAAGCTCTATTCTCAGCAAGTTGTTCTTCAGAATGTTTTCTGAAGCATTGTTTGCAGTAGCAAAAGCAAAATAAAACAAAAATCGAACTAGACTGAAAGTGGAAACCCTTCAATAGGCAAGTAATAGGGGAAGAGATGCATAAATATTTTAGACTCATGAAATATTATGTGACTGTTCCTTAGAACTAATTCTAGTTGGATGATAGAAACTTCTGCCCTGTATTGATAGATGAGAAAAGCAAGATGCTGATCATTTTATGTAATATGAGCTCATTTTCCTAAGACGGTAAGAAAATACCCAATATTTCTAAGTGCAAAGGGCATGAGTGCGAGAGAGTTATAACCATGATGAGAAATACCATTTTGTTTAATCTTTTGAAGTTGTTACTTGTCATGGTTGGGGTCAGGTGAGTGCTAGAAGTAAGAAAACAAAAAGAGCACACAGTAATTTAACCCAGTTAATGACAGTATTAATGATATAATAGATGATATTTTCAGTGGGAACACTAGAGTATACACAAAATGGAATAACTGGACAGATACTCACACAATTATCACGATTTGTGAATTAGTGTGATATGACTGAAGATGGGCTTCACTTGTTACTTTTCTTTACTTTTATGTATTCTCTGATAAATGTAGAAATGTTCCTATAAAACTCTACTTACAGATTTTCTTTTCTTTTCATTTTTTTAACACCATCAATATAAACAATTCTAGTGAAAAAGAGCCAGAGATGAGATTCAGATTCAAATCTTCTAATTCCAATAATCCTTGAATAATTCATGTATTTTTCACTTGTTTAGAACAAAAAGTTCTGACACTTTCTACAGTAAATGTCCTTTTGAGCTCATCAAGTTCAGTTGGCAAGAACCTGATTATTAATATATGTTTGTGTATGTCTGTGTTTGATTGGTTCAAATAACTACAATTGTTCGCCTAAATGTAGGTGGCTATGCCACAGATCATATAGTTGCCCCAAATATGAGACATATATTTGAAGAGTATTTCAGATGTGCATTTTTAGTAATGGGTCATAATAATAACTATTGTACCAATATTCTATTTGCAGAAGCTTTTCAAAGAGCCTAATGGACCCTAGGGCAGATTTTAATTTCTCATTGGCAATACAAAGAGAATGGTGTGTATATTCTTTTACAATTATAAATAATTCAGATGAGTGTTCTTTTAAAGAAGATTTCTCACCATTTTTCCATTTGAATCTTTTTAGCAAGTTTCTGATGTGTTTTGGTTTCTTTTTACTTATTGTGCCCTGCATTGAAAAGAGGTATGTACAACAATCTCTAACAATTCTGTAATAGATTGTTATGCTTTGGAAATTCAACTGACTGTCAGAGAAGTCAATCTATCTATCTGTCTGCCTGCCTGCCTGCCTGCCTATCTATCTATCTATCTATCTATCTATCTATCTATCTATCTATCTATCTATCTATCTATCTATCTAACCATCTATTTCTAATTTTCCTAAACATAGCATAGTTCCTCTTTTAATCCAGGAATCTGATCAAGTCAGAGACGTTTTGATGATTGTGCCGAGTCCTAGAAAGAGATCATCTGGTGAAAATGTAAAGAGTGAAGGGTGATCTCAAAGAATTACCTAACTAAGTAAGACAGCATATGATATTTATCTCAGGAACCTGAGAGGAGGGATTTTTTTTCCCTGAAATTATCAGAGGAGATACAGATGCCTTATTATTGCTCCAGTGTATATAAATGTCATAAGAATATGTGTGAAAAAATTTCCCCATTGACAAAACTGGAATACATGGTGGAAGGGAGTCATTCCAAGATGGATAATTAAGTGCTCTTATTTTTTTCAGTTGTAGTCATAGTCTTGGTTGGAGAAAGTGCTCTAAATTTAGGTGCTCAGAACTATGTGAAATCTAGATAAAAGAGAACTCCATTAAACACAAAAATGAATTTCAAGAGTTTCCTGCATTTTGGTGGAAGGGCAATGACAAAACAGCATTATATTAGCAAAGGTGAGACTAATCTACCCCAGGCTGAGCATTCCAGCAGGAGTGGGACTACACACTTGTTCTCCTGCTGCAACCTCAGGCAGTGAAAAACACTAGGAGAGCAATATCAATTCAACTTCACTGACTCTGACCATGGAGACAACACAGAACATCATACATATAGAAGCAAAAGCTGCAATTCCAAATATTGTGGAAAAGACCTTCCCAAAGACCTACTGCCATGTCACATCAATGGCAAAAACAGAGCCATCACAATACGAAGTACAGCAAACAGAACAGGCATAAATATTACACAAATTTTTGTTCTAAACGTTTGCCATGATTTCTTATCAAGCCATTGCTGTTTCTTTGCTTGATAAAAAGGGAGTGCAAACATACTGTTTATGGTTTTGTAAGAATTAAATGAATTAACTCATGATATTTCTTTATATGCTGGGAGTTAAGAATAGCAGTAGGCAAAGACAATATACATGATATCTTGCCTGCACATATTTACATAAGGAGTGACAGGGCTTGGCTTGCTCAACCTGTAGACCCTTGGCCAAGAGCAGTGATTTGTTTCTATATCTACAGTGTTAGATCATCCTCTGACCTGCCCTCCCAAGGATGGCAAAATTGAAAAGTGGTAAAATAGATTTAAAAGAGAGGAAGGAGCTAAATTTCACTATAAGGTAGATTAAAATAATTCATTTGGGATTCAAACTTGTGTGACATTATCTATGTATTAAAATAAGGACTTAACCATTGTTAAATAAAATGGCTGACAAAGGGAAGAAAGAGATCAGCTTTCATTTGCAGTTTCTTTTATCCAGGTGCTAGTGGATATTTACATCAAAATCAATTAGCCATATTTTATTTATAGGGAAAGGTAAAGTAAAAACCATTCTTTTGAAATCTTTTATGTAACAAAACAAAAAATAGAAGAGTGAAGAAAAGGTGAAAAATTACAATGTAGGATAAAAATGAAAATACTCATAATTATTTTAAAACAAATATACAAGAATATGAGATGAAAATGAAATAATACAAATTTGAAACCTCACTAAAACACTCACCTTAAAAGGTCTGCTGTGTCACTCATAAATTGAATTAATTTTTAATATGTCCTTTTGTATCATTATAGACACAGTCCCTAAAACTGAGTATGGAGACAAATTAAGAGGAACTACTTTTAAAAGTAGATGCATATTGCAATTCCCATGTATTTTCATATTTATAATTGAGTTTTTTGTTGCATAAAAGAGTCCAAAAGATATATTTTAAATTCGGGATTATTTGCTAATATAATGAAGATATCTGTCATACGTATTGAAAATGGCTCCAATCAACTCAGTGACCCAGTACCTCCTTCCCAATCTATATGTCAGGTATATTTCGTTAGGTGGCTGTTAGCGTGACTTTGAACTAATACAAGAGACACTGAGAATGAGCAGCATTATTAATGACGGAGATGCAAGAGGGTGGATAAAGTATGAGGACTGACTTTATCCCATGCTCCCTATTAAATCACTGCTTGCATTATAACTGTGGAATCAGACTATTTTAAGACACTAAATAAATCCTTAAAGAAATGAAGGCATCACAAGGACTTTATTATTTCTTCCTCATCTCTCATACAGACTTTTTATTTTGAAAAGGAAAGCTGAATTATTCGTGATTTTTAAAAAAGACTTGAAATGTATTTTAGTTTTTTTTCTAGAACATGTGAATCTTATAAACGGAAAACGAGGCTGTAAAGACAAACTGATATCTGCACAGATAAGCTGTGCTCATTTTCTGACTTACGGAGGATCTAGGGTTCATACATAGTAATAAAACTTGCCCTACGGATTCAGCCTCTGCTAGAATGACCTCATTATATTTTATCCCCACAAAACAGAACCATCTCCTTGTTCTGATGTTAGTAAATCCCTTTTTTCCCTCAGGCTTGAAATATTGGTGTCATCAAGTACTCTTTCTCTTCTTTAACTCTAAACTTCATGAAATTACCACATTCTTCTGATTCTGTTCATTACAGTAGTTTAATCCATCTTTCCTTCCATTCTCACTATCATCATCCTGGACCAAACATTCTGCCATGATAGTGCATGTCACTTAAGAACAGAAACTCTGATTAATACCTCTCATTTCTCCCTCAGTCAAAGAGTACAAAATTTCAGTTATGCAAGAGGAATAGAATGTCCTAAAGATCTGCTGTACAGCACAGTGCCTACAGTTAATAACATTGTATCCTTAAAATCTGCTAAGAGGGTAGATCTTATGTTCAATGTTCTTATCACAAAAAAGTTATAATAAATAAAGATGGCAGGAGGAAAATTTTGGAGGTGATGGATATGTTCATGGAAAAGATTGTAGGGATGGTTTCACATATGTATACTTATTTCCAAACTCACCAAATTGTATGTATTAATTATGTACAGCTTTTTGTCATTAATCATTAATCAACAACAAAGTAATTTAAAAAAAAGAATGCAAACTCTGTGATTGTTAGGTTTAAATCTCTCCTTTACCACTCACAACAGACTCTGATATTCGGAAAATTCTTTACTAAGAGACTTTATTTTCTCATATTAGGAAAATAATAGTAGTTTTTAGCTACATCATAGGTTTCTTTAATATAATATACAGTTGACCTTTGAACAACAGAGGTTTGATCTATGGGGCTCATTCTACTCCGATATTTTTCAATAAATATGTACTATAATACTACATGATTGTGGTTGATTGAATCTGTGGATGTGGAACCAAAGATACAAAGGGCCAACTGTAAAGTTGGAGGAAGACTGTGTACTGCACGGGAGTGTGTGGAGGAGGGGTGCTGGTGCTCCTGACACCCACATTGTTCAACTGTACCTAATATAGTGTATGTAGTAGAAATTCACACATGCAAGATAAGCATAAGATAACTTGAAGATTGTCACACATACAGTGAGTTCCTAAGTATTAGTCACTATTATTGTTGTTACTGTTAGGTCCTAATTTGATTTTCTGGCTCCATTCTTTTTCAAAACCATACCATCAATTTGATCTTGTGAAACTATTACTTAAATTTGCCTTTATCCTAATGTGACACATAAATAAAATCATTTTTCCTTAATTTAGTTTTTAAAGGCCTCTGTATATCCAAAATCTATAATTCAACACTTTTTAATTTATTCAGTATTTGTTGACCAATCGCTGTGTAAAATTTTCTCAGGTTTGCAGAAGACCCAAAATATCTTCCACTGCTTCTTTTCAGTTTCTTTATATTATATCCAAACTCTTTTCTGACTCAGAATTCCTTCTACCTTTATATACTACTCAAATCCCACAGACCTATTAAAATCCAAACAAATAAAATGACCATCGTGTTTTCATGTTTTCAGGGAAACATGAGTCATTTCTTCATTCTAAGAATTCTTACACAAATCACACATCTCTGTATTACTGTTACTTAGGCATAAACCTTAACTGCCTTAAGACTACAAAGTCTAGACACAGGGCTCATTAATTTCTCTCGCATTGCCTTTAAAGAATCTATATTTATTTTCTTTCTAGAATTTTTAGCATTCTATAAATTCCTTGTTACCTGGTCCATTTGCTTTTTTCTGTTTCCTCCATGAGAATGTAAATTTTATAAGGATAAGAAACTTGGCTATAGAAAGCTCCCCTGTATTTTACTGATTCTAAACATAATGCCATTAAAAAAAATTAGTTGCTGAAATATAGTTATAAAGTCAATTGAAGATTTACTCATTTTTTATTGGATAAATAAAATAAATTGAAGATTTACTCATTTTTTATTGGATAAATAAAATAATTTGTGTCTGGGGAAGCTCAGGTCATTTTTTGGCACTGTCAAAGCCATGCATCAAAAATGTCTATCTTGTCCCTCACCTCTCATACCACCTGTGCATCTATATTTAGAGATTACTTAAATTCCTAGGGAAAGTTGCAGGTCTTTGGCAAATTTTACTACATATTCACTTAACTTTTTATACTTTTTGTTTTTAAATAATTTTAGATTTATAGTGAGCTGCAACTACAATAAAGAACCCTTATATCCCCTTCACTCAGTGTCCCCTACCCAGAATCACGGTACATTTATCAACAGTTAAGAATTTAACATTAATGCAATACTATTAACTAAACCAATGCCCCCACCAGGTTTTCCATTAATGTCTTTGTTCTGTTCTAGGCTTCAGTCCAGGATACCACATTGTATTTAGCCATTCTGTCTCAGTCTCCTCCCATCTGTGACAGTTTCTCAGTCTTTGCTAGTTTTTCATGACCTTGGCACTTTTGAAGAATATTAGTCATATATTTTGTAGAACACACATCAGTTAGGGTTATTCCAATGTTTTCTTATTGAACATTTAGGTTGGATGGGTTTTATAGATTTTGGGGAAGGATACATAAAGGTGAACAGAAAGCTATACTCTTATTAAACAGAATCAAATAACCCGTGCTTGAAATGAAAGCATTCCAGAGAAATAAAACGTACTACTTGGCGAAAACAGTGAAGCAGCTACCAAACCTGGCAACAGGATGGTAGTTTCAAGGCAGATGGCAGAAACAACAACTTGGCAACTCTAGTGGAGGTTTAACACACAGTACAGGGGCAAGATGAAAGGAAACAGCATAACAAAAATATTGTTTCAAAAATCCATTATCATTAGTTCTACAAAGAAATAATTTTGTAATAGCACAAGTTTCAAAGCACTGTAAACCTTTATGTATTTCATGAATATTTAAATAAAAAATTCACTAAAATCTTTCCACAAATATTTAATTTTGAATTTTTTTAGAAAATAAATGTTAAAATAAACTTCAACATATAGTAAAAATTATTTTGGTCACTTGTTAAATATTCCAATGAGTTGATGAGTTGCAAGTATTCAAGATAAACTAGTTTAACACTCATTTCAGCTGCACCAGTTTTCTCCATTTGTTTATATTCATTGGATGTCAAATAAGGAAAAGTCATACAATATTAACTTTGTATAAATTAGAATCAATTTCATAAAAAATGAAAAAGCATTATATTTAATTAAATATCTCATCATAAGGCTTCAAACTTAAAGACATGGTTCAGAGACCAATTTTCATGTAAATTTCCTTTTTTTAATAATAAACTAAAATTTATTTCCAAGAAAGGCACTTTCAAAGTAATACTTAAACAATAGTTTCTGAGTTATCTACCATTAAAAATTTGATACTCTCTAATGCATTTCTGTCTTTACTATTCAGATATGTATTTTCTTATTTTAACTATGATTTTTTTTTAGGAAGAATAGTTTGGACTTTCAATTAAAATGTAATTAATTTTATGGCCTCATAAATTTTCAGTATTGGGGTGTTAGCTCTTCAATAGTTTTCCATTCCAATAAAGTAAATTGCACTTATCCCAGAATATATATTTCAACATATAACTTTGTTATTCAATAATGAATTAACTATTTTAAAATTTTACATTTACACAATTTCAAACATTAAGCCTAGCATTGCAAAATAAGGAACTCTAACTCTACAAAACTTCGCCTACAAGGTGGAACAATAATCATACTTTCTACTTCAAATGACACTTCTACAGCTTCTGCTGTCTCAACTTAGGATTTTCATAAAAATTTTTAAAATAAAAGTTTTAAAACCAAAATTAGAATCTTTCATCGTTGTGAGTTCATTTACACATAAATAATTTAACTCCTGCTTTTCTTGCATATTTTAAAAGTTTGAATACATTATAGAGGTTTGTCTTTCAGTAGAGGTTTGTTGAGACCTAAGTTATCTCTAGCTGTTTTAAACTTTATCTTCCCCCAACTGAGCAACTAAAACATATTATAACATATGCACTAGTAATCATTATTGTTATATAATAATTTAAATAATTATATAGTGATTACCATTAAACATGGCATATGTATATAAATATGTGTATGAGCTAACTATTCATATCAAAGCTTTTTTTGATGCCCTCCTACGTGACAATTCTAACTTCTCCTTCAGAGGCTAATAGGTGTTTCATGAGAATATCATTTTATTCTTTATTTTTAATCCAATGGCCCTCTTTGCCTAGAATTTTAGTAACCATTAGAACGTGGGCAAAGTAAACACATAGAATAATTGTTCCAGGCCTTAGTAGCCATCTTATGAGATTAAAAAAAAAAAAAATCTGTGAATTCTGATTGCAATATTTTTGCTGTTGTTTCACTTAAAGTTATTTCAGCCACGAACATCAGCCATGAACAACTTACTGAAAGTGCCCTGAATAATAAAAGGTATGTTATTTCACAATAATAACTTCAGAGTACTTAATTTGAGGTAGTTTGTTAAAGAAGTTCTCCCGGTGTGGATTGGAGACACCTGGGTATCTCAGAAAAAAGTTCAGGTATCCTTGATATCAGAATGATTTTCATAATAACACCAAGATAATATTTGCTTAATTCACTCTTTCTCTCACAGTATACAGTGACATTTTACAGGGGCTACATTATGTGTGAAATTAGAACCAGACTGAATGCAAAAAAATACACAAGAATCCAGCTGTGTTCTATCAAGCAAAACATTGAAAAGATTTGCAAAAGTGCAAAGTAATGCTACCTCTCATACAAGTTTTTTACTTCGGAAAATATAGTTATAACATACATTATTCATGGTAACACATAATGGACATATTTTCATTTTTAAGTAAATTAATACATAGTATTTTTTAGTTTGTCATTTTTAAATCCTAATACAGTAAATATTGATAGCTATAGTTCACATAAACAAAAGCTTTTTGGAGTCTTTAATAATTTTTAAGACTATAAAGAAGGCTGTAAAGAAGTAACAAGTCTCTAGAATTTAAGAGCTGATGGCTTAATGATACAGATGTTTCATCTCCAGATGCTTTTCATCTTGCAGTTCTGTCATTATCTGTTAAAACTTTTTCCCCTACACTCTTTCCCCATAGTTAGAAAACTGCTAGAGTAATCCTAGGTATCACGTCGTTATGTGACGTAGAAAAGAGAGGCAACTACTCCCGAGTTCCTCCTTTTATGAGAGAGGAAAGTATTACTCATGACTCCCAATAGAATTTATCCCATGTCCCATTGGCTAGGAAATGATAAACATCCATGCTAAGCCATTCATTCTCAAAGGAAATGACATCACTCTGACGGCTGAGTCCAATTGCTATTCATGCCTGGGTAGAGGTGGAGAAAAAGACACTTGCTGGAATCCTTGGCCAAGTGGAGGGTAAATATTCAAAGTTAGTAGGGCCTCTTAACACAAGGCAGAATTTTATCTTGGGAATGGATTTGGATAAAGTGAATGTGTCATTTACACCTGTTGTGCTGAATTTATCTTCAAAAATCAGGCAGGTATTAAGCACTGTGTTATCTCATATGTGGCTCTGGCCACAGTCTGTGTCCAACTAATCATATTCTTGTTTTAATTTTTTAAAAATTTTTCTTTTTTCAACTAATCATATTCTGAGAGTCTTGAGATTTAAAGTTGAACCTTTAGAATTAGCATTATAAAATTAACTAGGGTAGTATATATAGCAGGCTAAGTGGCTAAACAATTTTTTAAAACAAACTAAGACTAAGTTTGGTTGTAGGCACCCAAATACCAAGAGGTAGAAAATTCAAAACAAAGGCCACAGATCTTAAAGAACTTTGAGTGTATTTATAATAGAATGATTTATCTCCTTTGAGAATTGCACATTTTTCTACCATATTAAAAATATTTATGTGAAAGTATGTGCAACTGTGAAACACTAAAAAAATAGTGGCATCTTATAATGCTTCTACTGTAGTTGCTGATTTATTTTTAATTATGCTTGTTGTTTTACTTTGGTTTGATAAAAGCAATGGACTAACAAGTGTTTTGACTACTAATTCTGGTCCTGTCCTATGACTCTCTTAATATAAATTTTTAAATCATTTTCTAATTTATAAACTAATGAGATTAAGAAAAAATAATATCTGAGATACCATGAGATGCTAAACTTTCTTCAACAGATACATTTTTTAATGTTTGCAAGAGTTATAATGATTTGAGTTGCTTAACCTGCTGATCCATTTTTTTCAGGAAGAGGTCTGAAGACTACATATGCTAAAGAAATACTGATATGTATGACAAGTTCACAGTCATTTAATTACTTTGTCTATTTTAGGTGGGCACACCCCTATGTAATAAATATTAAAAATGCTTGTAAGCATTTGACATTGTGCTGAAAAAGTTAGGGTCTCAGATTTAGTTATAGAATAAAGATTCTAAATAATCTATACTGCTACTGTAATGTACTTAAAATTTTTACAAAATTTAAATTAATCATATCACTTCAAATATATTTGCATATCTATTACCATATAACTTTTGAGCAAGAGTACTGATTTGCCTATTTTTAAGTAAATTATAGGTACTATAAGAGTTCTTTATTTATAGGTATTATACTTCTGTTTTATAGATCACATGAATATCATACCTAGACATTATGATATATTAGACTGAATATAAAACATTTGATATTATCTTCAAATTAAATACCAATTTCCATACTGGACAATATTTCAGAGGTACCTCCAAGTATAACTGTTTTGGTTCAATTTTTTGAATAATTTTGATTTATAATAACTTCAAACTAGTCTAAGGGTGGCATTACAAATGATTTCACCAGAAACAAGCAACACATCTGATTTAAAATAAAAATATTTCACATCCAACTTGTGTCCTTTCATAAGTAAGTACACAACCAGATAAATCAATTCTATAGTTGAATTGAAAAGCAGTTGTAAGAATTTAGTCAAATCAGCCAATTTGGTTGTATTAGTGAAATAATTTATGGTTTTTGCCTATAAATCTGAAGTTCCAACTTATGTTTTACTCTGTCCTCAAGCATCTCCCATGCAGAAATTGCTTTGCTGATGGCAAGTTAGTATTGCCCACATCTCCAGGGGAATTAATTCAGGGTGATGATGCATTACAGAAAAATTAAACTTAAATTTCAGTTGTCTCATAATAGTTTTTTTATAATCATCAGACAACCTAGTTAGTTAACACCACTAACATTTTCTCTTCTGAAAACCTAACAGGTGTTTGGTAGATTTTCTTCATCTGTTACAAATCAGCCCCTATCCCAACTGGACATGTTCCATTCAGTAGAGGACATATTTTATACTTGTAGATATCCTGCACCTGTTCAAACAGTATCATCTCCAAACCTGTCTTCTTAGTTGATGCTGGCTGTTCTCTTCTTGACACCTGGCCCATCCGATCCACATCATTGTCTCTATAGAAGAGATTTATTGTACAGAGACTACTGCACTTGTCTCAAATTATCTGTCTCTGTCTGGCACATCCTCAGACTTAGTGAAACTGTGGAGCGATGGGTTGACCTATGCTGAATCATACTTTTGCTTCATGACAAAATGATATATCAATTCTCTAAAATCTTCATCCAAGTAAATGGTAACTATGTTACCTTTACAAATATCCTTAAACTGAGGATTTCATACTTGAATTTTTCCAATTGTCAGAATATAATAAATTTTAAGAGTCAGAAGATTGAGAATCTGTTCATTATGTATGTTGGAAATAAGCTGACCTCACTGCCCTCAGTATACCTGTGATAGGGAAGGTAAAGTTAACCCATTGGGGAAGAAAAGAAAACATTCACTTTCATGGTCTATAGAGCTTAAATTAGCTAATATTGATCCCTTGGGAGGGGAAGAGTGGAACAAATGAAAAGAATAGAAAAGAAGAGGAAAGAGGAGTGGAAGGAGCCATAGTTCTATTAGAAAATGGCATTTTTGGTTAATATGTATATTTTCCTCCATTGGGTATTAAAAATTCTTGATGATTTGGCTATCTCATCATTTTTGGAGTAACTCTTTGCTATGAAAATAATGGAAATTGGAAATAAATATTGTGTATTTTCATTTTTCCTGTTAAGTTAAAAGATAATTCTGTTTCTCAATAATGAGTCACACATCTAAAATGATAAAAAAAAAAAAAGAACGCATCTTGCATCCTAACAAATTAGACTAGTTTTTTAAAATAGAGGAATTCTATAATTCAACCCACAAAGGTACAGTTCCAAGAAGATGATAACGCTGGCACAGTTCTGAACCTGCCAAATTTTGAAATCTGCCAAATTTTGAAGTGATGATAAGGAAAAATGAGTAAGAATATCATCAGTGAAATGAGCTGATAGGCAATCTCCATGACCACAGAATATGGGTAGATGTTACCAAAACACCAGCATCTGTAGGACTAACTCAACATCAGCAGGTCAGTGGCAAGTATAATGACAAAAAAAAGGAGATTACTGACAAGTTTAATGAAAGAAAGATTTCAGTATTATCATCTGCAATAAAGAAGACTCAATCCTGAGTAGGTGAACTTGTTCAGTTAAACTTAGAATGGTAGATAAAGCTAAGAAAAATGCCTCCATACTCTGATTTGAAAGTTAATGTCATACACACACACACACACATACACACACACACACACACACGTCTGCTAGTACTAAGTGGCCATGAATTGATAAAACAGTGCTGAGGTTGCCTAAACTTTTGAGAATCTCAGAGATATTCAACAAATATTTCTTC
Organism: Camelus ferus; assembly: GCF_009834535.1. Classification (NCBI taxonomy): domain Eukaryota; kingdom Metazoa; phylum Chordata; class Mammalia; order Artiodactyla; family Camelidae; genus Camelus; species Camelus ferus. The sequence goes on along the minus strand of NC_045696.1, from coordinate 86,056,676 downwards.
CCAGAAAGAGGGAAAGCTCCTGGGAGAATGAGCCACAGCTCAGCATGGCAAGATCACTAAGGATAAGGAAGAGAAAGTTCAGATAGCAGAGAACAGAAAAAGACTCAAAAGAAGTGGATTACAGAACATACTATGATAGATGGATGCAAAACCAGCCCTGGATACAGAGGGCCAACAGCACTACAACATTTTATAAAGGGAACTTGAGCAGCCACAGATTTTGGTATCCATGGAGCCTCAGAACCAGTCCCCTGAGGATACTGGGAAATGACTGTCCATACTCCTTTGAAAAAGTTTGGGGAAATAGCATACTGGGGAAATAGCAAAACTGTGCAAACTTTTCAGAGGGAAATGTGGCACATCTAGCAATTACCAATTCACTAAGTCTTTGATATTCTTTTAGGCACCTAAACATACATTGGAAAATATATGAACTGACATAAGACTTACTTTGTGGCATTATTTATAACAAATATTAGAAAAAATTTAAAAATGCAGCAGGATATTGACTGGATTAACAGTGGCACATTCATAAATGAAGTATTATATACACAGAGAATGAAATAGAAAATACATCTATATAATGATATGGAGTGATTTACAAAGTACATTGTCCAGTGAAAAAAGCAACTTTGGATTATCTCCTTACTTATAGACAGACAGGTAGGGTACATAGGGAGATGGATAGATAGATAAATGAGAGCTGAAGCTGCTTTTTGAGCATTGCAGGATCACTAGAGATAAGAAAGTTGAAGAAATAGATATGCTTTCTATTTACTTTGTGTTTATGTATGTTATATTACACAGAGATAGAGTATATACAGTCTTCCCTTGGCATCCACAGGGCATTGGTTCCAGGACTCCTGCTGATACCAAATCTGCAGATGCCCCACACAAAATGGTGCAGTATTTCCATATAACCCACTCACATTCTCTAGTGTACCTTAAATCATCTCTAGATTACTTATAATATCTAATACAAAGTCAAGGTGATGTAAATAGTTAAGAGCACACAGTAAATTCAAATTTTGGTTTTTGGAACTTTCAGGAAGATTTTTTTCAAATATTTTTGATATGCAGTTGGTTGACTCTGAGCATGCAGAACCCGTGGATATCGAGGGTGGACTGCACAGGTGTGTGTATACTTTTGTATCTAAAATTACTTTAATATAAAAACTATAAAAAGAAATATATTAAAATAACATTAAATTTCAAGATAATTTGGGGATTATAGAACAGTTACAAAATTAGTACAGAGTTTCTCTATCATCCAATTTTTCCCAATTAACATCTTACATAATAATAGGCTACTTATCAAAAGCAAGAATTTAACACTGGTATAATGCACATATGATTTTTAAAAATAATTTTAAGAAACATTGGAATAATAAACAATGCTAATAAAATGGTTAAGAGTCGGATGGAACAATAAAAGGAAGGGAGGAAGGGAGGGAAAGAGACCTTGAAATAGGAAAGTGGGTGGAGTTTCAGGTCCATAATTCATTCCCAGATGCTTTAACAAATCATTCCAGTGCACTATATTTGTGATATTATGAAACTGTCTACAGATTTATAAATTTAAGAATATAGTTCTCAATAGTTTAGTTTCTAGAACAGTTTTAGATTCATAAGAATATATGTTTTAATTTTATAAAAGTCTATTGTATGGAAATATTTTACCTAATAAGATAATTCAGTTCTCTAAAGTAGATAATTTATGTTTATTACTTTTGTTTCATTATAAATTTTAGTATAATAAATATCCTAAAACAGTTTTGTGATCTTCTCTGATTATTTTCTTTAAAATGAATGTGTATATGTGGTATGACATGAGTCAAAAGTGATGATATGAAGTTACTTTGTTTTACTTTTCTTGCCAAATATTCTTCCATTAATTTGCACAAATCTATGGTTATACTTAAATTATGTTCTTTTGTCCACTATTTCATGCTGAACATGGATGCACTGAACATGCTTTGTATATTTATTGGTAATTAGTATTTATTTTCGGTAAACTGATTATTTTATCTTTTGGGGGTCTTGGCAGATCCATTTTAACTGTGGAGCTCATGTTTAGCTTTTATAATTACAAGTTCATAGCAAATAATTATATTTTGACCGCTATGCTATTCATTAATTGTATGCCACTGACCATCATTTTGGAAATCTCTCATACAGATGCTGAACACAGAGGCAGCAGATTAATTTTCCTTTTTCATACTGATCATCACTTACTGCATAGGATTACTTTTAATACAGATGATGAAACTTTTAATGTAATGATTCTACTTTAAATTAAAATTTATTTTTAAATATAAAAAAATTCCCATCTTAGGAGAATGAAAATTAGGCATACTTCTACAGTAATTCATACGCACTGAAGAGACTGGGGGAATTCTTGCTTTTTGACTTCATTAGGGACTCTGATAAAACATGTAGAAACTAGAAATGGTATGTTTCTAAACTTCATGCTCTTACACCTCTGCCAAGGGGAGGGGATTTCTGTGTGTGTATTTTTAAATTTTTTTAAAGATACGCATTTATTCAGACTTTTTATTCTCAAAGAGGTTCAAGACCTTTCTTGAAACAATGATTTTTTCCTTGTGACTAGATCATTGAAAAAGAGATATTTACATTTTCAAAAGGCTTAAAAGCTTTTGGATATCAGCCATTTTATCTAAAATTAATTTAGCACTGATAATTCCTTACAGTGTTATTTCTAGGAAAATTTCTTATAAAGTTGTAATTATTTAAGGAGAAAGAAAAGAAGGAAAGAAGGAAGGGAGAAAAAAGTTCTTGACTTTTTTTTTTTTAGCTCTTGACTTTAAAGAGTGTCCTAACCAACTGTTTATGTGCAGTGGGAGAGAGGGTCAGTGATTTCATACCAAATCACTGAAAGCCCCTGGGCATCATATTTGTAATTTTTATATGAAATAAAGGCTATATAACTCACAAAAATAAACTACACTAAAATATAAGGCATAATATGCAATAATTCCATATGGCATGTATCTTGGAATAAAGGTCAGAGGTCAGTTTAAATAAACATAAATATAAAAAATACATATAATTTTCACATACACATTTTCTTTCTTCACATATGACACCTACATCTATCTATCTATCTATCTATCTATCTATCTATCTATCTATCATCTAACAGAGAGAAACAGGAAGAGATACTAGGCCAGTGCTGAGTAAAAATAAGGACTTAACAAATAGCTACAGAGTGATCCTGTGTGTTGAGAACCAGATTCTGTTAGTTGAATGAAGAAGAGGCTTTCCTTGTACCTACTGAAAATGGCTGAGTTTGCATTATTTTCTAAGACAGTAGAATAGGCAATGAGAAAAATAAGTATAGCAAAGGATGATAACCAGAATTAAATAATGAAGTCCTCAAAACTAAAAAGCTATATATTCTTAATGTGAAAAGGATCAGAAATAGCACTATCGATTATAAAAATATTATATAATTGTGAGTTCCTGCTTATGAAATATGAAGGTATATTCTTGTCTCTAAACATCCTTTGGTTATGTCCACACAGATAAATATTTATATTAATTAGAAAATAACTACCAAAATATGGGGACCAAGTAGGATGAGAGGAGTCATGTTATAAATATACTTCAAATATTTACTGGGAATATGGTTTCTCCTATTTAGTAAAAGTTTTTTGGTTGTGACAAAAGCCTGAATGACAAATCTTATAACTTGAAAAAACTATTAAAAGGCAAATTTAAAGTCATCTACGAAAATATTTGTGACTCTACAGGAAGAAAAGGACACTGGTATAGCCAATAAACATTTTCTGCCTCGGAAAAATAAGTAAGCATTATGAGAATTTTGAGGAATCAGACACCAGGACAGAAATGAAGTCCCAGTTTGGACAATTAATCAGAACAAACAAAAAATTTGATGCCTGAAGTGATACAAGAAGAGACATCGGCATACCATTACTGCTAAGAAACCCCAAAGCAGCTTTATCACAAGAATTATCCAGCAGAATTCTAATTTCAAGACATATTTCAAAGAGCATTCTATTTAGATCTGGAAGAGAACAAATGCTTGATTACATTAAATAGTGCCAAGAATTAGTTTAATGATTCCAGTTAACTTGGTTAAACTTGAACAGTACTTTCCTTTTATGTTAAATTGCACTATGAGATTGACTTTAAATTCCATTTGATGCACAAATTGAAAATTATTTATTTAATATAGGAGTGGTATATTTCTCCTGTGTTTTCAGTGAGTACCTTTGCTTTTGATTTAAAAAAAAAAACTGTCATCAATTTTTCATGTGCCATTGTTGTTTTTAAAACTTATTCACATCTTCCAAGAAATCCCACAATAACATGGTCATTTGATAAATCATGGACATTGGTAAATCCTGGAAATTAGAGTACATGATCTAAGAGAAATAAATCAATGAGGAAAATTCTCTCACACACATAAAAACCATCTGGTTTATCAATCCTCTCTCTGAACAAGAAAGGTAGATTAATTCCTACAAAGATGTGCCTTCTCTTCCGAGGCTCCACAGCACACTAGCCTGTGGACTAGTTAGTGTTATCCAATAGGCTCCTCTACTTTAATGGAAATGTTCTACACCTACACTTCCTGGTACAGTAGTCACTAGCCACATGGGGCCACTGAGCATTAGAAATGCAGCTAGTGGGACTGATAAATTAATTTTTAACTGTATTTCATTTTAATAAATTTAAATTGAAATAGCCTGCCTTAGGGTAGCCTGGAAAGCAAAGCCTGAAACAGTGACTTATATGAGGTTAAACTATTTGGGAATATAACACCAGGGAGCAGGAGTGAAGGCCCGGGGATGAAACAAAAAAGAAGGAAAAGTTGGTATAATGATGCATTATCAAATTGGCCTCTGTAGCAATGGATGCTCAGTTTTTTAGGACTTCTGAGGAGTTTTATGAAATTCATTTCAAAACTGTCCACATAGAGGATTCAAGGGAGAAGTATTTATTCCTTAGCTCCCACTTCCTATTGATTCAGAACCTCAAAGGCATTAACTTCTCCACACTTTGGGGTTACATATGCATGAAGACTAACAGGGCTTACCAGAGACATCCTTCACAGGGGCTTTAAAGAAAACTCATAATAAGAAGGAAGGTGATGGCTATGGGCCCCTGATGAGGGATTTGTGTGAAGTGGGTGGAAATCTTTGTGACCATGGTCACCACAGTGCTGTAGAGGTAGCAGTCAGGGAGCTAGTTGAAACATTTCCTGGGCAGTATCAACTTCTTAAATAGGTGAATGGACATATATAGTCTGTGATCTTGTAGAACTTATAACTGATTGGAGTAGATAAGAAAATGAAAAATAAGCAAATAAAAAGATAATTAGAAATTATGATTGTGGGGCCAACTGGCATCCTTCAAAGTCCAACGAACACCCCTCCACCCCATTCCTGCGCTTTCAGATGTCTGCCTGCACTCCCTCTAAAGATAAAGTACATTTCTTTCCTGACGTGTGTTTGCCCCAGCACAACTAATAATGCCTACTCTCACAATAATTTAGGCTGGCTTGTTTCAGTCCATATCTCCGCATTATCAGAGTCATAAATCCCACTGCCCCTGACTTTCTTACCTCACGTACAACCAGTCAAAAACTTGTGCGCTAGCTGATCACACAGCCCCCAGGGTTCACCAACCCCTTTCCACATAAAAGACTCTAAGCCTTCACCATGAGCGACACACGCAGCTCTCGTCTGTGTGGCCTGCTACTATCTGTGGCAGCATACCCCTAATACACTTTTCCTTCACTTTGCTTTGTCTCTGGTAAAATATTTTACCACCCATGGACTGGCCCTTTGGACCCACAACACTGATGAGTGCTGGCGAAAGAATAAACAAAGTATACAGATAGAGAGTACTAGGAAGAAAATTTGATAAAATGATCAAAGAAAGTCTCTCTGAAGAAGATACTATCAAAGCTACAACACAGATGATGAAGAAGAGGCCAGGGAAAAAATATTGTCCAAGAGATCAAGAAAAATATAATGGAAATCATGTTTCTAAAAAGCTCCCTAGGGAGTTGTAAAAGGAAACCCCAATCCACTCAACAAACAGATGGTGAGTCATTATAGCCACCCTATCGATTCAACCAATAGTGTTGCCAAGAAGAATGATCCTTGGTGGATTTATACAGTTGTTAAGTCAATATTCTGCTTTTCAATGGTAGGTAATAACAGAAAGTTCCCTTTTTTAATGAAAACATATAAACCCATTACTGAAAAATAAAAATAGTGGAAGCCATAAATTTTGCTTTCAACATTGGCGGCAGGAAGCATCTTTAAAACGGTAAATTGTTCACTGGGAAAACAACAAAAAATCATGACAGCTGCAAAGCGGAAAAAGGCATTCTAAAGAAAAACAGTTAATTCACCTGCATTTAACAGAGAAGCAAAACTGGGGGGTCTCTTCTGATCACTGATGTATGAAAATTTGACAGTTTTCAAAATAGAATCTGACAGCAGTGGAATAACATTACTGAGTTTTGATAGCTAAATTAACCTGATTCTCCTTGGGAGTGTAGATTACCTTTATTTTCTTATATCTCAGTATGAAAGATTTAATGCACTTACTTGGGGAAATTAAATTTAAGGTAGGAAACAGAATGTTTGAGCCAAGCTGATTAAGCACCACTTGCCAAATAGCAAATCATAGATGTCAACTTCAACTTTCAAAACTATGTTTTATGGGATCCCATTTCTTCTTATCCAGCCCCCTTCCCCTGGAACATTTTATTTTGCAGGAAGAATTGTCTTCAAGTGTTTGCATAAAATTACGATATTATCAAATTTAAATTTAAACAAATGTTTTGTTCCAACTTTAATTTGCTCTTATTTTTATCCTATAGTGATCACTTTTTAAGAAACACAATTACTATGGGAAAATGTCCATATTTATTTATATAATCCCCACAACTCCACAGAGTAGAAACCGTTCTTAACCTAGTTTTACAGAAGAGAAAAATGAGGCACGAAGATATTATGTAACTTCTCTAACTTGTTCTCCCTTATCCTTAGAAACTTTAATAGTGTCTGACACAAAACACGAGCTTAAAAATTGTTGTTGACAGGATCTTGTTGACTAATCAACTCACTTTTGTATACATCATTCTGTAAATGCTAAAGAAAAACATGCTTTTAGTTCATTCCTACACTACACTTAAAACAAAGCCTATTTCCTTGCTAGTCTCTCCATCTCATATTTTGGTCACAGTCTGGATAAACACTCATTTCTTCCAGGCAAAAACCTAAGAGTCATCCTTCAGTATTTTCCACTTCTCATGCCCTACATCTAATCCATCACATGTTCAGTAGTTTCTTCTTTTAAAATATATTTAAAAATCTGTTCCTTTCTCTCCATCTCTATTGCTACCATGGTCCAAGCCAACATCTTTAATATTTTTTCCCCTCCTTTTTCAGTTTTATTAGGTAGAATTATTACAGTTCGACTGCACATACACATTATATTGCACTTAAACACAGTATACTGCACTTTGTTTAGTTTACATATATGTACTACTTATTGTTTCTAAGAATAGATTAGATCTTTAGCTTTTTAAACTTACATAGTTATCAAAGAAATAAAGCCAACTGCAAAATAAGAATCAACAGAATGCAGTAATCCAATCATAAAGGACAGTCAAATGTGCTTACACATATTCAAGAAATCAATCATTTTAGTTATAAATAGTAAGTAGTTCATTTGTGTCATTATTATTGTTATTTTTTAGATTCTCATATAAATGATGTCATATGGCATTTCAACATCTTTTAATTTTAATCTTTAAAGGCAGCAATAGTCTCTTGGTCTCATTACTGAACGAGGTTCCTTTGCATGACCTGCAGCACTCCGAACTCTGAGAACTCCAAGGTTTGCAGAAGAAAAAAGGTTTAATCACAAGGCAGCCAAATAAGATGGGAGACTAAATCTCACCACCTCCTTGAAGGTGAGGGGTATGGTTATATTTAAGGGTGAATAGTATAGGGTGGTCAGAGGTGCAAGGGAAATTGCTGTGAGGCAGGAAAAAGGTGAGGTAATTGTTGCTCTGTGCAGGTGTATCTGAGTTATATGCTTCCTCATGGATGCATTAGCAGAATCTGAGGGTGGCGGGTTTTTTTTGACCCTTTGATGTCAAAAGGTCACTTAGGGAATAAACAAGCCTATTCTATGCAGACTCTGACTGCCAATACAATACAATTTGCAAATGTTCCCTCCTGGGGCTATTCCCTATTCCCTTCCACTGTTTTATTTCTCTCTAAATCTTATTTCTCATCTCTCACTTTACTAAATATTGTTCTTATTTATTGTTATTTATTATTTGCTTTCTCTCACATAAGATGTAAACTTCATAGAGAGTATTCCCCAGGGCCTAGAACATGATAGGTACTCAATAAACACATATTAAATAATTGGAAGGATTGATCAATCAATCAATCAGTAAGGAATGGCCTACCAGATACTGCCTTATTTTGTACCCTTTCTCCCTCTCCAACCTAATCTGGTGCTACTCTCTTTTTATTTGCTATAGTTACTCATGTGTTCACTCTGCCTGGTAGTTCCTTACATGGCTGGTTATTTTCCAACTCTTCAGCACTAAATTCTCTGAGGTCACTACCTCAGAGAAATCTTTCTCTACCATCCCATTTAAAGTACCTTTTACTCAGCATCACTAATAATCCCTAACCAACATTCAGTCTTTCATAATATATTATAATCTATTGTTTTTTAAAAATCCGTTTCTGTACTTAATTTTTATCTCATTCTCTCCCTAATAAAATATGTGCTCCTTAAGGGCATAAACTATCATGTCTATCATTTTACCTTCAGTGACTCACCTAGTGCCTGGAATATAATCGGAATAAAATTATTGGAGAGGAAGAAAGGGGGCTTTCAAATTTAATGGTTATCTCTGTGTAATGAAATTATTGGAGGCACTTCTTTGATATTATTTATCTATGCTTATTTATATTTAACATCTACTTATTTACTAAAAGATTTGCACAGACACAATGGCATTGATTATAATTATTATATTCCTTACCTTTTGCTGAGTCTTCTTCACACTATGTGTGTGTTTGGAAAGCAGGTTTCTAGGCAGGTAGATCCTAGTACACTAGGCTAGATTCACTCTCAAGCAGAAAGCAACCATAATAACATCTTGGAGAAACAGGCTCTTAGGAGACCTCATTCCTGGCAGCAGCCTTGTATCTTTTGTCTTTCTAGACTTCACCTGTTGATGACATTTAAAAAATATCGTATCATTATTTACTCCTTACTCATTTATGTCATTTGCAATTGTTTTCCCTAAACAGTTCCGGGCTCTGCAACGAAGCTGCAGCTTCTGATTTGCTGTAAGATTCCCAGGGCTATTTCACATTCCCGAGGGGTCTGGTGAAGTTCTGAGAGGAAGGCCCCTGCTCCACTTCCTCTTCTTCCTTCTTTTTCTCCTGGTCTTTATCTTTACTCCTTTTCATTCTAAGGTTTGCTATCTGTGGCCCTTCGGAGTTAGCAAAGAGATGACTCATTCACCAGTGTTCTAATATATGAAGTGACAACCTCCTTGCATAACCCAATTCATTTCGCAAGGAAAAAACTCATTTTTCTGTACAGGCCTCATTTCTCTCTTCACTAACCTCCTTTGTAATTCTCATCAGTATTTTCACTGTTCCTTGCAAGTGTTTATGATTCAATATAGATTCTTACTGTCTCACTCTTTCACTGGTTTTTATGAAATCACATTGTTTAAGTATTATATCTAGTTTCCCTTCCACGCTCTGTTTTCTTCTTGTGTCTAGTCTTGTGTGCCTACTTATTTCTCAGACATATTCATTTGGAGAGTTTACTTTCACTTTGAATCACATATGACAGGAACATAATTCCTATTCAATTTCACTTTCACTGCAAAAGTGTAAAAAGACAAAGTGGTAAAAGGAAGGTCTTGAGAGGTTTTACTCATTTTGATACTGTGTGAAAAGACAGACACTTCTGGGTACATATGTTAAAAATAAAAAATGATTCGTTTAATTTTTGATATGATTATATTTAAGACATAAGAGGATTCATATTTTGTTCATTTTATATGCAAAGAAAAATTTCAGACAACTATTTTTGTGCTGCTTTTCAAAATAGAAAATGTTCCAGTTACGCAGTTCTTTGCATACAAAGTGAACTAAGAATCCACCATCAACATGCAATCTGAATGAACGCGTTCAGAGAAATAATGATAGATATTTCCTGAGTATTGAAGTTACTAAAATAATTGAATTCTGTTCTATTAAATCTAACTAGCATTAATTGAACAGTAGGAGAGCAATTGAAATAGATACAAAATACCTGGATTCTAGTTCATTTGCTCATTCAAAGCATTTTGTTGTTATGGTTGATTTGCTTTGCTTATTTTAATTCCTAGTGTGTTCAGGCACAATGTTAGTTAACAATGATTTAAACTGAGTAAGATACAACATTCTTAGGCGTTAGTTGTTATCCTTTGACACAAACATTTTACAGTTGACCCTTGAACAACACAGGTTTGAACTGCGCAAGTCTCTTTATATGTGGATTTTTTTCAAAAGGAGTTAATACTACACAACTACATGATCCTCAGTTGGCTGCACTGGTTCCCCTTGACCCACAGGTCCAACAGAGGCTTGGCCCAGATGGATACCGCATCCTCCTTAGCTTTGTGTGACACCCAAGATTAGGAAATTCCCAGTCTTTTAAACAGTGTGCTAGCAAACCTGGGCAATCTTGCCTGGGGGAAGACATTATCTTTATCATCCTGGCCTGCAAATAAATTTACCCTCTGCCCTAGAGAGTGACATTATCACTGTTCTCCAAGGCATGTGTTGTACAAATGTACTTGTAAAAATAGTTCAGACTATAAACTGATTCAATACCTGCAGAAAAACCAAAAAGAATTATATACTAATAGAGTATTTTATAAAGCTATGTTTCCTGACACCAAGGAGTTCAAGTATAGTAGATGTAAAAGACTTGTAAAAGTGAATGTAAGCTAATAACCACTTATTTTCCCAAGTTTTGTGTAACTTCAAATTGTGCTTTCGGAAAACTAAGACACTTAATATTTATGTACTCAAAGCCATCTCTTCCTTTATGATTTCTTCCTATGATTGTGTTCTTAGAAGGCTTTTCTCTATATTATAGAAAAAGTTCAGAAACATTATTTTGGTTGTACAATTTGGTTTAGACTATAGAATAGCCATAAAAATACCTATATAATTTGTGAAATTCAGTGGGAAGACAAATTGATTCAGGGAACAGAAACAAAAGCTGGATGAAACATCTGCTTCATTTGTAAAGACTTGTAATTGTAATTAAAAATGAATATCAACATGTGGGTAAATTGTACTTTCAAAAATACAGTAACAATGAGTCATACATTGATCATAACAAATTCTGGAAAAGATAACATAAAAACTTATAAGAACCTGTATCAAATAAACTATGGAATGTTTGTAAAGTTTATTGAATGGGAAAAGAACTATATATTTATCATATTATAATTAAACACTAAACCATATGTAATTAAACATTTAGTCAAAGCAAAGGGAAATTACTGATATATGTAGCCTCCAAAACCCTGTAAAGGTATGCATTCTTTAAGCTTTTAATTTAATGGAGGGATAAATAAAATACTGCAAAAATAGAAGAATGATTTAGTTTTGCCTGTTTTTATTATTTTAATGTCCACTTCAGTAAAACTATTTGGCTAATGTCTTTAATTTGGTGTCCCTAAAAACAAATGATAGTCTTATTTAGTCCCAGACAGACATGTTACTTTTCTTAGTATCTAATGCCACATCCTTATGCTATAAGTTGAACTTCTCTGAAGAATAAGAGAAGTATATTCATAAAGAACATTGATGCAAATCAATATGCATTAAAAAATAAAAACTATTCCAGGAAGCCAAAAAGTGACTCTAATCTTCATTAAGTATACATTTTAAAACTCTTCCTTCCTGTGTAATATAATAAAAGATAAAAATATGTTACTTTGGAAAAATTCAGAAATACTTCTAAATAAGTACTTTTCATATAGTATGATTATAATTTCTTTTTACTCTTAATTTTGGAAATTATCAAATACATACAAAATTTGAGTCTTCTTTTACGCATCAATGACAATATTGTTTTACCTGCACATCTACTTACCTCCTTCCTAATTTGTTTTATAACAAATCCCACATATCATTTTATTTTATCCACAAATATTCCATGAGTATAGTTTTAATTTGTTATTTCAGCATTTTGAAATTTTAGAATTTTTTTTAAAAAAGCAAGAATAGAAGTAAATGTAGTGGAAGTTGTTCAAAATCGAATATTCTCTAAATTTACATTATAAAAATGAATCAGACAATGCATGTATGAACACATTGGATTATTCATTGAATTATATACAAAGAAATATCTACCAAACACACAGACCTTAAAGAATTTACAGTTTGTTTAGGCAAATAAAATCCAGTTCAGTTACTTTAAATAACATTTTAGCATCACTATACTTAATCAAAATACAGGTACTACGAATTAGAGCCAGTCCTCTCCTAATAAGTTATAAGCACTAAGCAGGAGGATCAACAACATGGTTGAAGAGAATTGCATTCTATTTCCCAGGTAAATGCAAACTTCCTCTGACTGCTCAACAAAAACAAGAAAGATGAAAAGCTTGTGCTAGTATGGTGAATCACTGCATGTATTTCTCTTCTATCCTGATGAACATCCTTTCTCATTGTAACCAAATTGGGCTCAACAAAAGCAATAGAGAATACAATGACCATCTCTGGTTCCCATCGACCTATTTCAGTTACCAGGTTTCAGTTATCAGGTCAGAACATTTCATATTGTTCCCAAGGATATTCTTTTGAATTACAATACACAATTCTTGGTTTTCGTAAATCCAGAAGCTCCCAGTTTAACATGCCTAATTAGAAGCCATGTCAGGAGTAGGGAGCATGTTTCCATTCCAGTTATAATAACCATATCAATGAAATCTTTTGTTATTGTAACAACCACATGACATTTTTTTCACAATAAAATCCATCTTACAGATTTAAAAAGCCAAAAAGAAGAAAACACAAGATTCCAATAATGCTTTTATTAGTGTCTAGGTGGAAATACGTCATGTGGAAATCTTTGCCTTGTTCACAATTTTAAAAATTAGGATTTTGTATTTAAATGAAAGCTATATGAGTTAAGCCTTTGCCTACTATTAACTTTGAAAATTATAGAAACTATGCTATAAAATCACTGATAAGAAAGAAGTGGCATCATGCAAAATGACAGAGTAGGAAGATTTGAGAAGTGTCTTCAACAAAGCAATCATTCAAGAGAGATTGAAGAGAGCTATTCTGAAACTCTGAAGCCTGATTTGACACTTACAATTGTCGTACACTGGATGAAGGGAAAGACAGTTATTCTTAGGTATGAGATTAGCATGCGTAAACATGTCACCAACCCCACTTCTCAGTCCTACCTATTCTGTAGGGTGAATGGTTCAAGTCATTGGAGCAGCTGTCTGGTGTCCTCTTGGAAACAGCTACTTCCTCCATTGGTAGCGAGGGGAAATTTAAAGGGTCAGTACACTTTTTTGTTCCCCTTTCTGGAGCCAGACATTTAAGAAAATACTTGTCTGGCTACTAGCTGACCACAGACATAATAAAACCAAAATTCTGGTACCTCAAACAAAAAATAATACACAGTTCACAAAAATAATTTGGAGAAGTCACAGGTGGACAGTACCAATCCATAACAAGTAGAAATCAGCGATACCTGAGGAGTGGGAGAATCAGATTTCCAGAGTTACTTCCTGAAAATCTCTTCAACAAATGGTTCTGGGTAAACTAGATATTCACGTGCAAATTAATGGAGTTTGACCTTACATCATATAAAAAATTAACTCAAATGGATCAAAGAACTAAACTATAAAAGTCATAGGTGAAAATATAGGGAAGAATCTCAAGGACACTGGATTAAGTGATGACCTTTGGGATGTGACACTGAAAGCATATAAAAAAAGTGAAAATAGAAAATTTGACTTTATCAAAATTATAAACTTCTGTGCATCAGAGGACATTTATCAATAAACTGAAAAGACAACTTACAGAATAGGAGAAAATATTTGAAAATCATATATCTGATCAAGGATTAATTACTAGAATATATAAAGAGCTCCTAAAACTAAACAACAACAATAACAACAAAACAGTCAAACTGGAAAATGGACAATAAATTTGAAAAAATATTTCTCCAAAGAAGAAATAAAAATTGCCAATGAGCACATGAAAAGATGGTCAACATAATTAGTCATTACACTAGGAAAATACAAATCAAAATCACAATGAGATAACACCTAACCCCCATTGCAATGACTATCATTAAAAAAAAAAAAGGAAAATGGAAAATAACAGATGTTGAAAAAGATGTGGAGAAATTGGAACCTTTGGGCACTGCAATTGGAAATGTAAAATGATGCAGCTGCTATGGAAAACAGTTTGGCAGGTCCTCAAAAAAGTTAAATGTGGAATTATTACATGATCTATCGTTTCTATTCCTAGATGACTACTCAAATGACTTGAAAACAGGGACTCAAACTGATACTTATATATCAATGTTCATAGCAATGTTATTCACAATAGCCAAAAAGTGGAAACAGTCCAAGTGTCCATCAACAGATAGATGTATAACACATATAATGGAATATATATACAATGGAATATTAATCAGCCATAGCAAGTAACAATGTTCTGATTCATGCTACAAGATGGATAAACTTTGAAAACATTATGCTAAGTGAAGTGAGCCAGACACAAAAGGACAAATATTGTATGATTCCACTTATAATATGTATCCAGAATGGGCAAATTCATAGAAACAGAAAGTAGAATAGAGGTTACAAGGGCCTGGAAGGAGGAATTTGGAATTATATTGCTTAATGGTTACAGAGTTTCTGTTTCTGTTGATGAGTAAGTTTTGAAAATAGATCATGGTGGATGGTCACATCACACTGTGACTATACTTAATGCCACTGAATTGTACATTTAAAAATGGATAAAATGAAAATCTTCATGTCATATTTATTTTAACACAGTAAAAACTAACTGATAATGTTTATATTTAGCATGTGATTATGTCGTACAGGTTTTCTGAGGAAAATTATTACTTCTTTAACACAGTATTTAGCAACATGATAGAGGCTCAGAGTTCCATGCTACAATGAAGATTTTACCCAAGGAATTTTAATAATGTAAGTGTATTTAATAATAAAAAAAACTGCTGATACCTTAAAATAGTGAAATAGTGCTGGTACCTTAAAATAGTGAAAAATCCACATAAAATATTATTTTTGAGCCATTTCATAAAAGTACTTTGGGAACATAAACCTGAAATCTATATATTTGTCTTACAAGTAGTGCTAAGAAAAGCAAAATAAGTATATCTAGCAGCGATTTCTCAAACGACCTAAGGGTATTAGTAGTGTAATCTTCACATACATGTAAAAATAAATATTTAGAAAGAATGTTATTTAAAAAGCAGTCATTTCCCATCTTAGAGCTGAGCTCATAATATAAAAATATCCATAGAAAGCTTCAGCTTTAAGCATGAGTGACTTGATTTTTCTCATTATATTTTTTCAATCCAGTATATTCACAAGATAATCAGTTTGTATAAAGAAATGTCTTACTAATAATGCTTTTTACCACTTCAATTCTTCACCATCACTCTATTGTCATTAAAACGCATTATTCTAAATTTAATTTTTAAAAATATATTTGAGAGATGAATATTACCTACCAAGCAGCAAATACTGCTCAATAACAATATAGACCTAGAAATCATAATTTCTATTGAATTTACTTGTAACAGGACAGTTTTATTTCTTTTCCTTTATGGTGTGTCATCCTAACCTTCAGAAAAGTAGAAGAAATAGTATAGACTTCAATTTTAACAAATCAAATGAATATTCTTGATTTTAATTTCCTGAAGTAATTTACAGTTTCTTGGCTCTTTAAGTTTCTTTAAAGAAATGAGACTTTATAAAGTTTTTCATACTACAGTTAAATTTTGTTACAGAATCTTAGATTTTTTTTTAGAGTTAGCAAATTACTTGCTTTTCTATTGTGGTAGGCAACATTTGTGGATGACACCCCAAAAATGTCCTGCCCTAGTTCTCAGAACCTGTGAATAAGACTGTGTGCTGTTGACTGGCAAACTGACGTTAAAATGGGGACTGTCCAGGCAGATCTGAATTAATCACGAGTCCTTTAAAAAACAGAGAGTTTTTTCTAATCAATGGTAAAAGGAGAAGGCAGAGGGATTCCAAGAGTGAGGATTCGATGTGCCCTTCCTGGTTTGAAGATGGAGGAGGCCACATAAGAAGGAAAGAGGTTAGTGGCCACTGGCTGAGAGCCAGCAAGGAAGCAGACTTTAAACTCCCTGCTGCTAAAACTGGATTCTGTTGACAACATGACTGAGTTTAAAGTGGATTCTTGCCTTCAGCTTCCAGATTAGAGCCTATCCTTGGTTTAGGCCATGTAAGACTCTAGCAAAGAAACCAAATTGGTTCAAGCCAAATTGAACATCTGACCTACAGAACTATAAGATAATAAAATGGGTGTTTTCTTAAGCTATAAATTTGTGGAAATTGATCATGTAGCAATAGAAAATTAATACATTCAGTTCTCAAATCAGCACATGATTTTGCTTTTGCAGTTATTAAAATTTTAGGTCATCCGAGGGGCAAAAGAGATATGCCCCATTAGGTTTAGGAAATAAAGTAAAAGGGATTGCCCTCTGAAATCAAAATTGTAAAACCGAGAGGGATATGCCCAAGTCTTGAAACAGTGGATTAGAAACTTTTGGGTATACTGTGAATTTAAAAAATGATAAAGTCCTTTTCTCAGAGGAAAGTTAATAAATTTGCATATGTAGGCACAAAAGTTTGTGTGGAATATTAAAATTGATATTAAGACCCTCTCTCTAAAATGACAACTCCAGGACCTGTAGAGCATGATTGTAAAGTAGTTCCATGTATCAACCTAATCAGAAAAATTAAAGCATTTAGAATAAAAGGTAAATAAATTCCACACACATTTTAAGGGGTCACAGAAGCAAACAGGGCAGTGCCCACCCAGTCATTGTCTCAGAGCAGGTTTCCCTGTGGGCCAACATAAATAACTGGCAAACTTTGTTTCCAACAGGTGGAGCCTTGTAGGTTTTTACATTTGATTTCTTAAACCATCGCTCCTTTTCCTAATACTAGGCACTAAAACCAAACACCTGATCATTTGTTTTCCAGTGTAGTTTATCTAGAAATTAACTATGGGTTAGTCAAAATGCCTCATCTATCTAATATCCCTGGGAGTTACATACCTCACATTGTAATTTAACTGTCTTTCATATATACTTCTAAGTCTTTCGTAGCTTCACCAACAGAAATTAACAACATCCAGCAGAAACAACTCTGGGATGGTGATGAGATTGCGTTTCTTGTCCTGCAAGCTGACCGTTAACCTGGACAATGATTATCTCATTAAGGCACAAGTACGTGTGGCCAGTGGGTGTTCTCCAGATGATACTTCGTGTGGGTCTGTGTGTGCTGGGGGGCATCCTTAATTGAACTTGTACACATTTAACGAAAATAATAATTTTAAATGTTTGGTATTAAAAAGATCCTTTGAGTTCTTACTTGGTGTTGAAGTTTAATTGCACTAGCGTGCATTATTCATAGGTAAGATGTAAAAGCCCAGGAATAAACTTGTGTTTAGAATGATCAACATTCAAGGAGGCTAATTAAAAAGGTGGGCTTCGTTTACCATCTTTTGTCAAAGCAGCTTATGTCATTTCCTTTGATAGCACTGGAAACCTTTCAAATTACCACCTGCAAACTCTGAGAGCTCACTGGAAAGTTAATGACCCCTATACCACTTCTCACCCTTGACACCCCCCACTCTTTCACTGTCTACCTATCTGTCTCTGTTTCCCCATCCTACTCTTCCCTCTCTTCCTCTCTTCTCTTCTTCCTAAGAAGTCTATAATTATGAAAAGTAAGATTTATTTTATAAAATCTGAATAAATTATTTCCAGTGCCTAATCAGTAAATATCTAATTAACTTTGGGGTTCTGAAATAATTACTTTATAATTTAAATTTTTCTAAGGATAGAATTCCAGTGGAGCTTGTGCTATTTTGCATTATTTGTATACAGCATTATTTACTTTAGTTATGTTTAAATGTGGGTGTAATATAAGGTTAGAAGATATTCTACTAGGATAAAATGACATCCTGTCATTACCAGTGTACTGTTTCTAAGAGCAATAACACACATAATTGTGTTTATTTTCCATGGTTTTATTTTTTAAAATGTTAATAAGTCCTTTTTCCAGGTATGTATACTGTGAATTTCTGTTAGTCTACTAGTGTATTTTTTTTCCATTATCCTCATAATATCTTTTGAAACACAGAAGTTTTAAATTTTGGTGATATCTAATTCATATTTTTTAATGGCATATGCTTTTTGTATCTTACCATAAGAAATTCTTGCCTAACGCAGAGTCACAATATTATTATCTCTTATTTCAGAAATTTAACAGGTTTTCAGCTTTTGTGTTTAGTTAAATGACCTCTTTTCAATTTAATTTTTGTATATGATGCAATTTCCATATTTCTACTTTTCTTCCATAAATGTGTGCTATTTTTATAATTTTGAGCAATATAGCAACAATTTTTATGTAAGTGAAAAATTCTGTATAAGTAATTGATCATTTTCGTTACTAGGTCAAAAGTTTCTCCAAATAGTTGAAGACAACAAAACTTCCCTAAACATATTTAGGGAACCAGGTTTTACAAATACTTTGAACAGCAATAAATTTAAATTCTAATAGGTATAATTTATTTGGTGGACACAATTCACCAGATTTAAAAGAAATGCAAAATGTGTAGATACTACTTTATAACGAATCACTTCAAAAACAGAGGGAGATCTTTTGTTGCAGATGAGGAAATTGGAAATGGTGAAGTATACTACTAATTAGCATGTTTCAGTTTCCTCCTAATTAAGGAGGCTTATCAGGGAAGTGCCTAGTGGCTATTACTATCATCAGTCCACTTATCAACATTTTGAAGGTGAAATAACTTGAATTTTATTAACACCAAGCTATACTCCTACTAAAAGTCATTCAAGGTAGTGAGGGTTTTCATGTTATTTTGATACCAAGAACTACCTACTCCACTAGTCCCATAATCTCCTTTTAGGAAATGGTTACTGTATTAGTCAGGGTTCTCCAGAAAAAGAAAACTAAAAGGATATATATAAATAGATACATATAAGACCACATTATTATAGGAATTGGCTCACACAGTATGGAGGCCAAGAAGTCCCATGATCTGCCACAAATAAGGTTGACAACCAGGAAAGTCAGGGTTATAATCCAGTCTGAGTCCAAAGACCTACGAATTGGAGGGTTAATGGTGTAAAGTCCAGATCTGAGTCCAGGTGAGAAGCTCAGAACTAGGAGCACTGATGTCCAAGGGCAGGAGAAGATGGGTATCTTGTATCAAGCAGAGGGAGAGAGCAAATTCACCCTTCTTCTGCCTTTTTGTTTTATTCTGGCCCTCAGTGGATGTGGTGATGCCCAACCACGTTGGAGAGTGCCATCTGCTTCGCTCAGTTTCCCAGTTCAAATGCTAATCTGTTCTGGAAGCACCCTCACAGACATGTCCAGAAATCATGTCTTACCAGCTATCTGTGCATTCCTTAGGCCAGTCAAGCTGACACATAAAATTAACTATCACAGTTATGATGGTATAAAATTTCTACATCAATTTTAACACTCCTAGATCATTTCAAGTATATAAAATATAACATTTGGATAGAAAAAGCAAATGAAAGCTAGGCACATTGATATCCTCTCTCTTCCTCAAATTGTACTACCTTCTCAAATTTCAGTCCTCTTCACTCTGTTATGACTACACATGGTTATTTTCTTCTACCCTTTAGAGTACAAGCTCTGCTGCTTGGAAGATAAAGTAAAAATTTGAAATCGAATGGTTGAATTAATTCCTACCTTGATCATTTTGGGGCTGAATTAATTTGGGGAATTTCATTAAACTTTTCAGAACTCGGTTAAAGCATATGATAAAAAAAATAAGCCTCAGGTTTGCTGTTTAAATGTGTTAATATGTTTAAAGCTTCATGTATAATGCTAGGCACAAAATCTGCACGCAGAAAATATTAGTTTCCTATTTCTTAAGTCATAAATAAGGAAATAAGGGGTAAAGGAGTTGTAGATGTTTAGAGATATCAGTGTCTTGGGATTATATGGACTGATGGAAAAAAAGAACAAAATCAATATTTAGTTCAGTATCAGAAATGTAATGGCTTTCAACTAGGAAAGCAAAGCAAAAAAAAAAAAAAAAAAGAAAAAGGGTTCTATGTCAAATTAAAAAACTTTAAAGCAAAGAAAACTACCAACAAAATGAAAAGGCAATCTATAGAATGGGGGAAAATATTTGCAAACTGTATATCTGATAAGAGTTTGGTATCTAAAATATACAAAAAACTCATGCAAGTCAACAGCAAAAACAAACAAACAAACCTAAATAATCTGCTTTTAAAATAGACAAAGACTCTGAACAGACATTTTTCCAGAGAAGACATACATACAATGACCACCAGGCACATGAAAAGGTGCCTAATAAAATGAACTTGTCCAACTGGTACCGCTGCAGCTAACAGATTAAAGAATGGAAACCAAAACACAGATCTGATTATAGATTGTTCCATCTCCCCAACACATGTGATTGTTCTTAATTATGTGTGGAGCAACAGCTAACAAAGTACAGGACTGAGAACTTTTGCGGCTGCCTGCAGCCATGAATTTACTCAGGCTTCAGAAGAGGCTCCCTTTGAGTGTCCTCTGCTAAGAAAAAAAAGGTCTGATTGGACCCCAATGAGACCAATGAGATCGCCAAAGCCAAGTCGGGTCAGATCTTCAAGCTGACTATGATGGGCTGCTCATCCAGAAGCCCGTGAATGCCCCAACACCTTGCTCCAGGTGAAGGGTGGGTACGTGGGAACAGGTAAGCATTTTGATGCCGGAATGCCCAGGAACATAACCTGGATAAGGAAGGTGAAAATTCTGTGCCTGCTGCTCAGAAACCATGAGTCTAAGAATGTATCACATGTATCACAACTGCTACCTGAAAGTGAAGAGGAATGTGTTCGCAAACTAGTGGGTTGTCATGGAACATGTCCACAAACTGAAGGCAGACAGGACTTGCAAGCAGCTTTTGGGTGACGAGGCGGAAGCCTGCAGGTCTACAACCACAGAAGGTGCAAAGCCCTGAAGAACCATTCCAGGTCAGAAGCAGGAAATCATCAAGACAGTCCAAGGAAGAAGAGACCAAGTAATAAAGCTCCAACTCTCTTGTCTGTACATAGTGGCTTTGGCAATTACATAGATAAGTCATTCAATAAAAAGGCCTAATCTAGGGAAAGAAAAGAGAAAAGAGAACAGGACTCATGGAATACTCTAAATCCTTGGAAACACTACTGTTAATATTTAGATATAAAATTTTACTTTCAACAATATAATGAAAAATTTTAAACAACAGGTCTCTTATCATATGTATACATTAATAATACAATATATATATTAATCACTCCATACATATTTTGTTCATTTAACTGATATCTAGGTGATGGCAAATAAAAGTTTTCCTTCAGCAATAAAAATCTAAGTTTTGAATTTCCTTTCTCTTTTGGGGAATTGAAACTTACATTTGCATTAAGACACTAAGCTATTACTTGTAAACTAAGGTTAATTCCTTAAAATTTGTTTCTTCAAGGCATTTATAATAATTGAAATTTGTCTGTTAAATGTCATAAAATAAGATGTTTTTATTAAAGATACAGTAATCTGAAAGATAAAAACTAAGCTTAAATCTCAAAGGACAAATCAATTTGCAATTACTAAACTCTGAATATTATATCAATTTTATATGATCTCCACTATTTCTTGTCTTTTAAAATATTTATTAGGGGAGTCCAGACTATTTTTAGTGGCTTTTACTGCTGATAACTTTGTTTAAGGCTCACCCCAAGCAAAATTAGACAAAAGTTTATCTGAATCAGTAGATTATATTTTTATGTTTCCCAATCTAATCTCTCTCCCAACCCTTTTTTCTCTTTCTTCCTCTCTCTCCTTCTCTCCTTCCCTTCCCTCTGTCTCTCTCCAAGGAAGACATATTCCAATAGAGACATGGCAGCTAGACAGAGCTAAGATCCCATGCCACTCATAAGGGCTAGAAATGAGTCATCACCCCCAGTAGCAGATGACGTAGCTAATACATACAAATAGTGATCATATGTTTTACACTGAAAATGAGGACATATAATTTGGCAGAGTTCAGGGTAGCATTTATAGGCAGAAACAGCAGCCTAAGTTTCAGATTGCAAAATGACAAAATGTCTATGTCATTTACTGATTCATGGGGACAAAGTGTATCAAGAATAATGTGCCTTCTTTGCTTGGCTACTACTTTGCTTCTTTGCTTGGCACATAGTAGCAACATTTCCAAACACATGTCACAGAGTCTACACGGCAACTGTTGAATATATGATTAGATAAAGATTAACATGCACCATGCTCATTTTCCCCTCTTGCCATTAAAGGTGGTTATGAGATTTGATCTTTGTCATTGGGAGTGAGGGGGAGATTTTGGTTAAGCTAGTTGTTTTTTTATCTTCAGGCTTTCATCACTGTCACACAAAAAGTGACACATCCTATCACAACAGTGTCCCAAAGAGAGGTCCTCTCTCCATATACCAGTTTCTTTTATGAAGAAGGCGACAATACTTTCCAGCATACAAAGCTAATAATTGCAAGAGCAATATTTAAAATCCAGACACTCTTCCTCTACAGACATTGCTCTTAACCAGCATGGCCCAAGTTTAGTGGCCTATGTCAGTGGTTCAATGGGAAATTATTACTTTCTTTGACATATTTCATAGCTTTATTCTCTACTCTGGCAGTCTGATTTGAGTTAGACAGATGTTAAAAAGCCATTTCAATGGTGAACTATTTTTGGAAAAGAAACTCTTATAAACTTAAGTTTTAAAGAAGTACTTGGAAGTTCAGTATCATTTCTGTGAAGACAGGCTTTGTGCTATTATTAAAATCTCCTCGTAGGGAAGCACTACAAAGTAGGATTCATGGGAAATGTAATATATTTAGTGGAGACATAATGGTAGATTCTCAGCTGAAACATCACTTTGTATAAAAAAGTATAACAATGTTTAAATATTTGCATAAATACATTTGTATTTTCTTAAGTGTGAGACTTTTCTTAACCTTGCAAATAAATGTTAGTAAATTTCATTGAAAATTTAAATAGAAAATGCATTAAGTGTGATGTTAGAAGAAACCACGTTCAAGTTGAGATAAGGAAAATTATAAAGCCCATTCTAAGAGACAGTAACAGTTTGAGCTATATCAGTCATTGGAAAAGGTTACTTTTTAATTGGAAAGTTGGATATCAAACTAATGAATGGAAATTAGAGCTTTCTTATGGTATGCATTTCATTTAAAGCACACTGATACAGTTGAATTTTTGCCAAGAATAACAGTTTGTGATGACTCTGGCTATTACCTGCAGAGTATAGCAGCATCCAGCTGAGAAGTGTTAGTTATTACTATTGAGCTAGTCATAAGTTTTTGTGTATTTGGCTTGGTAACTTTTAAGTTTCTGGAATTAAATATGATCCTTGAGGAGTTAACGTGGGTACAATTTTAAAGAAGCTAGAGATCTACACTATGGCTTAATGAGGCCAAAACAGCCAATAAACCAATTCTATTTGGAATAAAAATCAGTTTTTATCAGTTGTAGAGACTTTCCTGAGGACTTATCCCTCATTCTGAGTGGTTATTGCCATGATCTATCAATGTAAAACATTTTTAGTATCATCTCAGTTATGGATTGAATTCTATTTCCTCAAAACACAGTAATATATTAAAAATGTTTGCCTATTATTCCCTTTCCAAAAAGAGCAACCTCAAATAGCAACTTATTCACTTACCTGCTTCCTTTTGTATGAAGAATGTCCTTTCATAGACATATGCTCATTTCACCTCCAGAATTTCTAGAGGAAAAAAAAGCCTTTTCTAGAGAAAGAGATAGCACCATGCAGTGGAAAGAAAATTAGGAAAGGAGTCAGGAGAGTCCTAGGGTTATGAAAAAACTCCATGACTCAGAGAGTGGGTTCTGGAGCTGGACAGCCTGGAAGGAATTCTAGATCTGCTATGTAATGTGTGTGTGACCTTGAACGAGTTTCATAACGTTTATGTTACATTTCTTCTTCAGTGTCTTCATCTGTAAAATAGAGAGTCTCACCGACTGAGTGTGACTACTACATCAGTTAATATACAAAGCGCTTAGAACAGCTCTTGGCTCACAGCGAGTCTGTGACACATGCTGGTAAAGATTCCAATTAGACTGTGGGGTCTAATTTCTCTTGTGAAAAATTGTGAATCTAGAGGGCTGTTTAGCATTTATAACATTTAAGATTTTTAGTTATAAGTCAGATATAAATATGCTTTAGGAATAAAATTACTATTTTCCTTTTATCATCATCTTAGAATAGTCCTCACCTTTTAATAGCTAAAGAAGCAACAATAAGTGTACCACGGACTACAGTGCTTCTCAAGCCCAGATTACGCTGGAAGCCCTGGAAGATATTTAAAAGCACCAATATCCAGTACCAGAAAAATTAAATCAAGATCTAGGGATGGAACTGGAGATTGACTATCAACACTGAGGTTACTTAATGAGTAACTCTGAGCTAATCTAAAAAGAAATGGTGTTTTCTCTTTTTATTGCTCTACATTTTCATTCCTCCCTTTAAATTTTATGGAGAGAAATAAAAATACCTATAAATCAAAACTGTTAGCATGTTGATGATAAGTTGATGATAAACAAAGACATATACAAATCACAAACAAAAATAAAGGATTTTTTTCCTACTACCCAATGAAAATACTTTTTCAGGATTCTGTAATGTTTTTCAGGAATTTGGAGGTAATTTTTCACATGTTCATCTTCACTAAGGTTCTCTTACTTGGCCTTTTCTGCTTCAATAATTGAAATTCTTCTTTTATAATCTCATTCATGCCCCAAACTTCCATTTTCACCTTTACTAAATCAATCATTACTTGTATGTTTGTCTTCTTGTTTAACATATCAGACAACACTATGAAAATTTTCTTTGCCAATCTGGCATTTTCAATGCTGAAGTAATTATCATCCTTCCAAAAAAAAGCCTTGAAAATCTAGATTTCTCCATTTCTAACAGTAGTACCACTCTTTTATCAAAGTAATATGTTAGTTCTATCTTTAATGATCCTTCTCCCTCGTGCTTTCTGACTTTCCAAATTGAACTTAAGCTTAATCACCGGCAACTGGCTGCTCTGCTGCTTACTCCAGAAATTTTGAAAATTGACTAGGGCACTTACTCAAACATCTTCAGTTTTCCATTTTTCACCTAAAGCTAAATTTATCATTATTGACATTCAAGGGTCTCTTCACTCTACAACCAGAATATTCACTGAGCTGTAATCCAAACAATCTATTTATGTCATTCAAAAACCCACACATTTATTTAATTCAACTGAAAAGACAGGTGAACACGATCATAATCTTAAATGACACTTCCTTTAGTCATCTCCAATTTTATATTAAAATACTGCTGAGTGCTGGAATTATTATTAAAGTTTGTATTCTCCCAAAGACCTTACTAAGAATAAGATTTAATTAATTCAAAAATATATATTGAATACAGTAGTGCAAAATGTCTATGGAATCTAAAATGTACAGGAAAAATAAAGTTACTAAGGCAATTTGAAAATTTCTCTGGGGAAAATACTTTACAACTCATAACATTTCAGGGTGTGATGCTCATGCTTAAAATATCTATTATGGCATTCCAGTTTAGAAACTAAACAAAGTGGATTCTATGCAGGTATAAAGAGAACAACTTATAAGTAACAGAACCAGAATGGTTCTGTAAGTTAGATGTAACTGGTCCTGGTCCAGAGTGTTTTACAAAACAACAGTTGGCTCTAATTCCCCACCTTTCTGTCATCTTGAATGACTTCACAGATCCCAATATAAAAATACAACATAAACCAAGGAGGATACTGTTGAAACAACACTTTAAATCCTATCTTGATTGAGCCCATGCAACCATGGCATTTAGCCTTTAGCCTATCCTAACTCAAGAAAGTATAGTATAGAAGTTTTTGTAATAAAACTTTTTTTAGAGAATAACTCTGATTTTGCCATCTACCTCAAAAATGTTTTGTGCAATGCAGAGTAGGAAGTAATTCAAAGAGAGAGTATTCAGTGGAAATTGCACTCATTCATTCAAAGATACTTAACAAAAAGCCTGGAGCATTAATGGCTTTGGCCTCTCATTCTGCTTACATCCAACACAGAGTGTTAACTACTGATTTCAACATGAATCTACCTATCTTACTTATGCTGATGCAAAATATTAAGAAGGATTTATTCTTTTTCTTTCTCAGAGATATCTCTGCAGCAGTCCTGGAACACAGATCTTGACTGTTAAAAATCATAAAAAAAAAAAAAAAGACAAACTATCCATTTCAGTTAAGACAGTTTTGTGGAAGAGCAGGTGGCTGATAAAAAGCCCCAATCCTCGGTGTTGAGGCAAAAACAGCAGCTGAAGAGCAAAGAGCACCCCGTCCTGTGGAGTTTAAATTAAATTCAGATTTGTTTCAGCAGGGCCTTAATAGAGTCTCCATGATTGGGATGCTTTGGCTAAGCTGGTATCTCCGGGTGCTTCTGCTATGTCGAAGCCTGTTTAGTCTTTTCTGTACGCTCAATAAAATGGCATTAGTGATACCCAACTGCTATAGGTATTAAATGTGTGGTCATTCTTTGTGACCTCATGCTACAGTTCTTAAATCAAGCTATAAGAAAAACATAACCTTAGTACTGTTTGAGTCGCCTTCTTTATTTATCACCAGTATTGAATCTTTACTATCTTACTTTTCCAGTCATAACTGCCAACCCCACTGCCTCATCTCCAGCTAAATCTGCTCTGCCTGGAGAAGCTCCTTCTGTCAGTAATTAAGGAAAACTCTGCCTCTGGAAGGAGTGCCATTACAAAGCAGAGACAGCAGCCACTATTAACACAGTGGTGTTTAACTGGTGGTAACTTTTAAAAGACGTTTCATTTAGTCACCATAGAGAGGAGAATAGAAGTAAAAGAAGGATGAAAATTTGACAGATGAGAAGTCAGATAAACTCTGTTTTCTTGATCTCCCTTATTTTTCTTTCTTTTACAATAGCTCTTCATATGTTTCTTTTGTCTTTTCGGTGTGGACTGAGAGCTGTTAGCTCTCTGTAAGCATTAAAAGCGGAATAGAGCAGGCCTCCCAACCAATTACTGTGTTTACACGGGGAAACTTGGTCTCCTGCTGCCTTTAGGCTGCAGGAAATTTAGGGATGGGTTTCATTCCACCACCTGTCTCCTTTGATACATTTCAAGTATCCCAATACAGACATAAACAGTATGTAGGCAAGTAACATGTGTATTTTATTTAACCCAGCAACATGTCAATTTTACTTTGGCAGCCATGAAATACTAAATAAAAATCCCATTTTTATTTGGAAAACTTTCAGATTACAAAGGCTATGTAGCTTTGGAGGCTTACCACAAGATGCTCTGGATATTGTACAGTAACAATGGTCTTAGGATATGTGGGCCTATATAATCAGTTTAGTGGTCAGTCAGTTCAATCATCTTGGGTGAAAACAAATGAAGGAAATTATAGTGAGTATAATAGAAGAAAATTGAAATACAAATGAAAAAAGTGTACTAAGTCAACTTATTACTAATTGGGAGACTGAATAGTACTAGCTCATATTCATTGAAACTGCTTTTACAACTTTCAATATTTCAACCTTCAGAAATAATGGGCTCCACTCTACGTGAGGGTGTCTGAAGGCATCTGAAGAATACTTTGTGAATGATTTTATTACTCACAATCCATCTCTATTGATGGGCAGAATGCTGAGGACTGCCCACTACATCTTGGTTCTTTAATCTTGCTAAAGTGAAAGTGGTGGATAGATGCAGTGAAATTTCAGAAATTAACCTAATGGGAGACTCCTATATTTTTCTCCAATTCTTCCCCACCAAAATAAAAGCAGAAACTGTTTTTTTCTCAAATTGTTTTAAAGTTTAACTCTTTATAGTTAGTCTTAATTAAAAAATTCATGACCATCTAAGACATTCTGTTTTTTAACACTTTTTATTGAGTTATAGTCATTTTAAAATGTTGTGTCAAATTCCAGTGTAGAGCACAATTTTTCAGTTATAGATGAACATACATAGATTCACTGTCACATTTTTTTTTTCGCTGTGAGCTACCACAAGATCTTGTATCTATTTCCCTGTGCTATACAGTATAATCTTGTTTATCTATTCTGCATGTGCCTGTCAGTATCTACAAATTTTGAGCTCCCAGTCTATCCTTTCCAACCCCCCTCCCCCTTGGCAACCACAAGTTTGTATTCTATGTCTATGTCTATGAATCTGTTTAAGATATTCTTGAAATATAAGAGCGCCAAAAGATATGTATTTGTTTATTGAGTTGCTGTCACTATTACAAATCTTTACTGTCTGTGTTTACTATAGAGACTTCTTACTATTTCCATTTCTCCAGGCTTTCAAATTTACTCTTATAATTTGAAGTTATTTCCTTACTGGTGCGTTAGTGACGTGAACTGTGTTATCAAGGTGAACCAATTCTCACTGGCACTTTGCAGTATTTATCACAGTTTCTTAAATGTAAAATAATGAAATAAAGATATTTCAAAACTATATAAGCATATTCTTTTATAAATTAATTTAAAATATTTTTAAGAATGTGCACTACATGATTACTTTACATAGAAATCACAACTAGTTGGATTATCATGAAAAATAAAGTTTTATTTCCCTTTTCCTATTGTAATAATGTTCTTACAACTTTGATATTCTTAGTCTTTATGCCACTTAAAAATATAAATTTTTGTTAACATGAGATGGAGTTCACATATTTCTCCTAAATAAAAAATTAATTTTTCAATAGAATATATGCTAATAATGCCAAACATTTTTGGTCTTCATGTGTATTTAAGGGGGTCTGGATGGATAAACATCTAAGTGATAATTTAGATTGTCTATGTAGAGTCATGGGTGTGCTCACCTCATTCTTAGTAACTAATAGTTACTGTTTTTCTAAATTAAGACACTCATTTTCTATTAACTATCTGATCACAATTTTTAAAATAATAAAAATTATAAAAGGGTAGATTTGAGATAATTTGCTGACAAATATAACAACTTTAAATTTTCTGAGAGAACCCAGCTTCATCTAATTGTGTCTCTGGTAAAAGATTTAAGGATTCTTAGCCAAGCTAGGTGTCTTAACACTTGAAGGAGAATTGTTTCTTTACTGTTTAAAAGAAGTACAATGACCTTTTTTTGTTTGTTTGCTTGCTGGAAAACGAACAATGTCAAGAAAATGGTAACTAAAAAGATGATACCCAGTTATCTAAACACAAAACAGAAATAGACTCATAGACATAGAATACAAACTTGTGGTTGCCAAGGGGGCAGAGGGTGGGAAGGGATAGACAGGATTTCAAAACTGTAGATAAACAAGATTATACTATATAGCACAGGGAAATATACACAAGATCTTATGGTAGCTCACAGAGAAAAAAATGTGACAATGAATATATATACATATGTTCATGTATAACTGAAAAATTGTGCTCTACACGAATTTGACACAACATTGTAAAGTGATTATAAATCGATAAAAAATGTTAAAAACTAAAATAAAATAAAAAAATTAAAAGATGATACCCAGTTATCAATATCAATGCTAAATAGGCTGGGAGGGCTTAGGAAGCCAGACAGAAATAATTAATAGAGTCAAGTTGACCCATGAGAAAATTTTTTTCTTCTCTTTTCTTTTTTTTTTTTCACTTACATGCTCCCTAGAGTCTTTTTCTAGAGTCTTTTTCCTCCTGGTGCCTAATATTAGACAACTGATACACATAGACTAATGGAAAAGCATTTGAGTTTTGAAAGCAGATTAAATTGCATTCAATTCTTACAAAAGAGTATTTAATCCTATCAATTTCCCTTTAAGGTAACCTCAATTCACATGCATTACACTGGAAGAAAAAAATCTTCCAGGAGATAAAGTTGATCATTTCAAAAGTAGACAAGAAAGAGAGACTCTTGGGAGTAAAAGTATTTATCCCAACATGGGAGCAGCGAGGGGAAGAATTCTACACAACATTCTAGAGATAGAACATGAGTGCTACTTTCTTAGATAGGGAGGGAGAGGGACAACTGGATGAGAAATACTTGCTGTTTGTGAGACTGGGAAGATTGGAAGAAGTGAATAGAAATTCAGTGAATCAACTTTTTCTAGTGCTTCCTTGTAGCCGATACACTTCTCTGGATTTGACAGATTATTGTGAACAGAGCCTTTGATCTTGGGAAGAAATAAGCTAAAGCAGAGATCAACTGAGTTTTTGAATACATCTCTGAATTTACAATAGAAACCACAGACTCTGAAAACAAGTTCTTTGAAAAGCTTAACATTTTACCGTACACACACGTTTATCTTAAAAGGTTATCTTTAGCTATCTGTATCAAATATAGTCCTTGGCAAATCTTTGTATTCATTTTCTATTGCCACTATAACATATTACTGCAAACTGGGTAGCTAAGCCCAAATTTATGAATATTTGGGACATCTCACTGGGGGTCAGAAGCCCAAAGTGAATCTTAGCTAAGACCAAGGAGACACTGGAGCTTTTTTCCTTCTGGAGGCTCTATGAGAAGATCTGTTTTCCTGTCTTTTCCAGCTTCTAGATGCTGCATACATTCCTTGGCTTGTGACCCCTTTCCATTTTCAAAGCCAGCAAAGTACATTCGAGTCTTTCTCATATATATCACTCTGACACTGACTCTTCTGCTTCCCTTTTTTTTTTCTTATGCAAGTATAGTTAGTTACAATGTGTCAATTTCTAGTGTGAGCATGATGTCCCAGTCATATATATATATATATATATATATGTGTGTGTGTGTGTGTGTGTGTGTAGATATTTGTGTGTGTATATATTTCACATTCTTTTTCATTAAAAGTTACTGCAAGATATTGAATATAGTTTCCTGTGCTATAGAGAAGAAATGTTTTAGCTACTTATACGTATAGTGGTTATCATTTGCATATCTCAAACTCCCAAATTTGCCTCCCTCTCTTTCAAGAACCTTGTGGCTACATTGAACTCACTGAGATAACCCAGGATCGTCTCACTATTTTAGAATCAGCTGGTTAGTGAATGACTTTAATTTCACCTGCTACCTTAATTCCCCTTTGTCATAAAACAGCATATTCACAGGTTCTGGGCATTAGAACATGGACATATTTGAGAAGCCATTATTTTGCCTACAACATAACCAAAAGAGGAGAGAGTTTCTGAATAGATCTCCAAATTGGTAACAGTAACCACCAGTTTTAAAGCCGTGTTCTTATTTGCAGAACCTGAGCATTCTGAGGTATACACACACCCACACTCCTTCACACTCATACACACATTTATCTCAAAAGGTTTTCTTTAGCTATCTTTAACTATCAAAAGCTAATCCTTGGTAAAATCAGGCTGTATTAGTTTCCCGTGAATGCTCTAACAAATTATCACAAACAAAATGGCTTAAAGCAATAGAAATTTATCCTCTTGCAGCTCCGGAAGCCAGAAGTCTGAACTCAAGGTTTTGTTGGGGCCATGCGTTCTCCAGGGGCTTTAGTGGAAATCTGTTCATTGCTTTTTACAGTTTCTTGTGGCCACTGGCACTCTTTGGCTTTAGTCACAGCTCCATTCTCTTCCTCCATCCTCATTGTCTTCTTCCCTGTGTGTGTCTGCCTAATCTTCCACTGCCTCCCTCTTATACAGATACTTGTGATGGTATTTAGGACCTACCTGAATAATCCTGTGTGATCTCCTCATCTCCATATCCTGAAATACATGGGCAAAAACCCTCTTTCCAGTAGCATTTACATGTTCTGGGGATTAGGATTTGTATATATTGTTGGGGCTACTGTTCAACTAACTTTAAGGTCATAAAATGTAGAACACAGAATTAAATTAGAAAGTGTGATTTAAAACATAAGAGCTAATTTTCTCATCACACAGAAAAGAAATGAAGTTAATTTCTGGGCCACAGTTTGAAAGAGCCTAAGAACTGAAAGATGACTAATAAATTTTAATAAAGTTAGACAGAGGACAGTGTTCCAGAGATAGCAATGACTGATTCTTATATTAGGCCAAATCCTAAGTAGGAGGAGAGAGAGGGGAAATAAGAAACATGGATAAGCTTAGGGATCCTTGAAGGTTTAAGGAATATGCTTTTAGTTTCCTAAGGAAAAGTCTGGGATACTGCAAGCCTATTAGAGAACTTTAAACATCTAGCTTGATGCCAGAGCAATTGACAAACAAGTGCATGAGATGCCAAGTTAAATAGAAATTCAGTAAGATAATGAGACAGCTAGATATCTAGGACACACAGAGTTTTAGGCTCCCAGAATAGTGTAAATAGTACATCTGAATAGTTCCTATCCTCCTGAGAGAAACAAAAACTTAACTACCTGTGAGCTAGTCAATCTGGAGACACATCATGTCTGGAAAGAGGATGATGGAGAGAGAGCCAATTAGACATGGAAACAGAAAAGCAAAAAAAGTTAATGGAGGCATTAGAGATGCAAAGGCAGCACAAAAGTTTCCTGACGACCAAAGACCAGAAGGGATTATGTACATTTGCAAAGTCTTGTAGCGGACAGAGGCCCATAATGAACCATATGCCCTGTTCCCCTGGATGCTACAATAACCCACGAAGCACTGCAAATTAGGTCCATTGAGCAGAAGTGGAGAAGGAGAAGGAAGGAAAACCCTGCACCATGTTTACTATTGTTATTCAAAAAAGTAAGTAGAAAACCAACAAGCTAAACTAAATTCAGTCACAGAGATACAAAGTTCCTTCTTTTCTTTTTACCGGCGAACTGTGTAAATGTGTAACTTTGTACTCATTACACTTCTAATCCTTCTATATTTTCCAATCAAGTGGTAGTCAGGGCCATGCTAGAAAGTACACGAGAAAACCCACTAATTCCCAAAGAGACTGTTTTACCTGTCCAGCTTTATAAGTATATTTTCCTAACCTTGACCTAAATACAAAAAAACAAAATTACTCTGGTTGCATTTATCTAATGAGTCAGAGAGATTTAAGGAACAGACACAAAAGGTCATATACTCTGAAGATCACTAGCTCTACACAATAGGAATCAACTCTTTGAGGTTAGTTAAGGGCATGTGTGGGTGTGTGTGGGTGTGTTTTTTTTTTTCTGTGAGTGCTATTTTGTATGTGTGAGTGAGCTAACTTGATCATTTCTGCAGTTCTCGGATCGTCACTCCAAAATAAGTTTAAAGATTATATCAAGGTTAGAACATTGATTCCTATTTTCTATTAATATCCTTTAAGCAAACTAATATTATGGCCAGAAAATAATCTACTATTGCATTTGGATTTCAATATATCTCTATCTCTAAGAGTTTGTTATAGTGTTTAGTATTTTGTTCTTCTGTTTTAGAATCAAATTTATTTCAACACCTTTAATTTTCCATCCTATCCAGCCTTCTCATTTTTATTCTTGCATCTGTCATAAATATTTCATAGCTAACCGATAAACTCAGGGGAAAGAAAGAATATTTCACACCTATGCTGCTGAAAATGAAACATATTTTTTTTGCACACATTTTAACAGCTTTAGTGTGTGGCCTTACACCTTTAGTTTCCTATAAAAACCCCTTTTTATGAATCATAAATAGCACTAGTTATATAAACCAAAGTCAGAGTATTTTAAATGGCTCAAAGCAATAGCAGGGCAAACCTGTTCTTTTCATATTTGGAAATCTATCTTTATTCAGCTTGTAATGATACTAAGCAAACTTGGTGTTTTACATAAAAGTATAATCATTATATTTTATTTTTGTGAATTAGATACAATTGGGCACAAGAGTGGAAATGTGTATACTAGAGGAGTTACTGACATTTATAAAAATGGCTATAAATGAAAATGAATTTAAAAAACCACAGAAATGAAAGAAACAGTTCTATCTGAATGTACATAATGAAATACTTCAAGAAATTATTCCATTGTGTCTATTTTAACCATGTGTAAGGAACGGATTTGTATTTGCACAAATGTAGTGATATTCATATTTATTTATATATTATAATAATAGTTCTGATAATAAGACTATAGGTCTGTCTTACCTATTTAAAACATTATCAGTCTATCTTATCTTAAAGGTATATCTAGTTCAGAGCCTAGATCTTTTTTTTCCCCCACATCATCTATAATTGTAATGGAATCTTTGGAAAAAATATAGATGTTGAGTAATTTAAATCATTCTGAAGGAATTTTTATAACCCACTATATTTACTGTGGGCAAGGAGACCACAAGTTCTGATCTGCCTTGTAGAACTTAAGTTTCTCATATTTCCTAGGTACCTTTCTTTTTCTTGTATTACCAAGTTTCCCTCAATTTTCATAAATCTGAAGGCATCATATTGTATATGGCTCACTGCATATTTCTTTTAATTATTTCACTAAATTCCTTTCATGGGAGGAGTTTACTTGGCCATGCAAAAATCTAATTCTGCATATTAAAGCTTCTGTAGGTATTGCACATAATTCACCTGGGTACCTTCTGCCACACCTACTTTATTTCAAAGAAGTTAGAGAGGTAAGTTGTGTCAAAAGCTCTTGATAGCTTAAACCAGGTAAAATTGAGACTTAATCATTGGATTTACCAATATAGAAGTTAGTAGGAATATTAAAAGGGAATTTACAATAGGAATAGTGGAGGCAAAATCATGATTGAGTGGTTTAAGTGAAAATAAAAGCAGAATAATAGGAAATATAGAGCACAGAAAGTCCTTTAAGATTCTTTTTCTAAAAAGGGAGAAGAAAAATGAGGTTGCTGCAGAAGGCGAAATATGTGTTCAAGATAGGGTATTGGTTTTGTGTGTGTGTTTGTTAGTTTGTATAAACTGCAAGAAAGAACAACTTTTTCATATCTGATAGAATAGTGCTGTAAAGCATCAAAGTATTAATACAGGATAGAGACAAGAAAATTGATTTTAAAAAACTGATGTCTCTGAAAAGGAGAGAAGGGCTGGGTTTTTACACAAATTTGAAAGGACTGGCTTCAGTGCATCCAAAAAGATGGAAATTTAGGTAGGAAGTTAGTGTAATAAGGACTTTTGTAACATCTCTTTTAGTTGCTTCTGTTTTACCAGTGATTAAGGGAAAAATGTCTGTCAACTAAGAGTATGGAAGGGGAGAAAGTATTAGAGTCCTGAGAAGAGAAAAAGAATGAAATCGTCATCCAGGAGAGTGAGAGAGTAAATAGAAAAAAACATACTGTAGCAAGGTGTTCTTGTCACTTGAGACCCCTCAAAGCTATGAATTCAAAGTGGGTCCTGCTGTCTGTCACTGTTGTGCACCTTTCTGTAGCTAAATTCAGCTGCAAGCATCCAGGAGGAAACAAAGGATTTGGGGCTAAAAAAATCATAATAAAGGACCATAAATTCCAAGTTATGCAAAGAAGGAAATGAGGACATGAAGTTGGGAGCAGCAGGGAAAAATCTGTAGACCTAATGAGATGCTGGTCCCAGGAGGCTTAAAAAACTGTTTGAGCCAGAGGAGTAGGAGAAATGATCTGGAAACAGTGCAGGTGACTGGCAAAATAGGATACTTAAAATTGAGATGATGAAAGGCTTGCAGTGGTTGGGAATAGAAAGAGGTCATAACATGAAAGGGTTCTGAATGAAACAGTGACCAAAGAAGTGACTGATACTTTAACTCAAGTAAGAGATGAAGGGCAGGCGGAGAGTACAGCTCAGTGGTAGAGTGCTTGCTTAGCATGCATGAGGTCCTGCGTTCAATCCACAGTATCTATCGCCATTAAAATAAATAAATAAATAAACTTAAAAAAGAAAGAAGTGAAGGGAATATTCAAAATAGATTTAGGAACTTTTGGATATCTGACTATAAAATTCATGGAGCACAGTAGAATTTTAACAGTCATGTAAGGGTGGGAAATGAGACCAGAAAACAACGTGTAAGATCTGTGTGTAAGGGTTTGAGCTATCAGACCTAACCTGTAAATTGAACATTCTTATTGTAAATAGGGCTAAAAAATATAATGAGTTCTGTATAGATGCTCCCAGATAGAAAGTGCTAAACAAGCTTGAAATTGGGGAAAACTCATCTTAAAAATGGAGACTCTGGTATCTTTTTCACTTGTGACAATGTTTGCATGAGGGAGGAAGAAGTTTTTAAGAGGAAGTAGAAAATGCAATGAAAAACAGTAAACCATGAACAACAGAACAGACAACCTCGAATTTTTAAAAAATAGAACTTCTAGAAATAATATAAATATTTAAATTAAAAACTTTATAAGTGGGCTAAAAAGAATGCATTAGATTAAATGAAGAGAGTCATAATATAGGAAGTATAGGTCTGAGTAAATTACCCACAAGAGAGTGAAGAAGAAAGAGACAGAAGTGTGAAAGATGCACAGAGGAGTGAATGAGCAGCTCCAATACTAGTTGACAAGAAACTTAGAGAGATAATGGTGAAAAAACAGTATTTGAAGAGTAGTTAATGAAATTTTCTAAAATCAAAGAAAGACATCGATCTGAGTTTAAAAGAATCTCTTCCAAGTCCACAGATGGGTAAACAGCCTTTAAAAACTCTGATGGACACATGGTGACATGCAGCAGAAGACCAAAGGCAAAGAACAAATGCTAAACAAACAGAAAGTAATAAAGTAAAATCTACAAATCAATGGCATTTTGATCCAAAGACATCTTCAAGTGTAAGTAAATGTGAGTAAATGATAGAGAAGTAAATTGAAAGGGTATCTTTTTGTCTGTCCTGATTGCTATAGCAGAATACAAAAGACTGGGTGGTTTAAAACAACAGAAATTTATTTCCTACAGTTCTGGAGGCTGAACCTGCTCTGGGAAGAGCAAGATCAAGGTGCCAGCCGATTTGGTGTCTGGTGAGAGCCCACTTCCTGGTTCACAGGCAGCTACCTTTTCCGGGGGCTTCTCATGGCAGAGGGGCAAAGGCGAGCTCCAGATCTCCTTCATAG
The DNA here is from genome assembly GCF_009834535.1 of Camelus ferus. Classification (NCBI taxonomy): domain Eukaryota; kingdom Metazoa; phylum Chordata; class Mammalia; order Artiodactyla; family Camelidae; genus Camelus; species Camelus ferus. Next base: position 86,019,312 of record NC_045696.1, on the reverse strand, counting down.
CAGTGATCCCATTCATGTGTGCTCTGCCCTCATGACCAAGTCACCTTTCATCATATGCCACGCCTCCTCATACTAGCTCATGGGGGGTTAAAATGTCCACATATGAATTTGGGGCGAGAGACACAAATATTCTGTCTATAGCACAGGGCTTAGGAAAAATTATTTAACTCATTTTTTCATACCAATGACAATATTTTCACAGGGAGGAAAAACTGAAGACATTTACTAAAAATAATTGATACAATTTAATATGTACAGACTCTAAGAATGAAAAAAAGGTCTTTAGGTTGATGAGAAATGATACCAGTAGAAATTTGGATATTCAGGTAGGAATGAAAAGCAGTGGGTATGATCTTGATAAATATAAAAACTTTTTTTCTCCCAACTTCTTTAAAATAAATAAGACTAAATCAAACATCGTAATACTTTACTGGAGAACTGATAGGATCACCAGTTAAAATATAGTATTCCCGTTTATACCTGAATTTTAGATAGATAACAAATAACTTGTTTAAGTATATATTCCAAATATTGGATGACTGAAAATTATTTGTTGTGTGCCTGGAGTTGAAATTTAACTGCACATTCTGCATTTTCTTTGGTAAATCTGGATACTTTAGGAAATTTTATTGTGTGTCAGTGTAATATTTTTGACACTTAGATTACAAATGTTGTGCAAGTTGTAAATAGACCCATGTGATAGTAAAATTCCCATTTTTTTAAAGACTAATATTAACTCTAATTATTCCATGAAAAAGTGTTCATACTGTATTTCTTAGAGCAACCACTTAACTATGAAGAAAAGAGACATACCTAAGTAAGAATAAATTTTTTAAAATATACATTTAACCTCAATAGTCAGGAACGAAGCTATTACAAAAAACAGAATGTGAGGAGACACAAAAAGGAAAACAAATAGTAAAATAGAGAACCTATTCTAAACATAATTGCACTAATAATTAATAAACTAAAATCTCCATTTAAAAGACAGAGTTTTCCTGCAAGAGTTGTAATTAAATATATATAAACACTTCAAGATGAAGGGTTAAGGTATATTATAAAAGCAGTAAACCTTAATATGTAAGATTGGATATAGAAATATGGGATAAAGTGGACTTTGAGGCAAACAGAACATTCAGTACATCAGGGAGATACACTAATCATAAACATGTAGACACAAAATAATATAGGCTTCACAATATATTAAGCAAGAATTGACAGAGTGAGTGGGATAGATAGAATATTCCATAATCAGAACTGAAGATTTTAACAGCATTCTCTCAGCAATTGATAGAAAAACCAAGACAAAGAGTAAAACAGAAAACCTGAATAAGTCTATCACCCATCATAAACTAATTCATATGTATAGAACACAACACACAGAAACTGCTTAATACCAATTTTTTTTCATGTGTACATGGTGCTTTCCCTAAAACTGACTGCATATTGTGCCATAGAAAGAACTAAATAAATTTAAAAGGATTGCAATCACATACAGTACGTTCTCTGACCACAATGGATTTATTTGAAAATTAATGCATTGTAGCCACAAAAAACCCTTAAGATCTTAAGAAATAAATTCAACAAAAGATGTGCAAGTCCTCTTAACTAAAAATAACAAAATAATAATGAGAGATATTAAAAAGGGCATACATAAATTGGGATACAGTATATTCATGGAGTAGAAATCTCAGTATCGTAAACATCCATGACATCCAAACTGCCCTATTAAATTTAATGCAGTCATAATCATAATTTCATCAGATTTTGATAGGTAATTAAAAGCTAAATATAAAATGTATGTGAAAAGGAGAAGACCTAGAATATGCAAATTATTATTTTTGTGCAATTGCATTCCATTGATTTCTTGATTAAATACCTCTGTTTGATTTGATGTTTTATTCAATTATATATAATTGCATTAAATTTTGTCTAGCTTTAATGTGTGTCTGTATCAAAAATGTTTCTAGTCTTCACCAACCACACCCATACACACATACATACAGACACACATATTAATTTGTTATTTAGCAAAATATTCACCTTAAACTTATCTTTGGTAGAAAGATATGTTTTCATTTTAGTTTTTTTTTTAATTTGGCATTTATATACTGATTATTTGTGTAAGTCATGTAAGAAAAGTGTAAACATAAGAGGAATTAAGTAAACCAACTATTTGAATTACTTTAGATCCCTAAATGTAAATATTTCCAAATAATATATGTGGAAAAATTTATAACTGTTACCTCACAAAGAAAGTAATAATACTGTGTCTCTGGCACACAGAGTAAACATTAGCAGGAGTAATAATATATTAACAGCAATAATAATAATAGTGCCTGACACTATGTAAGAGACACTATTCAAGTTGTTTGCAGGTATAATTTCACTTAATTTTCTCAACAATTCTAGAGTTACATTACTTGTGTCTTCAATTTAGCAACAATATTAATTACAATAAATAAAAATGATAACTAAAATTTTTCAAACACTTAATTCTCACAAAAGCTAAACACTAATCTCTATTATGCTTATTTTACAAAGGAGGAATCAGAGAGTTGAGTAATTTGACCAAGTTTAACCAACTGGTCCGTGGGGACACTAGGATTTGAACTCAGGCATCCTGGCTCCAGAGTCCTGACTATGAAGTGGTGTTCAGCTTTATATCCCTTACAAAAAGGTGTATACTTCAAAGTTTCTACCAGGAAGAAATTTCTGTTAACTGAGGATGAAGTACCTTCAATTATGGTTATCTTTCCTCTCCCATCTCCAACCCAAATCTGTCCTTTCTAGTATTCTTTGTCAGTTCTCGATAACAGCAATTTAGCTGCTCAGGACAAAAGCTTGACTAGGCAATCCTTGGTGGTAAAGATAGAATCATTTAAAAAATTGAATTTAAACTTTATTGCAGAGAATAAGCTGTAAAAAAAGTACCCTCAAAAATAAGTATATAATAATTAATTATAAGACTAAGGCAGAAAATAAAGGATGGTTGGAGAGTGTAGCAGAATGATTTAGACTGATAGCAACGGAACTAGTCCATAAGTGACTTGAATACTGAAAGACACTTAGGAATTACTCAGCTAAGTGGGGGATATTCCAGATTGGTGGTTGTTGACATCAAAACAGAACGTTTATGAACAAATAAATGGGAAGGAGAGAATATTACCAATAACAGTTTAAAGAGTCCAACCTTGAGTTAGAGTCTAGAGTATAGACTTGGGTTAGTCAAAGAATAGTGCATTAGAGTTGAGGAGATTACAGACCTGGGGGGGGGGGGCCAGGTGCTGGATGTGCATCCTTAAGGACAGCCTAGAGAAACAGCAGGACTCAGAGTGGAAAGGAAAAACACAGTCAGGGCTAACGTCAAATGAGCAGGAGACACTGGGAGGCTGGCAGAAAACAGCTATAAACAGGGGGCAAGATAATATTATAGAACAAACCTCTACATTACCATAACCTCACAAAGAAAGGGTAGAATATATAAATGCGATCAAGCAGTGGTTTTGTTTCTACTTCCTAAATATTTTGAACTACTCCCTCCAGTTTTGTTCTTTCATTTTTTTGGTCATTTTTTGCTTCCAGTTTAAGATCAATTCCTACTAATTTTCCTCCACAGTTGTAAAAACTACCATTTATTCCCTATATCTTTTTCCCTTTCGTAATTCTTTACTTTTCCTTGCTCTAAATCCTTCCATAATTATCTAGAACCTAAAATGAAATATACCAAACACTGTACTATATCTTATCATTCATATGATGACTATGAATGCATCACTCATATTGCCAATATGGTCCTTCATAATATGGCCTCAGTCTGCATTTCCAGCTTTATCTCATGCAATTCCTTGGTTAGGACTTAAACCTTCTGCAAAACTAACTCCTTATTCTTCAGCGGACTATGGAGACCTATCTTGTAACATATTACCTTGTTGCACTTAACATACAGAATATCAAATAAGTATTTACTTGTTTCTCTATAAACCTGTAAATTCTTTGAAGGGAAATTATACATTTATATGATTAAGCATGGTGCCTAGAGTGGAATAGCACTCAAAATATGTTAATTGGATAGAATTGAATTCAGTTTAAATTGAATTATTGTCACTGATGTAGATAATGAAATTATCTTGCAGAAGAGGAAGAGAGCATTTCTGACTCTAAAATCAAGATGATCTGCAAATAGCACTTACCTTTTAAACTTGTCCTTCGAGAGATGGACAGGGATTTAGTTGCTTTACAGTTAAAAGAACATTCCAAAATCAAAAATATCCTGAAAAAAAGACATAGAAGAAAGTATGTGACATCCTGGTAGAACTATACATGGTCTGTATTACTAGAACATAGAACAGAATTTCAGAAATGCAGAGTAAGAGACATAGCTTGGTAAAAAGAAAGCATGAGAATAGGTTTAGAGATAATAACAACTAAGTTTACTTTAATCTATCAGCTTATTTCTGGATATAAAATAACATTCTGTGGGGCCAAACATTATTTCTAACTAGAGAAGTGGCATTTCAGATTTGTGTTTATTCTTAAATACAATAATCCAAGCGACTGTGAAATTTGCCTTTGGATTTATAAGATAGTAAAGCCTGTATTCTGGACCAGATAATTTTCATAACTGATATCACAGATACTTTTATACTCAGAGATTTCTGTCCAAGTGGTTGATCAGATTGTGTTTTAGTGATTGTAACATGTCGATGAACCCTGGCATTTAAGTTAATAAGGTATAAATGAAGACATAGCTTGTTCTCTGAATGGTTGTAACAGCCTGCTGGGTTTCATCAATCATGAAACAATTCATGCTGGGACTGAACAACAACAAAAAAATACAAAAAAAAAAAAAATAGTGAAGGGAATGTTACTGCTTTTAAATAGGTAGGGATTATATTTGTGAAACTAAAGTGTCAAAAAATAACAAGTGAATGTTTGAATGATACTATGATATAATTATTTTCTTACAAAGATAATGATATATAATATTTTTAAAGATTAAATTCCTAGCCTACTATTATCTGAACAAAGTAAAAATTAAATTGAACAATTCTGTAAAATTAAATTTAAGATAATAATTTTCCACTTACATCCAAATGATTTCATTCTTGGATGATATTATATTTATATGTTAAGTAATATTTCTATGAGTCTTGTTTCAAAAGTAATATTTCTGTGAGAGTCTTGTTTCAAATTAAGGTTTTGCTTTGAAAAATACAAATTTTAAATGATATTATTTTAGAGAAATACATTTATTTAAAAATGTTTTCTCAAATCTTTTTCAAATATTAAAAATTATTTCTCTGATGAATTTCCTTCATAGGATCTACAATAATTAGTAGTTTAAGATCTCTCTAGCTTTTCAGTAGAAAACTAATTTTCTTTGTGTCTTTAGGTCAAGCTCAGTTTCCAAGCTATTATATCCTTAGGAAAATATTATTTTTCTCGATCTATTCATCTAACATAATAAAATCATAACATAAGTGAGTCATTTTCAAAAGGAAATCATTCAAGTAAGATAAAAAGAATCTAAAATACACATAATTTTACTTATCAAATAAGATATGGCATCCGAATTATAATTCATTATAATACATTGCATTACCTATTAATAGATTACATATATAATACAACATAATAATACAATACATATTATATTCAATATAATACAAGTAAGATAAAAAGAATCTAAAATACATGTAATTTCACTTATCAAATAAGATATGGCATCTGAATATAATTCACTACATTACAACATAAGACAATTTGTCTTTTTATATTAAAATTGTTCTGCCAAGCCAACAAATATATATTTATTAATTTTATTAATTCATTAAACAAATATCATTGTTGGTAACATAGAAGAGACTGCAATATACATAGAATGGCAAAGCAATTATAGAGACTTTCACCAAAAATATGACAATAAGGTAAATATGCTTCCCTTCAAGATGGTGTTTGGTTTGGGAAATTTCTCCCTTATTCACTACTGCAAACAGATAGCAATGGTTTATAAAGAATTAAAATAAAATTATAAGCACAGAGCTGTATTTAAAAACAAGAATATCTTTGCAATTTAAAATGCAAAGTATTGAGCAAGACAGAAGGTGTAGTCTGCTGATTTCTTGCTTCTAAAGCAAGTAGATGTGAAAGAAGTACAGAGTAATGAGAACTGGAAATGGTGGGGGAGAACAGAAGCTTGAGGTAGAATGCTTGATTCCAGAAAGCGGAGTGGGCCCCCCCCCCCTTCAAAAACACATTTAAAAACGTTTCTTACCCATGACTCTTGGAGCAATGAATTCTATGCAGTCTCATACATAAAAGGGGTCTGAGACCAATGCAAGTGTAGCATTAAATCCAGGATTTGGCCAATTCACTGACAGGCTTATTCATTATATATTCCCATCACCGTAAGCAAGGAGAACCAGCCACATGCTTTAAATCTATTTCAAACGTGGAGATTCCACAGAGACCAAAAGTAAGCAAACACAAAACTATCAGACTATAAATAAAGGTGAATGCAGAAAGAAAGGGCAAAAGGGACAGGAAAATAAATGTCTCACTCATGATGAGTCTGAAAATTCAAATTCATGAGGATTTTGAGGAAACCCATGAATAAATCTATTACTAAAACCAAAAATAGAAACATTATTTTGACAAAATTAATATGTTATATCAATGAAAAGGAAACTTGAATTAAGTAAGATTAGGTTCCTAAAACAGAACAAGGAAAAAATATTTGAAACAAAATGAAACAAAATGAATCAAACAAAAACAAGAAACTCTAGATGTTATAAAACAATTATAGGTAGAAATAAAAGAAGTAACAATAGAATGAAAACTATTACTTATCAAGAAAAAGAAGAACAGTCAATAGAAAACAAAACTAATGTATCTGTGGGTTTATATTATATATATATTCTTTTTGTTTTTTAGTGACTTTTCTTCATTTTAATTACGTATATACACACATAGGCTTATACATGTGTATATGTACATATTTATGTATAACTAAAATTCAATTGCTAACACTCGTGGAATAGGATTAGGAGATACTACTTATGTCTGTAATAGTCTATTCCTTAAAGAAAAGCAAATCTGAGTCATATTTGGCAAAATGTCAGTATCTGTTGTGTGTTTTAGTAGGAACAGATTATTTTAGTTTATTATCCCCTATACATCTCTGTGTTATTGAAATTAGAATATAGTATTAAATAACAAATTAACAGAAAGGAAGTACCTTGTTAATGATATGGATAACTGCACCTTTTTAAATAGGGACATACATACAACTTAATTTTTTTCAGGCAATGAAAGTTTTGGTACTAAAATAATCTGGGTCAGTAAAAATTGAAAATTATATGTGTGTGTGAGTGTCTGTATTTATAAAATCTTATTAGCTTACAACATAAATGCATTATTATCAATATTTATGCATACTGATGTGTAAATATATGTATGTAAATGTATGAAAATACATATATATAAATTACACATAGCTCATTATATATGAGAGAGAGGGAGAAATTTGCTTTGACTGAGAAACCAAAAGTCTGCTCTTCCATTCATCAGGCTGGGATGACAGATATGGATAAAGCCAGCTGCCGAGTTAACAAGAAACAATTTTTTTCCCAAGGTCCCTGTGCAACTTTAAAGTATCATAGCAATCCCTTCCTTGAGTGACTACTTTCTATTCACAGCAAAACTTTGTTCTCTATCTCCAAATGAAAGACTATCACAAACTGTTGTTTGAAATTACTTCAGTAGAAATGTAACATTCTTCTCTTGCCTGGGGGATCTAATTGGCTTTGACACAGAGAAGCAGCCTTGATTTCCAATCCAGATGGAGAGTGTCAGATAATAAGTTTCTGAACACATTTTTCTCATTCATAAGTTTGTAGTTTTGAAAGAAACAAAAGGCTGGGTTCCCTTTGCAGTCCAGAGTAGAAACCGACCCCTTAATGGTCAGTCTACTTTGATTTGAGCCTATCAAAACACTTCAATTAAATTTTACCTAAACTCCATTCTTTCTCCTAATTTCACAATTACTCCATTTTTCCAATTGCTTGGTGAATTGTCTGATGGTTGCTTCTGAGTGTGTTTTCTCTTATTGCTATGGGTCAATAAACCTAACTAACTCAGACTGAGTTTGTCCCTGATTGTCTTAAGCTGATTCAGCTAGAGCTAGGGAGAGAATAGATAGATAAATAGATTGATCGATCGATTGATAGATCAATAGATTGATAGAAATAGTTTTGACCTGAAACAAATACATTGCCAGATACCTCTCCAGCAAAGAGGTTTATTTAGAATCAGGGGAGAATCGCAATTCATAGCCTGCAACCATAGTGAGCCACGTGCAAGTCCCTGCATGGCAAAGGAAGAGGATGCTAATATAGGGAGGAAAAGGAAGGCAGGAAGGCTACAGTAAACAGAGAACACATAGCTTTTCATCGACTGAATTCTTGTCAGGAAAGAAGAGGAGTCTTTCTTATTCCTGTTGGGCTCTGCTTTCATCACAGGGCACGAGAGCTCCACCGCTGTTCTCCCAACTCTATTTCATTGCGATTTCTATTTATTAATTTTTTACAATAGATAGATGGATGTGTAGATAGGTAATCTCAATTCCTTTCTCTAATCAGATACAGACATCTTAAATAATAACTCAGTAAATGGAGTCAGAAAAGGAAAAACAAATATTGTATCATGGCATAGAAGGATAGCTCAACTTAAAATCTGACAACATAATCCACCAAATTAATAGATTTAAAAGAAACGAGTATCTCAATAGTTGCACAAAAGCACTTAATATAATTCAATACTCATTCATGATGTTAAAAAAAACAGATTCTTAGCAATCTGTGAATGGAAAGGAACTTTATTAACATAATGATGGCCATCCAGCTAATCTATTCATCTAATATCTTTAATAAGACTGTACAACAATTGCCACTAAATTTAGGAGTAAGCAATGGATGCCCTATTTCACTGTTTTTTATTACATATTGTCCTGAGCAGTGCAGTAAGACAATAAAAAAAAAGTTAAAGACATACAGATTGAAAAGGAGAAAAATTCTGATTTTTATATAATGTGAATGTTTACATGGAAAAGTCCATATAAAATATAACAGAACTTTAAAAAATAAGTTAGTATAAGATGAGCAAGTGAACTAGGCACATGATCAACATTAAAAAAATGCTGATAATATTTTTATATGTCAGTAACTGAAAATACATTATTGAAATAGAATTAAAATATAAAATCTGAGAAATAAATCTATCCAAAGAGGTTTAAGATTTTTATTAAGAAACATACAAAATATTTTTAAAAGGCTGTAACATAAAAAATAAAGATTGATTTTCATATAAGATCTATAAAAATTGGAGATTAGAATTTTTCCAAGATGAAATACTGATCTCCCTTTAATATTTATCTGCTTCTGTTTAGTAATAAAATATTTCCCTGTTGCTTTATGAGCAACTTTCTAAGTTTGATGATAGTTGCAGAGTGTCCCCATGAAATAAGTGAAATGCACTGTGAACTCCATGCTTACTCCCGAGAACCTTCGTGATCTATTGTTGAGTTTGGAGTTGGGCCTGTGCTTCACGTTGCCAGGAGTCTGATCTCCAGATGGGGAGACGGTAGGACATTATTATATTACGGATTCGGATTTTAAAGCCTTTTACATTTTTTTTTAACCAAAGCACCATGATTCTTGCTCTCACAGAACATTGTAGACAATAAGTTTTTCAGAAGAAAGTGTCTTGAAGCCTAGGCAGGTATAATTATTTGCACTATTTGGCACAAGTGTGGGTGAGAGAATAAATCATCCTATGTCTTCTGAGTCTATTTCTTTATTTTCCAAACTAAACTATACTGTTTTTAAATAAATTTCAGTTTGTACCTATAATTTTAGCAGAAAAAAAAAAAAAAAGAATGCCCTACATATCTAAGAGTGGGAAGAAGAAAGGATGGGAAAAGGGGAGAAGATTGCCTCTTGAGTTTAAGCCTAGAATTGCTAAGATTGGGGCTGTGTCTTGGAGGATTGCGGGGTGGGGTGTCTGGATGAAGATCAGCAGCGATTCTGCCATCTGGAAGCTTTAATTTCCTGCAGCTAGACACTTTAAAAAAGCTGCTCATCCCTTACGGTAAACTTAGCATTTCTGCTGTTCTGGCAATGATGCACTTGGTGTGCAGGCTGCCTCTGGCTATTATATTATTCTTGTCAGATTACCTCCTGTCCCAGACATGCTGGAGCCTGTGGAGTGAGGTTCCGGCCGCGTGCAGCATGCAGAGCCTGTGCCAAGGTCAGACAGAGCTGGGTACTCCTACCAGGTTGCATTTCCTGGAGATGAGGTCTAACAAGTGAAAGGTAGCATCTCAGGGAGAAACCACAATTTTGCACAGGCAAATCTTAAACCAAGCTTCCATGTAGAAGGAGGGAGAGAGACAGACAAGAGAGAGGGAACCGAGGGACAAATATGGAAAATCTAATTCTGAAGCACATGAATTAAGACTGGAGACAAATGAAAAGAGCATTTGGTGTTTCAACACAGACCGTGCGGCAAAACCTTCAAGGTAAAAGAGCAGCTTTGGGGGCTTTTAATAAGGCACCCAGGGCCTCAAGGATAGAAAGAAAGGTAACTATGTAGAGTAGAAGCATTGCCTGGACAATTTGCCCTTCGAGATACTTAATTGAAAGATATCTAAATAATGTTTTTCCTTTATTATGCTTATGAAAACTCTATGTACATATATATGACACACACATATATGTGTCAGATACATATGTATGTGATAATAACAAATCTATAAATGATGATAATGAAATAAACAGATATGGGAAGAATTTTACAAATCTGATCTCATAAAAACTCTTGACTTGAAAAAAAAATGGTTCATTTAAGGAGTCACATGAATGAATATGTTCCAGCTGTTAATAGGCCTTTAGAATCTAATTAAAAGCAAACAAAAAAATTATACGGAGTGAGAGACTCAAGACACTCCAAAAACTGCAAGTTCTACCACACAGAATCACATATAGTAAGTGTATAACACATTTATCTAATTAATTAAGGATAAAAAAAAGTGCTTTATAAAATAGAGAAACTTCCATCTCCAAGACACATAGTATTTAAAGTATTTTAATTGTTTTTTCCCCTATAACAGTCATCATTCTTAAATGCAAGCATCAGATATCAGCTTTGGCTAATTTAAATTGAAAGGGAATTTAATAAAAGGTAACTCAGTAGCTCACACAAACTTCGGGATGTGTCTAGATCAAATCTGAAGCCTATGTAGCCAGGAATAACGTCACAAGCTTTGTCACCTAACAGCAAGAACACTTTTTTTTTTGGCCAATATCCTTGAGAACAAACATTGAAAAGTGCACCTCTGACATCATCAGCTCTGGATACTGAGGGTGCTAAAACCACTGCCAGCCACTGCTACCTGGATGTGGCTATAGCTGCCTTCCCTGTTATAGTGCTCACAAGGACAGCTTCCATATCCACTGCTTTCTGTATGTCCAGCTGCGATAGGTGCAATAATTGGTGAGGCCCAAGTCATAGCCACCAACTTGACAGAAGGTGCGCCTAAGAGCAAGTAACCAGCAGTTTAATCTTCAGCAGTGGAGATGGACTGCACCTTATTAGGTGGTAGATCATAGTTGGTGGTAGATCATAGTTGATGGTTCTGCCATCTCTTAATCATATACATGGATATGATTAAGCTATTTTAATATGATAGTGCTAAGAATCCTGATTTTTTATTAAATACACAGTAAATAAGTTTGGTTATGAATAAAACTCCATTGCACAAGGACAGAAGTTCTCAGTATGGAAGTGTGATATTCAGAGGCTTTGAAATCCAAATAGTTCAATTCAGATACAATCTTAGAAGAATATGATGGTCCTCCAATGTGCATGTAATAATCCATAATCAAAAGCCATTCCTTCTTCTGGATGCATATGATTATTGAGTTCCTCTAGCCCCTTTGTAACTACACAGATGATTGGCCTAAAGTTTAAGTATCTGAGAGCAGCAGGTCACTGAACAGCCCCTAAAACAAAAGGACCCACAGAGACAGAAAAAAACTTTCTCAAAAAGAAAGTTAAAGGTACTGATATCACCTTTTATATTCTCTTTTGAGTGTAAGATTCTATACTGTGGTGTAATATAATAATATTCTATATGATTGAATTTTATATAGAATATATCTACATAAATAGGATGTAATCAATGTGTGATTATATATTAATATATAATGAATTTTAGTGTAATAATAGTAGATACTCATACTAAAAGAATAAATAAAATATCAAAATTCGCTATAATCGACAGAGAAAATACTTCTTTATTCTTGACTTCAGACTATAAGCACTCAGCTTTTCTGACTCATCTAATGGACACATCTGATTCTAGTGTAAAAAAATTGTGGGATACTTCATGCTTTTATTAATTCAGAAAGAATAAATGGTAGATGTCATCTGCTTTATAAAATTAGTTCCTCTTTTCTTCCTGGAGTCTATGCACTCTATTAGTGCAGGAAGGAATACTATTTATCTATTTATACAACTCATGGTGTTGAGCCCCACAAAGTAAATGCCTAGTTAATGCTTGTTTGAAAGATAAACTTTAAAATTATACTTAATTTAGGAGCTGATGATAAGGCTTGATGAGGAAATATTAACTGAAACAAATAATAACATTATATTGGTACTACATTATATTAATCTCAATACTTTCAATTTTTAATCATAGAATCATTAAACTATATCTTTTAGAACCATCAATCTCAACTATTAAAAGATGAAAAACATGGATAACTCTCAGAGATTTAAGACAATCTGAGGGTTGAAACTGTAAAAAGAATTACTTAGATTCAAACTGTAATCATTCCTACCTAAAAATTTAACCCAGAAACAAAGGAGCAATTTACTCCCAAGGATGGTCCTACTCAGTTTGCTTCAGGGCTTCCTCATTCTGCTCCCATCGTACTGAATTACATCTAAATTTAATGTTAAGTGTAAAAGGAAAATACTGCTTTAAAAGTCATTAACAGTAAGCAATATCAACAAGCATCACAATTGATTTATGCTTCTGGTAACCAAAGTCTCATATTCTTGCAAGGTATAACTAAGTCCTATCCACCTTGGCAAATCATGCAGCCCACTTTATAAAGTAAATCAGAAACGTTAGATAGTCAATAAATAAATCTATAATAATAAAAATACAAACAAACATAGTAATGATTAAAAATACAAATGTTTAGTTTTAACTTTGGCTTAAAATTTCAGATTTTAAACCAAATCATTTTCTATAAAATCACTGCAATCATAATTGTAGCAATAACTGTCAATAATTAGATATCCTTTTTGAGCTTTGAATTGAGCTTTAAATTATATTTTTGTTTGTAGGATATCATTTTTACTCAATAACTGTCTCACCTTCTTGTAAAATTTGAATGTTCTCACATTGAATGCAATTTTCTCAAATGTTTCTGATCGAGCTAGTTACCCACTACTTTCCATCTTCTTGACTGTTTCCTACAAATTACAACAATGCTTGGAACATCCCAATATATAACCCAAGCATTCACAGTGAATTTATACCATATATTTTAAAAATTAAAATTATGATATTTCATTGAAGCCAAACACATCCTTTTAGCTTGATGGGAGATATTTACAATTGTCAGTAAAGTTATTCTATCCACAATAAGTATGTGCTTTATGTGACATACACATTATTTATAAAATTATAATAAAAAAGTTGAACTTCTCTCTCTAAGGTGGATCTCTTATTTAAGTTCATGACTAATACTTTCAATGTGTGAAAAATGACAGCAGTATTTTAGCAAATATTAATATCCTTTTCAAGGGCACAAAACACAAAAAGTCATAATTGGCTGATAATGTGAATTATTTAAATGAGTTCTTCATCAGAACATGAAATTTACCTTAATTGTATAGTTCAAAAAGTGCTGTATAGATTCAGGAAAGGTATAAGTCAAATGTAAATGGATTAGTATCTTTAATTAGTAACATTCAGGTAGCTTAAGATACTAAATCAGCTATCCCACACACGTCAAAGAGACAAAAACAGGTGTTAAATACACTCTAATTATCAAAACAAGCGTTTGAACAAGTTTCAAGTAAATGGTTTAAATTTTTAATTAAAGTATGCAGTGGTAATGATTCCACAGTCCAAAGATTTCAGTCTTGGATCAATTCTCTAGACTTGGGTAAGGACCCCTGTCCTGGACCTCATGCATGCAGATGATATTTGAATTCAGTGTTCAGCTCTAGGACATCATGTACTAAAACCATTAACTTTACATCTCATTATTAACATCATTACACCCTGGAGAAATGAAGATCTGCATCCTCAAAGCAAAAGATAATGGTCCTCCGACAGGAAAGTGTGTGGGTTATACTGCAACTGAGCCTGGAATCAGACACTTTTTATGAATGTGAAGGGTTTGAACCATAGAAGCACTTAGCTAAGAGAAAAGATAAATCTGTTACCAACTTTTTTTTTTTTCTCAGCAAGAATGAAATACATTCTTTCAAAACAAAATGAAAAAGTGTCACTTCTCAGCTGAGCTTCATGTCCATTTTCATGCTTCCTTTTGCCTTCCAGGTTGTTGGTCTGGAGTAACTCAGAACCGTTTGTACAAAGTGGCTGAGAAACATTTTGCCCTATTTTACAAATTGTGCAATCCTGAAAATTGGATACATAGATAGATCTATCTAGATAATGCATTCAAGAAATATGACTTGAATAGTCATTTAATGGGCATTGAGCATTAGAATTGTCAGTAGTTTTATTTCTATTAAAATATTTAGTAAGATTTATACATTTTCAAAATTCAACTTTAAATATTCAATATTAATTATTTTTATTTAAAATGTATACTCAATTAAAACTTCTATTTTGCCTTTTAATATTGATAGATCATCTGAGAACATTAAGAGCATTTTAAAAAGCTTAAGAATATTTTATTTTTAAATCTTTTAGATTATTATTTTTAATTGTGGTTTAGGCAAGCTTCTTCTTGACCATAAGGTGCTGACCTCCCTCTCATTTTGGTGATCACAGAATCCAAATGGCCTAAGTACAGAGATTTCTGTTCCACCCTTTAGAAAATACGTAACTGTGAATTATTTCTTTGTCCCTTTGAGAGGTAAATCTCTTTAAAAAGCCTCTTGCCAATATTACACCCCAGGCTGTACTTCTCAAAGACCTGGGAGCCATCTCTTTGAAATGTAATAATCAAGAAAGATGGAGCCTATATTTACCAATCTATGTAGGAGGACAGAAGCCCAACTTCCTCTGGTATCAAATTGTAAAGCTACCGTCTGCCATGAAGTATATGAACATTTACTTTTCCCTTGGGTAAGGATAATCAGCAAACACAGGGGCCTATGATGCACCTCTCTCTCTCTCTCTTTCTCTCTCTCTCTCTCTCTCTCACACACACACACACACACAAACACACACACACGCCAGCACTTTGAAATTCTCCACCCTTTGTTTTACTAGAGAGGAATGAAGACTGTTCTGGCTTCCCTCCTCAATTACAATACTTTGAATGAAGTCTTCCTTGTCTTTTTAACTTTGTCCAGTATAATTTCTGCTTTGATGTGATTATCACCAGTCCATACACAAATCACAATAAATGTAACTGTCTTTAATAAATTTGAAGTTTGCAATGTTATTATTATATTTTTAATTTTGTCATAATAAGGTTATATTTGTCAAGATAAAAGACATGCTTTATTTAATAATTTGTTAGCATGATTTATATTTTTAAGCATTAAGACATATGATATGAAGTTCTCACGGGCCCTGAAAATATTACATGTGAGTCTATTTTAAGATCCATGAACTTTCATGTTAATCTATGAATTTCTCAATAACAATGCAATTAAAAATGTTTATCTTGAAGAATAATTTAAGAGACACAAGAACAATTTATGTAAGAGTTTTGTACAAAGGGAGTATGGGGAATGCTGCTTGTAATTCTGATTAAATCCTGATTTAGCCAGGGGCTACAAACAGCTGCATGCCTTATTGCTGATGAGATACCTACAATAAACTGCTTCCCTTATCTTCACAAAAGGAGTCTATTAAAAAATAAAGCTCTTTTTTATGCCAACCATAAAAAAGGTTGGTTTCAACACACAAAAAAATTCCCTAAAGTATATTAACAAATCTGAATGGTTTTGAAAACTATGGTTTTTCTTAATTTGATTCTATTCTTATCAAAATTGAAATATTATTCTGTGTTGGAGACAGTTTTTCTCATCTACTGATATTATCTGTATTTGCTTGTAAAATAGTATTGATATTCTCCCAACGCCCAACCCTGAAAATTTCCTTAGATATAAAGGATATAAAAGAAGAGCAGGAAATTCCATAGATACTCAAGCAACTCAAAAAATTGAATATATGTTATATAATGGAGAGCTTTATTTAATTCCTTTTATACAAAGTTAGCCTTTGAAAATTACTGATAATAATCATTACTCAGGGATGTACATTATTTTATTAAAATTGAAGTACATTAGTGTGGTTCACAAGTGTTAAGATACTAAGTTTTGCCCTAATGACCAGCATACATCATAGGTATAAACTATTAAAACAGACACTTGGAAAATCAGAAAAATTGTCTATTATTTAATGGAAAGGATTCTATTTAAACAGATATTAGTACTTTCATAGAATTTAGTTATAATATAAAGATAATTTTTATACTAGTATTGACATACTGTTTAAATATCATCACTGGTTCATGATGTACATTTATAAAGAGCCTTCTTGTTACAAAGTTTTTTACAAAGTTAGCTAACATGTTGCATTTCAAATATTGTTTACTTGGATAATATATTTCAGGTCAATGTCAACAGGAAAATCATGCATTCTATAAACTTTTTTGAGTCATCATTTAAAAACTGTTTTACTGGTCCCAAAACACATTCCTAAAACTTGTGGTCTCATAGTGTTGTAATATAATGTACCAGAATAGACTTCAGTGGTGTGCATAATCTTGGAATATTTTATTATTAAAAACAAGATGCCTGATGACACCATGGAAGTGGTATCAGCCTCAACCAAACCTTACACTTGGAGAGAAACTTTTGTAAAAATCTTAAAAAAAAAAAAATCCAATGCCATAAAAATTGCAATAATGACTTCAAGTTCCTCCTAATCTCATCCTGTTCCCATCAGTCAACCCCTGAGAGCGTTTAAATCTGTCAAATGCCTAACTGGGCCACAGAAAGAGAAAGAGGTATAGATTTCCTATCCTGCATTATGGTGCACTAAATTTCTGTTAGACTATTAAACTTCCCTGTGGTTAACCTCTGTAATGTTTGGAGTTCATACTATTTGTATTCACACCATGTGCAAAAGAAAGTGAGAATTAATACACAGGCTACACCTTATTAATCTTAAAATGTGTAATAACAAATATTTGTTTAAGTCTATTAGTCCCTTCAGAAGAGAAGGATAAGTAAACATTAGATAGCTATTATTATGTCATAATTGATGTATTTGGAAAGAAATATGTCTGGAGAGAGAAAGCAATATAGTGTGAGAATTAAGCACATTTATTCTAGAGTTGATCTATCTTAAATGACTTCTCCCCTGCTTGTTCCTGATCTGTAATATGGAAATAACAATAATTTTGCCTTGGTAGATCTGTTGTGAGAAGAAAACTAAGCAATACATTAAAAGTGGTAAGAAACTGCATGGTGAAGCTCTTACTATGTTATGTGGATTTTACAATATATTTTAATGTTAATAAAATCATGACAGGTTATTCAAAATAGGGGAAAATTATGTCTATTATATACAATATCCTTTGTTAAGCATCATCTTAAATATTGTCTTTGATCTCAAAATACAGCTGTAAAAATTTTATTCTCTATGTTTCTGATTGTGACTTTTTCGATACAAGCTTTTTAATTTATGGCATGTTGAATTGTTCATCACTTCTTTTAGGTGTAAGTCAAAAAATTAATGTAGAATTCTTTCTACTGGTTCCATCTTACCAAAAAGGTACTGCCATAAATAACTTAAGAACATATGCCACATCTGCACAAAGGAAAAGTACTTAACGAGAATAGAAAAATATATATGATTTACTGAAGCTGAAAGCCCCCTCAATTTCATGACTATTTGAGCATGAAAATTGCTTAAAAATATTTATGGTTTCAAATGAATAGATTCTAGTCAGGGATGCAAATTGCAACCCAGGGGACCTTACAACTTATGAAAGTTTATAACTTACAGACTCTGGCCTAGAAATGGAAAAAAAAAAAAAAAAGGATTCAGTATAAGTATTTATTCCTAAAGTACAATTCAATTAACAATGCAGACATTTGAGAATGGGTGTCAAAAGAGAAAAAAGAAACAAAAAAAACTATACCTAGTCTTCAAAGAGCTAGCTTACAGTAATGTTTATGTTTAGTATACATTAAATTAATCATGTAAAGATTACTCTTCAACTCCCTAACAAAATTTATATACAGACAGACACATACACATAAACATACACATACATATACTCTTCATTAAATAATTGCCAAATATATTAAACTAGAGTTAATGGTAATGAAATCCAAACATAAGAAACTAAGGGAGGCTGGAAATAGAAACACAAAATGCTTTGGATTTGTTCCCAAAATATGAAGTCAGTCATTGGGAAATGGGAAATGTGCAGCCTCATTACCAATGATAATTACCTAAAAGAATAGTGTCACTATTAAGCAAATGAAGCATCTAAGGCTCAAAAGGGCAGATGGTTTGAGGTCTATCACATGGTCTCTTCCAAAAAAATCTAAATAGAGTGGAGCAAAATATGTATATGAAAAGTCCATCAGATGTAACCATGGCAGAAGTTCATTAACTTGTACACCAGGAGTTTCTAAGTCATGAAGATTTTGGTACTGGTAGTGGAGACAAAAATGGGATTCCTATTGAATTTCTTCTAGTAATTAGCCCTAATTAAGAATTGGAGCTGGTGTATTAACTCTATTGTGCTAGACTTGAAAAAGGCCAGGCAATGGACTTGGCTTTCAACTAGTCAAGCCATGGAGGAAAAAATTAACAGGAGAGATAATGTATAATTCTTTGAGTGGCAAAGAAACCAGGGATATAAATCCTTAAACCATGAAGACAGCATTTTCTGTATCCTTAGTATGAAATTCTTTGCAGGAAGCCAAGATAATGAATGACCAACCACGCTGGTACATATATGGGCTGAGCCTAACTGCAGAAAAGACTACCAGAGCAGTGTTTTCCTGTCATTAGGTCAACATGAACAGATGTTCATTTGGCTGTAACTTTTCTACAAAAAGCTTCCTTCCCAATGAAGGAAAGAACTAAAAGGGTCCAAATGTATTATAATAACTCACTGCTCCTAGGTTAAAAGACAAAAAGAATCCAGAATAGTAAATCCCGTAACAACAATGAAAAAATATGAATGATTCACACCTTTAAAGTGCAGTAACAAAAATCCAAGAGCTGTAGCTGTTTTAATTTCTGGAACATTTTTTTTTACCAGCCAGCAAATTATTCAAAGAATGTGAAATACTAAGGGACCACCTTTGAAACACATGGTGAACTACCTGTGCTATCTAGTACCTCTGCTGCCAGAATCTACTGAGTTAAGTGGATGGGTCCAAGGCTGGTGGCTTTCCATTTCTGAAGACTAAATCTGGCTGTAGACACTGCATGTAAATGTTAAAATACAAGTCTGTTGCTGCCATTGCCTTGGATGCACCTCAATAGGCACAAGGGATAACAATTTTCTGGAGTGCTTCTTGTGGAAACCTGGTGCAGTGGATCTTACTTACAAGTAAAGTTAAAGGCACAGATAGTAATCTTATATTACTTACTATTATCCTTCCCTTTTGGAGCTTGCTCTAAGAATATCTACCTCTCTGATCTCACTGAAGCTACCCATGTTGGAAGACAAACACTGATACTGTGCTTTATTTTGTTTCTCGTGTACTGCAATTTTGAAATAATTCATGCGTAGAACTGCATGATGAATAAAATATTAAAAACTCATCTTCACACTACCTGCTGAAGATGCAAGATTACGCATAGCCCTGAAGCTGCTTCCCTCCCCTTAAGCTGAGAGGGATGTGTGAAAAGAGTAAGGTATTTAGCATTAAAGTTGAATAAGGTGTTCCACCTCACTAGGTGTGTCTCTATATTTTTACTTTATTTGTTTGTAAACTTAAGGAATACGTAGACTTGTTTTATAAAATGGAAACAAATAGTATTATAATTTATAATTTTAAATGTGATTTTTGGAGGGTTAGCCATTTTTGTACATATGTCTTTTATTTTTTGCCATTTTGTATAAAATTTCAGTGTGTTAATATACTATGATTTACATACCCATTTTTCATATAACAAATATGTTGGTGGTTTCTAACTTTTAACTATTAAAAATGTTGTTATAAATATTTTTATATATGTATTTGTGTGTATGTTTAAGAGTGATTCTATGCTTTAAATCTAGGACTAGAATTACTGGGTCGGAGAGTATCAAAATCCCTAAATTTTGACAAATTGCTTACCAAAATTTTTGTACTGCACTCTGAGAATTTGAGTTTCATTGTTTTGCTACATTTTCAACATTTTGTACTGCTGAACTTCATAATTTGGAATCATAAGTTGTCTGAAACAGGATCTCTTAGTGATTGATTTTTGAATTGCCTGAAATGGAATATTTTTCATGTGTTTATTAACCATTCAGATTTCTTCTTCTCTCACTTGCCTTGACACATTTTCACCCATTAACTTTATTATCAGATTATGAGAGAATGACATATATAATGGATAATAATATTTTATTATTTAGATGTGTTATCAATCTATTCATTAGGTCAGTGGCTATGGTTGTCTATGATGTCTTTATAATATAATCAAATTTAACACCCTAACACACAAGTATTCTGAACCACCACAGTATTTTAAAATTTAAATTGCAAATGCACTTGAGATCAGGAGTGTGCTAACAAGTTCTCAGGGAACATTTATTATCATTACTATTTCATGCAAAGCTCTTACTGAAACAACTGAGTTTTTGTTGCAATGCTTTCTTTTATAGCCTCTTTCTTGAAGTAAATTTACGCTAGTCCATTTTTTAGCTAAGAGTTAAATCACTCAACTGATTTTATATAAGAGTCTCAGTTCCACCTTTTCACCAAGCTCCGGGCTAATCAAGGCCGTTGGGTTATCCTGGTAGGATAATTAAATGCAAAGGATATAGGAAATCTGGTTATTTAAATTTATTCTTCTACTCATTCAGTAAATATTTATAGAGTGTCTATTATGGACTAGGAACTGTCTGGGAAAATGTTCAAGAAAGTAATAAAGTTTCCTACCTTTGCAGAGCTCATATTCTAGTGCTATGTATGGAACATAAATAATTAACATAGCACATAAAATATATACTATGTTAGAAAGTATTCAGTAAAATGAAATAAATATACAGCAAGGGATACTGGCATGGCAGGATGGGGAAAACTTGCAATTTAATTAGTGAAGTCTAGGTAGTTCTCATCAAGAAAGCAAAATATGAACAAAAACTTGGAGGTCAGCGGTCAGTCATGCAAGGGAAGAACGTTCTAAACAGAGAGGAAAACCAATGCCCTGAAGTGGGAGCAGGCTGTGTTAGAGAAACAAGGAGGTCTCTGATTTCCAATGGATGAAGTCAGGGGGAGTAAATAGAGATAATGTAAGAAATAAGCAGATCAGGGGGAGTTGTTTAATGCCTTTAGGGCTTTGCTTTTCAGTCTCTCCTCTTTTTTTTTTCAGTATTTTTTTTAAGTAAACTTCTTATTTTCCTTTAAATAAAAGAAAAAAATAAAGTGACAAATTATTTAAGTTAATATTTATCTTAGAGAGGGCTTAAATTTACAGAAAATTTGGGAAGATAGAAGATCCTCATGTACCTTAAACCCAGTTTCAATCCTATCGAGAGTAACACATTTCATTTAGTCTTCATATCTCTTTGGGTTATTCTAAGCTGCTTCAGTTTTTCAGACTTTCCATATTTTTGATGACTGACAGTTCTAAGGAGTACTGGTCATATATTTTGTAAAATGTCCTTCAGTTGGGATTTGTTTGATGTTTTCCTTATGATTCAATTCAGGATATTATTGGGAAGAAAACCACAAAGATGAAGAGACATTCTCATCCTGTCACATCAAGGGTACCTACCATCAGCATGAATTATTACCTTTGAGGTTAATCTTGGTCACTTGGCTCTAGGTAGCATTTGTCAGATTTCTCCATTGTGAAGTTACTCTTCTTTTCCTTTTGCAAACTATACTCTTCGAAATGAAGTCTCTATGTACAGTCCATACTTAAGCAGTGGGGAGATTTGCTTCCTTGTAGGCAGTATACCCACTTAAGTTATTTTGAATTCTTCTACATGAGTGAGTTGTCTATCTCCCCATTTATTTATGTATCTAATCTTTTATTTGTATCAGCATAGACTCAAGAATGTTTATTGCATCATTTGGGTTCCAATTCAACTAATTTATATGTTTGTTACCCAAACTTTTTCAGCTTTGGTCACTGGAGCTCTATCAATTGATTCCTGTGTGCATTTGACATAACCCCTATGTATGTAAATGCTTTAACTTTTTTTGGCACTAGAAGTTTCTCCAGGCTTATCTTGTGCATGTCTTATCCCAATCCTACAAACAGCTGTATCTCCAAGGGGCCCTATTTCCTTTAATTGGAGAATGGTATTTAAAACCAAGATATAGGTGCTAGGTGTGCTTATTGCTACTGGGGTGTCATTGCTTCTAGGCCCTCTCAGGTGACAAAGCAAGGAAATATATGTTTATTGTTTTTACCAAACTATACACACACATATAAATATATCACACAAATATCAATACATATATATAAAACATCTTTTATATTAGTATCTGCAACTCCCATTAATACTACGTGTATTATCTTAGCCTTCTTTAAACCTCCACTCTAACAGTGAGAAACTTAGCTCCTATCCATCATCCATTACTCTGTTGTTCAATTCCAATGCATACATATAGCAGTAGTAGAATTCTTAACCTGCATTCTTATCAGACACAAGTTTGTCAGCTGGAGCACAGTGTTTATAGGCAGCTATGTTTGCCTTTAGTCTTACAGACTCCACTCATTTAGAGAGTTACTTTGTTCAGCACCTTTCTCCCCACTCCCTTCCTTGAAGTTGTTTCATAAGTTTGCAATACATTTACACATTTTTATTACATTCTGCATTACATTCTGTCATCCACTGACGTCTTAAATGATATTTTAAAATTTGCATACATTAAGAATCACTCTTTTACTGTAAAGCACTGAGTTTCAACAAATGCCTAGTGTCATGTATCCATCAGTGCAGTACCACACAGAAGACTTTTTCTACTCTAAAAATTCCCTTGTGCTTCAACAGTTCAATATTCCCTCCCCTGAGTTCCTGGAAACCACTGATCTCTACATATTTGTCTTTTCCAGAATGTCATATAAATGGAATCGTAAAGTTGATAGTCTTTTCATACTGGCCTCATTCACTTAGCAATACACATTTAAGATGTCTGATATAGTAATGTATACCTTCCCTCTTTTTCAGTTCATTAGCCTGGCTAGGATTTTATGAATTGTACTGATTTTTTTTCCAAAGAATTAACTTTTGGTTCCTTTGAATTTCTCTATTTTTTCCTATTTTCAGTTTTATTGACTTCTGATCTAACTGTATAATTTTCCTTCATCTGCTAGATAAATTACTCTTGATACTCCTTGACTCTGTGAGGTGAGAGATTAGGTCATTGATTTTACATATTTCTTCTTTTCTAATACTTGCATATAATGCTGTAAATTTCACTCTAATCACTGCTTTCACTGCATTGCACAGTTTTTGATAAGTTGTATTTTTGTTTAGGTCAAAATATTTTTAGATCTCTCTTCAGACTTCTTTGAATCATGGCTTATGTCAAATTGTGTTATTTAATTTGCAAATATTTGGGGATTTTCCAGCTTTCTCTCTGTTATTGATTTCTCTTTTGATTACATTGTGATCTGGGAAGATACTTTATATGGTTTCTATTCTTTCAAATTTGTTATTGTGTATTTTATACCCCAGAATGTGGTCTATCTTGGTTAATGTTCTATGTGAGTTTGAGAATAATGTGTTTTCTGCTGTTGTTTGATGCAATATCCTATAAATGTCAATTAAATCAAAATGATTGATACTGTTGTTCAAGCCATTTTTATTTTTAGAGATTTTCTGCTTCCTTGATCTTTCAGTTACTGACAGAAAAGTGTTTAAGTCTTCAACTATAATAGTAGATTATCTATTTCTTCTTTCAAATCTATCACTTTTGCCCTGCATTTTGACACTCTTTCTAGGTCCAGAAATGGTTAGGATTATTATGTCTCTTGAAGAATCTATCCCTTTATTATTATGTAATGCTCTTCTTTATCCACTATAGTCTTCCCTGTTCTAAAATCAGTTTTCTCTAAAATTAATGTAGTGACACTGACTTTCTTTTCATTAGTGGTATATTCTTCACCAGGCTCTTGTTTTTTCAAATATCTTAGTCTTTATTACTACAGTGGATTTCTCGTGGAGAATGCACAATTGGATCTTATTATTTGTTCTTGTTTTCTAATCTACTCTAACAATTTCTGTCTCTTTAATTTGCATGTTTAGACAATTCACATTCACGGTGCTTATTGATATGGTTGGATTAATATCTACTGAGTTTGTAACTGTTTTCTATTTGTTGCATTTGTTTGTTGTTTCTTTATATTCTCTTTTTCTGCCTTCTTTGGTTTAATTGATCATTTTATATGGTTCCATTTTGTCTATTCTTTTATCTTATCAATTTTACATCTTTATTAAATGTTCTAGTCTTGAAACAACACTCTACATTTTTATCTTCAAATAATACTATATAATTTCATATGTAGTACAGGCACCTGATAGCAAACTATTCCCTATTCCTACCTCTTACCCTAGTGACACGTCTGTCATTCATTTCACTTTTCCATATGCTATAATCATTCAATACATAGGTTTTATTATTACTTTAAGTTATTTTTAGAAATAACATGAATTACAAATAGGAATATAAATGATTTTATTTATGCTCATTTTTTTCTGTCTCTGATGCTCTTATTTTTAAAACCTAATATCATTTTACTTCTGCTAGAAGAAGATCTTTTTAGCATTTCTTCCAGTGCAGCTCTGCTGGTGCTGAGTTTTATCACTTTGTCTAAGAAAGTCTTTATGTCGTCATTATTTTTGAAGGATGATTTTGCTGGATATAGAATTCTATGTTTTGCTGTGTTTTTTCCCCCAAACCTTTAAATATTTTATGCTACTTGTTTTCATTTGCATCGCTTCTGACTACCTGTGTTTACCGACCGGTGCTCACTGAAGTTAGGCTTTACCTTTCCAGAAAGACTGGAAAATAGGGGTACTATCTTTCCTGATTTCAAAAGGTTGGCTCCCAGAGAATGTCTTTCCCTTGAGAAAGACAGTCTTCACTTGCAAAATTGGAGGAAGACTGGAAGAAGATTTACATCTCAAAGGGGCAGAGTAAAAGTTTACAATTGCAAGTTACTGAAACTAATGCTCTAAGAAAAGGGAAGCCAGGAGCTTATATTCAGGAGGAAGCCCGTCTAAAGTTAGTCAAGCTGAGGGGAACTTTAGCTCTGTCTTGGCCAAGGGCTAGCCTAAAAAAGAATTTTGGTTCCTGTAGTCAGAGAGATTCTGGAGTATCACAGGGATCAAGAGCGGGAAAGTGGAGAAAGGGCCTTTTGAGAAGGATACCAACAAATTTCATTTGGAAACCATTCAAAAGTTTTCTAGAAAGGCAAGTAAAGAATGAAATCCTAAAATGCCTCTAAAAAATAAAGTCTTAATTTTAACGAGTCCCCATTAAAATACTAGCTATGTAAGTTCAAATTACTTAATATAACTCTACATGGTTTGGCCAAAAGTCCACTTTTGAGTAACAGCAACATGGAAAGGAACCTAAAGAGTATGAGAAATTAATCATAGAGCATTTGGGCCAAAAGCAATGGTAACATAGCAACAGAGAGATATTGCACTTGGACAGATTCATAAATCTCGAAGTACCATTTTATTCACTAAACTGATAATTATAATGTGCTTCATGTAGTGACAATCCAAAAGAATTAATTTAGGAGTCATAAAATATCTTTAAAGTGTACTGAGTCACATGATTTTCAACTACATTCAGCATATTAAAAGCATAATGAGATATAACTACATCCTTATGAGAATGACTAAAATGCTGGAAAGGATTCAGAACAGTAAGACCTCAGTAGCAAAGAGCTCACACAGCACCAGGTCTTAGTTTCTTTATGTCAGTCTTCAATAAAAGGACAAAGGCTCCTCAGGAAATAGTTAATTTTACGGCTGGTAAAGGGAAAATACAAAATGAGCCTGTAGCAAATCATAGTGCTAGAAAGGAAGAAAATGCTAAAAAAAAAAAAAAAAAGGTGAAGAATATAAGTGCCAGCTGGAGCACACCTCCAGTGGCCCAAACTGGAACAATTTAAGTAGTAAAATAAAAGCAGTTTTGTATTAAAGCCCTAAGAGTAAAAGAATTATCCACAAGTTCATAATGATATAAATAAATGATTGAGTAAACATACAAAGTGGGAAAAATAACAAACCTTCCCTACAGAAGAATTTCAAATAATAACTGTATAGTAATTAGAGACATATAGTAATAATTGCTTTGGGCAAGATCCATTTATATCTGTTAAAATTATTAGGCTAAACTTCAAGGGGAGACAGGATATTTGTATATTCTCAAACTTTCTCTCCCATTATATTAACTATTATGATGGTTCTAACACATGTCTACAAATTCTTTGATACTTTTTCTTCTTGAAGATGGAGTTGAATTCTAATCCTCTTCCTTGTGGGCTGGATTTAGTGACTCGCTTCTTCTGAACAGAGTGTGAAAAGGAAAACAGTGACTTTTACAGTGGAGAAACCTGACAGGCACTATCTTATCCAAGTTATTGAGTTTAACGTTGCCAGTAGTCAAGGTGGTATCAACTACCTGCTGATACGATATCTTGAGGGGGGCACTTTACCTATGTGGCATTATTCCCTCAAATCTAAAACCCAAATTTAATCATGAGACAGTATCAGCCAAACCCAAACTGAGGGACTGTGAGACTTAGAGAGAAACCAACATCTATGGGAAAATGAGCATGTTACATATCTATACTGCTTTGTCATAACCAGTCCCTTTACTAACACACTGTGCTGTTGCTGGGGGAGTAATATGAAATTTATTACAGCGTATTTCCCAGATAGTTTGTTAGTTTTTGGTTTTTTTACTCATTTTTTCACTCAAAATATTATTGTGTCTAATATGCATGAACAACTATGCTAATCACTGGAGTTTCAACAGTGACCGCATCAAGCATGTCTTCACCACTGTAGAATTCATAGTCTACTGGACAACATAATCAAAAAGAAATGATAAATTAATTATGTACTTGTAAAATTAGTACAATTTTTGAAAGAGACAAGCAGAGCAGGAGGAAAAGAAGGTTATAAACTTGAAGAAGTTGAGATGTGAAGCCTTCTCTGTGAAGATGTTAACTGAGCTAAGACATGAATTGTGAAGAGAACCCAGAATGTGAAGACTGCTCCAGACAGAGACAATAGCGTGTGCAAAACCCCTGCACTGAAAAGAGCCTAGAAGATTCCAGAAAAAAAGACCATGTATGTAAACTGTAGTAGGTAAGGGAAGAGTGCTAGAAGTCCACTAGTTAATTGATTAATTAGTTCTTTCATTCAGTGAATACTTCCTCAATTCACTAGTAAACCAATTTTGGAAAAACATGTCTGGCATGCACCTTTGAAGGACTTATAGTCTCATGGGAAAGAAACACAGTAATCACACTGGCACACAAACAAATGTAGATAAAATGGGTCCACAAAAATGCTATGAATGAAAAGCTGCTTTTGATGAAAAGTGAAAAAGGGAAGTCCCTAGGGAGGGGAAACTGCTGAGATCTTATAAAGGAGAATATGTTGGCTTGATCAAGGGGAAATGAAAGGATTTTCCAAGGGGAAGAAAACAGAGATGCAGAATAAACCCTATGGTGGTAGGAAATGTAAGAAGGAAGTGAAAAGAGACCATTGTGATGAGAAAGAGTAGACTGAGGGGAGCTTGTGTGACAAGGGTGACGAGAAAAGTTGAGGCCTAATATTCACTGCTAAAAAGCTGCATCCTCATCATAGGAGCAGTGGTTAGGCTTTGAACAGGAGAGACTCACATGCCTTGACTGAAGTTTGATCAAGTTCAGAGGATAGCACAGAAGAGAGATAAGAGGGATCCAGAATGGGTGCTGGTAGACCACGTGGGGCTACTGTAACATCCCTTTTGCAAGATGATGGGACTATGGTACGGTTCTACCAGTGAACTTGGAGAAAGGTGGTAAGATTCAAGATAAATGTATTTGAGGGTCGAATAGTCAGGCATTAAAGTTGACTTTATAATTCTAACTTAAACTTGGAGAATAACAATACTGTTTGCGGAGATGGGGAGGTCCAGTGGCTGGGCAACATGCCTAAAGTGGGAAATGAGAATTTCACATTTGAGTTACCTGTGAGACAGACAACTCAAAATGCATCAGCTTTCTTCCTTTTTTCATTTATGTCTTGGCTCTAATGCCACCTCCTCAGAAAGTCTCTCCCTGACAGTTCTATCTAAAATAACTCTTGTAGCCAGTAGTTCTATCATTTCAGCTACCAAATATTCTATAGCACTTCCTGATCCCAAGTTATATATTTATTTCTTTATTGACCTTTTCCTCCTTTAAACCAGTGGGGTTTAAACTCCATGTGAGGAGGGGAAGCAGGACTATGCACTAAACCTTACAAACAGGAAAAAAAAGATATGTTTAGAATGCGGGTAGAAAAGGTATATACATGAGTGCATGTAGACAACTGAAACAAAACAAAGCAGACATTAAAAAAATAAATATTTTTGCTACCAAATTAATATATGAACAGCTGTGCAGGAAACTTTACCTGATTTGAATACTGTACTTATAAATCCATATGTTATTTGTGGAAAATTACATATTAGAGAGACTTACTATGAAGTCCTTGATTTACTTAAAGCCATATTTAAACAATTCATGTGTGAAACAATATTTCTCTCTTCTGACTTTATACCATATTAATAAAATTTCCTTGAATCTGTATTTCTTACAGTTTACATTCAAGTAATTTTAAATTCTTAAACTTGAGGAGGATGAAATCCCAGTGCAATGTTTTTGTCCCCATTTTTACTCCAAATACTAAAGTAAGTGGTGCTAGCAAAAACCCCTGTATACTTCATTGTGCCAATAACAGTTCTCTTTCCTGAGAAACAGAAAATGTATTGAAAATTAGTAATAAATGTTGAGTCTCATTTTTGCCATGCTCTTCTTCTATACCAATAGGAGTTTTTAGATCTTCCATAATATTTAATCCACATTCATACACTATCTGATATCTAAGCTTCCATCTAGGTCTGAATCTTGTGATATTATGATATGTCTATTTATGTAGTTGATGTGTTAAAACACATTTGGATGAATATCCGCTTGGCTGAGAAGGGAAATCCTGAAATGGAGCAGTGTAAATGAACATCACAAAGTATAAGTAGATGCCTTCTCTGTTATCAACATTTTCTTCTGATTTGGGCAATGTCTTTGTCTTCTCATTATCAAATTCTGTACTCTTCACATTCCATATACTTTGTTATCTGCAGGTTCGTACATGATACGCTTGCAGGTTCCTCTGCAAAGCTGCACTAGACAAATACTTAACATACTCCAGAAGAGTCCTCTCATCTCATTAACAGAGAAGAATATTTTTCTCCTTTTTATTCTCATTTCTGTTTTAGGGAAACAGTTCTTTCTTTTGTCCCATACTGTTCTTCTCAGACTATCACAGAAGCGCAACTGTGGATTTGAGCATATGTGCATCTGAAGTTAACAGTGGGAGGGGTGGAGAGCACATGGTCAAGTAACTGACAGGCTCAGCTTTACATTTATCTTGAGATCAATATCCAGGTCAAGAAGTCAAGCCATGAAGGGCCCTTTGACTTTGTTTGTCCCATTTATCCACTCGGTGATTTGCATTTTAGGAACCTCTTTTTTCTCCAGGAGTCCAGTGTCATTCAGGGACACCCCTCTTCCCCCAGGGGGATTCAGTTGACTGAAAGGGAAAAGTTCAAATCTAACAGGATGTGACAGTTATATAAACAAACAATTATAATATGAGATAATGAGTCTCATGTCAAAGGTATTTGTCTAAGTGTCATAGGAAAAAAAGACTGACTTCTTATGAAAACAAATGAACTTATTTATAGACAGAGACAGACTCTCAGACACAGAAAACAAACTTATGCTTACCTGCGGGGGAAGGGAAGTAGGGAGGGATAGACTGTGAGACTGTAAGTTCAGGATTTGCAGATGCTAACTACTGAATGTAAAATAAACAAGGTCCTACTGTACAGCCCAGGGAACTATATTCAATACCTTATAATATCCTATAATGAAAAAGAAATACATATATATATGTGTATAAATGAATCACTATGCTATTCACCAGAAATTAACACATTGTAGATCAAATATTTTTTTAAAAAGTAGGAAAAAAGAAAAAAAATAAAGGAAAAACAAATTTTTCCTGGAAGAATTAGGACTTATTTTTAAAGTATCATTTGACTTTTAATAAAAATTAAAAACTGAAGGTAATCAAAGTGATGCTCAGCAAAGAGAGTAGAGGGAAAAAGGCATAGAGACAATCAGTGTTTAGAGAAACAGTGCTCAAATTGTGATCCTTAGTCCAGAGCATCAGCATCACATAAAAATGTATTAGAAATGCATGATCATGGTAGCACAAACCCTCATTTTGCTTTTGCAGGACTCCACTACACATCAAAGAAACAGAAATGCATATTTAGGTGAGACTGTTGAGACACAGACATTTGTTATCTCTTGTGTCATTGCTCACCAGATTAAGTATGTTTTGATGCTAAAATAGCCTTACTTTGCATGGGACAAATTAAATCTTTTGTTTCGACGGCTGGATGTAATGAATAAATTGCTTTTCCTATCATTCTCAGTTTCATATTCTTCCACCACATTTGCTTCCTCATACACATAATGTGATGCTGTAAAATGAGAAAACTGACAAGCAAGCAGAACAGACATAACTGCTTGAAATTTAACTTCAAAAAGCAGAAAAAGTTCTCCAAATTTCAAAAATGTCAATTTCTTTTGTTACATCATTTTGTCATTGTTATATTTGGTTTTGTTTTGTGTTAAAAAGTAATGCACTGTATATGTGTCAGGATCTCTTTCTTCTGCCCCTGCATAGTGTACAGATTCAGCTAAATGAGAACACCTTTCATTAAAATTAATCTGTCCACTCCAGTCAAAAAAAAATAATAACAATAATAGTATCTTTTCCTGAGAGTATCATGACACTAATAACTAATACCATTGTTCAGCCATCACACATCATTGCTTCGTAATTTTGTGCATGGATATCTTATATTATCATTTAGTCTTTGCATTGTTTCTTAACATTTTTACATTTTAATATTAAATGGTATTGTATTTACATTTAAGGCATTCAGGCAAAGTCTCGATGACCAGAGAGTTATATTTTTATGAAGATCTCGGGGCTTACCAGGAATACAATTTTTCTAAGGTTTTTCAGATCTAAACACAATCCCTGTACCTTAATATTCTGCTCTCTCCCGTCAATGCATTTAAATCAGTTTTTAATAATTCTTTATGTTTAATTATGTGCCTGCCATTAGACAGTAAACTTTATGAAGGTACAGATGATTTTTCAGTTTTGTTTATTGTCATAGACCCAGTGACCAGCATAGTGCTTGGTACAAAGCCGGTGATGATTGTGTATTTTTTTAATTGGCAGGATAAGGGGCAAAACTGTAAGGAGCTAATGAAAAAGGAGATATAAAACAAATGTCATGGAGCACAGATGTGATAAAATTGTTCTTTTGTCCGTCTTAGTATAAAACAATCACAGATACATTTACCAAACGTGGAGACTTGGAAATATTGTGGTTTTGTAATAGTTGGCTTCTAATTTTATCCCAGAGTTGAATGTTCATGGAAACACAACTACATATCTTTTTTTGCTTCCAATCAAAGTGAAGTTTTTTTAAATAGGGCCCTGTTTGATTGTACATTTCAATAGCACAAAGACAGCCGTGTGGAGATTTGTATTCAGAGAAGTCTTCCAATAAATGTCTCTTAAATAAGTAAATAAATTTTCTTTTTTTAAAGTAGTAAATTGATGTAATCTCAGTCATGAAAGTGCTGTTGTTCATTCTGTTTGCACATATAGTTTCTAATACTCTTGGCTGAACTGTACTATTATATTAGTTATTTGATAAATCAAACAAATTTTGATATTTATATAGTTTCACGGGATCCATCCCAGTGTCCTCTTACGTGTCTTATTGTTTTTACAAATAAAGTTGTTAATCTTGGGGTTAGCATCTGCAATTTAAAAGTATTTATTGATAAATGCCAGCATAGCTTTTCATGGGGAAAATATTATTGCAATTATGTTGCAACCAGCAACTCAATATTACTTTTGATAACTTAAATTATGCTGTGAAACCTAATATACTTTGCTATTATAATAAAAAAGTAATTTTTGTACTTTTTCCCCCCTGTGTTTACAGGGCACAAATCTGAAAAGACAAAGGAAACAGTAACTATTTATACCAAATGAATACTGGAAACTCCTATTAGCTTCCAACATTTTCTCTCATAGTTGATGACTTCCTACTCACATAGACTTGGTAGTACTTTTTAGTCAAAAGCAATAATTTGTACTGTGTTATTCACACACTGCCATCTAGGTATCCTTTGGTACCATTCTATATCCTAGTATGCACAAGCAAACTCACAAAACTCTTTGAGTTTCTCTTCAATAATAGTTGGTTGGTCTTGCAGATACCCAATTAGTAATCTTTTTTTTTTTTTTTTATTGAAGTAGAGTCAGTTCTAATGTGTCAGTTTCTTGTGTACAGCATAAAGTCCCAGTCATGCATATATATACATATATTCATTTCCATATTCTTTCTCATTAAAGGTTATTACAAGATATTGAAGATATTACAAGAAATCTATTTGCTTAATCTATTTTTATATATAGTGATTAACCTTCATAAATCTCAAACTCCCAAATTTATCCCTTCCCATCCCCTTCCCCCAAGTAACCATAAAATTGTTTACTATGTCTGTGAGTCTGTTTCTGTTTTGTAGATGAGTTCATTAGTATCTTCTTTTT
Organism: Camelus ferus; assembly: GCF_009834535.1. Classification (NCBI taxonomy): domain Eukaryota; kingdom Metazoa; phylum Chordata; class Mammalia; order Artiodactyla; family Camelidae; genus Camelus; species Camelus ferus. Next base: position 85,985,899 of record NC_045696.1, on the reverse strand, counting down.
TTCTCTTTCTTTATTCTTTTTTTTTTTTTTTTGATTCCACATATGAGTGATATCACATAGTATTTTTCTTTCTCTTTATGGCTTACTTCATTTAGAATGACAATCTCCAGGTCCATCCATGTTGCTGCAAATGGCACTATTTTATTCTTTCTATGGCTCAGTAATATTCCACTGTATAAATATACCACAACTTCTTCATCCAGTTATCTGTCAATGGACATTTAGGTTGTTTCTATGTCTTGGCTATTGTATACAGTGCTGCTATGAACATTTGGGTGCACGTATCTTTTTGAATTGGAGATCCCTCCAGATATATGCCCAGGGGTGGGATTCCTGGATCATATGGTAAGTCTATTTTTAGTCTTCTGAGGAATCTCCATACTGTTTTCCATGCTGGCTGCACCAAACTACATTCCCACCAGCAGTGTAGGAGGGTTCCCTTTCCTCCACATCCTCTTCAACATTTGTCATTTGTGGACTTTTTTAATGATGGCCATTCTGACTGATGTGAGGTGATGCCTCACTGTAGTTTTGATAGGCATTTCTCTGATAATTAGTGATATTGAGTATTTTTTCACGTGCTTATTAGCCATTTGTATGTCTTCATTGGAGAATTGCTTTTTTAGGTAGCAAATTCAGTAGAGAGCTTAGCAGCTTGGAATCAATTAACTGGATTCAACGAATCCATTCTGTTGCCAGTGGCAGAATAGCCTCTAAACATTTAACTCGAGTCTTTTTTTTTTTTTTTTCTGTAACATGGGCAATGATTTAAAAACAATAGCAAAAACTGCCTATTGAATTTTCTATTCATTAAACAAATATTTATTAAGCACTCATATAGTGTCAGATACTCTTCAATTTACCAAGGAGGAAACCAGATGCCCGTCTTCTTGTAGCTTACATGGGCTGTGTGATTATTGAGTTGATTCAAATAGTATACTTAAACTGCATCAAGAATCTACTAACTATAAAAGAAAGCTCCTATAATAAATATGATAAATTATATTATTATTACTTCAGCACATTGTGAGCTAACATGAAATCCTTTGTCATCTGATTTGGTTTGGTTTGATTTAATGCAGCAGAAATGACAGACAGTGGAAGTGATCAACACTCAATAGCTGATAATAACCACAATCCTCATACTTCCTTATATAATATATATGACTTTGATGATAAATGAAATGTGGTCTGAGTGTGTACCTACTGATAACTTGCCACAATCTGGCAACATACTGAAACATATTCAATCATTTTATTTATACAAGTTTGGAAGTAAGTATTTTTTCTGAAAGTTTGCTTACCTTAATTTATGAAAAGCTTTCAGAATCATAAAGTTTAATTAATTTTTAATTGGACTAACATAAAGTACAATCTTTATGGAGCTCTTTATATTTACCATTCTAATGGATAATCCACTTTTATAGTAAACAACAGAATATGTTTTATTCACTGAATCCCTGGGAAGTTAACTCTGTTTTGAATAAAGAATGAGTTGCACATTCTTGGAATTATATGTCAAGGATAAACTTTTAATGTAGTGAGAAACTAAGCTTAACTCAATCTCAATGACAAAGGGAACTAAAAATAGCACTTTGTAATTATTAGAATTCTAAGTTCTTGCTCAGTTCATCTATTAACCTTCATTTTCTCTTTCATTTTATCATTTATTCTTCTCAACTTTTAAATTTCTATATGAATCAATATTTCTTGTGCATGTATGTATTATTTCTCTATGACTACTGTAAAAAATTACCACAAACTCTGTGGCCTAAAGCAATAAATTATCATCTTACAGTTCTATGGGTTAGATGTCTGACTTGGCCCATACTGGGCTTAAATTCAAAGTGTTTGCAGGGTTGCATATCTTCTGGAGGCTCTGGGAAAGAATCAGATCCTTGCCTTTTCCAGCTTCCAGATGCTACACACATTCCTTGGCTTGTGGCCCATTACTCTATTTTCAAAGCCAACAATAGTGGGTTGAGTATTTTTCATAATGCCATCTGCTGGTTCTCTGCATCTAGAATAGGTATCTGGTTTTGAGAATCGTGCAATTAGATTGGATCCACTCGGCTAGTCCAGGACACTTTCTCATCTCAAGGTCTTTAACTTTAACTTAATAATATCTGCAAAGTGCCTTTTGCTGTGTAAGGTAATATACTTCACAGATTAGATTGTGGACATCTTTGGGGATTATCATCCTGCCTACGGTGGTCTGTAAACATGTACAGTAATAAATCATAAAATAAGTAGGTGAGATGTATATAAAGAAAATTATTTTAGAGAAGAACATTTTGTATTTATTGCTTAAAAACATAGCAAAGAATTCCAAAAAAAAGATACATTATTTGTTAAAATTTAACATAATGTCCTCAGAAATTTTAGATGACTTCATTATCTTTTTCTTCATATAGGTCACAATTTTTCTTATTATTATTATTTTCTTATTTATATAATCTCCATGTCTCCTGTTTATGGCCAAGAGTACTCGAATTAAGACATTTCTAGCTTGTGTAGTGTACTATCCAGGGAATGTCTGTTATACTCACTGGAATGGGGACCGTATCACAATCTCACACACACATTCTTACAGCACTACAGACATAGAATTATTATAGTACATTTAATGGAGAGCATCACCCTTGAAAATGCATGTTAGCACAGTGACTGCTTTAAGAAGTAGGTAAGAGTTTTCTTTTCCTCTTCCCATGCCTCCAGCATCTCTGACCTATAAAATGTTGTTTCCTATTTTGGTGTCTGCCTTAATAAGGAGTTCAGTCTACTCAGGGTTATTTAACCTCCTTAACTCCACTCTGGGCTCACTGATGATCCAATGCCTGGGTATTTACTGGATTTAACTGCAATTGTATGTTCCTGGCTTTCAAAAACCCTTACCATGTACAAAATAATCTCAAATTCCCTAAGAGAGAAAAAAACTTAATTTATTTTTACTTCTTCCTTTTCCCTTGTATTATTTTTTCAATTTTTTCCCACCTAACAATAATTTATCTTTCCTTATTTTCTCCTCATTTACTAACACCTACTCCCCGCTGTCACTTAGCCTGCTACTACAGACACAGAGCATTCACACACACTTTATATTGCTCAAAGTGCTTTCACATTAAAAATAAATTCTGATTGAGGTAAAAATCTTCATGGCTTCTCGCCTTTTACTTTATTCTCTGCTGCTCTATGGATTTACCTCTGTCTTCTCGTTTAGGAGCAGCGATGTTTAGGCTTCAGGGACTCTTCTCATCCCTAATTAGGCGGATCCTTTGTAAGCCCTAGTTAAACAGCTCAGGTGAGTCTTCGTCAATTCCACTTCATTGCTGGTCTGTTTATAGAAATGGTAATTCCTTGTATTTCCCTAATGTCATGTCTTCATTGAGTTCAGTTCCAGTTACTGGGTCTTCATCAGAATCCCACCTAACCCCATAGCTTAGTCTCCACTATTTTTTCTTAAATCTGTCAAACACCAAGAGACTAACCACTGGATCCTAACGTCTTGCCTCTTCAAGCTGCTCCCTCCTCGTGGGATTCTGTGGTGGCTTGGATGACTATCTACTGGACATCACTATACTCAGAGATACACTGGGCCACTGCACACATGTGTTTCTCCTATCACGTGCCCCCTAGCCTGACCCATGGATAGATCCATTTAAAAAGTTCATCATCAAGAAACAAGCAAACTGTCCAAATAACATCAGTCAATAAAACATTATCATGAATATTTAGAAGTCTTTCATAGAAATATAAAGGCATTGTGCCTTTATAATTTTTTCAGATCTTTTGCAGATTATCAGTAATCACAAAGTACAATCTGGTTCTCAAAGAGTTTACAGTCTGGTAAAGGATATAGATATTAGTGGAATAACCATTATAATGAATGTATAATGACAAACCAAGATAAATGTTCTGGTTGAAAGTCACTAGGCTCTGTAAGTGCATTATAAGAAGGACCTGAGCTAGACAAATCTAGATAAGTGGGTCAGAGAAACCTTTCTGAAGAAGTAACACCCAAGCAAAATTATAAGATGAATAGTAGCTGGATATTAAAATGGAGGCAGTGCTTGGGTGCAGAGAGGGTCTGCCTAGCAGAGAACGGAGCGTTGCCTTACTGGTGGAAGAGCAAATGATGTGTTCAAAGAACCAAAAAAAAAAAAAAAAAAAATGCTGTTGTGCTAGAAGTAATACGTAAGCATAAATAAGGAAGTAATATGTAATGAAGCTTAAGAAGGAGTCTGGGACCAGATAACATACAGCTTTATAGATCATGCTTAGCAATATTAGATTTTAAACAGGGAAGTTGACCTCACAAGATCTGCAAATATCACCTTGGCTTCCATGTAGGGAATGGATGGAGAAGGGCCAGAGTGGGGGAGATCACTTAGTAAGGTTACTTCAGCTGAGACATGATGGGGGATTGGCATGTTGTATAGGAGTACACACAGTCTTAAAAAAGATTTGCTAGCTACATGCCACATGTGCCAGAATTAAATGTGGGAAATAGTACCCAGGGCCCAACAGTTTCCATTTGAAATAGCTTGTATTAATAGCCATATGTACACAATAAAGAACTTGTAATATTTCTCTTGCATGCGTGCTTCTTTTAACCATTAGAGTGATCCTGTGAGGAAAGCCAGTAGCTCTTTCCCCATTTTTACCAAGTCAGTGTAATATCAGAAAAGAAAAATGTCTTGTCAAAGGCAAACGGTAAATAGCAGAATCAAGTCATGTTGGACTCTGGATTCCACGTCTTTCTCCTACTGCATTGAATCCACATAACTTAAACCTTTATCTTCCTGTATAAAAAATTATACCTACTCTAAGACAGTGAACACTTTTCTGCATGTTTGCATGCTCAATTACAATTGTCAAATTTTCTTCTCTTTTCTTAGGGTCATACTCTGCTGAATACTGAACAACAATGATAACAAACAGAAAACTGTGCTGGGCCATTCCCATGGGTCCATTTCTCCTTTTCAGCATACGCTGATAAAGAACTTTGATTCTCCATGACCAACAACTGACAAGCACGCTTGTAAAACTTTTCAAGTGGACTTTAGAATCTATAAATACATTCTAGACAGACAACATTTAGTGTGGATCCCAGGGAAATGACAGGAGGCAAACACCACTCAGCATCATTTGAGTTATTTTCTTCATTAAAATTTTCTTCCTAAAGTGATCGGTCATCTTAATTTTTAAAAAGCCACCCCCTTCCCAAAAGGCTTAAGGCACCTATCAGCTACAGCATTATACAATCTGAATTCATTAAATAGTTATGTGGAAAAGGGAACAAGCCCTGTGCAATGAGCTAAAATTGCTGACACAGTGCTCTAACAGGTTCTTTCCCAGAGGTTTATTGCAGTTATATAAGAAATCACTCAACTTATGAAGTTCAAAGAAACTTTTTGGATAGATTTTTTTCGGGGTGGGGTTACATTTTTGAGAGATGCAGCAGGCAAGTATGAGATACTGCTTGCAATAATTTAAGAAGGAACATTTGGGCAAATACAAACTCTGACTTAACTGGTATTTTCTTATTTATTCAAAATTCAAGACTTTTGAAGCTTCTTATGGTAAAAAATCATTTAAAGTTTGTAGGAGAAAAGAAGTTTCTATTACTACTGAAAACAGAGGCCTAAGCCCTATTTTTTTTTTATCACTACATTTACACTTTTTTTTTCTTTGACATTTTAATGGAATATACAGAAAATGTTATTCAATACAATTGCTTAGTAATGCTTGGTATTTGGAAAAAAATAGATTTTACAGACTCTTTATTTTTCTATCATATTCATCTTTCTTCTTCATAATTAATTCAGATTTGCCAGTAAGCTCTGTGTTATTTCACCTCTCTTGAGAGATTTTTGTAATGAAAAAATAGAAAAATTTTCAAATTAGCATGTGCAATTCAAAAGAAAGTCATCTTGGAAAATTAGCATTATATCATGTATTAATTTAAGAGTTTGCTTAGGAATGACCTCCCTTCTAGAAAGAAGAGAGCATATATTAAACATTTACAGTCTGATAAATTAAGTTTTGATTAAAGAGGAAGAAGAGGAAATAAATTAAGTCTTGATTTAGACATAGGTCCTGGATTTGATGAGTGTGGTAACAACCAGTTAATTAAATGTTATCTGTTTATATTTCACATAAATGTATGTGCCTAACAGAAATAAACGTGCTTCATGAAATAAAGCAAAGTAATTAAAATAGAAAAAAAATAATTTCACTAAACAGATTATTTTAAATTAAACAATTCAATATAAATATATTATTAAAGAAAAACTATCATTTATTTAATGTCTACCTATGAATCACAACATTTACTTATCATCCAAATTCAACATACTTAAAAACAAACAAAAAACTGCAAAATACTTGATTACTCCTGGTCTTTTTTAAAAATGGTAGTTGCAATTTGCTAGAGACTCCTATTGTCTCTAAAGGAGAAGAATTCTTGCAATTTTGGATGTTTTTGGCTTTACTCACATGGCACAGAATGAGATTCTTTTTTCATTCCAAGTAGCTTTATACAAAGTTAGGAAAAGTGATAAGGCAGAAGATTGGCCCCAACTTCATATTTCAAAGTTAAACCATAAATGTCTTCATTCTAATTTAAGTTAAGGTTTTTGTGCTTTGAGATATCTATGGAAAATTTTACATATGATATTACAAAATGGTTAAAGGTCTGAAATTGTATCCAAAGCAAAGGTTAGACTAAGGCTAAATTGTATTAATTTTTTTCCCCCACATAAAGTCATGACACACTTTTTGAGCTGCATTATTGTATAACAATGTCACATTTGGACCTAACAGTTTCATACTGAAATCAATGGCATCTAAACCTAAAACCAGTTCTTATATAAATATCTTCTTTTAAAAATAGATTACAACATCTTACCTTGTTATAAAAGATGAAGAGTATTGGCTGAGGTCCATCAAACAGTTTCCAGATTCCAACCACATTATAAGTAATTTTACAATTCCACTGAAATGAATGCATCTTAAATCCTTTGTGTCCAAAATTATATGAAGCATCACCATGGCAACACGATTCTAAAGAAAAGATATTTCAGAAATTAAGAAGTCTGAAAAGTAAATGTCGGAGACCAGTAATTCTGGAGTTCTTGCTCTTTGAAGAATTCTATATATTTATATGAATGTTTAAACCTATTAAGTCATAGGTTACGTATATTACCAAAAGTACATTTACTTATGAGTAAAATTACTTGCCTCATCCCAACAATACATTTAAAATACATCATCAGTATCGAGTACTTCTAAAATGAATATTAATATACCTTAAAGTATGATCACATTTGTGTTTACAAATATATCCAGTGTTCAATTTCATCTTACATATTGTATACTGCTTTTAAATTTTCAAATAAATTTGACCCAATTTACGAATGTTTTTGAGAATGGTTTATTTTATATAAAGGACACTAGATACTACATACTTGTGCTACCTTTGAGTACACACCTGTTTGTGTGTTAGAGACACAAAAGTAGTTTCAAACAAGAATCTTAGCCCTTGGACCTGTACCCATCAGTTTCATTTTAAAGCAAGACACAAAAGATTGCCTCATACTCTAACTCTACAAAAAGTTTTCTAATAAGGATTATAGTTATAGTCCCATATGTACAAACTGATAATATATAAGTCTTTACTTCAGTATACTGACTGCCTGAAATAATAATCAGGGTATCTCTGGAAATATAGGTGCATATTCATAACCTCTCAGCAGCACCATGTTAATGTTTTTTTAAAATTTTGTTTCATGTTAGTTAAGAAATACATATTGAAATAGCCTGAGAACTTCATTAATACAAAAAAAAAATACTAACATGCAGATTAATTCATTTGACATACATTAATTTACACACCAGTGTAGGGAGACCATATTTTCCAAAATTGTAACAATCTAGCAAAATTATTTGCTAGATTTCTTTTAGAGTGTTAATAAGAACATAAGCAAAAGAGCTACATTATAAGAAATTTACTTATTTAGAGTTTTAATACTTTCAGAAAGCATCCAATGAATTTCTTCTAAAATATTTTGTTTTGTAATACCAATGCCATTGAGTTGGGCACTATACTTCTGTTGACAACAGCATATATATATATGCTATTACACCAAAATATATACTTTTAAACACAGCAGTTAGTATTTACAAAAACTTTCTGAAAGTATTTTAAGATTTGAGATATCATGCTTTTCTTGGATAACAAGGGGAATTTTATTAAGACAAAATGAAAGAAAAAAAAAACTGACAGTCCTCTTAGTAGACACAGTTCTTAGATTACTTCGTCCAGGTAAGGCATTTAGGAAAATAATAATTCAAATTACATTTGTAGGATGAGATGATCTTTTAATTTATACCAACAGAAAAGAATCAAGGGTTATCATTAGCTATTTGAAGACATCAGTCCTATAATTCTGTAGCTAAAGCAATAACATTAATGATTGCATATTCTAGAAAATTAACTAAAATAGATTTTTCACAGAATTCTGATTATTTAATGGAGAAGTGCTTCCAGTTTTTTTTTTCCTCATTTAAAATCAGCAAAAGAGAAACACAGATTGAATTATCAAAGTAACAATAAAGTTATATGAGAAAGGCTAATATATAGGACTCTTTAGGATGATATAGAGGAGAGAAGTTTACAATAAAATTACATGGAAAAATAAGCAAATAAAACAATAGTATGAACTTAGACTTTGCTCATCAAATCTCTGACCTTAGAAGTAAAATAATTCCTTGAATAAAAAAAAGCTTTTACAAAAGAAAAACAAAACAAAACTGATTTTTTTCATGTGGAAAAAAAAACTTTTGAGTAATATGCTTCTTATGCCTAGGAGAGTAATTCAAAACACTGTGTTGTAAAACTCAGGATGTAGATTGTCTCTGATGAAACTGCAGATTTTTCAAAACATGCTTAATTTATTTTGTTTTTCACTATATAAATCTTCCACAAAACACTCATAGGAAAAGTGAAGTGAGATTAAGCCAAACAACTTTATGTATAACACAAAAATTGTCATGATTTACTGATTTATAAAATTGAATACCTAATGGCCAAAATACATACATCCTTCTAATAATATGCAGGATATATAGAAAGTAACAATAAATCCTTTATAGCTTCTTATTTATAAAAAAAGAAAAATAGAAGAGTTAACAAGTCTTGATCTATAAAAATCAAATGAAATGAATACCTGATGCAATTATTCACATTATTGAACAAATGTTTATTGAGAGTTTACTTTGTCTTTATATACTTCAATGCACTAGGAAAATAAGGACCACAGATCAGTCCCCTTAAGAAATTCTTAATGAGGAACTGTTTTCCTCAATTACTAAATATTTTTCTTTTACTCTGAATGATCTGGAAAATTGCCTGAAGTCTTGACTTTGCATTGCTTATGTAGATGCAATTTCCATGGCCTGTATTCTTCCAAGTATCCAAATTCCTCCCTGGTAGTATTTAGGTATCTAGAGCAGCAAATCTCTTCAGTCCACAAGGGAACCACTTAGAGTGTTATTGCTGTAGTTCATTAAGTGGTACCCTATTGGTTTAGAGTTAATAGGCTTTCTAAGCACCTAAGTCACTATCAGTGAGAAACTCTGCCCATAGAAATGTTTTATACATGGATAATGAGGTTGACTGTTAAAAGGTCAATTCTTCTTCTGCTCACAGGTAAAAAGGAAGTACTAAGCATAAGCTCAAACTAACAAATGGTGGGTTTATATCTGCCACCCAAACAATGGAATTGTCTTGACTCAATCAAGATTCTCAGGATTCCTAGAAGTATTTATACTTTTGATAGGTATTGACTATTTGCACACTTATTATTTACATTGTGTTAAAAATCACTTATTTCAATAGTTAAAATATATGTTAACGGCTCCAAAGATCTATATTATTTTAACTCCTCTTAATGTTTATCCTAACAATGTTGGATTATATAATAAAGAAAAGCTAAGTTAAAAGCTGAAGGAGGAATTAACATTACGTGGACACAGTTGTCTTCAATGTTTTTTTTTAAAGAGAGAGAGAAAGCATATAGTATTGACTTCCATGAAAACAGTCAGAAAAAGTATTTTTTGAATTAAAGCTCATTTTATATCTTACATGTTTAATCTATTTAATCTTTTATCTTTAATCATTTTTGAAAATGTAAAGGAAGATATATATATCTCACATACATAAAAATTTGATATATAGATATAGAATTTGTTTCTCTTTTGACTTACAAATGTTTCATCAGCTTGCCATTTCACATTGATTTTTAATTTGCCAAACAAGATGCTCATATTTGGTTTTTGAAGTATAATATTGCATAAAGTTTCTTATAGAATTTACTTCAAAATATTTATTTTAGAGAGTAAAACTTAAACAGTTTGCTTCTACATTATAAAGACTTATAATTACTGTCATTTACTTATCCATTTTATCATTCAATCACTAAATATTTATTAAATACATGCTGTGTACCATTAAGATTTTTGGCATCAGGGATGTAACTGTGAACTTGAAAGACAGTTTCCTGCTTTCTTGGCACCTATATACTATACTAATGGAGAACCTGAGAAGTAAAATAAATGAATGAGCAAATGAATGAATGAATAAACAAACAAGATAGGAAGAAAGTAAATAGAGTAATATGATGAAGAAGTGAATGTTACCTGGGCAGGAGAGGTCTCTCTGAGAAAGTGACATTTAAACTGGACATCCTACAAGTGGGATGTAACCATGCTAAGATCTAAGGCAAAGAAAGACATGACAGGGATGAGGCACAACAAATCCAAAGGCCTTAAATTTAAGACAAGCTTAGGGCTTTTCAGGCACAAAACAAAGTGAAGTCTAGCTTCACCACAGGAAAGGCGCAGGGCTAGTGTTGTAAGAATGGAAGTTACTAGTCAAGGAGCATAACGTTGCCTTTAAGCAAGATGAATAAACTCTTGATACTTTCTGTATAACACTGTATCCACAGTCAACCTATTGCACATTTAAACATTTCTTAAAAGAAAAGATCTCATGTTGTGTTCTTTCCACAATGAAATTAAGTTTTAAAAAATAATAAAATAAACCAATTTGGTCCTCCCTCTCCCCTCCCCAAATAAAGAGGTTAGGAAGGGAAGCAAATCATGCAGGGCCTTGAAATTCAAGGTAAAGAGTTTTAACGATATTTAAATACAGCTGGAGTCACCTGAGGATTTTAACATGGAAGTAACATGATTTGGTTGGAGTTTTTTAAAAACCATTCTGACTGCTGGAGAATGGATAACAAGGGACAAAAGAATAGAAGCCAGAAGACTAGTTAAAGACAGGAACCTACAAGAACATTTAGGATTTTAGCTCAACCATCTGTGTACATTTTCTGAGATGAGCAATATTTAAATGGCTGTCTTGATTGAGTTTGAATGCTAACATTATTAAATTTTGTATTAGTTACTTTGAAAAATAGTGTAAGGAAAAAGAATAAGGCAGTTTTGTGTCAATAGAAGCTTAAAATTATACAACAGTAATCACTTCCTCACTTTTATCAGCGTCAACTTTGAGATTCAAGAAGCCACAAATACATTTTTCTTAATTCTATCTTTAAAATTTAATATATTGTGTATCCAAAATACAAATTCAGAACATCCTAGTCTAATATTTCTTTAACTGCTGATAGACGTTATTCAAGAATAAAGTCTGGGTTCAAATATTCCATAAAGAAATAATGGTTCCCAATATCTAATGATACATCACACAACTCTCTGAGGATATCACACTGCTAAAAGTTTCATAGTAAAATTACCAGCTGGGAACTAACGTCCTTTAAAGGACATATTCTGATTATCAGAGGGCATTTGACTTTTGTAACTGTGCTGAGCCAATGCTGTTTAAAATATTGTCTTCCTAGGAGACACCACAAGCAGCTTTGGAAATACAGAGTACAATAGTCAAGTCACCCAAGTTAACATTCAAAATAGTCAACATTAGAGAAATAATGTCAAGTTTAAGAAAAGGGCTATTTAATTATTCAAGCAAATTGGAAATGCTATATTTCATCAGCTTTGTTCTTGTAAAGCTCCATTTCACTTGCATCTTACAATGCAATTGTTTCCACTCCTCCTTTTCTCTTAAAAATAGCTTATTTTGCTTTAAAGTTTAAAGTTCAAAACCTGAATGTTTGTACTTTGACAACAGGAATTCTTTCTAATTTCTCCCCAATTTTAAAAGAACCAGTCCAGTAACTTTTAATGATTTACTTCTTCAATACCAAAGTGGCAGCTTTTATCCAAATGTAATTCAAACTAAAAGCAGGGCTTATTCCATTAATGAAGTTTACTGAAACTACAATTTTAAGATAGTTAAAAATATTAAGAAATTTAAAATTAGACTACTCATTTTAGCTTGAAACCATTAATATTTCATTATTGTTATTTATTTCAGGAAAACCACCAGCATTATTAGGGGTTATATCAAGTATCTCAGAACCAGCCCACTAGAACATGACAAGTCTTAACCCAAAGGCCAGTGCTTGAGAGGCAGACTATATATAGCATCCTCTTCCTTAGGTTCTAAGGACGATGCCTGGGCTGACTTTCCTTCTGCTTATGCATTAAGGCTTAACTAGACAGAGGTGCATAAGGAAGAAGGAGAGATGAAGAAAGCATGATACAAGAGGTGCAGTAATAACAATGTGAACCCAAGTTAAAAGAAGTATTGCCCCAGGAAAAAGGAGATAGCAAAGAAAAATGATTTCAAGTCCATTTCACTAGATGTGATTTCTACATAGCATGATGTTGCAGTAGGGATGATGCATGGATGACACTACTACTTTCAGCTGCCTAAGTGGATTTTCTATTGTTGGACTTTAATTCCTTTAATTCAAGGCCTTATTCCTTGTTAAAATGAAAAGACCACAGGCAAGGATAATGCAGTTGGCAGCCCACAATTGCTTTTTCAATATGCCTTTCTTGTTAAATAGTTACTTTCCAACTGACGCTTGAGCAAGTAGTCAGATCTTAGAATGGTAGAGAAAGAGACATAAATTTGAAGCCCTGCTCCCCTTACTAACTGTAGCATCCTGAATAGGATTCATCTTTATCTGAGTTTAAGTTTCATCATATACACTAGACACAAACATTTCACTTATAGAATGAATAAGACAAGTAAAAGCTACCACACAAAAGAACTAGAGGAACTTATTTAACATACTAGGTGATCAAAATAGATTAGTTGAACTTATTTAACAAATACCAGAGAACAAACTTTACATGTTGGTGATGTTCAGAGAATGAAGCTTCTAGGAAGAATACAGAAGGGCTTATAAAGTGAGGATGGTAGAACCAGGTAGGATTTGTGGATCATATAATATAAGTATAAAAGTCCTTGACAAGTGATTTACAAGCACAAAGGAGATGAAAAGTACTGATTAAACTCAGTTCATGCTTTGCCTTGGGGCAGTAGAAATAAATCTTAGTTCTTAAATTCAGACATGCAAAAGATAATATTTCCTTGTTTTGTTTAAATTTAAGCCCAGCTCACAATTACTGGAGCCCTCTCCTAATTCTTGAGGTTGTGCAAGAATTTTGGAGGCGTAAATTGTGCTTCCAAAATAGAAAATCGCCTTTCAGTTCTCATTCTACTGGGATCACCGATGACGCCCTCTTCTGCCCAAAATCCCTCGGTACCTTGAATAGCAGCAACTCTGCCTTTATCCCACCCTGGAAGCATGATGTATTTGTTTCCTATTACAGCCATAACAAAGTACCACAAACTAAAGTCAAAATAATACACATAATACATAATATACTCGCACAATTCTGTAGTTCAGCAATCCAGGTTGGTTTGGCTGGTTTCCCTACTCCAGGTTTCACAAGACCAAAATCAAGGTGTTAGATGGCTGGTTTCTTTTTGGGATCCTCAGTAATAGTATGCTTCTGAGCATAGTCAAGTTATTGGTAGAATCCAGTACCTTGTGGTTATAAAATTGAGGTTCGTTATCCTTGCTGGCTGGTGGCTGGTGGCTGTGCTTAGCTCCTAGGGTATCACCCAGGTACTTGAACATAGGCGCTGCATCTCAAAGCCACAAGTATAGTCAAATCCTTCTCACTCATAGATTCCCTTTCCCACTTTTTCTTCTACCTTTATCTTCTGCCACATCTGTCTGACTCCAGCCAAAGGATTCTTTCTGCTTTTAAGCTCTCATGTGATTAGATGGGACTCACCCAGTTAACAAAGGATAATCTCCCTATTTTAAAGCCGGTACCTTAATTATATCTGCAAAGTCACTTCATAGCAGTACCCATATTACTGTTTGAGCAAGTTATCAGGGGACGAGACTCTTCCTGGACATCTTTAGAATTCTACCTATCACACATGGATATCTTAAATGAGGTTAGGAACCTCATTTAGGCTTCACTTAACCCACTTACCTGCACAACATTCCATAATGAGTTTTTTTCTTTCTCAACAGCTCTTCAAAGAGATGAAATTCCCTGCTAATCTGCAAACCATAGACATCTTTATTAACCCTGACTGTGGGAAATATATCCCTTCTCTCTCTTTTCCTTCCTCTCTGGCTTACCACCTATGATCTCAATGAGACGAGGCCCTCACAAATGACTGTAAGAGATACATCTTTAGTTGGTTTATGTTTTCTAAGTTCTAAGATCCTATGCCATCCATTCTCTTGAGACAAAAAAAATATAACATTTCTGGCTATACTCCTGTAACAGGAAGCTGTGAGTAGAACACATACAAGTTAATATCTCAAAAAATTATCTTGCCATATTGGAAAACTAGTTTTGTGGCATTATTAATTTGTATTGGAATTGATTTAAAATGCTTGCTACATTGATAGTAGATTAATAGCTAAACAATATATGGAATTACTAGAATCTACAAAATAGGTGAATTCAAGAAAAGTTTATAATAAGATTAAGGAAAAGTTAGGTGCCTGTTTCAGCTTGCTATGGCTGCCATTACAAAGTACTACAGAGTGGTTTTGCAACAGGGAGGAAGAAATCTGACTCTGTATTAGATCCATTCCTTTAGTTCTAACCCTGTGCTCTGCTTGCTGTGGTTAGTCATGTTGGTTCTGCACCTTTTGTAAAAGAATGTTGCCTATAGCCTGAAATACTGTTTAGCTCATTCTCAAGGTTCTGACCTTTAACGGTGTAACACTTTTACATTCATATAGAGATAAAAAGTTGCAGGACAGAGAATAACATTTATCTTGTTGGAGGTTTATAGGAACATCATGACCTGACCTATATGGACAGCTGAAAGAACAGAGGATTCCAAACACTAAGAAGTGTGCAAAAACCAGTCACACCCCCTCCCCTTTTTAGTATAAAAAGAGCCTGAATTCTGATGTGGGGAAGATGGTTCTCCAAGACAGTAGTCTGCCATCTTCTCAGTCTGCTGGCTTTCCAAATAACATTGTTATTTCTTGCCCCAACACCCTATCTCCCGATTTATTGGCCTGTTGTAAGGCAAGCAGAACGAGTTTGGACTTGGTAACAGTTTAATAACAGAAATTTATTATCTCCCTACTCAAGAGGGATCAGGATGTCATCAGGGTCATGTTCTCCCTGCAGAAACTAAGAAAAGGACTGTTCCAAACCTGTCTCCCAGCTTTGATAGCTTTTTGGCTTGTGCCATAATTACTCCAATCTTCAGATGTGGTTCTCCCAGTATGAGTGTCAGTACCTGTGCCCAAATTGTCCCTTTTTATAAGAACCAGTCATACTGGATTGAAGTTCACCCTAATGACCTCATTTTAACTTACTAGCCTCTGTAATGACCCTATTTCCAAATAAGGTCATATTCTGAGGGTCAGAATCCCAACCTATTTTTTAGGGGGGGCACAATTCAAACTGTAACAGTGGTTTTCTTTACCCTTAGTACAATATGTTATACTTCATGTTTACTTTTGTGTTACCCTAAGTATTTCACAGAAAAAGTTCGTGTTTGGAGTTGAAAATTTTGGACTTGATTTTAAGTTCTGCTACTTATCTGCAGTATTCAAGCTCTCCTGTTGTTGAGGGGAAGTTGGGAATGGAGAGGCAGACTGAGGGGGAAGGGTGAGCACAGAGCAGCCTCATTGCAAACTCCTCGCTTGTTCTCCCTGACAACACTCTCCCAGGATGATAAGACAACTAAATAGCACTGCTTTACTACTGGAGTCTGGAGGGGAGCCCAGAGGCAGCTGGGAGCCAAAATAAAGCCGCAAACCCAAGCTCCCTGGAAAAAAAGTGTAACAATAGGGTCTCCTTTTTTATGTAGGTGATGGGCTTAGAATAAATAAATCCTCATAGATTAAAATGATGGTTTCCTCTTCAAAGCAAAGTTGAAATGAAAACAAAATCATGTGGCAGACATTTTTGAGAGGCAGTGAACAGAAGTCTCTTTCAAGAGACCCTAGTAAATCCACTAAGAGTAGAAAAATGGACAGCTCAGGGCTGTTTGCCGCTTGCTAACTGCAAGAGGCCAGCTGTCCCACTGTTTGAATCCAAATATTTTGAATCCAATAACTTCATAATCTCCAACGGTATCCCCTTCTAACATCACTCATCTCCTACTTAAAGTATTGAGAACATTTGCTTATTGTCTACCTTCCCTCCAAATTTATTTCTCCTGAAAATGATACACAGTGAGGTAAGAATGAGCCAATCAAAACACAGCCACGAGCATCTCTCAATCTAATAATTATTTTTGCTAAGTAGCCATAGAGCTAGCCAATGTGTGACCTTGTTCATATAGTTCCTCTCTCTAGAATATCCTATTTCCTTTTCTGTTAACATTCAATTATGCAATATTAGATATTCAACTCAAAAGCCAGCTCCTTTCTTTGAAGGTTTCTTTGAATTCTACAAGCAAACTTAGTTCACTTTTCAAATGTTGCCAGAAAACTACTTAATTGTTACAACATTTTGGCTAGGCTAGACAGGAACCAGGGTTAGAGAGGCACATGGGCTTGCCTAAAGTCCAGGAACCATTTTGGAGCCGACTGTAATCTAACCCACAAACGGAGTTTAGAGATGCGCAGATCTATCTAATAGGTATGAAGAACCAAAGAGCACAAGAGAGTGACTGCTTCATTTTCTCCATGTTGCATGCTGCCCACTGCTATGAGTGGAAGGTCAGGTTTGTTTTGTACGGTAGCACAAAGCTCCCTCGAGTGCCCTTATTGCTCCACCTTCCCACCAACATGCTCTGGTGCTTACAATTTCCCGTATTGGATTTTCTTTGGAAAAAACTTTGTCTCTAGAACATTATGTCGAAAAACATACAAATTATCTGAAAATTGCTACATCTACACTCTTTCTCTTGTATCTATCCACTCGCCTCCATCCTTCCTGCCATTATTGGGGCTGTAGTTTTATTTATATCTTATTGATGGTCCTCAGTCTCTTCATCAACCAGATTAAATGACAACAACACCATCAGAGTTACCATTTAAAAACTCTTATGAACATGTCAATTCTATGCTTGAGACATATCTCCCAATTGCCTACTGAAGAAAATCAAAACCTGTTTTAATCTCAGCGTATGGCCTACATTGGAGTCATACTGAATAGTTACTATTTTCTAAGATAAAATTATGGATTTCTTTTGCAGGGATTGATTCCACAATGGATCTGCTCAGAAAAAGCTAGTCATTTAAAATTTCCTAGGAGATCACAGCCAAAATCTAGGTCATTTTCTGAGCATAAACTTAAAAAATAGAGAAAGGTAAAAAGACCAAAATCAGAAAAACTCTACCCCTACACATCAGTGTATGCATGTTTGTGTCTCTGTGTGTATTTTTTTCTCTTTCTATACATATCTTCTCTCTCTTATTTAAGTAGAACTTTTCCTTGACTATATATAAATAAAAGATAAAACTAGTTTTTTCTTTACTTATGATGCAGTTAATGTCTTCAAATGTAACTTATTTATTCTACTGGGATATCGACTAATAAATATAACTGTGATGTGTGTGCGTGTGTCTGTGCACATGTGAGTGTTAAAGCAGAGCAATGATAATTCCAGAAATTCTTTGGAGTCAAAAATCAAAGTGGATTCAGGAAAATAGCAAATTTGAAATCTTTCTTCTCCATTTACTTGCCATATGAACTTAGGAAAACTTAAATTTTCTCTACATCAATTTCCTCACCTGTAAACTAAGAAAAATAATGCCTAGTCTCACTTGAGGAAATGAGATTATATAAGTAATACATCTGACAAAAATTAATTAATAAGCGGAAGCTTTGTAATCCCTTGCAAGCCTTCTAGTATTTCTGTTAAGTACGGCATCAAAAGTGTTAAGTGGAGTTATTCTTAATCAAATTATCTACCTGCTAAAATCCACTGTGAATCTGAATAATTTTTCTGTGCATTTTTATATTAGTATTATCATTTGTAGCTTTGTCTGCAGATTCTTTCAGATTTTCCACATTAATTATCAAGTCATCTATAAATGGCTTTTACTTCTTTTCCAACATAGATGCTTTACATTGACATTTCCTGACTTATTGCCCTGCTAGATTGTTGGATGGAAGTGCTAGAGTGAAAATGATTGCTTTCATCTGAGGGGAAAAGTGTTTGATATTTCACCATTCCATATGATGTTTTGTGGTTTTCTTTTAGCAATGTGGAAAAGCTTCTCTCTATTCTGAGTTTAGTGACAGATTTTATTACAAACCAATTTTAATTTTCTCAAATGCTTTTTCTGAATCTACTGATAAATTTATGTATTTTTTTCTGATAACATGGCAAATTTCATCAATTGGTTTTCAAATGTTAGCCTAATTGTGCATTCCTGGGATAAATCCCACTTGGTCATGCTGCATCATACTCTTTATATGTTGTTACAATTCAGAAATGAGCTACCATTGTATAGCAGACCAAACACTGAAAGGTAAATGAGGTTATATTCAAATCTCACAGCTGGTGCCAAATTCAAAATTTAATCATATGCAACTTAGGAAATGAGGAAATCACCTCAAAAATGTTGTATTACTTATTATTCACAAGGTACTTGAAAGCACAAGTATTAACTCTTCCATAAATAAATACAGTAACATAAGTAAAGCCTCAGAACAGAAGCCAGCTCTGCACCCTGTTCTGTACATACAAATGCACATGCTTTAGCACTGCACTTCACTACCACTACCTGTGTGGGTGACTTCAGGTTATTGTCTGGATATATTTTGGTGGGAAGTGGTATTTGGTTGGCCAGAGGCCCTGGTAAAATACCTCTTTAAATTAATTCACATCTAAATATTCATAGACAGCTGTTTCAAATAAGCCTAACTGAAATAATATAACAAAATATGAAAGAAATAAAAATAATTAAGAAATAAATAATTAAAGAAAAATAAAAGACCCAGTGATCACCATATACATCTTCTAGTGATCTAGGGAGAGACAGAGACAGAAAGAGAGAGAGATACTACCTCTCTCTGTAATCAATTTTATAATAAATGGAATGGGGGTTTTATCTGTAAAGGAGTTTTTTCCCCGTCTCAGGTTATGTGCTCTCAATTACACATCTCTAAACATTTTACTGAATATCCTGCCTCTAATCACACCCTCATTTATATTTCCAAGTAACCAAGTGCCCCCACTTTGAAGACTCAAACCTGACTCTTACCACTGGATCAGTTTCTCCAGTGAAGCCAGTAGGCACGCGGCTCCTGTGGTTATTGTCATGTCATCTGCAGACAGCCTCTCCGCAGGGGCTGCCAGATCCCTGCCAGCCTCATGCCTCTGCCATTTACTTCTACTCATTTTACTGCCAAGTTCTGTCCTCTGAAAAGAGAACAACCAGCCATGAGCAATATGCTCTTTTTCTGCAGACTGACAGGGATGCACTTTAATCTCCTCTTGTGTCTCCTAACAGAAGCTTTCACCACAGTTTTTGTTGACTGTCAAGCTATTCCAAATCACGACTCATGACCCAGTGAGGAGGAGAACTTTGGATTATTTACATTTAGTTGACAAGGAGGATGCTGAAAATGAAACACACAATGGAAAGATGCTAGGGTATGTTTCAGAATTGGTATTCTGAATGGAATTTTTTCCCTTTAAACACAGTAAACGTGTAGAAGTTTATTTCAGTATTTATGGAATATAAACAAGATATTCCTAGTGAAGTAGAAGGGATGAATTCTAAATTAAACTCATTGTGGATTTTTAAAAGATCTTCCATCAAAAAATTTAAGTAAGTGATCCTTCTACTCTAGGCCTGACACTAGAATTCCACCAGCCATCTTTCTGCTTCTTAACTTACTATGCAACAAGCTGAGATAACCATTCTCTTAGGTAGGGAGAATTGGACAATGGGAAAAACACTGAAAATGGCTTAGTATGGTGCACAATAATTGTTGATTTACGTATTTTTCAACTTCACCACCAGTCTGGGACTGGCTTGTGAATTCATCTAAGTAACATATGCAAGGCACTTACATGACTGTGAGGATAGTACTACAGCCTGGCTTTACCACCAATTTTGAGAACTTACCACTGGACCTCCCAGACATCAGTTTCTTCAGTAAAATGGGAAGTTTGAACTAGATTAGAGGTAACAAGTTCTCTATTTATCCTGCTTACCATCTACATTGTGAGAATAATGGAAATCTAAAAAAATTAAAAGGTCACATAAAATCTGAATCTGAGGAGTGTCTCGCTGATCTCTTTCTGTCTAATAAACCACCTCAATGTTTAGTGAATAAGAACAATTTATTATATCCTATAATGCTGTAGTTGAACGGGTGCTTACACTCACACACAGTGTAGAATGAGAGGCCGGGACAGTAGTCTAGAGGCAGGACCGTGAGCTCAGCTGGGGCTGCTGACTGTGCTTCTTGGTTTGCCTGTGTGGGGGCCTCTCCACCCGGCTTTTAGGGCTGCTGAACAGCATGGTGGTGAGGCTCCAAGAGGAAACCCTGTAAGAAAACTGCCCCTAAGTGCAAGCACTTATTCACGTATCAATACTCTACTTGTTTTCACACTTAAAAATATTCATCTCGGCAAAGTTACACGACAAATTCCAGAATTACTGTAGAAATGATTTCATAATGGCATGAATAATAGAAAGTGTGACTAATTGGAAATTAATTGTCCCCAAAGCAACAATCTACAGGAAGTCTTTCAGAAAACTGGAATCTCTGCTTAAACTACACAGAAGCTGATACACTGTGTATATATATATCGTCTTCATCCAGTCATCTGTCTATGGAGATTTAGGTCATTTCCATGTCTTATCTATTGTAAATAGTGTTGCTGTGAACACTGGGGTGCCTGTGTCTTTTCAAATTAGAGTTTTCTCTGGACATATGCCCAGGAGTGTGATTGCTGGATCATATGGTAAGTCTATTTTTAGTTTTTTAAGGAACCTTCATACTGTCCTCCATAGTGGCTGCACCAATATACATTCCCACCAACAGTGTAGGAAGTTCCCTTTAATCCACACCTTCTGCAGCATTTATCATTTGTGGACTTTTTAATGATGGCCATTCTGACTGGTGTGAGGAAGCTGATTCCTTCAAATAGGCCTTACATCCTCTAAAATTCCTTTGTTATCAGCCAGGCCATTTCACTAGTATATAATTTACTTGGTCCTGGAGGAATTTGAGTTGTCTGTCCCTGTACTAAATGACTGCAACAATTTTGGTAAGGCCTGGAATGCATACTATTAAAACCATTCTTTTAAAAATTTGACATTCAATGTGTTCAGATACTTTATAGGCATTTAATGCTTATCAAAACATTTGTAATACTAATATGAGGTAATTATACCCTTAAAAGAGCTTAATTGCTTTGATTTTTTGCCAGTGAATTACTTGAAAATGACCTAAAACAACCTATTTTTTTTTCTGGCATTCACAATTTCCAGTGATTTATTTCTTTAAACGTAGTGTATTCACCTAGGTATGCCAATAGGACAAAATCAAAGTATTAAGCTGAATCAGAAATATATTTTTCCAATGTGTAGAATTTGCAAGAATATTACGATATTTTATTTACTCAGTCTTTTTTTTTTGGCCAGTAGTCAACTATACATAATCCTATACTGTGTGGGAAAAATGAAAATACATATAGAGAGACTAGATAGATAATATTAAAATAACTATGTGAGTTTAAATGATTTCACTTATAAATAAGCAAAAACCATGAATCAAATTGGCTTAGAAATATAATAATCTATTATATCACTTGACAAGAATTTCAAGGGTATGGCCGCGATACAAAGGTGGCTCAGCTGATGAACCAGTGATGTCATCGAGGGTACAGACTCCATTTCTCAGCTCTGCTCTTTATTGTTTTGGTTTTACCTTTAATTAAGCCTACTTCTCTTTCAACTTATTGACCAGATATAGGCATTGCATATGGCTTAATAATTTTCAAGTATGAAAAGATTATGGGTTCTCTCTTTCTTGTGTCTCTTATTTTGGGGCACAGAAAATTTTCCCGGAAGACAGCTAGTGTACTTTGCCTCAATTCTGATTGGCAAGAAATGGTTCACTCTGCTATTTCTAAGCCAGGTATTTGCAAAAACAAAAAGAGGTCACTAGTAATAACTTAGATGAATCATTTGGGATGAAATGGGTTTTGGAGAATCGATGACTATGGTTATTATAATTTCAATTGTAAGACTGGATGCACTTTTGGATGGGAGGCAGCTTATTGTAATAGAAAAGATGGGGATCTAAGAATCAGAAATACTGGATTCTAGTCATTTTTCCTCCACAAATTCACAAGTTTTTATACAAAATCTTTAGCGTGAGATGTGTTCTTAAGTCATGTGTGACAGGTTTTTCCCTTCTGGAGGATTTTGTTTTCCTTTTGTCATCAATGTTCTGAAATTTCATGATTGCTTGGTTTAGCGTGGTTCTTTTAAAAAACATTATGTTGAATATTTGGTGGACCTTAATAATCTAGAAAATTATATCCTTCAGTTTGAGAAAATTTGTATTATTTTTTGATAATTTTCTCTCCTCCACTTGTTTTCTTTTCACTAGAATTTTCATTAAATGTATGTTGGCGCTTCTAGACTAATTAAATTTTTTTTTTCTTCCATGTTTTTGTTCTCTTAGTGTCTTTAGGTTTTTGTTTTTTGTCTTTGCTTTGTCTTGTTTTTGTTTTGGTAATTTTTTATCTACTCTGCATTGTCATCATTTCGTTCTATATTCTCTTTTGCTTGCATGTTTACATCTCTGTATTTGATGTTAGAGGCTTTTCTCAAATGATCCTGGTGTCCATTAAAAAATGAAGCATTAACATGCTGATTAGAGCTGTTCATACATAAGTTCTCTTTAATGTGAGCCTTTCACAAACTTAACTTTCTGTCAGTCTTTCCTGGGGGTATAAACCTGATGCTAGCATTCTGGGAGCCAAGAAGGGGAAGGATGGAAGGGAATCTCACTGTTAACTATTCTGATTTTCACATCATCTCCCTCTTTCCAGTGACACCTCCCCTCCTGATCTCAATTCTGTCTGATATCCCAAGTCCGGGAGGTAAAGCTCCAGTTTTCTACCAATGTGGGAAATGAGTCTAGGAATCTGTATTATTTCTCCAGAGAAACAGAACCAAGAGGACATATATGGGTATACATCAGAGGAGAGTTATTATAGAAATTGGCTTATGCAATTGTGGAGACCAAGAAGTTCCATGGTCTACCATCTGCCAGCTGGAGAATCAAGAAAGCTATTGGTATGATTCAGTCTGAGTTCAAAGGCCCAGGAATCAGGGAGCCACTGGTTTAAGACCTGGACCAAGTCTGAGGGCCCAAGAACCAAGAATGTCAATGTCCAAAGGCCGGAAAAGATGGATGTCCCAGCCCAAGCAAAGAGAACAAATTTGCCCTTCTTCTGCTTTTTTGCTTTTTACGGAATAAAATTTCCCGATAGAATGGATGATGCCCACTTCGTAAGCTTCTGAATTCCTTTCTCTATACTAAGCTGAAGGAAGTCAGACATTTACCATTTGCTCATGGCATGCCATCTTTTACTTCATGTTTCAGCCAAGAAATTAAACTATTAGATCCCTTTCTAACTCCTTAGTCCTTAACATTAAAAGCAGATGATCTGCTTAGTAAGCTTGTGTCACCAAATTTGGCCCAATACAACTTTATGTTCCTTCTGCCATTATCACACACCCTTAGTACACATTCCTATCCACAGTCCCTGGATTTCTGCTTGTATAGATTAGAAAACGCAAGTAATTCTTTTGGAGTGAGAACACCTCCTGAGGGGTCATACTTTGTATTTCACCTTCAGGGACCTGCTGGGACTTGAATTACAGGTAACAGAAGCACAGAGAGGTGGTGGGGGTGGCACTGTCTTGCACGGTAGCTGCCTCAGGGGAAGCCTGCCATTTCCTGAGGCAATGCAGGCTTCATGCTCACAGACTGGTGGGAAGGAAGACAGATCCCACTGTAGGTGGGGAGGCCATTACAACTAGGAAGTATGTAGGTCACTTCCCCTGAGGTGGTGGAGGCCACGGTTGCTGAACGTAAGGAGACCTCTTCTACTGGTAGAGAAGGTCCATCAAAATTCTGGGGCTCGATATTCCCAGCTTACTCAGGGTTTACCCACATGTCATCACCTAACTTACAGAACCTCATTCTTCCCCTATTATGCTCTCACTTGAACAGTGGCTGCCCTGTGTGTCTGAGAGTTCAACTTTCATAATTTATACAATTGGAGGATGAAGGTCTGTGTTTGATTTTCAGCAATTTCAGCCCTGCAGTTACAGGAGATAAGACTCTCTTTCAAGGCACACAGAGAAGCTCTTCGGTCATTTATGCAACACTTGAACTGGGAATTCAAAGCGCTGAGCTCATCCTTTTCTTTCATCCTTTGTCCAGCAACATTAGCAGCAATCCGCCAACATCATTACACTCCTTATTTTTCCAAGAATTCTTGAAAGTACTGACGAAATATCAAATACCAGTCAAGTTAAGAAGAAAGAAAAGAGAATTTTATTCAAGCCAAACTGAGGATTATAACCCAGGAAACAGACTCTCGGAAGCTCTGAGAATGGTTCCATTGATCAGGAGTTAGAGATGCAGTTTTATATACCTTTGAGACAGGATTTATGTGTTATATTGACACATTAGCACTGTACACAAAATTCATCAAAGCCATGTTTGGGTTTTTTTTTTGTTTTTGTTTGTTTTTATATATGGTATTCTTGTACAGAACAAGCCTTTGGTAAATGAGACTCCTTGAAATAAAAAAGAAATATTAATCTTAAAATTACAATGCTGGAGTCTGAAGAAAGGGATCAATTTTTCTCAAAGATTGATTTTATCTTTCTGCTTTGAAGAGGTCTGGTTAATGTATAATGTCGATGCACATTGCACACTGGGAAAGGCCTACTACAAAGGGGGCATGTTATTTTTTCTTTATGTCTTTGATTATCCTGCCATAGGAAAAATTATGATTTACCCTTATCAGTATCATATACAGAGTTAACCTGCTCCCTTTCATATAAATGGTTAGTTAGGAGTTTCCAATACATATAGTTTGTGTATCCCTATAAACAGCTCACACTAGGGGCCATCAGTGCTCTCTTTACTACTGGGAATAGAGTCATTAGCATCTTTAAATCTGAACATATTTGAGAGTCAATTCCAGAAACCCCAGAACAATTCAGAAAAATCATCCTAAAAAATTTTGCTCCTCTAGAGCCTCTGCCAATAATACCACAATCTATATTAGTGAGGGTTCTCCAGAGAAACAGAACCAATAGACTATACATAGATAAGAGGAGATATATTATAGTAATGGTCTCACATAGTTACGGAGGCCAAGCGGTCTCAAAACTGCTGCCTGCAAGCAGGAAAGTCCGTGGTGTAATCCAGTCCACAGTCCTGACAACCAGAGGAACTAATGACTTAGTCCCAGTCTAAGTCCAAAGGCCTGAGAATCAGGCGGTCAGTGGGTGCAAGTCCCAGTCCAAGTTCAATGGCCAGAACACTGATGTTCAAGCACAGGAGAAAATGGATGTCCCGGCTCTAGCAAAAAGAGCAAAGTAATCCTTCCTCTGCCTTTTTGTTCTGTTCAGGCCCACAAGGGATAGATGCTCATCCACACTGATGTGAAAGATCTTTGCTCTGTGTCTTGATTCAAATGTTAACCTTTGCAGAAACACCCTCACAGACACACCCAGATAAAGCGTTTTGCCAGCTATGTGGGCAACCCTTAACCTACTCAAGTTGACACATAAAATGAGCCATTACAGAATCTGACGCTTTAGAAGACTTTAAACCCCTCCTCCTATTTTCAGCCTCACCCCACTCTAGGAGAGGTAGAATGATCTGTGGATCAAATCAGGCTTGCTTCTTGCTTCTCCTCCTCCACAGACCTGCAACCTTCATCTCTCTCTGGTTTGTTACCATTCCTTCCCATTCTGCGGCTTCCAAACATCTTTGCTATATCTCTAGTCTCATTCTTTTTGTTTGTTCCATGTTTATATCTTTTTTACTTCTTGACCGATATTTTAGTGAGTTGTTCTGGAGAAAACAAAGGTAAAGAACTCTCCACCATATTTAACCACGAGTCTCTCAATGTTTTTCATTTATTTTTCTTACGCACAGAGTGGTAATTTAAAAAAAATTATGTCTTATGGTGGAGAAGTTCACAAGATTTCTTCATCTGAATTTTAGTTTCATTTTTCTTCATGGGCTATTCACAGAAACAAGCACAAGCAGGCATAGAACCTTCCCTCATTTGCCTCACTGCTCAGTGCCCTCTGTCTCTCCTCAGGAGGCAGAAGCCAGGCAGTGGTTCCAACAGCATCCTGGCCCCAGGGTACCACCTCGTGGTGGTGGCCAGGCTGGAGAAAGGCACAGATGGGAACTGGCATCTACAGCGCAGCCTGAAGGCAGCTGTGTCACCTGAGCCATAGACACCATGGATTCCAGCCTACCTGTACATAAACAGTCCCTCTGGGCAGGCAGAGCCACTGGCCCCCAGCACTACTCATTCTCAGACAATCTCCTTCTGAAGTGTTCTTTAGCTATACCACCATGTTGCTTGAACAATCTCTTCTGTTTTTCTTCTCTGATAACCATATCCCCAAACTCCTGTTTCATCTCATGTAGAGGAGTTTAGCTGTATCATAGATTGTCTTTTAATTCTCACTGAGTCATAGAGACACACTTTACATAATCAATGTTTCATCTAAATTGCTGTTGATTTTAAATTCATATCATTCATCGCTAAGAAGAAAGGTCACCAAGTTAACTTTAAGACACCTTAAATTGTAAAACATCTGTTGATTTTAAAACAGGAAAAATACTAATTTTAGCATCAATGAAATATTGTAAATGGCTTATCCAGTTATATTTTCAAATAAAAAATCTTCCCTTATAGAGTTTCTGGTATCAACTAAAATAAGAAAGTTTTCATCATGACAATCTAATTGAGGAATGGCAGTTTAAGTGTTCTTATATTTAGCTCATATCTAGAATTTACTGAATCCCCAAGTCAGAATAACAGCAAAGCATTAAAACTCCTATTCCACAGATACAGAATATGTGAAGCTAATACTGAAGTCACATTATCTTGTCATTTAGAAATACATAATTTGAACTTTCTGCTCTTGTCATGTTCTCACCTACTCAAACACATTTCTGCGCTGGATATATACACCTATTATGCACTACTCAAGAATAACTATTTAAATGCTATTTTAATATGATGTTAACATGAATTCTTTGGTCACTAAGATTTGATAGCTGTTGTAAATAAGCAACTCACATTACAAATTGATAATCAGGTGTTATTTCAAATAGATCATTTTAAATGGCATGAGGCCTGGGAAAAATTTTTGTAATGTGTCATTAATGTTAAATTATACAACATAGCACAAACTGCAATTTTTTGTTAAGTCATATTGGATGTCTTTTATCTTTTATATGCTTTAGAAAACTTATCAGTTCTACAAAAATAACTTTCAGGGTCCATCACAACAGATTCTGAAGATAAAACATTCATAAAGTATCTTTTTCAATCCCTAAGGAGAAGTCACTTGAAGAGGCAGCGGCCCTGGGAGCAGTGGCCGCTGGTGTGAATATTGGAAAACGACTTTCACTGAGAGAGTGTGAAGAAGCTGGTGATTCCTTTACA
Source organism: Camelus ferus (assembly GCF_009834535.1). Lineage (NCBI taxonomy): Eukaryota > Metazoa > Chordata > Mammalia > Artiodactyla > Camelidae > Camelus > Camelus ferus. The sequence continues at coordinate 85,957,761 of NC_045696.1, read as the reverse complement.
CACACACACACACACACGCACACGCACACACACACACGCGCGCACGCGCGCGCACGCACACGCACACACACACACACGCACGCACGCACACACACACACAAAGTACAAACTGGATAAAAACTGACAAAAACCATTCTTTCTGGCTCTGAAAATTGCCAAAGGCAGATAACAAATTGAAAAGTGTGTATTCTTGGAAAACTATTATAGTTTTGGGTAAGAAGAGCACTCTGCTGCCAACTTGCCTGAGGTTCTTCCCAACAACACCTCCCATCAACATTTCAGCTGGCAAAAATAGTACCATTAAAAACTGCAGGGGAGGGAAATGAAAGGGGGACGAGACCAGAACCTTCACTTCCAGAGGTGTGAAACTGATTTGTGTTGGGGCACCAAACCCCTGCGGTATTGTCAGCTAAAAGTGACAAACTTGGTAGAAAATGAGAATGAGAAAAAACACAGCTCTGCTAGCCTAAGAAGTCTCAATTGGGATAAGCAGGAGACAGACCAAAAAATCAGCAAGAAGACCCTGGAAATGAGAGCCAAAGAAGGGATTAAAGTGTTTGAGCACAAACTCTGCACAAATCATTTAAATGCATTTAAATTAAAATACAACTGACTTGGAAACAAATTGATTTGGAAACCACTAAACTACGCAGCCAGTAGTAAGAAAAGCAATAATAGAAGAAGAGGAGGAGCGGGGGGGGGGGGGGGGGCGGCGGCGGCAGAGGAGTAGGGAAGGAGGAGGAGGAGAAAAGGAAGAAGAAGGAGAAGGGGAAGGAGAAAAAAGAAGCCGAGCAAACATCAGTAACTATACACCATGGGGGGAAAGATTCTGCAGTTCTATTCTAAGGAAGTTACTTAAAAACAAGAAAAATCAAATTAAATACAGATATATTACCTGTATTATATGGCCTAAATTTTTCAATCTTCAATTAAAAATTACAAGACATGCAAGAAAACAGGAAAATGTGACCCAAACTCAAGAATAAATGTTGACAAAAGAAACTGACTAATGTAGACACAGATGTTGAATTAGTAATCAACTATTTCAAAGAAGTTATTATAAATATGTTCAAAGAATTAAAGCAAATTGTGATGATAATAAATCAAAATAGGAAATTTCAACAGAGAAACAAATTACAGAAGAAAACCAAATGGAAATTCTAGACTTGAACAAAAACGAAAATAAAAAAAAAAATTCACTAGATTGTCTCAACAGTAGACGTACTACTGCAGAAGAAGAAAAAATCAGTATATTTGCAGACTGATTGATGGTGATAAAAGAATTTTTCACATACTGAGGTATGAAAAAGTCATTCTGGCTTATACATGAGTTAAGCTGAATTTTATGCTAACTAAAACAGCCTGTTTGTGACCTATCAAACATACATTGTAAATCTGCTTTAGTTATTAAAGAAAATGGCTTATTGACTAGAAGACTATTCATGTTAAAAATAAAGATTAAATGCCTCCCTTCTGGGGACCCCAATTACGACACTTCTTCGATGATGACTCCCTTCCCAGGTGCCAAGCCCATACTGACTCACTGTGTACATGTTGATCTGTTTGGTTTTTTTTTAAACTTTGAAGGAATGTATCCCTGAGTTTTTGATGTTCTTTGTTCTGACAAGATATGAAACTGCTGAAAACCATGCTTCTCTGGAGCAATTCCTCAGTTATCTGAGAGGCTGTCTTCCAGGTTATCGACCTCAGTTTGGCTCAAATAAAACTGTTTCCTATTCCTAAGATAGATTGTTTACTAATTATTTTCATTGACAATAAAAATTAGTCAGCTCATAAAGCACAGAGAAAAAATGCTGAAGTAAAAATCAAAGCCTCAGTGGCCTGTGAAACAGTCTTAAGCATTATTTAATAACATAGATGTAATGGGAGTCTTAGAAGAATGGGAGACAGAGAGAGAACTGAAGAAAGCCATTTGAATAAATAATGAGTAAACATTTCTAAATATATGATTTTACAAGCACATTATTTCAAATAATTTATGTAGGTTGTCTAACCCTTAAGGAGGTAGAACATAACTCCTTGTGCCTTAAGTGTGTGCTACATGTAGTGATTTTCTTCCAAAGAATACAGTATGGGAAGAGAAGGAGAAAAGAGTGGAAAAACTTTACAAACATTACCTAAAGCCAGGTGATGAAGGTTAACATCAACAGTGATAATACCTTTAATGTGATGTGATGAGAATGGTAATTTATCTCTATGATCTTTCTCCCCAAGATGAATAAGCCCATCCCAATCATGGGAAAAACACAAGACAAATCTTAACTGAGGGACATTTCACAAAATATCTGATCAGTAACTCTTGAAAATATCAATGTCATCAAAAACAAGAAAAACCTAAAAAAAGACCAAGAAGTCTTAAGGAGACATGACTAATAAATGTAGCCAAAGGACATCAGGGAAAAACTGAGGAAATCTGAATAAAGTTCAGGCTTTAGTTAATAATAATGTATCAATATTGGTTCATTAAGTGACAAGTGTACCATACTTATATAATACACTTATGTAAGACATTAATGAGAGAAACTGAATGTGGGCTATTCGAGAACTCTCTGCACTATCTTCCTAATAATTCTTTCAATCTAAAATGAGTCTAAAATCGAAAATTCGCTTTAAAATGGGGAAAAATTGATTTACAGATCCAAGATTCTCAAAACCTTTCAAGTAGGACAAACACACAGCATTCCACATCATGACAATCATACTCAAACTGTTGAATGACTAAAATAAAAATTTGATAGCAGAAAAGAAAAAAGTGAAACTTAATTATGTATGCAGAAATAAGAAACAACAGTGGTTAAAGATTTGATATAGAGACAAACTATGTATCTTTATAAATGGTCTTAAATTTAGATTTTGGTAGTAAAATAGGTTAACTAAAAATACTCATATTATTTGTGCCAATAAACAAAGACCGTATGTTCCTAATAATGAATCTTAGCCCCAAAGAAGTTTAGGAAGTTAAATATTCCCTCAATAAGACTTTCATACCTTGAGTTTATAATACTTTTTTTCTTCACAGAGTCTGTCCTCTTTACCATATGTCTTCAGCTAGTTTGACGCAGAGAATAAATGTACTTGAAGATAAATCATTATTCTTTTAAAATATTACTACACTATATTTCCCCCAGCTCAATAATATTTTGCAGATTTTGTATTTAGACAAATGTAGATAAAGGCAAAGAAAAAGCAGAAATCAATTAACTCTGCTTGTATTGTGCAGATAATGGAGAATCATGAGGTTTTCTTTTAGAGTAGAGAACAATAAGATAAAAGACGTACTGTGGGGAGATTAATCTAGCAGTCTGTGTGTATGGGATAAATTAATGTTTGAGGGAACGAGAATCAGTTAATAGAGATCTGTTAAGAAGTCATTTTAAAAAAAAGTCATTTTGTGACAGTACCAGAATGATCTGATCTGTGCAGAGACTCAATTACAAGGAATAATAGAGGCTTTATTGAATGCAAAAAAAAATGAAGTACAGAGTACTTAGACCAAAGTAAAAGAGAAGACAGGTCATAGGAAAAATGGGAAACTGTGAACAGATAACACTATGCAAAATTCTCTGTGATCTGATCCCAAATAACCTCTCATGCCCTATCCTTTTCCTTCTTTACTCAAACCCAGTTTAGCTCCTGCCAAACAGAATTATCTGCTGTTTTCTAATTATGTCATGAACTCATCATCTCTGAGGACATTTACCTGAGATATTCCCTATGCTTTGGCGTGCACAGAGCATCTACACTCAACTAGATCATTCATTCTTTGAATAACATTAAATAGGTATTTATTAAGTTACTACTTGCAGACAAGGTACTATATTCTGTGGCTGGCAGCTTAGTAGGAAAGTGAGCAAATGACTCTTGTAGAGCATGGTCAGCCATACTATAAAGGTATGCACAAGTATAGTGCAAAAGTACCAGCGCTGTTAGGTGAGCAAGGACCAGTGAGTTGGAGACAATGAAGAAGGACAGGGAGACCTTCCTTCAGGGATAACAAGTTAGATCTTACCCATCAAGATCCATTTTTCTAAATCTGACTGATATAAAAAGTCACCAAGTCTACTTAAGAAGAGCAGATCTTTCATACTCTGTTAATGAGCCTGTGAAGAATTTTAAACAAAGAAAAGTACATAATTAAGTTTGGATGTTAGAAAATGATGTTGGCAGGTACACATAAGAAGAACTGCAGGTGTTGACTTTACCAGCAGAGAATAGTTGGGAGAAGTAACTTAGGCATCTAGAGTTGTAGAATTGGAGACAAAGAGAAGATAATTGCAATACATATTCAGAGGTAGTATAAATGACACCTGCTCGATGAGACTTTCATTGATAATTTTTAGGTGGAAGAGATGTCTCTCTTGAATCACTGTATCTTGCTCATGCAGCTTAAAACATATTGCTATGAATAATCAAATATATTTGTCTACACTTTGCATCACTGCCATCTTCCAGAGACATACATGATGTACATACACGTGTTTCTGTGTGTGTGCACAAATGCACATACAGGTACAGGTATTATTAGTTTATCATTTTTGGGGGGATGCAAGATCAAATTTATCCAGAAATTAAATGGTGTTGAGTTGCTGCTCAACTACTACTTACTGACTGTTTGAATTAACTAAACCGACAAGATTATAAGGGTAGCTATTAAAAGAAAACTCTGGTTAAGGATAGGTCTGTGTAATAGGCTAGAATTTAGCTTCAGAGTTCTGGCTGAGTCACTAACTACTCTTTTTTAACCATTTTAGCCTTTTATCCTAAGTGTAAAATGGGAATAATAATGGCTACCTGCCTCAAAGGGGTGTTGTGAGGACTAGCTAGTTGACAGTTTTAAACTATTTTGAAGATGGAATGTACTATAAATGCTCCAAGGAAAGTTTTTAAAAGCACAATGAAGTAAAACCTTTGAACCATAGCATTAGGAAAGTTAGTGTGTCTTTTAGACTGGCAATCTTCAACCAATAGAAATTCTATGGGAAATGAACTCCACAACATTCTTTATATATATATATATATTTTGCCTCTTCCTACTTTCTTCTTCTGTAGCTAATATCTGCCCAGTGACTCAATTCAACAGGAAGGTTCCAGTCATGCCATATTTTGAAACAGATGTTACTCATAAAGAAAGAAATGAAATGAAGATTATAAAATGGTTATTAATCACTTAGGACAATACAATACAGCACTATATTCAGAATTTACCAGAACTATTTTAAAATTCACTTTTTTACTGGAAATTCAAGGCTATAGTTGTAGTTGCCTAGAAGCAAAAGTTCACGAAAGAGTAGAAATACTCTTTAATAATTTTCCTAAAACATAAGTATCAGAACTAGGTCAGAATTTTGTTTTTTCAAAACAATTGCATGTTGCTTTCTTCCAAATGCTAAATGCAATATTTAAAACTCTGAAAAAGAAATTATTTCCTCTAATCCTTCTGATTGAGAATATTTACACATTTAAAACCCTATTTTAAAAACAAAAATTCATATGCATATGCATAAAATAGAAAAACTGCATGATGGGCAATTTTTGTGGGAAGGAAATGTTCTTAAACTAGAACACAATGACCAACTTCACATGTGCTTTAACAAAGCTGAGACATGTCTTCACTCCTCTATGTTCACCGGCTAAGGATGTAGGCCCATGAATCTGACTTTTTAATCTTTACAAAAACTGAGATTGGAAAAAAAATCAAATTTCTTGGTAGAAATAAGCATTCTGCGTCATTAAATCACTAGTTCTTGCCCAAAAGAGCATGTCCGACTTTAACTATTATGTTTTCAACCTGTATGGTAAAGTCAAAGTGGCATATTTATTTCTTAATTATATTATAGTACATGATTAAAACAGCATATCAGAAAACCCCAAAGTATAAAATACATTTACTTTTAATAAGTAAATTTATTTACTTTTAGTAAAATGTTTTGTCATAAATCTGCATAAATAGTGTTCACTGGAAGTGTTTTCTTTTTTAAAGATGAATGAGATGTTCCTTAGATACTCAGTAAACACAAGTATCACCCGCTTTTTGAAAGTTCACTTTACATCACTTTGCTTTTACAAAAGACCTATATTAGTACTTGTTTTCATTAACCAGAAGAAATATGAAGGGAATTTTTGCTTTTACAGAGGCCAGTAAGTGAAAATAATGTTCAGCCTTTGTTTCACAGTGAGACTTTACACCTGCAGTGCCAATTCCTGGCAGCAGTGAGATTCACCCCGCCATTCACACCAAGATTCCCTGGCAACTATACTCAGCACATCAGCATCGAGCCACTGTAGCTACGAACTTCTGTCTGTGAGCATCTGTGTTCTATCTTGATTTGTTTTGGTCACTGATTAGCAAGATGTGTCCTAAGGTAATTGTTTCTTTGTTTCATGCCATTTAGGGTTATGAAAGTTTTCAGAGGAATGCTCTACTTTTGGATAGTGGGAGAAGCCTGTACCTAGAAATTAGGTAGGTACATTTAAATGATAGGACCATATCCCTGGTAGCCAGTAATTTAGTTAGAAAGGGACTATAAACAGATGTGGATATATTAACAAATAAGTAATAAACTGAGTGTTGGTGACCCTAGCACAGGTAGGTGAGGTAGAGAAACTAGAAATGAGCTTTGTGAAGAAAACAGGCTTTAGAATAATTGCAATAAGTTTGACGGGTTGAAGAAAGATTAATGGGCATTTTAGGCAATGATTAAGAGCAAGCTGACCTCCTTGGTTAAATTTTCTCTTATGTTTATTAGTCTTGTTGATGCAATTGTTAATAGGATTGTTTTCCTAATTTCTCTTTCTGGTAGTTCATATTAGTGTATAAAAATGAAAATAATTTTGTATATTACTTTTGTATCTTGCACGTTAACTGAATTTGTTAAAAAAAGTTTTTACAATTTTTTGCTGGAGTCTGGGAGAAAATATTTGCATATCATACATCTAGTAAGGAGTTAATATCCAAAATATATAAAGAGATCACATAGCTCAATAGCAAAAAAAGCCCAAACAATCCAATTAAAAACTAGACAGAGAATTGAATAGACATTTTTCTAAAGACATACAAATGGCCCACTGGTATATGGAAAAATGCTCAACATAACTAATTATGAGAGAAATGCAATCTAAACCACAATGAGATATTACCTCACATTTGTTAGGATGGCTGTCATCAAAAAGATAACTGTGGGCAAGGATGTGGAAAAAGGGAATCACTGTGCACTGTCAGTGGGAATGTAACTGGTGCAGCCACTATGGACAACAGTATGAAGCTTCCTCAAAAAATTAAAAATAGAAGTACCATATGATCCAGCCATCCCACATTTGGGTATATGTCCAAAGGAAATGAAAACAAGATATCCAAAAGACATCTGTATTCTTATGTTCATTACAGCATTATTCATGTAGCAAAGACACGGAAACAACCCAGTGTCCATGAATGGGTGAATGGATAAAGAAAATGCAGTGTATATATATATATATGCAGTGTAGATATATATGCAGTGTATATATATATATCCAAAGGAATAGTCATATGAAAAAAAGACATCCTGCTGTTTGCAACAACATGGATGGAACTTGAGGGCACTACACTAAGTGAAATAAGCCAGACAGAGAAAGATAATTACTGCATGGGATCACTTACATGTGGAATATTTTTTTTAAGTCACACTCAAATAAACAGAAGTAAAAAAGTGGTTGCCAGGGGTTGTGGGGTGGGGAAAAGAGGGAGCGTTTGGTAAAAGCATTTAAACTTTCAGCTGTAAGATGAATAAGGCCTGAGGATTTTATGTATAACATGGTAACTATAGTTGACAACATTGTACAATTGAAATTTGCTGACAGAATAGAACCCAAATGTTCTCACAAAAAAAAAAAAAAAAGCTAAATATGTGAGGTATAGATGTATTAATTAACAAGATGGGTATTAACTAGGGGGGAATCCTTTCACTGTAATATCAAATCATCATGATGTACTATTACATGTCTTGTAATTTTGTCAATTATACCTCAGTAAAGCTGGAAAAAAGAAGCACGTTGAAAGTGAGAGAACTAAAAAATATCTGTATCTTATAAGCGGAAAGTAGTCAGGAATCACAAATAATCAAACAGAATCGCTGTAATAGATGAGTCAGGTAGACTGCATGTAGGGTCTAGAGAACTAGGTAAATCGAATGCAAGGCTGCTGAGCATTTCTGTATTAATCACTACTGTATTTCTAGTCTCTAGAATAGTTTCACCATATAATAGGAGTTCAATAAATATTTGTTGACTAAACAAATGAAACATGGATTTGTAACTTGAAGTGGTAAGCAGTATGGCTCCATTGCAGCTCCTTGAGTGAAAGAGTGACAAGATGAAATATGTTTAGTGAGCTTATTTTGGCAGTGGTTATGTGAGGTGACACTAGAGGAATAATTACATGGCACTCTTGATGGAACCATTTCTACTTGAGGATGCTGCTTGACTCAGTCATCTTTTGAACATCTCATCATCTATGCTTTCAAAGGAAAAAATCCAACATTACAAATACTATCAATTGAATCAATCTGACATTTATGCCTTATGATATCTTGCTGAGCTATCACAGCATTTGCATTATACATAAGCAGTGAACCAAGAAGGAAAGGCTTTGTATCCACTACATTTGGCAGCAAAGCTGTATCAAATCCATTCTACATTTATGTTAAAGTTGACATCGGTGTGTCTGTGCCTGCAGAAAATGGAGGGCCGAAGAAGAAAAACTATTTGCTCTTGGATTTAAGTCTTAGAACAAAATGAACAAAATTAAAACTAAGACAAAATGACAAAAATAATAAACCAGAAATATTCTGTTCTTTCATTATAAACATGTTTGTCAACATAAAGTCTAATTTTGAAAGCATCAAGAACCAAGAGGCTTAACATTCAAATATGTTTTGATGATTTTTTAAAAAGGTAATATATAATTGTTTATTCTTATTCTTCAGTTTCATGTCATTTTCCTTGCACTAAATAGGTTCAGAGTTGTGATAATCTAGATGCTCTGATTTTATCATCATCATTATTAGTAAAAATTATGACTACTATTATTATATTGGTTATAATTTATTTTTGTTATTGATAACAATACTTCAACATCTGTATAAGCTCTATTTTCACATGCATTATTTCAATTAGCCTCAGTAAGCAAGGGGTTTGGATGGGGCACGTAATTATCTTTATTTTATAGATGGCGAATCTACAGAGATACTAGATAATTCTATGTCACCCAATCATTACAGAACTAGAGTATTTAAAATCCTCATTTTTTTTTTACTCTACCACACTGTGTTTTTTCCTACTGCTTTGCTTTCACAAGGGAACTCTTTTCCTCCTTTAATCTCTGGCCAAAATTAAAAATTATCACTGGAATACTGAGCTTGTCCAAATTCATTATTGAGCTAATTGAGAACAAAACATTTTGTCTTAGCTTAAATGAGTGAAATTCTACTTTATTTTCAACATGGGAATAGATGAGGAGCTGTGTTAGATAACTGAATTAGTACCCTGCATAAACATATACACTATATTATGGCCTAATAATTTTCTTTACCCTTCGATAAAAGGGAACTTAGAAGCAAAGAAAATAAAAGGGACAATTTTCAAAAGTTTTCTGGAAGCCATATTTTGTACATTTTAAAATTCTGGCATAATGGTTCTATGTTTTCCTAACGAGTAACAAAGTCAGATAACTAACACTCAACAAGTACTGCACTACTCTATAGAGAAGCTCTGTTCTTCATCCTTCATCTATTTGACTAGTCAATATTATTATCCAATACTAGCTCCTAATACAAGGATTTAAAAAGTTATTGTCTACTATACATTTGTAATTGTCACTCTAAAGTATTAGTTTAATACTACTCAAATGGTGAAAAATGGTAAAAATTAGATTCTACCCATTAAAATAATAAGCTCTTTTTCCCTGATATAACAGAAATAACATAAACATCTTGAACTGAATTATTGAACTGTCATAAACAGAGTCATGTCAGAGATAGAAGAAAATCATTCTAAAGGCATAAAATTACTTTAGAAAGAACTGACTAAAACCTCATTAAACTATTTCATATACTTAAGGGAAAAGTATATTTCTTTAACAAGGGCTCTGCTTGGCTCTGGAAACATCAGAAAAGTATATTTTGCACATGCTCATTCAAGGTACTTAAGAGCCTTTAAGAAGCAGAAAAATCTGTATTTGGGATATGAATGAATCAGTTTGTCTTAGTAGAATGATGCTTTTCCACATTCAGATCACAGACACACATTCAGATCATCAAATACATTTATGATTTTAATTTGACTTTCAGTCTCGCATATGTACAGATAGCATCTTAGTCATATTTGGGCCTTTAGTGTAGCTTGCTGAAGGAAAGAAAATGTGCTGATCCACCTTTGAGTTCTGGCATTAAACATCTGTCTCTAGGGGCTGGGTTAATGTGAGCCTGCTCTCGTGAGACAAATCTATTCTTAGTGTGTTGATACATCCAGTCCTTGTGCTTGCCAAGGCTAAAGAACTGACTGCAGGCAGCTGCAGTGAACACTCAAAAATAATGAGAACAGATGAGACATCCTGGAGAGAGCCAACGCCTTTCTTGCAACCCATGTGCCCAAGGCAACTTTTATTTCTACTTCAACATTTAGCACTTATACTACATATTCAGAATCATGATAGCAGTTCCTGAGAATTCAGAGTGAGAAAACTTGGGCATTTTCCAAGGAACTTAAAATCTCATTTATGAAATAATTTTATTCTTGTTTGAAAAAAGACAATGATTGAGAATTCTAAATATGACAGACAACAGTATGTTAAGATTAGAATGCCAATTCCTTTATTTCACATCAACATGTAAGAAGAAAGCTTTTCCCTTCCTATGTTCATACAGTGACCAGGGTGATCATCTTAAATCATATTTGGTAATCTCTCTGCAAAAAAATCCTTTAAATGGGCCTACTACTGCACTTAGAACAAAATGCAGTATCTATAACATGAGCTTGCATCTGTCTTATGCTTAACTGTCCATGCCCATCTCACACCGCTCTCCCCTTTTCTAACCACTCTCCAGTTTCAATGACCTTCTTCCTATTTGGGGTCAGGTTCCCTAGAAACAGACTCTGAGAAAGAGACATGTGCTCAGGAGGTTTAGTGTGGAGTTCTACCGGAGCTGAAAGGAAGTGAAGGAAGAAGTAGTTTAAGCAAAAGTAGTTGAAAAAGGATGCAATTAAACCAAAGCCTAAGCTGGTCTCACAGGGAGCTCTGTAGCTTGAATGGCCTTTCAGCTGCCCAAATGCAGGCAATGTGCCCAGGCCTGTGCTTCCATCCTGAAAGGGGAATCTTGACAGTGCCTCACAACATCCACTATGTCTGGATTCTCTGAACAGATTAACATCTCTCCCAACTCAGGGCCTTGACTCATGTTTTTCTGAGCCTTTTGTCTGAGATTCTCCCCTCCTCCACCATCCTACTACCATCACTGCCTGGAAGTTCTGGTTCATTTTTCAGGTCATTTGGGAAATTATAAATTCTTCACAAAGCTTCTCTTTGTTTCCTTAGCCTAAATTACAAATTCCTTTAAAACTCTTTCTTAGCAACCTGTACTTATTTACATAAAATTAATAAAAGATGGAATTATATTTTCTTGTATAGTATTTGTATTTAGTACTGCTTTTCTCCACTGATTTTATACTGTAATCCTGCAGTGTGCAGTTTTGTCACATCTGTATAGTTAGCACATAGCCCCAGTGACTTAAACATCACAGACGCCTAATAACTTCATGTAACTGAATGAGTCATGGTTCTTCTTTCCCTTAGGCTCCAGGAATTGCTGACATTTCCTACTCACTATAATAAATTTAAAATTAACACTGTTGATTTTTGTTATGAATTGTATGCTGTTTGTATTAGAATTGTCTCTGATATTCGAACACAGATGGTCTCAAATTTGGCTTGCACTGGAATCACCTGCAGGGCTTGTTAGAGCTCAGAGTGCTTGGTCCCATCCCCAACATTCTGCTCCAGTACGTCTAGGTTAGGGCTCTGTATTTGCACTAATGTTGATGCTGCTATTCCAGGGGTGGCACTTTGAGAACACTGTTGTAGGGAAACTTTCAGATGAACACAGGGTTGCTTATAGCAATCTGGGCAATGGTCTTACCTTCATGAAGTCATCTTGTGGGACAGGATATAGGCGATCATATGCCAAACCCAATTTGAACATTTTTGATTAAGACATATATAGTGAGTTGTAAAACTGCATTCATCACATTATCAGAATTTAAAGCAAGAAAAATTATCAAAGTAAATGGAGAAAACAACTATCCATCCTGTTCTGTAAAAAACAGGAGGAAAGTAAGGGAGATGCAATCACTGACATGGCCGTTTTTTTCTTGGCTGTCCACCACGGCCAAATGATGGGATGTAAATTCCAACAGAAGCTTTTGGTAAGGAGACAATGTATAGCTCGAAGGGAATGGAGAGACCCATAGCACAGATAGGAGTCCCTTTTGATTAAAGGAAGTGGGAAACAGTTTTATTAATTACCATAGACAAAGACAAGAAAATCTAGACAGAACTCCAGGAAACTTTCTGTGTACTGCACTGATTCAGATCTGGGTCTCCACTGCCTTTATGTGCAATAGTATTTATGTGAGTACACATAACAAGAAACCAGTCCCTCAGTCAGCAATCCAAGGCATGAGAACACACTGAATAAACAATGGATTACAGAAAAAAATCAAAAGAAGAATCAAAAAATATCTTGAGACAAATGGAAAAGTATACACAATATACTAAAACTTATGGGATACAGCAAAAGTATTTCTAAGTGAAAAGTTTATAGCAATAAATGCCTATGTTAAAAAAATGAAAAACCTCAAATAAACATTTAACTATACATCTCAAGGAACTAGGAAAAATGAGCAAACCGATCCTAAAATTAGCAGAAGGAAGGAAATAAAGAACAAAGTGGCCATAAATGAAATAAAGACTAAAAACACAATTAAAAAACTCAGTGAAACTAAGAGCTACTTTTTTGAAAAAATAAACAACATAGTTAAAACTTTAGCTAGGTTAAGCAACAAAAAAAAAAAAAAAGAGAGAGAGAGAGAGGACTTGAATAAATGAAAGAGGAGAAATTACAACATGTGATAAACAAATACAAAGGATCATGAGAAACTACTGTGAACAATTACATGCCAACAAATTGGATAACCTATAAGGGACAGATAAATTTCCAGAAATGTATAACCTACAAAGACTGAATCACAAAGAAATACAAAGTCTTACCATATTCACTGGCTTATTTATTTATTTAAATGTGATATCACCTTGTACCTATTAGCAAGACTATTTTCAAAAAGACAAGAGATAAATACTGATAAGGATATGAAGAAAAGCAAACCGTTATATACTGGTTGGTGAGAATGTAGATTGGTTCAGGCCACTATAGGAGACAACATGGAGATTACTCAAAAAACTAAAAATAGAATGACCATACAATCCAGCAATTCTCTTCTTGGTATATACCCAAAGGAAACAAAATCATTATATTGAAGAGGTATCTGCACTCCCATCTTCACTGCAGTATTATTCACAATATCCAAGATATGGAAACCCAATAAAATAGATATAGATGCTATACACACACACTGGAATATTATTCAGCCTTAAAAAAAGAATGATATCTTTTATTTGCATAAATAGATGAAGCTGGAGGGCATTATGCTAAGTGAAATAAAGCAGAGGAAGAAAAATATTGCATGGTATCACTTAGATGTGAAATCTAAAAACATACACAAAAAACTCACAGAAATAGAGAATAGAAGTGATTGCAGGGACTGGAGGGTGAGGGAAATAGGGAGAGGCTGATAAAAGGGTACAAACTTTTAGCTAAAAGATGAGTAAGTTCTGAGGATAATAATGTATAGCATGGGTGACTGTAGCTGGTAACAAATTATTGCATAATTGAAATTTGCTGAGAGTGGAACTTAAATATTCTCACCTAAATAAATAAATAAGTGATCCAGTGTTAATTAACTTGATGGGAGAGTACTTTCACAATATACATGTATATTAAATCATCATGACATATCCCTTCAATGTCTTAGTTTATTATGAGGAACAGGCTCACATGATTGTGGAGGTTGAAAAAGTTTCATGATTTGCCATTTGCCAGCTGGAGACTCAAGAAAGTTGGTGGTGTCATTCAGTCTGAGTCTGAAAGCCTGAGAAACAGAGTAGTTGATGGTGTAAATCCCTATCTGAGGGCCTGAGAAGATATGAGATAGCTCCACACAAGCAGTGAGGCAGGAAAAAAGGAGAAAATTTCTCCTTCCCAAATTCCTCCTTCCTCCATTTTTTGTTTTATTTAGGCCCTCTACGAACTAGATGATGTTCACCTATAATGAGAAGGGTCATCAGCTGTACTGAGTCCACCAATTCAAATCCTGATCTATCTGAAAATGCTCTCACAGATACACTCAGAAATAACGTTTAATCTGACATTCCATAGCCTGCCAGGTCGACAAATAAAATTAACCATCACAGCAATTTAGCAATAAAAAATAGTTTTTGAATATAGAAAGAGCCTATTTTTATCTGACATGCATATCTTCACTTGGATATTCAGAAATCTAAGCTAAATGTAAGTTATTTCTCTCCTTGTAAATTTTTGCAAGCATCAGTTAATTCTGAACATTATTAGTCTTCTAGACACTATCCTCATACAAGTTTGCCATTTTTATTTAGGTTGAGCATTGGCTATGTGCCTCAATTCAGAGCTTTCTTTCTCACATCTGAGTTCATCAGTGTACCCTGCTTTCCACATTGACTGAGGGTTTTTTAAATCCTCTTCATCCTGACCATACGTGATGATTCAAAAGCTACTTATCTTGTTACACCAAGCTGTCTTCCCAATTGTCCCTTTTAAAACATCAGGAACTTTTTATTTTATAATTTAAAAAAGTTTTTCTTTAAATCCTAACTAATGAACATGTTTGTTTCTGCCAAGTCATCTCCACCTTGTTTGTCTTATCCCTACATTTCTTCTAAGACGCTTATACATTTCATTTCACCGAATTCCTCGTTTTAAAGGAACAGCCCTTCCTCTTATTATTTCCTCTTTATTTTGGGAGAGCAGTAAATCCTTTTATGTATGTGTATTTGTGTGTGTGTATATATATATACATGTATATGTATATATAAAGAAGGTTTTAATTATGTAGGAAGATACTTGATAGAGGTAAGAATGAAAGCAAGTGGCTCTAGTTATCCAGATAAGGTAAGGAGTAGTGCAGTTATGAATTAATTATTTTAATAAATTATCTCAATAAACCATAGTTAAATTAAATTAATAATACATCAATAAAATATATCATACATCAAATATTAGTATATTAAATTGATAGCAAAAATTAGTCTTGATTACATTCTAAATCAGGACAATTTCTATTTGTTTTCATTTTTATTTTGTCCTATTTCAAATGTCTCTATGTCAATTCTCCTATATTGATGCGCTTCTGTTCCAATTGGATAATAATTTTCTTTAAAAAATTTTAATGGCAGGTATTTTGAAAAAAAGGACTTTTTAATATTTGCAAAGTATACAGATGTTTATAAAGAGATATATAACATGTTAAAAGAAAAGTTATCGTTATCTAATTTATTTCACATGCCTTATATTTTTTAACTTTGGAATGCTGATTTATGAAGTTATAGCAAGCAGAAACATTCTCTTCCATAAAATGCTAGAACTGAACTTAAACATAACTAAATTAACTAAATTTTAGCAATTTTAAAGCATATTTTTGCTGGTACAGGATTACTTTAGAATCATGAGAAACTAGAAAAATAACATGATAGGCTCTTACTTTGGTATATGGTTCAGAGTAATTGTGGCATATCCAAATTACAACTATATTTTAAACTCCATTTTCAAAGAATACATGCATTACTAGGCAACATATGAATTGTTAACTGCAGGTAAATATTTCATCTCTCTAAGTTTTCACTTACATACGGAAATATTTCTACTACTCACAACTAAATATTCCTCCTAAATATCAGTGATACATTCCAAATAACAAGTAAGTGCTAATCAACAAACAAACATAAATCTCATGACATGTTGAAGCTTAGCATGTGGTGAAATGAGATTGACAATAAGTAAAACAAATTAATTATGAATATGCATTTGCAAATTAATGTACTGAAATGGCGTTAGGCCAATTTAAGATTTTGTTTTCATAAAAGGCTTATCTAACTTGTTAATATTTAAAGTGAGAATTGAATGATGGAAAAGATACACAGTTGGAGAGAGAGAGCAGGAAGAGGGAACCACAGCAGAAGACAGACCTAGGGTGGAAGTGAGCATCACCCGTCCACACCCCAAAAGCAGGGTGAGCAAGGGGGTTGCCATTTAGCTGGAGGGTGCTGAGGCAGAGGACCCTGATGTTAGAGGCAGCGGTGAGGAATTTTCGTTTTATTCTAAGAGTAACTGGAAGCCACTAAAGTGTATGAGGCAGAAATGTGACAATGTCCAGTTCATATTTTGTTTGTGCCAGAAGAAGAGGTCAATCACTTCAAGGAAACTATAGTTGAAAGATTCCTGGACTAGAGGAGGTATAAAATAAAACACTCAAAAGCACCTCAGGAAATAAAGAACAAGCATTTAGATCTTTAGAATACACTATGTACAGGGCACCGAACACAGACGGCAACTGTTCCAGTTAAACAGGATTCTTCTCTTGTGCCTGCCTCCCTGCTACCTGCTCCACACTCAAGCAGTCCTACTCAGCCTGGGAGTGGAGGGAAGCGAATGAAAGAAGGGAAACAGGCCTCAATTGTAGGAGAAGAAAATCTCTGAATTAGATGAGAATTTTTAATTTAAAAAAATATTAGAGTGGACCCAATTTTATGCGTGCCAGTGGCATAAAGCTATGGGACCTACAAGTGAGTTTACCTTGGGAACTGTGTAACTAGATACCAGAGATACAAGTAATATAGCCTTATGTACACCTATTGGGCCTTTCTCTGTCAATAAACACTACGCTTGCATGCTGAAAGTGCAGAGGAAGGAATTGGTCATTTCACAAATTGAAATGTAATACTTTTTATATCATTGAAGCACAAGCTAATTTTCCTTGAACCCTCGGTTGGGTATGTTTGGAGAACGTGAGTGTGCCACATGAACTCCACTAGGATATATGCTTCATGAAGACAGGCTTTTACATTCTTGCTCACTTGCTGCAACCCCAGTGCTTTGAAGAGAACCTTGAACCTAGTATGTTACTTAATATTAAATCAGCTTGAACAGACTACACAGGACTGGCTTATTTCCATTATCCTCGGAAATTTTCCAAATAAAATCTTCTTACTGTGTAGTTGAATATGATGATTAAACATGGAGCTAAAATCCTCTAGAGAAGATATCTATACAGTTCTCCTTCTAAAATATTTTAAGGCAACACGACTGTTACAGAAGAAAAAGCAAAACTCCTTTACCAGGAATTTATTCAGAAGTCCTCTAGGAAAAGTACTATTTATAAGTCTATAGAGTGTGTAAACCTACAATAGCCACTGTGCTATTTTTAATGATCTAAGAATTCAATTATCTAATGGTAGTGCTAAGACTGTCTTTAACTCATTTGTCAGGAATTCATTCTGGCCCCTTGAGGAAAAGTACTTTGTATATATAACATTATGGAACATGTAAACCTGTACAAGTTAGTCATACCCACAGGAGTCCTAGGATTTAACAGTAAAATTGGAAAGTTGAGAGCATCTCTGGCAAATTGGCAAGATAAGTCCATTTGATTGAGGGTCCTAGGTGAGCATTAGTATTTAAGGCAGAGATATCCAAGCAGACATGCTACAAGGGTGCAATTTGGTGACTGTTACTCAAAACTGTGTCACAGCCCAGGCCCAGATTTGAGGAGAGCAGAGCTAGATAAGCAAAATGGAAAAAAGCTTTTCACTAAATCTCTGTAAGTCATCGGTGCTGTAAGAACATTCCTTTGATGCTCAAGTGGATGAAAAAAGTTCTTAAGGGAGAAAACTCTTCCCTTTAACTTCTGCACCAAATAGAACATGGCTTTTATACAAAAGTGCTGCTTCAATTGACACCATAGTCCAGAACACTGGCAGCAGCAGCAGGGCTCAGTGCTGCTTGGCAAACACAGAAAGATTCAGCAGTCCAGAGGAGGCAAAGGGATGACTAGAGAAAAAGTTATATAACCCAGGAAACCACAGTATCTGTGTCTGGTGGGACTGTTGTACCCCAAAATGGATACCACTCTTGACACTTATGGAATGTTTGATGGAAGAGGCCAAAGGGGGAGATTTGACGGAAAGGGAAAAGTGGGTGAAGGCAGCTGATAACTGATGAGTAGGTGCGTAAGAAATGCCAAGTATATTTATACGGGGACTTCACCTGGACTGCTCTGGTGGGTGGCTAAAAGAATCATTGAAACACAAGTTTCAGCTAAGCTGAGAGGTACGTCACTTGGAAAATACAACTTGTTCATTCTTTATATTTTCTTTCTTCTTGATGTACTTATCTCAGTGAATGACACCATTGGCCACTGTATCACCCAAGTCAGAAAGATGGTAATCAGGTTAAGTTAAGCTCTTCTCCTCACAACACACACGATGCTGGCACCAAATACTGTAGATTCTACCCATTAAAATGTCTTGGCAAACACTCTCATCTAAGCCTTTGTTATTTCTCATGTGAATTCCAATAGAATTCTGAGTAGCGCCAATATTTGACACTAGCATGTTCCAATGAGATCACTATAAAATCTAATTTTCATAATTTTGGTCTCCTCCTTAAACCTTTAAGATCTTTCCAATAATTTTAACATAAATGCCAATTTGCAACATATTATCAAAATTCTTTCAAGAACTAGAATCTGCCTATTACTTTTTTCTAGAACATCTCAGTATGCATCATTTCCTGAATATGCTTTACTGCTTTTTGTTTAATAATTTATACAAACTGTTCATTTATTTTCAGTTATGGAGCATACCCATGCCCACTGAACCATCAAATGGTTCACTCATATTCATCTTCCAACTTTTATCTTAAATATCTCCACCTCTAGGAAGGTACCATTTTTTTTATGCCATCCATATAGTAGCAGGGCACTTTCAATTACCAGTAGAAACATGAACTAGTTTTAAGAAACAGACTGAGGATGGAGCCAGAGGCTCAGATTTTAAGAAACTTGTCTCTCTCCCCTTTTTTTTTTTTTTTTTTTTTGGTACAGTTTCATTCATCTTTCTGCTTGGTTTCATTCATGAATTAATTTAGGGGCTTAAAAAGGTCATCAGAAAGCTGTTCTTCTGGACCTCTTGTCCTTCCTGGTTTCTGTTCAGTTTCACTCAGTTCCTGAATATGGACAATATGACTGTTGACAAACCCACATTCATACCACTCCAGTTTAGTAATGTCAGTTCTTTCTTTCCAAATATTTGTGTCTCAATCCCAATATCAGAGAAGACTTAGATAGACCTGACAATCCCAGATACAAACACAATATCCCTGGAGTTGAGAAATACTTCTCGGCACTCTTGGGTCACATGCTCACTCAAAGGAGGTAGAGGGATATAGCAATTAACAATCTCACAAGAACCACAGGGAGTGAAGATGGAGGTATCCAAATAAACCAAAAGATTAGACAGATGGACACACCCACAAACGTACACACAAAGTTACCCATTGTTTAATAACCCCTTCTTCCTCAAAACCAAGGCTAGTTATAACTCCTCTTTGCTCTTATGGTAACCTACATATACCTTTACCATGGTACTATTGTACTATGCTTTTAAATTTCTTAGACTCTTTGATGGATAGTAAGGTCCTCAATGGTAGAACTTTTTAAAAATTTCTGTATCAATACTTTGTATGGACTGGCAACAAACAGGCATTGCACAAATGTTTGACAAATAAATAAGTGCCAAAATCATAGCAGCTGCACCATGTTTTTCTCTAAAACTGCACTTAATTAAGATCTGACTTTCCATTTTCCTTTTGGTCTTTTATTGAATAATGGAAAGGACTAATTTTGTGCTTGTTAAAATCCTTTATTGTATGAATCATATATTTTGTTTAACATAATCAGTTTCATCATATTTAACAAAGACTTTTCCAGAGACAACCCCCCTACAGACCCTAATATTAAAAATGTTTTTATCAATCTCAGGACATCAGGTTTGGAAAATTTGAGTATTCTCATTTAGTTTACATGACGCATTATATATTAGAGATAGCTTTTTTGTTTCTTTGTCAATATCTATGTTGAATAACTTTAAAAAAGAACATTAGTCTAGCCAAATCCACATCAATTTTTCTGACTATGTGGCAGAGGAAAATGCTTGTGCATTAACAATTATTAGGAGCACTTTTAAATCATTATTCATTTATGGAATTGCATTAATTTCTGAATAATGTGGCATCATAGATGGATGATTCGAGGCAAAGCAGAGTCTCTTAGAGTCTTTTAGTTCCTCATTATATCAATCTATCATTCACTGTTGCCACCCACTGACACGTCTCAATCTAAAGAAAAGTCGTTATCAGTCAGATAACTGGATGAGACTTAGAAAACAAACAAAACAATAAATTTAGTTAAAGTATTGCATTCTCAGAAGACCAAAAAGAATTTATAGCTATTTTGAGGCTATAATCTGTGGAAATTCCAAATTAATTTTTAATCTCTCATTCAGAATAAATTGTTTTTTTTCTTTTTTTTTCTTCATTCATCAGGGATTAAATTCTGTTTTTTTAATGTCTCATTTGTTTTAACACAAACAAGCTTAACATCAACAAAATTTTTTTTCTCTAAGTATCAGGTTTGTTATCTAGTAAATAAAAATGCTAAAAATTTTTAATATATTTGCTGCCTGGATTGTAATCACTAATTCATCCATTTATGTAATGTACATTTACTAGGTACAAATGAGAACTAAACAGTTCTCTGGGATGTTGGGCTATATATTTGGTAAGAAATTTAGTATCTATGGAGTATATGTAACATTTGCTTGCATTATTATTCATCCAACTTTTTCATTACTATAATAAAATCATATGTATTCATTAATATATTTAAGAGGCAGTACAATGTAATGGATGTTTGAGAGCACAACCAAAGCATTTACAGTCAAAATCCAAAGTTCTTTTACTGTTATGTATGTGCAAGGTACTGAAACATTCTGTGCCTCAGTCTGTTCATCTATCCAATTGGAACTGTAATATGATACTGAACTCTAGGATTGTTGTGAAAATTAAGTTTTAACTAATACTGATATTTTTTATCAGTGGACATGATGAAAACAGATGAAGTAGACATTCTTTACTGGCACCAAAAGAAGAAAATGTGGGACATTCTTTGCTTCTAAACACTTTTACATTTGCAGTCTAATACGTGATGCAATTAACTCATTGAATATGAAATTATTTTACAAAGTAGACGGTTGTCACGGTCTCATTCTAATAATTAGCTAAGAAACAAATTAAGAGATTTTGAAACTAAAAATCTGTCACATTTTGTTTTAAAATCATCCAGTCAAAATGAAAAATTAAAAACTGAAATTAAAATATTTCTAACAACTTAAAGATTTCATGATCAAAGTGCATGACACTTACTTAAACTGTATTCATTTTTCTTTACTGTATTTACAGATTTAAATCTTCCCAGAAGAGTCACTGACATAGACTCCACTGGAATATGAATCTCCTTGGGAATGACGGTTTGGGATTTAGATGATATTAAGTGATGTCATTAACTACCCAGTGTTCGTTGACTCTACAGGAAAATAAGACTAAGAAAAGAAGAAGGCAAGCCATCTGAAGAATTATAGATTTAGGCAGGAGTACGTAGAGAACTGTTTTTTTCTAGTCTGGGGAAGTCTAGGTATTACAAAAACTGTGAGTAGATTATATATGTGAGCTAATTAGTATAGAAAGTGACTCAGAATAAACATACAGATGGCTTTGACTTCAGGGTTCCATATTGAGTGGCAAAGAAACTGTTATTGGAGGCTGGAAGGGCAGTGATTTATATTGTTTGGTGGAATTTTGCAGCTGTTACAGAAGTTAGCCTTCTATGACTAACAGAATATGCTAGGAACTGTTCTTAAAGTATTTTATCTTTTATCACAAATATTGGCAATCAAATGAAGTGCAGGCCCATTTTCAGATAAAGAAATTGAAGGAAAAACAAGTTAAATTGTCCAAAGTGCCAGAGATGATGAATATCGAAATTGGAACTTGAACCCAAGGAGTCTGTTTCCAGATCCAACATTCTTAAACGTTGTGTCATCTCTGGAGGCATCTTCAAAAGGCCTACTCTATCACGACTGGCAGGGGAATTTCTGTGTAGGACATTTTTCTGCCTTTTAATTCCTTTTTAGTCCCTCAATCACTTAAACCACATGGTCTCCTTTGCTGTGAGCCTCATCATTTTCTGCTAGATCACAGTCATTTTGTTCTGTCAGGTTCTAATGTTAGATTAAGTTGGGGAAAGGTAGGGAGAGTTTGAAATTCTTTAGATGCAAAAAGGCCATTTTAATATCACATTTCATTTCCAGGTCAAGAATTTATAACACTTATTTGGCAGTGTCACAAATGCCCTCATCTTCTAATGTCTTCTACAGGCAGTGATGCTCAGAACCTCTAACTTATCTGCTTGGAGTCATTTTACCAACAGCCTTTTTCTGTCTCAGCTTTGCTCTGGGCTTGGCTTCCAGCAAGATAAATTGAGCAGAGAAGGAGGAAAAAAATCCAGGCAAAACACTTAAGCAAATCAAAATCTTGCCAAAAACCAAATAGTCCTTTCTCAATTTTCCTGACACAATTTTAAGCCCTATTTTTTATTCTTGTTTATTTAGATTCTTAATTTTAGAAACACCATCATTCAGAAATATCCAGTTACGTCACTCAGTTAAGTATTTATCATTTTACTTATTCACAAGTATAGTAATGAGCTCTGCCTTGTGAAAAACAAGTAGCCAGGTGATTTGGAAGACAAAAAGATGGATATATATCATCATCTCATTCTCAGGGATGTGACGGGGAAATAGTACAGGTACATCAAAAATTATAGCATAAGACTGTGTGAAATTATCCTAAAGAAAGAAAGAATATTTTGGTGTCTTATAGACCCAATCTCAACAAACATATGCAAATAATATTCATGCAATTAATACCAGTTTCCAAAATTTTTTTCTCTGTATCTTTCTATATGTAAAGGTGAGAGCTACCATAATCCCTTGCCCTCATTAAAGGACTGTATACAAACATGCTTAATCCACATTTCACTTGAGAATCCTTCCCACACTACCATTCCTGACCAAAATATAGTCAGTTGTCTATGTCTTGCTAATTATTACTCAAACCCTCACTCATAATAATTGGGTCATTGATGGACACTTGAAACAAAATTGACCAATCAGTGTTTCTTGAAACTTGTCAAATTATTATTTTTTAGGAAAGGAGCTGTAAAGGCAATAAAGGCATATAATTATCAATAGTAGTCTTGCTGGTCACCATGGAGACTGGTTTCTTGAAAACATTATTAACATGAAGAATCTAGAAATGTAGATTGATGCCTTTGGATCAAGATACATCTGAAACTGGCTGCACCTCCTTAGAATTCTAGGAGATTAGTATCTACTTGGTAATATTTACTGGCTCAACACTGATATCCATAGCTTGATAGTGAAGAAGAGGTCAAGTCCCCAAACATGATACTGGGAGAATGTAATCTTAGACCTCAATGGTAGAGATTTTCTCTCTTCCTAGGAACTTCCAATTTTACTTTTCTCTCTCCCTTTCAAACTTTATTAGGATAGCTTATTCCCAAAAGTTCTAATTCAAAACTACATATAAGAGGTATATTTCTAAAGTAGTAACAGCAGTGAAGCTAGAGAACTACTGATCCTTTGAATGTGAATCTTGCAGGCATGGAGAACTCTACCTACATTTTGAAATCATTAGACAAGACACCTCCTGCGTTTAAATTGAAAAGCCAGACATTTTCCTTGGGCTAATGACAAAATAATAAAAAAAAGCCTTTTGCTTTACTTTCTTGCTTCTGTTTTTGCTTTTCTTTTGTTTTTGCTTTTTGCTTTTAACCCCAGGCTAAGTCTCATTCACTTACCCTGTGCTTTAGGCTATAAACTAGAACCCATCTCATGCATTTTTTTTTTCTTGAAAATCAAACATTTTCAAAAATAACTTGAAAATGGGGCAATGCAGGAAGCTGAAAGAATTTTTTTCAAGTGGCTTTTGCTTTTGAGATAAAGAAGACATATATATTAGACTAATAAGCATTATAAATTATTATTAATAGCATAGACTTTACCAGTCAGGGGACAACTGCCCACTCCAAGTCATTGGCAGGGTGGAAACTCATCCTTCACACTAGGGACTGTCCTTATCAATTTTATTATTGGAAAGAAAAGGGTTTGAGATCACAGTAAGCTAATAATGGGGCATCACAGTGCAGGTGCCAGTAGAGTTCCCCTTGCCCACAGCTGGCTACCTGCACAGAAGTAGGCACTGCAGGAGTTATGGCACAAGAGGACAGTTGCTTTTTTTGTTTGTTTTGTTTTGTTTTTTATTCCTCCTCAGGCCAGCCTCACTCAGAATGCTACAATGTCCTCTGCATACTTCCTCCCAGTGTTGCATGACCTACACATCTTGCCATTGCATGAAGACCTGTTTGGATTGGTGCAGTAGGCCCAAAGAAAGATTGAATGACATGGGCATTCTGGAAGTTGACTTGCATGTCTCTGTGCCTGCTAGTTCTTCAGGGACCTCCTTATTTTCCAGCTTATTTGTCTCTTGTCCTCACCTACTTTCTATCACACTTCTCAGTCTTTATGTATCATCTTATATTTTTGCTTACATAAAATATTTAACCTTTCCAATTAAAATGCTAGTTTTGAATGTATAAGTCATGTCTGACTTTTCTAATGTCTGCCTTGTATACATCTAATGTCTACCTATGAGTTTTTAATTTAAAGCCGAAGACAAACTTTACACTAAGAATGCTATTCTGAACTTAAATATAAAGCAGAAACAGATTCATAGACACAGAATACAAACTTGTGATTGCCAGGGAGGAGAGGAGTGGGAAGGGACAGACTGGGAGTTCGAAATTTGTAGATACTGACAGGTATATATAGAATAGATAAACTAGTTTATACTGTATAGCACAGATAAACATATACAAGATCTTGTAGTAGCTCATGGTGAAAAAGAATATGAAAATGAATATACGTACATTCATGTGTGACTGAAAAATTGTGCTGTACACCAGAAATTGACACAACATTGTAAACTGATTATAACTTAATAAAATTAAAAAAAAAAAGAATACTATTAACTTGAAGTTGATTCATGTGAGATCAGGAAGGAGTAATGGGTATTTACATTACTAACATCACAATACTTACAGCTGGGTACTTACATTTGGAAGGTAAAGTTTAGTTGCATTTTACCACTCTTTCAGTTCATTTAATTTCCATTCTTAAGACAACTATGTATTATTTTTTTACCATAAAAAGCCACAATTTTGAAATGAATATTTTTAAAACAAGTTAAAAAAACGGATTGCACAAGTCAAAATTTAAAATGTTTCCAAAATTGCAACTAGAAATTTTCTTTTTAAAAGTGATGATGATCTTTTTAATTTTATAAAAGGAAAAGGAAGATAAAAATTACTAACACAATAATGTATTAACAAAGTCAATCCTTATGTTTAGCATCAATAACTATAATAAAATAAGATCTGATAAAGGGGATAATTGGGACTAAAGGGGGATCATCTATATTTTCTAGCACTGCTCTCATTTCCTTCTGCAGTCTTTTGTAATCAGCTTGACATATTTCAGAAAAGGAAGTGCATAGCTACCTCCTTTTCTTTCTATCAGCACTTTCCTCCTACCTAGTTCCACCAGTCTGACTAGACATTAGGATTATTGTTATCTCTGCCACAATTAGCAGAGTGTTATTTAAACTTCTGCTTTTGATGTACTTATTTAGTTGCAAAACTTTTAAGGTAATTTTACTTGAGGCTTATTGTATGATTGCTAATTGGCCTTAAAAAAAATTTTTGACAAGTAATGTAATTTTTGTGGTACAACTGACTATTTCCATGATGATCATCAAAAGACACTCAGACATACAAACTATTTTGATTAGACAATCACTACATAAATAAAAACAAGTAGAGGAAATAAATTTGTGCAAATATAGTGTGCTGAAATAAATTAAGGTTTGACCTGATAAGCATATCATCAATGACTGCTCAAACCCAGAGGGAAAATTTTTAAGGAACTACAATATCCATATTATGTTTATTCTGAGAATGAATCGCTTTTTTTCTTTTCCGTTTTCATTAAGCTATGCTAAAGAGTTGAATGTTAATTTCTTTGATTCTTTGATATCACCATATCCTACCACTGAAGTATGCCCTTTATTATTGTTCAAGATATTGAGTAAATGGGTTTTTAAAAATTATCTTCACCATCTAGTATTCAACACTACCAAAGATAACAATTTAGATTAAAAATTTAAAAATTATACATCCTCTTAAAATCACCATATAAAATAATACCAGTTTATTTGAAAAGTCTTGATTTTCTGTTGAAATGTATTATCCATATTCTAAGCTTACATATAAATATTTTTTAAAATGTAGTCAGTAAAGAATAATTCTTGTCTAAAACAAGTCTGGACAATCAGTTGCTTGTTTATTTAATTGATAGATGAGTGCATTTGTCTTTTTGTATAATATTATGTCATAGTTTCCCCCAAAACTGATGAAATTATATTTCTTCAACTCTAAATCACTCATGTTTTCATAATTTGACGTAACTGAAATAAGAATATATTTAATAATCAATTGCATTTTACTATTATAATTGGTAGATATCTTTCTCAGTAAAACATAAAATAGCATTGTCTTAGAGTTGACAAAATTATCGTTCTAATAAAATAAAATAGTACAAATTATTCAAACAAAAGCATAAAATATTACTTTGAGGTATCTCATCTTCTTCAGATTTAACTACGTAAACTCAGAATTTTGAGACAAATAATTTATTTATGAAATGATTATTTTTGTAATTCAAAATTTCTCTTCAGTAAAATACACTGATTGATTTTTTAAGAAAGCTTAATACTACAATGCTTCTTGGCTGACTGTTTTTTAAAGCAATGGGTAACATTCTTCCAAAGAAGCCATTTATTGGCTTGGTTTTAAAAGCAATCCATTATTTAGGAAAAGCAGGATTGTTTGCGAAACAAGACTTAAATTGCAGACCAATTATGAAGACACTAAACTTGATGTTCTGTTCTAAGCATTGTATATTACTGTACTGTATACTTTTTTTTCTCTTTCTATACGTGTTTTAACTAAGAATATTTAAAGCATACACATACATAAAAATAAATGTGGTATGAATGTAAAAGTGAAAGGCTCCTTGCAGAAAGGGAATATATACGGTCACATCACTGTCTGAACTGAGTTCCCCATTCCTGCCTAGTGCTTTGGAAAAGCCTAACCCAAAAAAAGCTCCCTGAGAGCTGAGATTAATCACAGCTCTTAGTTGAGGTACATTTCCTCAGATTGTTGACAGTGATTGGTTCTGACCTAAAATGGTCCAACCAGTGTGGAATTCAGAACATGTAACTTATTAACCATTTTGATAAAGAGCTAGAGAAAGAAGGAATCCCTTACCACTGGAAATCAGTTAAGGGATATAATGTCCAGAGGTTCTGCCAACCTTTTTGTGACCAAGTGCCTATTACTTTGGTAGAAGATTTACTTTTTGAAAAAATTTCCTCAATGGACATTTTAATCTTGCAAAGTGAAAGTAAAAAATCTGTTTAGAGACAAAACAATGGACAAGGCACTCATCTGCTGTACATAATAATAGACATAGTTTCCCTAATTGTACATAATGATGCCTATGTTTCCTTTTAGACGACTTTGTGCATTTAGTATTATATGATCTTTGAAAACTACAGCTTTTCCTTCTTGATGTATACATGTACTGATGCAACAGGATTCCAAATGGCCAAGCCTATCCTTAACTGGAAACTCAGTGCATATCCTTTCATTTTCTTGCTTTTATGAAAATGGGGGGTTTGCTTCTTGGCTTTATGCAGTGAACCCACAGACACTACACAAGTATAGTTTTATATGGTAAATTGTTAGCATATATTTTTCTAATTTCACGGTATTTCTGTAAAGACCTAACTATTATAAATTACTGTAATTTTTTGCAATTATTTATATTTACATGTATTAAATAAAACAGAATTATCACTAATCTTCAAAATCCCAGCCTAACAATCCATTCAGCCAAACAGGAACATTAAATTTTATGAGAGGTAAGACTTAAATATTTAACCTTTGTTTATTTCTGAAATTATATTTATCTATCTGGTATATATATATATATAATCTAAAATAATATGTATATAATTTAACAAAAAATTTTAATTTATTTTTTAAAAGCCACAATACAATAAAAATAATATGTTTTGAAATGCTTTTTAAGTAGAAAAGTCTTAGGTTTTAGTACATATATTGTGATAAAGATTACACTGAAACATTTTCCCAGATATGTGTATATGCTTATTTAAACAGGTCTAGAATATATTTTTTATCCTTAGGCAACACATTCCTTGAGGGCAAATCTGTCAAAATTTAAATATCATTAGAATAATTTACATTAAAAGGAACCCTAGGCAGAAAAGTAATTAATGAGTGTGGTTCGTTCGTTCATGGAACTAATATTGAGATAAGGAGAAAACACAGGTAACACTGAAAGAGAAGTTATCATATCTGTTCCAATATTTCCTGACATCTTTTCAATATGGATTTATCATAATCTGTAACACTGAAAGGCACAATTCATTTATTTAACTTACATTTTTTGAGTGCCAACTATGCACCAGGTACTATTGTAGGCACTGGTAACACTTTAGTGAATAAAATGGATACATCCCCTGCCCTCATGAAGCTTCCATTCTACTAGGGGAAAAAAATCCAGTAAGTATATAATGCAATACTTATTTGTGAAAGCACTTTTCAAAGGAACAAAACAGAACTCTCCCACTACACTATTTTAGCGAGGGTGGTAAGAGAAGACCCCTCGGAGAAAATGACCCTGAACAAAGGCCTGGATAAAGCAGGGGAAAGAGCCATGCAGGTATCTGATGGAGAGTATTCCCTGTAGAGGGAATACCAAGGAAAAAGTTCATACGGTTGAACAATGTTAGGCATGTTTGATTTTCAGCAAAGCTGAATGACTCAGTGCTGAACTATAATGCTTCCGATATTTACACATCCAGTCATTGTTCTCTGAATTTTAGCTGACATACATAACACTGTTTCAGATAATATTTAGCTCTCATATAATATGCCTGGGTTTTTTTTTTTAACAATAGAAAATAAAATAAAATATTTAAGCTTTTTAAATGTTTTTACACTTTAAAAAATCTCGATGGCAATCTTTAAATGGTATTTAATACATATTCATTTATTAAATTGAGTCATATATAATGTTTGCTGGTATTTCATAAGTTTAAAATTACAGTTTTAGCTCCCCCCCAAATTGTTTAATACTCTCAGATGCTTTTCCTACTAATTGAACATTCTGGAACATCTACTTTCAGGTATCCTGATTATCACACATGCTTTGTATTTCAGCTTGACTTCTCCCAGGTGTTTTCATCCATCTGAGAAGATTATGGCCCAGGAAGCCAGTGAAACTTCAGCCTGAACCTCAGAATTAGAGGCACAAGGAGCAAATCTGAACTTAACCTGTAGCTTAGAGCTGAAACTGGCTTAGCCACTGAACCTATACGTCAATGAAGTAACTGAGTATTGATTACGTTTGTGTATATGTGTGTGTGTGTGTGAATGTGTGTGTTTATACATATAAAGCCATCTCAACAAACCAGAGTTGAGCCTGCTGGAGACCAAAAGCAAGTAGATACTATTGAAATCCCAGAGATCCAATAGCAGCTCTAGTGGCTTGGTCTTTTGCTGTCTTCTAAGAAATGGGACTCTTCCTCCTTATTCCTCTGACTCCCCCATGAGCATGACTCTGCTTTCCTCTGTATTCTCAGATTCTCTTACTTTGTCTCTGTCGTTTTTAACACTATCTCTCTCAGCGTCTTATATTCAACTTTTCTGAGACTGGGATTTGATTGGGTCAATCAGCTATGATGCAGTATGGATCATTTATCTTTCTTATGTTGGGCCTATAGATGGCTGTCTTTCCCAGGGGTGTGGATGCTTTGTCTAATTCATTATGCCCCACAATAAGAATGTCATATCAGACAAAACATGGCACACTACCTAGAAGTGACTGACTATAATACACTTTGAAAAGATCTGTGGGGAAAAGAACTATGGGAGACAGGTAAGAGAGTCACCCAATCCAGACTAACAGAAAGGGCGAGCTCCACAGAAAATAACCAAAAGGATCCTGCCTTCTCTTCAATATAAATCACTCTCTTATACTTAGTAGATGATCATTTTCTTTACTGGGAATGCCTTTCTTTTCTTCTCAATCTAGTGCCTGGGATTCCACAAACAGTTGGTTCTTGTTATTATGGTAGTTATATTTTATAGTGTCTTTGCAAACACCAAGTTGGTGAATACTGAGTCACTGTTCTTAGGGGAAACACAGGATTAGGTTCCTGTGAGCCTCTGGTCATGTTTCATCAACTGACCAACGCAACATTTTATTTTATGTGTGTTTCTGTTTAAAGTTACTTTATGTGATATACTTACAACCAACAAGACTATAACTCATACTTGAAAGAAGCTTATCCAACATACACATTTTCCCTGGAAAGCGCATAAAAGCCTTAGTGCACTAAAAAGTACTTCAGCACTATGCTTGGGAGCCATTTTAAACAGTGAAATAATCAACAAAAAGCACAAAAATGTGGAAAATGTAGCTCTAAACAGACTGTGAAAAGGAAACTTTTTCACAGTGTAAGAGATGAAATAAAAAGGAAGAGTATCACCTTGTTTGACCTGGGAACATGTGTGTTAGGCATCTCAAAAATTCTGCTACTCTGCACATGCTCTTAAATGACCATAAAATCATTGTGAGTACTGATTTTAGGTTTACAAATAAATTCTAGTGAGTATGCAAATTTGCAAATATGGAATCAGCAATTAATGAGGATCAAGTTTACTTCATTCATTCTTGCTGAATTCTCTGCTTGCTTCTCTCCCAGGCCCTTCGAGAGGTAGCCAGTCTTTCCTACCTACACCTGCCTTAGAACTGTTAGTGTAACATTTGATTTACTGTGTGATTAATCTCCTTTCCCAAAAATACACAGTGATCACTTTGAAAGCATAGATTAATGTTGACATTCCCACAGCCTAAGTGCCTGCCACATAGTAGGTATTCATTTAACATCTGTGGATGGAAAGGAAAGAAAGAAAGAGAGATAGGGAAAGATTTAGGATGGAAAATGAGCAATTCATTCTTAACAAGCCATTAACACACAACCTTAATAATAAATATTTCTATTTTAATGTTGTATTACAACGTGCCTTCCAAGAATTAATTTTAATTCTTTAATTTTTTCATCTTTTAAATAAGAATACAAATTTTTACTTATTTTTCAGAAATGGCTGAAGATATTCAAGGGGGAAATACAAGTATTTTGAGCTCATTGGAAGGTCTTATCTAAATTTGAGGCCAGTGATATTATTAGTGTGTTATAATTATTTTTGCCAACAGGACTTAAAAGACTACACACATAAGTAAAATCTCCTGAATTTGTTCATTTCACTTCAGGCAAAATAAAATGGAATGAAAAAATTTTATTTGTAATCAGAATGGATTATGAAATGAGCCTTCTTGAGTTGGAAAGGGAAAAATAATGCAACATTTGATATTATACCTTGACCCGTAAGTGGTCCCCTACCATCACTGGCACTATACTGTACCCTTTTCTAAGTGCAGAGGCAAGTTTCTATTGGTTCTCTGACCTGATTTGGACCCTGTCCTTTTGACGCTCCCTGCCTGAGGAATGTAACTTTGCCAAGATTTAATATGCATATGCAGGGTACTGGACTGATTGTCTCTCTCCATTCCTTGTTTCACAAGGCTAGAAAAAGATTAGCAAAGAGTTCCTGCTATTCACCTGTGTCCTATTAAGATCACAAAAAGAGGAAATGAACCAAAAAGTAGTGACAAAAAAGGTGATAGCCTGTGGATAAATGGGTAGAGAGAGACAGTTTATCTCCATTTATTTAGGACACACTTACACGATCCATAGATATTTCTCTCATTACATTTTAACTTAAGAAGCCCATGTCATGATTATGCAAATGCACAGTCAAGGTTATCCTCTTTAATAAAACAGGTGTTTCTTTTTATTTGAGTATAAATAACTTAAAAAACACTTGGAGAAAACTGATCATCTTATCTTCTCTATATATCATACCTTCAGGGCTCACGTGATTTACGTAAAATAGATGAGACATTTAAGTATTTTAAATTACTTCTACAAATAGGGCTTATCTGCACTTTAAAATAAACAGTATGATTATGATGAAGACAAGAAAAGAATATCTGCCAAATTCTCAATCACACAAAGCCATTAAAGGTGTTTCTTCTTTCAAAACAAGCTATTAAAATAATCTTCCAGTCAACACAAAGCAATAAAAGCTTAACTGTTACACAGTTTTAGGTATTTGTAGATACTAGGATTGTGTTTTATTTAACCCAATTTATTTTAATACAGTGGTTACCTAATAATTATCAAATATGTGACTATTTTATCCCTAGTTTCTTGTGCATATGTGGTTTGCTTATACAGGGCTTTGTCAACTCAAAACTAGTTATGTCCAAATATGCACAAAGATCATGACTAAAAGTCAGCAAAGACAATATAATTTGCAGTATTTCCACTAGTAAACAGTCTTTACTATTAACACACAAGACTAATCTCGTCTCAAAACTTTTTGCCTCAAATTTAGTGTTCCTGTCACCTGTTGTTAGATTTTCTAAAAAAAGCAAACAAACAATGTGCAACAACTTAAAACAACGATAACATTTATTTTGCTCAAGAATCTGCAATTTGGACAGGCCTCAGCTGGGACAGCTCCCCTCTGTCTCACTTGGCATCAGAGGCTCAGAGACTGAGGGCTAGAATCATCACAGACTTACACACATGTCTAGTACCTGAAGATGTTTATTGCGTGGAGTTGCCACCAGAAAACCCAGCATGGCTTCTACACAGCAGAGTTGCTGAGATGCAAAAGTGAGCCTCACAAGAGAAAGATAACCACGTGGAAGCTGTACTGTCTTTTATGACTTCTCAGAAGTCATAATGTGTCACTTCTTTTTTCAGTAGAAGCAAGTTACTAAGGCTAGCCCGTATTCCAGGTGACAGGACTTAGATTTCACATTACAAGAGCATGACAGATGGAATACATATGGGTGTGGCTGGGTTTGGAAGGTATAATTTGCAACAATCTCTTTAGTTGAAGCTAGTCTTGACTCATCCTAGTTCTCCCCCTCTGTCTCAAGCTCTTATGGCTGTTGTTTGCCTTACTGTTTTATCATTCAGAAGGTAAGACAATTTATCTTGCTCCAATCACTTTGAGTGAGAAAAAGTATTTCTTGGGAAAATTATGATAAAAATACCTGTTGGCTATCAAATAATAAAGCTACAGCTTGTAAGTGGCTATATCTTCAGTTGGAGAAAACCAGTATAGCATTTTTGGAAATTCCAGTATTTCTTTCCTTCATCTTTGATGTCTGAATTAAATAATGCTTATTGCCAAAAAAAAAAAAAAAAAAAAAAGAGAGAATCATACAAATTAAATTCAATAATAATAAAATAACATTCCCAGGATTGGAAGCAAATAAATCACTGTTCTCTATAAATCAATCTTTAGTTTGCACTTTTTAAAAAGGTTTACATAAGTGCCTTTTGTGGCTGCTGATGAAATTACTTTGATGCTAAAGTTATTTTCTCAGGAATATTTCAAACTAGCAGTCTCTGTTGTTTCTTTGTCACCTGTAGCTGTGGCAAAAGACTGCTTCCATATAAATGAATGAGAGAAGACATCATAAAAGATTTATTTCTGCTGCCTCATTTTTCTTATTTATTTCTAACATTCTGCCCATTTACCATGAGCTTCCTCACATTTCAGAAACAGCTAGTCGTCTTTGAGAACAAATTGTGCTATTTACTTCTGTCCTCAGAGAAAACGAATGGTTTTAGTGGGTTAGGTGTCCAGAACAATAAGGAAAACTTGTGCTATGTATTCCCAAAAGAGCAAATAGATCTTCTGTAAATAACTCCCAGCATAATCCTGGCAGGTCTCAGAACTGCAAAGAGCTAGATATATTTTTTACTTTACATAATTTTAAAGCCTTTCAAAAGAAAGATCAACAGAATGGTGTTATGCAGACACACATAGTCTCACCACAAAGTCATGAACATGGAATATTCATAACAACCAAAGTGTTTTAGTTGTGTTTCTATAAAATTTAGTACACACACACATTCATCTTCAACTTCAATGACAAAATTCTTTAGGTAAAATGAATACAAATATATAGTGTTAGACAAAGAAAAATAATTTTTTGTACAAATCAAAGTGAATTGATTATAAAGTTCAATAAATTATATGGTATACATTATTTTGGTCAGAAAGGAGAACTAGATTCTAGCATTTATGGAGTCCCTACCACATGCCAGGCTTATTTGATAGGACATTTACATATTTATAAAAACTTAATTGTCACAAATATTTTATGTGATTGATATTTTTATTCTCATTACATAGATGAGAAAACAGATTGATATAGATTAAGTGGCTTCTTTCCCGCCTCTTAACCCCCCAAAAGGAGGCAAGGTAATAACTGTTTCTAGCAAGTGGATTGAATCCAAGATTTGATGAAGTTAA
This sequence comes from Camelus ferus, assembly GCF_009834535.1. NCBI lineage: Eukaryota > Metazoa > Chordata > Mammalia > Artiodactyla > Camelidae > Camelus > Camelus ferus. The sequence goes on along the minus strand of NC_045696.1, from coordinate 85,922,757 downwards.
GCTGATAAAGTGACTTCTGATGGTATAAAATTTGGGAATCTCAAGACCATTCTCACCTCTGACAACAACTACAAGTTTTAGGGCCCCTCAAACCACTTTTAAGTTCAATGATGTGCTAGAAAGACTCACAGAACTCAGAAAAGTTGTTTAACTCACTGTTAGGGCTTATTATAGAGAAAGGATATGGATTAAAATAGCAGAGGAAAAGAGTCCCTGGGGCAGCATCCAGGGGAAATGAAACTACGGAGTTTTCAGTTGTCCTCTCCCAGTGGAGTAGTGCAAACAGCACCTATTTCTCCCAGCAATGATGTGTGACAATATGCATGTAGTATTGCCAACTAGGAAAACTCAACTGAATCTTTGTGTATAGAATTTTTATTGGGGCTCAATCATATAGACACTGTTGAGCACCCCCATGGCTGACCCTTAGTCTTAAACCCTTGTAGAGATTGAGTTGATCCTGAGTCATCCAGGGTCCCCCACCATAAATCACATTGTTAACATAGACTACTAGGGGACAGAGGTCACCAGGTAAACAAAGACACCCTTATCAGGCAGGAAATTACCTCCTAGAAGCCAAGGGCAAAGGCTAAACTTCTCTTTGATCAAGGTTAATCCTTTGCTGCACAATTATCCTGACACAATAAGTAATGAGTGGAAGTATACTCAGTGATATATATCTTAATGATTAAGTAACAACAAGGCTTTATAAAATCCCCAAATAGGATAGTTTGGTTGCATTTTTATTTTGAATTATAAAATGATCTATTGCACAGCACTTAATTTATTAGAGATTATTTCTTAAACTCTATTTTGTCTTAAATTGCACAGCAGAGGAAAGGACTTATGCAAATCCCACTACGAAACTATTTGACAGATTTTACATTTTCTAACTTTACTAAAACGTTTGGAACTACGTATACTTTTGTTCAAGCAAGCAGATAGCGAGATATGAGCAGAGAAAGGGTGAAGCAGGCCAAATGGCAAGAATTGGACCAAAAAGAAGGGGCATAGGTCAAATGCAGGAAACCATACATCATCTAAACAACAAGGGTCCTTGCACAGACACAGAAAAGCAGGAACCTCAGGACTGATAAGATATCATACATGTTGGGGTGACAAGAGGCCTGGAGGCTGACAAAGAAAGGTGGGAAAAGGCAGGAATCTCCATGTCCTAATGTAACCTTTTGCTCACTATGCCCTCATTTCAGTAAAATTAGCCTTGCAGATTAGGATACATCATGCACCGACGCCATGACACTTCCAATCCAGACTAAATAAGGACAAAAATCCTTCCTCCCCTCCGGAAGGTGGAGCTGGGATGAAAATCAGGGAATAGGACCCTCAAACCCTTCCCTCCCCAATGAATATTCTGCCCATTCATTTTTACACCCTATGTAACCAACTTGCCAAAGAAACTCAGAAAAGCTGCTCACCTGAGCCTGCCCACTCTCCCCTCGAGAGTGTTCTATCTAACACTTAATAAATCCTCACTTTACTTTCTCAACCTCTGTGTCTTGTCTCTGAATTCTTACTGTGAAGAGACAAGAACCTAATCACCAGTAACACTTTGAGTTAGAGAAGAACTTATTATCACAGAAGCCTCTTGTCTTCTACATGCTGAGACACCAATTTGTCATCGTGAATTTTCAAGCCATAATTATCCTGTAGTGACAACAAAACTCCAGAGATCTATACAACGAGTCATACAACAGATTAGGAGGCTTACCTTCAGGAAGTAGATTTGAATAGGGACTCTTTGTATTCTCCCAGGTCTATAAGCTAGACTTTCCTGAGTGTGTTCATTTTATCTGAAAGTTGAGTTTATATATTTTAGGTGAATTTATTTTCATGGGGGAACAAGTTCTGGTAGAACTAGTAACTATAAAAAATTATCTGTGACATTCTGAAATGAGGTTTTCAAATTTAGAATATAGTCCTGACTGACTCACTTGTGTTTTCTTACAAAAAATATTGTCAGCGAAAATTTCATCTTTATCATTATACACTGATCTATTACTGTGAATGCATATGAGTGCTACAAATGAAGTGAACACTTGGGTAAATCAATCGATTATATAAAGCTTATTTTGGTTAAAGAATAATACTATCTCACAGAAATGCAGATTTCAAAGGGAATGAAGAAGGTTTCATAGGTAAATAGCACTTAAAAAACTCTACTCTCAAGTGCCTTGGTGGAAAATCAAGACACAACAGCATTAAAGTTGTTCTTTTATTTGTTTCTTTAAATATTATTATCTCTTCTTATTAAATGACTATTATTAAGTTAATATTCAATAAGAAATATTAAATGAATTTGTAAAACTATCTCCCCACACATGTACTTCTACTCTCCACATTATTTCTGGCATAAGATTTATTTTATGATGGAGCTATTAGTTTTGAAATCCAAGAATAGTTTCTTTCATGTCCATCTCCTTTCTGATTACTCAGTAATAGAAACTGTTGTATTCCTATTTATCCGAATTGTGAAGAGAGCAATTACTTGGGAAATGAAAGTACAAGAGACATTTCTGAACTGAATGGAGGTAAAGCTTGCTGTTGCCAATGTCAGATTACATCAAGTGATTTGGCATCATACAGTTTAAAAGAATAATGAATCTTGATTCATTTTGACAAATATATATATATATAGTCTGAATATAACCTGCACTGTGTGTCATGTTGCCTCTCAAATTTAATGGAACACCTTGCTTCCTTGAGAGTGGTACAGTATGCTTCATAAGTTTTCCTAGATATGTTATATTCTTCATTGTAAAATTATAAGCAGAGGCACTGAGTTTACTACAATAAGTGAAATTTCACATAAGAGACTATTAAAAAGAAGGGGAGGAAGATTTGGCCTTCTCACGAGACTTGCAGTTTGAATCCAACCTCGCTAATTGCTTTCTAAAACAAACAAAACAAACCAAGGAAACTACATCAACATATTTCAAAGGAATATGATAGAATCTAGAATCTCATAATACCATATTTATTCAGACCTACAGCATACCATAGTATTTATCGAAACGTGTGCTGACTATGCAGGTGTCATTTGAAACTTTTGAAATGCTCATGTTAAAACAAGAACCCTACATAATCAATTTGCAAATCACCCTTCATTATTCTAAGTCTAAATTAAGAAAATAATGCCTAAAGGAAATTCAGACTAAAAATCTGCTTCTTGGTCACACTGTTTCCACAGGGAATTTATATTTTATCAGTTTCTTTAGGGCATCATTGCCTTAACTTAGATTTGAAAAAATGAAGGATGAGTTCTTGAAATTGTACTATGTATTTACAGAAGGCAAGTACTACTTTTCCATTATGGAATACAAATAAAACTTCCCAAATACTGATCTAATTATGTTTTTCATAATTTCCATTGCTTTTTTCCTCAAGCTTAAGGATGAGAAACCTAATAAAGCTATTGATAAACATGTTCTTTTGATCTATTTTCACATTATTTTGACTCATTTATGAGACCTTTTCAGTACATTTGTTATTAGGTCTATGCTATCTCTTGTGACATGAGGTGGCAAACATGAATGAAATTGGGCAACTGAAAAGTCTTTGAGACTTTGAAGCCCACATTTCCTGTGGGTAGCATATGTTACTGGTAACATAAGTCACTTTTAGTAACTGAAAGGTAGACACACAGTGATATCTAGAAAGGATAGTACCAGATAACAGGGGGGATTCCAGACCATATGCATAAGGAATGGCTGGCAATACAGGACAAAAGACTTAATGGAGTCCAGCAACAGACAGTGTAGGAGCAGCCAAGAAGCAAAGACTCAACAGTCAGGCAGCAGGAGAGATCCTGTGCTACAGGGTCTGAGCTTAGACACTTGGTTCCAAATCCTCTGGATACAAATTAGAGGTAAGAGAGCACAATATGCAAATAATGATCTGAATTTAGTAAATAAAGAAGCATTCAATTATCTAAAGCTGAAATGTAGGGCAGAGTGCATACCTCAGAACAAGCAAAAGTTCAGTAACGGACCTAGGACATGAAGACAGAGAGAGCAGCAAGTTTAACTTGATGAATAGTCACTGAACATTAAAATAATTTTGTCTAAAGATAATATTATACCCAGAGATTTGATGTGGATGAACTATTAGTTAGCTATCAAATATATTATTTATAGTAAGAGATTAAGGCCTATGGAATAAAGATCTATATAAGCTATTTTGGTGAAAATGTTAACATTTTAAACAATACAACTTTAAAATGAAATACTTAGCTGTGATAAAAATAAATCATTTCTGTTTCTTTTTAAAGGCAATTTTAATTTAAAAAGTATAGCTCTATATAGATAAAACTGAAAATAAATTGCATATGTTAAAGTATGTAATTCAATACATTTTAATAAATGTCTATACACATGAAACCACCAAAATGAAGATAATGTGTATATTCATCATCTCCTAAAAGTCCCTAAGTCTCCTTTTTAAAGCTAACTTCCTGCCACTCCCTACACCCTCATCTGGTCTCCAGGCAAACAATGGTTTGATTTTTGTTACTATAGACTTGTTTTCATCTTCTAGAATGTTGTAAAAAGGAATGTATATAATATTTATTATTTTGTCTGAGTTTTTGGACTTAGTATAAAATAATTAGTATTTTAAAAATTATTTTGAGATACAAATTTCAAAAAAACTATTTTTGAGATCCATCCATGTTGTTGCTATGTCAGTAGTCAATTCCTTTCAAATTCTGAGTAGTTAGTTCCAGGAGTTTTGTTTCAGGAGTTTTTCAGATTTTTTACATAGCTTATACTATCTTCTATAAACTAAAACAGTTCTATTTCTTCCTTCACAATCTAAGAATTTTTTATTTCCTTTTCTTGTCTTATTGCTTTAGTTAGAACTTCCATTGCAATGTTGAAAAAGAGTTATAAAAGGGGACATCCTTGCCTTGTGCCTGATCTTACTGGAAAGCTTCAAGTTTCTCATCATTACGTGCTGATGTTAGCTTCAGGTTTTTGGTAGATACTCTTTATCAAGATGAGGAACTTTCTCTTATTTCTAGTTTACTGAGAGTTCTTATCATGTATGGGTGTTGGTTAGAAACTTTTTCTGCATCTACTGATACGATTGCATAACTTTTTTTTAGCCTGTTGATACGGTGGATTACATTAATTGATTTTTAAATGTAGAAACCAATATACCTGTACTCCATCCTAAACCTTCTTGATCTCCCATTCAAATAGTTGAAAAAGTCTCCTAACATGCCTCCATGGTTCCATCCTTGTTCCTCTACAGTATCCAGTTATCCAGTTTTAAAGCATTTACTTCAACTAAATACCCTTCCCCTTCTCTGGCCTCACCACCTACTGTTTTTCCTCCTCATTCATTCTCCTCTAGTCATTTGGGCTCTGCTCTTCATTTGCCTGGAATATATTTAATGAAAGCACTGACATATCTCAATCTTTTTACCTTTTCTGCTTCCTTCTCCTATATTACCTACCACTGACGGCTTCCTGGCTAACCACATATAACAATAGAACTCCTCCTCCATCCTGGCACAAGTTCCTCCTACACCCTAGCAGAGATGAATTATTTTTTCCAAGTATTCACTCTTATTCCATGTAAGAAGATTATACATCACTGCCAGCTGCTGTGTGATTTGAAGTACCATCCTATGGGAGGAATAAACTTGCCTGCTTCATTGAAATCACACTTCACTATATGACTTGTTTGACCAATGAAACAAAAACAGAATTGATGATATTCTGGTTAGAGCAAAGGTTTTACATATCACCTTATGATATGGTTCAGTCACTTGCACTTTTGAGCCTGCCATTAGAATGCTTTGTCCCAGACTGGGGTTGGTCCCTTAGCTTCAATTCCAAAATAAATAAATACACAGAGCAAAGTCATAGCTAGTGTAGAACCACATCTGTCCCCAGTCAGCATGAGGCACAGTAACTTCAGAATTGTTGATTATCACAGCATAACTTAACAGATAAAGCTGACCATATGGATATATTGTATAATTTCCCTATTTTATTTATTTATTGTCTTTGTTACAAAAGTGTCACTTCCACAGAAGTAAGGACTGAATCTGTTTTATTTTCTCTTGTATCTCCAAAACCTAGAATAGTGTCTGATACATGGTGATACTCAAAAAATATTTGCATAATAAATAATTGAATAAATAAGTGAATATAATTGTTTAGCAGACCAATACAGATAATTCTTACTAAATATTTGGCCAATACTAAATTTTCAAATACTAAATTATCATTGTTAGAAATATCATGTTTTTTAACTGTTAGAATCTCCATACTGTAGAAATGAGAGCTTTGCACATACTATGTGCTTAATATAAATGTATGAATATAATTAAATTTGCCATCGGTTTGTGTCAGAGGATACAGAATCTCAAATATGTTTTTGATTTATTAATGACTTTCCAGAGTTGAGTGAATTTTAACCTCTTTGCAGATTATGAAAGATATTTTTTAATTGACTCAAGCTGCCTACTGATGATCTGAATACTAAAAAGTCCCCTCTAGGCTCATATTAGAAAGATCATGAACCTCATTTTTATTAGACATTAACAATTAAGATCAGATTTGTTTCAATGTGTCAACAAAGATGTACTGAGTACTTATTATGTGAAGGCATCATTTAGAGCTGTGAAAATAATTTAAAAGATAATTAGAGATGCATATATGCTATCACTATATTGGGTATGCTAGTTGAAAGGCCCAGGATAAAATAAAATATCCTTATATTTGAACAAATATATGCAGTGGAATTTTTCTTTTACTTCTTGACAGAGATGAGGTAGAAATTATGCAAGGACTTTATGTGTGTGATATTTTTATGTACAGGATTCCAAGAGAGAGTTAATCATGAATTCATTCAGCATATACTCACTGAGTATATATTAAGTTCAAGGCAACCTGATAGGATCTATGTACTAAGATGATGCAGAGATGGTTTCTCCCCTGAAGAAGTGTCCAGTTATTTCCCATAAAGATATCATTAGAAAATAAAGAAAATTTCTCTTAAAAAATAACAGTGAAACTGAAAATTACCTAATTCCAAGTGAATGAAAGTAAATTTATTTTTTTCCTAAAGAAGAAAGAGCAATTTGTAGACCTGGGAGGCTGATTTCACCAGATAAGCCAAGCAGGTCCTGAAATGGCCGTTTCTCCCGATACAGCCACTACCAGCCCAGGGTAATCTCATCAGCTTGCTACAGTGTGACATATAAATATGATCATTTTGTATATGCATGACAAAAGAAATTTGAAAGTGAAAAAGTTTGGAAAATGCTACATTAGCAAGTTTTCCAGTGCCAGCAAAACCATTAAAGGTTTTGGCTAGAAAGCTACATCATATAATTCAGCTATCACAAAAATGTTATATTTATTTAAAAACAATATGATAGGCAGCAGAAGACAGACAACACTGAAACAGGCAACAGCCTGCCTTGGATCTCCCTGTGTCTTTGCAGATTTAAGCCTCTGAATGCACAGTACTTGCTTTCTACCCCCCCCCCCCCCATTATTCTCTCTGTCTTTAAAATTTTGAATTTTTCATTTTGAATTTTTTAGGTTACTAATAGCAAACATTTTACTCCATCTCTGTATGTGCAATTTCTATGTGTCTTTTAGCAGATCTATTGGATTAGAACCTCACCCTTGGGAGGGGTTATTTAACCTTAATTATCACTTTAAAGGTACTGTCTCTAAATACAATCACACTGGGGGTTAGAACATATGAATACAGGGGAAATATAATTCAGTCCACAAAAGATATTTAGAGATACAGATACATACATACATACATACATACATACATACATACATACATACAGATAGACAGATGTTTAGAGGGAATAGTTTTTAGTAAATTTGAGCAACATAATCAGTAGGTGCTAAACCTCGGAGGGGGAGAGTATCATAGATACCAGGGAGTCTGTATGGTCTCCTAGTACCTCCCTACAGATTGCTTATCACTTGCAAGAAAAAAAGTAGTAACTAAGCAATGAAGAAAATAAACAAACACTTGACTAGGTGATCAAAATTAACACCACCAATCCAGAGCAGAGGGATATCACTTGCTTCCAGGGTGATACCCTGAGAAAAACACAACATCATGTTTATAATATTCTGACTGAGGATATGTAAACTAAATCCAACTGTGAGAAAGAGTCAGACAATCCCAACTTGAAGGACATTCTGTAACGTAACTGATCTGCTTTCTTCAAAACTCTCAATGGCATGAAAGACAAAAGCTGAGATACTGTTCCAGATAAAAGAAAAATAAAGATGACAGCCAAATGCAACCCATGATACTGGACTGAATCTTGTACTCAAGGAGAAAGAATTATAAAAAGGAAATTATGGGACCAATAGAAAAAATTGGAATATAGACCATAAATTATATAAAACTATTGTATTAATTCTACATTTCCTGAATTTGCTAAGTGTACTGTGGTTATATAAGAAAATATTCTTGTTTTTAGGAAACACACAATGAAAAATTTAAGGAACAAAGGATGTGATATGTGTAACCTGAGGCTCTCAGATCAACTAGACATTCAGACTCACAAGAACCTCAATGGCCACATTTGGCACCACTTTAATAAAAAAAGAACAGGGCGGAATCACAGCCTGCCAGAAGGGGAGTCAGACATCACTCTTCTCCAGGAGTTCTTGCTGTGGTCTAATATCTCAAAGCCAGAGAGGCATGATCCAAATCAGGAGGTTGCAGGAACTGATGTAGCCAAAAAATTCTAGGCTGCATAGCACCAATGTCTAATAAGAATGCCATAGCAGTGCTTCCAGGGCCAGAGGGTATGCTAGTTGCACGAGTCAGCACATTCTGAGAAGCCCAAGATATGGTTTACTATCGAGTATTCATGCAATTTACCAATCTGAAGTCATTTTTTACCATAAGTATTTAGTAACACAATTGACATTTCAACATTTATCAGGTAACCAGAAGAAAAGAGTTAGAGAGTTCATCAAAGATCAAATTTTCATACCAGTGAGAAATGTTTTTGCTCAACCTTTAATCAAGGCAACAATTCTCATATGATTCATGAGAAATAATAATAGAGTAATAGTAATAAATAATAAATAGAAAAATAGTAATATGTATATATGTACATATGTATGTGTGTATGTACGTACAGGATAGATGATGAAAAAAGTAGCAAAATAATAACTTCATATTTTCTTAGTATCTTATAGTCTTTAAAACTGTCATTGGCAAATGCCTTCAGCAAACATTCTTTAATTAGTGAATCTGGATGTAAGGTCTTGTAAATATGTAATAAATATATGGGAGTTACCTGTACTAATCTTGAATCTTTCCTTTAAGGTTGATAAATTTTCAAAGTAAAAAGTTTTTTGTAAAGTGGAATGAAATATCAAAAAAGGAGGCTTAATTAATGTTTGAAACATTGCAACTTTCTTTTTTAAAATGATTTTTGACAGTTTATTTCCGAACAACCAAGATGCGATATGTAAATTATCAGGGAAATATAATCTCTCTTAACTTCCATGATACCTATGCAGTGTGCAATTTCTCTGGGCTTTTAGAAAGCCTTTGCCTTTTTAAAAATCACTGATAAAAGAGAAAATACTGAGACTATGGAGAACAATGGCATTCAAAGAACACTAACATGTTCTTTAAAAAAAAATCTGTTTCTTTTCCTCTACAGTGGTTTGAACACCAAGTAAAAGTCAAACTTAACTACGCAGATGATAAAAAACAAGGCATATCTGTCTTTCCTAATTGGTGCAGAAAGTTGCCTTTACAGCTTTGCTGCCTACAATCTACAAATCATCTGGAATTCTAGACACTCTCATAAAGTTCAAAAGTGCAGTCCACTTCATTTCTCACCCACGGATATCTGGATAGCCCTTAAAGCTATTAAAGGAAATGAGAATGAAAACCTACATTCAAGTAGTGAAGTCAGTCTGCAGTGGATAGTAATGAAATGAGATGAATCCCTTTTACTGACATTGTTCCTGTCATACCCCTTACCAATCAAATGTAATGAAAATGTAGTGTATCAGAGAAATGAGTGTGGAAGTAAAAAGTTATGATGTTTTAAGTTCATTTTTTATGGTCTAATTATTTAACGGTTCCACTTAAAAGATTTTTGATCATGGACAATACATTAAGGACACATGTTAAAAGATAATTATACTTTACATTTTCTTAGCACTTTATAGTTTTTGAAAATTTCATTGGAAACTTCTCCAGTAAGCATTCCTTAGATATATATTACATTTCAGAGTATGAGGAATTAGATAGAAGAAATCAATCATTTGAAGGAGGTGTTCTTGTTGCCATTTTATAGATAAGTAAAGCTAAGGGTAAGCATTAAAGTTTAACCAGATAGGAAAAGAATGATTTTTAATATAGAGAGCAACATTTCTATTTTCCATTTTAATGCATATATATTTTTCTTTTATTTTTGTCATTATAGGACTACATACTAGTATCATATAGCATAATGCACGTTAATACTTAGATGGTCTTCAAAAGGCATAGACAAATCACCCCAGTCTTTTCTGTGGGAGCCCATGATTGGGTTAACAAATTGTAACAGACCCCTGCCGCTTATCTCCTTAAAGAAGACATGCTTAGTAATCGCCTTGTTTGCATAGTTGAGGTTTTATAGCAATGACCCAGGCCCTCAGCTATAAACGCTGGGCATGCCTGCTGTGAGATAGTCTTCTATCCCCAAAACAACCTTGGGCTGGAATGGTAAACAAGTTATAAAAAGCTGCAGACTCAGAGATGAGAAGGCTGGTTAGCCAATGACGGGTAAGATCCCCAGAGGGGGGCAATCTAAGACAGGCACAGCAGCCTGGGTCCAAGAAAAATGTTGTTAAGCAGCTGATTCTTATATGTTCTGCCCTGATAAACTGAAAGGCTCAACATGATTATGATTCACCAAAAAGGGTCTTCTGACCTTGAACCAAACACCAACAATAAACAAAGCCTTTGTACCCATTGTGATCCCACCCTGTCCTTCCCTAAATTCCTGCATTCCTCCTTTGACTGTATACAATAAATATGGGAGCATTTGAGAGGCTCGAGGAGTTGGCTCCCAGCTCCCTCTCGTTCTCTTGACTTTTCCACAGAGTCTTAAGTAATTCATTCCATCTCAGTGGGACTTCTGCTGGTCAGAACCCACAACTGGTGATGAACCCACACTTTACAAGCAGAACTTCCTTATTCTGGCCCTTGTTCAATGGGATATGGATGCACATTTTTACTCATTTTAAATGAGTGAGAGATGGACTTCTATCATATTACATTAAAATGCATTTTCATTGTAAACATAGCATTCTTTTTTCAAAAAATGTTTGGATACATCCAACATTAATATTATATATCCATAATAATAGAAACTTCCTACATTTCTATAAATTGTCAACAAACTGCTATGACAACTATTATTGCTTGTTAACCTATACTATGGATATTATCATTCCCAAATTAAAGGTAAGAAAACTGAGGCTAAGATCTACTCAAAATCATACATTTTATAAGAAATAGAAAACTCAATAGCATATCTGATTTACAAGCCCAATATTCTTCTCACCTTACCAACAATAAATACATAGTTTCACCTCAAATTTTGTAAGAAAGTAAGAAAGATGAAAAATTAGCTGTTTTATTTTCTAAGGTTAAGCTCTTTAGGAAAGAATAAAAGCAGCCAAGGCTCTAAGTCTGGAAAAATGTGACTTTTGTTATACCAAGAGAGATTAAAGAGTTCTTACATTTTAAAAGGCTATGCTCACTGCAATTGAGCTAAGTTGTCTTTGAGTGCTGCCAAGAATTGAAGAGAAAGTGGCCAGATCTCAGAGAAAGCTGAATTCTCTAAGAAAGAGTACAAAGGCAAGGAGCGGCTGGAGGTAACACTCAATTACCACACAGGACACTGGCCTGAAAGTTGAGGTGTTGTAGATTAGTCAATAAGCACCCTGAAAATTGTAATGGAAATGCTGGTTCTAAGTTTGGCATATGGAGGAAGTGGACAACCTCAAAAAATACTCATTGAATATGTACTGGAGTTTGTGGGAGCCTGAGTTCCCCAGAGAGCAGGGTCTGAACGGGAGGAAGCAAGAGTGAGGAAGACACGTGATTCAAAAAACAAGGGAGAGCCAATACAAAGATACATAATGCAGTTGGCCAATAACTGCTTGCTCATTTTAAATGGACCTCCTGAAATGTCAATAAGATGCATGTCATAACTGATCCTCAAGGAAATGAAGGGGAAAATTACATATCATTGGTCAAATGTTACCCTCACTGGGAAATACATGAGCTATACTTCTTAGTATCTCCACTTTAACATTAACAGCAAAGCCCCAGACTAGAAGCAAGAGGAGCTCATAACAAGGGCCACAGAACTGCTTACAGCGGCAGCAGCTCAAACAGTAAAGCTGTGAGGGCAAGAGCCTCTTAAATAATGCATAAGAGAAGTTCCATATTAACTGCTCTCATACAACTCAGATACACTCACACTCTCTACAAAGTCTAACCAATCACAGAATTGCCATAAACCGGAAGGTCCATGTCAGTCTCTTAAAAGACTGAAGGCAAGAAGATTATGGTAATAAATCTTCATTGCTGCATTTGTTTGTAACAATATTTGTCTCTCCTCTCCATTTCCCATTGTCATTTGCTCACACCTTCAGCTGACTGACCTGTATTGTTCTCCTTTGTCACCAAGGCACCAAGGGGTCTGGGTCCTTACTAGCTTTATCTTTGTCAGACTGTGATGGTTTCAATAATACATTTGCCACTTAGTTCTCTGTTTTAGGACATATTTTTCAATGTTCCTGCTGTTTATCAGATATCTTGGCTCCTGATGGAAATCAAGATTCAATTATTCTTGCCAATATAGCAACATTTTTCTGTACCTGCTGGATTACTGGCATTAAAGACCTCAACATGACTTGATGTCAGTTGTGGCCTCAAGTTGAGCGAAAACTTTGTTGCATTCCCGAAGAGGAAGCTCTAACCACGAACCTCATGTTCTATTGGATCAGCTGCATCTGTGTGTTAGAATATATGAAAAAGCCAATGGCACTTATAGCCATGTATCCACTATATCACCTCCTTTACCATAAAACTGTAGCTCCTGGTGCAATACAGTGTTGTGTGTGATACTATGTCAATAGATTACAATAGATTAGACTCCTGTAAGACCTAGGAGAGAAGGACAATGATGCTGGCAGAAATAGTGAAGGCAGAGAAGGCAAATCCATATTCAGAGTTGATGTTAACTGAGAAGTCCAGAAGCAAGAGGGACAGGGACAAAGTCTGGGCCTGAGCTGAAGTATTCTTAGGCTGTACCTGCATGAAGCTAGTTCAAAGCCCACACAGAAATAATTTCTGCAGCAATGGCTTTATATTTGTGAAACAGTGCATGCTATATGTTTAACACAGGGTTCTAGGTATCAAAGAAGTAGATTCTTAAAATTACTGACATTTAATTTTCAACCCACCTAAAAGGCACTCACATAATTTAACTTTATTCAGAAATGCGTCCTTCCTTGTAGTAAAGTAACATAAAAAAGTCACACAGTTTATATTCAATGATACTTATATCCATGGAAAGCAAGGAAATGTATCAATAAATATTTTATTTCAAGGAACAAGGTAGAACATTGCTAGAATTTGTATCCTAAACAATCCCCAAAGTAGTCACAAACAGTTGATGGAGTTATGCAATGGCTGCTTGGGGATTTGATTTTTGACCCATTTGGTTATATCTGGACAAATATTCCATGTGCTCATTCCAGACTGATAAATTATCAAAATTCCCAACTCAAAAAACAAAAAACCCTCTGAAATGCTGTAGTCACTGATTTTGGTCTCTGGGAAGCATCCTTCCCTATCATCAGACAACTTCTAACAGTTAAAAAAAAACCAAACCAAACAAACAAACAAACAAAAACACAGGGGTAGAATTAACCCTGATGTGGCCTGTCCTTAGCCTGTTAAACTCTTGGCCAATGACTGCTATACTCATGGTTCTGTCTGCTCGTTTATCATAAAATCAAAACAAGCTGACATTTCAGCAGCTGACATTTGTTTTTCTATAGGGAGAATTCAGCTCACAGCAAAAATCAGACACCAAATGCTTCCCTCAGATTGCTCAAATTCTTTTCCTTGGCTGACTCACTGGTAAGAATACTGTGGAGTACATGCTTATTTATGGTTGATCACTGCTAAGATGCTTATAATGGTGAATTCTCAACTGGAATGAATCAGCCAAAAGAAAGTACACATGCACCTTCAAAGCCCTAGACTTTTCTTCTGTAGTCGCTGGAACTGTACACATACACAAAAGGTAGTAAAATGGGAAATAAAACTGCAGCATTTTTCTCTGTGTACCAAGTCATTTCCTTGGTGATTTGAAGACAAAGAGCAAGGGATAAGTGGAGTAATAGTTCAGATTTTTTATATAAATATCTTCTTGTTAGAAAGTGGGAGGAAAATAATATATGATAGTAAGAAATCTAAAATAATTTGCAAAAAATAACATACACAAGATATATACAAAGAATGTTACTAAAGAACCTGAAAGAAAACTTGAACAAAAGGAAATAGAGCATAAGGCTGGGTAGGAAGACTTAAAGGTAAAAATTTTCATCATTCTGTATGTACTTCACAAAATTAATATAGCTCCAATCAAAATCTTTATAAGATTTCTTTTGTTATGCTCAACTGGATAAATTTATAATCAGATTAATATGGGGTAACAGATGTTTGAAATAACCAAAAACATTGAAAACGAAGAATACATGTATGCCATATATTAAAATTAATTTTAAAACTTCAGTAGTTAAAACAATTAATTTGAGAGCTACGTGTAAGAGTAGATAAAAAAAGAGACTAGAGCTTCCAAAAGCATGGTGTAGGGATAGAAGCTTTTATGAATGTATGTATTTTTATTATAACTAGCATTCATATCTTACACATCTGAAATTATAAGCTTTGGCAGTAAGAATTCTTATCAACTTCCAAATTACACACATGCCCTTTTGACATTCATCTGAAGGAAAACTAAAAGGAAATAGAAGATCTTACATCACGTGGGTTCACTGATGTCAACATTTGCTGCAGACTTGCAGGGTATGCATGGGAAAGGATGTCAGCCACATATAAAGTCATGTCTCAGCAAGTAACACTGATAATGTAAAACTTGAACACAGAATCTTGGGCTTTATGTACTATGAGTTATGTACTACTTACAGGTTTGTGTGACAAATTGTGTAGTGCAATTGTGATTGAATTAAATAAATACATAATTTGCTGGTTTGGGTTGGATTTCTACAGAAACTGATAATTATTTGATAGGACACAATTGATTTGGGAAGTGACTCCTAGAAGCACTGGTGAGACAGTGGGGAATGAGACACAGAAGAGAAGGAAGCCAATACAAATCATTCATGAGTAGATTCCTCTGTGGGCAACCAAGACTCAATCCCACTGGAGACTTCTGAGAATGTGAATATAATCTGACTCTGAGTTGTCCCTCTCCAGAACAAGGAATCTGATGTATTTATCCACTAACTCCCATCTGTGATTTCTGAGGGATGCTCTGCAGGTTATTAACCCCATAGACACCTTTGGAATACTCCATACCGTATATGGACTGAGAATGATTTTGTAAACAGCAAAAGATCTTAGGCAAAGAAATGTTTTCTGTAGAAGCCATTGATATGTAAGGAACATGATTTTACACGACATGTGAATGGCAACACATAAAGGATCAGTGTCTGCCAAATAATATGGGGAGGACACTGACAGTATCCACTGTCCATAGTATATAAGGCTATTTTGTTGATATTTACAATTCAAATAATGCAGTCATATCCAGCCACCATCAAAGTGCTCAACAGAATCAACAACATGCCTACCAAGCAGCATCCCTGAGCTTGGGGAAAGAAATTCAACACAAGAAAATTTAGCCTTTACACTTAAGTGATACTTCAAACAAATGTTAGAAATGGTTCATTGCATTTTAAATGGGTGGTAGCATAATTAGTTCCTAATAATGGATACTTATTTTTCTTGGGGTTCAAATTCATTTTCCCTCATCTTATAAAATTACTCAAATTTTTTCATGACTTCACTCTCACGCAGCTCAAGGGGTAGTGCATGCAGTTTAAGTAGAGAGGAGAAACCCACTGAGCAACATCTCATGACCCAGTTCCTCTTTGCTTAGGGAATGAGGTTTAGTCCTAACACCATGGAAAACTAACCCCAGGACTTTTGTTCAAACTATAGAAACAATCATTTCTTTCTCTTTGGATTTGAAACTGGGATCTGTAAACTTCAGATTCATTAGCCAAGTTGACATGTATCTGAATTTGAAACCAAGGAAAAACTAAGAGATAAATTTTTTTTAAAGACCAAGTTCTGATGGCATTGTTTGAACCTGAAGAATGTTCACTTGAACTCTAAGATGAAGGTCAGACTGGGGTCAGAACCACCACCGGATATTTAAGTGATGCAACCCAATAATGTTTCTTACATTGCCAAACGGTTTAAACTGGTTTTTAATTAGGCAGATTAACTATATTACTATATTATATATAATATGTTATATATTACATATTACTAAATAGGAGAAAGAGAAATTATCTCCATTCCTTGCAACATTATTTCTATTTCTTCAATTTCTAAGTTGAAGATAATAAAATAATGGTTTAAATTTAGACCTCTACTAACAATCAAAATAGCTAACAAACAAAACTCCACTGCAAAACAAAACAAAAAGTTCTAGGAAAAAAATGTGGAAAATATTTCTATAATTAAAATTGTAGAAACCCTTCCTTTGCTTAACCCTAAAGAGAGAAAAATAAGGGGAAAATTACATATAAGTTTTTAAACTTCAAAAGATGCTATGAATAAACCTGAAAGAGTTAACATATTTAGGAAAATATTTTAAACAAATAATATGCTAATTTCACCAGAAAAAAAAAGAGCTCCAAAAATTAAGACAAATTGCCTCAGTAGATATAAAAGTGAGCAATTTATATTAAAAGAAACACAAAGGTAGGTAAAAATATAAATAGATATAAACCTAACTAATAACTCAACCAATTGATTTTAAATAAGTAAAATATATTATTTTAACTGATCCAACTTATGAAAATTAACAAAACTTAACACTTAATTATTGAAGAATTTGGTGAAAACAGCAATTTCATTTCCAGAGGATATATAGTATGTTATAGTCCTTCTGAAGAATTTAGCAATATATATCAAAATATAAAATATTCATATTCTAATTAATTATTTCTATATTTAAAACTGTCATATAAAAGTACTTGCAATAATTACAGAACGTTTATTTCAGTACTGTTGGTAATAGAAAAAATATTTAAAGGAAACAAATGCTCATCATAGGGAATTTTATCATGAATCACATTGTCTTCAATGAAATACTCTTTAATATTTGTAGTCATAAATCTATAAGTACTTTAAAGTACATTTTTAAAGTAAAATTTACCAAAGAATAGAAAATAGAACACAAAGCCAACACTATGCTTAGTGTGGTATATTTGTAGCAGAAAATATGTGCCTATTGAATGTAAATTTAAAAATATAGACAAAGACACATAACAATGGTTATAAAATATCCAGGAATATACTATAAAATAAGTAATTATGATTATTTTGCAAGTTATGAAATTATATAATACTTTTATCTTGGAGGTAAGAATTATTATGATTTTTAAAATTGTAACAAGCATGCATAATTTCTAATAATCAGAAATAAATTACTTAGCTAACTAGAAGTGAACTAAAGGGAATTTGAGCCCGTTATTCTATGCCAAATGCTGTAACAAATAGACAACTGTTTCCTTTTCACAAACAGAACAGGACCCTTGATGTTATACCTGAAGATTCTTAATGCAACTAGTTATATAGTGACTGATTGCCATTCTCCCAAATTATAAGCTCCTCGAGAGCAGAGATCATATTAATATACATAGAGCTTAAGCATCAAGACAAGTATTTGATTCATACAGGCAGTAAATAATCCTATTATGAATTACTTGAATGAAATGTAATTTGGAATATTTGATAAGTATTTAATAATTATATATGATATTTATTTAATCAAATAAGTTACAGACACAATATTAAAGGATTAGCAGCATTAAAGACTTACAAGATAAACAAGAATCTCCTACTCTTATTTGCAGTCTTGTTCTTAAAAGCAAGTATGCTACTTTGATTATGTTCTTTTTGTATTTATCTCTATTTTTAAATAATATATTTCACAAAATGTCTTTATCAGTTAAAAATACATATATTATTTTTCAGTCAATGAAGATTTAGTTCGCACTAATGCTATATTCTCTCATATTATCTTCCCAGTGTGTGCGTGGGATGTGAGGGGGAGTGTGTATATGTGTGTGTACCTGTTCCCACTGATGGGACTAGTGGGAAAAACACAGACAATCTGTGGAATTCGTAAGGCATTACTCCATTGTCTTTCAGGAGTTGAGATTGAAGATATCATTGTGATTTCTTTTAATTGATCTTTTCTTTTAGTAAGTGTTTATTACATTTTTTCTTTTTGGTGTTTATTGTATATATTTCTGAAATAGTTTCAGTTTCCTTATTTCAAACATTTTTCACATTTTATGATATCGTGCTTTAGTTCCATGACTCCTTGCTTTCGCCTTTCTTCCTTTCTTTCATTTTTTCAGGGTTTGGATAAATGGGTAGGTGCTTAAAATATAAGAATATTTTTAATTCTGGAAATTTAAAAAATGATTTCTTTTTTCATATTTCCCTTCTATTTACTCTTTTCCCTAATTGTTCTTGTATTCGATTGGCGAATGGAGTCCACAGAGCATGGAGCTTGGAAGGGCTTCCTCAGATACCAGCTTTACAGCAGACTGTGATGAATTCACAGTGAGGTATTGGCAAGGGTTCCAACCCTGAAGAATGCCTACACACACAGCTCAAATGGACCGCCTGGGCAGCAGCCACCTTTGGTCTCTGCAAAGCTGACTCACGCAGGTCCTTCACACAGTCCACAGACGCAGAACCGCCAGTGCCTGGCCAGCCTGATACTTAGCTCACACTGAGCTCTGACTCTGGCTGCCTTATGGACCCACAGCTCAATCACCCTTCCTTTCTTTTCTCTTCTATGTCTATCTTATGTGCAGGAGTACAAAAGCCTCTTGTTGCTCCCTCTTTTTCTCACAATAGAAGTTGATTTCTCATCAGAAAAACATGGCCCAGAACTTGTAAGGATAAAAGTCTCTTTAGCTTCCTCAACCTCTAATACGACAGAGGAATGCTTTGCTTTCACTGTTAAACCCAAGTTTAAAATGTCCATTTCTGTCTACTTTAGTCTCAGGAAACAAGTCAGGGAGCACTGCTGGGGTTTTTTTCTTCTATTTCAAATGTTCATTTGAGTGAACAAGAGCATGTATGCTTTAATGGGAAAACTCTGAAACAGGAAACCACGGCATAACGTCCCGAAATACTGGCACAGAAAAACAATACATGAATCAAAGCTGTTAGTACTTATGTGGAAAAAAGGCATTAAAGTATACAAGAATTTATAGCTCAGTAAACACAAAGCAGCCCACAAATCTCTGCAAATGTTTGAAAATACTCTGAAAATACTACACGACTGGGACATCTTCCTTATTATATGCTACTTGAAATATATATCCATGTAAAGCAATAACCACAAAAACAGCAAAGAGCTTCTTTATTAACTACCACTGTATTTAAATTAAATCTAACACATTCACCATCATCTCTAAAAATGCACATATTATGAAGATAGGTCTTACGCTCATTTTTGAATTGACAACTCAATGCACTTTTCTTTAAAATGCCTCCTTAAAGACACAACCAGCTGTTTATTTTGAAGTTGAGTAGTATCTGCAGTCATAGCCCCATTGTCAAATAAGTGCGTTTGGTGCTAAAAAGCAGGCAAAATAAATTATTCATTCATAAGCCCATTTATTTATTAAATATTCACTAAGCATTTATTTTTGTTAGGCATTGTCTTAACCAAATTGATTTCTGCTCTTATGGAAGCTTCAGTTTCAGTGTAGAAACTTATAAATTATAATTATATATAATATTTTAATTATATATAATCTATGTACATACATACATAAATGTTAACATGTACATATCTATGAACACGCATATATGAGAATTTAAGTGTAAAGTTATGAAGAAATGATAACATGGTTCTAAATCTATAAAAAGGAATGCAAATTGATGACATTTGTGCTAAAATCTGAACTGTAGGTTGGCGCTACTTAGGTTAGGGATCTGTAAACATTTGCTTAATTCCTGCATGAGAGTAGCAGTAAAATAACTTTCTGATCCAGATTCTCTGGCATTCCAAAGTGGAAATTACTAAAAGAGCTCTTACCTCTGTCTAAGTATCAGCTTTTGAAGAGGAAAAGACCTCAGACTATCCGGACATCATATACATCAAAATGAGACAGTATCTCTTATCTTTACAAGCATTAGTTCAGTGAAATCCATCTGCTACCAGATTTCTGGTAAAGTTACCAGAAATTTGCTTACCTTAAGAGTGGCCTGTAAAAATTCTGTTAACAAATCAGAAGTCTTTTTAAAATACGTTTGAAACATTTTTTTTCTTTCTAGTAGGCATAGGGTCTTTAAAATTCCTTTATTGAGATGATTTTTTTAATGACATAACACTACTAATCGAGCAAACAGGAACTGTGGTGTAGGAATAATTTTGTCAGGTAATTTCCACAGTCCTATCAAATCTCTTTTAGTTCCTTTTACAATACATTTGCCTAGTTTCTTTTATAAGAAATATTTTTGAAAATGAACAAAATTTTCTTAATGTGTTAAAGGCAGAGTTACTAAGTTTAAAGGCTGCCATGTTTTAATAGCAGCTTTTGCAGCTCTATCAGCAAAATTATTGCCTTTGAAAGCTTTGTCCTTCTGCCCTATGTGAGCTCTACAGTGAATTACTGATATCTGAACAGGCAGTTGTAAAGGTTCTGACAAAGCTGCTATAAATTTTTCATGATATATTTTAGTTCTCACTTACAGTAGAAAATCCTCTATTTAAAAAAAAATTCTCTATTGTATGACAGACACCAAAGATATATTAGATAAATAAATAGATAGATTCATATTAAATCCAGAGTCAAGAATTGCAGCTGTAATAACTACTATTTACTCTTCTGCCCAAACAGACTTAATTCCAGACAAAACTTAAGCTTTCAAGGTTTTATGATGTCACCTCAAGGTAGGAAGCCTTAAGTGGGCCACTTTGATCCCAGGAACATGACCTATCAATAAGCATTATCAAATACGCAAAATGAATAGGCATATCAGATAAACCAGGCCAGGTGTTTCAAAATTTGGGATCTCCAAAGGTGAAGGAGAGGCTATTGCTAATTTCAGTTGGTCAAAAACCTTTTCAGATCTAGGGCCCACACCAGAGGATCTAGAGAAGTGAAAACATACTTGGGAGTACTTCTGCAGAAGGACAAGAAGGTTTTAAATGAGCTTTCTCTTGGTGAGAAAGGCATGTGGATAATTCAGGGGCCCTAGACAGCTTCTCAATGGCATCAGCTTTGCTGGCCATCAAAATACGAAGGGCGAGTTTTCCATGTATTGAGACAAGAAAAATGTAAGTTATGTGGCACTTCGGTTTTCTTTCCCTAGCTGATATTCACCAGGTTAACAGCTTGTTTATTTGCCTTTTCCAAGCAGTTAGTTCAGCTACTCTTCATCTTGTTGCCTACATATGAGGGCACAGTCTTTTACAGAAGTTCTCAATTATTTCCTGATCAGGTTCCTTGATCATGTCTGCTTTCCTATCCACGTGGTGTATGGATAATATGGGACTATTAAGGGTGGAAGCTGAAATAAAACATGAAGAGGACTCAGAGGTAGGCCACCAGACACGCAAACCTGTGTCCTCAAACACAGCAGGTAATTTATTAACAGCTAAAGGAATTGTGCTCTCATTCATCTTTACAAATAAACTGATGTTAATTTATCCAAATTAAAAGGACTGTCCTTAGGCAACTGCAGAACTGGTTTCTCACATACCCATTCCAAACATAACAGAAAGATATTAGCATTTTAAAAGGAAGACCTTCAGGCAAGATTCCTGGCTTCCCAGGTTTTCCAACCAGATGATGATCCTAATGGGATTCCAGAGCCTGTATTATCCTGCTTTTTCAATAGTAAAAACTTGAATTTGGAGAGGGTGGTTCTTCTGGCTAGTATTCCAAAAAAATGGAGAGATAAAAGGGAGGCTTTTTACAATTCGGGGTTTCTTACCTGACTACAGCATGGGCACAGACCATCGGGCAGCCTGCTCAATTAAGAAACTAGCAACATTTTGTCCTCTTCAACCAGAATTGGGGCAGTATAACACAAATCCACTCAAGCATTGAGTTTTATTTATATAAATGCTTAAGTACCCGGTACCTTACTGAGAGTCTGAGATTTTTCTATGAGCAATTTTAATCTAAGACCTTATTTGTTACAAACATTTCCTTATTTTAATTCACAGTTTTTGCTTTTGGTGCTTCTTGTAAAATATCCCTTCATATTTTCTCTTCTCATGAAAAGCTTTCAGTAACTACAAGTATATACTTAAATAGCAATTATGTTTTATTCATTTCCTTGAGATACTCAAGTTAAATATAATTATAATTTGTAATCATATTTCCTCCTCTTTGTGATTATTATATACCCTCGGGACTTGCTGATCTGTCCTAGTCCTTCTGGCATTATTGGATGCCTCATCATATATTAAATAATACAAATCTCATCAATGTATATTAGCATGATGTTACAATATCTGATACTATGAAGCACAAGACATTTCTTAGTGGTTATTTTTAATAGCAGACATGAGTGTAATTTAATTATGTGATTGCACATCACTAACAAAAGTCTACTTGATAAAATATGATGCATAAACTTATCTGCAATATTAAATATTATTAGACCTAAGCTGCAATATGTGTGCACCATCTTGGGTGAATACATATTTGAAAGAACTGAGTTTCAGAAAGAAATACAATTATTAATGAATTCATTAGGTGGAAGACATTATACCAAAATTCTAAATTACTTGCTAAAATCTGCAAAACCCATTGCAACTGCTGTTTTTACTTTCAATTTACAATTAATATATATAGTAATTACAGGAAATTCCAGTGCGTACGAGGCATCACATCCTTATTATTGAATGTCTTTCTTCACTGCTGTATCTTTGACCAGCTGTTATATAAGCATCTGCAAGTATCAGAAGGTATTCCATCTGTACTTATGTGAAAAGGGGTTTCCTTTTGTTGTCAGTAGATCACTCTTGGTGCTTTTGCTGTACCCCTCTGATTTACAATAATCTGATCTGTGTTAATCTGATATACAATAAACATGTTAAAATGCTTGTGGAAAAATCGCTATACACACATACACACACACTAATGCAGCAGAGAAAGACAAAAATAATTGATGAATAGTATTTTAAGAACTATATAACTAATGTGGGTGATTAGTTCAGTGCATGTGTTCTGTCTATACTACATGACATGCCATGCTGGATAGGGGGAATATAAAGGTGATTACTGGTAGCCTCTCTCCTTTCAAGGATCTAGAGTTTAATGGGGACATAAACAATTTTCCATAAGGAAACTATGAAATATCATGAAACTGAACTCAGTAAAAAAAAAAAAAAAAAAAAAAAAAAAGGTTACTTTTGCTGTTGTTCTTATTTTTGTTAGAATTTGGAAGCTTCTATGTATCTCTCTTGTATTCTGCCAATTTAAAGAGAGAGAGACATTACTCGGTACAAATTAGGCATAATGAACTGGGGCAAAGAAATGTAGAATCACCTGAAGGAGTTCAAACACCTCCCAAGGTAAACACAATGTCACTGAACTTTTAATTTGTCTCTAGGAAGAATGAATTTATAAAAGGGTAGAAGGAGTGGTCTATGATGCAACCAGGGCTGCAAAAGTTCCATAAAAAGCAAACATCTCAGCATTATCAGGGAAAAGAGGACATCCTAGCCAAATAGTAAAAGAATCCACTAAAATGCTCTGATTATTTTTAATGTGGAATTTAATACTTCAGGCAATTTTTGACTGATTCCATCACAAATTTAATTTATTTAATCTGTTCTGATTCCAAGATTACCAATCTGAGCATGTTCCTAATAAAATAAAATCTGAACTAGTAATGAGAACTTCACCAAGAGAATGTGGCTTCATCCCTTATGGGACTAAGTATCATCCTGGCTATCACTTTATCAAACACTTGGGTGGAGGCAAAAAATTCCTGAACTCTCAGAAATAGACTAAATAATTTATGTTGAGTGATAACATCACTTTATTTCACTTACTGTCTCATCCCAGACTTTGAGAAAGTGATATGAACTGGAAGGTTACACAAGAACGGTCAGACAATGCAGACATTCACATGACAGATGGACATAAAACTATGAGAAGATAATCTGGACCAGACTAGGGGTGACATAATACCCTAGTTGTAATACATGTGCAAAACTCTTACTGTTTTGTTTATGATATTCCATATAAAAAAGGAAAAAGGGCTTTTCTGGGAGAGTGAGGCCATCAATTCTGAAATAAAACAGAGTTCCTAGCTTTGGTTATGACTGCACGTAGATATCATCTCACTAAATGCACACTGCTAATTCTCAAAACTGGGAAGTCTCAAATACTGAGTGTTTAGGGGTAACAAGTTGTATTTGTTGACTTTATTCCCTTAAAATGAGTTATCACTACCCACATGCATTATTATTGCTATTTATATATCACGTAGGTCACCCAGTCTGCAATGCTTCTAGAAAAATCACTGTACACATATACACACACACTAATATAGCAATGAAAGACATCTATACTTTTGCTTTAAGTCATCTATACTTTTGTTTAAACCTCCATCAATATAATTCACCAGTCTACAGTACTACCATTGCTTCATTTGTACTTGTCATGTGCAGATTCTGACCTAATATTTATCTGCTGGACTTTTCTAGGTTCCCTGCTTGAAATTTCCCCTATGCTCTACAACCTTTGGAAAGTAAATGTCACAGAAAAAAAAAAAAAAATAGCTGAGTCATTTATCTACACTCATGATGAGGAAAGCACACCAGGTCTAGGATAAAAATATTTTTGTCCCAACCACTTATTTTGTTACTTAGAAGCTATAGGTACTGGCAACAATCAAACTCCTGAATTTTAGTCCCTTCTAAAATGGGATAAATAATACATTTTTCCAAATAATCTGCCACATTAATGTGCCAACATAAATACAATTCTACTCTTTGCAAATATAAATGGCCTTGCTCAATCACAGGAATCAAATCAGTCAGTGGTAAATTGACACCAAGCCACTTAAAAAACTAATAAAAAATTGCATCATCAGGAAGTTTTTCTCTACTTTTGGTTTTTTGTCATAATGCAGGAAGTGCTTCTATATAATTGACTTAATTTTTTATAAATCAAGGTAATTTATAATTTAAGGTAATCTTTTATAAATCAAGATATTTGCTTATTTATATTCCATCTACTTCCAGAAAACAAATGAGTGAATGTACCATGAAAATATAATACAATAAGATTAGATACTGTTAATAAAACATAAGGCCAATTTGTGAAGGGAGTGAAAAGGAACTATATTGGAACATTTTGATAGCAGAATTATGCAACAAATTAACCAAGCACGAATTACCTCTGAGTTGTATAGCAGTGGGACGTTACCATGTCTTTGGGCTCTATATTTTAAATGTTTATGAATGGCAATTAAATCAAAATTTCAAAATCTCACCTACATGTTAATTCTTTGTATTTAACTCCCTGAGATTTCAGTTCCATGGAGTAAGATGTTTGGTGCACGGACAGAGGCACTTGTTGGGGAAGGTTCCGGTAGTTTGCACAAGTAAAGGCTCAGGAGAGACTAGTGAGCAGAGGAGAAGGCCTGGGCTGTGCAGCCAGACTGCTGGGCTGGGTGTCAGTTCTGCCCCTCATCACCTCTACAACCTCGGAAAGCTATTTATAATCTCCATGCCTGTGTGTTGTTACTTGAAAAGATCCCCAGGAAGCCTACCTCGTAGTGTTTTTCTGAAGACTAAATGAGTCAATACATGTCAAGTACTTAGAGCAGCGCCTGCTCAATTTCAGTATTACCTCTTTTCTTCAAAATGAAGTGATAGTACCGTGAGACAGATCTCGTTTAGAAAAGCCCTCGACAGAGGTACCTCAGTAAAACAAATGTGTACTGGTTGCCCATGCAATGTTCTGAGAAAAAAACCTGTGGGGTCATTTTAAGTCTGAATGCAGGTGAAGCAGGCTAGATATTATGTGTGTTAGTGATATAGGATGCATGTATCGTCTTGATTACAATTTAGTAAAAAGAAGAGACAATTTTTTTTTACCATACAGAGAGTAAACAGTATGTCTGTGTGTGTGTGTTTGTGTGTAGAGTAGTGAAAAGGTAGAACGTATAATGTTCCCATGTTCCTCCTACTTCCTGCTCCTGCACATGCAGTTTTTAAACACTGAATGATTAAGGCCATATCTATGGGAAAATGTACTATGGACCAGTGATTGCCTTACTTGGACATCTGGGCTACAATGACTATTTTTAGCTGTTATCCCAGGAAACCAAAATACCAGAGCTGACTTAAAAAAGCACATCCTGTACTAGGACCTGAGCCTGCTCTTAGGGGAGCTGCCACAGCAGTAGAAAACAATGTACTGCTCAGGACTGGTGGATCTAAACCCTAGATACACATTTGAATTGCTTAGTAAATTTTAAAATTCAGAACTGCAAAGAATTTTAAAAATCAAACACTTGACCACACTCCCCCAAATGCGGATTCATTTGGTCTCGAGTTGAATGCAGTTATCACTATTGTCAAAAGCAGGATATAGTCAGGGCGCCACTGTACTCTCCTGGGTGGCTCAGGCTAGTAAGGGGAGTAGCAGCAAAAACGGAGCCATGAACAGGGTATTTCCACTTTCCACTTTTCAGCAATGGAAATCTAGACTTCCTTACTTTGGATTGAGTAAGTAAATACCAGATATCCTTGGGAATATCTGGTGAAAATAATCCACAAAATATATTTCTCAAAACAGCGCCAACTAAATGATATGGTACCTTATGTAGTATTTCAAAGTTGTTGAGTAGGAAACATCAGACACATATGCCGATATTGTTTTGCATGCAGCCCCACAATTATATTTTTGTCTGAGTTAGCAAATTAATGGCTCAAAATTATATACAAGTATAATATTACATATATGAGTAAAAATCAAAAATACTATAATAATTTGATTTTTCCCAGAATGTTTTTAAATTGATTTGAAAATGGAAATACATTTCAAATCATCCTATAACTCTTACCTTGATAGATAATACAAAAAAATGAAATTTTGTTCCTTCACTGATAACAGTAAATCTCTAATGGTAAAGGTTAGAATATTATAACTGGATGGATGATTATATCAAATTTACCTTTATATCACTGAAGGGCTTAGATATCTGTCCAATTCTAAAGGGCTTTTGGATTAGGAAAGAGGTACTGAATGGATTTTTTTTTCTTTTATAAAATGAATAGGCTTAAGTAGGAACCGAATGTCAAAGCCATGTTGCACAGATTTTACCAAAGGAAAAGGAGCAACTAATACAACTGGCAAAGGAAGAATTATCTCAGAGGGAGACACTGCAGACTATCTACACACATTGAAATTCTAGCCACAGGGAAAAGTCCCTTTTAAGTGGAAAACATAAATTAGGTTCTGATGTGGATTTCATAGTAAAAGACCTATAAAGCATCAACACATAGTATGGGAAATTGGTCCTTCTGTATCTTTTAATATTATGTTTATCATTTATGGTCAATTAAGTTTTAGGTTCAGGCTTCAATTCTTTAAAGAACACTCAGTAATAATAAATAAATAGTAAAAAGAAGTTGTTTAATTTACTGAAATTTTACCTTGTCATTGCTTACAGTAATTTCCAACTATCAGCTCGTTGGAGCCTACATTATCCTAGAGGCAGCCTGTGACTGAAGCCTATTCACATCAATTTGTTCCTTCAAGTTCTTTTTTTTCTTTTTTTTTTCTGCCTTGGTTAGCTAACAACCTTTGAAATACATAATTACTCTGTTTGTGCCAATATGATAAGATAAAACAGACATGGTCCTTTCTATAAATTTATTCTTTATGGAGACTATTCATGTAAAAATTACTAAAACAAGAAAAAAAATGATCTTTGGAAACATTTGCCTCCTATATATGTTTCAAATTTTTTTTTTTTTTTTTTACTATTTATGACTATTTTATAGCTACTGTTAGCTAAAGCTGTATTTTAAAACTCAGAACATACTGGGAAATTATAGCAGAAAATGAAGTAAAATTTACATAATTATGTTATAGAATATATTATATTGGTTAGATGTCTTAATATACAGAGGTAAAACAAGGTTTCCGTTGAGCAAACATGAAAGATGAGAATTTCGTAAACAAACATGAAGGAAAGGAAGCAAATCTGAAGGTTAGTGATCAGAGAATGTGTAAGCTTAACAGTCTAACACTCCACATCTTATGTCAAGAAGCAGATGTTGAAAACGATGAGGCTTTGGATAGAGGTCTTTTTCAGGCATCTCTCCTGAGATCTCCTGACAAAGGAGGGGGAAATCTTGAAGACACTTTTCCATGCTCTGACTCAGTACTCAGTACTTTTATACCCCTAACTTTTCTCTCATCTTCCCCTTGACCCCAGAACCTTTTGTTCTGCGGTCCCTAAGCAGTGAGGTGACCACCGGGCTGATTCACCTGCCTTTTGCCATGAATGGAAGAAGGAACAGGGGAAGTGGGTGCTTCTTCCAGTTTTAGACTCTTGCATATATCATCACAGTAAGTAATTAAATGTTTAATTGGCTACTCTGACACTTGACAGCTCAGCTTTCTCTCTCTCCCAACTCAGCCGTGCTCCTGACATATCTTGAGAAAGATACAAATCTTGTACCGAAACATGAAAGAAATAGCAAGGTCGTGTCCATTTTCCTGATTTGTAGATAATTCTAAAGTATTGGGAGCACTGTTAATTTTTAATTTTTAAAATTTTCGAGGAAACTGAAAAAATATAAAGTGTTCTACTAGTGGTTAATTATTGTAAGTGACAGATGGTATATTAGAGTCACAGGAAAAACCACCTAATGGAGAATTATGCCTTGTATCTTCAGTTTTGTCTATAGCCTTGACCTCCAAAAGCAAATTATAATTATACTAACATCATTGAATAAAGTGGAACTAAGTCAAAAATATGTGTACAACTCTCTAGTAAATTTGAATAATCTTTGTAATTATAGAAAACAGTCACTTGGTTCTGAAAAATATCTCTTTGGTTCTCAAAATGCCACCTCATTAATTTATATGTCATCTTATATTTCTATTCTATAGTGACAAGTTAAAATAAGCGAAAAGAAAAGTAGATGTCAATTCTGCAGACTGTTTAGAAAGTGGTCCTATTGACTAATTGGCTCCATTCTAACTGCAATAAAATGATTTCCAAGCAGACTGAGAATTTTTATTTTTGGTATTAATATTACTAATTCTTCAGGCACCCGCTCTGGCTGCTGAAAAAGATTTTCTGTTTCTTTCCTCAGTCAATTTTTTTTTGTCACTACTTCCCAGGTACAGAACCTGTGCACTGTTAGTCATGTCAATCACATTTTACTTTTCTCCTGGATGTACAAATCTATTTCCTTAAATTCAACCACTTTTCATTCTCAAGAAGCAATTTCCAAACCAAATGCGGCTGTTTTCATGCTCTTGATTTCAGAATTTATCACTTTGGCAGATTCTTTTAAAAACTCTCTGGTCTCTTTTTAATTAGGAAGTTTAGGTCTTTAGGGATGTTCCTTATTGTTAAAAATATAATAAAGCATATATAAAGTACATTTTTCTCTTCTCATCTTAAAAAAACGTGTATTTATGTATTTTTTCTCTAGATCCTGCCATTCTGGAGATATCAATGTCAGCTACAAAGTACTCCTGTGGCTCCACTCCCACACGTGTAAGAAAACCAGCTCCTTAAAATTGCTCCAAAATAGTTCTGTCAATCTCCAGGGATTGGGCTCCAGTAATGAGTCTTCCAACACATACGACTGCTATTTTACCATTCTACTGCTCCTGCTCTGGATTATGTAAACTCGAATTTCTACAGATAATAAATGCAGAATATATGAATTGAGGTCCCCTGAAGGCACCAGTGAATTCATGCTGCTACTGCTGCTATCATCTTTTCCAAGCTTGTGATGGTCCAAGATTTAAGAGTGGGTTTTACAGTAAGAGCGTCAATGTCCAGTGTTGAGGGAGTCAAAGGTAGCTGCAACCTCAGCCAGTGCTGAAGCTTCTGTTGTCAATGTATGGATCACCATCATGATGGATCTACTGCCATCCTGGTCCCACGGTTCACTCTGGGACTAATCCTGTTTACACCTTGCACTGCTGGGTCAGAGACATTTTATAGAAATGGTTCCTTTGGGTTTTTCAAATATTTTTAAGTTGATTATTACTATCACTATTATTATTATTTGCAGTTTCTTAACATTGCACTCCCTCCCACTCTATTTGGACATAAATATACAAGATCAGAGCCAATGTACATTTTGAAGATCAGAGAGTTATAGCTCTTAGAATGATTCCAGCCTTTCAAGACATATGTAATTTTTTCTAAAACAAATTTAAAATCTTTCCCATTAGAGTCCTTGTAACACATGGAAATAAAGCCCAGTCATTCATTCTACAGACATTCTGCGTGCTACAATGAATGCAGTTTGGACTCAGGTTGGGAAATTTGTTCTATAATGTATACAGATTGTTCATAACCTATATCCCCAACACACACACCAAACTGTACCAGTTATCTAACCAGAATTTTGATCCTGGAATTAATAAGACCTCAAGTTTCATGAGAAGATCATTAGGGAGCTTACTGAAAATGGAGAATCTTGGGTCTTACCCCAAACATACTGATTCAGTTCTGCATTTTAACAATCCCTAGAGAACTTTGTATACTTTGAAGGTTGAAAAACACTGTCATAGCCATCCACCAGCTATCATTTAGCCATCCTAAGTTCAAGGTTTTCTCCTTCAACCAATAAACTACCTGCTGTTTCCAAACGACTTCATTCATAAACATTATCTCTTACTCTTCACTATACTCTCAGAACTTCTCATGTATAACCCAAATTGATGGACTTTTTAATGAGCAGTGCCAGTTATAAATATCATTATTCTACTTTCAATCTGTGGAACTTCATGCTGAACTTATATTTCTCATAATACCACCTAGGTAATCTCCTCCAATTCACTACTAGTACTTCCCAATTTCCTCTGTTTCTTAAGTAATTTTGCAAACACTGTATGTTGCATCTTATTTAGAAGAAATCTTTAATTCAAGGATATAATAATGAAATCATCAACTATTTCTTGTGTGTTAGAATCTGTATCCACTGCACTTTGAAATGTCCTGATTATTTTTTTAAGGGTTATTTAGGTCTGCAACACTCTTGAGTTTGTACCAATGGATGTACATCAGAATCACCAAAGGGAAATGGTTTTAATTGCTAATAACTGTTTCTACATGCAGAGATTTCAATTAGATGGAAGTGTGGGTTCTCCAGGCATGCACATATTGAAAAGAGAGAGAGAGAAAGAGAATCCAGCAAACACTAAACTGAAAATCAGTTAAGAATCACTACTTCAAATTAAGAACTAAATTAAGAACCCTTCCAAGTGTCCCTTTGTACCACCAGCAATGTATTTAGCTTTGCCCCAAAATCAGAATAGTTCTTTTCCTAGGTAAGAGTTAGGCAGGTGTTATTCCTAGTAGCTCAACGATTTCTATGTTTACACCTTGTGACTGAATTCCAAACCAAGTCTCCAGACTCTAAAGACTGGATTATTTTTGCCCTGGGTGACAGCTTCCTAGACAAACAGGACCCTTCTATCCATCTTGGACTGCCTGCCCCATTCACTAAATTTATCTGCTGCTTGGATTTCCACTTATTACTTATTGTTTCCTTGCTGTGATGACTGCCATGGTTTTTGTATTTAGCTTGAATTTTAGCTAATTACCTTGCACACAACTGTTTTCATTTTGTACCATGACTTTCCTTATTTTAATGATGTTACTTTTTAATTTTTAAAACTTACCTCTGGTCTCTCTCTCAAGGATGGGTAATCAATCAATCTCCACCTCTCAAATAACATGTTCTCCCAAACTCCCACGTACCTTTCATTACTTGTATCCACATCACAAGCTAGTCATCAAACCACAGCTTTCAGAGAAATAAGAAGCACTTCCAAGGATTGGAAGGGAAGGTGTCACATTTAAGTATCATTAACTGACTTTAAGAAATATAACACCTTTAAAGATGATTGATTTTTCCAGGAAAAGAAACACTACCCATGAATAGTTCAATCAATGGTAGTTGATAGATTAATTTAACAACCCCCAACTGATTTAAATTTGTTTCTCTTTGAATTTGCCATCCCCTCTGTATTTGTTAGATGACCTTGGAAAAGCTTATTATTTCTTTGAGCCTGAATTTATAATCTATTCTACTGGGTAACAGTAAATACTCTGAAGGTATCTTGTGAGGACCTCAGCGTCCACAATTTTACATTCCATGAGACCACAGCACTTCCCCAAACCTCCAGGGACTCACATAGGGTTTATACATTTTTCCAAATAAAAATGAAAGCAAAATCCACAACTATCAGGTTCTTTCATATAATAAAATAAAACCATTTTAACACGAAGAAGTGATATCAACTCAGGATAAAAATAAAATCTTATAAACTTAAAACACATTTATCCTTTCAAAAAACTGTAATTTACATAATGTTTTTCTCATTTTACTTTAGACTTCTGAACATTTTGTTATGAACTGAGCAGTATGCATGTAGCACAATATAAGCCATAGAGCAGGTGTTCATAGCCGATTAGTTCTCCTCTTTTCTAATGGTACAATTAGCTAGAAAATTTCAGGAGAAAAATTATTTTATTTTGTAAAAGATTAAAATTTCCCTACTCCCTCTAAGCACTTATTTTTATTCTTATTCTACTTCCTATATCACATAATGAAACTCGAGACTGAGTTCTTTATTAATATTCACACAGTTTCCTCAGATAATTTTTATTTGAGAAAATGCAATTTATTTTTGAGTCTCTATCATATGCATTACAAGGAAAAACAATAAGGGTGGAAATCATGATTCCTATGGGATTTCCATGGGACTTTGAAATTTGGTGATTATTATACTTGAGTGAAAATATTAACTGTAAAAACTGTATAGTGAAATTTGACTGTAATTTTAAGGCTTACACTGAATTCTGAATATAATGCACAGAATTCTGCTACATTTTTTAAATAAAAACATTTTAAATACTTCAAGGAACAACTTTCTTGATTGCACCATCACTGCTATTAGCTTCTCGATTGGATAATCATTATTTTTGCAGCAAGTGTTCTTCTTTACAAGAGATAACCAAGTGCTCAGTGTTGGAATTCAAAAATGCAGTCTTATTCTCAAAAAATAAACATTTTACATTTCCTCACAGCCTATGTTCCCTTGAGTAATATCATAACATACTCCCTTTGATTTATTTTTATCCCTAGTTGTCAATTAGCTTAGGAGAAACTGTCATTCACTGCAGCGTCTTAAATTCTATGACCAGAGGTTTTCTAGTATGTCATCTGTCAAAATGTCAACAAGAAAAGGCATTTTTCTTTGTTAACTTTTAAGAATATTTTCCAGAAATACTATTTTGTTATCTGGCATACATTTAAATAAGGTCCTCCTCAAGTAATTTTAAAAGCCATGAAAACATCAGAAGTCCACACACAGATGCCAAAAAGAAAATTTCAAAATATTCATTTATTTTGCTGTATCAGTAAAGCATTTTTATTTAAACAATAAAAAATAAATAAATCAACCAAAGAAGACACAAATAAGTGAAAAGATATCCTGTGTTCATGGATTGAAAGAGTTAATATTGTTAAAACGTCCATTCTACCGAAAGCTATCTAGAGATTCAATGCAATCCCTATCAAAATTCTAGTGGCATTTTTCACAAAAATTTTTAAAAAATCCTAAAAGTCATATGAAACTACAACCCTGAAGAACTAAAGCAATCTTAAACAAGAAGGACAAAGCTGGAGGCCTCATACCTCCTGACATCAAATTATATTACAAAGCTGTAGTAATCAAAACAGTCTAGTATGGATACCAAACAGACACATAGACCAGTGGAACAGAAAAGAGATTCCAGAAACAATCCCATGCATGTGTAGTCAACTAATATTTGACAAAAGTGTCAAGAATACAGAGGAGGAAAGGACAGTCTGATCAGTAAATGGTGTTGTTAAAGTTGGATATTGACATGCAAAAGAATTAAATTGAATTCTTATTTCACACCATACATAAAAATAACCTCAAAATGGATTAAAGATTTAAATGTAAGACCTGCAACTGTACAACTCCTAGGAAGAAAACATAGAGGCAAAACTCCTTAACATTGGTCTTTTCAATTATTTTTTTAAATTACATCAAAAGCAGCATTGTTCACAATAGCCAAGCCATGGAACAACCTCAGTGTCCAAAAATGGATAAATAAATAAATGTGATACAAAAATGTTATTCAATATATAATACACTACCCATAATAAAGCCATAAAATAAAAGGAAATCCTGCCATTTGTGACAATGCAGATGACAATGTGCTAAGTATCAGAATAAAAGGGCATTAGTAAGAATCAGTGGCATCAATCAGAAAAGCTCTTGTAGGATTTTACACCTAAATATACCTACAGACTGGTTTCTTCTTCTTGTCTCTACTAATGAACATTTGTTAGGTTCCAGAGTTCAAGAAGCACTTAAAATATTCAGTTTCATGTTGTTTATATAACTACTTAATTATCTCTAAGTGAAATACAGAAACAGAAGGACAAATATGGCATGATCTCTCTTATATGTGGTATCTAGGGAAAAAAAAGATGTCGAACTCATAAAAACAAAGTAGAATGAATGGTGGCCACCAGAGGCTGAAGGGGTCTGGAGTGGATGAGTAAAAGGGAAATACCAAAGTGTGCAAATTTTCAGTTATAAGATGAATAAATTCTGGTGACTGTAATTAATAGTAATGTATTGTATATTTGAAATTTGCTAAGGAAGTAAATCTCAACTGTTCTCACGAACACACACAAAAAAGGTAATATTTGAGATTACAGAAATGTTAATTAGTTAAATTGTGGTCATCATTTCACAATGTATACTAGCGTATACATATATCAAAACATCACATTGTACACTGTAAACAGGTGGAATTTTCTTTGTCAAAAAATAAATTAAATTATATTTGAAAATAAAAACCATAGATAAGCCCAATATTTTTGTACAAAGAGAACTTTGCAGCTGGAGTAGTGTCATACGAAATGAATGTCTTTTTAACATAAAGATAAATAAAACAAACTATAGGAAGTGCTCAAATTACAATTACCTACCTTACATGGTTGATGTTTCAAAATTCTGTAGGTCATTTGTTTGACACATCTTTTCTCACAGCAAGATGTCTGAAAAAGAAGGACAAAAATATAGAGTCTGATACAACCCCAAATGGGCATAAAGGATGATATGCTTTCATACTTTGTTTTCATCAGATATTAACATATTATTTTCAAAACTATATAACTATACAAAATAAAATATAGAGCGATCATTAAATGAAAATATAAATTAAATGCAACTAAATATTTTTAAATGACTCTTGAAGTCTGGAACCTAAGGAGAAGTATGTATTAATAGTGGAAAGACAAATAAAAGTGTATAGGTAAGTATGATGTTAGCCAGTAGGTACGATTTTGTAGATGTTTCTTAACAAGTTGAGGAAATTATTCTTTATTTCCAATTTGTAGAGTATTTTTTTATTCACAAATTGGTGCTGGGTTTTATAAAATTTTTTTGTATCCATTGATAGGATTATATGACCTTCCTAACTTTACCCTGTTACTGTGGTTAATATATTTATTGATTTTTGAGTATTTTTGCATATTATATCTATTTTATACTAATATATGTTTAATTTAAAACATGCTAAAATTATGTTAAATTTAAATTGAAATGTATCATATTAAAAAACAGAAATCAAAACCCAAAAAAGTATACAGGTAATTTTAGGTTGTGAAGTCTTACAAGAGCTTTTCTGACTGATGCCACTGACTCTTACTAATGCCCTTTTACTCTGATAAAAGTATAGTATAAGCTCTACTTCTGTTGCTACTCATTTGCAACTATGATTGTTCAGAAACTTATAAATATAATTTTTAAAGAAGAGAGAGGATAGAAAGTTTTCTTTTTCCTTTTCCTGAAAATATTTGAATAAAAGAGAACAGAGAAAAGGAGAAAAAAAGGTTAAAAAGTTGTTGTTTTCTTTTAAATGCAGATGTGTATATAGGTTTCTAGAATTAAACTGTGAAAGCATGTAGAAATGTTGGAAGGGAAATCTGGACCTGTTGTTTGGGTAATCATTTGTCTAAAAAGCTTTACAGGGTAAACTGAGGTGGCAAATATGAGCAGCTACTACTATGTGTGAGACCGAACAGCTACCAGTAGATGCAAGATAATTAAAAGTAAAGACTTGTTCTTAAGTCTTTACATGGAATACTAAGTCTATAATTCCTTAAAGAAAACTGTATTAAAATATTTTCTATACTACTCAAAATGTATTAATATGTAATTATAAAAAGACATCTGACCAACAGGCATTCAAGGTTAATTTAGTCAAATATAGGATGTTTGCTTTATCTTAATTAGGTATGAATCTTGCTAATTTAATGAGAACTTTTTGTTGGTGTCCCCATGACTCAGACCGTCTATATTTGGAACATGAATTATAAAAATTTCCAATCATTTACTGCATTCAAGAAAATCTATCAGTATTGGTTTAGCTACATTGAAAAGACTGCTTCAGATAATAATACAGGACAACTAGCTGAAACATTGTAATCAACAATTATATCTTAAATGTAGCATTCCGTATATCTTCAGTTAATAGCAGATTCTGAGGTACTGCCTTTGGTCTCTTTGCTCATAATCTTTCAGTTTCCTTGTATTTTATTTAAGTCACTGGAGACAGCCCTACTTGTATATTCAGAGTATTCTCCTGCCTCTCTGGGCTGAGCATGTGATTCTTCATTTCTGTTGGCTTACTGATGCCTCCAATAATCTAATGAATTCTATGAATTCACTGCATTCTCTTCTTACAAAAATGCTCGTGTTTATTGTTTGAGATAATGTATTCAAATTGTTTACATATATAATTTTTCATACAATTTTAGATAGTTTCCAGATACTCAGAAGTCCCTCCATATTCTCCCTAAGAAACTGTAGATTCTAGGGTAAGAAGCTGTGTTCCAAAGCCTCAAACTCTTTTTTGAGATTCTACTTCAAAGGCAAGTTCCATAAAATAATCAATAAACTACACTTGAATATAATTAATAACCTCTGCTTTGCGGAAGATAATGGCACTAGAATGAGAAGACAAATCACAGACTATGAGACTATTTGCAAAAGACATCTGATAAAGGACTGTCATCCAAAATAGACAAAGAACTCTTAAAACTCAACAATCAGAATATGAACCTCTTGAATAAAACTGAACAAAAGGCCTGTGCAGACACCTCACCTAAAAAGATATACAGAGGGCAAATAAGCACATGCAAAGATGTTCAATGCTACATGCCATGAGGGAATCAAAAATTAAAACAATAAGCTACTACTATTCACCTATTACAAAGGCCAAAATCACAACCACTGACAACACTAAATACTGGCAAGAATGTGGAACAACAGGAACTCTCATTCACTGCTGGTGGGAATTCAAAATGATACAGCCACTCTGGAAGACAGTTTGGCAGTTTCTTATAAAACAGAACATATATTTACCCTACAGTCTGGACATCATACTCTTCAGTATTTATCCAAATGAATTGAAAACATTATGTCCAAACAAAAACTTGCACATGGTTTAAACAACTTTATTCATAATTGCCCAAACCTTGAAGCTACCAAGATGTCCTTCAATAGGTGAATGAGTAAATAAACTGTGGTATACCCAGACAAGGGAATATTAACCAGCACTGAAAAGAAATGAGTTATCAAGCTATGAGATGACATGGAGGAACCTCAAATGCATATTACTAGGTAAAAGAAGCGAATATGAAAAAGCTTTGTATTATGATTCCAACCATACGACACTATGGAAATGCAAAACCACAGACAGTACAAAGATCAGTGATTATCCATCAGGGGTTAGTGAGAAGAGAGATGAATAGTCAGAGCATAGAGGGGTTTTATGACAATAAAACTATTCTGTATGATAATATAAGGGCAGATACATGTTAGTATACATTTGCCCAAACCCACAGAATTTACTGCTGCCTGAAATATACAAAGAGGCCAGAATCCTCAAGAGAAAACTTACCCCAAGATGGCAGAGAAGGAGGACATTGCCTGATGATTCCCTTCTTCATTCATGTAAAATAAACTCAGCTGCTTTTTCTTGGCAGAAAGTTACACAATTTATGTCACATATTTTTCTTTCTCCCATAAAAGGAATGAGATAAATCTTCTATTCAATCTATAAAAGAAAAAATTGAATAAAACCTGTGTAAGTGTAAGCAGAATTTATTTATATTTTTATACATTACCAGCTTCCAGAAAAGTCTCTGTAATGATTTATAATAAAAACACAAAAGTCTAATTTTAAATGAAGGCAGAATTTTAAAATGTAAACACCACTGAGTAGAAAACAGCTCCACACTTACAAAAAGCCAAGGGAGTGGGGAAAATTTTTAGATAATAACTTACTATCTGTTAAAAATGTATTTCTTCTTTGGAAATCTGCCAGCTTCTTAATATCTTTTAACCCTGAGAGAATTTTATCAAAGGAGTTTGAAATAGGAGAGCTTTCACAAGATATTGGACAGTAGCCTTTTGTAATAATTTTTATAGTATAATATTTTCTAATTACTTCTAGGCTTTATGTAAAAATCAACTATTAGTTGAAGGTGATGCCTACACACATAGGTATCTCCTTTAGTTGATGTTCCCTTCTGAATATGTCCTTTCAGTTTTAGTTTGAGATTGAGGAAATAATGAAAATACAGATCTTCCTGAACTTGGGATGGTGTTACATCCTGATAAACTCATCGTTGAGTTAAAATGCATTTAACATAATGTACTGAACGTCATAGCTTAGCCTAGCCTACCTTAAACTTACTCAGAACACTTACATTATTTGGGCAAAAATCATCTAACGCAAAGACTATTTTATAATAAAATGTTGAATATTTTATGTAATTTATTGGATACAGAACTGAAAGTAAAAAACAGAATGGTCACGTGGGTACAGAATGGCTGTAAGTATACAGGCTGTTTACCCTCCTGACCCCCATGACTGACTGGGAGCTGCTGCATTTTGAGGGAGTATCATGGCACATCTCGCTAGCCCAGGAAAAGATCACAATTCAAAGAAGTACAGTTTCTACTGAATTCATAGCTTTCACACCATTGTGAAGTTCAAAAAATAAAAAAAATCATAAGTCAAACCATGGTAAGTCGGGAATTGTCTGTAGTTAACTATTCTTCCTCCTTATTTCAACTTGACAATTCTCTTTTTTTTTCTTTGTGTAGAGAGAGCTCTGCATTAATTAATTTTATATTTCAAAGGCCATTAAATTTTATGTAGGAGTCCTCTTTTTTAAAACAATCAAAGTAGATGAGCTTTAAGTAGGTAATAGATAGATGACAATTAAATATATGAAAAGGTGACATCTAGCTCAACATGGTGGGCTAGACACATGAATTTACTTCCCCAGAATTCTATTTATATAAGTTGTACCAAAAGAAAAGATAAAAATCCATAAAAATCATTGAGAGTATAGAGGAACAGGCATCAGAAGCAGCATGGAAATTTGCTGAAATCTTGATAGACAGAATATAAAAGTGGATATATCAATGAATATGGAGCAGACATAAATGTAAAACCTGAAACCATTAAACTCCTAAAAGAAAACATAAGCAGTATGCTTTTTGACATTGATCTTAGCTGTATTTTTTTTTTTTTTTTGGTCTCTGTCTCCTTAAGCAAAGGAAACAGAAGTAAAAATAAATTAATGAGATTATATCAAACTTAAAAACTTCTGCACAGCAAAGAAAACTATCAATAAAATGAAAATGCAACCTACTGAGAATATATTTGCAAACAATATATCTGATAAGGGGTTAATATCCAAAATATACAAAGAACTCATAAACTCAACACAAAAAACCAAAAATCTAACTAAAATAGGCAGAGGACCTGTATAAACATTGCCATATATATTTTTTAATTTGTGAGGCTGACAGCAATTTATATGCTATATATTGCCTTAGGGAATTAATCTCTTTGTTGTAACTGTCTCTATTATTCTGAGGATCAGGAATGCAACCTTATGTCTGTGCTTTCTTACAAAGAAAATAATTCATTATATTGGATATAAATTTAAGACTAACAAATTCACTTGTCTGTTAAACTACAGGCAATTGAATGATAAAAGACAATAAAAAATGCACGGAGCTTTGTGGAAACACTACAGTAATTCAAGGCAACTTCAGTTTAGAGTATTGTTTTATCAGACCAGACTCATGGTCCATCCAACCTATTTCCTGTTTCTGAGAGATGGCAACAGGTACAACCATCTGAAAAGTTCATGAAAGACATCAAAGCTGGATTGCATACTGAAATTTCTAACTTATTAAACATATATTACAGCATCAATATTCATGAGCAGATCAAAATATTTCAAGCTAGTAAATTCGTATATTCAGAGAAAATGTACAGTTCAATTAGACCTTAAGGAAAGTGGGAAAACTTGTGGGCTCCCACAAACAGAGAAACATGGCAAAACATGGAAAGAAAACAGAATAAACTGTGGCCAGATTTGCATTCTTTTACCCACACTACCAAAGACAACTGAATGTCTCATGGAGTGTGATCCTCTTCCAGTTTTCCCAAATAGGATCCCTATTTTAGTAGTCATTATGATCAGACAATCTTTTTTGCAATGTAAACTGTAATTAGTTTAGGGTTCACATATGACTTAGTTCCTATCAGGAGAAAGTTTGAGTAGGAAGTTCAAAGATGATTGCATCACACTGAAAGGTGTCAATAAGTAGAAAATTGTGAGATGCGTAAAGAGTTAACTAGATCCTGCAAGTTGAAGACAACTTCTGCGATTCACTGGCTTCTTGTGTGTTCCATTGTCTTTGGTAAGAATCAGTAGTTGTGTCCTCATTGTTCTGCCTGGCTTTCTCCAGCATCACTGTTTTGAAAAGGTAACGAAACAACTCTCCTGGTGCTCTAAAGAGGGATTCAGATAGACCCTATGTCTAACCGGACATCGTGGACCTCGCCAGGGAAAAAAATATGTTCTGAAAGTAATTTACAGTTTTCTGAGAGAATCCAATCAAGAAAAATCCCTAATGTTTTTCCTGAGAAGCTTAACAAAATCCTTCTGCAATTGATAAAAATAATGGGGGTCAACCACCCTAACCCAAGTGAATCATTTTCTTTCATGGCAATAAAATTTTTAAAAGTATAAAGCTACGAGTAGCACTCTGGGTTTTTTTTAATTTATTTATAAACATAGCTTATGCATTTGTTGAGAATTTATAAACAGGAAACTAGATAGAGCTGGCCATATGTAACTGCCCTTAATATCTTGTTATAGCTCTTCTCCCTCTGCGTGTGTGTGTGTGTTTTCTGGGTGTAAGAAATGTATACATTGCGCAGAATCTCTTTTTTGTAAAAGCCACAGTATTATTTAGCATATTAATGGTTCTGTGTTGTCCTACAATAAAGTAACCTATTTAACTTTGTTTTAACTGGTATTTTCTTAACATATTTAATTTAAATTTTAAAAAAACTTAACACTAGACAGAAAACACTGTTTCACAGATCACCAGTCAGCTAAATGTGGCTATAAATTCTTGAGGATGATATGCTTTGCTCATATTCCTTCTTAAAGTGAATAAAGGACATATCAGATTTGGTAGGATGTTGATCATTATAAACTGCATGGAAGCCTGCCTAGAATGTTTACTGCAGGAGCTGCTAAATTAGAGGTGAAGCTAAGGGGACATGAGGTGGTTCACAAGAAACATCTCTTGCAAGGAGTGTCCTAAGACTATTTCAGTCAATCTGTAAAATATGGATTGCAATGTTTTCACGAGAAAATTGTGACATTTATTTGTTAACTAGTTGAAACTTCGTATGTAGTTCGGTAACTTGAACCACTTAAAGTTACTATCTCTCAAATGAGGCCTTCTTGATTACATGCCTACTCTAAAGACTGAATAACTGATCTGAGCAATTAATTCACCTGGGGTGTTCCTCAATCTAACTAGCATGCGTGCACACGCACATACACTTGCAAACATGTGCACATACTAATGATACAGCACTGTCAATGCTGAAATATTTTTTTAAAAATCACAAACATCATAGGCCATTATAAGCATTTGAGTTTGTAATCCTTCCAGGGAAATCTTGTTAAGTGGAGTCTTCCTACTGACCTCCACATAGATTACTTTTTAGACTCTAGGCTCTAGACTATACTTTG
This sequence comes from Camelus ferus, assembly GCF_009834535.1. Classification (NCBI taxonomy): domain Eukaryota; kingdom Metazoa; phylum Chordata; class Mammalia; order Artiodactyla; family Camelidae; genus Camelus; species Camelus ferus. Next base: position 85,879,988 of record NC_045696.1, on the reverse strand, counting down.
GTTGCCTTTTAGTCAGGAAGCTCTCTCTGTTAACAAGATAATGGAGTTATAACACAGACATGATGACAGTGTAAACAACCTCTGAATGTCACTTCTTTGTTTAATATAAAAAATGTGTACACGATTGCACCTCTAAAGCTATCCGGAAGACAATAAAGTAAAAATGAGAATTTGGGGGGAGGTTTACTGCAATATTTGATAGAAACAGTCTCACTGGTATATGTGACCTATACGTCTTGATCTAAATTTATTTTTGGAAAGAAGAATGGTCAGTACTAACATATAATCTTCTTATTTCAATATGATGAAAATAAAATTTGAGGAATGTTTTAAAATTACACTCTTCAATTTAAAAGAAATCCTGTCACTAATCATGAGTCTAAATTTTGTGGTTAGCATTGTTTGAAACTATTTGAAACTATCTTTATCAAGTGCAATTGTTGAAGGACATTGTCACTTTACTGAAATATAATGAATCTAAGATTGTAATTCTTTTCCATCTCTCAGGTTCTACTTAAATTCATTCATCAAGAGCAAACAACTCTTAAAATGATATAACTGCTGGAAATAAAAATTATTACTGTTTTAAATAGGAAATGAGCTATTCTTCATTTTCCTCAGCCTTATGCACAGAATATGAGGAAATGAATCAAGTGCATAAGAAAATTCTGAATATACTTAAAACTGTATGCTTAATCTCTTTATCTTTAATAATCCATGGGAATGCAGGCTGACAAAGTATTTGGTTCAATTTGATTTCATGTAAATAATGAAATTATGAGATTAGCTTCTTTCAGAGCCTATGAAATAAGGCAGTCAAGGCTCAATTATCACTGGAGTATTGGCTTTCTTATGAAACAACTTGGTCACTTTCTTATCACTCACTAACCCCCAACATGCAGCAGTCATTTGATAATTGCTGAGAGATCAGAACCCAGCTAATCTCTGCACTACAAGTCCTTATTTTGTTTTACTGGTGTCTGCTTTAAATTGCCTTTTTAATTTTACACAGAAAAATAAACCAAGTTTAATTTGAGACGTTCTTTAGTAGGAAATAACACACACTAGGCACATATGACCACTTAATATCTATCCATGATCCTTAAATGAGTGGTTTCCTTTTACTTAAATTCTAGGAATACTGAAACATCCACTGAAACATCCAACCTAGTTGCAAAGTACCATCCCACAGTTAAGTATAATAAACACTGTAGGTTACTGGTTACACTGTTCTTTTCAGTTTGAAAGAAAAATTGTTTTAAAATATCATGTTGTCATAGTTTGATCAAAAAGGGGAGAGGTTAAAGTAAGACATAAATCAAAAATCAAACATGGCTATTATGCTATTATTGTGTTCTGGAAAAATATTATGAAATGTATAATCATTGCAGAATAGAATAAAAAGAAATCATATCACATAAATGAAACTGAAATGACTTAAGAAAGGTTAGAGAATTTTACTGAATTTTATAAAGCAGACACAACAAAATTTTTCATTCATTCTCTCACTGGGAAACCAAACCTCTTAAGGTGGGAAAAAAGGCTAATGGAAACGTAACATAGAAGATGCTACCTTTTACTTGAAAAATCACATGCTTTTCTAGAGATGTGAACGACCTGTCATTTCAGGAAAAAAAATATATATATAGCTTTGGTCACATTTAATCAGTACATTTTTAAAACAGATATATTGTTCAGAATCTTTCAATCACAATAACATAGCTAGAGAAAGTCTTGTTATTTAAATTGTTAAGTATTAAAAAACACTAATGAAAAAACAAACTGATACCTGAATTACCAGGAGAGTGTAAGAATTAAATAGGAATTTAGAATACCCTTGTATAACTTTCAAGTGATAAAAACTCCTCAAAAAATTAGACTTGTAGCTGCTAAGCAATCAAGCTTTCTAGTCCAATAATTTTTAGTCTAATAATAACTTTAATGTATGCACACCTTAATCATTTTAAGGCACTTTCAATGTCTCTAGCGTTCATAACATTCTCTGAACTAAGTTCATTAATATTTAACAAATGAAGAAACTGAGGCCATGTGAAAAGCTAGAGATGGAGCCAGTGTTGAAAAACAGTTTTTGGCTCCAGATCCACCAGATAGCTTCCAAATTAGAAGAGTTAATTTTATCTTTATCTGTTCGTACCGTGAGGTGGGCTCCATGAGGTGGATTTTGTTTCTTATCTGGGGTATTGATTTCACAGTGGATTCAGTAAAAATTCATCCAGCTTTAATCATATGGTAGGTGCACTTTATGAAATTATATTATTCTTCAGAAAACAAACAAAAATTTTTTTAAAAATGGTATTTCTCTCCAGGACTGCCCTTTTCATTCAGAGTAAATGTTGCAGCATTTATCACCTACCCTACCCTATCCCTGCTGCTTTATTCTTTCTCCCCATTCCCTGCTGTATTTTTTTATCATATAATTTTTCACAATTTAATATACTATACATTTCACTCAATTTTTAATTTTTTTCTCTCTCCACTAGAATAGAAGGAACATCAGGCCAAGAATGTTTGTATGTTTAATTCAATGTTATATAATCCATGCCTGAAACATACTAGGTGCTCAATAAATACATACTGAATAAGTGGATGAATCAATTAACCAACAATGGAAAAATGCACACAGTTGCATTGCACTCAGGTACTGCATTCCCCTTGTGGTCCTACTACATCCTATGCAGACTTCTATGAAACCAATTCTCATATTTCACTGTACTATTTTTACTGAAAATTTTGAGATAACTGTATATTCCCTGTAGTTGTAAGAAGTAATACAGAGATGCCATGTACATTTTACTCAATTTTCCCCAATAGTAACATTTTGCAAAACTATAATATTACAACCAAAATGTTGAAATTGATTAAATCCACTGACCTTACTTGTATTTCACCAATTTTATCTGTACTCATTTGAGTGTGTGTATGTATTTAGTTTGATACAATTTTATCACATATCTGTATGTTCATATATCCTCCACAGCAGTCAGGATACTGAACAGTCCATCACAAATATCGCTCATGTTGCTCTTTTATAACCACAGCCCCCTCCCTCCCACTGGCAATCACTAATCTGTTTTTTATTTTAATCATTTATTATTTCAAAAATATTATATAAATGGAATAATATATTTTGTAACCTTTAGAAATTGGGTATTTTCACCCAGCATTATTCCCTGGAGTTTCATCCAAGTTGTTACATGATTCAAGAGTTAGTTCCTTTTTATTGATATATATATATATAGTTTCCATGGTATGCCCGTACATTAGCTAGTCACCTTTTAAAGAACATGTGGACTGTTTCCAGTTTTTGACTATTACACACAAAGCTGCTATGAACATTTGTGTACAACTTTTGTATGAACACAAGTTTTCATTTCTGTAGGATAAATTCCCAGGAGTATAAATGCTGGGTCATAGGGTAATTACATGTTTAGTTGTATAAGGAACTCTCAATTTTTCTACCGTGGCTGAACTGTTTGCCTTCTCACCAGCAATGTATGAGTGATACCATTTTTTCACATTCTTGACAGCATTTTGTATTGTCACTTTTTTTAGCCATTCTGAGAGGTGTGTAGTCTTTTTTTGTTTGTAAGATGGTTTCTCTTTTTCTAGAAATATTTTGGATCTGAAAACCAACATTTGTATTATCCATTTCTATAATTCCAGTACCTAACATACCACCTGGCATATAATGGGTGCTTGATAAATATTTTTTGGATAGATATTTTTGGATAAGTATTTATTGGATAAATAAATAATAAATTAATGGATTAAAGCACTTTTTTATATTCTAAAATTTTAAAGTCCAACATATTTAGATATTATACTAACACAAAAAATGATAGCTAAAAATAAAATCTATACTGTAATTAAAATGAGCTATCACACATACAACTAAAACAAGGAGATATTTCCATTATAGTGATTAAATTTCATGAATATATTGCTTGAAATTATGATATTATCAGCTGATTAAATTTCTGAAGGCATTCACTGCATTATAAGTATGTGGTGAAAAAATGGTCTCTGAAAACTTACTGATATGATTTCACAATGCAAAGATTATCCCAGAACAATCATTGTAGTTATTTCACAATAGAATTCTTATTGAAACTGAGCATACTGTAAGTGAGCATTTTTAGAGAAGATAACATTTCATCATGAAAAATTATGGCAGCATATACTATATTAGTAAAAATAACATTTTCACCTCCCTTCACAAATCAGGTCAGCTATTATATTATCACATCAAATTACTATAGGCTCCATACACAAAAACCTTTCTCAGTATTAGATGAGAAAATAGAATTTTACATTTAGTATTCATTTTGCACAAAATACTCTTATTATCCAAAAATATGAATTGGTATGGAGTATGCAGTGAACCAGCTGAACTCAAGGTTTCATTTCTTTTTAATTTAGGGGGGAAGAAATATGAAAGGCTCAAAATGAAATTACTTCATCAGAATTCACATTTGATTTTCATCTTTTCAGCTACCCAGCTGCATCAATGCTCAACTGACTATACTCCCAGCTGCATTATTCAAGGAAGTTATTCAAGAAGGAATACTTGCAACATGTGTTGTACTGAGTAGCAAGCTAATTAAAAGAAATTTACAGCTGGATTTTTAGAAGCTTTGATCTTAATTGTGATGTGCTGAAAATGCTTGTTGGTTGGATTTTGCTCTTTATACCCTAAATCAGAAGTCTTCCCTTGTAAGAAAATTGGTAGGAACTGTTCATGAATGACCGAGTGAATCCGTAACTCTACTCTCTTTTTTTCTGTCAGAGCTTAATAAACTATACATCGTATATAATTTCTTACATTTCAAAGAGACCTCCTGCCTAGGAATAGTAGTAAGAATGCAATACTACATTTTCCAGGAAGGAAGGTTCTATGACTTACATAGTCAGTTAAAAACTCTGTATTTTAAAAATGTTTTCTGAAAACTGTATTCCTCTAACTGAAGATTTATAAAATGCTTGCAGTGTTTTGTGTTGTTTGTTTTTTTTTTTCACCAAATCGCAGGACTTCAATCTTTACTCAAGTGATTTAGGCTACATGAGATCTAGTAGGAGGTGGAGATACAAAGAGAATAAGAGAATCTAAACAGAAAAGTAATATGAAGGCAAACAGAATAGACTACATGAAAAGAACACTGAACAAAGAAGAAGTAATGAAATGACTGAGTCCTAATCCAGCTTCACCACTGACAAATAGTGTGACCTGTGAATCTGCCTATTAAATTCTGTACATCAATTTCATCAATTGCAAATGAATAAACTGTGCAAGTTAGTGTTTTTTATTTCACAGGCAAGTTATTTTGTTGAAAGTCACTTAAAAAAAAATCCGAAAGGGGAATTTTAATATAAGGGAAAGAGGTATAACTTAATTAAACCAAGAGCAAAAAGTGTAGTTTGGACTTGCAAGAACTAGAAATCTACCAGAGCAATAGTCTTACTAGAGCTACGTGGTTTCTTCACTCTGCTGTTCTCTGAGTTTGATTCTGGTTTCATTTGGTTGTTTTTTTGTTTTGTTTTGTTTTGCTTTTTCTCTTTCTCTCTGACTATCTTCTCTCTTTGCTTCTTTGGCCAAGTCCTCATTCTAGTGCTGACACAGGCTAAGTAGAACTAATGTATCCTCAATATGATTTCCAACTACATAGACAGAAAAACAGGTTAGTCAGGTATGAATCGGAATCTGCTCTTCTGAATCAAGTAGCAATGGGGATGGGGTTATTGGCTGTCTGTTCAGCAGGAACCTGAGTAGCTACATTGAGAGAGGTAACAAGAGATTAGAACAGGGGGATTGAACATGTTCATCTCACAGAAGAAGAGACTATTATGGAATTTTGGAGTAGCAAAATAAAATTATCTTTATGTATGCAAGCATAAAAACGTTTGTCGTAAATATGACTTGCGTTTATTTATTTATTTATTTATTTATTTAGAAAGTGCAATGAAATTAGAGCTGTTTGGAGAAAGTCAAGTTTTTTTGTAGCCTAAATTGCTTCTCTTTCTTAGGACTAAATCAGTGAATTAGTCTTTTGACTTGACACATACAATTTTGGGGTTTTTTGGACTTAATAGAAAATGAGCTGGTGTCATGTTCATGATTATTTCCCTACCCAGTAAAATAATCATGTAAAAGGAACTAAAGTTAACCTCGGAAAAATCACTGGATGATATTTAGAAAACCAGGGAATTTACGTCAGTTCATATTAAGCTCAGCGAACTGAAATTCTCATTTCCAAGAGTGGTTGGTTCATCTTCTTAGGACATGGTTTATCCATTACTGTGTACCATATCATTTTCCCTTAACTTGCCTATTTCTCAACTAGTTGATGTTATAATAAAATTTTTGAATTTTGAATTATATATTTTTAGTTTCTGGAACTTAAAATAAAAATTGAAGTATTCAGCACTTTTAAATTTTCAAAAAGAAAGGTTTCCCATTTAACTAAAATTTATCTAAAACCTGAATTATATAAGATCATTCAGATCAATCTCCATCAGCTAAAAATATTTTTAAATGATCATTTATTCTAGAATGGATGTTTAAAAATGACCATGGTGATGGACTAGTGGGCTATTTTCCTGGTTAGTTAAGGCATAGTGATAATAATAATAATAATTTTTAATTACACTGTTTTTAACATAATACATAATTATTATATATAATTATATAATTGTAAAATTACTATATTGTTTCAATTTTTTTTAATGTTTACAAAGTCCTATAAACTTGTTTTCATCTCGTCTTAATTAAAATTGTAAGGTAAAGATAGGAATTTTCACTTTACATCTAACAAAGGCTCATAGAAATGAACTGTCTTGCTTATACTCATGCAGCTATACAGAAGCAAAACCCAGACAGGCACCTCCACTCTGATTCAAATTCACCACTCATTCTATAATACTGCAGGGTCTAATATTCACTAACAATTTCTATGTACATGATTATCATCCTGCTCATTTAAAATAATCCAACTGGGATAATATTTTGCCTCTAACAGGAGCAATAAAGATTGCATTGGAAAGAGAATTAACATTTCCTTTCAAGCAATTTTCCTAAATAAAAAATCCTATAATGTAATTATGTAACCCAAATATCCATAATTTCTTTGGTGAATTATTTATTATTTATGTAAATTCTTCTTGAGCCTATTTAGAATTTCATTCTAGACTCCTTCTTAATGATATCCATGAAAAGTACTGAACACTGTAATCCTTTTATTTTCTCCATTTAACCCCAAGGCCAGAGTCTTTGTACTAGAATTCTATGATTTGGAGACTACTTTCACATCCATTGTAACTCCATTTTTAATATTTTCAACCATTTTTTGAAAACACTAAATAATTAGGTCCTATTTAATTTGGGCCAACCTTATTTAAGGTATGACTAGAGCCTAAACCCTAGGTCATTTTAAGTGTAGGAAAACAACTATTGAGATTAACAATTCTTAATAAAATGTTCCTTGAGTAAAATAACTAACTAGAATCACCATATTGACAATACTAACCAAAATTCAAATGAAAGGATATTTGATATCTCTAATTTTAGAGGCTCAAATTTGTGGCTAAAATATTTACCTTAATATACTAGTAGCTAACATGCAGAATTAACGTTATTGCTACACATATTAAATCTTTTAATCTTTGCAACAACCACAGATGCACTGTTATTTTCGGATTTTACAGGTAAAGAAACTGAGATACAGAGGTTAAGGCATTTGTCTCTATACAGCTAGCAAGTGGTAGAGCTGATACTTGAACATAGGTTCTGGATACACTGCTCCTTATTTTTTATTATTAGGATCTATTACTGGCTTTCACTGAAAATAAATGTCCCTCAGGTGTTTTCCTGCTAGCACTTGTAACAGGTATAGATCAATCGGCTGGCACCTACTGGAACCTGACTGAAGGATCCTCCACCTGACAGGCAACAGGACCCAGATGCTCCTTCTGTAAATTTCCGACAGCTTAAAATTTCTTCCATTGCCAATCTCTGAGGACTTAACACCTTTGTCTGACTGTCCAGGAGTGTATCTTTTGTTCTGGCTACTTTGCGTCAACCCAAGGTCCCTCCTGACTTTGGTTGGCCTGTCTATTCTAAGCTGGACAAATAACTTCAATGACACAATATTGTACACTTCTGTTAAGTTTCATCATTTTTCCTTCATCTGTTGATGTTAAGAAATCTGGAAAAGCTGTTTAAACTTTATAGCATAAGAAAGAAGTAAAATTAATTGTGGCTATGTTAACAGAATAATGCCACATTTATAGGAATTGTCTAGCTAATTTAATAGTTGTCCATAGATGGAATAGAGTAACTCTGTCCCTCCCTTAATGACTGAGTGCCTTCTGGCAAGGTTTCTCAACCTGTTGACATTTTGGAGCAAATCATTCTTTGTTTAGGTGGTCTCTACTGTGTATTGTTAGTATGTTTAGTAGCATTGCTGGTCTCTATCCACTAAAGGCCGATAGCTTTCCCCACTCCAAAGATCAGACAACCAAAAATGTCTCCAGATAATTTCAGATGTACTCTGGCAGCAAAATGACTGGCTAAAAACCACTTAGTTACAAATGGCAGTTTAAGCAAAACCAAAGGAAAATTCTTTAGTTTAGTTTATCCTCTTTTCAGTCTAGTTTCTTTATTCTGGAGCTCTAAAGACATAAGGTAATGCAAGCTTCATAATATGCCTGTAAAGCTTGGATGTACAATTGCTAATGTAGAGCCATGAGGTACTGCCCACTGCTGCTTGATACTACAAATTCTCAATGTTTTTTTTCCAGAAAACAGGAATTCACCATCATATGTATCTAGAAATCTCAGCTGTCAGTTAGTTACTGAAGCTTCTTGACCTGGCTGAGAAACAGTCTATTTGAACAGAAGAATCTACAAACTTTCCAAGCCTGGAAGAAGCCATGAATCTGGCTTGAAGATGGTTTTCTAAAACTCACAGATAGGGCTGCAGACTCTGTATTCCTACTTTTCAGTTTTTCGTGGGAAGGTCAAAAGGAAATTCTTAGAATGTTTCCCTGGATGCTTCCATTCTGGGCCTAAAGAGGTCCTGACTGTGTCTGTTTCCAGAAGATGGATTTCTTTAAATACGTGGCATGAACATGTTTGTGTTTTGTCATTTATCTATACAGCCCTGTCACAAGGAAGTTTCCCTGGGAAACAGACTCTGACTCAGATTTTCACACAGTAAGTTTATTGGAAAGTGCGTTGGGGATTAATTATTAGGGAGTAGAACTCAGCAGGGGAAGAATCAGAACTACAAGCAATCATGACAGAGGCCTCAGCAAAACGTTTGGGGAGTGCTGGAGCTGGGATGGCCTTATGGAATCATTCTGTCTTGAGACAAAGGAATCATCTTTTATGAACCCCTATAAACCTGTCATTGAATGCAAGCTGCCCTGGAAAGGGGGCATGGATTTAGACAAAGTGTATCTTTTGAGTTGGTGACTATTCCTGGAGAGAAACTGAGGGGAGAGATGCCAGCCACAGGCACTCCTATCAGCTGCAGTAATTAAGGGCTTCAGTTCTCACTCCACCATCTACTAAAACTTACATATCAACAGACGGAGAAACTTCTACATACCTGCTTCCGTAAATTCATGGAAGCACTGAGATGGTCTTCTCAATTAATTCTGCGCATTGCATTTTATCTGGGAAACTTACTTGATTTTTATTATTTTAGACAAACTATCATTTTCAAGACACTTGGAATTATTATGTTTCCTTTCTTCTAATCCTTCACTAATATTTGGAAATGAATCTAGGGTTTCTGGACTTTCTTTGAAATTAAGAGAAAAAGACTAAAACAATCATCAAAAAGAGTTAAGATCTGTCATCAAGAAAATAACAATCTTCTCATTATAGATCACAGTAGTGCTCTCAGAAGTGAATGAATGGCAGGGAATGGCAGATCATTCACAGAAAATTAAATCAGAATTTTCCAATTGATATAAACATTGATTATATAAACATTTTTCTTTACTGCAGTGAAAATGACATAAATAAAAAGGAAATGAAAACTGGAAATACGTCTTTTAAGTAATAAAAATTATTGACCACAACTTTTATTTTTTTTATCAACACACAGATTTAGGATAACATGAAAACATCGCACACAGGATGGACATCAATTGTCTTTTTTATTTGTAGTGTCTGATTTTTAGAATGGGTGATATATGAGATTTTAGAGGCTGTAAACATCCTAAACAATAAACCTTACCTTTAAAAAAATCTTATTTTAAAAGTTTTCACACAACTTTATTGACATATCTTTGACACATAAAAATTGTATATATTTAAGATGTACAACATGATGTTTTAATATATGTCACATTGTGAAAGAATCGCCATAATTAGGCTAATTAACATATCCATCATCTCTACATAGTTACCATTGTATGTGCGTGTGGTGAGAAGATTAATTTAAGTGCTATCTTCTGCAAATCTCAGGTATACAATATAGTATTGTTAACTATCATCACAAAATATAGAATGCTTCATGAATTTGCATGTCAACATTGAGCAGGGGTCATGTTAAACTCTGCATTGTACAATTTTAGTATATGTGCTACGTAAGTGACAACAAAAAAAATCCCATTTTTAAAAAGCATCTAATCTTTATAACCTTATTCATGGCCACGTTCATCAAAATAATTTATGGTTATCACCATCTTAACTTGTTTCACTGATCACCATCATTTTTAATATCTGAAATTCCCCATTTTTGAATTCTAAAATATGAGTCATCTTCTTAAGGTGAAATTTTTTTTCTGAGTCCTAGTTTTCCTGATAATGAATTGCAACTGCTATCACACATGAAAGAAGGGAAATCGCCAGAGAAGAAATCAACAATAAGAATATGGGCGTGTCTATGAAGAACTACTGAAAATCCTAATTGTTCAAACTTCCCATTCCAACAACTCTACCATGAACTCTGGGAAGACTAATATAAACTTTAGCATTTAGTGTATTTTTTAATCCTTCTATCTATCTATCTATCTATCTATCTATCTATCTATCTATCCATCCATCCATCCATCCATCCATCCAATTTCCTCTGGTCATTCTCAAAAGATATAGAAGAAAACTTCTGTACAAGCAAATACATAAAGGCATGTATGGTATTTTCTCAAACTTAATATTGTGGAGAACAATATGCAGGAAATAAAAGTACTATTTTTCCTATATCATTCCTATGCTGAGCAAAACAACACAATCCACTAAGGAAGAAAAGAAATACTTGAATTCTAAAGATAAGTGAAAAGTATGAGAGCAGCACTGGTACTTAAATAAATGGTACCACGTTTTGTCCTAAGTGTACCAGAGGAACTTTGCCTGGGAACAGGACCAAGGTGCTGAACACAAAGAAGTCCTCTTTTCTTGAGCTTCCCCAAACTATTGAGTTAAACTCTGGAGACGATAAAATTAAGTAAAACAAAGATCGTATTAGTTCATATTCAGCTGGTTTAACATCTAAAATACACGTTTCTTTCTTTCCAATCTGGAGGGTATGCTGACCGCCCATCTCTAACTGGTAACACTCTTTTAGTAGTGTTCAGTGCAGGCCATTATGTATTTACAGTTCTCTTCCATGGCCCAGCACTTTGAAATTAAATGTGGCCATGTGACCTATTTTAATCAGTTTGGGAAGTGACATGTATCTCCCCTAGCAGGCACTTTGAGGGCTGGGTATAAAATCTTCCATGTACTCTTTCACACTGTCAGGGAACCAACAATTTTCCAGATAGCTGCTCTAGCACCCTAAGTCTTGGAGTGAAGAAGACAGGAAGCAGAACACCCTGATGACCCACAATGGCTGTGTAGCATGAGCAAGAGTTTAAACTTTGTTATTTTAATCCGCTAAGATTTGGGAAGAGACATTTGTAACCATAGCCTAATCTAGCCTTCCTTGTTTCATTCTATGACTACCAGTTTGCCTTGTGTCTTCTCAAAGTAAATGCATGTGTAACAGTGAGAAGTTCAACCATTTAATGCAGAGGTGGTCAGATTCCAGGGATGTACAGGGACAAGGAATAAGGAACATAATGTGCCCCAGGGCCTACAGACTTTCTTTCACAATACCACATAAGAGGCAAACCCTTATAAGTTTCCTGTACAGAAAAGGATTGGCATAGTTTACTGATTCTATCTTTTTAAGAACTTCCTCTAGTATTTCACCCATTATTTTTATGCCAAAATAAGCAACTCTCCCTTCATAAATAATCAAGCTTGCATTTATTGGGTCTTTTGACAAACAAACCCCAGAACGACCTGAATGATTCTTTCCTCTTCTGTTCATACCTTATGTAATCTCTCGTTGAATCTATAGGGAGCTTGTGACCATCTTCTAACCAATAGTATGTGGCAAAGAGAACAGGATGTCACTTCCTACACTATTAGTTTAGGTGCTGTTAAGACTCCACCTCAGCAAACTGGTACTACTAGATACTCTCCTTGCAGTCTTGAAGGAAGCAGCCAAATTGAAGAAGCCCACATGACAAGGAACTGTGGGCTGCCTCTAAAGCTCAAAGGCAGACTCCAGCTGACAGCCAGGTAGAGGCAGGGCCTTCAAGTACATAACTGCAAGTGAACAGTCTGCCAACAACTTGAATGAGCTTGGAAATGAATTATTCCCCAGTCAAGTCTCCTGACATGAACGGAATCTGGCCAACGGCTTGATGGCAGCCTTGCAAGACCCTAGTGGAGGTCACAGCTGAACCATGCCTGGATTACTAACCCATGAGAAGTATGGGATAATAAATCTGTGTTGTTATAAACTACTAAATTTGTGGTAATTTGTCATGCATTTTAAAAAAAAAACTAAAGAGGATTATTCTTGAGTTTACAGCATGAGATTTCTATGGCTTATCTTATATGTCTAATTCTGTTTCATTCACATGGCAGGATAAATTCTTTTCTCAGGTTGTTACCTGCTGCTGAGGGGGCACAGATGGGTGGCCATGGAAAAGGAGGGGATTTCTACTTATGACTTGTTCTCCTCTAAGATGCCTGCAATTAAAAACATTCACAATGAGAATTTAAAAATTAACCCATACCCTTCTAATTTACGTAAATTTAATTTAATTTAATTTAATTTAATTTAATTTAATTTAATTTAATTTAATTTAATTTAATCTTATCTTATCTTATGTGTACAAGTATTGCTTTCCCTGCTAGGTTAGCATGAATGTTTTTCTTTTCTCTTATCCTAAAATTATCTAAATAGTGATGAAGAGAAGCGAGAGATGAGTAGCTATAATAAAAATGAGTACATAGGTAAAGGAGCAGGAAATCCAAGTAGTTGAGATTCCCAAGAGAATGAAATAGGATATAAATATAATATCCTATTTTTAATAAAGTTGTAACAAGTATAGAAATTATAGATGGTGATTACATTGATTGTGCCATGGGAAAGGATTTCTATGTTTAAAAACACCAAGGAAGAATATTACAAGTATGATGCATTTAGGTAACTTCAGGAAGGAGTTCAATTTACAATTCTACAAATAGTTATTTAATTAACTACTGGATGCCAAGCACTGTGAGTTCTTTGTCATCGGTGGTAACTAAAGCAGAAACAGGAACATCATAGGAAACATGTAAGATCCTGTACCACACCTGGTCTCTGCATATTTATAAAAGATAAAATAAAATCTATTTATATATTTATGCATGCACAAATAGTGACTAATAAACCCATACCATTAATTCCAACCAGTGGTTTTCATCCCTGGCTGAACATTAGAATTTCCTAGAGGGCATTTAAAAATTGTCATTCCAGAAGTGCCAGTCATTCAGGCCAATCCAATCAGAATCTCTGGGACTGGGTCTTTAGCACTGATACTTTTTAAATCTCCCAAGGGGGTGATCATGTGCAGTCAGGGTTGGGAAATTCTGCTTCAAACAATTGATAAAGACTGCTAAACAATGTTTCACTTTATATTTTTAGATTTCTCCAGTATGTTTTTACATTGTTTATCGTACTTTTTGAAAAAAAAAAATGAGTATTATGCATTTAAAAAGTTCAAAGACCTTAATTTAAAACAAGTAATTATTCTGATTTGAGAATTTGGGGAATCCTACTCATTTCTCACCATTTTCTTAAGTTTCTTTCTGTTTTTTAAACATATTTTCCCTATTATACATCTAATATTTTTGGATATAAGGTAATTTTGCACCATTGAATCTAATTATTAAACTTAAATAAAGGCAGTTAATGTGCACCAGACCCTATGTTATTCCATCTGTACCATCATTCTCAACACCATAAAATATGTGTAAAACTAGATATAGTCTATGAAATAATCTTTTGTCATGCTAAAATGTATTAAGCTATTATGATTATGTATTATGTTTTAGATAATATATTTTACATACAATTATTTTGTTTATTATTATAAATTAAATATTATATGTAAGATTTGATTTACACAAGTCTGCCAGTATCTTTAATCTAAGTGATATAAAATCTCTGATGGCCAACATCAATTGCTTTCTATTAGGCAATGGTATCAAATACATTAAAACTATACATGAACTTCCCTCTAGTATTTTTCATGAGAAGTCTATTGCTAATCTGACATTCCTTCACATGCACGGAACTTTAAGGACTTTCCTTCTACCTTGAAAATTTGTAATTTCCAGAAGATATGTCCAAGTCTAATGCATTATTTAGTAATTCTATTTAGTCTTCCTTTCAAACTAAAATCTTTTGCTTATTTTCAACTCAGAGAAACATTTTTTACTATTTTTTTTATTTGTTCTCCTATTCTGTCTGCTCTCTCCTAATGGATTCTTTTTATGACACATATAGCTTCAAATTTTTTCTTCATTTCTTATTATTTCTCTTTTAATGTTTATGTCTTTGCCTTTTTGTAAAGACATTTTGAAAAGATATGTTTGAGAGCTTTAGAGATTTTTTTCCTAAAAATCTGCCAACTCCTTTTTCTAACTCATTAATTCAGTCATGTTTGTGTCTCTCTTTTTAAAGACATTTTGCCCTTAGAAAAAATATTTCAATCCAAGTATTCTGGTTTGATTTCTTTTTATATGAAGACCTTTCTTAGTATAATTTGATAATTTTCTGTAGCTTCAGTATTGTCTAGATTAGAATCATATAGAGGCTGTTTTAATCATACTTTTTAAAACTTTTCCTCTACTGTTTCATTGAGATCTGTTCTAGAGTTTTGAGAGTTAACTGCTTCCCTTCACTGGGGCATTCTCCTCAAATGTTTGGTGAGTCTTGTTTCATATATGTATATGATTTTCATAGTTACAGTCAGAGGCAGGGAATCAGAGGAGTCATGGATAACGGTACCCTAATGAAAATCAGAGTTCTTTGGTAATAAACAGAGCTCTCCATTACAGACTCATGCAGCTGGTATTAATGTGTGGCTGGTCGACATGTGAGCTGAAGTGGCAGAATATAAGTGTAGCTTGATTTACGTTGTCAGAGTACATAATTGTCCAGGTCATTTTATGTTTTGGGTACATTTCTCTTTCCATATCCCCAATATCTGTTTTGGCAACAGCCTTTGTTAATTCATTACTCAGAAGGAAAATACCCAGTTTAATCACTTTCTCATTTCCATTCCTTCCTCTATTGTTTCTGTGCAGGTGCAAAGCAAGATTCTACTCTGCTCCTAGAGTTTTACTTACATGCTTCAGAAAACAGGGCCAGTGCTTCAACTAAAGAGTCACCAACCCCCGTTGTTGTCACCTACCAACATACGCAAGAGAAAGGCTGGGGTCCGCCGTAGCCAGTTCCTATGAAAGGCACTATTTCAATTGATTATCTTTGTTAATATCTCACGGATCTCCTTTAATGGTGTTTGTTGGTTCTTGGCTTACAATCATTCTATTTTCCTCTTTCTATCTGAGGTACAGGTAGTGATTTCAAAGCCCTGGTTTCTCTGTCCCTCTGAAATGACTACTTTCTATCTTTTAGGTGTACTTCAAAAAAGTCTGTCCTATTTATGATATTTGTCATTTTACAATTATGATGACTCTCTATTTTAAATATTCCCTGTGATTTTGATTGGGATTGATTCATGTGCTCACTCTACCACCTCAATCCAATCTCTCTCCTTCCATATTCTAAGCAACCTTTACTAGCCACATGCTTTGTACTTCTCTGTACAGGATTATGCTGTTGCCTTTATAACCTGCATATATTCTTAGAAGCTACAAATACCAGAGAACACATTTAAGATTGAGGCCTACTAACAGAGCTTAATTAGAAGTAGCAGTAATAGCATACCAGAGACAGCCATATTTCTAGAGATGTCTCAGATCGCAGAAGGTTTGACAAAATATCAGTGGGGGAGATGTCTGGGGTGTGGTAGAAGGCCTGGGACTCTACCTTTTAATTAGATTTAAAATGGATCAATAAAATTTTATCCACCTAATTTAATTCAACACTGATTTTTTTACCACCATTTATTACTCAGTATTAAAAGGATATGGTTTTTGCATAAAACCTGTGCTATCTCTAGTCTTCTTCATATTTCTTTTCCTCCATTAATGCAGAGAAGTAATCACTATGATTTTGTCTAATGTAGGAAATTTATAGAAAATGGTTTCATTTCTCTTGCAGCTTCTATCACTTTTAAAAGAAGGGCTCATTAACTCAGATTATGCCCCATTGATCCAATCTATCTGGCAGATATTTTGGGGGTGACTATGCCAGTCCAACTCAACAGATTCAAATCTGGAAGAACTAAAGTTAGAAATAAGGCATACTACTTTAAGTCAATTCTACATGGAAAATATTTATTGAGAACTTTGTCATGCATAAAGCATAATAATGAATGAAACTTTTATACAGATATGAAAAGCGAAATAGATGTAAACCTTGACACAGTGAGAATAGTTCAAAAAAAGATTAGAATTTAAGACTGAAATATGTTCACATTTTAGATGCAGAGTAAAAGAAGAGAGTATCAAAAGATACAGAGGAAAATCAATTGAAAGTTAAGATTGCCGCAAAAATCTCAAGCTGACAGCCTCAGAGTCAGACACAATAGGAAAACTAGCTGGGAAAAAAAAAAAAAAAAACCAAAGGGAGAGGTTTGTGATTGATAAATATTGATCAATATTCTTTGACAAACATTTTAGCGAGGGCTGCTGGTAGAGGCCACATTAGGTGATGAAGTGGGTTGTGAAATAGTATGGAGTATAGCCTATGCTTTTAAATCATTAGACATAGATGGTAGACACAGATGGGCAAGAAAGAAGTGAGCACAGTCAAGGACTGAATGTCTTGAGTTCTTGGAAGTCAAGTGGGAAAAGTCACTACAGGAAAGGAGGGAAACTAAAGATACAATGGGAAAAGGGAAATTCGGGGGGGGGGGGTTGGGAGAGAGGAGACCAGTCATTCAGGTAGCTGAGTTTAGTATTTCTCTGAAATTGGAGAGGATAAAATAATTTAAAATATGGAGAAATTTGAAGTGAAAAGTAGAAATTTGAAAAATTCTCATCATTCTATTGATGTAAGAAATCAGTGCCATGGGATGTAACTGAGGGTTTCACTTACTTCTTCACTAAACAAATCACACTTGACAGTTTATATGAATTAGGTACAGTGCTGATTGTTGGAGATTTGTTGCAAAATGAAACATGTATGATTTCTGCTTCAGCACAGAAACAAAATTAAAAGGTAAGAAAACCTTTTAACATAATATAATAAATATTACAGTAAACAGAGTTAATACACTTTGAAAAAATATGCAGTGGGCTGAGATAGAGAAAAAAGTTGACAGAGAGGATCAGGCTTAAATCAAGTGAACAAGAATTCCTCTATAGGAGTTGAAATTTAAAATAAGACTTGAAGAATTAGATGAAACTATCCAAGTAAAAAAAATGGGACCAAAATCATTCAAGAAGTTGCCTGAAGATAAGACAAAGCTTTTCAGTAGAAAATGGTAACACTTACTGAAAGAAGTGAAATATCATTGACCTCAAACAAGATGGGTTTGAACTGTGTAGGCCCATTTATATACGGGTTTTTTTCAATAAATACTACAGTGCTACAGAAACTGCCCATAGGGAAGACAAACTAAAGTTTTCTCAATGTAGGATTTTTAATTGCGCAGAGTAGGCAATGTAACCTCCATAGTGTTTAAGAGTCAATTGTAATTTGAGTTTAAACTAGAAATAAGTGACTAAATGAGAATGGGACAGGAGAGAAGGGGGCAGGGCACAACCATTGAAAGAATGACACAGCAATTGAGGAAAAGACATAAACTGGTTAGAACCAACCAGGCCCAAGACAGTGGAGGATTTGACTTCCAGTGGACCTTGAGCCTCATTATATGCTCATCATAATGTATTAGCATGTGAAATGACACACCCACAGGCAACATGACACTTCTGAGGTTAACCATAAAAGGCCAAAGAGTGGGTGGTGGCCCAATTCCTGGAAATCCCCACCCCTTCACCAAAATAGTTAGAGTAATCTTTTCCACTTGTTAGCAAATGAAATTAGCCATAAAATAAAAATTAGCCATCCCCACACCTCAAGGCCAGTCTCACTTTCCAAGATGACTCCATCTCCCAGGACCTCTCTTGTCTTCTTAGACAAACAGCACTCTGTCTATGAAGTGTGTATCTCCCTGAATAAACTTGGTTTCACTTTACTAGGGCTCACTCTTGAATACTTTCCTGGACAAAGCTAAGGACCCTCATTTGGTAGAGCTTGCCTAAGACCTGGGACATGACCATCCTCTTGTGCCCCATTTTCCTGCAACAAGAACATAACAAGCCATGAGCCTGGGGAAGTAAGCAGCAGTCAGACCATGAAGAACTTTATGTAACAGGTAAAAGAATTTGAATTTAGCTCTAGGTACAATAAGAAGCCACTGTCATATTTTAAGCAAGGCCCAAATATGATTTTTTACATCCTAAGAAATCACTTGCAATACTATATGGGAAGTTATCTGAAAAAAGCATAAGAGGAAACAGAAGAACCAGTTAAAAGAAAATGAGGGTTGGTGGCATTAAGATGGTGGCAGTAGATACGAAGAAAAATGGAAAATCTAAGAGATATTTTGGAGTTAGAAGTGATAGTTCTTATGAGGATGATGGATATGAGGTCAAGGGAAAGGAAAGCAACAGTAATAAGATTTTGGATTTAACTACCTGGATGATTGTGGCAATTAACGAGATGGGGAAGATTGTAGGTTAGGAAATATGTTTGCCGGGGAGAGAGTTTTCAGAGTGAAATAAATTTAATAAAGGAAAATATAACTTCCCAAATTAAATGATATAAAAAGGATAATGATATTGGGCATCAAGAAGGCCAAACAATGTGTTAGTAGAAAAAATAAAAACAAAATTGTCCTGAAAGCCCAGCCACCACATTGGTGTGACTTCTCCAGCAACACAGTGTGGATGACAAGAAGGGGCAGAGATAAAAGGCTAGGAATTGCCTGACTGATGAAAAGCAAAAGGTCAGAAGCAAGGATGCAGCTACACTGAAGGATTAGATATTACGGTGAAACACAAAAGAGGGTCAAAGTGAATGTGCAGATAAGAGAGATGAATAGATGACAGAGTATTGTTTCACAGAGGATGATTTCAGAAGTTCTCTGTGGGAGATGGAACAACTTTACTCTTATGGCAAAGCTCAGATTTAGAGAAAATGGAAATTTGGAAACATGAAAAGCCCACTTGCTTCCTTAAATAATTATTTTCATATGGTCAGACTTTTGCATGACCTTACAGCATTAAAACTTCATTAGCTTGACTTTAGGGATTTTTCTCACTAAAATGCAAAACATTTCAGCCTTACAAATGTTTAATATGAGTCTGTAACAGAGCACTGGAGGAGGTGGCTGTCCTTTAATGACACACGAGTAGGAAGTTTATAGCTTACAAAGAATTTCATCTGCCTCACAAATTTACAAAGTCATCTTTTACCTTTTCTCTTCAGTTTTCCTTTTCTTATTTTTCATTCTCATTCCACTTTACCATTTGTATTAAGTTCCCATAGCTGCAGTAACAAATTACCACAAACTCCATAGCTTAAAAAATATGAATTCATTATCTTACAGCTCTGGAGGTCACTGGGCTCTCATCAAGGTGTCAGCAGGCCTTGTTCCTTCTAGAGACTGTAGAGAAGAAACCGGTTTCTTGTCTTCTGAACTTTTAGAGACCACTTGTATTCCTTGGCTCATGGGCACTTCTTCTGTCTTCAAAGCCAGCAGCACAGTACCTTCAATCTCTCTCTTACCCTGACCTCTACTTCCATTGTCACTTCCCTTTCTTGTTTCTCTTACTTCCCTCTTCTCTTGTAATGATCCTTGTGATTACATCGGGCACAAATAATCCAAAATAATCTCCCTACCAAAACAACCTTAACTCAATCACATCTACAAAGTCCCTTTGGCCATGTAAAATAACATTTTCCCAGGTTCTGGGGATTCAGATGCAGACATCTTTGGGAGGCCACCATTCCTACCATACCATCTCACCACGTTTTGTCCAGAATCATAAATGTGACACTATTTTCTCAAAGTACAGAGAAACCACAGAAGAACAAATGTTGGCAAAATGTCTATTAATATTTGTTAATTTTCAAATACTTATTCAGTATCTGGAATTATTCACAAAGTATGACTACAGGTTCTGATACATAATAACAATAACAAAAATAGTAACTCCATTTGTTAAATATTCATTACATACAATTGTTAGAGCAGGCAGATAGCTAGATATGAGCAGAGAAAGGAGGACAAAGACCAAATGGTAGGAATTGGGCAGAAAGAAGGGGCACAAGTCAAATGCAGGAAAACATCGTACACCGGCAGTCCCATTCATTTTTACACCCTATGTAGCTAACTTGCCAAAGAAACTCAGTGCAGCTCCTCACCTGAGCCTGCCTGCTCTCCCCTTAAAAGTGTACTATCCATCCTTTAATAAATCCTCACTTTACTTTTTTTAACTTCTAAGTCTTGTCTCTGAATTCTTTTTGGGACGGGACAAGAACCTGGAACACCGGCTGGATCCACCAGTAACACAATCATCTTGTTTAATCCTTTCATAAATAAAATCACACTTAATTTCCATAGCTCTATGTGGTAGGTACTATTATTTAATATATAAATATATATATTATATATATATACATACAGATTAAGTAACTGAGGATTAAACAGATTAATTCAATTGACAATCACACTATTTAGGAAAGATAATTTCGGGGCCATTTGGTTCAACCACTTCATTTGGTAGAAGAGTAAAACAAGACTGAGAATAAAAAGATAATTTGCTAATGGTCACATGGCTATTGGGCTATTTCCTAAAATTATTTAAGTAACTCTGATGCCAGGATAGAAGTCTCTTAGAAGAATTGTATTTGAAACATTCTTAAGTTACAAGTAATAATTCAAAAGCTAGAAACTCTAGAAAATAAAATATGATAATTAAAGGCATTAGAGTTGTTAAAATAAAAGTGTTCTAGAAACAAATCTGACTTTGATTTAAGCTAGTGGTTTACATAATATAATAGGTAGTAGAAAACAAGTCAGACATTATTAAATGAACACAGACTGAATTAGGCTTGAACAACTATCCTTTACTAAGTCAAAGATTACCCTGATTTAACCCTTCAGAAAGAACATAATTTGGCGTATAATAAGCCAAGATGCAAACCCTGTCTCTGCCACTTGCCACTACCTGAGTTGGGTCTAGTTACCAATAACTTTTCTCAATCTTAGTTCTCCCATTTATAATGTGAGGATAACTATGATTCTTCTAAAATAGTTTTGTACAGATTGAATGAGATCAATATAGTGGGACATCCAGTATGAATAAATATAGGCATTATAACTACTACAACAACTAGGATAGCTATCACTACTATATGACCCATAATATACTAAATAGATAGCTAAATGAACAAGTTGGTGATATTAAACATTTGCTCCTGGCACAATTTTAGAAATGCTGTTTGCACATAGGTAATGGAAAGTCTTGAATTTCAGCACAGTTCACTTGCATTTGTATACAATAGATATTTAGGGTAGGCCCACAGAAGATTTTTTGCAAAGCAAATGATTTTATGAATGTAGTATTTTAGAAACTGTATCCAATGATACTAATCAAGACCAAGTACAGATTCAGAGAGACTGATTAGGAAGCTATTGGTACAGTCTAGAAGAAATTTAATAATTAACAGAAGGAGTATTGAAAGAATGAGGTTACTATGATAACTTAATTGAATATAAATAAGTAGAAAATTGAATTGAAAGTTGAATTAGAATTGTAGGGGAAAATTGTTAAAATATTATGAATCTGTTTTAGCAACAACTTTAGATAGCCCAGAACTATATTTAGACATAAAATACATAATTAGGTTTTACTCACCTTATTCACATCATTAAAATTAAAAGAGAAAGCAGGTGTGGTTTCTTGATTGTTTCTTTCGCTGTATTTGATATAGGTCTGGTCTCTTTTCCAAGAACTTTAATATCAGAAAAATTCAAATTTTTTTCCTGTAGATATTGTGACTGTGTACAAGTCAATGCTATGTGATTCTGAAAAAAAAATTAAACATTAGATATTAGGTTATCTATTGAGAATCTAAAATAAAGGCAGAAATATCCTTGAGGAAATGTTGCTGCCACATTCTTCACATTCTTAAATATGCTTAAACACATACCCCTCAAAGAAGAGAGTAACCGAGTATGCACCTTCTTTTTACAACTTCCTGTGAGGAGTCATAATGGTAAGAAATGATGTAACAGTCATAGATGCATTAATTTCTTTAAAGAAATCATAAATTTAAGTTACTGGAAGTATTTGTTTTATGATGCTTCAAATATTCACATTTTCATCAAGATAAAAACAGTTTATAAAAGCAATGAGCAATTCAATTATTCCCCTTCATGGGAGAAAATTATCACTGCGACACAGAATCAACAGTATTCTTATAAATATTTTAGTCAAGCTACATCTCCACTCTTAACCTATCCAATTTCCTTGAGAGCTAACCTAAAGCAGTCCATACTCATTTTCTTTTCCTCTGCCTCAGTGAGGATAAAAGGACAGCTAGTTGCTAGTCTAAAACATGCACTGAGAACTTAAGTATATGTGTAAAATTAAATTTTATAATTTATTTTTATTTATAATAATTTATTTTTATAAGTTATTTTAGGTTAATAACTCATTATAGGACTTTTTTCCCCTCCTTTATTAATCTTTGCCTATCATAGCTGAATTTTCCAAGAGCTCACCCTCTTCTATTAAGCTAAAAATACACATTAATTTAAGAAATAAATGAAGTCTATTATTAATAAAATGATAGTGAAACTGTACATTTACTGATTTTGACTCAGGCATAGGAAACTTATCTAAATATTTATTTTATATGAACCTTTAAAGGAGATATGAGGAATCTCTCATATCTTATGCAGATGACCACTGTTCCTAGCAATCATATCTTCAAAAGCAAGGCATATATAGCATGAAGTATAAAACTTTTCATTGTAAAGACCCACAGGAAACACTTTTATCCAAAGAAAATTCTTACATTAGAGATTTAAAAACCCATAGAAAATGTAGCTGCATTTTTCTACATTATCTGAAACACAACAAAAGTTACTCCATAGTAAAGCTAGAGCATTTCTAGAAAAATAATCTTAATTTTTGTTAATAAGATATGCATTTCTTAAAGAGGTAAGTTAACTGAAACAAGCCAGGAAATGTTTACTAAGTAGATAGGTTTGTCCAAAACTAAAGGTACATTCTTACTCTTACTCTTAATAAACTCAAGAGTTCTTATATTTTCCTTTTCTTCTGAAGACACAACACTATTACATGTGAGGAGGATGCTGTTTGCTCTCTCTCCCCTCTACAGCAATAACTATATATTTAAACACACAATAGTTTTACTGTTTAATCCTCCTTAAAATAACTTTACATCCCTCAATTTAATTCTTAATATAATGTGGACGATAAAGGTTAGAGATACAACTTGGGGCATATTTACTACATATACTAAATGAGTTTTTTGTAGTAATTAGTTGAGGCTTTTCTTTTTTAGTCATCATTTTACAGAAAAAGAAAGTGAATCATAGAAGTGTTGCATCTTACCCATAGTCACATAACTAGTTTGAATCAGATCCCAAATTGTAACTGAGTGATTCCAAAAGGGGCACCTAGAACCATTATACTACAGAGGCATTTAATTATGGGGAAAAAAAAGGAAAGAGGTCAAAGCATGGTAAATGAAGGTGAGGACTAAATGAAATATGAAGGAAAAAAAAAGAATCTCTCATATCTTATGCAGGTGATGACTTTTCCTAGCATTCATTTAAATGTGCTTTATATTCTACTGAAAAAGAAATTCTGAATCAGACTGTATACATCATGACTGGGAAATCACTGTAAATTTCAAAGACAAGTGTAGCATTCATTAAAGTTCAAAAAAGTCTTGCACTATAGTAATACAATATAAAAATGATGAATGATGCCAGTAATCCTTTCAACTCATTTCACAGTGATCCTTACTTGACCTCTTAAATTGTCATAGGATTGTTTAAAAAGAGGAAATAACATCACTGTGAAGAATTTCCATTCAGCATACATTGTTTACCAAGTGAATTTTTCATTGTAACAGCATACATAAAAATTACTATTTTTTTACCTTTATCATAATAACCATTAACAATTCTCATTAGTATTATAACTACTAACAGTTCTCACAGTGTCACCTATTGTGTTTAGTGATAACCATACACTCATGTATCTTAAGTAAAGCAAATGTGTTAAATGTGTTAGGTAGTTAGATAAGTGGGGGCACCGGGCAGACAGGTGAAGGAGAAGAGAAAATGGCGTTATGCCCACCTCCAGCATAAAGGGACTTTACTTCTTCTAAATGAGTACCAGTGAATACCACCGGTTAAGACCCAACAGCCACGACTGTAGGTAGCAGAAAGGACTTAACTGGACACAACCCAATGTTCATTGTATTATAATTAACATTGCAATTAGCCCCCCACCTTGGGTTTTTCTATGAATACCTTGGGAAAGGACATGTGCAAAGGGATTAAACATGAATAAGCATTCCAGGGACAAGAATCATCAGTCAATCAAAAGACCACCTCTAAGCCACGGTGTAAGAGAAAGGAGACAAAGAACACCGCAATTCCCCCTTGATTCAGCCCGCCTCCCATTCTTGGAGGCGTACTCTTCTTTTCCTAAATAAATCTTTTAGAATCTTTTTGCCACACAACGCTTTCCATCTCCCATCTGTAAATCTTATCTTTTGGTTAAGACAAGAATTGGGGTCTTTTCCTTTTCCCTTTTGGGTAACAAATGTACATTATTCTAGAGTAGTGCTAGCTCAGGCAAATTTTGGTGAGTTACCATTTGATATCACTCATGATACAAAAAAGTTTATTAACAGCAAATGAACTAGTTATTAGAACATTTGGAAAACTAACTTTGGTCATGAAAATGACTAGTGTCATTTTATTTGCTGTATATACTGTGAATTTTTACTGAGCAGAAATTAAATCTTATTACAACTATGTGTTTTTCTATCTCTCACATAATAATTAGTATAAACTTGTGTTCAATAAATGTTTATTGAATAAATGCCTCAACCAATAGATTAAGCTGTTATGGTACTGAAAATTATATATTAGTAAAAAAAATGCTAAATTTGGACTCAAAAATCTTAGAATATGAATCCCCTCCTATCGTTTAATAGTTATGAGTTTGGAGAAACCACAGATTCTCTGATTTTCTGTTTCTAAACTAACAAATGGAGTCAACAATACTATATCTCAAAGTTGCTCTGAGTGTCAAATGAGACAATGTCCGTAAAATTATTTTACTAACTTTGAAAATATAATAATGGATTCTTTTAGTTCTCATTTATATTGATAATGCACAGAAATAATAGAAACTATTATATCACTTATTACTATCTTAAATAAGAGTCAAATTTTGGTGCATACGTGACAGAGATGGCATGGTACAACAAAAAAAAGAGTAAGAATTTATGGTTTCTCCTGATTTTAACATTTATAATTTGTTATTTTTACTAAAACCCTTATCTCTGAAACTTAGATTCCTCATTTGTAAAATAGGAATATAATATTGGAATATTTCTATATAGTTTCAGTTCTTCTAGGTTCTTAAGGATTCTTTAGTGGGCACAGTAATATCAAATTATGTAAAATACATTCATTCTATAAACATAACAAAATATCTGTGGCTATATAATATTGAGAAGTTTTTATAACATTAAAATATGAATAAATCTTTTTCTCCTTCAAAATATTTCTCTTTGAGAACAGTACATTTCTCTTTTTTTTCTCTTTTTTTTTTCTTTTTTTGGCTTAATCAACAGAAATTTATTTTCTCACCATTCTGGAGGCTAGATGTCCAAGATCAAGGCGTTGGTGGGTTTGGTTTCTCCTGAGGCCGCTCTCCTTGGCTTGCAGATAGCCACTTCCAGGTATGTCTTCACCTGGTCTTTTTTTTAATAAATGTTCATCCTTGGTGTTTCTTTGCCCAAATTTCTTCTTTCTCTCTCTTTTATTTTTTTATTGACATATAACATTATATTAGTTTCAGGTTTACAGCATAATGATTCAATATATGTATATATTGGAAATGATCACCACAATAAGTCTAGTTAATGTCTACTACCACACATACTTCTTGTGATGAGAACTTTTATGAACCACTCTCAACACATTTCTTTGGTGGATATCACAATAGCCCAATGCTTCCAACTTTTACTCCAAACTTCACTCAAGTGCTACTCACTATGGTGTCATTTGTAGTGATGCTGCCAAATATATTATCTTCCACATCTTTCAACGTCCCTTTTATGAGAGATCATGTTCTCAGGGCTAGGAAAAGCTTTGCTTCTCATGAACAATTAATATTAATTTTTAAGATAATGACACTGAATCTTACATCTAATCATACATTTCCCTTTCATAATTTTTAATAATTTTGTATGATTCATGCTCTATAAAAATATTGAATCACTGTTGTACACCTGATATAATTTTGTAAATTAACTATACTTCAATGAATTAAAAAAAGAATATCAGGAACAAATATTTAGTCTGCATTCAATAATGTTGCAGGAACTTACAAAGCATATGTTTGGTTTTTTTTCTCATGGTTTTCTTTCTTTTTTTTTTTAATTGAAGTACAGTCAGTTACAATGTGTCAATTTCTAGTGAACAGCCACTGTTTCAGTCATCATATACCTACATATATTCCTTTTCATATTCTTTTTCATTATAGGTTATTACAAGATATTGAATATAGTTCCCCTCTACTATACAGAAGAAATCTGTTTTTTTTTTAATCTATTTTATGTATAGTAGTTAATAGTTGCAAATCTCAAGCTCCCAATTTATGCCTTCACACACTCTTTCCCCCAGGTAACCATATTTTTTTTTTTTTACTATGTCTGTGACTGTTTCTGTTTTGTAGATAATTTCATTACTGTCTTCTTTTTCCTTTTTAGATTCCATATATGAGTGATATCATATGGTATTTTTCTTTCTGTTTCTGGCTTACTTCATTTAGACTGATGATCTCCAGGTCCATCCATGTTACTGCAAATGGCATTATTTTATTCTTTTTTATGGCCAAGTAGTATTCCATTGTATAAATATACCACAACTTCTTTATCCAGTCCTCTGTCAATGGATACTTAGGTTGTTTTCATGTCTTGGCTATTGTATATAGTGCTGCTATGAACTTTGGGGTGCACGTATCTTTTCAAATTAGAGTTCCCCTGGATATATGCCCAGGAGTGGCATTGCTGGATCATACGGTAAATCTATTTTAGTTTTTTGAGGAATCTCCATACTGTTTTCCATAATGGCTGCACCAAACTACATTCCCACCAAGAGTATAGGAGGGTTCCCTTTTCTCCACCCCTTCTCCAGCATTTATCATTTGTGGAATTTTTAATGATGGCCATTCTGACTGGTGTGAGGTGATACCTCATTCTGATTTGCATTTCTCTGATAATTAGCTATGTTGAGCATTTTTTAATGTGCCTATTGGCCATTTGTATGTTTTCACTGGAGAATTGCTTTTTTAGGTCTTCTGCCGATTTTTAGATTGGGTTTTCTTGTTTTTGTTGTTGTTATTAAGTTGTATGGGCTGTTTATATATTCTGTAAATTAAACCTTTGTCAGTCACATCATTTGCAAATATTTTCTCCCATTCTGTAAGTTGCCATTTTGTTTTTCTTATATTTTCCTTTGCTGTGCAAAAGCTTAGAAGTTTAATTAGGTCCCAATTGTTTATTTTTGCTTTTATTTCTATAGCCTTGGTAGACCACCCTAGGAGAACATTGCTAAGATTTCTGTGAGAAAATGTCTTGTCTATGTTTTCTTCTAGGAGGTTTATAGTGTCTTACCTTATATTTAAGTCTTTAAACCATTTTGAGTTTATTTTTGTGTATGGTGTGAGGGAGTATGCTAACTTCACTGATTTCCAGGCAGCTATCCAACACCACTTGCTGAAGAGACACTCTTTTCTCCATTGTATCTTGAAGGGACTGTCTTTTTTGCATTGTATATTCTCGCCTCCTTTGTCAAAGATTAACTGACTGTAAGTCTGTGGGTTTATTTCTGGGTTCTCTATTTTGTTCCATTAATCTGTATGTCTGTCTTTGTGCCAATATCACACTGTTTTGATTACTGTAGCTCTGTAGTATTATCTGAAGTCTGGGAGGGTTATTCCTCCAGCTTCATTCTTTTTCTTCAGCATTTCTTTGGCAATTCTGGGTCTTTTGTAATTCCATATAAATTTTAGGATTATTTGTTCCAGTCCTGTGAAAACATCCTGGGTAATTTCACAGGGATCACATTAAACTGTAGATTGCTTTGGGTAGTATGGCCATTTTAACAATATTAATTCTTCCAATCCAAGGGCATGGGATATCATTCCATTTATTTGAATCATCTTCAGTTTCCTTTATCAATGTTTTATAGTTCTCAGCATACAACTCTTTCACCTCCTTGTTCAGGTTTATTACTAAGTATTTTTTTTTATGTAATTTTAAAACAGATTTTTTTTTTACTTTTCATTTCTGATATTTCATTGTTAGTGTAAAGAAATGCAACAGATTTCTGTATGTTACTCTTGTATCCCGTTACTTTGCTGAGTTTGTCCGTTTTAGCAGTTTTTGTGAGTAGTCTTTAGGTTTTTCTACGTATAGTATCATGATATCTACATATAATGACAACTTAACCTCTTCCCTTCCAATTTGGATACTTTTTTTTTGTCTGATTGCTGTGGCTAGGACTTCCAATACTATGTTGAATCCTACTTTCTAATCTTTTATCTCTCTCTCTCTCTCTTTCATCTTTGTGTTTTTGTGTGTACACAGTGTAAATTCTCTTTCTTAGTCTCTACTTCTATTTTTTCCTCTTTTTATAACTGTATGTATGTAAAAATATGATTTTTCAGTAATATTTGCCTATCATGACATTCTTTCTAGACTCTTAGAAATCACAAATGAAAATCAATTTTAGTTATATTTTAGTCACCCTTAATTTCATTTATTTATTTTTATTGAAATATAGCCAATTACAATGTGTCAATTTCTGTTGTACAGCATGTCCCAGTCATGCATATATATATATATATATATATATATACGCATACACATACATATATTCATTTTCATATTTTTTCATTAAAGGTTATTACAAGATATTGACTGTAGTTCCCTGTGCTATACAGAAGAAATTCGGTTTTTGTTTATTTTTATATATAGCAGTTAATATTTGCAAATCTCAAACTCCTAAATTTACTCTTCCCACCCCCTTTCCCCTGGTAATAATAAGATTGTTTACTATGCCTGCAAGTCTGTTTCTGTTTTGTAGATGAGTCACCCTTAATTTTAGATCAAAGCAAAATGATTATGCTTAGCTACTAGTTTTATTAGACTGTTTGACCATTTAACAACTTGTCTCACTCATCCAGGGATATGTTATATATAATATGTCTACCTTTAGACTCTCCATCATTCAAGAAGTCTCCTTTTGCTGAATTATCACTAAGAGCAATTGTGAGTCCCATGAGATTCTGATGTTATAGTAAAAGAAATTTAAGTATGCAGATGATTAAAACATATTTGAGGCAACAAGTATTTTAGAAACAAAATTTTAAATTATCTGTATTTGCTTAAATATGTAATAAGTGTAAGTGAATAAAATGGTTATGTGGAGAACAGAAATGAGAATTAGAAAATAAAAACTCCACATCTCTGAATATACTCTGCTTTGTAAATTCGACATTGGAGGCATGTAAAAGTTCTGCATAAATATCAAGCAAAAATTAAATAAAAGTAGAAAAAAAAAGCAACCTCTAAAAACCATGAGCAAAATATGACCATTAAACCTAAGTTGGTAGCTCCATCATGCTGAAAGAAAATATTTTAAGTGACCTCAAAGCACAGTAATTTGTGGATAAAAATAACTGGGGAAAAAAGGAAAAACAACCTTAAACAGCTTTTTGTAATACTGTTAGAGATAATATTAATACCTTTATTCTAAAATAAGCATACCAAATAGTTACATTAGTGCATAGGAGCTAAGATTTTTAGTGTTATGAAAAAAAAACAAGCTATATTAAAGAAGGTAAGAAAAAACACAATTCTAAATTAAAACTAGCAATATCAATATAATTCCAAATACACTTCCTCTTTTATATTACACATATTTTTCCAGCTCTGCTCATTACAATAGGTATGGAAACAGTGACCAAATCAAGGAATGAGGAACAAGCATCCTATTATTTTGATGGCGGACTATAAATATCATTTCTTATAAGGGAACTATCCTATTTAAATGCAAAATTCCAGGTTCGGAATAGGAAATGTAGAGTGAACCATAGCATGTTCGTTTGCTTGTTTAATCCCTAAAACCAAAGAATGTGATGAAGATTACTGGGGTCATGTTAAATAGATACATGAACCAAACTGAAGAGGTTGACAGGAGAATTTAAACAAATGGGCAAACATTCATTGCAACACAAATCTCATAACTACATACCTCATCCACAAACCTCTGTTCCCAAAAGCCACATTCAGAAACCAATGGTCTTAGTCCTCAAGAGCCAAAATGTGGACTCTCCCCCAACAGTTAGCCTTATATGAACAAAAGAACCAACTTTATTCATTTACCTATGTCTTTCACTATGTAATAATTTCTACCTTGCTTCAATATGAAAAAGGATTTGAAATAGCTTATAAAATCATACCAGAAGGTAAAAACATACCTGTGAAAAATCAGATCAAGGAACAAAATAAGAGCAGGCAGCATTAAAATTCAAATTGCATGTCATTTATAAGCAACTTATAAAAATTGCTAAAGGAAGATAGCAAGTCTTTGGGATTTGCAACTAACCATCACAAAGTAGGACATATTAGTGGTTAAATTGTTCTACACGCATAAGTTAAAAACAAGTAGTGAATCGGCAAAAACACATTTTGCTTGCAAGAATCTTCATGAAATAGTGTGCTACGCTATAAATTGTTTTTTAATGATAGCTCCGCAGAAAATACAACAGAGAACATCAAAGGGTCATTTTTTGTAACATTATGCTAAGGCAGAGTTCAGCAAATTTGAACTGCATGTGACCTAAGCAGCACTCTCTGATCATCTGGGTTGTATCCAAGGGTCATCTTTCACAAATCTCAAAAAGGACATTTGCATTTTCTTCAAGTTGTACTCCCTAAAAAGTATTTTTTTTCAGTACAGCTTTTGGTAAGGATTGAGCCATCATAAACTCAAGGTTACATCCTTAACAATATATTATAATACTCCCTATGAATTTTCAGGCAGGCTACTAAAATAATAATAGCAAACTGAAAACTGAAGTTCTTTAATGGAACCAGTGTATTAACAACCTGTAAAGACTCTCCAGTATTTTAAGTGAGAAAAAATAAGATAAAATAGTGTGTGTACCACAGTCCAATCTCTTTCAAGATTCTTATTGGCTAAAAAGCAATGTGAATTATCATATAGCTGTATGGACTCAATTTACCCTCACTATTACTGGATGTTACTCTATAGAATATTCATTCATACATCTTAAATGTATGTTGACTCCTAAAGCCACATATAACTAATGCATTGATTTAAATTAGCAGTTCTGTTCTGAGAGAGGTTCACAGAAGTGACCTGAAAAAGTTTTTCCTGAATATGCATGCTTGTGAAGATATACAGAGTGCCTACTTCTTGGAGATTCTCAGTGCATACTGTCATAGTAGCACGTTAAATTACAGCACCTGAGAAGTCCCTCTGTAAAGTTACTTCTTCAATTCTCTGTATCAGTATTTCCTTTACATGTTGGAACATAAAACGCTATTTTATTATAACATAGCAGTATGATTGTGTGTGTGTGTGTGTGTAAGATGTGTTGATTTGTTTTGTTTGGATTTTGTTTTATTATTTCCCAACACACCAGTTTGGGGAATACTGTAATGACATTTAGCTCACTGTTGACATCAGAACAATGCATAACTATAGATAAATATGCATGGTTAAATAATAACTCACTGATATTTTAAGAGTTTATATTACTTGGATTACCATACACTTATGCAGTTCATTATTATTCTCTCTCTTGATTGTGGCTATGGGTTATCTAAATCTCCCGAAAAAGCATACTTCTCTCTAAGATATCTTTATTTAAATTCAGACATCTTACTTGCTTTGAGGAAAACTGTCTTTCAAAAAGAAAACAAATTCTCCATCCTATACTTGGTTACCAAGGGAGAGCAGCAGTCAATTAGCTATCATTCTTGAAAGCATCAATCATGCTACTCATTTCCAATTTATTTAAGTCTAAATAATTGTATTATTTTAAACATTTTTTTAAAATGTGTGAAATGTATTAAATATTTCTCTTCTTTCACTAAGGATGCAGAACATAGTTTTATAACTTTTAATGGCATATTGTCAATTTTCAGACATTGGCATAAACAGTAGATAATTGAAATATAAGCACTATTAAATCTAATAAATTAATATTGATATGAAGTAGTCTTGGCTGCTTTGCTGTTATAATTTTTTCATCTTTTATTTTAAAAATGTTTTATTAAACTGGACTAAGAGTAATAAAGAAAAACATATTAAATGAATAAGGTGTTAGGTTCCACCAGTTTTACCTGAGCCACAAGAGCACATAGAAAGGTAGGGATGAAACAGTGTAAGAACAGAGCTTGTAAGATATGTCTAACCTAAGATTGAAAGAACTTGGGTGAAAATTTGAAGAGCTCTCCTATACACAGAAAAAAAAATATATACATATATATATATATATATATAAAATATAAAATAACAATTGCTGGCAAGGATGTGCAGAAATTGGAACCTCAACATTCTGTAGAACGTTGGTGGGAAGGGAAAAAGATACAGGCACTGTTAGTATGTATGTTCCTGAAAAAACTAAAAATAGAAGTATCATTTGATCCAGCAATCCCACTTCTATGTGTTTATCCAAAAGAGTTCAAAATAGGAACTCAAAAAAGGTATTTGCACTCTCATATTCATTGCAGCATTTTTCACAACAGCCAAGAAGTGGAAACAAGCTAAATGTCTCTGGATGGCTGAATGGATAAAACAAATATGGTACATACATACAATGGAATATAATTCAGCCTTAAAAAAAGAAGGAAATCTTGCCATATGCTGCAACATGGGTGAGCCATGAAGACTATCTGTTAAGTGAAATAAGTCAGTCACAGACAGACAAATACTGCAATGATTCCACTTACACAAGGCATCTAAAGTGGTCAAACTCGTAGAAACAGGAAGTGGAATGGTGGTTGTCAGTGGCTGAAGGGACTCAGAAATCAGGAGTTGCTATTCAATGAGTATAAAATTTCAGTCATGCAAAATGAATAAGTTGTAGAGATCTACTGTACAACAATGTGCATATAACTAGCAATACTGTACTGTCCACTTAAAATTTTGTTAAGCAGGTACATCACATGTTAGGTGTTTTTTTTTAGCACAATACAAAATAAACAGAAATGCAAAGGAAAAAAATTGAGCGTGGGAGGGGTTGCTAGACATTATTTAGATAATTTCAGTTCCCTTATGTTTAAAAGCATTATTATCACATTACCAGGCCACTGTAGGGATAAGACAAATATATATTACAATTTGGATTTGCAATTCATTAACCTTTCATGAGACTTCTAGAAGGAAATAATGAAGTGAGATATTAGGTTTTATTTTGAGGAATTATCCAATGTTTAATAAAACATCTTGGTTAAAAGTCAGATTTGTTTGTGTATGGCTTTACATATTTCTCTAGTAAGGCCAAAGCAAGGGATTTCTGTATTATATTCAGTATTTTAAATACAATAGTATGTACACAAAACACAAAGAATTCTTATACTTGAGAATTTAGCTGTAAAAGAACTCAACAAATTAGTAAAAAAAATAAAGAAAGAAATCAATTGATACATACTACTTTTTCTATTGTGAGTCTGTAATGTATAGTAGGAAGGGTAAGGGTTCCAGACAGATCTGGGGGCATCTTTTATACAGGACTCATGGCAAATTAAGCTTTCCTGACAATGTAATGGTAACCTTTCAGATTATCTTTATGGTCACTCCTACTACCAGGTGGGTAGTACCTTGTCCACACAGGGATGGAACATATAGCCATGTGTGTAATCTCTAAACCTGGTACCCTAATTGCGACTGCTTGAACCACAGGTGAATCCCTGAACTGTCCTCTATATTTAGGTTTCAAAGCCACAGACTTACAGTAAATAAAGAACTTCTGGTTGGAACCTATTTCCTCACCATAGGTCAGCACAACAGATGAATTCCATCAGTCACAGGCAAAGAGATGACGGGAAGATTGTGTTAGCTTTCCAGGTTTTTTTCTGAGCTCTAGATGGATTTTTGTCCTCCTTTCTGCTTATAAACTAATTCTCTGTCTCAAATACATTTCTGATATTTGCAGGGCAAGGCTCTAACTCACACCTTTCAGTTTCTTGATATGTAAAGAAGCAAAACTATCGCCTTACTATCTTTCAGCCTTATGAAATGAAAAGAAGAAAACAGTAATCTGCTTAAGGGTCCAGTTGTCCTCAGTGCAGTTAGAAGGTGCTCAATATATACTAGCAACTATTATTATTATTGTTGTTGTTGTTGTTGTTGTTGTTGTTGTTTTACTTAGGATCTCCTCTTGGAAGCCAAAATCAGGTAAAATCAGAATTCAGCTCAAAGCACGTAAACCCAGAAGGGACCTTTGAAGCCATGAACATGAGGGTGGAGATAATCTCTTCTTCATCTAGTGTTACTAAAAACTAATCAAATTAAGTTTCTTTAAATAAGATTCTATAATCCAAATTTTATCCTCATTCAAAGAAAACTTCTGTCAAGTAAGCATACATTACTCATGAAAGGACTTCTGTATTTAACTGTTCATTTTTATCAATGTTAGTTATTATAGGATCACATTTCACTAGAAATTAATTCAGGTTTTAGCCCTCAAAGGAACAAGGATATGGACCACATCTTCACTGTGCAATACAACCCACAACCTTCCACTACATGAGCCAGGCATTTGTCCTTGCAACATAATTCTCATGAATTCTATTTTTTCAAAAGGAAAGAGTGATTAAATAGTTTCTATTATTTAAAAATTACATTTCCATGGTTACACAGAGATATACATTAATCAAAATCATAAACACAAGTTAATCAAGCTGAACACATCATTTGTGTGTTTATGTATATGGTATATGCTTAAAAATGAAAAGATAAAACAATTACTTAAAAGGAGAGTATGTCTTCCTATTGTTTAAAACTAGTTTATTTGCACATGTAACATTATTGCATTTGAAGATAAGAGTAAGAACTTTGTAGTTAAACAAGCCTTTGTCAAATTTTGATCAGTAATTTACTATCTATGTAATCTTGGGCATGTGTTTAATCAATGTTTGTGTTAGCAAAATGAATGTGAGATATAAGTGAATATAAGGTTGCCTCTTATTTATTTTAAAATACCTCAATACGTGCACAATATTTAACTCTGATCAGGAATACACACTCACCCTAGAGTGATAAAGTAGTATTTGAAAGATTCTAATCAAGTGTCCACTTTCTATATGAAGCTACTCCAATGTCTTCAACTATCTTTATTTCTGTTAAATGTCAAAGAGTTCATTAACCAGCATTATGAATATTTAAATATTTTTTCATTGCTAGATGAGATATTCAATATCTGTACATGGCTAGAAAAATTTTTTCAGGCCCTCCACCTTGTATGTACTAGATAAAAGCATCCAGTGAAACGAATAGCTTATACCCTTTAGAAATGCATCCCAAGTTTAGGATCCAGATAATCCCTGTAATCAAAGATGAGGAGAGAGTTTGCCAGTATTTCTGCTAGAATATACATTCTGTATAATGTGCTAGTGGAAGCACTTCTAGGACAGAAAATTAGTTTTTTTGGAGCTTAGAGAATAAGATGAAGATTGTTACTGAGCCCACTTGCTAAGAAAGGTCTTTATGTTGGCAAAGTCTTGTATAAGACTTGAATTCAACTGAAATATATCTCGTACCAGCAAGATCATGGGTAAAGGGATGTAACGCATTGCCCATTGCCAACAAGCAGAGGCTACTGATGCGTTTTAAAGAAGCCATATATTTTCAAGTGAAACTTTTTCTTAGATAAATATGACAATAAGTTAATATTGTGCAAAGTTTAACACAAAGTAGATACAATGCTTTAAATACACAACTATGTGTTTACTTTATCTTAACATCCCTGGGGCCCATAATTTTTCAACACTGGCACTATTGACACTTTAGGTGAGATTCTTTGTTCTGGGAGGCTGTCCTGTGCTGTTATAAAATGTTTAAGAGCATCCCTGGCTTTTAACTCACTTGATGCCAGTAACACTCCCGACTTGAGACAATCAAAAATGCCTTCAAACATTGCTAAAAGTCCCTGAGAAAGACAAAAATCACTCCCAGATCAGACCACTACTGTTACCTAACCCAGTGCCTGGTACCGAACACAAGTTCAGAACTTGTGAACTTCTTCGAATTAGAAGTTTTATTTTAGTAGGGGCTGCATAGCTCACGTGAAGCTAAAATTACTGATTTCAATCCTCATATGTCCTAATGAACATTGTTCTTTTAATATAATTTTTGCTATTACTTCAAAAATGTATGCCATTGGCAATTAAGAGCTCATACTATATTTAAAATTAGTAAGCTCCAGAGGGAAAAAGATACATTTTTCATGTCTTAATTCTATGAATGGAAAAGGGGTAGAGGAGTAAATAGAGACAGAGAATGAAATTTCTCCTTCTCCCTCCCTTTGTATGAATAGAAATTACGTCTGAACTTCTAACAGAAAATCATTAGAATTACTAAAATAAATACTTAGTAAATGGGAAGGGAAAAGATATTTCATTAGGTCTGAATAATACTAGTAATTTACATTGTCATTTTCTTTCCTTGCTGAAATGTAAAATAATTACTTACATTTAAAACCATCAAAATTCACTTTCTGGTGAAAAAGCTCACACTCATTTACCCAATAATTTGTAAAGTGCCAGATTAGTAAAGTTAGGGTCACAGTAAATTCTGGCCAGATTAGTAAAGTTAGGGTCACAGTAAATTCTGGCCAGATCTAAATGAACTCTTGTGCCATCTATCTATAACCAAAAGAAAAAAAAAACATAAATAATGTATTTTTTCAGGCTTAGAATTTGAAGATGTTAACCCTGTTTATTAAATATTTTATAATAAAAGTGCTTAGCATAGCTTAATGTATGCTAAAATGTGTGATTCCTAATTAAAATTTAAAATATCATAAGATTAATATCAACTAATCTCAATATAAAGACATACGGCACACTTATTTTGTATACTGAGAATACTCTCCTTTACTTGTCAGAATAGTCATATAATGGTAAGTTCATACCATAAAGATGGAACAAACAGTTTTGAACAACACAACTTTTGATTACAGTTTCAAAAATTATACCTCTTATTAAAGAGGAAATAAACTGCATGCATAGCTTAACTCCAACATTATGTAATTATAGTACTATCTAGTATTATCTGGTATAATTTTCCTTGTCCTTATAACTATCTCTGCAGTTTTGAAATGACTTATTTTTTAAAGGAAAAATGTAAACACTGTAACATTTGGCTATCTGGAATACCTGTTATTCCCTTCTGTACATAAAGCTTCAGAAGCACCTATTCTTTGGAAAACATTTGAGTCTCTATAATGTGCCAAACATTGCACTAAATTATGGGAAACAACTAAACGAGAGTATTAAAAGCTACTTTTGATCATGAATCAGAAAATGGGAATTCTAGTCCTTAAAATTATTAACATTATATTACTTTTTATTATACTGTTTTTGGCAGTTATTAGACACCTGCGAAGTTTCAAAACTCTGCTTTCAACTCAGTGCATTTATGTACATTAAATCATGTATATTCTCATAACAATCTTAACAAAAATATATGACTTCTATTTTAATATGAGAAACTTGAGCAAATTCCCTGAACTTCTTTTATCAGCTTATACAATGAGAATAATGATTTCTATAGTAGCTATTATCAGGGTTTTGTGGGAATCACATCCAGTCACGGGCAAGAATGGCCCACACAAACCTTAACTGATGTTTTTATGACAAATGGTAGTAAATAGTCCACCGGAGCATGATAAACTTCTTAATTATTTTTTGGAACTAGAAAGCATGCCACCACATAAATCTCAGAATTTTTGATACATCACTTGTCCTTTAGTAGCCAGGAGATTGTTAAGTGCCTTTGACTATCCGCCAAGCTGCCCTGAGAGCTCTGACGGTATATATTCTACCAAACTGTTCAGAAGCAGGAAAAGGGCCAAGCCTGCAGCTTCTGGTTGTTTTCAACCCAAGAGGGGAAACTGAGACCCTAAAGCAGGTTTAAGAAGTTTCCTTTTGAGACAGGAAACTGAGATGGGAAAACGAAGAATTGAGGTTAGTTCAGAGACAATAACTTTCAGAAAAATAATATATTCTACCGTTAAGAAATTTCTGTTCCTTAGGGGACATGAAGCAGTGAGAAAATAAGGGGGGTATGTCTCAAGATGAAGAACCAACTGACCTGGTAAATTATTAGCCTCTGTAAATAACTTCTAAAGCATCTATAGAGATCTGTGGACACTAAGACTAGATGGAAAGAGAAAGTTCATGAAGAAAATATAGTGCAGAAAATGAGGACAGAACTTTCCAAAACAAGGGATCAGCAGAAAAGTGATTGTAATTATTCTAACAATATGTTCACCTTTTGCTTATCAACATGCTTATCAATATGATTATGTTTTCTGTCTTCTCTTCTAATACATTCAGGACAGACTAATTGTAATTTTGACAATAACTTTCCACCTGGCAGCTGTTAAGTGGAGTGATCTCAGGTTCTGAATACATGATCGGAGTAAGTGAAACGGAAGTCTTATCCTTTCAATCCAACCTCCTCCTCTAACAAATTAAATAACATAGTAGTTGGCTCAAAACTAGATTTTTTTACTAGTTACTTTTCAGTAATTGGTGTAAAACCCACAGGACTCAATAGTTCACACTTTTTGTGCTGTTCCTCTATCACAGAGTTCATATGATTCTCCATTACTGTGTTTTTTCATAAAAATAGCAGAATCCATAGCCAAAGAAAAGGAAAAGCATAAGAAAAACCAAGTATATTTTCAAATAAGGACGTTTAATCACTGTATCTTTAACCATTACCAGAATTTTGAAGTATTTTTGACCATGGATGTGCAAATCTTCAGCAGTTCAAGAAGGCTTTTGAATTTAACTTCATCAGAAGGGATCTTTCATGTCTTTCATGTAATTGATATCAGTGAACTGCACACCCTGACCAGCAATTGCGCCTTTCAGTCACCAATAGTAATTACATGAGGTTTAAAATATTCAACATCACATATGCATTTCAGAGTTTTGGACTCATGAAAAAAATTATTCTTTGAAATAGCTTTTAATATAACTCAATCACAGATGTGCAGGCAGGCGAGGGAGGTGGGTGGCGAGCCGGAGGCCGCGGCGCACGGGTGCGTGGCCTGCGGGGCGGCCGGGGCGCGCGGAGGGCCTGGCTGTGCAGTAGTCAGCGGCCTGAGGAGAGCGCGCGCCGCGGGCCGAGTCGGGCCTCTCGTCCTCCGCCCAGCCTTCCCTCCCTCCCGGTGGGTTCCTCCTGCGTGTCCACGCGGCCCCAGGAGAAACAGCCCCGAGCCAGGGAGCTTGCCTTGGAGGGGAGAGCCTAGCGAGTAAATGAGGCAGTGGCAGGAAAAACAGAAGTTATTCAAGTGACTGAGAAACAGAACAAAAAATTGAAGACGTCAGCTGAAGAGATGGTGCTGGCGCCCGAGGCCACGCCGGGCACTGAGGAAGCACAGGCCCAGGCCTGCGGAGGTGACCTGCACCCCCTCATCCTCCAGGGAGCAGCGGCGCTGAGGCGGTGTCCCCCAGGGACGAGAGAGTCAAGAAGGATGCTGAGGAAAGAACGCAGGAAATAAAGGAAGCGGGTGTCGCCGGCCCAGAGCCCACAGGCCAGGCGCTCGGGGCCCCCCCTGGCTCTGGCCTACCTGTGTGGCTGGGCCCAAAAGCACGAGAACCGGGGGTCTCAGAAGACCAGGCAGAGCTGGCTCGTACTGCACACGTAAGGCTGGACAAGGCTCCCGACCAGCACTTTTCCATCTTGCTGTGAATCATTTCTTATATACCAGAGTATTATTTTACCTACCTTAAATGGTTATGATGAGCATTAACTGTAACGATATACAAGTCTTGTCACCATGTCATGAGGTGTGTAGGTGTGACCGCCCTACGGAGGCCGAGAAGCTGTGGTCGCAAGCGAGGCCAGCCATGCAGACCCAGCGAAAGACCCAATGGGCCGCGCTCCGACTGCTGCTGCGCAGCTCTGGGCCTCAGGCGCTGCCTCCCACCTTAAGTCCCGTGCCGCGGAGGTGCTGACGCGGCACGTGGTGCAGCGGCTCCTGCGGCACGTGGTGCAGCGGCTCCTGCGGCACCGGATCTCCTTCCGCCCGTCCTGCAGTGCTGTCCGCAATGGCGAGCTCGGCCTCTCACACTTCAGCTGGCCGTTGCAGGGCCCTAACTAACACGTCCTGGGCTCTGGCTAATTCTTCTTCAAGTACCACCTTTCCAAGGCCCCCTGGCAGGACCTGGCCCGGCAGGACCGGTTCTTCGTGGCGCTCAAGGTCATCAGCCTCGGTATTCGGTATTCCCACTTCATTATATAGACTTGGCTCCTGGTTAGTTGTTAGAATCACAGAGGCTATGCACACCACTTAGGGACCAGTAACAGTTTATTTTCCAAGTAAAGAAGATGAAGGTGCCATGTGAGTGTGCGTTGGAGGACATAATATCAGTAGATTTTCTCATGTGTATGAGCATTATTTATTTTTGATTCTTTAAAAAAAAATTGCAAACACCTTTTTCTTTCAAAAAAACAAACCATGGTATTCAAGAAACAATTATACACTATGACCAAATGGGATTTACTGAGGAATGTGAGGTGCAGTAATACCATAGTACCCTATTTATCTCGTTCCCATAGCATCTTGTTCACACACTTTTACGGACCCACAGGACTGTGTTATAGTCATTTACGCCCTTGACTAGGTAGCCCACCAGACCGCAGGCTCCTTGAAGGAGTCACTGTGTCTTATCGTACTTAGTACCACAGGGACTGAGACAGAGTTAAAATGTTTAACCAGTCTTCAGAAGATATGAACTCCTTGATATTTAATTTCTTAATACATCAACTTTATAATCACAACAAACTATGGAGTATAAGATAAATTTTTATTAGTTTAATAACTTGTTTCTAGGTTATTTTAATAATGGAAACTTTCTATGCCTTGAATTTAAACTCCCCAATTAACTAACCCAGAGAAAAATCCTGTTTTCTTGATAGAACAAGATACACCCTATGGTTTAAAGTCCAAATAATCCTTGTCTTATGGCTTAATCAAAAAGCTAGCTTCTCTCTTTTCACTTTTAGCAGCTGGCACCTGGCCTTTACTATCAAAGGAAACAATATAACGTTTTTTAGTCACTTGGTTAATGAAATCTTAATATTTGCTTAGGATACTTCCTTTCCTTGTTCTGCTTACTGCTAACAAATTAATTTTAGATTAAAGTTCTCATACTGGCTCTCAGTATCACTGAGCCATTAAGAAAAATTCCATTAATCAGTTGCAAGTCAGACCCTTGAAAATATGTCCATGAGCTTCAGTACATTTTTTAATAAACTGAGTTTTCATTAATACATAGTTATTTTTGTTTTACTTTCGTCCTTACTCAACTTAAAATTTTACTTTTTTTGTATACTTTTACTTTTCTAGTGAATTTGGCAGTGTTGAAAGCAGTGAACATAGGGGTTAATTTTGGTACCCACATAACTTATTTGCATTTCATGCCTGTCATCCTGAGAAGGGATGGAGCCTATTCATTGTTACAAGCTGCCAAAGTGGTTTTCCAGGGTTTATCTGAAAAGAGTATGACTAGCTGAACATGGTTGGACTGATACTACCTGATTGGGTTTTGTTTTTTTTTTTTTTTTTTAACATTTTTTATTGATTTATAATCATTTTACAATGTGTCAAATGATTGGGTTTTTAAATAAACTGGAAAAGAACAATAAAATATGTCTTGGATACTAGATTTATGTTTTAAAATAATTTTATTTATGTAACAAAATGTCTATTAGGGAAGATGAAATTTGAACATTATTGCATCATCTCACTTTCCTTTATCTCACCTGCTTGCTCTTTTTTAAAGGCTTGTAGTTATTCACAGAGTCCTTCCCACTCTGTGTCCATGCTGTCATTCTTTATCTACTTACCCTGTGTTAATTTTTTTCCTAACACTTACCACTACCTGATATTGCATTTTATATTAATTTGTATACTTTTTTATTTTCTCCCTTTCTTCTTATAATGTAAGTTCCATGAGAACATGGGGTTGTCTTTTTCTCTGCTCTATTTCTAAGCACTAAGCAATACCTGGAATGTAATATTCAACAAAGTTTTGTTGAAGGAATAAATACAGCTCACTGCTGAATTTGGATCCCCCAAATTTAAATTTCCTTCTTATTTTAATATTTTTCCTAGAATGCAATGCATTCTTATTTTTTTCTGGAGTCAATAATCTTTTCTCTCCCCAGTTTTCTTAGTTTGCCATCTATTTAGCATGAATTCTTTCCAGGAATAACAATTCACTTGTTTGTGCATACTCTGAAGGTGATCATATCATGATAAAAAAATAATGTACAGCTATTTATCCTTGGTGCCAGGAAGTTATTGGGAGAGAATTGGTAGAGTAGAGGTAGAAGTAAATCATAAATAATACATATGTAAAGTCCAGAGTTACTCATATCTACTTTATGAATATTAATTGATCTCAAGCTTCCAAAACATAAGTTAACATTATCCTAAATAGTTTTCTAGGAGCAATTACCTTAGAATTTTTGGTATATTTTTTATATATTATTCTAATGACTGAATGGAAAAAATCCCTAATCTTATAGAGCTGGGTTCCTTTTACACAGTGTGTATTCTGAATGGCCAGCAATCATACTATTTTTATACCTGAAGACAATTAATGTAGTATATTAAAATTCATGTCACATATTTTGAGATCCCCAGAACTGATTCTTCCTTACTAACTGTTGATATTAAGTATCTCTTTTCCTCTAATGGGTCATGTTTTAGTTCCATTTATGATTATCTGCTTTCCTAATGTCAGATTTTTTTTTTTTTCCTGTTAGCCTAGATTCCATCACAAAATAATTTCAATTTGTGGGCCCTTAAGTACCCCTATCCCTGTTATTGCATCTTCCTGATTTATTTTCCCAAAGAGTTAAATTAATATGTGAAATTGTTTGACTCAAGTCAAGCAGTGAGTTGGTGAACCACACCTAAATCTGTGACTCACATTCCTGATCCATTTTATCTAACCTTTTAAGCAATGCTTGTATATTTTAAGCTTTTTATTTTGTGTATGCTCCATTCTTTATCAGAGCATTCTATTGCTTATCTTCTCCAGACGTTATCTGTCCCCTATCATTAAATGCTGTAGATAATGAATACTATCTACAAAAGCTATGTTTTTTCTTTTTTTAAAGAGAATTCTATTTGTGGTTTTATTTGATTTTCACTGCTGTGACCTTGTCCTCTTTACCACAAACATGTATACATGTCATAGGTTACCCTACATCCTTTCTCACCGAATGCACTGCTATCTTTCTAATTTTATTGTCAAGGATGTTTCTGCATGTGTTCAACAGTAATGAGCAGACTATATAAATTATTGAAATAAAAGTTGATGTAATAAATTATTTCTTCTTCAAAATGTGCAAGTAATAAGACACAAAAGGTAATGTTAAGCTATACTGTGTAATAGGCAAGCTATTGCATATCTCAGTGTTTTCCACTTTCCATTTATACTGAGTAAAGTGTATGATTGCTTCCCTAATTTTTCATTGTATGATCTTACTAAATCCTAAAAATGCCACAATGTGTATACATAAGGAAATATTCTATAATTAATATGAAGGAGAGGATCAAGGAACTCAGACTAACTTGAGTTTATCCTACAACCCTTTTGCCTTAATTCACAGGCAAACCTAGAACAATATGCAAAAGTCATGCAAAACATAGCTTAACTGCTGCTGTTTGGCACAGAAAGGATAAAACTCATGAAAAATTTTTGCAGAACACTAGTCTAGAAAGTGGTTTTGTTTCTCTCTCTTTTTTATTGCTAGTATTTCCTTTTATTAATCTAAAACTCTTTCCTTGAATTTCAAGGTTATC
The DNA here is from genome assembly GCF_009834535.1 of Camelus ferus. Taxonomy (NCBI): domain Eukaryota; kingdom Metazoa; phylum Chordata; class Mammalia; order Artiodactyla; family Camelidae; genus Camelus; species Camelus ferus. Next base: position 85,835,062 of record NC_045696.1, on the reverse strand, counting down.
CTTAATTTTTTTCCATCTTTTCTAAACAATCATCCCTCCACTGTCACAATATATATTTGTCACTCTATGGAGGCCAGTTTCTAGACACCTCCACCAATACACTACAGGGACTATCTGGTACTTTTTGTCTCCCCAACATCCTTTCATTTGAGAACTTCATTTTTTTCATCTATTTGAGCTGCCAATCTCATGGATCTGGTTTCCCAGTGACTAGGTTGGCCACTTGACAAAGATTAGCCAATCAGTAAATCCTATCTACCTGGTCACACTGATTGTTTCAGAGATGGTTGACCCCCACCAAAGTGGAGTACATCAAGTCATCTCTCAAAACTCTTCTAGTGCCATTAAAAAGTATGCATTCTCTTTTATTTGAAATGATTAACTATAAGAATAAAAAAAAACCTAGAAATATTGATGACTTCTTTTTTACTGTCATGCATGGATAGCTTCGCTGAAATAACATTAAGAAAAATAGGAAGTGAAAACAGAAATGATGAGAGAGAAGGAAGAACTGAAGGCATCCCTTGAGTTGCTGGCTCTTCCTCGGTATGTATATGCATGTGTAGTATGATGGGCATGAACAAGTTTGAGTTGGATTCTGTCACTTCACGACGAAAAGTTCCAATCAAATCAGAATGCTTATTTATACCTAAAGTGAACATAGGTCCTGGTTTGCCCAGCAAGGTCCTAGGTAAAAATTGTCATCCTATTATCTTATCCCATTTAGTATTTATCTCAATTTTTCCCTTTTTTTTTTTAATGAAGTACTATTATTAATAGTTTCACTAATAAATATCAAAAAGGATTTCTACTTTTGTTTTATACATTTGATCTGAACCTCAAGATGTCCTTTGAATTTTCTCTTCAATTTCTTCCAGAATACTCAGTCTCATCTCTTCCCTGGGTTAGTAAAAAATTATCTGACTTTACATTAATCTTCCTTTCTGTTTTTCTTCTCTGTTTGGGCTACATAAACCATAATCAGTACACCTGAGAGTATCATACTCCTTGTTCTTTCACTCTATTTATAAATATTTCTAAATATTAACATTTTATGACCATTATGACTAGATGGATTTTCTTTTCTGAAAATAAGTGTTTTAACTTTATGAAAGTGAGGAAGAACAGAATTTGTAATGTTTATAGATGAGTTTATGAATTACTATTTTCAGGATAAATGTGAAGTCAATTTCCTTGGTAAGTATACTCAATGATTTTGTTCCTTTTTATCATAATTTAGACTGCACCAGCTCAATTCAACACATTCCTTTCTTGGAAGGTTTGGCTGGTAGCATAGGATTAGGATTTGAGGAATTAGGGATATAGAGCTGAATAAAGCCAAATTCTATAGATTGATGACCAGTTCCTAAACTTCTCACTAGTTTTCTGCATCTAGTTTCAATGTATTCAATGTAGAAATAAAACTAATGTTGTACAGTTGTGCAGCCATTCCATACAGGAGGATGCAAGGTAGACCTTTCTTCATAGTTCACCTCTAAGTAATTTCAATAGTTCACATGCTCACGTTCTCTGTCACACACACACACACACACACACACACACACACACACACACACACACTAGCTTTCTGAACATAAAACAATACACAACTTTGCATGGCTACAAAACAGAATAGCTATAATTGATTGTTCCTGAGCAATGCTATTACTTTAAAGAAAATAAAAATTAATTAAAAATCATGTATATTGTTTTCAAGAACTAATGGTCCTATTTGTCAACCCATTTTTTTCCCCAAAATATTCCCAAAAGAATGTTTCAGCTTGCTAGAGTACCTAAACAATGTGACTTAATGATGTTTAAGTAATACTTTATGAGGTAACAAAATTAACTTAAATGTGTGATGATGTAAAATGCTGCCAATACTTAATTTTAAAACAAATCATTTCTATTTACATTTATTTACTTATTTAGGTAGTTATATTTTGAATTCCATATTTCAAGCAACTAAGAATAATATAATGAGAAATGAGTCTAGTCTTTCCTGATGTGTCCTGATACTGGTGTGGAGATATGCTCCTTAGAAAAAAAGAGAGGGAGAGGAGAGAGAAAAGAGAAAAAAAAAGTCCATGGTTAAATTATCCTGGGGAAAAACAAACATCATAGGTATAATATATTCAAACCTCTAGGGAATCTTAAATGTAAAAAATGTTTCATCATATAAAATCCATATTCTTCCTTTGTTGAAAGAGAGGCAATATTGTGGAATATGCACATCTGCCCCATGCATGTGTATCATATTGTAACAGAGTCCCATACATAGTTAAAGAGTCAGAATAAAACATTGATTGTATTTCCCAGAGAATCATTTGAGTAACAGCTGGGAAGCATTGTCTACTATGCAGTGATAATGAAGAAAAATAGATTTTAATTCAAAATATTCTAATAGTTTGTCTTGTTACTCTGAAATGGGAAGCTTTAGGTTTCTACCTGTAAAACTGGAAAATAATAAGTGTTTTTTTACCAAAATATGCTTGTGATAATTTGGAAAATGATATACTGAATCATGATGTAATTGTAGCTCACAGAGAATTGTAATTGTACGGCTGATCAAATTTGACTATGAAAATAATCTGTGTAATCTAGGAAATAAAACTAGGAATTTCAGTAAATGAGTTACCTTGCTTCCCCAAATTAGTACAACCCACATATAGGGAGAAAAAGTAAATTTTAAGAGGAGGACTGTAACGAAACTCTACTAATTATAGTCTTTGGGACAATAATTCCACTGCATGTTGAAAGGTGTTATTATGGAAAACAGATCTGATGGGCATATAAGTTTGAAAATTGCTGTGTAAACTAATTTATGTAGGTCTCAATATTTCAGGATTTCACAATATGTTTCATATGTATTGAACATTTTAACCTTCATAAAGAGGCTGATACATAGAATTTTTCAGTTTTTCCCCAGAATAATCTCTGGAAACAAATATTCCAATTGTGTAGCCATATGAGGTTGGACAATTATTTTTATGTTTTAGGATCAAAAGTGAAAAACTTACACATTTTATTACAAAATGAAGAAATGGAAAATGTTTTGCCTTAAATATTTTAAGAAATAGACTAATTCAACATGCAACATGCAACATGTTTTTGCTATTGTAAATTTTAACTCACACAATAGGAAATATTGAAATACAACACTTCAAGAGATAACCATTTGGAGTCTCAATGATTTTTCAATATTAATGAGTAATATAATTACTCTGTGTTTGCTAACATGGCAGTTTACTCATACTATTGAAATTTTCTTATAAACATCTCCTATCTATATGTATTTCCAGTAAGCATTAGCTATCTATTAAGTACAAAATCAAATCTCGTATGATCAAACATTGCAATATAATAGCCAGAGGAAAGAAATTGCCTAAACAAACAAACAAAAAAAAGTAAAAATGGAAAGAAAAAGAAGAGTCTATCTCTGGAAATTTCAGTTATTTTCCTTTTTCTTTTTTAGAATTTCTTTAAATTTTCATCTTTCTTTGTTATAATTTTCCTCTTTCTTTGGTACAAGTGAGCATTAAAGTGCAAATGGTATCTTAATATTAACAAACTAATTGGAGGTGGGTATAGCTTAGGATGCACAAGGTCCTGAGTTCAATCCCCAGTACCTCCATTAAAAAAAAAACTAATTGCACAATGCAAAAAAAAGGTCTTAATCTGGGATTGGCTATAAAATAGCTCTAATTTAAAGATAAGTTAGTTACTAATGCTTTTTTGGGAAATTAGTGCTTCATTGTGGGCTGGACTGAATCTTTTGATTTTCAGTCCACCCTTTTTTTTCCCCCATACTATACCGTATTGTTATTGAAGTTGAATAAAATGCTTTATTTTCTTATATTGTGCACCTAACTTTTTTTTCCCCTCATTTTAATGTGAGATTATTACTCTCTTTTACTTCAGGAGATTGCTCTCTCTGTTTTTTAGTATCATCCATCCTAAATGATCTTCAAAAGTTTCTTTTACTTTGAAGTATTAAATGTTGATCTTTCTCCAAGTTCTGTCCTTAGCCCATTGTTTTCCTTATGTTATGTGTCATTCAGTAGTTATTTCATTTACATGCATGCTTTTAACCTATATGCTGGGTAAGAGACTGACTTTTGAGCCAGAAAAGGCTGACTTTTAATATTTAACTTCACTATTTCTAGCTGCAGGACTTGGGCAAAATGTTTGATCATTTTCTACCTGATCCTCTCCTTCCTTGCACATTAAAAAAAAAAAAAAAAAAAAAAAGCTAATTTTAGCAAATTATCTGTCCATTGACTCCCCTTCTATATTCTGGAATTTCCCCCCATTTCCCTACTTCATCATCTCAATATCTCAGTTGAAGTTACCACCATCTTCCCCATTACAAAGCCACACAAGAAAATCACATGGGCACCTGCTGAGCCAGCTCTCCTCTACTCCTGATGTTCCTATTGATGCTCTACTCCTGGCAATTAATCTTCTTTGTACTGCAATTCTTTACAGCCATGAAATTCTCATTTCTACAAAGTAAAATGTAGAGCAACTATGTCAAAATGGTTTATAAAAATTCAAAACAGCCAGATATTATTCATCTCAGAGCTAGAAGATTCTATTCTTAGACATAATAAATTTATCTGAAAGTTTACAGTGCTAAAATTTAAATGCACATTTTTGAGATCTCTAGTAAGAAGATGCTCATGGTAATTCAGAGAAATCCATAAATGTAGCCACTAGTAACTGCCTTACTGGACCAGCCAAGTATCAGAACTTGCCCAACAGTCTTACAATCTCAGGTGAATGATTTTTATCATTACCATGAGTGGATTTATTTTTATCAAGCAGTCTGAAAAGTCAAAGTTATATCCTTCTTTAAATAATTCAAAGCAAACTCTGGAAATTCAAGCCAGAAGTGCAAATATAAATATCTGAAAAGGAATGCCATAGAATTTTTCATTTGCATTCTTGGTTTGAACAATTCATGAATGACTTGGAAGTCTTTGGCATAGTAATTTGCAACTTCGTAGTGAAACGAATTTTAATCATACACCTGTTGGAAGCCTTCTTTGTGGAAGGGAGGCACTCATCTGGGAACTGAGCCCAGTTTACTACAAAGCATCAAAAATTCAGTGCAGTTTCCCTCCTTTCCACTTGTGTCTGCTCTCTCAGTAAGCTTAATGTGGGGCTGAAGGTTGTTACCTAAAGTTTCCATTGGTAGTTTGTAGGTATAAAATTTGGAAATTTGAATCCTGGGAATAGACTTACAAATTTTTGTTTCTCATTAAAGATTAGAATTAATTAAACCTCTTTCAGAAAATAACACACACACACATTCACAAAACATGTTGTGCTAGAAAACCTGTAGTTTTATGGTCATTAGAAGGTAAAGTCAAAGTTAAAGGAAAAATGATTGTTTTCTTGTTTTAGAAGTAAAAGAATAAAATCTTATCTTTTCTAACATTGTGCTAATGACAATCTAAGCAGAACATTATAAAATGACAGTTTCAAACAAAGCTGTAGTGTGGTAACCCCTATAATTATAAGTTATACATTTTTCTAAGATAGTACTAGTTATAAAATGTGTAAGAAGAGCAGAAAGAAGAATACAAAAGCTACTGAAATTTTTATGCTCTGACACTAAGAAACAGTTTTTGGTGTTTCTCTGTATATATAAATACTGAGATCTCTAGAACAGTGGTCATCAAATGTATATAACGTCATTTCTGGGTGGTGTGATTTTAGGTGATTTAAAATTTCTTCTCTTTGTAATTTTCTGCCTTGCTCAATTCAAAAAATTGCAATGCATTTTATTTACTTAAGTAATAGACAATTAAAAATAACAAAAACCGTTTTCTAATACCTTTAAATATTATATAGGCATTCCAAGATGATTTGTTTTATTATGTGCTTTCATCATTCACTAAATACTAAAGCCCAGGTTTCAAGTCAGTTGAGTTTAACATACAATAGTTTTTGACTGGAGTGGGAATAGGGAGAAAAGGCTTGTCATGAATTATCTGTTTTAACATCCTTTCTCAAGATAAAGCTAGACTTACAATGTAATCACAAGTCCTGCTTCACATTTCTGATATTTGTATTCAGCTCTCATTTATTGACAGACAAATTTATCGAATCAGAAGATATTTAAATTTATTATTTGTGATAATAATTATTAATAATAACATTGCCTTCAATAAGCTGATGACTGTGTCCACCACGTGTTATCTCGTAGATGAACATGTCTACATTTTATAGTGAGGAAAAGAATGGTTAGAGAATTAAGTAACTTAGCAAATATACGCAACTAGTAAGTGATATTATAATCAGGATTTAAATACATGACCATCTAAGTTTTGCATATATTAGTATTTTAATACTTTCTTCTTAAAACAATTTCTAAACTATTTTAAGATCTTTCCATGTATCACACTTCCTTTAAATTATTTTCAAGGACCATTTCCATTAATCTATACAAATAAGGTAGGTACTATTATTGGCCCTTTTTACAGATGAAAATAATTACATAATTTTGCCCAAAGTCATAAATAGTCCCAGTGATGCTTGCTGATATTCAATACCACACCCATCTTTATAGACTCTTGCCACAGGGGCATTAGACCTGTAAACATTTTCCAGATTTTCTTGCCAAAGAGCTCCTGTTAGAGGTGCTTGTATTTGATATTGAACCCAGAAGAGAAGACATTATTCCCTGTTGGCGGCTATGGGCTGTTGTGTGGACATCAGAAAGCAGATGCAGGGGTTTGCCCTTAGGGATTAGATATCTTCCTGAACCATAGTTATGGACGTCATTCTTGATATATACATTATTAGTGCTTCTCCTCTAAGATACTACTTACAGATTCAAAACAGTGGTTCTGAGTATCATTTAAGGTTATACCTTAAATATCCCTGTATTCATTCTCTATTGCTGCTGCAACAAAATATCATAAACATAAGTTTAGTTGCTTAAAATGACACAAATTTGTTGTCTTACATTTCTGGAGGTCAGAAGTCTGAAATAGCCTCACCAGCTGAAATCAAGGTGGCAGCAGAGCTGCATTCTTTCTGGAAGCTCCAGGTGAAAATCTGTTTTCTTACATTTTCAGCTTCTAGAAATTGCTTGCGTTTCTTGTCTTGTGCTACCGTTCCATCTTCAAAGCTAAAAACGGCCAATTGCATCGTTCAACACTGACTCTCTTCTGCCTCCCTCTCCACTTATAAGGATCTTGTGATTACATCAGGGCTACTCAAATAATCCAGTATAATCTTCCCATTTCAAGGTTTAGTTTCTTAATTTCTTCTGCAACTTTAATTTTCCTTTGCTGTGTAACCTAAAGTATTTACAGGTTCTAAGGATTTGGACATGGACCTCTTTGAGGGAGCATTATTCTGTATACCACAATTGGGTGTTAAAATAGACCAAAGATAAAGCTTTCAGATCAACAATCTTCAACTGGGTATCTATCTTATTACTATGGTCTTGTGTTTGAGCAAATATACCATGTTTTTCAAAAAAATAATAATAATCATGTATTTGCTATGGTAGTTGTGTTGATGGCTGTGGTAGTGTTTGGCAGGGATTCTACTATCATAACTATAGAATGTAGTTTCCAAAATTTTTATTTCATAACACTATTTCTAGCAAGGGAAATTTCGTTCCTTTTAAGGAAATGTTTATTTTCAATGTTAACAATATTTGAAGAGATAAAACACATTTCTGAATCCTATTTTAAACCAATTTACACCTATTAGCCTGTGTTGAACTGAAAAAGTAAGCATCTATATTTTCAGTGTATCAAATGTAAATATTTCCTGTATTTTGATGTTTCAAGGGTGAGAATGCTCCTCGGGTCAGCTAAATTTTACCACATACATGTCTAATTAAGTGCAGAACCCCATCAGCACCAAGGTAAATAATACTGATTTCTGTTTCTTTGTAACAGACATCATTTAAAATAGGTAGAAATAGTGAATTTCCATGTAAAATACTAACCATTCTATTAGAGGAAACACCTTCTTTTCTGCCATTCCTGATTCGTGCAAGTGCACATGAGGGCATCCAACCAGAATACTTTGCAGCCAAACAGCTGAGATTCTAATCCCTGCTTGGCCACTTTCATGTGGCTTGGGCTTCACAGTCAGCTTCCTCGTTTAAAAAAAATAGAGGTAAAAATACAAACCTCAAGTGTTGTCAGGAGAGTTAAATAATAAGACCAATTAATTTTTCCAAAAATGTTTGACTGTCTACTCATTGGCAGGCACTCTTCTAGGAGTTAAGACATAAGGCAATGAGCAAATAAGACAAAGCCCTGCTTTCAAAGAGCTCACATTCTGAGGGTGGGGAGACACGCAATATACCAGTATGTAGTTAAAACGTACAGTGTGTTTTATGGCAGTAAGTGCTAACGATGAACATGGAAGGGGAGTAGGGAATGCAGTGGTGTGGTCAGGAACAATCTCATTGAGAAGGTGACAATTATCAGAGACCTGAAAGAAAAGGGAGCCAGATGTGCTATTACCTGGAGAACAAGAAGTGTCCAAAGAGAGGAGAATGTTCAAATGTCTTAAGTGGAAGGAAGTGTCGCATTTCTAGGAACGCAAAGAAGGTGAATGTAATTGAAGTAGGGAGAGTGAAGGACAGTGTGACAAAAGGAAAGTGTGGAGAAATAGATTTACACCAGCTCCAGAAGGCCCTTGGGCTCATGTGAAGGCTTTATTTCTACCTTAAGAGTAAAGAGAAGCCATTGATGGGTGAGCATGGTGGTAATGGAATTCCCAAAATCATATATTGTGACTTGCTGCATATATCATATTCATATATTTCAAGGATCAAGGATCATCTGAGCTATAAGTTTTCCCAAACATACTAATAAGAAATGAAAGACTAGTTGATAACAAGATACAAAGTCCACAGTGTAAAGGGACTAAAATACCATAATAAATATGTTTTCTTTCCAGTTAATCTATTTTATTGCAATCTCATTTCTAAAGTAAAATGATGTAAGTGGTCACTACCTACTATTAATATTCATAACAAAAATGAACTAATATTCATACCCATAGTAAACAAAGTTATATCAAAAAGCTTTAAAATACTTACTAAAGTGACATTAAGAAACATGAATGACATACATCATAGGAGAAAAAACTTAACCAGATATGGCAATAACATACATCAGGAACAAAATGTGAAAACCCTGGGTAATTAAGACAATAATTATTTGATCGAATAATTATTTGATTTTTTACTATATATATATGTATATGGCACAAGGAGAAGATGGCTGTCTGCAAACCAGGAAGAGGACTCTCACTGGACACCATACCTGCCAGCACCTCGATCTCAAATTCCAGGCTTTCAGAATTATGAGAAATAACTGTTTACTGTTTAAGCCACTTGGTCTATAGTAATTTGTTTACGACAATTTCCTTTTTGGAAAATAAAGAGAAATGTACCTTGTATATGCTTATATACATTTTATTTTGTTTTCTAATTAAATATACATACTAAAAATAATTAAATCTGATGACAATTATTGGTACATAACTTAAAGCGATGAAATGTTGAAAAGATATTATGTAAAATTACACAAAAATTTCACTTAATTTAAAAATCACTTGTTTTAATGATATTTTAACACACATATATATTTAGTAACTAGTTTACAGTTTTAGCTGATACTTAGCAAAGGTAATTAGAACTATTAAATTCTACTAAATATGTTAAAAAATTGAATCTAAGCCATATTAATATAGTAAAATTAGTATTAAAGTTGATATTCAGTATGCAATAACTTTAGACAGATGTTATAAAAATCATTTTTTACACAATACAAGAAACAAATGAAGAGGGAAAATTATAACTATGGTGAAACTTAAATCCACCTATTAATTTCCCTTTGACAGCTGGGACTGATGGTGATCTTCATGACCAGTTGATTTCTATGGGGTCATCTAGAGTAACATTCTTCACTCTTAGATCAATATCTAATATCTAAAAAAAAAAAGTAAAATGGTAATTAATTGTTTATTCAAAACTGTGTTTTTTTTTTAAACAAAGACTATTTCCATAAATAAATGCTCTATAACTAAACAGGCTATACCTTGTTTTTCTTTTTCATTTTGATGAATTTTTATTCCAGAGAGTTCACAACCATTTCAGTAATAATCTCACCCAACCCATCCATTATACAGATGATGAAATTAAATCTTGAAGAAGGAGAATGGTTGTTGAAATACAATGAAAAACTGAAACTAGTAACCAATTATCTTATTTGTGTTACTTTGCTCTTTCTCCATGACTCCTAAATATGGAGTTATTAATAAGTTGTGCTACATAAATCCCTATGCTTTCCACCCTCAAATATTATCTAGTCATCTATACACACAATTTAGATTTTAGAAATATGCTTTCTTTTACATCAATCTCAAAGGGCTTTAAGATGCTTGATTTATTGCCAATGATTTCAATTATATGTGTGCTTCTTTCACTGGAGAGAATCTGTATGAGACCATAAAGGGACTAAGTATGGAGGTGACCAATTAAGCAGCTGTACTCAATCTCCTGTAATATTTTTAAAATATAATGATTTCATTAGACTTTTCCATTGCTCTGATACACTCACATGACTCTCAGTGCCTTAGCTCAGAAAGCTTAGATTCAGTCATCAAATATGCAAGAGAAGAGGAAGAAAATCAACATTCCTTTACTGCTAACCAAATGCCAGGTACTCTCTTGGGGGCTTTATAAAATGTATTCTTTACTACAGCAAAGCATCTTTGGATGCATTTCCCATACTTCATAGTGGAAGAATTTAAAAGGTAAAAGGTTGATAATCTTCTTAATATCCGTTACCTAGGTTTGAAGCTGATTCATCTTACACGAAAACCTAACCTTCTTCCTTTATATCAAAAGTGAAAAACAACCACATAGCTTTTAATACCTATACGGATACCAACAAGGCATACTAGGAAATGTTTTAAAATTTGTATTGATAGAGCAATTAAATCATCCTTTGCATTTAACCCACATCCAAGGAGAAGGGCAACCAGGATAGAGAAAGAAATTGACCACTCCCTCTTGTCACCATATATCTACAAAAACTTAGAAAATAGTAGGTGCTCATATATATTTGTTTTATTCAAATGCTCTTAGAAAGGACTGCTCCTTTGTTACTAAAATTAGTATCTGCTTTTGAAATCATAGAGATAATGAGACATTGTACAAAATTTATTCTTGATACATAAAATCCTTTGTGACTGTGTTTGAAAGCAGTGGGATAAACTTTGCTCTATAAAGGTGTTTTTTATGCCAAATCTTTGGTCAAAATTAACTTGAAACAATACTTAATATGCTAAAATATCTTACTTGACATTGTTCAGCTGACTGTATTTATTTATTTTTATGGTAAAAACTCTGAGCTTTATGTTTTACCATTGTAGTAGTAAATAACAAGAAAATATAGGGAAAACCATCATTTTATAATCTCATTGAACACTGGGCTTAACAAAAAAACTGATTGCTAATTATGATTGATAATCATTGACTATTTATTCCTGGGGAATTAATTTTTCTTTCAAGGGCAGTTTCTTTGTCTGTTATATAAGATCACTGGACTAAATAACTGATTCCCTTACTTTGGAAATTTATAAATTTTAAAAAGAAGAAAAATGGGGTGAGATGCTGGGTTATCAACTTTTATTTTACCCTGGAAGGACATTAAATATATAAAACTCTAGTTTCCTAACCTTGATAGAATTTAAATAAATAAAAGTATTTTAATGCCAAAGTAGTAATTAAGAAAAAGCTACATATTAAAGGGGAAATTCTGATTGCCTACAAAACAGCGGTAACAATAAGACAAGTGTTAAGTTTCAACTGCAAGAAATGGCTTCTCAGGTGATGTTCAACTCTCACATCTTAATATAACTTATGAGAACATAAAATTGTGTCCAAAACAGTTATTATTTTTTAAGTTGCAGTCAGCCAAACAACTAGTTATTTTTTAAGTTAAGTTCACCTGAAGTGGTTAGTTGGTTAAACGCTAGTTGTTTTTATTCAACTTTAAACACAAATAGGCTTGTATGTGTACACACACTCACACAGTTTTAGCAGTGCAGATGTAGCCTTAAATTTGGATCAAATACTTAAAACAGCTGGTTTCTAGAATATATGTTCTTTAAAGCCCACTTTCACAGAATTTAGGATTGGAAGTTTAGATTGTTTATTTGCATATTCTTATTTAATTGGAAAGAAAAAGAAGCCCTGAAACTATTTATTCAAAGTAAAAAGCTCATGATTACTAGCAAAGGGAGTTTAACATATGAATTCTGATTTTTTTGTTTAATGTGTGAATCATATTCTCATACACCCACATGTCAAATTATTCACAGATGCTAACATACAATTTTATTAGTTTTGCAACAATTTTCAAATATATTTTATCTAAGACAAATTAAATGTTCAAATGTGAACATTTGGTTTTTGAAAATTATTATGGTTTGAGGTACTTTACCATAAAAGGATAAAAATGATTTAGAGATTTAATGTAAATTTAATTTTGCTTTGTTTCAGGATAATTACAAAATAGATGCCATTAAGTTAATTTATATGATAAGTTACCAAGGATGATACTATGGAAATAGAGATGGGAGTTTAATGAAAATGAATAAACAAGAAAGGTCATAGTTGACCCATAATTATGTTTCTTTAAGGTTAAGAAATATAAAACATTCATGTAGACATAGCTCCATTTAAAAAGAAATGTTTTCTTATGTCACTTACTTCCAGGTTTGGGTCTTCAATAAAGTTAAGAGACTCTTTATTTCCATTATATATGAGATTAACCTCACTAACACGAGTCTTTTCTTTCCCCCATATGTGGATATATCCAAGTCTCATTTCACTTTTGTTTATGTAACCATTTTTCAGTATACTGCTTGTCAAGGTGGTCTAAAAAGACAAAGAGATAATTTAAACCCTTCATCTAGCAAAAGCAGTTAAATATTTTAAAAGCATGTATGTTAACCAAAATGTATTCATAGTATAGCAAATTGTTTATTCATATATTTGAAAAGCTATATGTTATATAATATATACAAAATATGTAAATATAAAGTAAATATAAAATATGGCATAAAACTTCAAATATTAGTTAACACAATTGCATATAAATGATCTGTAATGAATACACACCTTGTTCAAATTAAATTGTACCAAGAAATAAAGGCTTCTTTCATAGGTGTCTAGAAAGGAAAAACAAAAGAGTGATGTATTTAAATTTCCAAATAAAAACTGTAGTAAATACTAGTATATTTTGCTTTTCTTTCATAGTACAAAGGGCACCAACTACCATCAAAGCATATCTAATTTTTCTCTAAGTTTACATAACTGGTTCAAACACAGTCCAAGGAGCACTGACATATGAATTGAAACCAAACTGATAAAACATAGGGTTTATATTCATCTTTTAAAATAAGATACAATCTTACCATATCTAAAATCAATTTAAAAATAATCTTAGAGCCAGAATGTATTACTATTTGTCAAATTCTAAGTACTTTATTACAGTGCTCTAAGAGTTGTGTATTATTATCATTCCCACTGTATGAAAGAGGAAAGTGAGTCTCAGAAAAGTTAAATAAATGGCCAAAGGTGAAAAACTAATTATTATCAAGTGTGGACTCAGGTCCAGTCTTCCCTGACTTCTATGATTGTGTTCATATGTAAAACCAAACAAGCATGTGTAAGACAGAAAGGTAAAAGTGGAGTCAAATGCATGATTAAAACAAGTGTTAAGATAACATTGAAAAAGCCTAAATTTTAATTTTCTTTTCCACTTATACATGCCAGCACTGTATTCATTAATTCCCTGAAAAAATTGCTTAATTTATGACTAATTTTGCCTACATTAAAATTAAATGATATTCTGCTCCAAATATTTTTTCTCTATATATAATAATGTAGACATGGCTTATTTAACATGTTTTGAGGCAAAATTTTTAATCTTAATTTTTAAATATATAATTATAACAAGTTTTTAAGAGCCATTTTTAAAGTATAGATCTATGAGATAAAACAAAAGTGACTGCTATTAAAAGGATATGAGTAGTTTTGTTATTTTTAATGAATAAGAGAAAGATACTATACGTGATCTTGGTCAAGGGTATGTGTATGTCTATTTCACTAAGATGAGTAGGACAATTTAATATTTTACTAAGCTAGAACAATCAAAATTGACTTAATGTACACTCATTTCAAAATAACTTTACTTTTTCTTTGATTTTCTTTAAGAGAAAGAATATGTCAACAAACAATAATATTCCATAAAAATAATGAATATACTTTAAAGAGGAAACCATTTAGATATCATCTAGTCTATCAAGTAGACTGGCAAGCTTGCTGTGAGAGAAAACTTCTTTGCAGAAGAATAAATCTAATCTTGTAATGATCTAATAATTCAGAGACCAAGCACTTGTTGTATACTGTTGTTGCTGTTTAGTCAAGAAATTTCAAGGGATTAGCTGAAATCTCCATATTTAATTGTAACAAATATACTGAGATTGTGAAATAAAACCAAAAAAGTAGAGATGATGGGCCAGAACAATCGTGTATGCTTGCATAAAGAGATCATGGAGAAATACATGAATTATGCTCACTTACTTTCCAGTGATAAAACAAAAATCTGCCATGAAGTTCAACAGGGCAAAGGTCATAACAAGTTCTTTCATCTTAGTTTGAGAGAAAGAGCTGGAGAAAAAAGTCTAAGAGAAGCTTTGTCTCCCTTACTGTTAAAATGAATTAACTCAATTTGTTAGATTGTAAGATTCAGACATCCCAAGACAAGCATGAAAATTATGCATAACTCAATTTTACACCCCTGGGAAATTGCAGTCAAATTAAAAGTGAATCTGCTGGGCCCAGTGAGGAGAAAAGGCTGCAAACTTTGTAGAACCTCAATTAATGTATTAATGAAGTTCAGGGCTCTGAAAGCATAGAATTTTAACTAATAGCAGTTGAGTTCTTCACCTTCTAAATCACAAAATACTAGGAAGAGGTTTTTTTTTTTTTTTAAGTCTTGCCCACTACCATATGATTCTTATATCAACTTTCTGATATATTTTATTTACTAATAGAAAACTGCTTCTTATGGATGCAAAATATTAACTATGATTTACCTGAAAAGATGAAAGACATATGTCTTTGCTATTAATGAAAAATCTCTCATCTATAGATAATTTATTTAAATTGCAGTGAACTGCCCTATAGCACCACACAGATGTTAGTTATTATGACTAAGGTTTGTGTCAGGAGAATGTTCAAAACTCCCATCTAGTAGAGCTGGCACTGTTAATGGCAGTCAGTAAAACTAATCCTCTAACAGTGTTTACTTAACAGCATAATAATCACCTGGGGGCATTTTACTCAAAGACAGATGCCTGGGCCTCTACCCAAATTAATGGAATTTGGATGGGCCCCAGAATATGCATTCTTTACAAACTACCCCAGGTAGCAGAGCACACATTGCTCAAATGATCAGCAGAGTACACACTGCTAAAAGTTTAGCAGTTCAGTCTGGTCTTGAGGAACAGCCATGGAATAAACAAGGATTTAAACTTAAATTCTTAAACTGTTCATGTAAAAAACTGATGAATATTAAAACAAAATAAAACAAAACAAAAACTATAGCTATAAGGTACAGAGAGTTTTGCTTCTGAACAATCTCATGTTTTAGAGGTATCCTTTGTGCATCAATGTGTGCACATGGACAGGGCTCGTCAGCTAGTTGACTTCACACCTATGGAGTGTCTATTGTGGGGACTAGCGTGGGGACCAGCCTCTGGGAACACATACAAATCTCATACAAATCTCTTAGTTATCTAGACATTGGTCATAGGGATTAAATATATTTACGATAAGAAGAAAGTCTTCAAATATTTTAACACTATTTTTTAAGTTGATTCAACTATTTATTAAATTCTT
The DNA here is from genome assembly GCF_009834535.1 of Camelus ferus. Taxonomy (NCBI): domain Eukaryota; kingdom Metazoa; phylum Chordata; class Mammalia; order Artiodactyla; family Camelidae; genus Camelus; species Camelus ferus. The sequence goes on along the minus strand of NC_045696.1, from coordinate 85,819,098 downwards.
TTAGCTTTGAATAATATTATTGGCTTTTTATTCAGTTTCCAAAGTATAATAATAGGTAATATAAAAGTAATGGGATAATATGTATGTTATCAAGCATATTTATCTCCTAAATGGAACACTCACCTATAGTCTCTCCATCATCCCAAAACAGAGTTCCTTGTGCCATCTGATTATCATCTGCAGCAACAATGAGCTTCATGTAATTTTGTCGACTATAAAAAAGAAATATAATTTTACCAATGTTTCTAGAGTTAGCATATGTCTTGTTATGATATGACATCCATCTATGTGTCCAAAGAAACACAAATAAGAATATCAGTTAAAGAGAATATAAACTGTTTTAGACAAAAAAAATTAAAGGAGTTTCCTTTTTTAATGAGTTAATTGAAAAAGATATAAACCATAGAATCCTTCATATTTCATAGAAGATATCATGCATGTCTTTGATCTCAAGGGTTCACCTACTGCAACAAATCAGAAGTGGTCTCATTTATAATGAAAACCATAGTAAGTTATTTGATATATTCATTCTTCTCTCAGGTAACCTTGCCATTGAACATTTAACATAAAACTATTTTAATGACATATTTCAATCTCATATAACTTAAACTTTCTGAAAATTTCCATGCATAAATCACTGAATTATTACTGGCAACTGTTAATAAGAATGTGAGGAGTAGCCACATAGTTGCAAGTCCTATCTGTGGAATGCACAACACCTCCCAAGCCTGTGCCTACAAACAGGCCTACCTGTGAACTAAATATCTGCTTTCATGCTCAGGATACAAGTGATTGGGTTTGACAGCCTCATATGGCTAAGAAAGGATTTCTCAGACACATTGTGTTCCCTTTTCCAATCACAAATGTTGAAGGCTGTACTGCTATGGAAGTCTTCTAAAATATCCAAAATATCTAGAGTTCCAATCTATACAGCAGCTTTGTATTTTCCATGTAAAAAAGTCAGCATGCCTTAGCATGCAGGTATCTATGTATTTTAATTCATAGTCACTGAGGTAAAAGATAAGTAGATCTTACTAGCAACATTAAAAACCTGGTATAACCCATAATTTTCCAAAATATGTAAACTGAGATTAAAAAGAGTTTCACAACTTTCATTCACTCTGCTCTGTGTATACAGTTGACCCTTGAACAACATGGGTATTAATCCAAATATCCAGTTTTTCCACATCTGCAGATTCAACCAACCATGGACCGAATAGTACTGTATTACTTACTATTGAAAAATTTCCACACATACACACCCAAAATGGCCTCTCTACTTCTCTCTCTTTACACAAGGATTCAAGGCACAACTTACAAATGGTCTCCTCCATGAAACTCTCATTTCTCAGGTACAATCATTTCCTCCTCTTTAATTGATATCAAGGTAGATAGAAATGGATCTGGGTGGCTCCAGGAGATAGAAAGAGTCTATTCATGCCAACTGAGGCTGTCACCATGTACATCACCACGAGACTGGGTACAGCATGAGAAAAGATGATGAACAGAAACTGAATCCTCTGGAATCTGTCTAAGCCAGGAATTTAGTCAGTGGAAATAGACTCTGACTGTGATAAGAGAGTCACTCTTACATCAGTCACAGGAGACAGAGTGGACCCATGATCCCTGGTAGATTGGACATGTTGCTGAATGAGAGGGAGAGAATACCACACAAAGGGTCTTAGCAGATGATCAGTTATAAATGGTAATGGATAGAAAATCTGAGTTACCCTTCATCTTCATATGGGACAGGGCTGCTAAAAACAGGTCTGGTTCTTCTGTGGACAGCTGGGGATTTAGTAGTTTGAAGGAGCAGGGATATTGTCAATGGATATCTACATTTCATAGACTAAAGCGAGTCAGGGAATATTTCACAGAACTGATGGAGGCAGAAAAAGCAGACTGGAAAAGATGGAGGGAAAGAGAAGTCCTCTGAGCAATATTTGCTTAAAGCTTATAGAAAAGTTCATTTTAAAAAATCATGTTTCATAAAGTAATTAATATTTCCTTCCGTAGATCAGACTCAGAAAAAATGATTAAGTCCTAGGTGAGGTAGCCATTTAAAATACAAGACATTTATTTACCAATACCTTTGCATATTTTTACAGAGGATATTAAGTTTCAGTTGGTATTTTAGCCTGGGAAACATTCCTATCATGTTTGAACATAATTTTCTATGAATCTTTCAAGTTTCTATATATTTTGCATACAGAGGCAATGACAGTTTTTCTCCCCTCAAAGTAAAGAACGGATGCTTTTGCTTACAGCCTATAATAAAAAGCTGAGTTTCCCAACGTGCAGCATTCTTTACATGTGACACAAATCTCCTGCATGTGCAGCATCCACTTGGGCCACTCGATGTCACCCACATGAAACTTGGGGGACAGAGGAAACTGAAGCAAACATGAAACTCATATTTCTTGCTATGCCATGAGTAAGAAAGGCCTTTGTCTCTGCCCCAGCATCCATGAAACTGTGGCAGGCTAGCATATAAGCTTGGAAGTAGGATAAAATCTTAGACATTTCCTGGTTCTTGACAATTCTAGCATGATGTATCTCAAAATCGAATATGAGCTCACGTAAGTGAATTATTCACTTACCTGTAAAATGTGTTCTGAGCAGGCTCTTGACATGGTAGGATGTGACCACCACGGACATGTAGGTTTATTTCATATAAAGGAGCTGCAAATGTATGAAATGTTCCTCTGATACCAATATCTTTGCCCTGGAAATGAGAGGGTTAGAAGAAAGAACAAAAGGAGTAAGAGTCATCAGCAATATTGGTGCTTGAGGAGGCACATTTATAAAATCAAATAATATATTCTTTAGTTTAAAACATAATAAAACTACAAACATTTATTCAGGAAATCAAGTTGCTTACAATATATACTTATTCCTTGGTTGACTGCAAACTTTGAAAGTAATTTACCACTACCTGTTTTTGTGGTGCTCACTTGCAGAAAATGTATGTTTTTTTGATCAATCGCAGAAGCTATTTATGACTCGTCATATATATTATTCTTGGAAGGACTGCATTACTTTTAATGATCATTTTGCATATCTAGTAAAAGGGCAATGACGTTTTGTGCATAATGTACAATTTCTATGTTTAGTTGGTAAAATAAATGAATGACTACATAACCAACTATGGCAGAATAAATTATCTTTCACTGTTAATTTGATCCAGCTGTAATTAGCAAGAAATATCTTACTGTTTTTAAGTGGAAAGGAAAATAACTATGCCATTAATAAACAGGCTGTTAACAAACTGTTACCCATTTCTGTTTAGTCAATCCCCCAGAATTCCTTAACTACTTACTGTATGGTAATCAAACCACCGAGCATTAGGGACGTAGCCTTCTACAGTGTCAACGTACTAGAAATTAAAGATATAGTCATTAAAAACACATAAACCAAGGAAAAATTATTTTGTGAACAAAAATAAGTGGTAGGACTTACAGGTTCCAGTACAGGGGTAACCATAAATGCTGGGCCCCACAAGAACTGCTTGAATATATCCCAGGTTGGCTTTTCATTGAAGAACCTGGACAAAATATTTACAAATAATTAAATCAAATAAATCTACCTCTTCTGAAGACCATAAAATAATTATTAAAATCAGATTTTGCAGTATGAACTTTTGTGGATTGAAATGAAAATCAAACCATAAAAAATCAAGAATAGTTGTATCACTTGGAGTTCAATGTGCAGTAGTACAATATTTTATGAGTAAATCTAGACCATGACTAAAGTTCCTGACAAAATGCAGAGAGTTGTGATGGACATGTAAGACCAACTGAATGAGAAATCTTCGAAGAGAACTCATAGGTTCAAATATTAACTTTGTCTATTAGAAGACCAACAAACCAGGAAGCAAAAATTATAAGCACTGTGGGAGAAAAGTGTGAGACAAGTGTGCGATAGGAATCTTTATTTGGTAACTTTAGAAAGAGTTTGCTTATTTATGTAAATTAAGCTCATTGAACAATAGATTTATATGTCCTTAAAGGTTCTTCTGTTCATATACCTCTGGATTTGAGATATAAATGGCTAGAAAAAACAAAACCTGCTTTGTCTAGTTTGAGAATAGCCACTATTAAACGTCCACATTGTTTTCTTTAATTGAAATGGAAGTGCACATTTTTGTTGTTTGTTTTTCTGGGGTTTTTTTGTTTTGTTTTACTCTAAACTGAGATTAATGCCAAACTGGGCTGCTGGGTTTACTCCTAGAACTTCCCATGGGAGCAAAGTCCCAGAAGTTCTCCACAGGACGAGTGCGCATAGTTAGTAATAATGCTTCTGGCTGGGGACTCAGACCAGAGCTGATACTCCAACTATTCTGGAAAGTTAACAAGGTGAAGACAAAGAGGAAAAGTCTGAAAATAAGAGAGGCAAGAGATTAATAAAATGTTACCAGAAATAAAGAAGGGATTATGGTAGCTAGATTACTCAGGATATTTTGATTCTAGGATTTTTTTTTTCTTTTTTAGAAATCTAGATCTTTTGTCTTATTATTAGAACAGAAGGTATATTGATCAATTTATTATTTTGGTAGTTTTACTTTGAATATTATTGTTTAATTTGAGTAAATATTCCGTGTATTTTTTACTGGTTTATCAATACTAAGTGTATGCTAAAATAAAAATGAAAAAATTTCTGACTTAGAATATTCTATGTTGTACTATATGTGATTATTGAGTAAATTAAATGAAAGCTATCCCTCCGTGTTAGGAAAAGAATTTTGCACTTACTCATGCAAAAGGGGTCGAATAACAGTGCCACCATAAGCATGAATTTCATGCATCTGTGTATAGAAATAGGGCAGTAAAGTGTATCTAATATTTAAAATTTTCCTTGACATTTCAGAAAAAGTTTCATTCCAAGAAGCAGGATCTTGTCTCTGAAACAAAGCAAAATGAAATAGTCATAAGCTCTTGTCCTTGTTAAAATCATAATTTTCAAATCATATTTGAAGAATAAAAAGTATGGAATAATTTATTTCATTGTTATGTGCTTTATACTTTATTCACAGAAATCTTATGGAGTAGTATTTCTACCTCATCTAATGGAAAGAGAGAGAATAATATTAATGTTTTAATAAGACAACGCAAATTAAGCCCACGGCTTGATTTCACTTAGGTAAACATATGTAAAGAGCAGTTCACATCTGTATAGCTGACAAATACACTGTCAACTATGGTGATTTTCAGTGTAGGGGTGAAAAGTCTAGCAGAGGATACACAAAAGTGGATTGAAATAAACAGAGACATGCAGAGCTCATCATGGTGACCCAGTGCATTGTGTGTTCTCACGAGAAATGGATAATTATGGTACTAAAGAGTCAATAGCATAGGAGGAAGAGAGGACCTAATTTATGTTGGATAAGAAAAAAGAACATGCCGACGTCTGCTCTGGAATACATTCTGCAAGTAAAAAGACTAAAATTGATACTGGAAAGGTAAAAGACTATAAAAAAGTTGCTGATATTTATTGGTTAAAAAATAACAGAGAAAGTGACTAGTATCTTATATTCTAATTTATACAAGGAGAACAAACACGGTTGCCACATAATTTCATCATGCAACACTTTCAATGTTTTTTTTTAAATTTCTATCATTAGGAATGAAGCCTTTATTGTGGTATCATATCTATGCAGAGTCCAACTTTTCTAGATTTCAACAGTAAGAAAGCTTGTATGATGACTGACTTATCACTGGCATATGTAATGTTAGAATAGGCAAAACTTTGAAAGTAAAATGGTCCAAGAACTATTAAGCTACACCTGATCCTATTGTTAACCAGTTTCAAAGTCAGGTCAGAAGAAAGAGGCCAAGATCGTAACTGCTGCTTACTGACTTTGCTGATATTATTCTAGTTTTAACATGTTGAAACGAGCATTTAATTCTAAACCATACATTTTTAAATTTAATTATGTTACCTCATAAACTTACACTGAGGCTTTTGTTCTGTAGATTTTTATTCAGAAATACTTTCTCAGTCTTCTCTCGCCTATCTGATCATCTCAAAAACTCCAGCCACATTCCCATCTTGGTGTCTTTCACTTGTTCCCACAATGAAATTCTTCTCCCCCATGTATTTATATTTGTTGCTCTCCTCAACTCAAGTCTGCTCTAATGAAAATGTCAGTTCATCTAAGAGGACTTCCTGAGCACTCTTTTGAAAACATAGCCCCCATAAATCCCAATCATTTTAGCATAGTCTAGTTTTCCCTTGTATGATTTATTTGCACCTGCTGTTAAATCTATCTATCTATCTATCTATCTATCTATCTATCTATCTATTATCTATCTACCTATCTATCTATCTATCTATCTATCTATCTATCTATCTATCATCTCTATCCTTCCTACATTCTATAAATCATTAGGGCATGGATATTATAAATATTAAATAATAGATTTTCAATAAATTCTTCTTGAATGAATCCCTGTTCAGGATTGTGTTGACGAATGCCTCAATTTCCCAACAATACAGCTTTCCAAACTGCATTATTGACATAAAGTTTTCCTGTTAAAATATTCCTGTCCCCTCAGGTTTTGTCTCTATTGCCCAACTTTCAAATTCTTCCAAAGGGTGGTCCCATACTGCCTTCTAACCTTGTATAAATTTTCATTTATCTTTTCATTTTCTAGTATAAATTCTCCCTTTTACTCCAAAATTTCCCAGGGCGACATGAAGAATTCACAGCACGTGATGCGCTCTACCATTCACTTTACAATGGCTAGAACCCTCCGTAAAAGACCAGTTCTGTCTACAATTCTCCCATAAGGTGTGTTCTGATAATTTATCTTTCTTCTACAATTCTTCACTGAAAGTTAATGCTTGTAACTGCTTATACTGTTCCATAATTTTTATTATTGTCTCTTCTTCATTCCAAAGTTCCTCCAGTTTAATAAAGTACATAGTTGTGCCACCACACAGAAATTACTTGTCATGATTCCCTTTTCCTTCTTTTTTCCCTCAGTTTATCAACTCATTTTTTTAACATATGCTTTTAGTTCTGCCCCTTTCATGTACTGATACTAGTATTTCAAATGACTTTTCATTTCTAATTATTTGGTTTGAAACTGGTTTCTTAATTTTTCTGTTCCAGCTTGTTAAGAATCTGCAGAAGCAGTTTTCACCCCCACTGCCCCAGGCTACTCCGAAGTTACACAGAACAATAGTAAGTATGCAAGCTAACCAAGTCGAACCCAAGTCAGAAATTTCTCAAAGTGATGGGCTCAGATGACCCTCAGTAAATGTAAAGAGATTCAAAGCATTCATCTCCAGATCATCCAGGAAGGGTGAATTCTATTAAAAAATGTTTAAGGTTAGTGGGGCGAAAGGAGTGAGAATAAACGCAGTAATTACGTACTCTAGTAAACGCAGCGTTGTGATTTCTTGCATATGGATAAAATGCTCCAAGTTGCATCCAGCGAGCACAGAGCTGATATTCCGAATTGTTGAAGAAACCACAGATGTCTGCTCCAGTCTAAAATATAGTTACATTTAATTAATTTGTACAGTTTGTTCCCTAATATTAACAAGTGATAAACATAAAAGGAATAGAGATACTTACATATGACATTCCAAAAAGACTAAATTCCATCATACCTTAAAAAAAAGAGGAATAAACTTGTAGAAAGCCACTACTTCATATATTTTAACATTTGCTTTTTCCTGATTTTGGTATATTCTATTTCTAATACTGACCACTAATTCAATGAAACATTTTTCAGATTATTAATATACTTTTCTAATATTTCTTCTAATGAAATTTATATATATATTTTTTATAGTGTTAATGGCATTTATAAAAATAAGACACGATATCGCTTCCTTGACATTTTCAAGATGTCACATTTAGACCACAAAACTGTTATGGACACATTACAGTATGAGAAGAAAGTCTTAGTGGTTTCCTTGGTTCTGTTTTTAAAATAAATTTAGGCTGTCTCTATTATCATTTAACCATAGGTCTCATCACTGAATTATCCTTGTTAGACGAACTCCTATAAGGAATGATTACTTTAATAAAATAGAATGCATGTGATTTCACAGCTCTTATTTTAAAGGAATATTTCTAAACATTGTTTTCCTTGAACTCTAATATAAATAGTAAAGTATTTTTAAGTCTAGATCTGAAACAGAAAAGAATCCATTTCTCCTTTGATACTTTATTTTCTTTACTCTTTAATCGACCACTTTCAGAAAACTTTCAAAATTTGGTATGAAATGTTTCATACTTTAGCATCTATGAGTGATTCTTATTCCCTAGAATCTAGAATTTCTTCTTACCTCTATATATTTTCCAGTTTCTACTCTTTCCAACAGGGAAATTGAGACCAAAAGGGATGAAATTATTTTCTCAACATAAACTAGCTGGATATCATTAACTTCTACACAGCACCCCAGGTCCTGCTTTCTGGCCCACTGCCTTTTCATAATGCTATTTGTCATAAAATATGATGCCAAAAGCATATCTCAGAGAAGGACTTACAAAGTATATGAACTAGCAAAAGTGAGTACCTAATAGAAAATTTAAAAGAATTTAAATTTAAATTTAAAAGAAGAATGATAAAGATGGTGGCTCTCACATACCAATGATAGATTTGTCCAAACTGTCCCATTTTGCATAGTTGTCTCCCAGCCAGTGTCCCGCCCATTGTCCAGCAGTAGGATAAGTGGAACGAGAAATAACAATTCCTCTTTTGCCAGTTGCCTTCTGCAGTGCACTAATATAGATGGAGAGGATCTGTAAGTTTTTACATGAGGTATTTTCTTCAGATATTTCTACTTAGGACCATTTCATTAAAGAAAAAAGGATTTGATTTTTGCTGTCTATGCTGTCTCTTATTACAACTAGCTCTTTATAATTGAGTTTTCTCTCATTACACTAAAAAATCCTCACAGGCATGAAGGACATCTTTCTTCCCTTCCAACATTTACCAGAGTGACATGCCTAAGTGGCCTTTATTTATTTGCTCAGTGAATACAAATTAAGTCAACTACTGATATTTTCAAATCAACTAATTATAATGTGAGTTTTTTTTAATGAACTCAGTTTATTCTACTTAAAAATGTTCTCTCGAATAAAGATTTAGGCTCTATTAATTGTTGCAGTGCTTCTCAACTATAACTTATTAACACTTATTCTCCGTATTACCCTGCAGAAAATCTTTGCTATAATACTCTCTGTTTTAGAGGGTACTTTAGAGAGAGCAAGGGTTTCCTGGGTCTTAAAAATAAAAGCAATTGTTCTATTTCAAGCATAAAATTTGTCCAAAGCCAGATCTCAAGAGAATGGGTTTAAAAGTAGATCATGTATTTTTCTGTTCTCCCCTCCTCAGTCTTTGGAGAGCTACTTTATTAATTCATTATTTATTTTAAAATATATTCTAGTGCTGAGAATGAGGCAATAATGCATTATTTTATATTATCTGTATTAGCTGTAATTATGTTTCTGATATTACAATTATAAAAGTATCCAAAATAAAATTTTTTCACTATTATATTAATCAGAAATAAAATGTTTATTTTTATATTACTAAAAAAAATTGTATATCAATAAGGACTACAGAACTTATCAGGAGAAAATACTTCAAATACCTAACTAGGCTGATTTGTAACCCAGTAACATGTTATCAACTATATCTAATCATTTCCTTGTTAAAGACAGATCACAGTGTTTATACCGATTTGTTTATATATAAAGCTTCTTCAATGAGACCTTGAGATTCATGAGGTTAAGGGCTGCTTTAATCTTCTTTGTATCCCTTACACTTAATACAGTGCTTGGCATATAACAGCAGCGTAAGAAATTTTTTAATTAATGAATATCTCAAAACTACAGGAAACTGCAAATATTTTAAACACACATATTTGATATATTGAACCGTTTGTTGATAATGAGACAAAACTGCATTTGTTAACTTAAAATTTCCTACTTGCATATATGTGTTTCTTTAAAAAGATCATACAAGAAAACCATCTTCACTGCTTCAATTTTATAGCAAATATAAAAGATCTAGTTAATTTAGGAACAATAATGTATTTAATATAAATCACATATATTTGCAGACATTTAACAAGAATGAATGTATATTTATATAGGTAATAAAAAATTGATGATCAATCTAAAATGTGCATGGAATCATATATTCTAAGTTAAGTTAATTTGCAAAAAAATTCATTTTATTTAACTAATACTAAAACTTGTTTACAAGAGTAGAGTTATCTCAAATTCTTAATGTCCACATGCAAGAAATAAATACTCTTGAAGGATTTTTCTTCTGCTGTATGTCTTACTTTTGCAAAAAAAATCTTCACTAAGGCTTTAAATTAATAACTAAACTATGCCTTCTTAGATTTCTGATTAAGAAGAATTCTGCATAAAATATTTCCACAATAATTTTCCTGTAGGAGGAATCTCACCTCTAGTATTAGAAAAATCTTTGTAACCCATCACAGAGTATTTCTTATTTGAGAAATCACTTGCTATCACTAAAACTGTAATTTAAAATTTTGTCACTATAAATATTTTGTTAATATTTCCGATATGTTCCACCTGTACAAATGGTTTAGTCACAATGAACTTAATTTAATTTTAAGAAACCATAAGAAAGTTTGCTCTCTGTTAACAGCTGACTTTGGAAAATTTACCTTACAGAAAGAATTTTAATGTTGTTTACAGAAGCATTTTTATTGCATGTTTATAACTGTCTACATGAGCATTTTTTGAAAAGTATTATAAAAATTATAAAAGTATCTCAAATTACTGGAAAAAGTCCTTCAAAAAGGAAAAAGTGATTTTTAGAAAACTATACACGCATATTACAAAAGTGGATGATGTGAAAGGTGAATATGAAATTGAAAATTTGAAAACATACTTTAAAGCTTCTTACAGTAAATAAATACCTTTACTTTTGTCATGGTTACTAAAGATAATAATTTCAAAATAATTTAATTGATTCTTGCTTTTAATTATTGATGAAATCAACTGGTAAATACACCTGAGATACTTCTCATTGAGTGATACTAAATTATTTTAGAATATTGACCAGTATTGTTCAAAGAAAAGAGAGTTATTACAAGAAGGTTTTTCTCAATATTTATTTCAAATATCTCTTTGAAAATCAAAGACTTTAAAAATCATTCTTAGCAAAAAATTAGTACTATATATTTATTATCCATTAGAAATAGTAATTTGCCAATTTCTCATCTCAAAGAGACTCACTATTAGATCAGAAAATGTAATTTTAGTTTTAGTGTTAGAGTTGGATAGCAAGCTTTTTGTATGTTGAAATATTTCCATTGTTTTTGAGTGTATATGTAAAATTTAAATTTGAAATGTCCTTTAGTGAGAAGAATGTGAAAGGCTAAACCACAGAAATAGTTTTAAGGGTTCAGATCTCATTTTTTAAAAACACTGTTACCAGCTATATCAGTGTTCCACTCAGCCATATTAATCAGGAAGTATTATTTAAGAGGCATGTTCAGTATTTTTTCAGTTTACTAAGAGCTAAGTAAGAGAAAGTTGCAGCTGTAACTTTCAAATAAGTGGGACAGTGAGCTGCATCATGTTTGTTTTTATCTACACTAGTCCTATTTTTTGTTAAAAAAAATTGCAAAAGCACCTCATTTTTCCAGGTAGATAGATGTACTAAACATAGAAAAGCAATATAACTTTCCAAGATACTAAATAAGCCAGTCTATAGGAATATGTGAGAAAAGAGTTTGTATCTATTAACTTTTAAATTTAACTCTAGATTGCAATGACAAAAATTTTAGGCATTTACTTAAAAATTATATATTTAACCCCACCAGAACTTCCAAAAGGGTCAATGATTTTGATTTTTCTATGTCATCTCTAATGAAAAATATGTAGAATTTTCTAGAGTCATTCAAGGTACTGTTGAAGATGAAAATACAGATTACATAGCTAAATAATCCCTGAATATTATCTCAAATTTGAACACACAACTTGAAATTTTAAAAATTTATTTCTCCCTACATTTGAAGCATAGACTTCAGTACAACACTAAATTTTAAATTAAAAAAAGAGACCAACTGAAGACTGAAAACTTTATATGGGATTTATATATGAAACTTTTCCATTTGCCACTGATATCCAAGGTTCTTTCTATAAAACTGTTTGAATCTTTTAGGCTGATTATTTATCTACTGTTCTTTCCTTGGTTTGCTTGTTTGTTTCATGTTAAATAAAGAGCACAATAACAAGAACTAGCTGAATGTCAAATTTGTTCCAGTTTTGAGAAACAAAAAATGAGTCACAAAAAAGAACAATAAAATATTAGTCTGAATAACTTTAAGGAAAAATATATTTTAAAATCCTTTCAGTTTTTTCCAATGATAAAAAGTCTTTACTCTCCATAATTTGCCTAAATGTGAATTTAATTTATTTATAGCACCCCTTTATGTTTTTCAAGGTTCTTAAACATATAATGACTATATTTAATCTCTAAAACTTATGAAAAGTCTATGGCTATGCATAAAGTGGGCAATTAAGCTCAACATTTAAAATTCATTAATCTGTTCAATCTAAACAACAAATAAGGTTAAACTTTTACTGGAAAATTTTACAGACAGGAGAAAAATTAACACTATTAAAGGGATGTTCTTTGGAGGATTGTACTGATATCTTCCTTATAATGTTATTTAAGAGTTAAAAATGGATCTTAAACATCACTAAATTCAACTCCTTAGAATTTTGTTATTCTTTCCTTGAATTTATTTATACAATTTTGATAGTTGTTGTAGGATAATAATTGATTCACTTAAATTTGCTAAGCATCCCACAATGTCTCAGGACCCATGCTAGATTTCGTAGTGTGCTCCAGACATTCAATTTACCGCCCTCTGTGAAGAAAATATGTTCTTTCAATTTTCCCTTAAACTACATACTTTCCTTTCTAAATACATTAGTTTTGCCAATGGGGTCATCAGTCATTTCTCAGTATTTTTGTTACTTTTAATATCTATAGTTTTATCGTAAAGTGAGGTCAGCTGATGATAATTGTGCTCCAATAATAGGTTCCAGTAGGGTTAATTGTCCCATTTAAGAAACATCTGCCCTAGTAAAATGGCACTGTTGAAGACCAGTTTGTTTACTCTTAAAAATGACATTTCCTAGTCTTTCTGCATGATCTTGGTGCCCTTACATTGTGAACCAGTAAACAAATCTGTACTCATTAATTTATGTAATAATATCTTAAATAATTTATTCATTGTAGGTTGAAAAGAGTTTGATGCTTAAAATAAGATAAGCATGTTTCACTAAATGAGAAAATATTACCCATACTCTTTACTCAAAAAGGCATTACATTCTTTCCCCAACTTCAGTTTTCAATCCTGGATACTCATTAGAACCACCTGGAGAATTTTTGAAACTTCAGATGCTTAGGCTATAATATAGACCAATTAAATTAGCATTTATCAAAAAAATCTCCAATTGGTTGCAATGTGGAGTTAAGAATCAGTGATCTAGAGCTGTACTGTGTAATACGGTGGCCACTAGCAATGTGGGGTTATTTATCTAAAATTTATGAAAACTAAATAAAATTTAAAAATTCCATTCCTGAGTCGCACTAGCCATATTACCCAACAGCCATATATGGCTAGTGGCTACCATACTGGACAATCCAGAATTACAGAACATTTCTATCACTGCAGAAAATTTTATTGTACAGTGTTAATACAGACTTGATTCGCAAAGAATGGCTTGTGTTCCATCATCAGCCTCATATAAGAGCTTGTTTAACATGGATATTAAAGTTTGAGATCAAGGTCATGGACACATTCTAATTCGTTCATAATGGATTGAAATAACAGGCTTAGCTAAGCTTTCATGTTTTAATTAATGACATCAAATTATATAGTATTCACTCAATTATTCATTCAAAATTATTCACTGAGCACCTGCTATGAGCTAAGTACATGTTGGGGAACAAAGTTAAATGGCTCAGTATTCTGTTGAGTTGGGATGAAAATATAAAACAATGATAGAGAGAGAGAGAAAAGCACAATTATTCTCAGTGCCATAAGGGACCAAGCAAGATAAGGTCAGCAGGAAGGTGTCTTAAAGTAGGTAACATTATATCTAACATCTAAAAGGTAATAGAAAGAATAATCGTGAAGACTGCTTACTCATAAGTAGGTTTCACTTGTGACCATCCATATAGATTGTGAACATCATAATGCAAAACGGATGATCCGTCACTAAGAATATGCTCGGTTTCCATACACATGGTTCTGAAATTGTAATCCATCAGTTCTTTTCGTAAGTTCTGGGAAAAATTAATTTAAAAAAAATATTATAAAACTTTATCTATATTGGAATGTGTAAATTGTAACTATAAGATATTTTGGCAAAACAATCATTGTTTGAAAATATTGATTTTTTTAACCATTTGTGCACTTTGTCTATGCTGATTATATATGAAAAAAATGATTGCAGTTGTAACTGTGACTGAAAAATATGTACAAAACTTTACTATATTACCCAAAATGTTACTAACTAATATGAATTTATAAAAACCTGAAAAATTAGTGTACTCCTAAAAGTCTACTACATTTTTTGCATTTAAGTGAGAAATATTGATTAAATAGATTTTTTAAAAAATCCATTTGGTAACATAAAGCCCTGGAGTAAACAGCCAGGCAAATGCTATAACAATACTATCTTTTGATCCATATTTTCTAAGTTCCAGATGCAGTTTTTCAGGGATACAAAGCTGATTAATAAATAATAATAACAAGATAACTTCAACGGTATAACAGCAATATTATACCTGGGAAATAAGGTGGGTAATTTAGCGCTTCATTTCTGCATTGATTAGTAGTTGTTCCATTTACAAAACTTGATGGTTCATTCATATCCTTAAAAAGAGAAAGAAAAGTTAACAAAAAACAAATTTAGGGCGTATCTTCTAAAAAGAACTAATTTAGAAACCAGTAAATTAACGTAGCATATTTGAATAATAGCTCATTTACTATTCTAAAGAACAGAAATATAAGGTATCTCAACAATACTAAAGAATTTAGTTTAGGCTCGGTGTTTCTCAGCTTGTATACAATTCACATCTTCTTTTGAGAAAACAAAATGTCCTGTTTTTCTTTGTAGATAAAATCTACGTATGAAAGTGAATTATTTTCTATGTTTCTAGACATAAAATTAAGTTATAATAGTGTATGTTTCCCAATGTCCTTCCCTCCACTTCTGCCCTGGAGCCTTGTGTCAATTTTTTTAAAACAATAATTTGTGTTTTTTAAAACCACAAGATACAGTTTACAAATACAGAAAACTTCAAAGAGTATCTCTAACTGAGTATACATTTCAGAATCTTAGTAGCCACATATAAAGGGACTATCATGTAAATATATAAATTAGTTACCACTTAAAGGAGATTCTTTCATCATAAAGAAGGTTATCTTTTGGGGATCCAGATATAATTCTTGGGGATATACTTAATAGAATCCTTTATAGTACATAACTTTATACATAAAATAAGCCTGTATTTCTCATTAATTAAAAAAATCTTTATCCATTTTCACATCCTCAAGGCTTGCAAATGACAGTGCCTCTATAAAGTTTATTTAATTAAAAAGGTAAGTAATTTAATGCATACGTGTTGAAAAATCAAGAGTAGAAATGTCATGTTCAAAAATCTAGAGAAGTATTGTGTAAAACCTCCTGTGTTAAACATTTACTTGTGATATCGTAAATTCTTTTTATGCTATCTCAAAATTATCTTATCAAAAATCTTATTAATAACATTTTAAAGTTAAACCTCAAATTAGGAGATTGTTTAACAAATGATTTTGCTACATTTGTAAGAGATTATGATTTCTTACATCAAAGACTGACAGTTGAGTGTGACATTTATTCTTACATTGAATGAAAATAAAATAACATATGTTTATAAGCATTTATGAATCATTAGAAAAAGAGGCTATTTTGGTTTCCTGGTCAAATTGGAAATACTCAACTTTAATATTCAGGAAATAGCATCCGTATACACAAATTAAATTGTTAAAACTGTATTTATCGCACACCTTTGCATAAGAAAGTTCTACAGAAAAAAAAACGAGTGAGCTAATTTTCACAAAGAATACTTTAATATTATTAGAATCTAGTAAGAATTTTGCATAATCACTACACTTAAAATGTAAAATGCTCAAAGGCTACTTACAATCCACAAGCCATCAAACTTCATCTGATTATTGTAGAAATCTATAATTTCCCTGGCCCACCACTCTGCTGTGGAATTCCTGAAGAAATCTGGGAAAGCTACATGAGCTCTGAAAGCCTGTAAAAAAATTCAGACCCACATGGAGAAAGTCATAAGAGAGATCATGTGTGACTAACTAGACATTTATCTGTCAGACTCACAAGTTGTGCATAAGTGAAAGTGAAAGTAACCTGATCGCAACTTGAATGAATGATTGTGTATGATTTTCCCCCAACCACCCCAGCAGCAACAGGGAGCAGAGGGAGAAAGGTATACACGGAGAGAGAAGAGAGCAGCCTTGGGGTTCTATATGGATTGCAAAGAACCAGTTCAGAACACACAGAAATATATTTCCAGTGCTTCTTAGAGTGATAGGGAACTTTTTTCTCCATATTTTTAGAGTCCTACATTGCAGGTTTACCTTTATGGAGCATGTGGGAGAGGAAAGGACCTTGGTTTAGCCTATTTTTCTGATAAAACTTTGTTTATTCAGCTTTCTGCCCTTCTGAAACCAACATATTTTTCCATCAACTCAACCAACTTTCTTTCTCTTTCTCTCTCACATCTAACCCTTTCCCCCTCCTCCCCAGTGGAGAGGAAGTGATATACTCCATTCCCTACCAAGAAAATTCTCTACTTGCTGACCTACCCGTATAAACTCCAAGGTTTGTGTGTTAGCAGAGGTTGGACTTTCTGCAGGTTAATCAATTGCCTGAAAAACAGCATCACCTGCATGCTTTCCTGTCATACTTTGACTGCACAGTAACTGCCAGAACAGTCTTCTCTATGAACAAGAATATGTGAGGGCATTGTGCATAGAGAAAAATGCATAGTAGACAATATAGGGGTTTACAAAACATGTATCATGAATATTTTTAGAGTTAAAAGGGACTTCATCACTTTGCCCAATAAATGCATTTTACTCATAAAGAAAGAAGGTTTAGATAGGTTATATTCAATAAGCATTTTCTATGGAATCTCTCCTAGATCACAATAAGAAATAGTAAGAACGATAACACTATATTTTGTTTCTTAACTTTCATTGTTCTGCT
Source organism: Camelus ferus (assembly GCF_009834535.1). Classification (NCBI taxonomy): domain Eukaryota; kingdom Metazoa; phylum Chordata; class Mammalia; order Artiodactyla; family Camelidae; genus Camelus; species Camelus ferus. The sequence goes on along the minus strand of NC_045696.1, from coordinate 85,801,793 downwards.
GTTTTCACAATTTATTCATTTTTCTGTGTATTTTATTATCACATGGCTGCTTTTATTCCTTTAATATAAATCATTGCTTATATCCATAAATTTCATCAGGTACCTGTGATTCAACATTCTTTTATAATTTTATGGAAGAGAATCCAAAGCAATTCTACATAAGCCATTGTAAATTGAAGCTATCCTCCAAAATCTATACAAAGAACCATGCCTTCCTCTACAGTATTGCTAATACTACCCAACACTAATGAGTAGAACTCCAACTGAAATAAAACTCTGACTTTTTCCCTCAACAATATGATTCAATAATTCTTTGAACTCTACTTTAGAAATAATTCGGTAAATTTTCAGTAAGAATACTCCTCTAATTTTTCACACTTACAGGAACGTGTGCGATTTAATTATGATAACTCAATTTACCTAAAAGATTGATTGCCAAACTCTTAGTTTCATTGATTTTTTCCCTATTGCTTTGATATTTTTTAGTTCATTTATCTCTGGTCTAATCTTTATAACTTCCTTCTGCTGGCTTTGAACCTAGTTTGTCCTTTTCCTAGTTCCTGAAGGTGTATCTTAGGTTGCTTATTTGAGGTCTTTTTTTTAATGAATGCATATCATTGTAAACTTCCCTCTCAGTACTGGTTTTGCTGCATTCTGTAAGAGACGGTATGTTGTATTTTCATTTTTCATTGTCTCAAGATATTTTCTAACTCCCCTTTTGATTGCTTTTTTGATCCACTTGCTATTGCAAGTGTGCTGTGGAAATTATCCATATATTTGCGAATTTTCCAGTTTTCTTTCTGACATTGATTCTAGTTTCATTCTGCTATGGTCACTAAACATATTTGGTATGGTTTCAACTTTCTTAAATTTATTAATACTTGTTTTATGACCCAATGTAATATATCCAAAGAATGTTCCATATGCTTTTGAGAAGAACGTATATTCTGCCAGTTGGGTAGAATGCTCTGTATATGTCTGTCATATTCATATGGTCTATAGTGTTGTTCAAGTCCACTGTTTCTTTGTTGATTTTCTGTCTGGTTGCTTTATCCATTATTGAAAGTGAAATATTGAGGTCTCCAACTATTTTTGTATTACTATGTATTTCTCCCTTCAGTTCTGTTGATGTTTGCTTTATACATTTAGTTGCTCTGATGCTGGGTGTACATATATTTATAATCATTATATCCTCCTGAAGAATGATTCTTTTATCATTGTATAATGCCTTTATTTGTCTCCTGTGACAGTTTCTTACTTAAGTCTATTTTGTCTGATATAAGTACAGCTTCCCCTGCTCTCTTTTGGTTGCTGTTTCTATGGAATATGTTTTTTCATACATTCACTATCAGTCTATGTGTGTCCTCAAATCTAAACTGAGTTTCTTGTAGACAGCATATACAAAATTTACAAACTGTTAGCTAGACTAAGAAAAAAATATAAAGTTAAATAAAGTCAGATACAGAAGATGAGACATTAAACTGATGCCACCGAAATAAAAAGGATCATAAAAGACCATGATAAGCAATTATACAACATACTGGATAACCTAGAAGAAATGGACAAATTCCTGGTTTCATACAACCTAACAAGACTGAAACATGAAGAAACAAAATCTGAGAAATTACTTATAAGGAGATTGAATCAGTAATCAAAGTTTTCCCAGCAAAGAAAAGTCTAGGGCCAGATGGCTTCACTGGTGAATTCTACCAAACATTTAAGAAAGAATTAATGCTCATCCTTCTCAAATTCATCTGAAAAAAACTGAAGTGGAGAGAATACTTCCAAATTCATTTTAAGAGGTGAATATCACCCTGCTGCCAAAGTCAAAGACCCCACAAACCCCCCTCCCCCTAAAAAAAACCTACAGAACAATATCTGACAAATATAGATGCAAACATGCTCAATAAAATACTAGCAAACCACATTTAACAGCACATTAAAGGGATCACACACCATGAGCAAATGGGATTTCCCTGTGAGGAAAGGATTATTCAACATACAAAAGTCATAGACTGTGATATAGCACATTAACAGAATAAGTGATAAAAATCACATGATCATCTCAACAAAAATGCAGAAAAAATATTTGACAAAATTCAACTCTCTTTCATGATAAAAACTCTTGATAAACTAAGAGAAGGAAATTACCTCAACATAATAAAGGACATACATTAAATTCCCAAAGCTAATATCATGTTCATTCAGGAAAAATTTTCAGCTTTTTAGTTCAGATCAGGAAGAAGGCAAGGATGCTCACTCTTGTCACTTCTATTTAACACAGTACTGGCAGTCTTAGCCAGAATAACTAGGCATGAATAGGAAAAAAAGCATCCAAATCAGAAAGGAAGAAGTAAAAGTGTCCCTGTTTATAGATGATGTGATCTTATATGTAGAAAACACCAAAGAACACACACACACACACACACACACACACACAATTAAACATTAGAACTAATAAATGAATTCAGCAAAGTTGTAAGATACAAAATCAACATGCAAAAATCAGTTACATCTCTATACACCAACAATAAACTATCTGAAAGGAAAATTAGGAAAATAGTCCCATTTACAACAGCAACAAAAATAATAAAATACTTAGGAATAAACCTGATTAATGAGGTGAAAGATCTGTACATTGAAAACTATAAAGCATTAATGAAAGATATTGAAGAAACAAATAGGAAGATAAACCATGTTCATGGACTGAAAGAATTAATACTGTTAAAATGTCCATAGTACCAAAGGAATCTACAGAGTCAGTGAAACCCCTATCAAAATCCTAATAGCATCTATTACAGAAATAGAAAAAAACATTTCAGAGTTCATTTGGAAATGTAGACGTCCCTGAATAGCCAAAATCATCTTGAGAAAGTAGAACAAAGCTGAAGGCATCACATTTCCTGATTTCAAAAATTTATTACAAAGCTACAACAATTAAAACAGCATGATCTTTCCATAAAAACAGACACACAGGCCAATGGCTCAGAAATCAATCCACACATATATAGTCAGTTGACCTTTGACAAGGGTGCCAAGAATACACAATGGAGAAAGTATAGTCTCTTTAACAAACTGGATATTCACATGCAGAAGAATTAAATTAGAGTCTTATACTATAGACAAAACTCAACTCAAAACTGACTAAAGACTTAAATGTAACACCCAAAACTGCAGAGGTATTCAGAGGAAAAAAATATAAGGAAAAATCTTCATGACATGGGTCTTGGCAAAGATTTTATGGCTGTGACACCAAAACATAGGTAAAAAAAACCCCAGAATACACCAGTGAGACTACATCAGACTAAAAAGATTTTGCACAGAAAAGGAAACAATCAACAAAGTGAAAGGGCAACCTAGAGAATGGGACAAAATATTTGCACACCATGTATTGATAAAAGCTGAATTTTGAAAGTATGTAAGGAAGTCCTACAACTCAATAAACACTAATAACACAGAAAATGGGCAAGGACTTGAAGAGACATTTCTCTAAAGAGCACAGACATATGACCAACAGGTAGATGAAATGATGCCCAATATCACTTATCATTAGGGGCACACAAGTAAAAACCATAATGTTGTATCATCTCACATATGTTAGTATGGATACTATCCAAAAAAAAAACCCCAAAGAATAACAAGTGTTGGTAAAGATGTAGAGAAATTGGAATCCCTGTACACTGTTGATATCAATGCAAATGGTGCAGCCACTAAGAAAAACAATATTAAGAGTCTACAAAAAATTAAAAATAGATCTACCATACGATCCAGAAATCCAATTTTCAGGCATTTATCCCAAAACACCTGAAATCAGGATCTTGAAGAGCTATTTGAACTCCCACATTTGTTGCTGCACTATTCACAAGAGTAAAGATGTCAAAATAACCTAAATGACCATTGATGGATGAATTGATATAGAAAATGTGGTATATACAAACAAAGGAATTCTATTCAGTCTCTAAAAAGAAGGAAATCCTGAAACACTGGGGCAACATGAATATACTTAAAGGACATTATGCTGGGTGAAATCAGCCAGTCATAGAAGGACAAATACTGCATGATTCCACTTATGTGAGGTATTTAAAACAGTCAAACTCATAGAATGTGAGAGTTGAGTGGTAGTTGCCAGGGACTGGAGTTCCAAGGGTAATTGGGAGTTGCTATTCAATAGGCATAAAGTGTTGATTATGTAAGATGAATAAGTTTTAGTGATCTGCTCTACAACATTGTCCCTAGGGTGAAGAATGCTGTACTGTAAACTTAAAATGTTGAGAGTAAATGTCATGTTAAATATTCAATAAAATAAAAATTTTAAAAAATAATTATTGCTTGGATTAAATAAAATAAAATGTAAATTGCTTAACAGAGTAACTGAAACAGGTTGGTATTTAGAAGTAAATAAATTTGATTTAATATGGTTTGATATAGAGAATTAGAATATAAGCCATCACTTTTTTAAGGAAAGCATTCAAAATGAATTATTGGTCAAAGTGGTCATTAAATCAGAGTGCCGAATTTCTTTTAGTTATATAGTTAATCAGTATAAAACTTACATTAACAGCTTCATCTTCAGTTAGACTTTCATCTATTGTCACATTAGGCAAATCTGGCCAAACCTACAAAGAGAGAAAAAAATGGGAAACCAATTCATATAAATTCAGTGTGATATGACTGTTGTAAATGAAGTATAATAGAATTTTAGAAATGTATTATAGACTCAAGAGCTCCAGATCAATAATTCCTTCAATTATTTTTATTAGTTTGTGTTTTGGTATATGTATCATTTGCAAACTAGCCCCATTTTCCATATTAATCTCCTCTTTAATATGGCAAATAAGAAAAGAATACCAACCTTTGTGGCAGGTAATGATTTAAAAGCAATGCATATAACCAAAAGCTCTGGTCAAAAATAAATATGAAAAATATATACTATATTTAACTTAATGTGGTATATTAAAATAGTTTCTACAATCACTCAGGATTAAAATCTAAAAAGATAAAAAAATTTTGTATGAAAAGAACTGAACATATGAGTTGGATGATGCAATGCTGAGGCAAATATTTTCTTGGTTTTCACAGTTATTACTAAATCCTCCTTTCTTGCCTCCCTGCCTACCAATGTTTTCTTCCACGCCAGCCACAAACACAAAACAGAGCCCAAATTCAAGCATGCCAAAAGCTCTGGGATTTGAATCTATGTTGTAGAAACTAGAAAGTTCCACATAAAAATGTAGATAATCCTCAAAGGAGTAATTACATACAAGGGACTAGTTGCTGACAGAGAATAGTGCTGTAAAGGTAGAAATCTGAGAAATTGTATAGAAGTACAGAATGAGGAGAGGAAGGCAGGAAAGAAAAAAAATCTCTTTCTATAGTCACGTAATCTCTACTTGCATGTTTCTTAAAATATTATGATTTTTTTACTGAGTTTATCACAGACTTTGTTTTCTTATACTTTAATTTTGAAATATTTTCAGATGTATAGAAAAATCACACACATTATACCTAGTGTTCTCCTATACCCATCATTGTGCTTTCCCTAATATTAATATATTCATAACCATACAACAATGATTAAAACCAATACATTAATATTAACACACTATTAACTAATCTACAGGCCATGTTCGAATTTCACCACTTTTATCACTAACATTCTATTTTTGGTACAAGTTCCAAAAAGAATCCCACATCACATTTAATTACATCTCCCATTACGGGATTCTTTTTCATTCTAGTTATGACTAGTGGATATTTTTTTCTTTACTCTTTTATATATAAGCCAACTCAAGATGTTTTATATATTAATATATCCAGGTCTGAATATTATTGTTTAAATGAAATATAATGCATTACATTCCTTGTTCAGGACAGGGATGTAAGTATAGCTTTTAACAACATTCTTTATTTTATTAATAAGATGCTTTTAAGAGAAGTTACAAACATTTAAATGACCCCTGTAGTATAGAATGATGAGTAGCCATCTTATTAATGGTAGTTTTATAATAAAACACAAAAGGTACCAAGAAATACAATAAATAGCAATTTAAAGAAAAAGGTACCAAGAAATACAATAAATAGCAATTTAAAGATGAAACGAATAGTATTTAAACATATAGCATATGAATTCTTTCTCTGTTTCTAGTAATTGAGATTGAACTCAGAGTACCTGTTCTTTTATTTATTAGCTATTAAATCATTACATCTCTTACTCTGAATATGTCTTTAACAGTTGCTTCGTTAAATAGAAACTTTCAATGAAATGGCATTGTTATACTTATTTTATTTCAAAATATCAATTCAATACCTTTCCCCAACAAACATCATTGGTGTTAGGCCATTTGACAAAGACATCTTTTTCCTGTCCTCTTTCAAATGCAGGGTAAGGCTTTGTTTCATTTCCTGAAATTGCTGGATCCTAAAATTAAAAAAAATACAAGCCAGATAACTATGGTATAAAAGTATAGCCAGTTGGGTAGCTGTTAAGAAACATTACAATTTTCCATTGTATTCTCATGTGGACTGACAAGTGGACTGATGGTATAAACTTCTGAGTTCTAGCTAGATAGCCTTGTGAATTCCCTAGAAGAAAATTTTAAGAACTTTTGAAAATGTATTAGCTATGATTTCAAGCAAGATTACTAGTGTTTTTGTTTTGTTTTTATTTCTCCAGTGGGATTTCTGACTGCCTAGCTTTCTTTCTGTAAGATATTGATGAAACAGTCTCCCTACAAAATCAGTAACTTGAAGGCGAATTTTTAAATGTGACAAGCATAAGAAGCAGTCCCATAGAATGATTTGAGAATTGTATAGGAATAGAAAATCCATCACCACTTTGTGACAGCTTCCATAAATTGAGGCTAGTTTGTAACTTGGCTAATAACTAGAAAACAGCCTGCCTTTGACTCCTAGCTTTGTTTAGTCTTCGGTCTCTAAGGTTATACCTAAGACTGAGGTAGCCTTGTGGCAGACCATATAAATAAAATGTGTTAAAGGAAAAGGTTTTAGATTTGGGAGGAGAATCCAAAGTTACATACTTCATATTCTGAAACACCTTTCCGTCCATCATTCAGGAGAGAAATATTAACAAAATCAAGATAGTAACACTCAGATAAAATATAAAATGTAAATACTGACCAGGATAATGATGTATCTCATTCCTTCATTTCTTATTTTGTCAACAAACTGAGGAAGGTCCCAGAATTCGTCATCAATTGTAAAGTCTAGTTGCCTTTCCATGTAATCAATGTCTGTGTATTGAACATCCTGAAAGATATGAGAATTGTGGTAGTGGGATAAGAATCAAAAGAGTGAGTTTATTATATTCTATTAGACTTATGAAAGTAATAGCAATATGAAAGTTTCAATGCTTAAGAGAATTGGTCAAGTAGTATTATGTGCAAGAAATAAAAGTAGCATGTAAAGACAAAGTATTCTAAGAGCAAGTTCATATAAATGTTTTGTTTTGTTAAGTTGATACAGAAGTAAAATGTTGGTATAGAAGTAAAAATCCTTTCAAATCAGTTATCTTCTTAAATATATATATTTACTGAAGCATAGTCAGTTTACAGTCTTGTGTCATTTTCTGGTATAGAGCATAATGCTTCAGTCATACACGAACATACATGTATTTGTTTTCATATTCTTTTTCATTAAAGGTTATTACAAGATACTGAATATTGTTCCCTGTGCTATATAGTATGAATTTGTTGTTTATCTATTTTATATATATATTATTTAGTTATCTACAAATCTGAAACTCTCAATTTATCCCTTCCCACCCTCTTTCCCCCTGGTAACTATAAGTTTGTTTTCTATGTCTGTGAATATGTTTATGTTTTGTAAGTAAGTTCATCTTTCATTTTAGATTTCACGTGTAAGTGATATCATATGGTATTTTTCTTTGTCTTTCTGGCTTTTACTTCACTTAGAATGACAATCTCCAGGTCCATCCATGTTGCTGCAAATGGCATTATTTTATTAATTTTTATAGTTAAATAATATCCTATTGTATAAATATACCACAACTTCTTTAACCAGTCATCTGTCAATGGACATTTAGGTTGTTTCCATGTCTTGGCTATTGTAAATAGTGCTGCTATGAACATTGAGGTGCATTCATCTTTTTGAATTAAGGTTCCCTCTGGATATATGCCCAAGAGTGGGATTTCTGGATCATATGGTAATACTATTTTTAGTCTTTTGAGGAATCTCTATACTCAAATCAGTATCTTTTGTTACATAATTACCAAAGGAAATAGGAAGACACAGGAGTAAAGAATTTATGAGGCTATAAAATTATGTTAAATGGCAGTTTGGAATTTTATATAGTATACAGAAATAGGTATTTCTCCATTTTTGGAAACACAATTGTAGCAAATATGGAATAATTTCAAATAACTCTAACATTGCCAAAGGAAAAAAAGAATTATTAGTAAATCCACCAATTATTATAAAATTATTCTTTCATTATCCACCAAAGTCATTTGAGAAATAATAGCCCAGGCTTAAAAAAGCAAAATATTGTTCATATGTAGGTATTTACAAATATGTTTAAATTAATAAATGCTTTAATTTTATCACAAAATCTTTAACTTAGACCTACTAACCTTTTTAAAAATTATTTTGTTAATATATATTAGGTCAATTACTTCTTTTATAAAAATATGGCTGACATAGTAGACCTAATAATGGAAAATCTCTCTTTATAAAATTTCCACTTGTGTATTGTTACATCATCAACCTATATAATTAATTTCCCCATAATAAAGTATTCAGCAATCATATGTTGGATTCTACTATATGTACTTATGTCTTATAAATGAGGTCCTTCTTATCCTTCTTAGAATGAGTTCTTATATACTAAGCATTCCAGATTTCAATGTTTAAATGTTACTAGGAGGATTGCTAGGGTTCCTTATTCTTGTTAAAAATAAAACCACAGGGACTGATTATTTCTGGACACTTATGAATATTTAGTTTCCCAAACAGTGAGGGATGATACTCAGCAAGCCCTCTAATTCTGTATTCTAACATTACGAGTATTGTCTCCTTTTTTGTAATTTGTCACATCAGTTGATGAAAGAGATTCCTATGGACACTTACTCTTATCTAAAGAGAATATGGGGAATGTGTTTGACTACTTATGAAACCCAAAGGTTCTGAAAGAAAAGCAAGTGCATAATAACTTGTTTAGTACAACTCACAATCATTGAACTGGTGAGAAACAATGAAAAGGAATGGTATTATCCCATTTCCTTTATCCACCTGATAAAGACAATCAATAAAATACCATACCCAATTCATTTTGTGCTACTAAGCATTGATTATTGTCAAATGTTTAAAAATAATTTTAAAGTACATATGTTTGATTATTTCATTCTGCTTTTATAGATGACATGTTCAATAATATCTTAAAAATTTATATACATACATAGGGGATCCGAGCAGTCACCATGTCATTGTATACTTGCTGAACTTCTGAAGTATTTCTGTACCCATAACGACATAACTGGAATCCCAAAGCCCAATAAGGTGGCATGACTGGTCTGCCAATTACCTTTGAAAAAATTATTTCTGAGTTAAGAGAATTATTTTATATTATAAAAAAATTTATGTTTTTATAAAAAAGTACACTCATACTTCATGGTATTGCTTTGTTGCAACTTCTGGAGATGGGCCCAAAAACATGTAAAAGTCCAAGATTCCTCCAATTATGCGATATGTTAGAGCAGGAGTTGGTTGAAATGTAACATCTGGAAATCCAAAATATGATTAAATTTTATCTCTGTATAAGTTATAATTTCATTAAAGAGTCACATAAAATATGAGAAATTTTAAAAAAGTGTTTTACCCATTGCATTGCTGTTAAGTAAGAGAACTCCATGAGCATGGCTCTCATCTTCCAGAGACATGTGATAGGGATGAAATCCGTAAGAATTAAGTTTATACTAAAATTTAAAAAACATAATATATTTTTAAATAATGATAGCATGTGAATTTTGTTAATGTAATATTTAAGTTCACAAGAAGACTGAGCCTAGGAATTCAAATGTTCCTTTATTGCACACACAAACACATTTCCCTTAGAAAATAATTTATTATTTGGACTGTTACTGCAATGAGAGCATGCAAATGAATATACAAATGTCTAACACTCTAAAGTACTACCTCAATAACTAATGTAAGAAACCAGTGGTTTTAGAATAATTGGGTTCCTTTCCACAGGTTATGTGTCTTAATTAATTTATTAATTGGTATTTCTTTTTCAATAATAAAATATCCTATAAATGATTAAAATGATCAAACCCCTTAAGTACTTAATATGATAATATTTAAGTTAATGTAACATTTTACGATATTTTAAATGATAATATATTGTTTATATATAAAGCATTTAATTTCATTTTCAGCTAGATCTTTTCATTTTTTCAGAATAGAAAACCTATACTCAGGGTCATGAAATGTTTTCTCAGAGGTTACAAGACTTACAAGTTGATGATCCCTATTCAAACTGACATATTTGACCCACACTGAATCCTAGTAATTGGTTAGCATGTGAAAGAAAATTTATATATTGAGAATCAAGGTTATATTAACTTAATAATGCCAACTAATATTGAAGGGTTTTAAAGAAGTAAATTTTGGTGAAACATAGTCTTTCAAATTAGAACAAATGAAAAACAGCATTTATAATCGAAGTTTGAGCTACTGTGATACAAATAAATGTTGCTTGAACACCTTAAAGTGTTGTGATAGTATACATATTTATAATATTATACTGAATATACCCTTTAAGTACACATCACACGTGACAAATGGAAATGAGCTAATATTTTTATTTAAGATATATTTTTCATATGTTTAGAATAATTATAGTTAATATTAGATGTGCAGTGCATTAATATTCATGAAATATATTTCATTAATAAGGCAAAATATTGGGAAAAGTGTCATGAACATATAAAATCATTTTCTAAAGCTGGAACTAGTAGTATAGCCTCACAGAAATGCACAGCTGCAGCTTGGGGTAACAAAGGAAAAAGTTAGCATCAAATCTTTATCTAAGGAGTAGAAAAAAATTCCAAGGAGAACCCTAGCCAGCTATTTTCTAAAAACTGGAAGTAAACATAGATTTGGCAGGGAATGCCAAATCTGAATGTTCTTTCTTTGCAGTTGAGAGGGTAAGGAATTGGGTCACAATCTCACTTCTCACTGAGGTCAATGATGTTATCCAGTCATCTACTTTCACTTGTAATTTATGGTGACTTCTTTGTTTTTCAGAAAATCACTCTAGCTGCTCTGGAGATCTCTAGCCCCTTTCATTACTTCAATATTGAAGAAGTGGCTAGGATACAAATCATGATCTTAGTTGCCACATGGGGTAGTCAAATATTGGTACCTACACCAGGGGGTTGTTCTCTTGTGAACATTCCCCAAGTATGCCAGTTCAGATCTCGCTTAAATGCTGTGTGTTCCACTTCCCCAAAACCATATACATATTCTGATGGCAGGCGCGTAGATATTTGAATGAATTGGTTATTAAAAGCAAATCCAGGTAGGCGAGAATCCCAGCTGAAAACAAAACAAAACAAAAAACAATTATATTTCTGTAAACACATACAAGTAGTATCAGAAATAATAATGGTATTTCTTTGTTAGGTGATATGAAAAGCAATAGTATTTTTCTCTATATACCTTATCATACCCAGATACAAATGGAAATGGATAATTATTTCAATACATTTTTTTGGCTAAGTTAAGAAATATATTGGATATCTATTTTTCTCAATTCCTGGCAGAGATAGTTTTAATTGTATCAAATTCCAGGACCAAAAATCCCTCCAATTTCAACAGTTCTAGTAAATTATTTATATAACACATTTCCATTACTATTTTGCCAGCGCTTATCATGCTTTTTCAATAGGATTCTCAGTTTCTGTTCCCCACTTGATTAGAAAAATGGGTCTGATATTTAGTAATGAAATCAACCATATCCAAAGTGTAAATGAAATTTTAGACCAATCCTTAATGGTAATTCACAGGTTTGCTATGTTTCAGTTTTAAATGTTAAAATAACCCAAGTTCTTTAATACACCTAAAACGACCTTTGGTTTGATGACACTTTAGCACTGTAGAGTCTGAAAATAATGTCTAATTTTTTCCCTCCTAAGCTAAAATCAAAGTATACTTCATGTCAAATAATTCAGTCACTTACATAACTCTTCCTGTGCTTCTCCTTCGAATCTGGATGCCAAAAGGATTTTCCTTGATTTCAACATCATAAAGTCTATTTTCATAAGTACTTATTGGTGTAGTTGGAATGTTTAATGGTACTGGAACTTCGTATCTCTTATTTTGGGGATCATAAATCTATCACAGAGAAATAATGACAACAGATATGTTTTGTTCTTATTGCTGACATATTGTGTACATATTATTAAATAATTTAAATAATGGTTCAAACAAGAATATTTAGAATTCTTATTTATATAATTCCTAATTCAGTCTCCATGGCCCATATATCTATATAGAATTCCAGATGCATACATCGACATGTAATGGAATCAAATTATGTACTGCATTTTATCTGTTTTAATGTTTTATAATTTATTTTTCCATACAATGAGAAATTTTCAAAAACATAACTTTTAGAGCTAACATTCTCTTATATTGGATATACAAAGTTATTTACCATCTAATGATTAGACAAAAAATTGTTTCAATATTTTTGCTATTATGTATGATCTTACAATGAATGCTAATGCTAATTTATGTTCATTTATGTCTTTCCCCAGTACATTACTTAGAAGTGAAGGTATTAGGTCAGAGTATACTAACATTTGTAGGATCTATGATATCTGTTGGTAAACTGTTTTCCAGAATTAGTGTACTAATTAATACTCTCACCCAAATGCATTCTTTAATACTATTTTATGTTAAATTAAAAAGCATTTTTATTTCTAAAATTGTTATTTATTTTCTTGCTGATGAGGATAAACCTTTTGCTACATGATTATTCAACATTTAGTTTTCCTATTCTTTGTATCTGGCTTTGTTCTTTTCATTTTTATAAGTGTATTTTAACATTTTGTTCCAAATTTTATTTCTTCTTCTGTTGAATGTCTGCTTTTGAGGTCTTAATATTTTTCATGATTGTATGAGTTGAAATTGTTTTCCATTTGTCATATATGTGTCAGATACTTATCCATTTTTTGTTTGCCTTCTAATTGTCTCTGGTGTTTATTGATGTTGAAATATTTTAAATTTTTATGTAATACAAGATAGATTTTATCCATGGGATTTTTCCTTTGTATCTGTAATTTGAAAGTCCTTTACTAGGCAGATACAAGATAAATATGCAGCTAATTTTTTTTATCTGGGCTTATGTTTGATTTATTTTATGTGTAAACATATATATTTATTAAAAATAATATATATTACATCTCCTATGACATCCTTTTTTCAATAAACTATCAGGTATTTCTACCTGCAGCTCCATAGTGTTTTAATTTTGTACATTTTAGCATCTTCACTTGTTTTTAAGTTTTAACTATTGCCATTGTCATGTTTATTTTACTTAAAGGTTATTCTATTAAGTCTCAAAGAATATTTTACCAAGAGTCTATGGAAATACTTTAGAAGCAACAATTGATCTAAAATTACTTAACTTTAAAGCAATTCAGTTGGATTTTTTTCTTTGGATTTTTTTGGTACTTATTTAATACCTATCAACATTTTTTAATAGTTTTTTTTTCTTACAAACAGTCAAATTATCCCTATGATTTTTGATATTTTTGTTGTTTGTTGGACTGATTTTCTCATTTGATTTTGCAAATGGGATCTGCCAACATTTCAGCTTTTAAATGGTGAGTAATTGTCTACAGTAAAACATTTTTTGCAGATAACTATTTTATATCCAGTAATTTTGCTGATCTTTCTTACCATTTCTAAGTAGTTTTCTCAGTGGATTTCCTCAGAGCTCTTAAGTAAAACATAATTGCTAAGTGTAACTATTGAAAGAAATTCTCTCTTGTATTTCTTATTGCACTGGTCAGAAAATTCATATCACTACTTAAAAACAATGGAAAACAGTAAGCATCCTGTTGCATTTTTTTTTCTGAATCATTTATTTTAATAGGACAACCAATATAGTCCAATTCTAAGTGATTAGTTGATTTATCAAGAATTAAATAATTTTAAAAAAACACCACTATCTGCCTAATTATTCTCAAGTTAGCAAAAAATGAAAAGTTTTATTTATCGTGCATCTAGCTATAAGCTCTGTAGCAAAAAAAGCTTTATTTTTATAGAAACAAAATGTCATCAACCCAATTAATAATCCTTAATATTACATTAAAAATCCAAGCACCTAACCTATTTAAAGATCTCTTGCCTTGAGAGATGAATCATCCATTGTAATAGTTTATAAATGATACCTTAAACTGCAGCATATCATCTTTGTGATATTTCACCTCTACACGAAGAGCTGGGATGGGATCAGAAGGTAGCTTTGTTCGAGCATTTACAGTATTTAGCTGGAGGTCAGCTGTTATACCCACTGATGAGTACTGAGTTGAATGGACTAAATAAGAGTTGTCTTCTTTAGGAAAGTAACATTCAGGTGCTTTGGATCCGAAAGGAGCCTAAAAACAATACATGTTCATTGCCAGAAAATGTAAGCACTGTAATATTTAAATAAAAAAATAAAGTAGACATGTTTAATTACATGTTGTATGACTTACACTTTTTATTGTTTAATGCTAAAATGAAACTGCAGTCATAACACAAAATATTTATTATACAACATGACACACTATGTACTAAAATGTTAAATAGAATATTTGTATTTTGACCCTAAAGATAGGCCAGTAGAGCAGAACAATCAAATGCCACAATTTTTCAACTCAGAATATAGAATAACTGTTTTGCCTTTGAAAGTAATTAAGTGTATTACTCATAAATTTTGATCCCATGCTTGTTTTTACACTTAGTATGGATTATTGCCATTTTTATCTGTGAAATGTCTCTACAACAAACCTAGAAGGTCATGAATTTAAAGTTCTTTTCTTTCAGTTCAAATCAAACTGTATGATTCCTTATTTCATGACTGGGCTTTATATTGGTTAATTACATCCTGACCAGTATTTAAAATAGGAACTACAATCAAAGATCAGAGCTTTTGTATAGCGGTGGAAGCTAGGATCTCTGAAAAAGAATGATACATTATGGCACTGATGCCTGGTTGCCTCACCACAATCCATTCTATCATCTTCTTATTTATGAAATTAATATATTGTTGGGAGGAGCAATATGCCCACCTACATTTCCCAGTCTCTTTTAAGGAAGTTGTATGTGACCCCCCTCCCCGTCACCTCCCAGCCCCAACACAGACCTTTGTAAAAGAAAAGGGTATAAGCTGATTAAGTTACGATGCTCTTTGGCCTTCTACCTTCCAGGCCTGGAATGCATATTTAATGGCATAATAAAACTTTGAGGATGAAAGACAAATGATAAATAGGAGACACATGACATTGAGGTAACAGAATATTAGGCCTGGAATTCGTTTTTTGGTTTTTTTTTGTAAGAAAAAAGTAAATCTTATTTTGTTTAACCAAATCAAATTTTATGTTTCCAATACTCTCAGCTTCAAGCAGTCCTTAACTGATGGGAATACTACAGTACTCATTCCAAATGCATGAAATTGAGTGCCAGTGGAACCAGGAAAAGGACAGACTTAAGAAAATTGCAAAGTCGGCATATATCGCCCTCGTAGCTACCTTTCTGCCCATTATTTCTTTCCCGTTATCATTTTATAAGTATTCTTATTTATCTTTCTTGATAGTTTATCAGCATTGATATTTTTAGTTAGGATGAAAATAATCTTACTCGTTAAATGTGGAAACTGTAATAACTGCTATAGGCTAAGTAGTCAATAGATAATTCCTTAAAAATTTGTCTTACCCAAGTAATATCTAACTGATTAAATTTAAAAAGCATCATTGTATTTTCTCTCTCTTTCTAAATGTTCAAACTTGCTCTTTTCCATACATCTATATGTTTGAGAAGTAGTTATCTCTTGTAATATCATTTCTGAGATTTTTAAATCGAAGGTTTTTAGATGGCATTAGAGCAATAGAAACCTTACAGTTAATGTGATCTGATGTCAGCTTTAGTACAAATGTGAAATTAGGTGAATACAGAGATGATTTTGAAGAATCAGAGAGATACTGGGAAGTTCTAAATAAAATTTTTCTAAAATTATCAATATTTAGGAAGTATCAACAATTCTTTGCTATATTAAACCTTCAAAAAGATTAACTTTTTTTCTTTAGTGTGTTTTCCTATCAGAATAGGTAAATTAAGGGTCATGTGCTGAGTGACCACGACCAGAGTAACCACACAACTGTAATTTAACCCTCACTCCTTGATATCGTCACCTCCTTCCTCAACAAGCTTCTTTCTTTTCCAAATCACCCTTTTTCATATAATCTCAATCCCTATGCCCCTCACTTGCATTCTTGTGCTCAGTTGCAGAACAACAATACTGGAAAAAAAACCTATCCTCAACGTTCTCAGTACCTGCAGTAGTGTGGCTGAATGTGGCTTGAAAAATGCATACAATCATGCAGACTGCTTTCCCTTTATGTAATCATGAAAGTTAAGAGTTTGTCCAAAAGATCCAATCATACTGTATTTGCCTAGTTCATTCATTTTTGGGTAACATTTTCTTTCTTCTCCAACAACAAAAAGTCTTCCCTATTCTCATCATCCCTTAATGATTTTCTTAGTTATTGTAGTATGAAAAGGAAAACAATCAGAACAAAAGTCAGAGCAAAACACCACATCTACCCACCCATTTCTTTATCTCCTGTTACAAAATATGTACTGCTTGTGCTTCTATCTAAGTTCTAAAGTGAACCATGTCATGTGTGCACCCAATCCCATGTCTTCTTGCCAACAGACATTTCTTCTGCAAGTCTTAACTCTCCTGCATCACTAATGTTCCATTCACTAGAGGTTATTCTCAATGGAAAAAACCAATTTTATTTCTCCCATCTTAAGAGAAACTGTCACCTCATTTATTTCTCCAACTACTGCTCTATTCTTCATGCTTTCCTTAGGGTAAAATACAAAAGGTTCACCATACTCATTAGCTCCAATTTGTCTCTTCATTCTCAGTTGAATCTCATTCTCAATCTGACCAGGCTTTTACTCCCATGACTCCATCAATATTTCTCTCATAAAAGTTACCAAAGACTTCCATGTTGCCAAATAATAAATGTTAGCTTCCAGTTCTTATCTTATTGATTTATAAGCATAATTTGCACAGTTGATAATTTTCTGTCTTGAAATGCCGTGTTCACTTTGCTTCCAGGAACCAACATTTTCTTTGCTTTCAACCTATTTCTTTAACAATTTGTTCTCAATTGTTTTGGTTCCTTATCATTTGCTTGAGGCTGAATATTGGATGACTCAGGGTTTAGTTTTTGAACTTTTCCCCTTTTCTATCCAAGCTCATTCCTTTCATGATGTCATCCTATTACATGACTTTCAATGCTGTATATATGTTGAATCTAAATTTTTTATCTTACCAGTGATATAAAATGTTCAATTTCCTTGGTTTATATCTCACAATTGAAAAATTGTACTTGGATTTGTATTTGAGCATCTCAACCTTAATTTGTCCAAAACATAACTCTTTCCCTCCATGTTTGTCCCTTCCCACCCCAGTCTGATCTATCTTTGTTACTTCTTTTTTTCCAGTTGTTTAAACCAAGAACTTCAAGTCACTTTTACTCTTCTCTCCTCTCATATTCCACATCCAATCAAGTAACAGCCCTTTATGGCTTTATCTCAAAAACATGCACAAAAGTCAATCACTTATTACTAATTCAACCACTACCACTCTGGCTCGGTCTACCAATACTTTACTTTGATAACTGAAATGCCTCTTTCCTGGTCTCCCTGTCTTAGTCTTCAGTCTGTTCTCATCACAGAAGCCATTATGGTCCCATTAAGATGGAAATTAATCTTCTTATTCATCTTCAAAACTCCCCATTAGCATTCTATTTCACAGTAAAAATAATAATCCTAAAAATGGTCTAAGTGACTGGTCTACATTATCTGTTTCCATATGTCTATAATATCATCTTCTGCTGTTCCTTGCTGTTTGTGGACTATACCAGGTACATTCTTACTTCAGATGTACTTCAGGTTTTTGGTTTTTTTTCCTCTTAAATATTGTTCTTTCTTTTCTTTCCTTCATCTCTTCTAATAAATGCCACCTTCTCAAAGAAACTTTCTCTGTACAATCATTAAAATTACATCATTGCCATTCTCCACCTCCTGCCTTTCCCCTTTCCTGCTTTATCTTTCTCTGTAATACTTATCCAACATAACAGATAATTTTTAGATTATTTGTTTTTTTTTTCCACACTAGAATATAAGCTCTTTCAGAGAAGAGGGTTTTTGCTTGTTTTTTTCACCTAGAACAGTGCCTAGAAGATAGTAGTTCTCAAATATTTTTTAAATGAATCAATGAATCAACAGTAAAGTCTAAAGAAACATAAGTTTTATCTGTACCTTAAATCATCATATTTAATGGACTTCTAATGTTAAAGCTTCATTTATTTGACCTAAAAATCTATAAGGTGCTGAACACTAATAGTAGTGGAAAAAATAAATTTTTCACAGTTTTCTCGTTAGAGGTTATTTGAACTTTAGTACCCATCCTTTAGATTCGTTTTGATAATGGAAATAAATGACCTTGGACTGAATGCAATGGGGGATGGGTATGGAGTTGAATGAAGAGCTGCAATTTAAAGAGAAGATATTGGTGGTATATTGGAAAAATACTTCACTATTTGGCTTTTATTGATTTCAGAATTCTTTCCCTTCCTCACTTCTTTTCTTCAATTCTTCCATAAACGTTCATAATGGTAAAGATTATGCTGCTTTATCAAGCAACGGAGAGGGATGGGGGCGATTTCTCTGGTGGCATAGATTCTATGTAATCCTTAATTTCCTAATTTCAAAAGTCTTGATTTCAAATTTCAGATGCTTCTCTAGATGAATTTAATTTACATGCAGTAGAATTAAAATTAAACTATGTAAAGTTTACATTGACAGCTATGTCACGAATAATTAAAATTCTTATTACCGTTTGCCATAAACAGCCACGATCCTCGCAGCTTTCTTTAGTTGCAGTTCCTGCATCTGGATAACAAGTAAATTTTTCAATTTCCAATAAAGTTTGATCCCATTGAACAGTAAAGTTTCTTCCAAGGTTAAACTTGAGATTATAAATTAGGAGATTCTTTGAAGACAAAAAAAAAAAAACAACATTAAAGAGTATTTGTGACTACTGGACAATTTAAAAATACTTAATATTCATAAAATTCAGCAACCCCACAGAAGTTTTTCAAATCAAATCGTGAATAATTTTAATATAATATTAAACGAAAAGACTAGAAAGGAGAAAAAATGCCATGCCACTGAAATAGCTAGAATCTCAAGACAGGAAAACTGTGAAATTGTAGAATACTGATGAAAAACATTGTCTTGAAATGCAGACATGAGTTCAATTCTCAGTTCTGCCATTTAGTGCTCATGATTCTTTAGGGAAATTGTTTATCCTATTTCATCTTCAATTTCCTCCCCCTGTCAAATGGGGATAAAGATCCCTACTAAAATAGGTTGCTATATAGAAAGAATACATAAAATTTAATACATCTAGCACAATGCCTGGGGCATACTCGGTATGAAATAAATGTTAATTCCCACAAGGAAGAAAAACCGAAGAAAAAATTGACTGCTCCGGTTTATTTGGAAGCTCCCAGAGTCAGAGGAGGAGAATATTTATTTATTTATTTCTGTAGTTTTATCCACTGCTTATAAATATTTGAGAGACAAGTTAGAGGGAAGATAATACGGTATTATACAAAAAGAAAAAAATTAAGAGGATAGAATACACACATTCTATATATGGAGGATATATATATATATATATATATATATATATATATATATATATATTTATTTACACACACACAGACACAAATTCTAGTACACAGTTATTTCCAGTATTGGAATATTGTAAATTTTTGTTTGGTTATTGTTTATATGCCTTGGGAATAATATGCATAGCTTACTTATTTATATTTAACTTAACTTTAATAATTTAGGAATAAAAATTCATATAAATATCAGTCTAAGCACAGCAGAATTAGAAACATGTATCTACAACTGTGTAAATTTCTACATAAGCATAAAAATAGAAAATATAAACTGAGATTATAAAAACCAAACCAAAATACTTTGTATTATGCCCTCTTGATAATCTTTGTTAGAGTCATAAAGTTCTCAATAAGCCTGTATTATTTAAGTTACACTGATTATTTCTTACAGTCCTAGGAATATATATATATAATGTGTGTGTGTGTGTATATATATATATATATAATGTGTGTATATATATATATACACATTACAGTGTCTTTACTAAATAAAAAAATAGTTAACCAATACATATTCTTATGAAAATTTTTAAGTGAAAAACTCTGAGCCAGAAGGCTTAGGAGTTAGACAGAAATACTCCATAGAAAATGTTCTGTATCGCAATTTAGTACTTATGCTGATATTACTAATAATTAGGAATTATATGAATGGTAGCAAAGCAAATACCAATGAAAATCACTTCCAATGTTTAAATTATTTTTGTCTAACATTTAAAATACATTAATTTATTACCCAATAACATTTATTATTAAATATTACATTTTACAGATGAGGAAGGTGAGATAACAAGAGATTAATTTATTATGCTTAAATGCACTGACTGCAGGGCTGGAATTTCAGCCCAATTCTGCCATTCCTTTTCCCTCTTTAGTACACCTGCTGAAAGAAGCAAAAATTACAGGATAAGAAAAGGATTACTAGAAGGGAAGAGTGTAAACAAAATTTTGGGGAAAAAAAGCACTAGATGTATCAAAGAAGAGAGAGTTCATGAAAGGAGAAGCAGGAAGACTGACTGAAGAAACAGATTAAATCAACACCTTAGAGAAGTCTTAAATGAGAAACTGAAACATGTAGATTTTTATTGTATGCAATAGGTAAGTTACAATTCAGGGTTAGGGAAATGGTATAAAAATATTAGGAAGTCATTCACTGGTGACAGCCAAGATAAAATGAAAGAGAAAGAGAGAATTAGTATGGATTTCCCTTAAGTTTGACATGGTAACATAAATTGAAATGACCAAATATTGGAATGTCAGCAGCAAAAGGGATCGAAAAGAAGGATATATCATGAAGAAAAAAAATCACAAAGTCAAGAGCCTGAATGGTTATACAATGTTAAATTTAACAGTATGTGACAGCTAAAATATCTTAAAAGATTGTATCTTAAAAAGATTACCTGGTTAGAAGCATCATAAGTGAAATTGTAGTGAGCTGTCATTGGTTGATTATCCTCCACCACTGTCACTTCTGTAACAGTGTCTATTAACCCAAGGATTTTTATAGTCTCAAATGCTAAAGTGGTTCCTTCCTGGTATGATGAATGTGTGCATATAATATCTAATTTGTTCTGAAAAAAAGGAATATAATATATCAAGTAGAAAGTCATAGAATACAAATAGCACAAGTGTACATTTATATTGATTAAATCTTACAGTCCTAGAAATATAGAAATTATAGCATATTTACTGAATAAAAAAGTAATTAACCAAACATATTTTTATGAAAATTGCTAAGTGAAAAATTCTAGGCCAGAGGACTTAGGAATTAGACAAAATTCTAATAAAATATTCTATCCTACACATAAATTAGAATTTATTTATTTGATATTTGATATTACTAGTAATTTAGTGTTATTTTGTATTTAGTATTTAATTATAGCATTACTTAGTATTTAATAATATAGTATAATAGGAAAAGGACCAATCATTTAACCCTCCATTCTCAACAGCTTTCCACATTCAAGTACCCTATATAAATTATACTTATTAGTTAACTCTTTTCAAATTTTTGGTATACATGTCATTAAATTTTTTTTCAGAGATAATCGAAATTATGCATGATTCAACTCGTGTTTATCCCTTCTCATTCTAGCCCTAACATTAGTGAAGAATAACTTAGCTTTGGCAAAAAAGAATGTATGAAGAAATCCAACATCTACAAAAATCACTGCTACTAATTATTCAAAATTTAACCTTGTGCATAGTTTTACTATTTTCACTCCAAATCCATGACAAAATATTGCAGTGATTGATAAATTAAAACATTTTCAAAAATTATTTTCCTAGGACATGTTGCTTAAATCAGACATAGCGCTACAAGAAGTCTAAATATTTCCGTGAATCAATTTCATTATCAGAAACTCATCTATTATATTCAAATTTTATAAGTTACAGTAATTTATTTATAATTTAGCAATTTAACAGTTCACTGCATTTCTTTGCATCGAATTCTGGAGATAAATGAAACATCTTTCCAAGGAAGGTCCATAATAAAGGCATAACCCAGATATAAACAAGGTATATATTTAACTATGTGTCCAAGGACAATGCTTACATTAGAAACTGAAAATGTATATAAAATGTAGTTGCCATTTTGTATAGTATCTGAAATAGGAAAAAATAAAGTTATCAGAACAAAATGTAATGTTAAATTCTCTGTTTTATTTTTATAGTTATACAACACAGGAAATTTGAAAAAAACAGAAATTACTAAGGAAGCAAATTAAATAGATTATATTTTTAATTATCTTCAAATGAAACAATTTTGGTAGCCTATTTTCTGAGGAATTAAAGATAATGAGTACATATTCGCCTAGTTCGATTTTTCAAATACTGCTAAATATTTATGGAAATTCAGAGAATGCAAAGCTTACAGTAAAATACATATAATTCTAAATTTGTTGTTTTGAATGATATTTTATCTCTTTCTAGTAAACCATATAACATTCAGTTTATCTCAGGAATACAACAATCCACAATTTTCTTTTGCATCTTTCAATTTTTAAAAATTATTTGAAGAAAGAAAGAGTGACTGTGGAGACATGTTAAAGATTCAAATAAATTTTAACAAGGAAAATGGAAGAAAACAACTATTTTCTGCATCATATATGTAACAAAACTTTATATCAACATGTTTCTTTAACAGTAAACTAAAGATTATAACTAAAATAATTAGAAAGAAATAAGAGTGAAAAATATAAAGGGAATCCTAGAATTGATGTGCAGTATATTCAGTAACATTAATTTTCTTAAAATCTTAAAACTAAGAAATAAAATTTGAATCAGAATCTGAATTGAAAGTCATTTTATTGTTTGCATGTCTGATTCATTATTCAGAAAATTCTGATTTTTAATTTTTTAACACATGTAAGTATACAGATGTCAGATTGATTAAATCACGACTCGTATTTTTAAACATCTTATATGAAGTAAATTATCAATATACATTTTTGCAAGTAGAAAGAAAGGAATGCATTTGGAATATTTATAAAATTTGAGAAATAATAATAACCTTAGAAGTCCCATGTGCTACAAATAGAGATATTATCTCAACAACATTCTTTAACTGAAAATTATAAAAAATTTAGTTCTGCTGAAATCCACTCTTATAGAATTTCTATGAGGTAAATGCTTGTAACCTATTCTTATGGCAGAGCTCAACCTAGTGTGCTTAGGCTTTGAGAAAGAACAAGAAGGCTGATGTGCTTAAAATGTACAGGGGGACATGGTGACCACTCTATTTCTCGGTAAAGACTGTGGCTCCTAACTGGGTAAAATGGAGAATCATTAGAAGATTTTGAACAGAGGTGTGATGATTTGAGTCATCTTTTAAAAGGATTACTCTATCTGCTAGGTAGTAAATAGAATGTAAAAAGGGACTGCCAAGAGCTTTTGACCTACAGATCTGTTAGGGAGCTACTACAGTAATTAAAATGAAAAGTAGTTACAATAATACTGGAGCTGATGAAAGAACCTGGATCAAGGTGTTACCAAGAGAAACTCCTTGGCTGTGAGAGAAGAGAGTCAACTCTAAAGTTTTTGGCATCTTGTAGAGATGAAATTACCATCAACTGACAAGGGGAAGACAATACATATACATACATACATTATATGGTGGAGCAGATATATTGTCATCATCTATATTTTTATAGACAGATAAGACTTTAAAAAGAACAGGATTTTTTTTTCACAGATTCCATATTTTCAAATGTAAGAGTACATCCATATGTAGTAGACAGCTTCTTGGAGTTAAGTTAGAGATATTTGGATGTTTCATATACTATGTATAAAGGCATATAGGACATTCTTTAATACGTCTGAGAACTAGTGAACTATAATAGAAGCTAAACTATAATTTTTTATACACACATATTTCAAATACATACCTAAAAGCCCTCTATTAAAAGAAGTAAGATTTAAAAATCTAAACCATGAGGATAATTGTAATTGACTAAGTAAATACAAACATAAATTTTCTATGGTGTAATTAGATATTAGTAAAAAAAAATGACTCTTTTTTTAACTTCCTTGGTGTGCTGAATTCTCAAGTTTGGGTCTCATGAAATGAAATTAAAAACACTTAATAATTGAAATAAATTGTGAAATATTTATATGTTAAGATTCTTATCTTAAATAATTTGATAGTAATTAACTTAAGCTTTAATATTGGTTTTCTTTTATAGTAATAAAATTTTAATTTTAATCACTATAATCATTTAAGATAGTTAAAAATATGATGCAATTTACACATCTATGAATTTATTAACTAATTAAAATAATAATCTAATAAATAAAGATATCTATGCTTGTCAAAGACTTTTACAATGAACAAAAAGGCAAAACTAAATATTGTAATTAAATATATATAATTTAAATAACAATGTTAAACTCCATAAAGTAACTTAAAATCCTAAGATAGATAAAAACAGAAATTAAAAATGAAAACTTGTCACATTTTTTAAATGGATGCAACTTTATAATGAAGGCAAAATTTCCCATCATCAAAATGAACATTTAAAAGCATATCACTTTGAGACTTACTTGTAGTTTCTCCATCATCCCAAAAAAAGTCTCCCATTGCTGTGTTATCTTCATCTAGTGCAACTATAAGTCCTAGAGGGTTCATTCGGCTGTTAAGCAAGTTAGGGTGTATATATGATTAAAAATAAATTTGTAATAGTGAAATATCCTATAAATAAATCAATTTCAACAGAATGGATTTGTAGGAGTTCTGCATTCACATGAGAACATTGATATTAATAAAATTCATGTCTATACTTTTTAATAATTTATCAATGAGAAAAATAATTTATATACGTGGAAAATAAATAAAAGGAATAAATATAGTAAATAATATGGAATTTCTTAGAGGCCAAGACATCTGCAAAAATGAAACAATGTGATACTATTTCAATCCAAACAATAAAATTAAATATATCTTATGAATGCTCAATTCAACATGTATTTGGCACATATAAATTAACCTTAAATTATAATGTATCAAGGTTACAAAATAATGAGAAGTATAATATGATAAAATTTTTAAGTGCTAAGTGGAATCTCTAATAATCTTACAAATGAAGCTAACTCTATCATGAGAAATGAAACATATGATTTTTTTTTTAGTTATAGATTACTATAGGTTTTTAAACCTAAAATAGTACCCATGGAGCTATAGAGTCCAGGTAACTGCTCTATACAGAATATATTTCTTCCACCATACACTCATCAAAATGAATGTTTCTCTTGTTCAATATAGCACTAGAGTAAAACCAATTTTTTTGAGAACATAGTCATGAAACAGTTACAGTACGAAAATAACCAATTCTAGAATGCAAAAATAATGAAATTACTAACACTCATTGATTCACTCAGTAACTTGTTCCTCTTTAACAAATATTCAGAGAAAATAAGAATCCTATTCCATAATAGGTTGACACTATTATTGGTTTGGGGACTAAAGTGGTGAAAAGTCACATTTCTGCCTTCATGGAGTTTATAGTCTAGAGGAAGAGACTCACTACATACAAGAACAAGTAAACAGTATAATTCCAGATATTCTTAATGCTATGAAGAAGATACAGCAGGGTAAGGAATAGAGTGCGTCTCTCTGTTGGGGTGTTGTAGAAGATGGGGATACATATGGACTCAACATGACATGTTCTTGTCCAGGTGCCCAGAATGAATGTTACCAAGTGAAGCACCAGAGTTTTCAAGTTTCTTCTTTTTTTCTAAATATTTATGAAATTTATTCTTACTGACAAACTTAGTTTTTATATTGTTCTTTACCTAAACAGGATATCTACCTCATTTGTTAACTTAAAATATTTTAGCCAAAAGAAAAACATTGTGACATTTATGTTTTGAAAACCCAAGTATGTAAAAAGTTACAATTTGATCAATTATATAACTTAGTTTAATATTTCATTTTTTATTAAGAATCAGCAATTTAATCATACATATTCTTTAGAGAATGTCAGTACACTTTTGGCACAGGAAATAAATTTCTAATCTGTTCATTTTTTAAATCAAGAAATTTGTAGTAATATACACAATTTTATTCTTCTTTTTCAAAACTATGATGGTTATATTTAAGAATTCCTTACATATGTCAAATATTTTCTGGTGAAAAAACTAAACATGAGTCTTTGATTCTTAATAAAATATGAAACATTAAAACTTGAATTATATTTCAGATTTCAGTTAATGTTGTTTCATTTTACCTTGCAGTTGTAGTGACAGCAGGTTGCTGAATGGGGATAATATAACCTCCTCTAAGATGTAATCCTATTTTGTCTCCTGGAAGATACATATCAACACGTTGTTTTTTCCATGGCCTTTTTGCACCCTAATGTTTGGAAGATAAAAACATTTTTTATTATTTCAAGGATATTAAATCCCATTTCACAAGAATTATGCATAGAATGTACACACATAAATAATTTTTATTACTAGCAATTCATGTCATTTTAATGAATATTATCATGTTTTCTAACTTTCAAAGAAAACTTTTTTTTCAGTTTGCTGAACTAATCAATAGGAAAATAAGTTCACTTTATCAAAAAAAATCAACATAGAGAAATCCATTTCTCTTCTACAATAATTAACAATATTCTTAATTAGCCTTGCTTTTTATTTTTTGTTCTCATTTAAAGTTAACCACATCTTTAGAAAGGATTTTTAAATCATCACTGTTTCTTATAAAATAAACCTGCTTAGCAAATATAAATGCTATACAAAATATTTCTCTTTAAAATAAATACTTCTCAGAAGGTCTGGTGAATTAAAAAAAAATAGGCTGTGTGTATGAATCCTGCTATGTTGCCTTTTCAAGGTTGAAATGAAAATCTTTCCCTAACATTTCAATATAATGTATAAAAACAAATGTTTATGATTAGCTCAATACTCAGTTTTTTTGGCTATAAGATAAGTATGTAAAATAGGAAAAGTATTAAAATAAGTTACCACTTCTTCCTAAAATTACTCTTGACCTTTTATTTCCACAATTTAAAACAGATAAGCCTTTATACTAAAGAATATAACTTCATATTAATCGTGTGCAACAAAATGTATATATACCTGCACAGACTTTAACACATTGTTAAAATTTAGAATATTTTAATAATAATAACAAATACTGAAATAAAATATGCTGTGTGTTTGGAGTTAAGTTTCCTTTACAGATGTTGGATAATATAATACTTTGGAGTCTATTATTATATTAGGTTACTTACAGTTTCATAATCATACCAAGTAGCATTAGGGATGTATGCACTCACTATAGTTGCTCCCTAAAATAAAGCAAGATAATTTATATGCATATGTATTTTTTTTTTACTTCAGTACTTAACAGAAGAGAAACACATCAAATATTAAGTTGGATTTTCATAGTGAAGGGAAATAAAACCTTCTTTGTATTGTTACACTTAAATATTTCTGTAAGTAATATTCAAAAGACTATTTTACTAGTTTAAGATAATATCACAATATAAAATATTCCAAAAGCAAAAATGAAATGAATTTAAGTGGCAATTAAAATAGTGGATGCACGCATCTGTACTATTATAACCTACATGGTAATTGTGAGTGTGAACATATTCATTTCTGTATATTTCCATGACATACAGACTTTTAAGTAATAGGTTAAAAACAAATATCTCATTCTACTGTTTTTCAACATTTTCATATGATCTACTGTTTTTCAAGTCCTCCTTTATTTACAATATAGCAAAATTTTAATGTCTGTCTACTTAAATGAGAGTTTCTTCTTATTATTATAAGATTTGATTTGATTTCATAAATAGTTCTCTTTTTGAGAAGAATACTAATTGTATATAATTTTCTCCCCAATTACAGTTACATATTATATATTTGAAAAGCATAAGTCTACTTAATATATTTATTATAATTTTTCAAAATTTCTTCTACATTTTAGAATTCAATTTGACATTTACCAGGCTGAAACAGTCTATTGAGTAAAATTTATTATCCAAATGTTTTGTAATTTAGTGTGGCTTTGGTTACACAAAGTTCCCTTTAAGCAATAAATTTATTAAAATTGTAAAACCTACCTGTCTCAAGACAGGGGTAATAAGTAAACAGGGGCCCCACAGGAATTGAGTGTCCTCAATCCAGCTGTTAGTATCCTCATAAAATCTAAGAACAACAACAATGTTTACAATATAAAGATAAAAAATAAGTTTATCCAAATCTCTCATTTGGTTTATCTTTTAAGTTTTTCCCTGGGAATAATTATTAACTCTAATTTTACTTGTTTGATATGTCATTTTGAATCAACAGTTCTTACATCCTTATGGTTCATCTAACACTCAAAAAAAAGAATGGCAGGAAGGAAGGGAGAGAGATGAGAAAGTGGGGAGAGATGAGGAGAGGAAATTGGTTCATTTGGGACTCAAAAAAAAATCTATCATATATGATAAGGCTCAATTTTATCTGTAGTAAACAATTGTTCTGGCTAATTCATTTTCTCCTATAAGATAGGTTCATAAAGTGTCAGAAATCTTTCATATTCTACTTTCTTCTCTTTAAACTCTTTCTTTATAAACCCCCATTTTAACTTGGATTGAAAGGATCTTTAGTTATTTCTTGAGGGAAGGTCCTTCTTTGGACAAGATATACAAAACAAGCACAATTTGTTGTTTTGTTATGATAGTATACTCGATCTATATTTAGATAATTGTCATAATATGTGCATGATTATGTTTTAATAATTCTGTATTTCATCTTGCTTACTGATATTTCTCTAATATATTCTACATATCTTTTGCTTTTAAATTCTATATAATTCTTTCATTTCTAGATTATTCCTGTCCAATTCACCAAATTAATTATATTTACTACTAGCATTCCACAATTCATCAAATCATTTATACAAATGTAAGAACAAACAGCAGAAATCTGCTTGACATCTGATTTACTTCCATTCATTTTTCAATATATGTCTGAATATAATTTGAAAGACATTGAACATAATACTCACTCATGAAGAAATGGCCTTGCTACTGTTTCTCCAAACATATGGGCTTTATAAAACAGAGTATAGAGGAAAGGTAGTAAGGTATAGCGAATATTCAAATAATGCCTTGATGAATTAACCAAAAGAGAATTCTGTCCAAAAAATGCTGGATCCTGATGCTGTGGGATAAACAGAGGAATTGAAGTAAGAAAGCTAGAATATGAATAAAAATTAAAATAGAAGCATTAATCCATTTTTGAAAATCAAATTGAATACTTTTCAGCTTGTTTATAAAAAGTTGTGATTACTCCTACTTCCATCATCAAATTATACGAATATTTCTATTTTTATATATTCATTTACATATATTATTAATTAAACTTTATTGTAAAGTGGGCATCTCTCATTTAAACATACACAGAGAAAATGAAAAAATATTTTAACGAAGAATTCTTTATTTCTATTATTGTGGTAGATTGAATTACTGGTTCCAATTTTCATGCTTCCATGTACTCACAATTTTTGCATACATAATTTTTTACATAAACATTGCAGTCTCTACCTCTAAAGGTGGAGTGTACTGCCCCACCACTTGACTTTGTGCTCAGTTACATGACATACTCTGGCCAATGGAGTCTAAGTACATGTGACGCCTTCACCTTCAAGGAAGGGTTTGAAATGTGCTTACATGAGGACTTGCTGCCTTGTCCCTTTCCATTGCCATTAGAACGATAAGCCCAGGTGGTCAGCTAGCCCAGGGATAAGGGGAACAGAGCTGCCTGGCCAGCCTGTAGGCTTGCAAATTGAAGGACAGCCTCCCTGCTGAGCCCAAGCAAGATCAACTGACTCTCTCAGCCAAGGTGTAACGATGTGAGCAATTTACTGAGATTGCCTGTTATGGGTAACAAAATTAACTGAGGGTACCAGCTATTGCCTCCCTGGATTCACCATCATATTTACCCTAAAGCCATATTTCCCTTTGGCTGCTCCCAATTAATCAATGAGCAGTGAAGGACTACTGTTCAGGCCCATTCCTGGGAGATATAGGATTCCTCCAGTGGCCAACTTTGCCTTGGAGTCTCCCCACGGGGCTGACAGAGGCTTCCTTAGACCTGGACTGTAGTATGTGACTCTCCCAATCAAACCTCCTTCTTTGCCTATATCTTCATCAGGTTCAGACCTGGATTGTGATCTGAAGGCTATCTCCACCTTCTCCTGCTTCCTTTCCTTTTTCCTTCACAAGCATTTCCTTTCACCAGTAAATCTCTAACATGTCTAATTCTGCCTTGGCATCTACTTTTTTGGAGGACAGAAATAAACATAGAGTATAATGCAATTCATACCAAGATTTCCCAATAACACACATTTCTTGAAAGCATCATTTAGGCAGTTTAGCAAGTGACTAACATTCAATTTATACCTTTTACTTCTGTACTATCATGCTTCCTTCCAGGCTGAGCTCTGAGTGGTTGTCCCTCTTCTCAAACAGAATTAAACCCCACTGTGTGAAGAGTGAATAATTTCTCAACCAACATGCACTTAGTTGACTTATGTTTTCACCTAATTTCCCCATTCCCTCTGAAAAATGTGCCTATGAGAACCTACAGCATGCTTAGTGCTCAGGGTTGGTAAAATAGCTCCCCATCGGTTCAGATGCATGTTGTAAATGTGTTAGTTTTATTTTTTCCCCACCTGTCATTCCAATTTTATTTATTATAGAAAGATTCTGGACTCAAACTGCTTTCCAATATCTTTAATTTCTTGTGTATCTTTAATGAAACAAAAACTAGAAATCCTTAATAGTATATTATATTTTTTCATGGAAGAAAAGTCACCTGGAATTTATATTGTTAGAATCTAAGAATTTAGACTCACAAAAATCTTTGGCTTTAATTGAAAATATACATGCCTTAGGCTTGAATAAAATATTTATGGTGTGACTATATTATGTTCTATGATTTCCTTATTAGACCATATTCTAATATACAAAATATGTATAGGCCTTGAGAAGATAAGCTCTAATTCTTCTTTAAGAATTATGCTACAAACTTTCAGCCCAGATCCTCTATAGATATAAATTTAAGTACATTGCTAAAAATAGACTTGTGTTTTATATTGAAACATGAAAAACAGGAGGCATTTACCTCATATCCATCAGCATTGTGGTTTCTGGAAAATGGATAAAATGCCCCAAGTTGCATCCATCTTCTGCAAAGTTCTTCCGTGGTCTCAGCCACAAATCCACAGATATCTGCTCCAACCTAAGTTATATATATATATATAATTTATCATGTATAGATTCTCAGATTTGCCCAGAACATCACATTTTATGCCTCAAATGATTAATTTGCACTATTTAGGAACTTTATGTTTTACTGTCTTCACACACTCTTCCTTAGCCTAGTTTCTTTATTTTCCATTTTTGCCATATACTTGCCTCTAATGTATAAAGCTGAAATTGTATTAGTAAAATGTTTTGCTTCTTAATCCAAGGCTCACATCCTATGATTTGATTTTTCCCATTGATAATATATTAGTGTAGGAATAAAAGAGTAAAAAAAAAAATTGCCAGATATATACTCATATAAAATTGCATTCCTTTTTCTTCAAGGACCCTCCAGAAAAAACTACTACCCTTAATTAAGTACTTACTGTTTACAAGCATTTCTTTTTTTTTTCAAAATAGTACATTTGTATCTATAAACAATATATAACATTGTTTTACATGATTTTTCACTTTATATAAATTATATGTTGAATGCATTACACTGCATTTCATTTTTCTCACAAAGCATTATTTTTGTGAGATTTAATTATGTTAATGTAGCTGTAGTTCTGTATTTTATGGGATCCTATCACTATAAAATATACTTTTATGAAATGTGTGTATTGGTTTCTTTCTGAATATGTAAAAAATTTACTTATTCTGTAGTACATATATCTACATAGGATTTTTTTTTGATTTATTGGAAATGTACATTGTTTAATCAAACCTGGTTATAAACATTTATAATCACAGTAACAATACATAAAATTTCCAATTGCTTCATTTTCTTGACAATTTTTGATATTTTTAGACTTTTAATTTTTACCACCTATATATACAATATATCTTACCAAACTTCTTGCATTCCTCTAATTATAAGAAAAGCAGAAAAAATTTTCATATTTGTATTGAGTCCATATGGGTTTCTCTTCTTATAGAATAGCCTATTTATATTCTTTTTAATTTTTCTATTGTTTTTATCTTCTACAAAATTTACTTCAAATTAAATACTAATCCTTTATTGGCTATATGAATTGAAAATATAAATTCCAGTAGTAGGCAACATTTTATTTTTAACTTTTTAAAATAGACTTTTGATGAACAGAAGTTTTCATTTAGTTGAAATCAAATTTGCTTCTTTATTATTTGTCCCTTCTATGTTCTGTTTAAGAAATTTTTCTTTTAACGTTATGTCAAAAACTTACCCACTTATATTTTCTTCTTAGATGTTTAAAGTTTACTTTTCACATGTAGGTCTTTAGTCCATCTGGGATTGATTTTTGTGTACAGTGTGAGACATGGATCCATTTTATTTGGTTTCTTAAACGGATAATCATTTGTTCATATGAATGGTTGATTTACAGTGATAGTGCTATCATTAAACGCATTTTCATTAACGCATGGACCCATGTCTTATTTTGTCATCTTAATTTATTTGAATATTCACAGTTAAGTATCACTGTGCTATATTACTGTTTTATCTGGTAAGGTAAATCCTTGTGCTCTTTTCTACTTCTTTAAATTGTACTGTCTTCCTCATGAAGTTTAGAATATTCTTTTATGTTCTCCAAATTCCCTTTAGTTTAAATTGGAATATCGCTGATTTGGACAATAGTTTGGGGAGAATGCATACTTCTAATATTTTGAGACTTCTTATCCATAAACATGGTATATCTTTAATTTATTTAGTTATTAAAATTCTCTCAAAAAAGTCCTACACTTGGTTTTAATATTTATTCTTAGCTATTGTTTATTAATCAGTTGCTACACTAACAACTTATCTTGAAATACATTGTAACATTGCTTATTTCTTCTTTTTTTCAACAAAATTTGCCATTAATTTGTAACTTTATTCAATTTTCAGACACCTTTGTACTTCAACTTTGTTAATTTTTCTCTAAAGACATTGTTTTCATTGCATTCATTTCTTCTCTTATTTTCACTACCTACAGCTTTATTTGATTTTTCTTTCTGCATTCTTAATCATGCATTTCACTAATATTTAACCATTCTTATTTTTAATCTAAGCATTTAAGGCTAAAATTTTTCCTTTAAGTATGAATTTAGCTGATAGCCCAGAGTTTTGATATGAAATAAAATTGTTCACATTCAGTTCTAAGATTTTTCTTCCCATTTCCATTCAGTTATTTTGGTGAATCATTTGATAATGTATTATTTTTTAGTTTCCAAATTCAAAACTCAGTGTGGGTTAGCTTTTCTTTTGTTTGTTTGGTTTGTTTTTGGTTTTCAATTTGTTCAATGTATATGAAAGAAGGAATAAAGAATTACTATGATTTCTTAGATATTCTAAATTTATTTTGTTATGTAATGGCTCTATTTAGTGTTGAATATCAACAATGTATATTTTTTCTTTGTTTCATATAGGGACTTACCAGATTTTTTATGTTTAGAATTGCCTCATATACATTTTTCTGTCCTTTTATTTTATCTTTTAAATAGGAGAAACAGCTTTATTATATTTAACCTAAACTGATTATGTAGTATTTTAAATATATCTAGACTTTTGACATTTACTTTTATTATGATCTCAAATGTGAATTTTCCTTTAACATTTTCTCTGGTACTTTATATTTATTATGTAAGCTTTTTCTATGCCTTGTTTATATTGATATTTGTTTCATGAATTAGTTTGACTTGATTGAATTTTGTTCATTCCCACTTTAATAGCTTGAATGTTGTAGTCATCATCCACATTCTTAATTTTCTCGTAAATTCTCTAAGAATAAAGATTGAAATCTTCTGTCACATATCTTGAATCATTTTACCAAAAGTCACTCAGATAAAATTACAAAATTAAGTGTAATTACTGTTTTTATGAATAACATTGTATAAAACTGCTTACCAAAGGCATTCCAAACAAACCAAACTCCAGCATTCCGGAAATAGACCATTCCATTTGTTCCCATGAAGCAGTATTGTCTCCTAACCAATGTGCAGCATAGCTTCCAGTTCCAGCAAAAGTTGACCGGGTGAGAATAAAGCTTCTCTTATTAGGAAAAACTTTTTGTACAGCTCTAAAAATAAAATTAAATTAATAAATAACATTTATTTTAAAATACTGACATTTATCAATTATAATATCTTAATTTTACATTCATATATTACATTTCCTAGAGCCAAGCCATATTATTTGCCACCATTTTATCAATATATTATATCAATTCCATATTTAGCTATCAATATTTACTTAGTTAAATACATTTGAATCAACAGAGAGAAAAGAAATCTTTTAGAAATGATCTAGACTTTGAATAATTTTCTTTCTTTTTTATTGAAGTATAGTCGGTTTACAATGTGTTAATTTCTGGTGTACAGCATAGTGATTCTATATATACATATATATATTCCTCTTCATGTTCTTTTTCATTATAGGCTATTATAAGATATTGAATACAGTTTCCTGTTGTTTTTTATCTATTTTTATATAGTAGTTAGTATCTGCAAATCCCAAACTCCCAATTTATCCCATCCCATCATAACTATCTGTGGAATCTAGAAAAATATGATACAAATGAACTTATTTGCAAAACAAAGACAGAATCACAGATACAGAAAATAAACTTATGAGTGATTTTTTTCTACCAAATTAAACATGTACTTTTTGTATCTACTCAGTATTTGTTTTTGAAATGTATGATTTAAACTCATTGAAATCTCTTTATACTACAAAATGTGATAATCAGAATTTGAAACTGATAGACATTTTTGTGGCACAATGATGTTATTTATGTCTTAATGCATGCATTTTCAAATATTAGCAAGCAATGTTGAAATAAAATTTACATATTTGAAAGGCATTTTATTTTGTTTCAAGAAGTTCACCATCAACAAATACGAGCATTATTCATCTCACTTCTGTTGATACCTGAATATTGCTGACAATTTTTTTTCCATAATTAGAAAATAATCAGAACAAGGAGACAAAAATTAATTTAGTATATAAAATTATCTACACTATCATAGTAAAAATATAATAATATTCTCAGGTGCTTTTTCTATAATATTACCTTTATAATATGAACTACAATGTTGCTTTTTCTTTTCTAAAATTTATTTACTTATGCACTATGATATATAATGCTCAACTGAGTTTAAGTGAAGTAAATAAACACTATGAAGACAGTGTATAAAATTTTTGGTATCATGGTATGATTCGGGACCAAACATGAGTTTGTATTAAAATTTGATCACAATTGTTTGTGAGAAAATTTAAAATTTCTTGACCTAGAATCTAGGCTTTATTGACTGTTGCATCATAGATCCTTTTACAATGCTTGGAAAATAGTATGCAATCAACATATGATTGATCTTTTCCTTTGTTTTGTATCATCTTGCTTTTTTTTTGTTGTTTTTGGTGGGGGGAGGTAATCATGTTGCTTTTTAATATACAATTAACATAGTCCATTAGAAAATTCCTTTTTGAGATACTAAATAAAAAACTACATTTTAGTTGAAACCCTTGTTTATAAAAAATAAAGGTTTGTTCTAGAAGCACCATTCTCTGAGGCCAGTTGTGAGGTTCATGCTTAGAACAAATATTCAGAGATAGCAAACTGAATCAAAATTTGAAAGGATAAATCTATACAATAAAACAGAATTACAGCTAAATACATATACCAGATAGTTCTTAATAAATAAGCTCCAAATTTGTGAATATTAGTAAAAGAAGTGATGTTTTTAATGTTCTAATTTTTTACTATGAAAATATTATCTTTCTTTGCTTTTTTACTTTTATTATTATCCAAATATATGTAAATCACCAAATATACATCAGGCAATAATTATGAAAGGGATTTCTGAGTGAAACTGCACTTACTTCTCTGTGGCTATGGCCATACTGTATCCGTAGAGGCTATGAACATCATATTGTTTCCCCCAGTATTGCACAGCATCCATGCAAATTGTTTTGGAATACATGAGTTTGTCAAGAATATCTTAGAAAAAATATAAAAGGAATATTTCTTAAGAAATATTTTGCCATTTTAAACTTTATAATCCTTAAATGACATGCTATGTAATATCATATTTAGTTAAAAATAATGAAAGTTGACAATTTACACCAAGTTCCAATTAGGTCTCCACTCATATTGATTAACCATTAGATTTGCACTATAGTAATAAATATTCCATTTCCTAATTACAATCATATGAAAAATAGGCTTTAACATGTGTATAGAAATATATCCATCTGTGTTGTAAATCATGTAACTACAGACCCATTTGAAAGCTTTATAATTTATTTAAATATAATCTAATTACATACATGCAGACCTGTCACACAATTATAAATCATTTAAATCTCTGCTTTTCAGTTTTTCTGCTTTAATTTGCAGACATATATGATGTTGTGACAATTATTGTTATTTTTCTTCAGATTGCCTTAAAGTGATATATTCCCCTAAGATCACCTATTTTTGTTTGGTAAAAGTTTTACCCAATTTTAATGGTGAAAAGAGGTTCTTAGAATACGTGAGATGTAACTCTTCATATTAGGTACATCTAATAAACTGCAGCGACTTACAGCAAAGTGCTCATGGAAAAAAAAATGGTCACTTAAATTATGATTTCAAACAAATTCTGTTTGTCTTCATTAATTATTTAATAATGGGCAATTCATCAGTGGTAAACATAAATCAATATTTTACACCAAAATTTAGAAGTATGCTCCATTTCTTAGGCATAAATATTTTGGCCAAAAGTAAAACAAGCAAATAAACAAAAAAACACACATGTATTTCAGGCTCTTAAAATTATATAAAAGTTTGTGATTTTGGAAATAATATACTCTGGAATTTACCAGTAAATAAGGACAGTTATCCTCAGTTAATGGTAAAGAGATAATTAAATAAACTTTACCAGGAGTAAAAGGTGGATAATTCAGGTTGTTGTCACTGCATCCTTTCTTTGAACCTTGAACAAAGCTGGAAACTTCATTCATGTCCTGAGTGGATATAAGATAAAGAACAGCAGATTTTAAGTAATTATAAATTATAGAAGCAAAAACTCTGTTTGTCTGCAAACATTTTACCTAGGGCAACCATTATGTTCCATAAGTCCTAGATGACAACCTGCAAACTTGCTTAACTATACCCACTATCTGATCTACCTCTGGGTATCGACAAGTCATTATACTTAGAAAAATATTTTTGCTTTTGCATGCATGTATATACCAGATAAGAGAGGTATTTTAGATAGAATAAGGAATTATATACAACCAAAATGTATTTCATTTACCTAGTTTTAACTATACCTATAAAGCACTAATTACATTAGAAGTATTAAGCAACTGTCTTTTCCAAATAGTTGTATCAGTATTTTCACTGTGAGTCTATTATTGTACATAGTTCCAGCACATTCATTTATTCAACATAGTTTATTAGTTTCGCTGGCATATATCTAGCTTCTATGATGTGCATTGCTAGCAGCTAGGCATTGCACTCTGCCTAGCCCACAAGTCCTACACTCTCATGAGAGAATGAAAGTGAATAAAAGCAAATAGCTTTTTAGTATTCTAATGAAAATAGTTTCTGACCTTATTGAATCCCTGGAAAAGTCTCAAGAAACCCTATGGCTGCTGGGTCACATTGTGAGAACCAGTGACCTAAACATCTCTTGGAGTCAGAGATTATTATAGTGGGGTATTGTGTTTATGGATTTTCTTGCCATGTAAACTGAGGCCCCAATACTGTCTTGCTATTTACTAGTTCTATGCGCATAACAAGTTATGTAAAATATTTAGACTGAAAAACGGATAATTCATGTAAAATCATATATTACACTACACATGGCCAAGAAATATGTATTTCTTACTCGTCTGTTAATTGCACCAAATGACTTCTGTACATTTTGAGCCTTATTTCCCACATCTCTGTAATATGTTGTCAGCTCTCACAAAGGCATCACACTCAGTTAAGTGCCTTGTTAATTTTGTTATCCTCAGAAAAGAATGTTCTCTCTAACACTGTCCCCTTCTCCCATCCACATCATGCCCAGATGGAATTAATGTGAGAAATTAAGGCTGCTCAAGGGAGAAAAGAATACATTTCTCATTGTGATACAGATTTTAAAAGGTAAATGTTTCCATTTCCTAAATATCTTCTTAGTAATCACAAAGAATGACAATTATGTAGTTTTTCTAAAGTATACATTGGGGTTGTTTACTGAAATTTACTGATATATTCATTTTTAAATTCATTTACTGAAATTACCTGATGTTTAATTTGTGTTCCTATCTCCAGTAAAATTAATACAAAGACATACTATAGTTGTACAGTCAATAGTTTTAGTTGAACCTAAGTATTTTTTTCTTCATGAATGCACCAACTGAATCAAATTAAAAAACAGCTTTAACTACTGAAACTCATAACTGGAATTGAGTTGCATTATTTTAAATTTTAAGAATCTTTTTCTAAGCCATTTTAATACCTCTAACATATAATATTCACTGAGGAAATACAATGACAAGGCACTTAACTATGAAATTAATGTTATTCTATTTGAATTATATATTCTAATTGAATTATGAAACTTGCAATAAAATTCGCAAGCTCTTCCAGCATTCACTCAAGATAGACATTATTTATGTAGCTTAAGAATAAAAATAAAATATTTAAAATGTAATATAATAACGATTTAAAATAAAATTTAAACACTTTTACATGATTTTAACCATATTTTGCAACAAATATAACATCAGACATCTGATTATCCTTTATTAAAATGTCTTGTCTATAAGGCAAAAATGTATTTTTAACAGGTTAAACTTACTACTCATAATTTAACAGAATTTATTAGTATTTCTTTTAATGTGTTTTGTATTTTTGCATCTTTGAAAATTCTGAAAATATTTTCCCTAACCTATTCAAATGATTTAGTGATGCTACACTTATTTAATGTCATGTAAAACTGAATTTGATTAATATTTTCAATATTACAGTCAGTAGATTCAAAGTATTCTAAGTTGTGAAGCAAAGGACTCAGTGGATTGATAGTAAGTACACCTACAGATATTCAAGTACCATTCAAATCATCTCAAATCTAGTAATGACCATTTCTAGGAATTGTCACCATTGTCACCAAAATCCATTGAAAACTGTATAAAAGGCTGGTGGCATTCCATAACTTCACATTTAAACTAAATCTAAATAAAAATAACCCTATTTTCATAGAAAATTTTAAATATTTCAATTTTTATAAAAATCTTATAAAATGTAGAGGGAATATGAGAAATTAAGCCTCAATTATTTAGATATATAAATGTTTGGCTATATCTTCTCAATGAATTTTGTTTCCCAATACTATACATTAACTTATTACACTTTATTATAGAAGAATTCTGCTTTTAGATTTTAAAGAGTAAAATTATAATAGTAACATGATCACAAAAACATACTTATATTTTCAGAAAAATGAAAATGGTCTTTGAATTTTAAAAATATTGACTAATGCTTTTATTTTGAAACCTCAGCTTCAGTCTTAATTATACCAAATACAGTAGGCTTTTATTTCTCAAATATTAGGAAATTATCTTAAGAATGATACAAAAAAAGAGAATTCAAGTGTAACATGTTTATATGCAAAATCTACTTTTATAATTACAATTAAGCTATCATTTTCTGAAGTGATTTAAACTTAAAGTTCAAAAGCTTTAGCATTGAACCTAAATTAGAAATCTAGTAAATTATAAAACTATTTTAGAATCTGACATGAAAGTAAAATTTCATCACTTAAATAACACTTTTTTTACTATGTATTTTTTCAATCAGAAAAAATAATCTGAAGAAAGTGAAAGTATTAGAGAAACAACATAGCAGCAGAATTCGGTACTTATTCAAGAAAAAGCTGGAAGCAGAATATCTACTGCTTATACATAGTATAATTAATTCAGTGATATTTACTGACCTATGAAATCATACTGATTATTATGTTGTGTTTTGGGTTTTTTTTAAAGCATGAGTCACAATGCTTCTGTGTTAGAATCATAACTACCCTGCCTTTCTCAGATGCTCCTCTTCCTCCCATCCTCTTCCTCTCTTTGGAGATGAATCATGTATTTCGGTCTTCAATTAATGCAGGAAATGGAGCATTCTATCTTTCTATATAGTACAATCAGATTCTCTTTCACTATTCCTAGGTGTCATTTATACTTCTAACTCTGCTCCAAAGGACTCAAACTGTTTCTTATGCAGGAAAAAGAAAGAAATAAGGAAGGAAAAAAAGAGAGAAAGATGATGGAAGGAAGGAAGGAAAGAAGGAAGGAAAGGAAGAAAGGAAGGAAGGAAGGAAGTTAGGAAGAAAGAAAGAAAGAAAGAAAGAAAGAAAGGGAAAAGCACCTTTAATTTAAATTAAATAGTTCATTGAAATTGGAGCAAAAATTAAAAACAAAACTCAAGAGCAGATTACAATTTTTTTTTTTGTTATTTCTACCAGAAGCTAGGTATCATCATTGCAATCTCACTAATTTTGCATCAAATGACTAAATCCTCTCCATTTTCATTCTACTACCAATTGTAGGAATTCTGAAGATTTTCCTAACTTACTCAACTCCATGTTGTCATGATGGTGCAAAATAAATAGTTTTAATTGATTAAATAAATAAATAATTGAAACGATTAAATGAATAATTTAAATAATGACTGAATTAATAATGAGCACTTCAGGAAAGTAGAGGTATTGTGACCTAAATAGTCAAAGAAAATATAGCTATTTCTAGACATCCATTATATCCCCTTCCAAAATTCTGGGCAGTTGTAATACTTTGAACAACATCCTTGGTGTTCTCTCTGTGTTCAGGCTTATTATACATTTTTTCTGGAATACAGAATTCTAGGGTTACCAGTAGTTTCATTTCCCAAATGGTGTTATAGTTTCCATAACAAAAGACACTAAATTGTTAACTATCATATAGCATTATTCTAAATAATAAATTTAGTGGCAGGCAACAATAGCTACAGATATAAAACTTCATCCAAAGAAATTTTTAAACATTAGTATTTTTCTTTAATAACTTTGCCAGTAATCTAGAATTTTATTTGCTGTTGTTATTGTTTACCTTGAGATAAAACACTTAACCTATTGCCAATCTTGATGTGTTCTATTTCATAACTAACTAAAAAAGTTTCTAAAGGGTGAGGGCTTATTCAGGTCCATGTTGCTGCAATTGCTTGACTACTGCAGACCTCAATTTAGAGTTTTAACTTTTTATTATTTTTCTAACCCATGAACATGACAGGTATGAGATCTATACATTCTGGAAAAATATAATAAGAACATTATTTTTAAGTTCAATACATTATAAAATATATCTTGGCAACTTAGTAATTATTTTATGGAAAAATAAATCTATATTCATTGTCCAAAATCACAGGTCTCAAATGACTACTTACAATCCAAAGTCCATCATAATTCACTTCTTGATGGAAAAGGTTGCATTCATTTACCCACCATTCTATGCAGTTTGCACTAGTGAAATCAGGGTATACTGTTAATCCTGGCCATACCTGGAAGAACAGATCATTCACACAAATACATAAATAAAAGGAAACATAAATAAATAAAAATTCAAATGAACTAAGTAAAGAGTTAAAAGTTATCAAAGTTACAATGACTCATGTACTATCTATATTTATAATAATTTCAGGCCTATTTTAAAGTGCATGTAAGGGAAAGTAGCTAAAGAAAAGAAAGAGAAAGTGAGAACATGAAGCATTTAAGAAGGGAAAAATATAAGAACGTGGAATGAAGCTGCTATTTTTGACTTCAGTTAAACTTATTTCTTGGCATCCTAGTAGGCTAAGTTAAAAAACAAACAAAAACTATATAATAGTCATTGTCTGATAAAATAAAGCACACTAGTTCATTTCCAAAGGCATTTTTTTCCCAAGAAATTTAAGCAAGAGAATTCCTTACGTATTTATTTTTTATTTAACAAATGAGAATATGACACTTATTGTGTACTAAGTACTGTCCCAATTATTTTTATACTTATTAATTCATTAAATCTTCACTAGAACTTTAGGGGATAGATACTATTTTTATCATCCCTTTACAGATGAGATAGGCAGTATAATTAAACTCCTTGTACAGATGAAATAAGGGATGAACAGAGAAGTTGAATAACATTTTCACAGTCACACTACTAATAAGTGGCACAAAAGAAATTCAAACCTAGACAATCTTATATCTGAGTCCATGTTATTAAACATTACATATACAATGCTTCCACTTTATGATTTGTGCTTCTTGAAATTATTTTAATTAAAATTTAACATAATGATATTAGGCAACAGAAATTCAATTTCAAATGTATTAGGATAATTAATACTGTTTTATATCCAAATTATGTATATTGGCAATCTGATCTATCCAAATTCAATAGAACAGGTCTTAACAAAATGTATTTTGTGAGATATTACTGGGCATTATGAGGAGGAATATTGGTTTTTGATTCCTGATGGAACTCATAATTATTTGAGGAAAGCTTTCATCAGAAATTTTAACTTTGATGAATGTGATTTAAAAAAGTGATGATTAGGATAGTGTTTATTATTGTAGACAATGTTACAATAAATATGTTTCTATAAATTGATAATTTCTCCTGTTTTATTTCCTTTGACTAAATTACAGAAGTGGAATTATCAAGTCAGTGTATCTAGATATTGATGGTTTTTGATATGTCTTACAAAGTTGTCTCCAAAAGAATAGTTATCCTGGTTTAAAATTATGCCTTTTGAAGTTAAGGCAGTTTTCTGATAGTGTTCCTTATTAGTTCTGTGATATGAAGAAAGTTATCTCTCTTAAATTCACTTTTTTCACATGTAAAGCAATAATTTTAATCATAGCTATCTCACAATTCTATTATGAAGATGTAAACCATAAATCTTAATAACCTGCATG
This sequence comes from Camelus ferus, assembly GCF_009834535.1. Lineage (NCBI taxonomy): Eukaryota > Metazoa > Chordata > Mammalia > Artiodactyla > Camelidae > Camelus > Camelus ferus. Next base: position 85,758,118 of record NC_045696.1, on the reverse strand, counting down.
TAAATACTCAATTTATATATGTAATTATTTCATATCAAACTATCAGAATTTTTATAATAATCTAAATTTATCTCATATTTTGTTACCATTAGTTTTAATTGCTTACATAATTGAAAATTGTCTTCTTGCAAAAACTGTTTTAGAGCTAAGTGGAATATTTCCTCTAAAATTTCTCAATGCAATTATTATATCAAATCCAGATTTGAGAGCAAATACATACACACACAAACACACTTTGAAAAACTTTGTTGTTGCACAATAGAAAATTGGAGCAACATATTAGTGAATATCATAATTTACCTCTCCAATAATTGCTGTAGTCCCATCTGACTCATTTACCCACACTTTTTGTTCAGTTCCCCTATCATAGGTTTCATATGCTGCTCCATTGGTACGTTTCTCTATGGAAATTGCAGGGTCCTAACAATAGAAAGAAGAAACTATAGAAAATCTATTAATCTATAAATGTGTAAATACTAAAAATGTATTCATATATAATCAGTCATTACCAAGATGATGACATATTTCTGCCCATGGTCATGCAAATCTTGAACAAATTCAGGGAGCCCATTAAATGCAACTTTATCATAAGTAAAGATTTTCTTATCTTCCATATAGTCAATATCAGTGATCTGTGTATCCTGAAAATTAGCAGAATATATTTCAAGTCTAATGAATTAGTATTATAACTACAACAATTAAAAGGTAAATGAGCTTGTATCCCTTTTATTTCACTAAAGATGCAATGATATAGTTTATAAAACAAGATTTTCTAATTCTGAAGTACAAAAGCATTAAGTGATTATTCACATGTATTTCAGTTATGATTACTGGATATGTATTGTCATACATATAATAAACCCACATATAAAGGGTTCATTGTATAAAAATCAAAAACCTACACATTACATAAAATACATTAATTTTTTTAACTTTTATTTTTTTTAATTCTATTTGTCAATTTTTTTTATTTTTTATTTTGGGGGGAAGTAATTAGGTTCTTATTTATTTACTTATTATTTTAATGGAGGTACTGGGGATTGAACCCAGGACCTCATGCATGCTAAGCAAGCACTCTACAAACTGAGCTACACCTTTCCCCCATATTAAATTTTTACTACATTAAAAAGTATATAGATTCTAAAAATAAAGTCTGTTTAAAAAATGAATATAATTTTGTTCACATTTAAACATATGTTCTATTTTAGTATAAATCATAATCAGTTCTCAAAATTCAGGTAGGCGTGGGCATTGCAAATGGACATAAAGTGTACTTTATCATTAAAATGAATCTTAATTATCTATCTATACTCTCTATATACGTATATATACCATATATAACATATATGGTAATCCTGACAGTTTCCCATACTTATTCTTACGTGACAATATTTAACTTGGTGTATACTCTCACAAATCTATCATCCCACTTACAAATGGTATGCCAGCTTCTCGATTTCTTTGCACCACTTCTTTCACTACATCAAGTGTCTTGTAATTCCAGCGACTCAGTTGGAATCCAAGACTCCAATATGCTGGCATTGCTGGTCGTCCAATGAGCTTGAAGTAAATGGATATTTTATTAGTTTCTGTAGTGAGCATTAGAAACTAATATTAATATGCTCCTTATTGTTACTTCTCTAGTATGGATTTGAGTTTAACTACATATTTAAACAAAGATTTAGTGTTATCTGCATTCTAAAATGTGTCATGGATAGTCTGTTAAAATGTTGTTATGAAACACTTAACAAGTGTATGTCTGTCACTCATCTTTTGTTCATTTTATGTTAAAAAAAAAAAACTAGAAAGGTAGCACTTTAAAAAGTAGCATTTGCAAAAGTATATTATGCCCCAATGGAAAGTTGAAAAGAAGAAAAGAAAGCTTTAGAGATAAGAGAGAAATAAATTGTCACACCACACTCCCACTTCCTGTAGCAAGAAAATGAATGAATGAATGGTCTTAATGGAAGAAAAAGATGTCTAAAAGTATGTGATTTCAATTCCCTTACATTTTGACACTTGTTTCTCTCTAGTTTTCAAAAATATTAATGAAATATGTGTCTACAAGGCTCTCAGCCAGTTATTTCATAAGGTACTTATCTTATTCACATATAGGGGCTTGGTTTCTTTCTTCCCCCAAGGGCCAAATGGGACACTTGACCTCTCCTCACTCCCTGATGGCTCAAGCAGGCTCAGTGCCACACATAACAGAATACCAGTGTCTCATCACAACAGAGCACAGGGTTTTGGATATGGAAATGAGTGTAACTGACATTAATTTATTCAGTGAAAACTAAGTGTTAGGTTACGTTAAGACAAATAACTTATTTGGTATATTGGGTTTTCTTTGGCTTACATATTTATATATATTATAATATTTATAATACTCATAATATTTACATATTTAAGTATATATTATATATAAATATTTATATTTATATTTTGGGGCATCCATTATTTCTTCATCATGTATGTCTAAAAACTATTAAATAAAATTTTTTAAATTACTCCTGTTGGGTTATTGTATTCTATTCAGTTTAAGGATTAAATTTATTTTTAAGATAACTTGGTATCAAATAACTCCCCCAAACTCAGTATTTTTAAACTCTATTCATAAACATCTTATGTTCCATAGAATTTCTTTAAAGATTTGGACATGCGATTGAAATTTCTTTGTGTGTGTGCATTATATGTATTCATAATTTATTTTTATAAAAGTATATAAAATATGTATAATTATATATTATATTAACTTGTGTACTATTCATCATATACTTTATATACATAAATTATCTTTAAAACTTATAAAACTATCTGGTCATTCAAATGAATAATGTTTTAAATAAATCTGGGACCACTAATGCGTTAACTTATACAGAAAGGATAATTTGTTTCCCTTCAAACAAGAAATAAAGTTTCTTTTGCCTATGCTCTACAAAATTTGAGCCTCACTGAAATGCAGCAGTGCTTAATAGTGCTATACTCTACACGAGTCTTTTAGCTTATTGCTTAAATTCAAGCTTCTGAAAGTCCACCCATAAAATGATGTATGTAAGTGCTATGTTACATGCATGCAGCACTCACAGGTCAAGCATGACTCAAACTCAACTATTGCTGACCACAGACATTACTCAGCATGTAACAGACAACTATTCCACTAACATTTCACAAATCACATGTCAAATTCTTTAAAAAAAATGTGCTACAGCCTGTTTTGATAGTGTGATAACCATACACAGTAATTATGATTGCTTATTATAAACACTGCAAATTTTGTGTGCTTTTCTGAAATTCAATTTATGAACAGCAATTTGGGAACTGTTAGTGTAAATTATTCAATTGTGTAAAACACTAGCTACTCTTATCTCAGATTTTTACATCCTAATTAAAGTTTTTGATAATTACTTCCCTTTTGAAATCATTTAGGAAATGGGAATTATATGTCAAAAGATTTACGTATAAAACAAGGTGTTAAAAACATCTCATACCAATAAAAATAATCTATTTTTCATGACATCACAAATTATATACACTAACAGTCACCAGAGGACAATTACATGGGAGAAAATTTTAGAATCACGTTCAAAATAAACCCTGGATTCCTCACCTCTCTAACGTCCATCCTGGGCTCAGGTACACTAAGATGTTGTTTAATTGGTAAGTGAGAGTTGTTTAGACAGTAACCTTAAGATGTAAAATTTCCGACTGTATTTCAAAATCTGCCCTTCTAAGCCTGAGTTTAAGAGCCAGTATACCTGGAGTTTACCTACTGTACGTTAACAGCAAGCTTCACTAGTCTTCCTTATAACTCACTTGCCTCTAGAATTCTTACCAAAGGGATGTATGACCTATATATGTCTATTGCCTAGGCTCAGTCCTGAAGATACTTCCTTCTGTTTTAGCCCATCAAAGAAGGTCATAAATAAGTAAATATTTAATATGCAATATCTTAGGGAAATTCAATTCCTGATCTCAGCTGTGTAGAAGCAAGAAACAATGTGATATCAGAAATATAGACATTTAAATATATATTGGTGTCATATAAGAAAAAGAAAATAAAACTATCTTCTCATATCTGAAAAATGGTAGGGTTTAAAATTACACTTAACTAAGAGGTCACAAATATTTTAGCTAAAATCACTTAAATTTGTGGACATGTTAGATGAAAGAAAAGTCATGTAGAAAAAATTTTATAAAATAGACCTGAAGTACACATACCTCTTGATACTGTTGAACTACTTGTTCTGGAGTATCTCCTAGAAAGACATAAAAGTCCAGAATGCCTCCTGTAACTCTGTAAGTTACTATTGGGGTAGGCTGGATGAAAAGCTCTACAAAGTAAAATTTAAAGGGCATATGTAAATAGTAAAAATGTACATAGTGATAAAATAATTGCAATGTCTATTTAAAGTACTTCATATTAATCACGTAATTTTACAGTCTTTTTTATACAATTAAGAGGAAATAAGATATTGAAGATAAGAATATAGGAGAAAAATGCCACCATGTATGAGGTTTATGATAGGATATTCCAGATGTTTCTTTCTATGGATGTTGGCAAAAGTTCCTCTTGTAACTGCTTAGCAAGGGATAGAGGATCAGTCCTTTTACAACAAAAAGATTTTTTTCTACAATAGCATTTTAGTTGGTTATTTTAATTGAAGATTCTCTGAAAGATCTTATTACCACATGTTAATTTCTAAGAAAAAAATACAAAGGTTTTAAATTTTTCTATATGTAGGACATAGTAATTGCTTGACTAACCTATATAGTAGAGTGCTCTTGCTGGAATATTATTAATTTTTGTAACTTTTTTATCACTGATTCACCTATCAAATATAGGTCTTGCATTCACAACATTAAATAACAAAAGATTCTACATTACCTGAATTATGATAAACTAAAAAATCATTTTTCTATCCCCATATAGACTTTTCTCTTTTTTATCTTATATTAACTTATTTAACAAACAAGACTAGGGGAATGGGACTTTTTATTTGCCTGAATGTGTTTCAGTGTTCATCTGGAGGGAAAAGGAAGGGCCTGAATATCACAATATTGCATACTGTCCCCAAAATGGAAGCACTGATATGCAAAAATCCATTGTCCAACTAACTGTAAAACCTGCTTATAATAATCTCACACACTAAATCATTAACAACAAATTTTACTCTGATATGTGATATCTATGATTGGAATAAATAAAGGAGTTAAACCACTTCAAGTTAAGTCTCATTTAAACATAATATTAGGTAAATTATTCTTACCCATTGCATTGCTATTCATTAAGAAAACACCAAATGACTTTCCAGAAGTATCTTCAATGCACATGAAGAATGTTTGATGACCATATAAATTATTATTATTCTGTAAGGCACAGATTTCAAAATTAAAAGTTAAAACATTTTTGAAAGATAGATTCTATATTTAAAATGGCCTTTATGAATTCCAATTTGTTTCTGTAATTTACTGCTCATATTTAGCTTACTCCCATATTCCTATAATTCTCTACTCCATGGACCATATGACACATTGTACATAAGAAACACTTGAACTTTTTAAAATTATGAATATATCAAAACATAAATATTATTTAACTATATATTATACTATTCATAGATTACTTAACTATACTTTATGTTTTATTATGATTAAATGAGTTTTAAAGAGCTATTCATGATAGGACAATAGCATGTTTATCCATTATGTCCCATTTTTGCCCAAGGTATTGCAGGGAATTCCAAGATGATGTCCACCCTCAAAGAACTTCTGCAGTACAGTTGTTGAGAACTGGTAAGTAGATGAAGTGGTGGAGGAAAATTGGAAATACACTTAAACAGTAAATGAAAAAAGACTTCTTGTCTGATTGGATATGGAGGTTTAAAGGAAAAAATGTATAAAAACAGCTATGAGATTCTCAGTCTGGTGTTTATTAGGTATTTATCACAAACAATGATGCTGTTAAAAAAGATTGATAGAATTTATTAATATTTTTGTACCAAATGAGGGTATTAAAAACAATTCATTTATTCATTTTGGGGAATGAAGTAGTTAACACTAATATTTTAAAAAAATCACTAACATTTGACTTAAAGCAATCATGAATCAATTTTTAAAAAGAGTTTTTTTAATGGTATGGTCTTTGTCCTGAAGAATCGCATATTCTAGAAATACAGACAAATATATATACAAATAATATGCTGTGATAATTGTCATACAAAAATATGAATAAAGGATTGGAAAGTAAAGACTAATCCTGCATGGGGGACTTTGAGGTGAGTTCTTATGAAATAAAACCAAATGAGCTCTCAATGACTTGTAAAAATAATAAAGAATTTCAAAGCACTTAGAAAGAGAATCAACCCTCTACGAAAATATGTGAACTTATTAAAGATTATCATATGTTATGGAAGAAGAAAAAGTATAGATGCAGGGCATGATGTCCAACAGACAGGTAGATGACATAGCATACAAAGCTATGGAGAGCAAGTTAAGTGTTTGGAATTATTCTAGTGCAATAACTAGCCATGGATAGATTTAAATATAAGGGTGACCAAAATGGGAATGATAAAATGTAAAAATGAAAACAAAAAGAAAACATTTGTAAACTGGAACTATCTATAAATATTCATAAAATCTATTGGTCACTTATTGAGTTAATTTAGAACTTCAATATCACTCCTCTCCCCTAAAGTAAATAAGCTTCTGGAAAATGTGTCACTGACATCAAATAAATGATGGTTCCAAATAGGTGAAAATTATCATCTGCTCAAATATTTTATTCATAACAAGAAAGATAGTTCCTTACATCACCAGGAAGTTGATCCCGAGTGAAAATTGGCCATGTTTTCCAGTTTAAATCATGACGAAATCTCTTATGAACATGTTCCCCAATACCATACATATATTCACTAGAAAGTCTGGCTGAAATCTGTAAATATTGGTCAGAGTATACCAGGGGACCAATGCTGGTGTCAAACCTGTACCATGAAATAATAAATAAATAAATTAATAATCTAGAAACATATAAAATGTTCTACCAAATATGGGTCTATGTTATTATCCAGAATATTTCAATTTAAATATGTCAATCTTTAGATGTGATCACCTCTTAGGAACATACGAATTATACCACAACCACAACTTGTTAATTCCACCAACACAATTTGCTTCATCATCACCAATATGATCCTTCATGTGTTCTCTCCTTTTATCTTCACCACAAACCTAAAACACAACTATCACTATCAATTCCACTTCACAAATGGCACAAATTGGACAAATTTATTCATGCTTTCAAGGTGACAAACTGGTAGGCAGTAGCGCCAAATTTCACACCAGTTTTGCGTTGCTTCAGAGATAGGATTTTAATACAGTACTATACTGGCTTCCACATCTCTAATACATAAACTAAAATTAAGTTTAAAATCATTTTCCAAAAAGAAAAAAGGTTGTATGCTTTATGCATATCTATCTATCTATCTATCTATCTATCTATCTATCTATCTATCTATCTATCTATCCTAAGTCTCAAATAACATTTCTTTTTTGTGATTTAACACAAAGTCAATTGAAAGTTATTAAAATATACTCAAGAAAAGTAATTGCTGAGATTCAATCTTGACAATTGTTTAATTAACCTTGCTGGTAGAGTCAAGAGCAGACATCTTGAAAGTTACTAAATTCTTTGCCACAAACATCCCTTAAAATACAATTATAATGAGGGCATTTAGGTAATATTTAAATTATATATAGTAATTTAAATGTATTATATATAAATATATTATATATAAATATAAATATAAATTTAATTTCATGCATATATATATATGAAAAATTCTTCAGTAGTACTATAGAAATTACTCCCTCTCTGTATTTGATCCTACAAATTGGAAACAGAATATGATAAATGAGGAAAAGACACAACAAGAGTCCTAGGCATACAAAAATATAGGCAAGGCTAAAATTGTATGTGTTGCTTTCCACCTTCAACTTTGGTTGGTCCCATTTCTATATTTTAATTCATGGTCTTGCATCTTTCATTCATGGGAAATCAAAATCTCTTTAACATTATAATCCTTACAAACATGTACACCCACCCTCTTTCAGGAGGAAATTTATTCTTTGTGAAAATGCATTGAAATTAAGACTCATAATTCTATGAAATAGAATAAAATTGACCAGTTATTTAAACTTAGATAAATGTAAAATAATTACTTACAAAATTCTATTATTGCTTTTTCTAGCAACTCTGATGCTAAATGGATTTTCTATAACTTTCACATCATACAAGGTATCGGAAGCTGCTGATCCACTAAATTCTTTTACAAACTGATGAGGAACTTCATATCTTCTATTATTTGGATCAGTAAACTGTAAAGATTTTTTAAAATTAGCATTATTTGATTCAAAACTATTATTTAATTTTTCAATTCTGACTTAGATATTAAATGCAGGTTCCAAAGGCAAATAATAAATTTAATAATTTTACAGATAAGCTGTTAATCTAGTCATAAACTTAACTTTAACACTAGTGAATGGCTATGCTCAGAATAAACTGTAAAAATTAAGGCATTAATAGAATTAGCTGGTTATAAAAGTACAATATCAAATAAAGATTTTTATTGACCAATATAAAAATTGATGATTGTATTATTATATATTGATTCTTGAATACTAGGTTTTTATGAATTTAATTATCCTTGTTGCATTTCAGTGGTCACCTGCTTAAAAATCCTGTGAGGATCTTGAATATTGTTTAAAAAGAACTTAATCCTCGTGAAATTGTTGCTAAAAGGTGGCTATAGTATTTTCATTGCCAAATCTGAAAGACCATGCTAGTAAACTACTTGCCAAAAAAACAGCAGAAGTTTCTTTAAAATCATGACTACAAGTGATACCACTAAAAAGATCTAGTCAGTGTAAGTCATATTTATATAGAACAATTAGCACCTTTCTCAAATTAAATTTTATGATGAACTAATCTTTCATCATAGTTTAATAGTTGAATAATAAAAATTACTAAAGTTTATTGATTTTTTATTCTTTTCAGGACTCTGTATCAAATATTATACTATATACAAACTATACTATTAAGTTGTCTAAAAACAACTGCTAGAGGAACTACGTTTTATGTTATATTTAAGTAGACAGGTTCAGACAAGTGGAGTAACTCGTCTACTTAGTTCCTTGCTTTGGAATAAACATTTCTTAAGAAGGAAAATATTTTGGTAGGATGAAGGGTGTGTTCATAACATGTGTTTTATTGTTAACTTATTTTAGAAATCTCAAAAACCAAACCTTGAACCGGAAACGATTGGGTGTCTGACTTTGAGTTGTGAGGAGAACACTGTTAATGTCATTTCCAAATAGTGTAGGTGAAGGTATCCTGTTTAATTTGGCTTCAAGTCCTTAGAGAAATAAAAAAATTTTCATGCATTGACTTTATTTACAGAGATTAATAATTAAATATTTTCATATTTTTCTAATTTTACTGCCTTTCTCACAAATAATGACCTCTTTTTTTTTATTTGGAAGATACAATTATGCAAAAATAAATCCTTAATAAAACTAATTTAAACATTCTTGTGTACCTATTTCTCATTTGATTTTATTTAATTATTTTTCTAAAGAAAAATTTTAAATATATTTTTTCATTTAACTTAACATATACTGGATCACCATGATAGAACATTTCTCACCAGTATTTGTTGTTGTTGTTCCCTCAACATTATAGCCGTGGTTATTTACGAAGAAGCACCAAGGAACAACAGAATTATTCCATGGTCTCCAGCAGCAACCTCGAGTTGCACAAAGTGCCTGATAAAACATTTATAAAAGGAATTATACGGTTAGTATTGTTAATCTTACTTCTTCAAATATATGTGTTAAAATATCACTTATTCTTTTGTTCCTTTCACTTGGGAGAACAATAAATATTTGATGAATTTAATAAATTACACCCTATCAAAGACAGATGCTCTGAGTTGTGATTTATCAAATTCACATATTAATACACATTATTGTAAGTTCACGTTCTTTTAAAGGTTCCTGTCCTTTGTGTAATTAGTCTATTCTGTTGTCATGTAGTCAGCACAGAAGAATTAAAATATTTATTGTGTACCAATTATGTATGAAGCTGCAAGTGAAGCTATAAGGATGAAGAGATGGCCCTATATTCAAGCCTACATAAAATGTTTGAGGTTGTTATTTCCAGATAATTATTAGTTCAATATTATTTAAACTATTTAAACTAGTTCACTTGCCAGGTGTTGCAAATAGCTGCTGCCATTACATCCAATAGATAAAGTGAAATACTAATTTCTCAGTAATTTTATCATCCATATGGAAAGACTAGGTGAAGTGAAAGAAAAATTATATATGTTTATATTAAAAGTTGAGCCATATGGTGATGCTGTGTGTTAACACTGGTACAGTTAAAAATCTACTTAATATTTAAATGTAATAGTGTGACACATTTTCATAATCTGAGTATCTGTGGGTATTTTTCCTTTGTCTATTTGCCTTGAAAAATGTTAAAAGCCTCCACTGTTAGTAGCTGACAGTATACAAGTTAACTTCTCTCCTATTTTAACATAAAATTAAAATGGCATCAGATACACATATGCACATGTGCACACACATACACACGTAAACATGAACATTGCAAATAGCGGTACAAGGGATCAGAGCATTTTGGAGAGCCTACCTAACAGAATCTAAAGTATGCGTGACTTTTTAATTAAGTATAGTTGATTTACAATGTGGTGTTAGTTTCTGGTGTACAGCATAGTGATTCAGTCATACATATATACACATTCTTTTTCAAATGCTTCTTCATTATAGGTTATTACAAACTATTGAATATAATTCCCTGTGCTATATAGTAGGACCTTGCTGTTTATCTATTTTATATATAGTAATTAGTATCTGCAAATCCCAAACTCCTAACACATCCCTCCCCTGCTTTTCCCTTTGGTAACCATAAGTTCGTTTTCTGTCTGTGATTCTGTTTCTGTTTTGTAAATAAGTTCATAGTATGTGTGACTTTTGATCAGGCAATTTTACCTCTAGTCATCTAAGTTATAGAAATACTTCCAGCAATTCAGAGAGATAATTGTATAAAATTGTCATTTATAGTAGACCTAATAAAAGATTTTTTAAAATATTGGTACAAAACAAAGAGAAAGCAAGAGAAAAGAAATAAGCAAATTATCACATCTTTCAAAAAATATATATATAGTAAAATGATGTTGCATGAAGTTCCTCCAAACATACTGTATTAGTTTCTCAGGGCTGTCATAACAGCTGGGAACAGGTGTTAGGAGAACCATGCTCTCTCTGAGGCTCTAGGGAAGAACACTAGCTTTTAGTGCCTCCTGGCATTCCTCAGCATTCCTTGCTTTGAAGATACATTACTCCAATCTCTACTTCCATCTTCCCAAGGCCTTCTTCCCTGTGGTTTTCTGTGTATCATCCCCTCCTCTTATAAGGACATAGGTCCCACCCTAATCCAGGATAACCTCATTTAACTAATTACATCTGTAAAGATCCTATTTCCAAATAAGATCACATTCTGAGGTTCCAAGTAAATATGAATTTTGGGAGGACATTATTCAACCCACTACATATACACATCAAAATATTAGTTTAACAATGTATATCCCCACTGCTGCTTAAAATAATAATAATTGGTTTATTTTGTATAGATTTTGATACTTTTTTTTATGATTAGTCATTCTACCTATTTTTCAGAATTTCAGGCATTTTCCCTTATTATTTTTAATTCCTAAACCAACTTCAGTGTTCTCTCTGCTTCACTGGAAAAGACAAAAGATTAAAATATATTAAATACTAATCAATAGGCATGAACTTTTGTAGGTAAAAATACAGTAAGTTTGTTACAGCCTTACTTTTATTATTTGTGTGTGTATGTCTATAGAATTATATGTAATAATACATAGTAGGTTGACTTTGTGTTGTGGACTGAATTTGTGTCCCCACTATGTACAAAACCATAACCTCCAATGTGGCTACATTTAATCTGATAGGCCTGGTGTCCCCCTAAGACTAGGAAGAGACTCCAGGGCTTACACTCTCTTTCTCTCTCTCTCTTTTTCATTCTGTATGTGTGCACAGAAGAAAGGCTATATGAAGGCACAAGAATGCAGAAAGAATGCACCTGTCTACAAGCCAGGAAGAGAGGTCTCACCAGGAACCAACCTTGATAGCACCTTGACTTCTAGCCTACAGAACTGTGACAAAACAAATGTCTGAAACCCAGTCTGTGGGATTATATTATGGAAGCCTGAATGACAATATACTCTGGGTAGAATTATAGCTATTTTTAAATTACTATTTTAAGTTCATCCTCTTTTCTTAGATGACAAATATAAAATATATTAGCTGAAATTTGTTAAATTCTTAAGTTTAATTTGTTTCACATTGAAAACATTCTTTAGCAACCTAACAGGCTGAACTTAAAGACTGACAATAGGCACCAAAACCTTAAATCATTGGCTTTTAAATGTTGTTTCTCTCTAAGGACCTAGCAGTCCATATTATTCCTAACAGAATTCTATATTAAGCTTCAATCATGTCCTCAGTAAATATTAATTAAAGAGAATATCTGGAAAATTTGCTCAGTGCATCAAAATAAACATTATCTAATCCAGCTCTTTTATCAGGAGGTAAACAATAGGACTCACTATTTCTAACGTCCTAAAAAAAATCTCAACTATTTGCAACTTTTCATCGCAAATTATCAGAAAATTATTTGTTTACTATGATGTAGCAAAGGTAGGATAGGACCTATAGAAATTTTATAGTTCATTTAGTTATTTTGTGTGTGGTGAAGGGAGAGAGGTAAGATTCAGATATACATATTAAGGATAAAATATGTATTTTAGATATAACATATAGTATAGATATACATATATAGAGAGATATATTGTAATATTCATTATGTTCTAATAAATATTTAATATATTGTAATGAGTAATATATAATACAACATTTAGATTATATAGATATTACAGATTTGCATATAGTATATAATATTGCAAAATGGCAATATATACACACACACCACATACACACACACATTCAGTCATTGACCCTTTAATTCCAAGCAAGTTATGAAGAACAAGGAAAAGTCAATTTAGGGTTATGTGATCCATTAAGTTACACTTACTTTTCTCCCATTTGAGCTTTTCCTCCCCAATTACCAAATAAGAAAAAATAAATAATAATAGTTAGAAGAATCAGTGTTACTTTATTTTCCAAAGACAGTTTTAATGCCATCATCACAAATACTTTAATGGAGTGTAGATATTTTTTCTCAAATGTTCTACATTGTAAAAGGTTATACTTCTTAAGAAGATTTGAGAGGACAGAATTTCCTAAAGATTTAAAAAATTAGCAATAGCTTGTTAAACATGGGAAAACATTAATTTCTTAATTAGAATTGAACAGAATTATAGAAGAACAAGCTCAGTAATTTCTTTTCTCTCTTATCTGTTCATACAGAAATACAATAAAAAGAAATGCAGCCTAACTGATGGCTAGTTTTAAAAGTATGGCATTGATCCAATATTGAATAATTAGCTTAATATAATTATACTATATATCTTTTCATAAATATATCAAAGACTTTTGTTGCAGACCCGTGTTGGAAACTGTTCTGGAATGCAGTTTATTCTCTCATTGACAGGATCATTTAGCTCACTCGGACATTTTCCTGAACCAGGATACACAGTGGTTGTATGGGTGGTAGCTGGGGTTGAAGTAGAATCATTAATTTCTGGAAAAGAAAAGGTCAATAAAAGAAAACATGGTTAAATTAATTTTTCAGATTCTCAAGTAATGAAAACATTGAAAGTATACATAGATTTATATATAATGAAAATAAAACTTGCATTGAAAAAGGACCTGCAAATTCAAGTCCCAGTCATCAAAAGGAAAAGATCCAACTGATATTTAAAACTGACTGTACAAAGCTCTATTAACTAACTGTTCCTTCAGAGAAACAAAATATATTCACAGAAGGTCTTGAGGTAGACTGAAAAGGAAATAAAATTTACATTCGACTGCACTTACAAATTGTGTTTTACAGATGAAAAAAGAAAATGGAGAAACATGAGTGGGAAAAGGATGTAGAGAAGGAGAAAAGAATTAGAGAAGGAAAGAGAAAAATAGAGGAAAAAGATACTTTGAAGTGAATAGTAGAGAAAGTAGGGACTAGCAATGAAAGCTAAAATCCCAAATCTATATAATAAAGAGGGACTTTCTGGCAACCAGATATGGTTAAGATAAATTTGATTGCTTCATAATACAGTGAACTTTCAGTTTTCCAGAAAAAGATAAAACAAAAGACTAGCAGCAGTAGAAAACACTAAGTATGGTTAGACTAGAAGATAATTTGTAATGTGTTTACCAATTCTGATTTGGTCAAGAGAGAATGATGAGAAAGAAAAAGTAGTTTAGGTGGACCAGAGTAGTATGCATCAACTCTAAATTAGGATAGAAACATTCAGGAAAAAAAGATAAACATTTCAAGCCTGTTTCACGTTCCCTTTACCTGTTTTTGTCATACAACTTCACTCTTTAAAAAATTAAACTAAGACAAAGAGGTTAGTTATCTCCTCGTTTCCCATCCCCCTTTGCAAGTGTCTGAAAGCCAGAGCAAAACCTCACTGATTAGGTTTTCCACTAATTAGAACTGGTAACAGTAGATCATTATTCCACCATCTATTAACATCTTGATTCCTTTGTCTTTTTGCTGTTTCTTAAGCAACATAATGTGGGAAAGGCCATTAATATCAAAGCACATAGATTCCTTAATTACAATGACTCTTCATTAAGACACTTGGAATATAACAGATAGAAAAAATGGGGGTAATTATGTAACTCACCTGAGATCTTTCTTCATGTATTTCATCTCATATAGATTACTTTTAAAAATCCATAATTATTGTGGAGTAAACTTTATCTCAAGCTCACTATAATGTGTAAGTATTTTCAACATTATTTACCTTCAACAGCAGGTGTCTTAGTTGCTAAAACAGCAACCAGGGCAATAGCTATTATTGTAACTATAGTAAAGAGGACAATCAGAAAGATTTCTAATCTAGTAAATTTCTTCTTTGCCATCTAAAGAAAGAAAAGAAATATATGTTTGAAATGTAAAATATACAACAACAAAAAGCCACCATTATTATCATAAAATTATCTATATTTTTTCTACTGAGTACAACATAAGCAGAGCTGCAGACAGCTCTATCAGTTTATAGTCTAAAATAATACACATTGGCAAAAGTGTAAACAACACACACGCTACTTTAAGTCAAAATAATGAATTAATGATGCATGTCAAAGTAGTATACTAAGATGAAAATATAAAAGGGAAAAAAAAAAAGATCTCCAAGTAGATGTGTATTATTCTCCCACTTTAGAGTATTTTTCAAGCCTAAGAAAACCCGTATTTACACTGTATTCCTCAGCTCCACAACAACTGTATGAAGGAGATACCAGTATGCACATTCTACTCACTAGGAACTTCAAACTTAGAGAAAAAGCTACTTTCTCAAAGTCAAAAAATCCAATTCTTCCTACTATAACTATTGCTCTTCAATTTCAACATTGCTTTCTTATAGGGATATTATAGAAAATAATATACATATAAATATAAATATTAAAGAAAATAAATACAAATATAAAGAATATAAATATGAAATGTGGAAAAGATACATATATACATATATACACACCATACATACACACACACACATATATATGTGGTATATATTTAGGAGTTGTTACTTTAAAAAAAAACACTTAAACTATACGATCACCAAGTTCCACACTCAAATAATAAATAAAACATACCAAATTCTCATATTAAAATACGTATTTATTTTCAGATAACATTATGCATTTGAGTTAGCATCCAGAGGTACCCTAAACGTAGGTTGGGAAGAGCTCTTCTCTAGAGATTATTTTAAAGTGTATTTGTTTAATTTAGTTTGGACCATGCATCTCTTTATTTTTATTTATTTTTATTTTTTTGCAGGGGTGGAGGCAATTAGGTCTACTTATCTAATTATTTTTAAAGGAGGTACTGGGGATTGAACCCGGGACCTTGTGTATGCTAAGCATGTGCTCTACCACTTGAACTATACCCTCCCCCATGGACCATACATCACTTATCTCTCCTAATCTTCAAGTTTCCATGGGTTTTCTGTATTCTGATTGTTAAATAAGTTTTAATTCAATGGCATATACCCACATAGAAATTTAGAATTTCCATGGTAAGTGTTATAAATTGCCAATTTTAAAATTAATTTTGGGGGCCTCTCATACTAGTCCCTCCTCCTGTATCTGTCTATGTTAGTTCAAACACTCACTTGACCCAACCTAAAAACTTCTTTTCCCCCTTCCATATCTTTCTACTACATTCAATCATTCAATAAGTCATGTTGATTCTACCTCCAGAATATTTTCAGAATTATACCTATATTTTATTCCCTCCAATGAAACATCCTTTTTGGACAACATATCTTTTACTGCATGCTGTTTAATCTTTCTTCAATTCTTTCACATCTGCTCTTCTAGGTTAGTTCCAATTTATGCCCAGTTCAAATGCCATGTCATATGTGAGCGTTTTCCTACTTTTAGATATACAGTTTATCTGTCCTCTTTCCATTTTACAATAGCACATGGCATACCTATTGCAATTACTTATGCAAATGTTAATTTCCTCCACTGCATTGTTACATTCTTAATAGCAACAATCATGAATGTAGTTCAGAGCCTGACACTGAGTAAGTACAACGAATGAATGTTTAAAGATTAGCGTTCAATTTTAGCTTATGATTTCCTGCTACAGATATGTAAGCTGTTTATTGCATCAGCAATCTTCAGAGAACCCGAATGAATGTAAGCTAAATTTAATCAAAGCGACAGGTGATATATGAAGCTGTTTAGAAAATGAAACCCAGTTGCTCAGTGTTATGTGAGAAACGACATAGTTGCCTTTAATGTTTAACTTTAAATAGCTTAACTCTCTCGCTCAAAGTAATTTCTCTTTGAGACCAAGAAGCCGATAAAAAGGACTGTGCTTTTCTTTTGTTAAGGGAAATCTAAAAAAAAATGCATATTGTTACAAAGCTAACTCTCTCTTACCTAGAAAAATCAAAACAAAATTAATGTACCAAAATTGTATTATTTATAGGAATAAACAATCAATACTAAAGTTGTTCATATGCTGTAGGCAGTAATTATAGTGATCGTATTTTGGAAGACAGTAATTGTAAATAAATTTGGAGGGGAGAATCATACATTGATGTCTTTTCTCTGTATATTTATTTTCAAAATGAGTAATACTTTGTTAGTTGGTAGCTTGATGTCTGATCTTTGAAAGATTTGCTAGAAAAGATTAAATGTTTTATAAATGTAGTATTCTATTCAGCACATACATATTTTCTTAAAATATATTTAATCACACGTAATTAGAGTTTCTCTATAATTCAAAATATTTTTTGATCCTGTTTTCACATATATGGAGCAATTAAAATAAACCTGCTACTTAAGACTGACAAAAATTATAATGAAGAGCTGGGCAAGTAAAATATTCTTATATCTTTTAAAAACTTTAGAAATGTTTTTTCCTGTTTTAGTACAAAGGGTAATATTTAAAACGGCAAATGAATAATGTTGTCATTGCTATCTGAAACAAGTACAGATAGACAGGAATATTGCTAACATAAATTAGAGGAACACATAACTACTTGGAAACACGAAGTAACAAAGAAGTATGATCGGTAAACTTACCTTATTTCATAGCCTGCTCTTTTTGTTATGTTGTACCACAGTTGGGCAAGGCTGCCAAAGTAATGATCAGGGAAAACTGCCCAGCTATAAATTGAGTTACTCATAAAGTTTTATTGCACTCTCACCAGCCTATCAGCATTTAATAAACTTCTGTTCAACGTGCAATCGTAAAAAATCTTAACCCTGAAAATAGTTTGCATAAATATTTTTCTTTGGGAATCTAGGTTAATTAATAATCGTGCTCTCAGATAGTCTTTGACTTCTGGAAGCTATGAGCTAGACCTAGAACATAAAAGTACTTATTTATATTTTTTACTCTTTTTAAAAATGTGTTTCTTTTATTATTTGGGTGCTATTTTAATTACTGTTTTATATAACTGTGAAATTTAAACTTTCACTGGAAAATAGAAACATATTTGTAAGCTAGGATTTGAACAACATTTTCAGGAGCTAACAATTAGCAGATACTATTTCATAAAAGGCAGTGATTAAATAAGTTATCTCCTGTGTCTCATTTATTAACCTTAAGGTTGAAGAACTGATGAAATCTGTACGAATAGAATGTAAAAGTAGAGACATATAAGTAAGTAATACAGAAATAAAATCAACATTTTATTTATTTATTAGTTATAGCACTAATTTAATTATCAAAAATTATAGTGTAAACACATGCCATTTCACACAGGAAAAATATGTAGTATCAATTACAGTACTGGTTTAAGCTAGGATAGTGTTTAAGAGCAAAGGACTTGATAGTAGAAACCTGGGTACAAATACCAGCTGTACTACATATACCTGAGAAAATGTGGGCAAATTTATTAATTTTTTAAAGACTCAATCTCTTTATCTACAAAGCAGAAATAAAAATACTTATTCATAGGGTCATTGTGAGAATTATGTGAGTTCATGTAGCCTATTATCATTATTACAGCTCTGCTCTCACAATGAGTCCAATCTGACTCTGAAATGGTTAGTAACTGAGTTCTGCATATAATCTGGACACTACCTTTTCAAATAAATATGTATTAAAATAATTTGGTTGCACAAAGTAGAGTACTTAGTTTTTTGAGGCATCCTGAATATCAGTTTAAAGAGCAACAGTAAAAGAAGTATATGCATGGATTACTGCTAGACTCTGGGGAGATAAAAAGGAGAATTTCCAGTATATAAAGAGCAGTGATATGGAAATAAGATTAGAATTATTCTAGAATGGTCTCAATGGGCAAGACTAAGTCCAATGTAACAAATTATAAGTGATTTCCTCTCTATTCACAAAGCACATAATTAGATAAGTGGAAAATCTTGTTAAATCAACCTCAAACTCCTAGAACCAAGATGTGAGTGTAGCAAGGTCACAGGATATAAGGTCAGTATACGAAAGTCAATCGTGTTCCTACAAAACAGCAATGATGACTGGAAACTGAAACTAAAATATAGACAGACAGATAGATAGATAGATAGATAGCAAGAAAAATATGTATCATATATAGAGATATATAAATAAATGATCTATGATAGCATGAAAAATGAGCACTTGGGTATAAATCCAACAAAATACGTGTAGAATCTCTTTGGAAAACAACAAATTGTTGATGAAAGAAGTCAAAGAACTGAATAAATGGAGAGGTAAACCATATTTATGGATTAGAAAACTCAATATTGTTAAGTGGGTGTTCTTAACAATTAGATCTATATATTCAATATAATTTCAATAAAAATCCCAGCAAATAGATAGAGGCAAGTTGACTGTGAATTTTCTGCATTAGTGTTTATAGAAACATTACTAACAATTTCCCCGAAACTGGTAATAACTCAGGTATCCATCTACACTTGGCATATGTATACAATAGTGTACTACTCAGCAGTGAAAAGTTAGGAATATTGATTCATGCAAAAACATGGACCAACCCTAAAATTTGGGTTAGTTGGTTTCCCTTCAATTTCAGTTTTCTGACTGGATCAAAATAAAGTAATTAATTAGTGGTTTGACCACCATTTTTTCCACTCTTGTAAGAGTGAGAATAAACACTTTCCAGCTTCCCATAGCTTTGAATTGAAACTAAATCTCTGTTAAGTTTTAGTCATCTTTTAGATTTTCTTTTATATGTAGACACATTTTAAGTGATAGTTTTTGTGCTATTTAAAAAGCTTCATGTGATTTTAAATTTTCATATCTTCAACTTCGTATCAAGATTTCCCTGTCTGGTGCCATGAGCTGACCTTTGCTTTAAGCAGTTTTTTTGCTCCCTCTGTTCCATATATCCTCCTTACCTAGTTCTGTTCTATTCATTAACCTCACCAATAAGGGAGCAACGTCCTCATGAATTGCTTAGATGGTAAATTCAGACAATACCACAATATAAGGGTACACAATTAAAGATACAAAAAATTACATACAGTAATGAAAAAAGACATTTTAACTTATAAATATATTGTTTTTCTTGCAAAGCAATTATAAGTTTTAAAAATTTCACTTATCAATATACAAATTATACAAATATTTACAACTTCATGAAATAAAATAACAGATAAATTGAGATGGGTAGGCAATAGGCAAAAAACAGTTGCAAACACCAAGAGTAAAATTAAACCATACCTGGTAACTGACATTTTTAGTAATCAGAACATTTAAGTGCTCACCTACTCTCTTCATGGACTTTACTGTATTTAGACTTTGAAATATGCATTTCAGTATAACTTATGCATATCAACTTATGCATATGCATATAACTTATGCAACATACACTCTAGGTTAAAAGTTATATGATTTACTATTCTAGTTTCATATATTGCTGGCCAGAAGAATACAAAAAAAGAGAAGAGAAAAATCTGATATTCACAGTGATGATGCAGAGGTACTTCGAAACCCTGAATCACCAAAAGTGTCCTATTTCTTTCAAAGGCCTATGAAAAATCTAGAAAGAAAATGGCCATATAAGTAGAGAAGAAGGGCTGTAAGGAGGTTCTAGGAATTGTTAAATTTGTTTGAGTTGTTATCTCTTAAAGCCAGAAGGAGATGCAGTAGATACAAATACAAAGACAGAAGCCAAGGTTCCTGCTTCAAGACACATATAAAACATTGAATGGAAAGAAATTTAGAAGAAAAGTAAAGGGCTAGAAGCCAGCACCACGAGAGAGACCAAAACCCGGGGGACTATGTGAAGAGTGCCAGAAGATAGGACATAGATAAGTACTAGTACCTCAATCTTATCATTCACTGATAAAACAGCACAGTTGACTCTCCTTTTTTTATATTTAGGTCTCACTATTCTTAAAAGCTTTAGACCCAAATTTCCAGATAACTCATCTTTAGTAGATCTAAACCAGAAGTCATCATCTCCATCAAGATCATTATCTATCTCTTTATCCTAATATCTCGTGTTTTCTCCAAGTCATAAAGGCTCAAAATTTTCAACTTTTTGTTCAGCATCATATGCAGACACTTAATTCTGCAAGTGCCCTCCCTCGAGATCTTATACACTATCTTTCTTTACTGCTTTACTGCAGTCACTGTAATTTATAACTTCAAGTCTACATTACTGTAATTCTTTCCTAACTTCTTTTTCCAGACTCCAGTTACTCTAGTTCTCTCTTTTCCCCTAAAGTATCCTACCTCTCTCCAACAAAATAATGCAACTTGTTCTGATCCAAATGCAGTATTCCAACAGCACCAACTGCCTGGAGGTAAAGATCTAAACTACTTAACCTTATATTTAAAACTCTAAATTTGGTGTTTGCCATTTTATCTTACTTCCCAGGTAGCTCACTCTCTGGCCATGCTAAGCTCTTCCATTTTCTTAAGCTCACACCTGTGCTTATTTGGTCCAGAAACTGCATTGCCCTTCCTTAATGCAAACTGTATCTATCTTTCCAGTATCAGTTGACATCATTCTTCTTCCAAAGAAACTCTTCAAATCCATCTACTTGCCCTCAAGAGCGCTAATTTCTCCCCACTCCCCTCCATAACAGTGTATTTCATACTTGGTGTTCCAGTACTCTCTTAGCCTCTCTCATATTACAGCTATCCATGCTTGCTCATATTTTCCACGAGACTGAGAATAGAGAGCAAGGACAATACCCTCCTCACCTTTACTTAATTCACAATAACACACAACTTTTTTTTTTTTTTATGAAGCAGGGTATAGCAGTGACTTGTCAATTGTATACCTACATCAATATTCCCTTGTCAAATCCCACTGGCCAAAGATCACCAGGAACACGACTGTAGTCAAACAAGGAAGAGCAGGGTGTCTCAGCTAAAGTTGAGAGGTATTTATTATAGGACTTGGACTTATGCTAAGGGAGTGTAAAGAGAAATTAGAGAAGGGGCGGGCACTAGGTCTGGATTGGATAATGTCCAGAAGTGAGGGCAATTCAATAATTAGGTGTCATAATCCTTGTTCAGGAGGTGGGAGGAACAAAATGGAACTGGGGACAGCATTGATAATAAAGCAGCAATACGCTTATAAGTCAATTTTTGCAACAACAGTATAGCCTACTTAAAAGCACTGTTTATCACAGTCTCGCCAGCAGCAGTGCCAATTTTTCATCTCTCTTTTCTTCCTTTTAGTGGCAGAATCCCCTAAATTTAATACGGTGCATGCCTATCCATCTATAAATTACATTGTCCAATCTCTCAGATGCTGATTTTGTCTATGAAACTAAATTCTAGTCAGTGGGATGAAACCAGAGTTCATGCATGCAACTTCTACATTATGTTTTTAAGAAGAAATGGCTTGCCCCCTACATCCTCTATTTGATTCTTTCTATAAGTCAAACACACATATAGTTCTGAAAGTCAGCTTTGACCATGTATCCCCAAGGAGTACTGGAATAAGAAGCTAGGAGAGACTCAGAATCCTGGATCACATTGTGAACCAGTTACCTATCCAGTCTAGATCATTAACTTTCCTCTGAACTGTTATGAGAGAGAAATAATCTATCTTCCTTGAGCCGGTGAAGATTTGAGTCTCTTTATAAGAGTACTTTATACACATATGATACAGATGGTGAGAATAGATATTGGTTATTGAATTACAAATTCTAATGATGAAATGTTAAATGTGTCCAGTATGGATCAAGAGATTGCTAGCTGGATTATGTGTATGATCTATTATCCCCTCTGGCTTCCACTGTATGGCTTGCCAAGTATTTTCACAAATCAGGAAACTATATGCATATATACACTGCATAAACATCTAAGACTAATAAAAAATAATAAAATCTTAGGACTAATACAATCACTATAAATGATTGCAAAATGGAAATTAAAATGTATTACTTTATTACTCATGCTTTGCTATTTTGGGGTAAAGGTTTTATTTATTTTTGTCAAATCTGCATTCTTGAAATGTGAACAGTGACCTAGATGGGAAGAGTTGGTTCATGTCAAATATAAGTTCTCAAAGAACTCTTAGTAAGTTAATTTTCAAAATCTGTCATTTAATCATTAGGGAAAATAGACAAGATAGATTGTTACCTACTACATTTCAATCATATGATAATAAAAAAATTATTTTTTCTATGTAATATTATAAGTCTTTGCAATCCACATAAAATGGAACAAATAATAAAAATGAATGCCTGAGAACAATCTTTCTAATTATTATTGTATATATATTGCAAATATTATTGAATTGATATTTGGTTTATGAAAACATTCCTAAAATTTCCAGCTTAATAATTTTCTTTACCTTATTTCCATATTGTAATTATAGGGAATTTATTGTGGGAAAAACCACTTTTTGGATGATGGGATATTCATTCACATATTGGAAATAGGTGATAATAATAGAGACTAAATAATGAATTCAAAGTACACAGACCATATTTCTCTTGAATGGCTACTTAATGTATACATTCTAGAAACAGAAGTTATATATATAACGGTGGAGAAAAATAAAAATAAGTGGACTAGAGGATATTCTAAAATTAATCTGATGCCCTTAGCACTGTGAGATTTACCTATTTTAATAAAATATTTAATAGAGACTTAAAGTCATATTTATTTGGCAAATAAGTGAGAACACTGAAGTCAGCTGAGAAACTTGTTTTCTAAATTTCTCTGGATAATTTCCATATGTTAAGAATAATTAGTAAAAACTGTGTGTTTAACAAATTTCCAATTCTAATTTGGTAAAGGTTTTAACAATGATAGTAAGTTCTCAATGAAAAATGGACTAATCACTTCAGTTTCTTATTTCTTCACCCTTAACGTAATTCATGAAATATTTATTAGTTGGCAATTACTAAAAAGGAAATTTTAAATTAATTAAAATAGAAATTACTTGAAGGTAATGAAGTAGCCCCTATGAGTGAACATCTCTAAGATGTAACCTTTCTAAAATTTCAATTAAAATTACATCAAATATTTTCCAATATTAATTTTAGTATTCACCCAAATCAGAAATAGTTTCATAAAACATTAGTTTTTAGAAGGGAAATACAGACTCAAAGCTCATTTAACTCGTAAGTTTTCCAAGTCAATAAGCAACCACTGAATTAAGAAAATCTGCCCAGCTCTAATACATTCACTACATTCTGAGATTTTTATGACCATTTTAACTATTGATATTACCAAATGCCAACTTTGCATTAAGAAGGATAACAAGATGAATGGTACTCCCATTTCTACAATTATTGCCTCATAAAGTATGTGAGACCTTGCACTGGGAACAAAAGTCTTGAGTTATAAAACTATGACACAATAGGAAAATTGTCAATTAAAATGAGAAAACAGACTATAGTGATATCATTTTATATTACTAGCAAATTTCCCTGATGTTTTCAGAATATACTAAACAAAGGTTACAATACTAATACTGTAATAATTTCCCCAGAATGTCTGAGAATCTATACCTACAGTATAAAGTCAAACTAATAATCAGGGTTAATTTTAGGTTTTGGACTACATTATTTGAATTATATTAAAAGAAATCTTAATCCAGGAAAAGTCTATGTGTTCATGTCACTTATAATATACACATCTAATTAACTTTTCTACTCCTTCCCCAGTAACAGAGGAAAACAACTCAGAAAACATCTAGTGTTTGCTTTGAATAGTCACAAGGTTATCTGCACAAAACTGATAACTACTTGCACCAAGACATGTTTTGGAAGGAAAATACATCAGCTTCTTCCAGGAATACTGTGTTGTTAAGAATTTCTACTTTTGGAGAGGTCAATTTTAGCAACCTGATTTCTCAAAAAGAAGTTTGTTTTACTTACATTTCAAAATGTGGAGATTCCAACTTTCGCCTGGAATATAGAAATCTGGAATGATCATAATGCTATCACTTTTTAAACAAGAAAAAAATTGGTCCCATTGTTTATTTTCACTTTTATTTCTTTTACCTTAGAGGACAGATCCAAAAAAAATTGCTACAATTTATGTCAGAGTGTTTTGCCTATGTTCTTTTCTAGAGGGTTTATGATTTCAGTTAACATTTTTATTACCAATGCTTTCAATTCTTTATTTGGTAAATTGTTTATTTCTATTTCCTGATAAATTATGTTTTCAGGGGTTTTCTCTTGTTCTTTTAACTGGTTATAGTTCTTTTGCTTTTTCATTTTGCTTAACTTTCTCTGCCTTTATGAATTTAGGTGAAAGAAGTTATCTACTGCAAAGAGCTGGTCTTATACGGGAACCTCCCTGCACAGACTGCATATGCTCAATGCCTTTGATGAGAGAGCTGGATATGACATGGATATAAGTCAAGTCTTTCCTCAGGGCATACTGGCAGCTGTCACTTTGGTAGAGGTCGGAGCTGGAGATGGAGGGGATAGAGCTGGAGCTGGGTGTGAGGCAGAAATTTCTCTCTGCTGTCACCTCCATACTCGGGATGGGGTCTCATCCCAAGTTGCTGCAGCAGAAGCCTTGAGGATTGGGTCCAGGCTGGCTCTGTTCCATTTAACTGTGTGTTTTTTCACTCTCCCTGCACCAGACCCTTGCCCCAGAGTAGGTGAGTGATGAAACAGAGTAGGTGAGTGATGACCTGTGTGAAATGTCAGCTTGTGTAAGCCACAGAGTTCCAATGAGCTGCCTATGCAGGCACCAACTGCTCTGCTCACAGTCTTGGGTGGAAGTCTCCTTTGTTCTTCACAGTTGATCACTGCTCCCAGCCTATGCTGACCCACCCTGTTGTGGAATTGTTCCAGAGGGCAGATGGGGCCTTCATGGCCTCTGGTCATGTATCAGTAGTAAGTTGTGGAGGAGTGGTCACTGTCAGAGCTCTGGGCTGCTTCTGACATGTTTCTTGAGTAAGCACCAACAATGGCGTCTGCCACCCCACCCAGTCTCTGTCTCAGGACTGGGTTACTTCTGTGTCTCTTTTTTGAGTCTTTTCCCCAGTCGTGGCCACCCCAGATCCAGTGCTGTGATGTGAAGTGATCAGGGCCTGAGCATTCCCTTAGTTTGGGCTAGAGTGCATGACTGGGCAGTCATGGGAAACCAGGCAGCTGCTAGAGCAGACCTCTCTCCACTCTGCATCAGGGGCAAGCCAGTGTGCAAATGCTCTTCATGAGCAGAATCCAGGATTCTTGTAGCCCTCTTCTGTTAGTCTCAGTGGTCCTCCAACCAGACAAGATGGCTTGCTTCCCTCACGTAGGACCCCAGGATTGGGACGTCCAATCTGTTGCTCAAGCTGCTCACTCTCCAGGGTGGGTGTCCACCTGTGTAATCAATCCTCCTTTTCCTCTGAGTCCCCTCCCAGTGGCACACGTCCTGATCCAATGACTTTTCTCCCCTTTCTACCTGACTATGTGTGTATCTTTCTTATAGCCATGATTTTACAGGAGTCCTTCTGCCAGTTTTCAGTGAGAATTGATCCATATATAGATGTATTTTTGATGTGTTTGTGGAGGGAGGTGAGCTTCAAGTCCTCTTTCTCTGCCATCTTGATATGAACCCTCATAAATAAAAACTCTCAAAAATATGTGATTTAAAAAAACTTAGGAAGTAAGAGTTTAACAGTGTCCATGAAAATATCTGATAACTCAAGTGAAATGGGTAAGTACAAATCAAACCCCTCAAGCTTTTCTAGAAATATAAGACTAATTAATGAATTGGAAGAATGGGAAAAAAATAAGAAAGTATAGACCATAACTATTTTCCTAATTATTTCCAAACTTTTCCTGAATTTGGATTTTAAAAAAATATGTTTAAGATAGTAACATTTATAAAAGAGAAGATAACTTTGATCTTTGCCCAAAGATAAAGGATAGGCAATAGAGGAAAGCAGAAACTATGCAAGTAACCTTTGATACTTATTCCAGAATATTATTTAAAAGTTTCATAATAGCAGGCATTCAATAACTATCTATTGAATGAGAGCAAATTACTGGTTAATTAATGGGATATTAAATTCTTTCTTCCCATCATAATATTTCAGAAATAGTAAAGTTCATTTGTTTGCTGTTCCATAAGATTCTTCTGACTAGTATAAAGTTGGGGTAGTTCACATCACCGTACCTCAAACTCAAGGCAACTTGCTCTCCTGTCTACCTAACTGAATGTTGTTCTGGGAGATAGCTCTTGCTGAACTACTGAATATTTATATTTGAGATTAAGCAAGTTATTTCACATTCACTTCATTTTTCTCATGTATAAAATAAGTTCCATTTTAAGTAAAGTTCTGTCAGATTTAATTTTTTCATCTCAGACAAATTATTTTTCAACCCTTCCTGTCCTTGCTTCCAGAATAAAATACCAGGACTAAAACTAGGAAATTCTTATTTATGTGTATTTCTATTTGCATACATTTCTTGAATAGCTATAAAGACGATGCTTTTGGATCTACCTGTCTCAGGTAGACAAAATTATTTCAGACACTTGAACTTTTCTTCCTTTTTTCCTATGTTTCCGTATCTCTGTTCTTTGCAAGGAAGCAAATTTCCTTTTTGGGTCACTAACTCCTTTCCTTTCCCTCAATCCTACTGATAATATGCCCACTGATATCTACTAACAATTATGTTAAGTTGCAGTTAGGATGACTGAGGCACATGAAAAGGAGAGTAGACATTGAACAGGATAATTACTATTGTTTGAGCACTTTATGAATTAGAAAGGCCACAAATGTCAGTCATATGTGACTAGGATAATATCAGAAACAAGGACTGCATGTGCAGATTATAAAGAGTAAGGACATCAACAGTCAAATCTGTTGATAGGGACCAAATAATGAGAGAGTAGTTAATCACACAAACTATCTCTTGTCCCTAATGTTTAACTCCAGAAATCAAGAATGGAAGCCCATTATATAAACACTACACTCATTTCTTTAAATCATCATTTTCTTGGTTTCAAGGTTAGCTGCAAGACATAAAAATGCAAAAAAAGAAGCAAAAAATAAAGCTGGATGTAGGAGGGTATATATTTAAATAATCTTATTCTACATGTGTTTTGTTGTGATCTCTTAACATTTAAATTTATTTACTACATTAAGCAAGAAATAAAAGTTTGCAATTAAATCAGATTAAATTTATTTTGAGTATTCTGTTGGTCACTTTGTACAATACAGAGTGGAAGCACATGCTGTTTCAAGAGCATCTGTCCTACTACTACAATAACATCAATATTCAAGTTAATGCCAACCAGTCCAAGTGAATTGTTTTTGAAATGTCAGGAGCCTACATTTTATCTTTTTAAGCCACTAACAGCAAAATAAATTTAAGAAAAACCACCCAAAGAAGATAAATCTGCAAAAGAAAATGACTAAAAGTCATGTAACACAGACATAATAGCATTTGAAACATAGAGCAATATGGTAAGAAATCAAGTCATGTAATCATTGAAAGTGTACAATGTTATGTGACTCTAAGTTGCTTTTTATTAAAAATTAATATATTAATTGAAATAAAATTAATTACTTGAAATATTTTGGGTATTTCAGGGCATTGCCTAGTTACCTTGTTCTTAAATAAAAAGGAATTTACATTTACAAACTAGTTTCCCTAGAAATGACTTCGAGGAATAAAAATACTTTAAAATGATAATAACATATTGGGAGAGTTATTATAGAAACTTGTTGAAGTAAGTAAAACCTCCAGTATTATGAAACAAAAAGTTTCCAGTAGAGAAAAGGATGGGAGTTCCCCTATACTAAGTTTTTATATAAAACATTGTACTATTATTTTCTCATTATTTTATTTTATCTGCAAAAAAAAAAAAAGGAAAAGAAAAAAATATGAAATGAACAACTGCTCTAGAGTTACAGATGGGGAAGGAGAGGTTCAATATACAGTCAGTGGAAAAGTGAGACATTTCTATCTCAGAAGGCCTTGCTCTTTGTATAAACAACTGGAGTTTAGCTTATTATATATTTTAAGCAGTAAATAATATGTTCATGCACAATGTGAGTGTGAATAAGCTCCTCAGCACTATCTGAATTACATGGGTGAAGCCCCAGAGTTCACCAGGTCATTTTGTTTACAGGGATATTAGCTTGATTGTGAGAGTATACATGCAGGAATCACATGTTACAATAGTCACTAGTTTCCAGTGAGGCACTTTGTCAAGGCATATTTCATTTCTCTTTCAACCATGGAGACTGAAGCTATGAAAAGGGGCTGAAATTTTTTGAATTAAGTAGATAATTTAAAATGCATGTGAAAGATAAATATTATTATATATCCAGGATGTTTGTACAGTCTTATGTATATCTAAGACTCCCTAATCACCTTCAGAAATTCTACAATAATCTATATTTAGATAAGCCTGTGATACCAAATACCAGCTATAATGTTTATTTTAATGATTGATTCTTCCTAAGGAGAAAATGACTAAAAGTGTACTACTGTCACATTCAAGATTTTTCACTGACAGCTCTTCCCTCTTGCTGACTTGATTTCTTTACCCTCTTTACCCCTAATTGTTACCTACCTCTTGCTTATGGAAGTTGCACTAAAATAAATTTTGAAGTCTCAGATACGTTAAAAATGTTAAAATAAAATAATAAAGTATAAAATTACCAGAAGAAAATAAGTTTTCTTATTCATTCTCATCTACTTTTTAAAAATAAAAACTGAATAGAGAATGCATCTAAGTATATTTCAAAATTCAGAAAATAGAAAAGAAAGAAGACTGATAAATCAAGTGCACAAAAATATAAATGATCTTCTTTGCCTGAAACACTCTAAACAAAGAAAGGATTAAGAAGACAATTTGAGAAAATTTTGGGAATTCATGTCAAGTGCCAAAATTTACTTTTTGGAATTAAAGGTTCCTACAAATCAGTAAGAAATAGACTAATGATCCAATCAAAAAATGGAAAAAGATACAAATTGACATCACCCAGGAAAAAAAGTGACTCAGTAAATAAATATGCTCAAAATCACTCAAGATAAGAGGTATAAAATTTAAAACTGCCAGATCATGTTTCACCCCGAGCAATAAAATAATTGGATGACACTGTGATGGAGAGTGTGTAGGGAACAGTCCTCATATGTGCTGCTGGGTAGGAAATTGGTGCCAGCTTGGTGAACAGCAATTTGGGGAATGTGTACTAAAATTTTAAGTGTGTATGTTTGTTGACCCAGCAGTTACATCCATAGGTCTTTTTTTAATACATGTATAATTGCATACATTCAAATGATGTATATTCACTGCAGTTTTGTTTATAACAGCAAAAATTGGAATTTTTAGTTCATTATATAACTAGTTAAATAGCTTATGATGCACACACAAAACAGAATATTGTACAGCCATTCAAAAGAAAGACACATATATAGTGACTCATATGTAAGGATCTCCAAGGGAAAAAAATCAAGGACCAAGTAATGTGTATAATATATATCATGGACACATAATACCAATTAAGGAAAAAAAGCTGGATCTGCTGAGAAGCACACATATAACTTTTCTTAAATCATCCTTGTTAATATGAACTTTGTAGGTATTGTTATATAACTTAAAAGAATCTTACATACTTTGAGGATTTACAGTATTGACTTTAGATTTTCTTATTAACCTTTAATTGCCTTAAAAGCAGTGAAAGTCTAAACATATTATTCATTTTTATGATACATGTTCCCATCTCTTTAAAAAATGTATTGTGTAACAAAATAATTTGAGAATTAAAATATGTAGAATTCAATTTTGTATTGGATTCTTGTGGGAGAGAGGGGTTTGGAGGTAAGCTTCAGGATAACAACAGACAAATGGCACAACATGAACTGGAAAGTAGTAACTTGAACATATTTTAGCTTTGGTCGAGAGAATATGTCCCTTTCTATACATTCTTTAATTTCAACTTACTTTTGGAATATTCAAAATAACTTTAATATTTGCTTTCCTTAAATTAAAACAGTACAGCAAATGTTATATAATAAACATGATTCTGGCTGAAGAACATTTGCAATTCACAGTCACTTTGGCTAAGAAATTGTACACAAATGGTTATGTTGAAGAACTTATACTTAGAGCATTAATGTATAATGCATTCAGTGCCAAATCCAAATTTCAGGATACCAAATGGTTGTCTTGTTTAAACTTTCCCTTGGTTATGACATTTGCTCTATGACCATCACATTTAATTAGCAAGTTTATTTTATCAGTGTGAACTTATACATCCTTACTATCTAAAAGATACATTTTCACATACATAAACATCAGTTAGAAATCAAAGTCAGATTATGGTAAGTCACTTGAAAAAAGAAAGGAAACTAAAGGAAATAGGTGACAGTGCTCTATGCCCATAATCACTTTTTAAAACAGTCTGAAAGCATCATTGATACACTATCATTCAACAGTATTATTAAAGATTAGAGTAGAAAAAAGAGTCTTAGACTGTACATCTTAGTAAGGAATTCTTTCCATTCAAGTAAAAGGTGTTTACAGTAAGACTATGAAATGAAATAAACAGCACTCCAGGATGGTCAATAGACATTTACTTAAGGACCAAGTAAATCACTCAAATACATTCCTTATCTCCAAGTTTTACCCAGAATTTGGAGATTTATATTTGAAAAAACATTTCAAGATCTACTGAGCATTCTTGGTCACTGAGTTATAACATATTCTTAACCACTGAACCTATGCAATAACTAATGATAAAACATAAATCAAGAGTATGTATTTATTGGATCAAAGACATTTCAAGTTTACTTTAATTTGTTAAGGAAATATAAATGAAATAGAGCTATAAATTTAAAAACTGTTAGTGTGTTTTGGCTTTAAACATGTAAATATCTGAATTTGATAATATTTGATAGTACTGTCTACCCTCTAATATTTATTTAGTTCATAACTCCTAGAATAAACATGTCTTGAATATCCTAAATAATTTTGAAGTGCATGAATTATATAATTTTCAGAAATAACATGCCAATATACAAAGCATTCTATAGTACTGGCAAACATACTCATAAATTTCTCCAAAAGTAGGATAAAAAGCATTCTGATTGTGATTTAAAGATGCTTTCTACAGCATTCTTTAGTTCCTTTCCCAAAATTGTTGGGACCGTCATATGTTTTCCAATATTAGAATAAACTCAATGTAATTATTGGATGTGATGCCTTTCAGTATAATGTCTTCCAATGTGGAACTTCAACTCAAGACTTAAAGAAGGGCATGTAAGAGCCTCATGGAAAACAGTTTGATTACACCAAGACAAAGCAATCAGATTTGAAGGCTTTCATACTATTATAACAGTCAGACTACCAAAGTTATCAACAGGTGTTCCAAGGCATCCTCTGAGGCTTTCTGCTATCAAGGTTTTTAAAAAACCAAAGGGATAATTATTTTTAATTTTTAAAACAGTAATAGGTATTTCCTCAAAACATTTGAATGCCACAAGTATTTCATTACTATAACTGAATTAAGAGACAAAACTCATTCAAAGGTACACTTGTAATGGGTACATTTTGTTGTATATAAATTTACTCTAGAAGTTGAATTCAAAAATTTACAGAGACTATAGAAGCAATGTCAATAAGAATCTAAGGCTCCTCATATTTGGTGGCCAGGGTCATCCAGTCCTCCCAGATTCAGCTGTGAAGAGTATTAGAAATATGTCTTCGCCAAGCTAACCCATATTTACCAAATTTGTGTGGTCATAAAAAGGTCTGTGTAATTCGTAAACACACAGATTTCAGGGATCAACTAATGCTAACCAAATCTGCATGTTTAACAATATTTACCACATGATTCCTAGAATTTGTGCAGTTGAGAAACAGGGATTTTGTTTCCTCAGTCTCTATTAACAATCATTTTTTTTACTCAGTTTTTCAAGTGAAATTCTTCCAGCTCAAATTTCTGTTAGTCTTTGAGTTGTACATAGTTTTATGGACCTATGCTTTCTAGAATTCCAGACATTACAGTATTAAGATGATTCCTAATCAGGAACTCAAAAAAGAATAAATACAAGAAAAGATTAAAGATCTCCTACTTTGGCTCATTATATCAGGTAATGGAGTGAAAGAAAAGAAAGATATAGCATTGGCACTTCCAATGTCACCTTCCTAGTATAACACCCAAAATGCTATGTACTTTGCTCAAAAACAAAGAAAAAGATTCAAGCATTTTGAAAATGATTTAATATCTTTGAAACAAAACATGAACAAACACCAAACAATTCTGTATAATTTCACTACTCACTGGGAAAAGCACATTTACTAAGTTAAAAAAGGAACTTCAGGATGCCAAGCAGCTACTGATTTTGAGTCCAAAGGAATGCATTATAATACCCACTTGTTCTGGTTATAAACATTTATTGATGTTAAATGTACAGTGAGTATAGCTCTCATTGAATAATGTGGCTTCACTAAAATTAACTATTTTGGTTACCTTTACAAATTTCAATCACTGAATCATTTCAATTACGGTTACAGAAAGTTGTCCAGAGTTCAGACACTGATAAACACCTTAAATTTCTAATACCCAGAATAGGAATGACCAGAGAAGCAGCCTCCTGGCTTATTATTAGCAAGGCTTATTTTACATTTTACTAAAATAGAGGTCCTTAAAGAAGACACATAAGAATCACTTGGTATTATCAAAAACAGACTCCCGGACTCTGCCCAAGAAATAATGGATCCAAATCTTAAAGGCAGTGGCCCAAGAATCTGTATTTCAACTAGATTCCTAGGCAATTAACATGATGAAACAGTTTGGGGAAATCTCTTTATATTTTAAGAACTCTAAAGCTGATCAAGATAGAATTCTTCCACTACCAATGAAGTCATGGCCCGAAAGCACAGATGTATGTAAGTGAATGTTACGTTGATGGTCTATAAAAGCATTTCTTCCAAAGTAAACAAATAATAAGAGAGTCACTAGAAAACCTTCCTCAGAACCATCTGACATTGATTTTTGTCTACTCCTTTGTGGATACTTTCTAAGGCCACAAACTGAAAGAAAGCAATTTTTCATTAAATGACACAATTGCTGAAGCATAGTCACTCACTTGCTTTATGCTGTTTTGTTGAGATTTTATATTCTTTATTTGTTCATACATAACATTCTGTTTCCTGCCTACTACTCTCTTTCTCCTCTCTTCCTGACCCCTGACTTTCCATCTACTCTATACACTTTCCTCATTCATGCATTTCTTAATCCAGATGGATTATGATCACTTTATCTTCAGGTGAATAGTTTATCAAGATTTTACAGCATGTACTTTAAATATTTTAGAGGACAAGATCTGACATAAAACTAATTCCATTTAATAGCAAGCCATATTATAACAGCATTTACTTCTGCTTGTTTTAAAATGATCTTTGTCCAGTACACAAATCCTACGATAATCAGCCATAAAAACGATTAGATAGCAGACAAAATTATGGATCAGCTTTTCCCCACATGGTTGGAAATGTACTTTTTCGAGGCACATGTGTTAACTAAAACAAAAGACTCAGAATACAAACACATTGGTATACAAATCTATATATCAAACTTACCAAGGGAAACATAAACATTTCATTCATTTCATTTATTCAATTTTTTCTCACCTTTTTAAAAAAGTCCTTTTGAGAATGGCTGATAAAGAAGAGTAACCAGCACCGGTTTACACAGAAATTGATGCTCTGTAAAGCCATTTACTAAAGAGCAACCTGACTGCCTGAAAGAGTCAATACATTTTGTAAAGAGAGGTTTCTAGGAAGCACAGAGAGGGTCTAGCAGAATATTTATGTGGTGCCATTTTAAAATAGGCTAAATAATTTATTAACATGGCTCCTTTTCTTTCACAACATTTTGAAAACAGAATGCTTCTAAAATTGAATAATCATTTAGCAAGGTGAATCCTTGAAAGATAACAGAAAAAATTCCAAGAGATGCAATTAAAATTATGACAAAGCACTAATTAATAATTGAGCACATGTTCCAATATGAATGCTTTTATGTATCTAACATACAATCCTGAAGAAATTTACATTTTGAAGCTGTCATTGCTTAGATGTCATTTTATAAAATTATTGACTTCTATTATTATGTTCATTTTATTTATTTTTAAATCTTAGGTGATGAATTTCAGTTCCATGTTTACACATATGTTATTAAAATTATAAAATTACTTTCCCATCCACAATAGTTTTAGTTTCCAGTTTTAATTTTAATATTTTAAAAGTTCCTCTTAAGTCTCAGAAAATACATATGTACATTATAAAGTAGCAGGTATATATGTGTGTACATATAATAGATATATAGACAAATGTAAGTAGATAAAGTAATTATACTTGTATGTGTATATACATAGTAGGCATGTAAATATGTAGGGATGTGGTATATGTGTATGTGTGCGCGCGTGTGTGTATTTTGATAGGGACTTTTGTTTTGACTCTTATCCTACTATAATGTTTAGTCTTCAATGAGTAGATAATGAGTGATTTATGTTCCAAAATTTAGCATTAAACTTTAACTGTAAAATCTTCATATAGTCTTGAAAATAAACTATTCAAATTCAGCAAAGTGTTCATGTTTCATTTACATTCAAATATAAACTTTTCTTCTGAAACTTATGCCACAAGCTTTACCATTTTGGGGATGAATTTTTGCATTTTTATACTCTATATTGAAAATTTACTAGTGCTTAACAGCCCTAATGAATTTTACTCTTTAATAATTAAAACAGATACCTCTCTGTCATATATTTTTATTCAATTTTTAAATTTTATATATTTTCCTTTAGCTCTAGTTTAAAATAGTGTGAATGATGTTCCTCAAAAATATTCTATAATCCAGATCCACTATAATCCAACTTCCACAACCTGAATGTATTTTCAATTTACTGTACAGTAATGAGTATCTACCTGTTATATAATCTAAGTTAAAATACATCATAAAAGGACTTTCCTTTTTCCTAACCTCAAGGTAGTCTACCATGAATATGCATCTTTCAAACTGTCCTTCATATGTTATTTTTCACACGACATTATAAACAGACCAAAAGACTGCAAAATTCTCATTCAGGTAAAATAGTTTTAAAAAAATTTATGCATATAATGGTAATATGGCATGAAATAAAATGATACAAAACTAATAAATGCAATTCATTTATTAAAAAAAAACACATGATCTCAGGTATTGCTCTAGAAAACAAGAATAACAAATAAGACAGGTATGATCCATGTTCGGATGGGAAAAGTCTATCAAATAAATAAGAATATGACATTATTTACATAATCATCTAACACTCTTATCCACATTCCATCTTAAGATAGAGGTATTTTAAATTAGTAAACATTCACAGAATTTACCTGGAATGAAATAGCTGTAAAGAGATTACCAAGTATATACTAAGTATACTAAGTGTATACTAAGATTTTTACTAAGTAGTATATTTAGATATTACTAAGATAACTTCTAGCTTTATCTTTTTTTTGGTCAGTGATTCCGCATGATCTCAAATTTCTGCCGATAGCACCTGGAGATCAGGCTAATGATAAATATTAACACCTCCTGCCATTAGAGGATACTGTCTTTCCTAAGTACCAAGAAACATTATAAATCTCTCTAAACAATTGCTCTCATACTGCCTTGTTTCCCCCCTTATTCTCACTCGGTTCCTAATCCTCCCAAAGTCTTTCTTTCATGTTAATAAACTTCCAGGTTCCTCAATATTGTAAAACTACTGGCAAACAGAAACCATGGGAGAATACCATTGACTGCCTACTCTGTCTAAACCTGAAATGCAGAAGACTTAGGGAAATTTAACTGTCCAGACTAGATCAGGGGTGACACAAAGTTTGGCATGTTGCTCACAAATTCCAGAGTGCTCCAAGTCATAACCAGTCCCTTTCCCTAAGGCCATCTTCAGAAGCCACACTGGAATGGGAATACTTCTATGATTTCAAGCTTAACTGTCCTTAATGATACTCCACCATTCTTCTGTTTCTCAAATAAGCTTTCTCATTCAACTACTATGAAATCCAAAATGCAATGGGAAAACATTACATGGCTTCAGACAGGAGAGTAATATAATCAAATCTGCATTTTAGAAAACTCTCTAAATGCATGTAAAGGGATACATTGGATAGTATGAAGACTAAAGGCTACTGTGATGATTCAAGCCAAGGATGTTTGCTTGCATCTAGATAGCTGCGCATGAAGAAAAGAGCCAGCTCTAAAGTAGAACACGAAGTCCTTGCTGTGACCTAAAAGCTAAAGCTATTATGGCTAAAGAACTTTTTTCCTTGCCCTGAAGAATGTTACCTTGTAGCAGAGCATTACAGAAGACAAAAAAGTAAAATGTCTACCTTAGAAACTGAATAGTGGGCTGAACAAAGAAAAAGTAAATAAGGAAAGGGGCATGGATCACAAGGGTGATTTGAGCAACACCTTGAAAGCCGTCAGGGAGGGTGCCACATGCACACCTGTGGCAAATACTGCGGGCAGAGGGACAGCAGGCAACAGAGAACCTAAGCAGGCACTTACCCGGTGTGAGAGAAACAACCGGAGCTCGACGGCTGTGCAGAGTGACTCCACGGGCTGCTGGGCTCTGCTCTGCACGCCTGGTGCTCACTGTCCCCAAGGCCTCGCTCGCTGGCGGGCCACAGTAGGGAAAGTCCGCGCTCGTCAGCCCCGGGCGGCATCACCTTTGACCTCCATCCGGGTACCGGGGCCCCAAGTGCCCACTTCCCGCTTCCGGGGCCTGTCGGGGCCTCGTTGCCTGCCGCCCGAGGACGAGTGTTGAGGTGAGTCTGACCCCGCAGACATGGAGGAACGGGGCTGGCGGGGTTGGACCTGTAGGTTTGGACCCTGGGGTCCAGGCGGGGTCCCTGCGGTGCTGACGGTGCAGACGGTGCGGAAGGACGGAGCGGAGGATGGGAGTAGGAGGCACAGGTTCCGGCGCCTCAGCGCTCGGCCGCGGCCTCGCCTGAGGAGGAAGCGGGTTCAGGTGCGGCCCGAGCTGCTCCTGCTCGAGTGAGGCGTTTTCAAAGGGGAAATGGGGGGCCTGGCCTCATGGACAGTGGTAAGTTTAAGGATTTACCTTAAGATGAGTGGGAGCTATTGCAGCTTTGAGCAGTGAAGTAACGCAATCGATCTAACTTCTGTTAAGTAAGGCTCTTCGGCTGTTCTGTGGAGAATAAACAGTCGGGTATCACTCTTAGAAGTAAAGACAATCTGTTGCAAGAATTGAGCAGCCTGGTGGTGGTTTGGCCCAGAATAGTAGTGGAGAAGGTGGTGAGAAGTGGATTCTCGAGATACAGATATAGGTACAGATTTCTGTAAATGCGAGAGGCAACAGGAAAGAAACGGCCATCTAATTATGAGCCTCATTGTCCTGAAACCCCTCTTCTCTGTCATCTCTACCTGGCAGCAGTTCTCAAGTTAGATTAGTGTTGCGTAACCGTATTCTCTTCTTCTGTGCTTTTGTTGTTTTCCTTATTGGTGATGTTACCCAAACATTTTGGTTTTCTTCTCAGTCACAATATTCAATTCCAAGTCCCCAGGAACCCAGCACAGACCTGAATGGCATAAAGTCAAACAGAGCAGAAACTGTCTGGCTCAGATTACGGCTGTGTTCCTTTCACGTTGGTGTTTTCTGGATTACAGTGCATTCAGTGTCTGGGAAGAGGGTTGAAAAAGCATAGTCAAAATGACTACTGTTTTGAATGGTTTAGTGATTATCATTAATTTGAAAGTCCTGATAATATTAAAGTGAAAATGTGGGATTTTTTTGTATTTATCAAAAGTGGCCATAGCTTTATAAATGACAGAGAAAACATTGTATCAGAGGATTATGCATTATTTGGTGTTATTTGGTTCTTTTCATTCTTCCATCCAAGGTAAAGATTTATGGTCATTTATGATCAACAATGTGTTACAATTGCTTTTTTATATATAGTTTTTGAAGTACAGTCAGTTTACAATGTTGTGTCAATTTCTGGTGTACAGCACAATGCTTCAGTCATACATGAACATACATAAATTTGTTTACATATGCAATTGCTTTTTTTAAATATATTTTTGAATGACTTCATTGTTCCATTTGAAAGAAACTTTTGGTAGTGTAGTGAGTGTCAAGGAAAGGAGGAAGAGAGCTAGGGATTTTATTTAGTAAAACTTTTTGGTTTGAAATTATTATAGATTTGCATACAGTTGTAAGGAATAATTCAGAAATATCTCATGTATTCTTAACCTAGTTTCCCTCA
Organism: Camelus ferus; assembly: GCF_009834535.1. Taxonomy (NCBI): domain Eukaryota; kingdom Metazoa; phylum Chordata; class Mammalia; order Artiodactyla; family Camelidae; genus Camelus; species Camelus ferus. Next base: position 85,718,700 of record NC_045696.1, on the reverse strand, counting down.
ATGGTAACATCTTGAAATAATTATAGTACAGTATCTCAACCAAGGTATTGATATTGATACAGTCAAGATCAGAACATTTCCATAGCCATAGGGATCCCTCATATTGTCCTTTTATAGCTCCGCACAATTCAGTCCCAATCCCCACCTTCTCCTAATTCTCAGCAACTACTCATCTATTCTCCAGTTGTATAATTTTGTCATTTCAACGATGTTACATAAATGGAATCATATAATAAGTTATCTTTTGGTGTTTGTTTATTTCACTCAGCATAATTCTCTGGAGATTTATCCAAGGTGTTAATAGTTTGTTCCTTCTTATTTCTGAGTAATTTTGCCTGGTATAGAAGTTCCTTTAACCTTTCACCAGTTTGACACCTGGGTTGTTTCCAGTGTTGGGCTTTATGAGGAAATGATTTATAACAAGTTTTTGTGTGAACATAAATCTTCATTTCTCTGGGATGCCCAGGAGTGCAGTTTCTGAGTAGTATGGTAGTTGTCATGTTTAGTTTTAGAAAACTGCAAAACTTTTTGGGAGTGGCTTACCGTTTTACATTCCCACTAGCAATGTCTGCGTGATCCAGTTTCTCTGAATCCTTACCAGCATTTGGTGTTGTCACTATTTTTTTTTTCTAATTCAGGCATTCTGGTAAGTACTATCTCATTGTGGTTTTAATTACATTTTTTAAACGATATTGAACATGCATGTGTTTATTTGCCATCTATATGTCTTCATTAATGAAATGTTTCTTATTGGTTTTTTGCCCATTTTTTAATTGGATTAACATTATTTTCTTAATTTTTAAGTTTTGGTATTTCTTTATACATTCCAAATACTTGGTCTTTATTGGATATGTAGTACACAAATATTTCCCCTTGCTTTGCAGCTTTTCTTTCCATTCTCTTAGCAGGATCTTTCACAGAGCAGAAGGTTTTTTTTTAGACATTTTTAATGTATTTTTTTTAAGATAATGTTTATTTTATTTATTTATTTATTTTAAACTTTTTTTTACTGGGAGCAGAAGTTTTTAATATTGATGTACAACTCATCAAATTTTCTTTTTATGAGTGGTACTTTTAGTGCCAAATCTAAGAACAAATTGTCTAGCTCTAGATCCTAAAGGTTTTCTTCTATTCTGTTTTCCTAAAAGTTTTCTATTTAAATATGTGATTTCACGTTGAGTTAATTTTTGTATAAAAGGTGAGAATCTTTTTTTCCCCCCTTTTGTATGTCCAGTTGCTCCGGGACCATTTTGGGGGAACACTGCTACATCCCATTGAATTTCTTTTATCTTCTCCAAACATCAATTGGGCATATTTTTGTGGGTCTATATCTGGTTTCTGTGTTCTAACCCATTGAACTATGTGTTTATTCTCCCACCAATACCACATTGTCTTGATTATTGTACTATATAATGTCTTAAAATTGGTAGACTGTTTCCATTTTCTTCTTTTTTTTTCAAAATTGTTTCAGAAACTGGAAATAGTTCCTTCTATTCAGTTAGTTCCCTTTTTTAATATACATTTTAGAGGAATCTTATCTAATCTATGAAAAAAATCTTGCTTGGATTTTGATGAGAATTACATTAAACCTGTTGCCTATCCATTTAGGGATATTTGACATTTTTACTATGTTGAGTCTTAAATACATGAACATATTATGTCTGTCTGTATATTTAAATCATCTTTGATTTCTTTTATCAGCTTTATGTAGTTTTCAGCATGCAAGTCCAGTACATTTTGTTAGATTTATGTCTAAACATTTCATTTTTGTGTGCAATTTTTTAAAAAATTTTAGTTTCCATATATTTATTGCTAATATGGATTTTAAAATTTTAGCTTCTATCTTTGAACCTTGGTCATCTCACTTATTAGTTCTAGCTATTTTGTAATTCCTTGGATTTTGTATGTAGGCAGTCATGTCACATGCAAACAGGGGCAGTTTGATTTCTTTTTTTTTTTTTTTTTTTTTTTTTGCCTGATTTGTATAACTTATTTCCTTTTCTTGCCTTATACTGGTAGGAAGTTCCAGTGCTATGTTGAATAAAAGTGGTGAAGGTGGGCATACTTGTTCTCAGTCTGTAGGGGAAATAATTTATTCTTTGAGTATTAAATATAATTTTAACGGTATTCTTTTGTAGATGCTCCTTATCATTATTCTTGTTATTCCTATTTTTATCATATGTGGATGTTGAAATTTGTGAAATTTTATGTATCAACTGATAAGATCACATGATTTTTCTTCTTTAAGTTGTTGATATGGTGGATTACACAGATCTTCACATTTTGAACCAGCTTTGCATATCTGGGATAAACCCTACTTGATTATGATTTATAATTCTTTTAAATATTACTGAATTCTGCTTGCTAATAATTTGTTAGGACTTTTGCTTTTGTATTCATGAGGGATGTATGTTTGTATTTTTCTTTTTTGTGTACTGATTGTTTTTTGTCTTATTTTGGTATTTAAGTACTACTAGTTTCATAAAGATTAATTGGAAAATTTTCTATTTTCTTGTATTTTCCAGAAGAGAGAGTTTTGAATTTGTGTTAATTCTTTAAATGTTTGGTAGAATTCTCCAGTGAAATCCTCTGGACCTGGATATTTCTCTTTTTCTGGATTTTCAAAGTTGTGAAATCATTTTCCTTAATAAGTATAGGGCTACTTAAATTATTTATTTCACATTGGACAAGTTGTGATAGTTTGTGTTTTCTAAAGAATTTCTTTCTTGTGTCAAATCCATGTGTGATGTGTGTAAAGTTGTTCACAGTATTTCCTTGTTATTCTTTTGATGTCTGAAGGGTCTGTGGTGGTAGTCTCTGTTTTATTTCTGATATTGGTAATTTGCATCTTTTCTGTTTTTTTTTTTTCCAGTTTTGCTAGAAGTTTGTCAAATTTTATTGATCTTTTCAAAGAACTAGCTCTTCTCTTCATTGATTTTTCTGTATTGTTTTCTGTTTTCAATTGAATTTAAATCTGGTCTAATTTTTACTATGTCCTTCTTTCTGCTTGCTTTTGGTTTATATTGATTTTTCTAGATTCTTGAGAAAAGACCTAGATTATTGATTTGAAATTTCTTCTTTCTAATATATGCACTTAGTGCTGTAAGTTTTACTCTATTCATTGCTTTAGGTATGTCCCACAAATTTGATATGTTGTATTTGCATTTTCATTCAGTTCATTTTTTAAACTTTCCCTTGAGACTTTCTCCTTAGCACCTGGATTATTTAGAATTGTGGCGGGGTTTGGGGGGTTTTGTTTGTTTGTTTGTTTGTTGTTGGGGTTTTTTTTCAGTTTTTTTTGTTTGTTTTAGTCTCTAATGGTTTGGAGGTTTACCTGGTATCTTTTCTGTTACTGATTTCTGGTTTTACTTCAAAGTAGTCAGAGGATACAGTCTTAAAATTTCAGCTTTTTAAAGTTTGTTTTATTGCCCAGAGTATGGCCTATATTGGTCTATATTCTGTGGAACATTAAAAGAATGTATATTCTGCTGCTGTTGGGTAAAGAGTTCTAAAAATTTTAATAGGATCCAGATGGTTGATTTTGTTGAGATTTTCTTTATCCTTGCTGCTTGTCTGTCTAGATATTCTATCAATTGCTGAGAGAATACTGTTGAAGTGTCTAACTATAATTGTGGATTTTTCTGTTTCACCTTTTAGTTTTACCTATTTTTGCTTCACATATTTTACAGCTTCATTGTTTGATATACTTAGAATTGCTGTGTCTTCTTTTTGAATTGGCAGTTTTTAGTATTATATAATGCCCCTCTTTGTCCCTGTTAACTTTATTTTTTCTGAAGTCTATTTAATTTGATAGTCACAGAGCGACTTTTGCTTTCCTTTGATTAATGTTTGTATTATATATATTTTCCATCCTTACACTTTCAACTTGTCTATATTAGTATACATGAATTTCATATAGACAGCATATAATTGGGCCATGATTTTTGGTCCAGTCTGCCAATCTTTGCCTTTTAATTGGTATATTTATATCCACTTATGCCATTTGCATTTAAAATAATTAGTGATATGTTAAGGCTTAAGTCTGCCTTTTTTCCCTATTTGTGTTCTTTTTTCCTTCCTTTGTTTTTGGGTGTATCTTTCCAGTGTTTTTGAATGTATCTTTGTGTAGTTTTTAAAAATTGATTGTATATCTAGGTATTACATTATATATACATATTTATTATCACAGTCAACTTGCATTATCATTTTATAAATTTTTGTGAAGTATAAAAATCATTTCCCTGTGTATCCCTTGTTTTCTCACATTTATAATATAATTGTTTTAAATATTTCTTCCACATGTATTTGTAACCACATTAGACAGTCTTATGATTGCTTTAACCTTCAAACATAAATTAGAAAACTCAGGGGAGAAGGAAAGCTTGTTGCATTTACTCGTATTTTGCTTACCATGCATGTTCTTTCTTCCTACTGTTGTTTCAAGATTCCTTCTTTTATTGTCCCTTTTATGTTTGGAAAACTTTGGTCAGTTTTTTAAGGGAGGTCTTCTGGTGAAAAATTCCCTTAGTTTTTCTTCATTGGATAATGTCTTGATTTTCCTTTTGTTACTGAAGGATATTTTTGCTAGATATAAGATGCTGGTTGACAGTTCCTTCCTGTTTTGCCAATTCTTTCTGATTTCTGTGGTTTCTGATAGAAAATCCTCTATCCTTTAAATTGTTTTTCCCCTAGAAGAACAGTGTCATTTTTCTCTGACTGCTTTCAAGATATTTTCTTTGGTTTTAGCTTTCATCTTAATTATGATGTGTCCTGGTGTTGGTTTCCTTAGGTTTCTCCTATTTGGGATTTGCTTATTTCTTGAATCTGCAGGTTCATGTCTCTTGTCATATTTGTGAAGTTTTCAGCTGTTGGTTCTTCAAGTACTTTTTCAGCATTTCCCTTTCTTCTCTCCTTCCATGACTGTGATGACAAAAATGTTAGATCTTTTATTATTATTTATTACAGGTCCCTGAGGTTGTGGGTTTTTTTCTTAGTCTACTTTTTCTCTGTTCAGACTGGTAATTTTATGGTTCCATTTTCCATGTTACTGATTCTTTTCATTATAATCCAGGTCATCCACTGAGATTTTTATTTTAATTATTATGTTTTTCAGTTCAAAAATTTCCATTTGGTGTTTCTTTGTATCTTTTTTTTTCCTTTACCAAAACTTTCTATTTATTCACTGAGGCTTTCTGTTCTTTTTTTTTTTTCCCTTCCTTTATTTCGAGAATGATCATAAAAACTGCTTAAAAATTTTTGTCAGATAGTTCAACATTTGGCATATTGATTGTCTTTTTCATTAGTTGGAGGTCTTCCTGGTACTTGGATGATCAATGGTTTGTGATTGAAACCTGAATATTTAATTTTATATTATGACTCCTTACATCTTACTTAAATCTTCTGTTTAACTGGCTTTATTTGAGATTGCTCCCTACATTGGGAAAAAGAAGGGTACCTTCTCATTACTACTAGAGGGAGGGAGAAATCTGAGTTTCCCCACTTGGTCTGCATTCACACATGAGAGGGAGGGTTTTCATTTTACTGGGTGAGGGTGGGGCTTCTGGCTCCCCAGGTGTCCACTAATGCTGCAGTAGGGATGACTTCATTTCTGCCAGGTGATGGTGAAAATCCTAACTCCATTAAGCATCCTTTGACACCATTCCAGAGGGGAAGGGGAAGGGCATCTGGTTACTACCCAGTGAAGGTTCAAGTCCAGACTCCCCACGTGATCTCTACTGAGATAATCCCAGTGAGGTTGTAGAGACACTTTAGTACATACTTGTGAGGGTAGAAGTCTGTACTCCCTACTCAGGTTTTGCTAATGTGTGTGGGCTTGTGGGGTCACAGTTTTGTTTTTGGTTTTTTGGTTTTTTGTTTTTACTGTAGTAGAGTGGTTATTGTCTCAAATTATTTTTGTCTTGTTAGGCTGCCACTTTCTAGGGTTGTTTTTCTGTCAACCAAGAATAAATTGCTTATGGCCATGTGATACAGAGGGGCTGTTTATCAATATGTAAAGTTAAATAGGATATTATTCTGACAGGAGAGAAATGTACACTAAAATAGATTGTGGTAAAGATTGAGGCTCAGAAACTTCATTAATCCACAACTGTTATCACCAACTACTTAGATTCCTGGGATAGGAGGAGCATGGAAAGTGCAAAGGAATTAAGAAATCTAAGAAACCTCATCATGTAGCACAAGTCATGTGGGACCAGTCATTTAAACTTTTCCAATGTCTATTTTGTTCAACTGAAAAATGAAGAGATAGGATTGGTTTGATCACTTCTAGCAATGTAATTTTTCAATTCTATTATGTGATTATACATACAAGGAAAAATTAATAATTATTTTCTATTGAGTTCACTGAAATTAAAAGTAATTTATTAATATCAGTTTGGCAAATCATGATGCGATTCAGAAAATATTCAATACTAGCCAATGATAAAATTTGAGGATGCATTTTCAATCAATGTAAACTACAGATTAAATAGAAAATTGCTGAAAAGTGATATAATCTGTTAGAACCAATCAAAACTTGCCTATTCTGTGTGACTGTATCTTTTATCTAAAAAATGCTTTTTTGTCAGTTAATAAACTATTTCCAATCCAATAAATACTGGACGACAAAGAACTAAAAATTCAACTCTGTGGAAGGACAAAGCAGATACTCTTAACATAATAGAAAATGCTCTGCAGTATCATGTTGAGATACGATCCACTTAAATTACAGGCATACCTCATTTTGTTGTACTTCATTTTATTGCACTTTACAGATACTGCAGTTTTTACAAGTTGAAGCTTTGTGGCAGTCCTACGAGGAGCAAGTCTATCAGCGCCATTTTTCCAACAATATTTGCTCACTTCCTGTTTCTGTGTCACATTTTGGTAATTTTCACAACATTTCAAACCCTCCACCAACAAAAAGATTATGACTCACTGAAGGCTCAGATGATGGTTAGTGTTTTTTAGCAATAAAGTTTTTTAAATTAGATATGTACACTTGTTAGGCACAATGCTAATTTACACACTTAATAAACTACAGTGTAGATAAACATAACTTGTATGTGCACTGGAAAACCAGAAAATTTGTGTGACTCACTTTATTGCTATATTCACTTTATTGTGATGATCTGGAACCTGGAACCAAACCCTCAAAATCTCTGAGGCACTCCTATACTTGTAGCCAAGTACTAAGTTTTTATGTAGCCTTAACTTTGTTCTCACTGGAAGTATGAACTCAGACAACTCACATTTTCACTACTTCCTCAATTGTAAATGATGACAGCTCAGCAAGTCTATCTTAGATATCCATTTCAGTTTTAAAGTTTATGATTTTATGGTTTAGATTAACTTATTTGTTATTTAGTTATTTGTGGTAAAATACCAAAGGTTAAACTCTATCACTAAAAGAATGTATTATCCTCCTTTATCAGAGCCATATCCAGTGATATATACCATACAGTTTCACCTTGGTGCCCTGTCTGGTACCTTCACTTTATAGTTCATGGAAGTCCTCTCTGCCAAATAGTTACAACACATATGCACAGTTGCCTCTTTGGACTGATTATCACTTGGAACAGCTCTATTTCCATGATGTTAAACTCAGAATATTTCCCTGCCACTTTCATTTTCCCACCATTCCTTCTCCCTCAGTTCCACTTACTTCACATTTTCCTTACTCATGTTGTTAAATTCCATGATTCTAAGCACTATAAAAAGTCACCTAATTGCTAATTGAATCTCCTGAAAAGTCAAGTAAGTAATTTTAGAGAAGTCCTCAACTTTACCAATCATTTCTTTTATTTATCTACAGTCAAATGTCAATCTGCTGTTAGATAAGTAAACATGGTCACGTTTTTAATAATTAATGGAAAAAATTCTTCTCTTTATTCTGGTCCCACTTAAACTTCCATACCACCAAATTTCTTGGACATATACACTGTCATTCAGTGCTTCATATCTTATACATTATCACTATGTTTTTGCATTAGATATCTGCTCACAACCCTTCCTGGATCTCAAAGGTCAGACACTCAGTGCCTCATAAATGCCAAATCAAATGACACTTTCTCTGTCCTCACTATACCTTTCATTATCAGAGGCCTTTTCATTGTCAACCACCAAGTGCTTTTCAGTTTCAGGATTTTCATTTTCTACCCAACCAATACATTTTCATCCCCAGGGTTCTTTCTTTTTTTCTTATTTTCTTCTTCTTATTATTATTTCTGGGGAATGTTATTAACCAAGAGACTTGAATAACTGTTTCTCTGCTGATCAATGGCAGATTCTTACCTACAACCAGATTTCTCTGAACAATATATTTCAACTGCTTACTTGATCTTCCCATCTGAATGTCCCATAAGCTCTCAAACACAGTGCACTTAAACTGAACTTCCTTTCCCAATTTAGCTATTCTGCTGTAATTCCTTTTTCTGTAATCTCCATCCACATGTTATTACTTTGCTTTTCCCATTCCTCATTGTAAAATACTTCTATAAAACCTTTCAATATACCATCTTAATATTTCAAATCATACTCTATGTTTATTGCCATTCCAAAAAAGCAAAACAAGTAAATGAGAGAAAATGAGCAAGCAACAAAACACTAACCAAAAGTGTCCTTGGAGATCTAAAGACAGTCATAACTGATTGGTGTTAGAGAAACCAGGCAAGAAAAATGGGATTCAAGGAGATACTGTTAAATAGTATAGTGCTGCAGAGAAGAAAAATAAGTTAAATACAATATATTTAGCGCTGATGTTGAGGACTTTAGGCTAATATCACATTTAGAAATGAATGGCAGATTAAGAGGTAAAGGCAGTGAGTGTTGACTATTCTATTTAAGTTATGTGGCTAATGGTCACAGAGTTGAGGAAGTAGAAGGACATGGAAGTAGGAGCACCTACACATGAAGCATCAGCAGCAAACAGTAGGAGAAACCATCTACTAAGATAGGCAAAAAGAAGGCAGACAGATATATCAACAATAATTAATAAGTAATAATAAGTAATAGCTTTTATTTTTAGTGCTTGCTTTGTGTCAAGCCCTGTGCCAGGTGCTTTATGTATACTACCACTTAATAATTTTTTACAAAGAAATCCTCTGTGGTAGGTTTTATTATCTACTAGATCAAAAGTTTCCTAAGTTTCCTAACTGGTGAAATGGAAAATAACACAAAGTTGCTTTTAGCTTCTATTATAAACTTCTTCACATTAGAGGTAACAGTTTATCCGTAATAACATCACATAAAGATTTACAGATCCTGACTTAAAATAATGATACACACAAATGAACTTCAAATGGAAAATGATTTACAAAGAATGCTTTCTAAAATACGAGGTTAGATTTTAGGAACAGAATATTCTAAATGTGATAATATTCTTATATGATATATTTTTAGGATTTTTAAAAAAATTAAGATTAACATTTAAATCAGGGACAGGACTAGGGTGAGGCAGATAAAGGAACTAGTGCAAAATTTAAGGAAGCACTCTTAGGTTCATATAAGTGCATGGTCCGCATTTGGACTGGAAAGTGAATGCTTCCTTAAACTTTTTGCCTTGGGCACTTTGCTTGCCTCCCCCTAGTCCTAGCCCTACCATTTGTCAAATTTAATAATATGGTCTAAAAATCTTACAAAAAGTAATGCAGCATAGAAATTAGAAACTCTTGCTAAGGCCTAATAATGTTATGTGTTTATAGACTCTAAGACCATATTGCTTCATCTTCAAATTGTATACAGTATAAATTTAATTTAAAAATATTAATTAGCCAAGATGAGAATTGTTAAATAAATCAGTATATATTGTATACTCATTAAAGATATATTTAAGTGATTTTAATGATATTGTAAAATTAGCATGTATAATATTAAGCAAAATAGGCTGGCTCTAAACAGAAGTTTTATTATCTGATCCAAATTATATAATATACCTACATTTAGATATATAGGTTTATGTGCATTTTTAAAAAGCCTGAAGAAAATATATCAAAATATAAATATTTAATTTTTGTTTATAATCTTAATGGTTACTTAAACATTGTGTTCTGTATTTTTCGAAATTTCCAACATTTTTTTTAATAATCTTGGGTTAAGAAGGAGAAAATAATTTTAAAAACATGTGTTTAGTGAACACCTACTATGTTCCAAATGTGAAGTATTTGAGAATTAAATACAACATAGTCCCTGTCTTCTTCAAATCCCACTTACTAGCAGAAGAGACAGATCATACACACACACACACACACACACACACACACACACACACACACACACACACAGTTAGTTGTTGTGGTATAATATAGCAGATTCTATACCATAGTGCCAAAAAACTCTATGTGATAGCAAAATATTATGTTCACTCATTAACATAATAATAAATTGCATGTGAAAACCAGTAGGGCTGGGTAGGATTGCTAAACCCAAAACATAGTTCATTCTATTTTCTTCTAAGTCAGTTTTCCCTAAAAGCAACAAGAGGCAGTGTTCACCTCTAGAAAGTGATCAGTTGATGCCTATACTTTGACGTGTGCTTCTCCATGCAGCAATGAATGGCACATGAAAAAGAGGGAGTAAAGGGTTGAACATATAGTTAATAATTGTTGTAAAGTTATCTTTGTCCATTGAAAAGATGTAATTTTTATTCTCTTTCATTTCTATTCATATTTTGAGAAGTTATTGATAAATTTTGACACCTTTTGCTGAACACAAGTTCATATCTATATGTGAATATTATATATTTTAGGCTTCGCACATTACATATTTTGTTAATAAACTTAAATCTAAGTATATGTCCCCTGCTGATGCAGCAAAAGGCAATAACAGATATTTTAAGTTACTGTGGATTCCATTAATTTATCATTAGTTTGAAGTGATGATTATTCTGCTTTATTTGACTTCAGTAGTTACTGTTTTATAACTGACATAATATTTTGTACTTAAGTTTTTACTATTTGCTAGCAGCTCCTGTTATTTTACCTCATTCCATATGTAGCCTTAAAAAAAAAATTGAAGGAGTCTGCTCTGACAGTTCTTTTTATACAATTTAGTCCCCATGTTTAATTATTCCTAAAATTTTCAACAAATACCTGGATGTGATAGTTGAAAGCCAAGTGCTTTTCTTCTCTCTTTCTCTGTGCTTTTGTAGGTGTCCACGAATATCCAGAGAGCTCCTTAAAAATTACGTTTCACAGGCAAAACAATAGAGAGATTAAAAAATACCAGTGAATACCTAGGACTCAGGGTGAGAGAGTGAGGAATGAGTAGGTGAAGCACAAGACATTTTTAGGCATGAAACTATTCTATATACAACTGTAATGCTGGATGTATTAGTTTCCTAGGCCTGCCTAAAAAATTACCCAAAATTGGGCGGTTTAGGACAACGGAAATTTATTGTCTCACAGTTCTGGGGGCTAGAACTCCAAGATCAAGGTATTAGCAGCATTAGTTCTCTTTAAATGCTGTGAGGGAGAATCTGTTCCATGCCTCTCTCCTAGCTTCAGGTGGTTTTCTAGAAAACTGCATTCTTTGGCTTATAGATGCATGATCATGAGCTCTGCCTCATGTTGACATGGTATCTCCCTGTGTGTATCTCTATAGCCACATTTACTCTTTTTATAACGATACTGGTTCTATTGGATTATGGCTCACCTCAGTGATCTTATTTTACATGTTATCTTTTTAAAGACTCTATCTCAAATAAGGTCACATTTTGAGGTACAAAGATGTTAGAACTCAAACATATACTTTAAAGGTGGAACAGAATTGAACCCATAACAGTGGATATATTATGCATTTTTTAAAATTCATAGAACTTTCCATCACAGGGTGAAACATAAGTATGCAAATTTTAAATAATAATTTAGGAAGTCGGAAGATCCTAAGAACGAATGAACACTGTGACAGGGGAATCTAATTGCATTACAGATGTATGAAACAACCTTACTGGAGTGGGTGAGGCAAAAGGTACTGACCTAAATAGATTTGGAAATGAATGGAGTGTGTACGATTAAAAGGTAAAAGGACCTGTACATAAGCACTGTACTCTAGTTAGTAAGTTTTTTTTCCCCCTCAGAGGTACATATTAGCAGTCTGATGCTGCTGTACATGATACTAGAATTCAATAAGTAGGTGGTGGATGATGGGAGCCAGAGTTATCACTGTTGGAATGGGAATTGACAAATTAGCAAGGAGAAAAACACTAGGATTATTCCTGGGATAATGGATTAGAGTTAGAGTTATCAGTTAGTACTCATGTTTAACTGAGATAACTGATGATTAGATAAAGAAATATTCATAGATATATGTTTATATAAGGATTATTATACAAAGAAAGGTTTATTTTCATTATCTGTTGAAAGGGCCTTAAAAAAAAGACATCCCAGTAGTAACAAGCACATCTAGAACCGGGGTCTTGGCTCCTATTACCATTTACCACTAAAAGGAACCAGAGTTTCTTATAGAAGTGATTACGGCAGGAAATACACAAGATGAGCATCTTATAGTGCTAGAAAGTAGAGGAAGTGCTAAAAAAAAAATCGCATTAATGGAGCATTTCAAAGGTGCACAGGAGCTAAGTGAAAGATTTGAAAAACAAAAAATAAAGATAGTACTGGATTATAACCAAACAGATAAAATAAATATCCATGATTCCATATTGATGTAAATAAATGATTGACTAAATTAATAAATGGGAGGGAAAGATAAATCCTCCCTGCAAAAGAATTTCAAACAAATTATATAGAAATTTTACTTAAAGGAGTGAGCACATCACTCCCCACTTAAGTGTGGGCTGTGCAAAGCATACAGTATAGAAAGGGGAAAATAAAGAGTAACTTTATGGTGGAGAAACCTGACGGTGCTTCAGCCTCGATGTGTTCATGATCAACATCAAGTTTTAACTCACATTGATTATATAAGCCCTTGATATGATGAGATGAATGTGGCACTTTTGTGTTCTTCCCAAAAACCCATTAAAAATTACATTTCTCCTTGAAATTTCAAATTCTATTTCTCTAATTAATGAAAGTACTGATAACAATAGTTGAAGTGCATATACAAATTAGAATGTGTTATTGACTGTGCCTCCTTTCCAAATTCGTATTTTGAAACCCTAAACTCTAATGTGGTATTTGGATGTAACGGCTTTGGGAGGTAATTAGGTTTAGATGAGGTCATGATGGGACTCTCATGACAGGATTACTGTTCTTATAAGTAGAGGAAGAGAGATCAGGGCTCTCTCTCTCCGCCACGTGAGGACACAGTGAGAAGCAGGCCATCTGCAAGCCAGGGAGTTCTCACTGGGACATGAATCTTCCAGCACCTTGATCTTGGACTTCCCAGCCTTCAGAACTGTGAGAAATAAATATAATTCAGTCATGGTATTTTGTTAGAGCAGCCTGAGCTGACTAAGACAGAATGGTTACAGTACTCAGGAAGTTTTGTAAGCGTTTTATATATATTTTGTACTGTAAAAAATTGATTCATTAAATATTCCAGAATTCCTGTGAGGTAGACTTTACTATAATCCTATTAAGATTCCTTGCCCAGTGTCTCATAGAAGTTGCAGAACTGGCTTTTGAACCCAGGCAATCTGATTTCAGAGTCAGTATATGCAGTGCTGTTTGTCAGACTGCTTGACGTTTACAATACATCAGAAAAAATAATGATAATTACACATTTGTGTGTGTATATAGAATTATTGGCTACTTATCAGCAGGAACAAGTGTTCCACTCGTCTTCCAAATTCTACAGTTTCTTCACTCTAAACCCAAATATGGTGGTCAAAGTGTTGTTTTAGTGAATTTCTGCTGCCTCCATAGCAGGGAAAAACTAACTACATTATACTTCTTTTGGAAATTTAAACATATCCTTGTTATTCATGGATTTTGTATTTGTGAATTCACCTCCTCACTGAAATTTATTTGTAACCCTGAAGTTAATACTTGAGGCACTTTTTGGGATAATTGCTAGACATGTTTAGAGCAGCTGAAAATGTACATATTCCCAGTTATGTCAAACGTGGTAGAACACTGCCTCTGTTCAGTTCTCATTTAGAGATGAGCAGAAGATGGAGACTGTAAGGAGCAGTGCAGTGTATTGCAAGATGCTCCATCTCTGACGCTGGTTGGATGGGATTTGTATCCCAACTCCAGCACCTATTAATGAGACAGTGTCAGGAAAGTCACTTAACAATTTCTGAACCTCATTTTCTTTTATGTAAAATAAAGAAAATAGAATCTATCAGGATGAGTTGTTTTTAGGATTTAATATAATCTAGATGTGACAACTGTGTGCATAGTGTGCATACATGTATATACACACACATATGTAAGTATTTTCCCTAGGAGCAGCAGTTCTCCTGACCTTTGTATATAAAATAACTACCCAGAATAGCGAGAACAAACTGTTTTTGAGTGTCTTATATGCCAGAAATTCTGCTAGATACTAAGATATGCACAACCTCTGACCACAAAGAAGTTACAATTAAATGGGAAATCTATTATTTAGTACAAGAAATTTTTAATTTATTTTTTAGCTCAAGTCAAAAGAGGTAGAATCTCAGCCCTATCTAGAATTTTTGAACCATAAGGACTATTTTTCTTGATTCTTCCTGATGATTCCCAACTATGCAGTAAGATCTGTGAGTAGAGCAAACGTATCAATAATTCCAACTTAATGCTCAGCCTTTTAAAATAATTCTCAATCCAGTTCCCAAAGAAAACCTTTAGAATGTGCCCCTCCTCTCTGTTTTATGGCTTCCAGAATTACCCACAGCACATAGTGAAGGTGTGCCTTATACTTTGACTGACTTCAGGCACTAATTATAAGAACTTATTTCTTTGTGGCTGGGTGCCTGTGGTTTTTGAATTAACCATACCCCCTCCTTACCTAGTACACTGGCACTTCTGTTTTTAGGTACTGAATAACGCAAACATCTATTATGCCATCAAAGTTAATTTTCCTATTATTTTTACTCTTAATAGATGACACTGATAAGTCAAAGAGCCACTACACTCCTATTAGTGAGTTTAAATGGTTTTTAGTTTTTGTGCTAAAATTCTTTAATGAATTAACACTTCACTCGACACTTAAAAATATATCAATCTCTACTCCCTGAAACTGAAACAAGTTAATTAAATTTAAATAACGTATTTTCAAGTAACGTATTTATCCTGTTGAATTCCAACACAGATTTATGGTATGACACACATTTATAGACTATTAGTCTACCATGAATACGGATTAAGAGTGTATAAGTTGAACTGATAGAAAGTATGAAATAGATCAGCTCTACTCTTTCTCTTATTCCCCCAATCACTGACATTTAAGCATCAATTTTTGGAAATAATTTACTAAAAAAAAGATAGCTACCCAGTTCTAAAGTCCTGTCTCATCTCAGTATGTCTCCTTTGAGACTATGAATTGTATCATTCCCATTCAGGCCAAATTTTAAACACTTTCCTAATTCCAATTTTCACTTTAGTCTAATCCTACTAGTATAAACTCTATTATATGGTCTGAGGAAAACTCTTCCTGTCCCTGTTCTAACAAAGCTTATTGTCCTATCCCACTACCTTCTAAACCTTGGTCTAATCTATACAAATCCGTGGAATCTTACTCAGCTGAGACAAACCATGTTAGTTAGCATCCTCACCTAATTTCGGAAAATTGCTACTGTCTATCTTTTGTTTTTGCCCTCCCTCTTTAGCTAGCAGAGTTATTCAGAGTCTTCCCAGAAGTACTTACTCGGCAGGTGGATGGCTCCTACAATTGAGAGACAGGCAGCTGTTGGAACAAGGGTAACTTGTTCCAGTATCACTATCAGCAGAAGCAGTAGGTAAAGGTCTTCTACGTAGAACTCCTGTTTTTCCATCAGAGGCCAGGAATGACCTGAGTAAACTGATAAAATTTATTAGAGACATTAAACTATTCCTTTGAGCATTAACTTCTCACAGTTATTGCTAGATACCTGTCATACTCATGAAAGCCTCTAGCACCAGGTATTTATATTTGATCACAGGATTGGTCCTGTGTATCCTTTTATGGTACTTTTAGTGCCACACTATAATTTCTTCAAAACTTCATTATACCTCTTAATTCTACACCCTCAACATACACTTCTAAGGAAACAGAATTAATGACAAAGTTCACATGTGTCCCATGCTTCATGTGACCCTGAAAAAAAAACATTTTATTATACACTCCCATATTCTTTGTGGTGGTAAAACTAACATACATTTTACAGGCAAGGGAGATAAATTATCCCACCCAAATGTAAGTTTTCCAAGATTACTATTCAACTCTGTAACCTTTTGCATTATCCTTATGTATGTAAGTTAGAAGCATACATCGACAAAAAAGCAAGAAAGAAACAGAGACAGACAGACAGACTTTTTTCTTTTAGGAAACTTTTGGTCTGTTAAGACCAGTATATAAAATCCTGTATAGCCTAATAATCTATTTTATTTCCTTTTCTGGACTTTCTTCTCATTCCTGAAACCTGACTCAAACAGAAATTATTAAGTCATTATTTAATGGAAAGATACAAATTTTATATTAATCCTAACCATTCTACTTTAGTCCATTTGGGTTGCCATAACAAAATATTATGGACTTGGTGGCCTATAAATAACAACAGAAATTTTTTTCTCACAGTTCTGAAGGCTGGGAAGTCCAAGATCAGGGCACTGGCAGATTTCTGTCTGGTGAGATTCCATTTTCTGGTTTATAGACCACAGTTTTCTCACTGTGTCTACACATGGTAGAAGGGGCAAGTGAGCTCTCTGGGGTCTCTTTCTGAAGGTGTAAATCCCATTCATGAGGTTTCTACCCTCATGACCTAATCACTTCCCAAAGGCACCACCTCCTAATACCATCACACTGGACACCAAAATCTAATATGTGAGTTTAGGAGGGACACTAACATTCAGTCTATATGTATATAGCACATTCATAAAAACAACACCAGCCCACCTAGTTGGAATGTATTCTTAGGTTTAACATAGCAGCCCCACCAATATTAACTCTCAAAATCCAGCTTTCCACAGGTGTACTACCCTCTTTTTGTGTACAACTCCAGAGTGGATCAATTTTATAAATTTTTACTCTCTTTAGTTTTTCTACATAGCAGTACTTCATATATTTTTAAATTTAGTTTAGAAATAAAAAATGTGCTGATTTAAAATTTCCTTTTTATACCCAGACAGTGCATTGTTAACAAATTTCCTGAATAAATATTAGGCTTTGTGTAAAAATAGAAATTTCCCCTTTAAATGCATGAATAACATACTAACATGTTTAGTGACAAAGTATTAAAGAAAAGTACAGTTGAAAATACTTTCCCAATAGCATTTATACCCTTTGAAGAACTCAATTATATAATAGTTGAGAGGAGAATGATATTCATTACCTTATACCTTAAAATTATATCTAAAATGTTTCTTTATACAATTGATTTGTGGTGATCTCATGTGTATTTCAGTCTTAAAACAAATGAAACACATGTTTAAAAAGAATTCATGATTTCATCCCACCCTTTTTAACTCATAACATAATATTTCATAAATGGCTAGGGTGCTTTAAGAAACCATAGTGTTCAAACTCTGTTTTACTAAGGCTGAATAATTAATGTGAGTTCCTTAAAAACCTTGATTTTGGAAAAATTCTATTTGAAAATTTGGGACATTTCATATCATGTAAAGATTAATTGTGTAGATAGATTTTGTCAGAACTACATTCTGTGATTTTTCTTTCCTACAATGGGACATTGATGAGCATACATCTTAAGGGGAAGATTTTATTCTCCCATGAACTTCTGAAGTCCCATTTTAGCTTCACTCAGTGAAGCTAAATACCGAATAAGACCTTCTGAACATGGTATTAATTTTTTTTTAGGAAGGCAAGACCATTACTTGTTGCTGTCTTACTGAAATGGGGTAAGGACCTCAGTGTGTTTTGTTCTTTACTTTTGTAAATATACACAGTATCTGTCTCTTCTCTAGTACCTAATTTTGCCATAGATTTTTCTATGAAGAGATAATTTATTTCTACTTAGTTTTTGTTTGGGGTAAGTGGAATTGCCTTCCATTATTCATTTGAAATACATGTTTGAAGACAAGCTACATTAAAAAGTAAAACTTTGTAGAGGTTTCAATGCAATCTGCAATATCATACTAATGAATTGAAATTAAAAATGCAATGATTCAGTATTGAAAAGAACACAAATGTCTACATCAAGTTTGGAAGATATAACCTCAGTTGATAAAATGTAGCATAATGATCCACAAATATTAAATTATTAAGCAAAATAAATGCTTTGACAAAAAGACAAATATATTAATGCAATTACCCTTAGAAAAACTTAGAGCAGAATATGTATGTGAAATTCAAATTTTATAGTTTTAATTTGGTACCTGTATCCTCTTACACACATGAACACCCACTATTTAAACAGAATTCTTTGTTATCATTAACTACTATTCAGAATTTAGAGAGGTCCTTGGGGTTTTAGTGAAGCAGGAACCAGCACCAGCTTCAACTCAGGTGAGGATAGTTTGTTCCCAAGAATTTCCTGTCTCAAGGCCTCTACATATAGTTTCAGGGATTATGCTTTGACCTCATCACATCTTGATCAAAACACCTTGACTGGCAACCCTTACACATGATTTGGCATTTCTTTAATCAGTAAATTTGCCTCTAGGTCTATTTAGTTTTGCTGAATTGAAACTCATCTTATCTTCTGAGTCTTAGATCTTGATAGGGATCCTTTGGTAAATGAGGTGAATGGTCTGTTATTTGTAACAGTTTCAGTATGTTTTGGGAAATTTTTATCACTCTTGCAATGTCACTTTATGTGGTCAACTGATATTCCTTACATAGTGTTTTGTTTTTGCTATCACTGGTTTATTCTTATTAGTCAGTTGAATTTTTAGCCTTTTGTTTTCTATCAAATATACTTATTTTACACACACACATACATACACATACACATTCCAAATCTCCAGGCACACTCTTTTATAGCTTACTCATTCCTTCTGTTCAGTCCCACTCTAATTGAGTCATCAGTAGATGATTTCAACAAAAAACTCAAAACCAATGCTTGGCATTGGTAAGTACCGTGCTGACTGTAACACTTACTATTCCAGTATACTCTAAACTGCTCAACATGGCTTCTTGTTACCAAGTTATTATTTTGTGCTTTACTAGTAAAATATTGACTTGATAACCTTCCTCTTATAATTTACTGTTTCAATACCTACTGGTATAATTTGTTGCAAATGGTCATCCACCTGCTTAGAATTTAGGTGTAAGAACTGAACCCCATCCTCTTAGTTCCGTTACAACATTCCTTCTCCTTTCTATGATACAGTTTCTGTTTTTGAAATGTTCAACTTCTCCATTACATAAACATTCCATAAATAGTTTTCAGAATTTTTCAAAGGAAGCAAGCATCCTTTAGTTGTTATTGACAGTTACATACATTAGTAAGTCCAAAAACACAAATCACTTTTATTTGATGTGAGCTATTGCATTCAGACATCATTTTAGTATGAAATCATATTTCTGTTTAAACAGGAATTTTACTTTTCATGTATCTAAATTACTTTGCCTATTGTCTTCTAGTAAGTTTTATTATTCAGTTTTGCCAAAATAAATTTTTAAAAGGTTAAATAAATTATCCACATCCTAACAAGTTAATATCTGTACTTCATCTTTCTTCCTTCTTGTATAACTAAGCCCATCTGCCAAAAGAATTTGTCCTGTGCAAACAGTGACAGGACAGGCTCTTGACTTTTTAAATCAGAAAATCTCCTTTATTGAATCATAAACACCTAGATGATAAGAATTACGTCTCATTTAGCTCCAGATTTCTCTCCCTTCACCCTGCCTTACCTCCTCTTATCAATGGTTATTACAGTGCTTCGAACATAGTAGGTTATTTTATTTAGGGCATCATTATTACGGTTACAAAGCATTATTTTGTCCCATGAACTGGGATAAACAGCAGTACATGTACAAATTCACATCTAATTTTCACAGATTGGTACTATTCTTATTATTTGCATTTTATAGAAAGGGAGACTAATGCTTAACAATATAAAGTTACTTGGCCTAGGTTACATAGCTATTAGGTGGAGTGCTGGGACTCAGTATCAGCCATTCTAATTGTAGAGCCCACCTCTTAATCAGCACACTGTTTAACTCTGTATTCTTCTCCCTTTCTAGAGATGCTGACCAGTTTTTAACTGGCATACTTTTAGACTTGCTATGATGCACTTACATCCAGTCCTTATTATGTCTGATGCATGCTGTTCTTTAAATGCAGCTGACCAAGCAGCCACAATGTACTACTTTGGACACTCCATACTATGAGGAAGAAGGCTTGTGGCATACAATTTCCCCAGACCTCTCTTTAGTTCTACTCAACCTCCTCTCATTTTCATTACTTTATCTACTGAATTTCTAGCTCTATATCCTGTGTTTCTATATACTTGAAGTCCTTTCTAGACATTATTTTTTTTGAATTTTACTTGAACAGATTATGCTTATGCCCTTGATTTGAGGTCCACTGCTGCCTTGAGCGAGTTGCATTCTTCAGAATCCTGTCTTTTCAGCTCTTCTGCCTTCTGTCCACCAACGGAGGACAGAAGGCAGACTTGTAAGGCTGACTCATATTAAGTAAAATAATAAGAGATTGATGCATAAAGTAGAATATCAGTATCTTTATTTATAGTGAGAACTGTCACAGAGATCAGGATTGTTGCATCTGTTTCACAGTGGCTTTTCTTTCTGAAAAAATAACAAGGAAAGAAAAAATTGAAAAAAGAGTATTGTTTGGTGGGCATAGAATCAAAGCAGGGGTAGTAGCTGGATAATCTTAATGGATATTCATTCTGATTCACAGCAGGACACTTATCCTTGGTGTTTCTTCATGAGGCACCTACATTCCTGACACAGTGTTGGTGAAGTAATGACCAGTTCTTGCTCACTGACTTCCTTTAGTCAGTCCTTGGCTTTCATAGTTCTTCCTTTAACTTGATTAAGTTTCAGTTTTCATTTATTCCTTGAATAATTTATTTAAAATATTTATTGAACCCAGACCACGTGCTAAATACTGAGTAAATCGGTGAAGATACCACATTAACAAGGCAGACAGGGTCTGTCCTCATTGAACTTACAGTTCAGTGATGGAGTCAGTTATTAAAGAGGTAATCACACAAAAACTAATTACAACTGCCTTCATTACTCTGAAGAAAAACTAAGTGGTATTGTGAGACTGCAAAACAGAGGACCCAGTTTTCTGTGGGAAATCAGGGAAGGCTTTCCTGTGGAAGTGATTTTTAAGATAGGACTTAAAGGATTTATGGCAATGACACGACAGACAAGTAGTGGAAGAGACTTTTAGGCAGTGGTGACACGGAACAAGGTCCTCAGGTGGGAAATAACCAGAGGATTTTAAGTAATTAGTAGAGAGTGGCTGTAGCTGGAAGTCAGTGAGTGAGGGGAAGAGGAATTAATGATGAGTGGGTAGAGGTGTGGATTTGGGAGGGGGAGACCCTGCAGGGCATTCCTGAATATGTTATAGATTTTGGACTTTATAAGAAGTTGAACGGCTTTTATGCAAGGAACAAATTGATTAGAGTTACATTTTAAAATTATCAATTTATTTGCTGTTGATAAGGTATCTGTAGAGGGTAGAGTCAAAAGTGATAATAGAATAATTAGCTATTTCTATAGTTCAGGAATAAATTATGATGGTTTAAAGAATGGTTTCTTAGAGATGGGGAGAAGTAATTCCAGAAACATTTGGATGTAAAATCAGTAGGCTGTCTTTCCTGCTATGGATTCCTAAGACTACACCTAAATCATTCTGACCATATATAGTTATATAAGAAACTCATTAACAGAAATAACTGCCTGGGTTATTCTGGCTAGAATAGATGGCTAATATTTTCCATTGTGAACTGAGTGTATTATGCTTATGATTTTTACTTTAAGAGCCTCTTTTTAAGTTCTAAGGAGCAGAGTATTGCTGACTCCTATAGATTTCCTGGAAAGATCAGTAATTATTTATTGAAATTGATAGAATGTGTGCAGACTGGTGAGTGCAATGATAGCAACCTGGAAGAATCCGGAAAAACCTGACCTGATGCCCAGCTGTACAACCATTATAACTTAAGCCATTCTCTCATAGCAATGTGAGTCCTTTCCTACTGTTCACAAAAGCCTGCATGGAAACAATGATTATGATTTAGTTCAGAGATAAGATGGCAGTACAACCAAATTCAAGGAGCTGGAGTTTAATTCCATAAAATATGCCTAAATGAATATTTCAAACCATGATATGAAATTGTTTTTTTTCTTGCAAAAAAAGTGTAATGATTTCAGATGCAGTTGTTGGAACAAGTCAGCATTTTTCTAAATCTGGAACATTTTTTAAAAAAAATCACAATAGTCTGAATAATTATAACTGTGACATTAAGTGATTCTGTAGCTAAGGACTTTTAAATATTGAATCACAGTTCATCTTTTCCTTCAAATAATTTCAAGACATTGCTATTCTATACACTTAATAGCTGATTTGAGCTAATACAGACTGAAACAGAAATGAGCTGTGAACAGGGTGCTAGGACTATGTTTTTCAGCATTTCAAAAGATTCTTGCTTAGAGCTGACCTGAATATTGAGGACATCAGATTAGATACCACAGTATCAAACAGTGTCAAACAGCAATTCAACTCCTCCATTCCTATAGTGTGTTCTGTCTATACCAATAGTTTTTAAAAAGCTTTAAATAATTTTGCATATGTAAGACACATCTCCCAAAACTAGTCTTTCATTTCCTTGATATAATATAGCTTTGTTTTCACAGTGGCTTGCCTTGAAGTAAATGTTCAATTATCTATGCAAAATATGGTAGTATATATTTTTGTCATTACCTTATCAAGTTCTTAATAAGTAACTTTTCATTCCTGGAACACACCTTAAAGTCACATTTTAAACATCATTTAAGAGGCATCATTATATGATTTTATTTATAAAATTCCTGCATTTTGTTGCCTATTTTATAGCAGCTTTAAAATTAAAAGTGATAGAATTAAATTCTTCACTCAAAACAAGAAATGATACAAACGGGAAAAATTACTGGTGCAGAAACAGGACTAAATGTAACTAAGAAAAATTGGGAACCAGTATCACAGACAGCAAGCAGTGTTAAAGTCATTCAGAGTTAAGCCTTTGAAAATTACATCTCTTACTTTAAGGAAGAAGCCTATAGAAGCTTATTTAGAGAACTGCCAAAGATATTTTTAAATTGTACATACATTATTGAAGGCTTTTCTCCTATTTCTATTCTAACAATATTTAAATTATGAAAACAGTAGATTCTCCACTCAGCAATGTGGTGGCTGTGTCTGCATAGGAAAAGAAAAGTAGAGAGTTGAGACCATTATTTCAAATAACATCAGCAAGATTAAATAACCCTGTGGATGAGGAAGAAGTGGTAATGTTTTTAAGCATTCACACTCTCATCATTCCTATACTTTGTGAAGTCAGTCTTTATTGACATTTTGCCTATCCCCAGGGGCTGCAGTTACAGGACTAAATCTACTAATGGGATTCATGGCCTGAATTCTACCATGCTAATTCTGAAAGAAAACATTCATTTTTTTAATAACATTCCCTTGTTTGTGAATGCTTTAAACTTTATTTATTATTCTCTACTGCTTAGCATGCAGTATTTGACATGTGGTCAAAGAATAAAATATAAGGAGATCTAATAAAAAGATATATGTAAGGCCCCATAGAAGAGAGTAAATATAAGACTATATAAACAGAAGGGTAAGTTAAGTCGGTTCCAGTACTTTCTTTACAGTTCACACTGAAGAATCTGAGATTCAGGACTTATGTCAACACAATGAAATAATTCTAGATAATTTGTATAGTGCCCAGTAATGCCAGCATAGGAATCTACTAAATACTTCAGTCAAAAACAAAGGTGACTCCTTTTGCTAAATTCACCATTCTCATCCTCAAAGTATCTATTCTTACTACTCTGAAAAGCACTATGGTTGGAGATGTACTGAACAGAAAATCATGTTGCTTACAAGGATTTTTTACGTTAGAATTCCGTTATTACCTTGATGTAGGTTTCCTACTGAGAAGGACCTTGACATTACAAAATTATATTATCTCCTCTCTACTTGGATAGATTCTAAACTCCTTAGTATGTATTTAAGCCCTTCTCACTATGGCCGCAATTTGCCTTACTAATTCTCACCTTTAACCATTCCCTTTCACTTACCAAATCTCTTACATTTTCTTAACATTTCATGTTGTGTAGTACCCTCTCAACTTGGCATTTTACAGTGGAACCTCTTGTACTGTAGGGGCCCCAGTTAGGACCCCAATTCAGGATAGAGAAGAATGAGAATGTTATATGCATGTCCTTCTGCAGCCCCAAGCAAGGCCTGGCATTTCCAGCTTACACTCCCTTTGAATAGGTCTCTGAAAACACTCTACAGAGAAAAGTGTGGAACCAAACAGGAATGCCTCTCTCACTGGCACCTTCATAGAAAGTTTCTTTGCAATCTGAAGAAATGTTGAAATTCCTTCCTGATGATGATAGTGATAATGGTGATGATGATGATGCTCATTGCATAGTGGCCATCATTTATTCAGCATGCACTAGCCATTGATCTAAATTGTTTAGATATATTATTGCTAATAGTCGCATCTTAAAAATCTAAAATGAAACTCATGATTTTTGTTCTTAGCATATTTTCAACCGCACCCCACCTCCAGTCATCCTGTCTCAATAAAAGTCACTAACATCCACTCAGTTCTTCAAGTCAGAAGGTACAAATCATCCATGATACATTTCTTTGCTCCATGACTTTATCTGTTAGTTACTTCATCCATTGTTTCTAGCTTCAGCAAATATTTCACATCTGCTTCCTTCCATTTTCACTGCTACCAGCTAGTCTAGACCACCAGTATCTTTAGGCTGGAATATGGGAAAAAATAAAATTTAAAAAGTAAAAGCAACACTATTAAATGCAACATGATATCCTGAATTGTATCCTAGAACAAAAAAAAAGAAATTAGTGAAATTGCTAAATAGAAATAAAGTCTGTAGTTTAGCTAATGGTAGTGTACCAATGTAATTTCTTAGTTTTGACAAATGCATCATCAGTAAGTATGTGAGATGTTAGAATTAGGGGAGCTTGATTGAATGATACACAGGGAGCTCTCTTTACTATCTTTACAACTTTTCTATACATTTAAAATTACTGCAAATAAACAAATTTTAAAAAAATCCTGTTTTCTTAGCTGCCATCTAGTCTCCTTCAATCCATTCTTCACAGCTGCTAGAGGGATCTTTTAATAATACAAATCTGGCCATGTCAGTTAGAGAGTTTAAGTATCTCAGAAAGGCTAAAACAACCTGTCCAAGATTATGTAAGTATTAATGGTTGAATAAGGATTCTCACCCAGATCTGACAGAATTGAGTATCTCTTAAGCATTATACTGCTGCTTCTTTATGTGAATGATGAATTTGGCACTTGCCACAAAGAAGTCAGTGTCTCCCAGGTTTGCTTATATCTCATTCATGGTTTAAATTCAGTCTAATTCAAAATCCTAAGAAATCCTTATCAATACCAACTAAACTAATAGGTCAGGAGAGTGAGAAAACGTTTTTATACTTTTCAGCTACAATGCAGTGTCTGAGATCTTCTTGAGGTATGAGCAAAGGTCTTCCTGTGAGGTTATTTCAGTAATCACAGTTGCCTTCACCATGATGGCTTACAGGATGGACATCTTTGGATGCACCAGCAAAATGGTCATTAGCAGAGGTCCCATGTTCTGAATTTTGAGCTTCATTCTCTCCTTTGTCATGAAGCAATTGCTGGATCATGAAGACATCCTTTAAAGTTTAGTCCCATCCCATATTCTAGAGTGTAGTGGAGAATCAAAACTATGTAAAAAAAAATTAAATGATTTTTAAGCTGTATTATTATAGCTTACTCATCTTAGTATTATGTCAGACAGCTCCAGTATCCCAAGTTCTGTTTTCGTAGAGGGGAAAGCATTTATCAGTGAGACCTATTGTTTTGGTTATCTGTGGGATCCTCATTCGAGTTAGCTTTCTATTGAACCATACATAGTAGCTTTAGTGGAGAAACTCTGACAAAAGGATGAAATTGCAAACTATAGTAGCCTTTTCTTATCCAGTCATCACTTCAACTGATAATAGCAGGAAGCAGAGGATATCTAAATCCCTACAGTACTCATTTAACAAAGATTCATAGTTGTTGGGTTTTGTTTTTCATATTTTTCATTTGTCTTGATACTTTTGTCCTTTAAGGTAAGAGCAAATAATACTGATCAAATAATACTGAATCAGAGCAGAGTCTACATCCTCAACTATTTAAAGCAAATTTGATCATATTGCAATTTTAGAACTATAAACAATCAAATAAAGTACATGTTAATAGGTGGTGCAGAAGACTTTTTATGTTTCTTAGATACCAGCATGCTATAAAGCTCCAGTAAAACTTAGGTTGACTATGAGCATTTTTAAGGTATGGGAAAGATTTTCCTGGGAATTATTAATTATTACCATATCTGCCCTTGGTAAAGCATCATGTTTTTACACAGCTGGTTATTCAGAAAAATTAAAGTTGTTATGTTTACTAACTTTTTCAATGGGTCAAGATAGGAAACTCAACTTGTGTCTCATGTCCATAGCTTTTATAAGTTGTATATTAACTTCTTAACATATTGTTACAGCATTTTTATTAAAGGAAATAGTAATAAAAGTATGTGGAATATTGGTACGCATATCTATACATATGAAGATTTTACTTTAAAACCCCAATGTATTCATTAGTCCTAAATATCATATTTTTAGATTTTAATTTTATATGAGCTTACTTTACATTTGAAAAAATTACTATCTACACATCCTTGATTCTGTTGACTAGCAAGATAGTCTTATTGTACATCTTCTAAGACATAGTATACTATATGCCATTTATTTGCTGTGACAACATTTTGAAATTCTGTAATTCTTTTGTACAACAACTTCTAAAATCCTTGAATTATATTCTAGATGCTTTAAAAGATATAAATGTACAATTTAGGATCATTTTTTCTCTAATAGAATTAGAGTTCAAATACAAATATATTCAAGGATAACATAAAATGCCAACAAGAATATAAAATTTTAACACAAAGTGAAACATCCAAGACAATTAAGGTGTAGCACCACAGTGGCAAGCTTCCAGATACCCCAAAATAACTCTGAATTTCTATAAGGATATCCATAGCTTTAATGAAAATAAATTAAATAAATGCCTGCAAATTATTTTTTTTTTAAGGATGTCTTTGTATTTGCCTCACATGTTTCTTATTGGGCTAAATTTACCATCAGCTAAACTCTCATTGATTACTTTGTTATATCCTTTGGTAAGACAGAGAATATGATCATAGTAGCATTTCAGGATTCAAATTTTAGTAAGAACACCTATGATTTTTTTCTCTTCTTAATGTCTCACATTAACTAAGTGAAATGTGGTTAACTGTGCATTCATTAATATTTTGATCTTGCAAGGTAAAAATATATTTTATGTATTCATTCATATGATGATTCATGCCCTTCTTCATTCATCATCTAATTTTGCCCCATGTTTTTGTCCCCAGTAGGATCATGGACAGATAAATATATGAATAGAGATAGTCATATTCTTTCACTGTAAGTGTGAGCTCGTATATTTAGCTGCTATAGAAGAGATAAAATTTTTAAATTACACATGTCTCTGAAGGAGGTGGTACATATAATGCTTGTTTGTATGCCCTGTTTTACTTAATACCCTGGGTTGAATTAACATTCCTGTACAATTTTCAGTAAAGTGTAGAACCTTCGGTTAAGCAATCATAACCAAGAAGACATCAGCAAAGCCTACTAAATTATTGCTGTTATTTATAAACATTTAGGCAACTAAGCACAAGCTTCACTCATGCCACGTCTGCTTTATTACTGGGCAAGCTCCCTTCCCTGCTTTGGCTGCTATTGAAGAAGACAAAACTAAGTTTTATAGCTCCTCCTTTCCTTCCTTCCTTTCCTCCCTCCTTCCCTTCCTCCCTTCCTTCCTCCCTTTCTTTTCATTAGTTTCTCCCCAGAGATATCTCAGACTACTCAGTTTCCTCAGT
The DNA here is from genome assembly GCF_009834535.1 of Camelus ferus. Taxonomy (NCBI): domain Eukaryota; kingdom Metazoa; phylum Chordata; class Mammalia; order Artiodactyla; family Camelidae; genus Camelus; species Camelus ferus. Next base: position 85,690,485 of record NC_045696.1, on the reverse strand, counting down.
CTTATTTCCTTGAGGTCAATGAATATATATTAATAAAGAAATCCAAGAAAAACACAAGAACTTATTATATTTTCCATACTGTCACACTTCTTACGACCTCTTCAACACTCTGTCTTCCTCCATCCCTTTTCATCATTTCTCTGAGTTACATACCAAAGGGCTATCAACTTTTGCAATACTGAATAAGACATACTGCTTTAAAATTCTATTCATTCTGTCAACAAATATTTACATACTGTCCATTATTAAGGCTGTGTGTTAGATATTAATAGGAAGAAAGGTAGTATTGTAGCTATTCTAGAAATAAGACAGGATCCATGAAACTCAGAAGTTTGGCCAGAATGTTATTTCCCATAGCTGTGTAAAATATGGTCCTAGACATGGGGCTTCAGAAGACCCTGAAGTTAGTTTATATTCTCAAGTACTTATAATGTAATTGAAAAGCCAGAATTCTTGGAACAAACAGGCAAAGTGACTGAACTGAAGGACACTTAGGATAAAATATTCCAACATATTTTATCTAAAACAGCATAGAGTAAATAGTGTGCGTAAGTGTTCGAGAGAATATCAAAATTCAGTTTACTGTATCGATAAAATACTGGATGAAGGAAATTTGAAGCTAAATTTTGATGTCCACGAGCGATATGTATTTTCAGAAAATAAAAGAATAACCACAGTGATTTGCACAAATATGGGAATTAGCAAACTGCAGTACATGAAAGATAAAGTATTTGCTTGGATGTAACTAAAGATACTTGCTGAGAACAGTAGTTCTCATAGTGAGGATGGATGAGTGGGCATATTAGAATTACCTCAGGAACTTTTTCCAACTGATTACACATTGTCTTCCCTCTCTCATTTTCTGTTTGCAATATTTTAAAATTATTATTCTCCGATGCCCCTTGCACAGAAAATAAGAGTGGAATTGTGCTTGTTCCAGTTAGGTTAGGTAGATAGTAGATTGAAGAGAAATTCCCCAGAATTGGTATCTCTACCCACCCTTCTTTAGGACACAATAGCTTATAGAAATGCTAACTTTTATTTTTGAAATCGGGTGGGAGTAGTGAAAGTATTATCTCAGAACTGGGTAGCCATGTTTGAATTAACATGAAATAAGAGGTGATTTATTATCAAACTCAAGCCTGGTTCATTTAACAAATAAAATATTACCAGCTAGTTTTTATGTGTTGTCCACACTATGTCTTACCTCATTTTGAACCTTAAATTTAAATGTTTTTTTAAAATGTCATTTGTGGAATGATGCATTATGCAAACTTTTTTGATAAAGTTGTAGTAAAAAAAAAAATCCATGTATATGTGCGTATGTATAGATACAGAATATATATTCAGAATTCATTTGAGCGAGGTTCAGCTACCAGTTATCTACATTTATAAGGGGAGGAGAGTATATGGCCCAAATTAAGGAGCAATTTCAGTATCATTTATACTGATTAAATACAAATCATAAATACCAATAGAGAAGAACAGTATTACAGCTAATGAAAAATATTTTAAACTATATATGTTTAGCTTTAGAATAGTGATAGCTTTGGGATATATTACATGACAAATTATAGTAAAATTCGAATAAATAAGTTTTCTTAAATAAATATTAATTAACTGAATTTTGTTCCTTAAATAAATTCTGATATGGGGCTGAGGATAAATTTTTAAATGTGGCTGAAAAATCAACCCATGGGTAATAAAGATTATTATTTGTCCGGGAAAAATTACTAATTAATGTAAAAAAGAAAAGAGGACTTTATAATTCATTTTACACATCTATACCATGAATTAAAGCTAAATCTCTTAGTTTACATTGTTACTTCAGTTTCCTTGTGATTTATTTTGCATTAAAATTTACTTTTAATTATAATTGGTTTAGTTACTGTTAACCTTTGATTTCATGTCCAATCATGTTAACAGACAGTAATTGAACTGGCTTAGCATCATATTAGAAGATATAGTGAACCTACTATGGAATTTAAATCCTTTCAAAGATAAAATGCTGAAAGGTTTATATGAAAGTCTGGTTCAGACTTTCTCCATTAAGTCTTTATCAAATAGCCTTCAAAAGGGAAAGCATTTTCATTTTTTTCCCTTCTCTTTCCATTGTCTTTGTTGAGGAAGGGTTACTGAAGGAAAAATGAGAGATTCATGGTCCTAATTAGTCCACAGACAGATTATTTATACATGTTAACATTTTCTGTAACCACCTTCCTTTTATTGCCAGCTGGAATAGTAAGCATCTAATAAATTGTGAATTAGAAATAGAGGAACAGAGTTCACTTTTAAATCCAAATCTTGTGAAAAAGAGCACAAGTAGGAAAAAAAATTCCAACTCAATTTAATACATTAAAATGTCCAATTTAAATATACTTTAAGGTTTTTTTTCCTACAAATTATAGTATATGGTTAATAGTTTACATATTTACAGACTTGTTTTTATCATAAAACTAGTACCACAGACCCCCCAAAAAAAGGCATTTTAAGATAAATTGCTCTACTGGAATTCTGTTAAAAAAACAAACAAACAAACAAAAAACCCCTTCAAATTCCAAGCAACTGATGTAACAACTGAATATTTAGAAAGTTTACACTGTAAATAAGGAAAAACTACTGAAAAATGTGTGAATTCCAGTAGCAGGAAATAGTCTTGGTACAAATATTTTATATTTGTATTTTAATTTTAATTAAACCAGTATTTTGGCTGCCATACCAAGGATAAAGGGCATTTCCCAGAGGAGGAAAGGAAAAGGCTTTGAGATTTTAAAGATAAATGTCATAATTTTACAGCATTTACTGATTCTCTCTTGATCTTCAGAAGTGGTTCTAATTTTATTATTATAGATTCTGACTTTTTTCACCAGACTTTATAAATGATTTAACCGTGAAGTGAAATACGTTGAATTGTTTTCTCACCTTAAGGTACAAGATAAGTGAATTAGACATTTGGTCCTTGGTTGCGGGAACTCATCGTTCCCTGATCTTTCCTTGGCACCTAATTTGAGCTCAATGAGTGTGCCCTTAGTCACAAGAATATCTTGGTACCAAGTCAGAAGCAGAAGTAGAAGCAGGGCTGTCAGGAATAAGGGAAGAATATAGAGCCAGGAAGGAAAAGAGAACTTCTTTCTATTCTTCTACAGAATAAGATGACATTTTTGTTTCAGCATCTTTTTTCAGAGCTAACTTTGCTACCCTCAGGATTGTTTTAAATGGTACTGAAAATCAATTGTGTAGTCTTTCATCATGCACTAATAAACTCTAAATCTAAAAGTTTGTAGTAGAATGGGTCAAAAACCACAAAAGCCCTGTATTCACATATAATACAGTGTTGGTAATGTGGTACCTTTCATTATCAAGGGAGCAGCCTGCTACTTTTACAGTTGAATTAGAATTAAGTATTCAGGTTTTTTTTTTACTGGTCATTAGCACATTCTTTTTGATGAAACTTGTTTGATTGTGATACAATTGAATACACTGCAAATTCTATCAATTCACTTATAAACAAGTATATGAACTGATATACCAAAGAAACATTTAATTAAGTATGCTGAGCCTTTTTGTCACTGGGTATTAATGAAGAAGTTCTCCTTTTTACTAGTGTTCACTGGTGTTTTAATGTTAAAAGATATTGAGGATTTGAGTCAAACAAATTATAATGCCTTCCTAGCTATATATCTTTGAAGTTCACAAGTATTATTTTCTATTACACTTTTAAAATCATGTGAAAAATAATCTATATCAATGCAAGAGAGAAGAAAGAATACATATTCTCAAATATATGTGTATTATTTTGAGGAGCAAATATTATCAGAATTAATAAAGATAGTCAAACTGTTACATCTTCACAACTAGCAACCCCTAGAATACACCTGCTTTCTTAATATGAAAAATCTTCCCCTTCAATTCAGATCTTGTAAAATCATACTAAAATGATCATCTCTGTTTATTATTATTATTATTAACTATTATTATTATTACTAGAGTATTATACATTTTAATTAGTGATATTAAGAGTATTAAAATAGGATGACAAATGTCTCAAATATGACCTATATTTCTCTTATTACCTTCAATACTTCACTTTTTCTGTATATCTAGATAAGTTACAAAGGTCTTGTCAAATTAATAAAGCTACTGAAATTGTTTTCACCTATAAAGTTTATTCTAGAAATAGAAAAATGAAAAAGGAGCACTTATTTTTCATTTGACTTATGTTGCATATTTATAAGAGATTAGTTAGTTTCTTTACTGTGAGGACTTCACTTAAAATAAATCACAATTTGACTGAGGTTTGTTCCCTATGATTTAAATAATAAAATGAAACAAATTGGAAGATAAAAGACTTTTAAGTTCAAAAATATTAATTACAGTTACTTTTTACATGTGAATATTCCCAAAGTGAAGATTCATAATTTCATCCAGCTTCACTTGGATGGTAGCTAGACAGAACCAAGGAAAATAAATGCATAAAACTGAAATTGTTATACATGAAAGAAAAAAATCCATAGTTTACATGTAAGTATAATTCAGCATATATAAACTATATACATGTATATACAGTGTATACACATATATAGTAGTACTATATATATACACACATGATTGCCCCATTACACACGTGTTATTGCTCCTATTACTTTTAAAAGTCCTATAGTGTATGTATTAAACAAAATACTTGTATGGTGAAATTCATGATAGTTACGTATGCTCTGTTTACCTGAATCTTCCCAGTTGAGGATTTTGAACTAACTATGAGTTATAAATGTCTAAGCTCAGGTTAAATTAGCTCCTATCACTTAAGATGAAGTGGATGTCCTTTTATTACCATTTCCTCTTGTATTATCATGACTTGTTATAATTGTATCTCACATTTTGTTAAGCATTTCGTTAATATTTCCTTTATCATAGCCATTTTACAAAAATGCAACATTTATTGGCTTAGACAACATAATTGCTAAAGGAGAGGACTGTATGAACAATGAATTTACAGTAAATCGAAATAATGTGTTGCAGTGGTTAAATAAACATCCTTATGTTCTGCAGTTACACTGTCAATTTTCATAATTCCAAACACACATATTCTTTTCAGATACTAAGGTTTAAAAGTAATACTCCAAGGTGAGGGAAAAAAAAAAAACTTTCGAGCTCAGTAGTTAAACTTCCCTTGTCATCTCTCTCTAAACTTTTATTTCAAATTTGGTGGTCATCATCCTTATATTTTTCAGTATTTTGCAACTAGATGAAATAATATAACTTCTCAAATAAAAACATAACAGCATTCACATTATAGTAACGTATGTGAAAAATAATATGTTAAAACTGGTACTAAATAAAACTGGTATATCAATTTATATTATTTTCCACTCATCATCTCATAGTTAAAGGGACATTACAATACATTGTATTACTTTCAAATATTATTATTATAATTTATAATAAAAGCAATGAATAATAGCAGGTATCTGTCAGATCTGGGTCTTCTTCAGTCTGACTGACCACTATGAAGTGAATTAGTAATCTATTTTTTCTTAAAACTTATCATTTTGCTGCAGCAAAAACAGAACAAATCCTAATCATAGTACCTACATTAATATCCATGGTACTTTAAGACAACATGTCTGGTATTATAAATTAAAACTAACATAAGTATTTCTAATGCACAGCTAAAATAAATGACCTGGCCAAGGGAGTAGAAAACTCCATGGAAGCCAAAATTATTTCCTTTGATACAAAATTCCTTCTCATATAAATTCATTTTCACTAAATAAATTTACTCCTCGTTCAAGGGTAAAATTACTGCTTACGTATAAGACAAGACTATCTTACTTTATGTATTTAATAAATAAAATATAAACATAATTATCAAGTTATATTGTAATTTCATATGGTTTATGGACACTCATTTTTCAAATGTCAAAAGCACTGGGATTGTTAGGGATTGTACTTTAAGCTAATTTGTATAATATGCCATGTTATCAATGTGCACAGTTATTAAGAAGATGATAATTACCGTTAAAAGTATCTAGCTTTGCACTTTGAGTTATTAATATGCACATGCTTTCTACTATTCATCAAAATTTTTGATTAGGAGGAATGGGGACATGATAAATAACTAATTTGGAGGGACTTCATAGATCAGATTTTAAAACACTAAAAGGTTAATACTGACTTTCTGCACCTTAAAAAAAGACTTCAAGTAAAGGATGGAGAGATAATTAGAAAGAACAAGGAAAGTGAGATAACTATGAAAAAGGTGACTTATGAGACAGTAGAAAGAAAAGAAGAAGAAACAAAAGAAGAGTCACACCTGTTTAATAGTGTGTCTGATCCCTTTGCATAAGAGCTGCATTTCAATATTGTATGTAGAGAAATACTGAATCATGTCTGTGAGCTTTTCTTCATCTGAACTACACTTCAAATAATGGAGGACAAAAGTTTTAGGTACAAGGTACCAAATGCAAGGTAGCCCTGAAAAGTTGCATTTTATATTGATATACTTGTGTTTTTGATTTTATGCATACCTATGTTATTACCCATATAGAATTAATCAAGAGATATATAAATTTGTTGTATTAGGCATTCATGGGGCTTTTTTTTTTTTTAGGTACAGTGCTTTAGTTTTATATCAATCACACAGCTTTAGAAGCTGCCAGTCCCCCTTTTTATGGGAAAACAAAAGTGATGTAAGGCATCAGTGACTTGTAGTGAATTACATTCCACACATAATGATAATTTCTACTAAGGGCAGCTTGAGGAAACACTAGAAGAGAATACTGGCCTCACTGCAGGATTCTGCAGTTACCAGGTCTATGAATCTCTGGAGCTCTGCTGTCCTCTACTGGCCTAATGAGATAAGTGCCTGCCTCAAAGCTCTTGTGTTTCTTTGTATCAGTTTAGTTTTCTCCACAAACAAGATACTGGCACCTTAAAAATCATGTTTTCTTTGGTTTCGCTCACATGTAAATGGATCATAACTTGGATTATTGTCAAATTAATTTCACAACATCATTTTAGTGTCACAGAGAAAGAAAGACTCATTCAGCATCCTCTCTATCTTAGTTCAAGCATGATTGGGGTCAGGTGTAGTAAGTGGTTGGGGAAAAAACAGTAGCAAAAATATAACAGTGACAGTTTTCACAGATAACAGAATTCTGAAAAATTGGTTCCAAGGCATTATATTTTGATTGGTTGGTGTGTGTGTGTGTGTAAGTAATTTTGCTGTACATTTTAAAAAAGAATAGTAACTTTACTTTCCTTTTCCTTTGTTTTTAACTATCGTAAGATTCATGGATCCTCGAGTATCTCCTAATTGATCCTGTACTTCTTAGAAATATAGTTACTTTATTTTCTCCAAGTTGCATCCTGCCTAGGAAAAATGGTGCATCATTGGGGTGCTAAGTTTGAAATTCATAATCCAAGAGAAAGAAGTGAACTATATAAATCATATTTTTTATGTCCCAATTGTATCCGGGTATGGGATAGGCATGGTGGGTTATAAGATTTATTAACATCACAGTGCATCAAACTTGTTAATAAACTAGCTTTCTGTATAAGAAGTTAAAGAAAGATTTTTTTAAAAATGGGAGCACGAAAGGCATGGCATAGCTGGAGTTTAAGGTTCAAGCTTTGTATCCTCTATATATAATGTATTATGTTTTTCAAAAACTTTTTATTAGGAAAGCTATACCAGACGCATAATCACTATACAATGATTAAACATTACCTTTACAATTTATAATCACTGAAATTACAGAATAAATATATGCACATTTCTTTTGAATCTTTGTGAGAGAGAAAACATTAAAAGTGCTTCCTACAAAGCTGTTAGTGATATATAACCAGTTGCTTTTTTATGTTTTTTTAAATATTTTATATATATATTTATATATATATAAGAAAGTGCAGATGTTCTCCAAAAAATCTTGGCATCAGGATGAAGTGTCACAAAGAAGGTGCTCATCCCTAGGTGTGTGCCTCCAGCTGTTAAACCACCAGGCCTCCACTTCAGTAGGATCCAGCCTAGAAGATGACGTTTCTCAGGGTGGTAGGAGAGATGCTGTAAGCTGTACACTAGGGTGAAGGAAAGGTGGAGCTATGGAGAGAAGAGGAATGGATCAAACACGAACCAATTAGATTGAGTTGAATGGGAGTGCTGTGTGTGTGTGTGTGTGTGTGTGTGTGTGTGTGTGTGTGTGTACCTGCACCAGAAGGAAGAGGCCACAGGTTTAGGGACCTGCTTGTGTTCAGGGATTTGTGATTTGTCTGTGGGTATATGTGTGAGAAAAACGAGTGGGTGAGAACATTCGAGCAAGACCCACCCCTCCCTCCCCGTCTTGCAGTTTCCAGGCATGCAGCAAACTGCATTGTTAATACATGTACAGAATCTGTGCCATGATGGGAAGAAAAAAGAAAGCCACAAATGTCAATTTGTTTCCCCCCCCATCCCTGTCAAACAAAACTACAACTGAAAAAAAAAAGTTACTGAAAATAAAGACACACTGAATTTTACTTAATTAGGATCAATACAGCGATCCCCAATATACCTTATACATGGCACAGTCAAAGTCTCAAGTTTCAGTATAAAAAAATAATGATAACATTTGCTGGCAAAAGTCTGCGAAGGCACTTCATTGATTAATGATCTGAGTATGGCCCTTCCTCCAAATCACATCTGAGAGGGGAGAGCATACATCTGTATTTTCTAGTTATCATGCGGTTTCAGTTCTGTTCAGGGCAGGGAAGTTTGTGAGAATGGAGTTATTGGGACAAGTGTAAAGGGAGCAAGGGATATATTTCTTTAATTTTTCTTTTCTTTTGAAAAAAAGCACTAATTTATTTTTTCTTTTTCTGTTAGAACCTATACGTTGTCTTCTCCAGGACTTCGAGGTAATCCGGCTTGGTTTGAAGTTTGGCCCTTAACTCGAGGTAATCACTTTTTTGGGTTTGGTGGTCTGTGAAGCCCTTTCCAGCCGAGAAGAGAAGGGTTTCTTTGAGCCTGGCGTCCTGCTGTAAGTCTGGGTATTGCATGCCAGGAGGGTGGACATGCAGCTCCTTTAATTTGGGCACTGTGCCATAGAGACAGTCCACAAATCCCACTGTGCAGGGGGCTGGTTGTGGCCTCTCTCGGTCTAGTAGCATACTGCCACCACCGCAGCCTCCCCCAGGAGGAAACAGCACCACCCCACCATTCTTCTCGTGGTGGCGGAACCCACCCAAGTCTCCCCCAGTTCCCGCAACTACCCCTGAAACCCCACCAACTGCTGGGGGGTGAGGGTGAGGGTGATGATGATTCATGGTCACTATGGTGTTGAGCTGGGAGCTGGACACTGCCAGGGCCCACTCCTTTTCTTTTTCCAGCACGGTCCGGTAGTTGGTGTGGTTCTCCTTGGGTGTCTCAGCAAACTGCTCACTTCCTAGGAGAACTTCACTCATTCCTGGCGGTTGTGTCCCAGGAGCCCCACGTTCGGCACTCCCTGCCTCCTGGACTGATGGAACAGCCACCTCCTCCTCCTCACGAGGCTTGTAGATGGGGTTGTTGCACATCTGAGTAACTGGGTGGGGTATGTACTCATATACATGACCCACAGGCGGGGCCTTCTCTGGGGAAGAAATAGTTGGTCGTCCCCCACCTCCATTTCCACCTCCATTACCTCCACTATCCTCAAAAAGCCGGTGGCATTGCATCTGGATGCCAGTGAGGTCCACACCTTCCTGCCGCTTGCTTCTAAAGGGCAGCTTCTTCCGGCGCCGTCGAAGGACATAGGCAAAGAGGCCTGCAGCAACAAACACTGCTGAAAAAAACAGAACCAGTAGGCTGAGAATCAACACTGAAAGTGGCACAGGGCCCCCAGGAGCAGAGAACTCATATGGTGATGCACTTGTAGGCCCTCCAGCAAGGTGAGAATCTCCAGGCTGGGCTGGGGATGCTCCAGCTGGTGCAATGTGCAGCATCTCTGGGCAGAGAACTTCCAGCTCAATAGTGCGCACATCACGGTGGGTGAGGTTCTCAGGGCTCCTGCATAGCACATCACCCACCACACTGACTGAGCTGATGGTTTCAATCCACTGTTTGAAGGGAACCAGGTCACAGGTACAGTCCCAAGGATTCTCATTGAGGTCTATCTGGACAATGGCATTCAAGTGTTCTAGGACACCAGCCACAGGAAGGTAGAGGAAGTAGTTCTTCCTTAGGTTGAGCCGGGCCAGGGATGTGCCTGCAAAGGCATCCGTTGGCAGGGTCCTCAGCAAATTATTGTTGAGGAATAGCAGCTTCAAGTTAGGCATGAGGCTGAAGGCTGCAGGCTGGATTTCCCGGATGACATTGAACTCGAAATACAAGTAGTGCAGACTCTGTAGGCCTCGGAACATGCCTGGTGTCAGCTTCTCGATATCGTTGCCATTGAGAAAGAGGCTCTTAAGGTTGGGCAGGTTGATGAAGGCCCCATCCTGGACGTAAGAAATACGGTTGTTCCCCAGATGTAAGAGATCCAAGGAAGAGAAATTCCAAAAATCAGAACGGTATATTTTCTGAATCAGATTGCTACTCAGATACAGTTTCTTGGCATTCAGTGGCCTTGGAAGAAGTTCAGAAATGTTATTAAATCCTCGCTCTTTGCAGTTGACAGTCAAGCCAAGGTCATTGATGTGCAAATTACAGGTACACCCAGTAGGGCATATAATAGGAATGGGTGGTCTGGTCTGGTAAGGAGCAATGGGAGGTTGGTTTGGACCAGGGTATAAAGCTTGCGATGTGGAAGGCGGCCTTGGTGTTCGAGGCTGTTTCGTGGGCTTAGGCTGTTTATTTGAGGACTTATATTCAACAGAAGAGGCAGTAAAATGGACAGATGACAGCATTGAGGAAGGCTTAGTTGGCCATGCATTCTCCTTGTTTGGTGACAAGTGGGGAATCCCCAAACTAGCTTCCACCTCAGAGTCAGACAACAAGGGACAGAGTTCTGTCTTCCTGATTTCTCGTAAGTCTTTTCCATGGAAATGGAAAGGGGTCTCGCAGGTGATGTCTCCCACTAGGGCAGTGTAAGGAATGCGTTCCAGCCAACTCTTCAGTTGCACAATTTCACATGTACAGTTCCAGGGATTTTCTTCCAGCTGGAGCTCCATCAGGCTTCTGCCAATGTGGTCTAGCATTCCTCGGTAAAAAAGAACTTTTAACCTGTTTCCACGTAGGTCCAAGTGGGTTAAGGAGACAGCCTTAAATAAGTTGGCTGGAAGCATGGGGATGAGATTGTCATTTAAAATCAGAACTCTCAATTTACTTAGGTTCCGAAATGCCCCACTCTCTATACGTTTAATGACATTGTAATCTGCCTGCAGATATTCCAGACTTTCCAAGCCAAGGAAGGTGTCATTTCTGAAGATGTCTAGTTTGTTCTCATGGAGATATAGCCTCTTTAAAATCTTAAGACCATTGAAAGCTCCTGTTTGAATGTCCTGCAATGCATTGTTCCCAAGGTTAATGGACACGGCATTATTCAAATGAAGAAAACTGTTGGTGTACAATTTCCTCATTGAATTCCTCTGCAGATACAGTTTAAAAGGTCTTGACCAGAACTCAGTAATCTGACTAATATTTGTAAATCCTTTACTGTCACAATGTATATGAAAGAGGCTTTCTTTAACTTCACAGTAGCATGGATCAAAACAGGGCTCATCTATTTCCTCTGAGTCCTCTATCAGGGGAATCGGGGTAGTCCATCCTAGAGCAATTGTGCTTAGAAGAATTATCCACAACATCTTCCCTCTGTGAAGCATCTCAGCTATAGAAGGTTTCATCGTTCGTGGCTGATTACAAAACTGCAACAGAAATAAAGATGCAGATTTTTAGCTTTTAGTCATATGCACTATTCTCATTGACTCCTACATATGGGGCTTTTTGAGAGTGATATAGAAACTTTAGCAGTTGTTGAACTGACACGCAAAACGACCTATCAACATGCTTAATATGTCCTATATTTTAAAATAAGAAGACTCTGAAATATTATACCATGTGATGACATTTTCCTGAATCAAGCCATACTTGGTAAAGAGTGTATCATACAATCAAAAGCAGCCTTCATTGCCTGTTATAGTAAGCAGGGGAACTGGCATACAGTGATTGCTCTGGGGGTAGGCAGATTCAGTAATAATGGCCATCATTTGGCCATTACACCTGTTTGCATGTAAGAACTCACATTGACACCAGAGGTACCTATTATAGATCTGACTGGAACTCTGATGGAAGAATAATGTTCTTTAAACTGTGGGATTCTACTCATAAAAAGACATAGCATTCTCCAAAGTTATTAGTTTAAACAGTATGATAAATTATGAGCTCACTGGCCAATATCAGATGTTGAGATGTATTAGATGATTGGTTGCTCAGGAAAACCTAAGATTTCTCTTAAGAAGTAAGCACAATATACTTAATTATAGTGTATGCTCAGTAACACACTATACCCCAAGTGCCTTTTGCCCAAGCACAGATTATTAACATCTCCTTTAATCAAATAATTTCTTCATAGGTGTATCATTTGGCTGCTTAAATCCTTTAGGAATGATTAGCCTTTCTAAAGAATAAGCCCATGCAATTGTCACAGCTAAAGATAGTGACAGCGAAAGGATGCTGAGCCTGGAAGTGTCTGTATTAAAACACTTGCAGAGTTTAGTTTGGAATGTATATTTGTGCCTTCAAGATCAAGTGAAGAACCCTGCAATAAAGGTGGAATGGCAGGTGGTTAGTTAGAGGAGAGTTGGGTAGTTAAAGGCAAGAAAGGGTGGACACCTCGATTCTTACCTGCTGATAAATGATCTATTACATGAAATACATTTCAAAGAAAGACATCATTCTTTTCCAACCAGAAGAAACAAATACAGTGCACTATTCTAATAATAGAGCCTTCCTCTGTGGCTCCCTTTGCTTGCCTAATATCATCAGTAAATGAAAATGCGTACATAAATAAATTATAATAATGCAGTTTTATTAGATTGCCCTTTCTGAGTCACTGAAATATCAATCACAATTGAATGGTTGTATTTAATCAATAAAAATAAACCAGAGTTTTTAGCATATACTTTCTCTCCACACATAAATGCATACATTAAGGAAATACTTTGCCAACTCTCTAACTTAAAACACAATGATATAATTTATAGGGAGAGAGAAAAGAATAAATCTCCACATTCGACTTGCATATAATGTACATAGCTGTAAGAAAAAGAGAACGCATAAGAAAGCAAAGAGAAATTTGCCTCAGGCATGCCATACTCAATTTTTAGAAACAATTAATTGAAAAAAGAGAAAAGCAGATGAGGCTACATTGCAGTATCAGTTAGTCTTCCCTGCCTCCCTTATAAAATATTAAAATCTACTTAAGTTCTTTCTTTTTCACCATTCTTTTCTTTAATTTTTTTTTCTTCTTTTTGAGGTCCCTGAGATTTAGACAAGAAAGGCTCCAGATGTCTTTGACTTACCTATTTTGCAGATTTTTTTTTAGCATTGACCATCGGGGTGGGGGCGGGGGTTAAAAAAAAAAAAAGCTTGAGTTTAAGGATTCTCTCTCTCCCTCTCCCTTCCTTCCTTTCGCTGAAGCTGAAGCAATGGGGGATAGAGGGGGTTGGCGGTGGGGGCGGGTGGGGGACCAAAGGAAAAAAATAAAAGGCAGCAAGCTTGAGACGTGCTGGGAATGCAATGGGCCTGTCAATGGGCTTCTTTAGGATGCAGAACTGCCGCTTGGCACACTCAGTAGAGGAGGGAGGAGAAGGGGCTGCCGCAGGCTTCCAGCTTCCCTGTCTCCGCGGCTGCCGCCGCCGTAGCTGCTCTCTCTGGGTACCGGCAGCACATCATTGGGCACTTGGAGGAAGGGCGGGAGGAAGGCAGGGAAGTCAGGCTCAATCACGGTGCAGAATCTGTGACTTATCTTGCGCTGGCTTTTTTTTTTTTTTTTCAAATATGTGCTGTAACCCTGGATCCAGCTTTCCACGTCACAAAAATGAGCTCCAAGGAGGGGAACGCGCTTAGCATGGGGTCGGGCGCGAGCACTAAGAAGCCGCGACTATACAGTTTGTGTGTGTGTGTGTGTGTGTGTTTGTGTGTGTGAGGGAGGGAGGGGGAGAGAGAGAGAGAGAGAGAGAGAGTGTGTGTGTGTGTGTGTGTAAGGGGAGAGAAAAGAATTGGAGGGGTGGAGATGACAAACTGTCAAAATAAGAAACAAGAAGGAAGAGACCAACTTAGGGGAAACATTCCTTTGGTGGGAAGGTGGAGATGGAGGGGGAGTGTAGACTATTATTTATTTTTATTCTTTTATTTTAACTGCCAAGGAAACCATCGCTTGACTAGTTTGCTCCTCTAGTTCCCAAATCTCTGCTCTCTAGTGTAGATGGTTTGAAAAGTAAGACTACCTTCAGGATTATCCTTTTCACAGCACAAACATACTTGTCTCCAAAAGATGGGGATAAAAGAAAATTCAGGTCTCCAAAGCAGAAGAGCTGAATCTAGCTGATTCTACCTGGGTGTCCTGAGTAAGAGCTCAGGCAGCCTGTGACTTGGACTGAGTTTCTCCTGCATTTTGCTTCGATCTCTTTGCACCAGGAATCCTTTTGTTGTGATGCAGCTCAAAGCCTTATATTTCCCCTGGATTCAACAGCCATGTGTTTGCTTCCACCTTTTAAAAGACCGAGATAAGCCACTGCTCTGGAAGGATATGTAGACCACTTGGGTAACAATGACACATTTCACTTCTTCCACCCTGAAAGACCTTGTAGGGATCGGGGGCAGCATTTCAGGGTTTCGATTCTTCTTTTCTTTCATTTTGTTCCCCGAAATATTTCTCTGTGATATATTGGGGAAGGGGATGGAAGAGAGTCATGAGGGTGGGGGTGATTGAGGGAGAATGTTTCAGTGAATAGGAGCCATCAGATCAGAGCTCACAGGAGCCTCTAAGAGGAGTTTTTAAAGGCTCACCTGGCGGTTCTACAGTCCTACCTGCTGGGAGGAAATGCACCTTAGTGGGGAAACTGGAGAGAGGCAAGCAAACAGGTCTAGTTAGCGGGAACTGTGCCTCATTAATCCCCCCCCCCCAAACACACGAATCTTGTCACCAACTCATGGGGAAGGGAGGGGCTTTCTGGTGGCTAAAGACCTGGACTGAACCTCACTTGCTCAAGGGCTCAAAGTTAGCCCATAGAGATGGCTTTCTCTTAAAGCGCTTTTTACAGAATTAGATTTCAAAGGAAACACGGCTTATGTATGAATTTCTTACCATTCTAAATGTATATAAATCACCTACCTCAGCAAAACGTGTCTTAAAGTCGGTCATAAGATGTGTGTATGATATTTTGCTTTTGAAATGAGCACAACTGTGTCCTCCACTCCACAGTAGCTATCAGAAACTAAGTAAGCAGGCGGGGAGAATTCTCTGACATTCTCCACCCTTAATAGTCCAGACCCACCCTATTTCTCAAGTCTCAACCGAGAAGCAGACCAACACCGACAGCCAGAGCTCAGAACGCGAGCAATCCCATCTCCTTCACCAGCTGCCAGCCGCTCCCCCCTCTTTCCCCCCACACCACCTTCTGCACCCAACGTGCAGAGGCGGTGACTGTTTCGCCGATCTTATCGGAACCCAACATGCGATGGAATCGATGGATAACCGGGAGGCTTCCCGGAGCTGCCCAGTGACGATAAATGGCCCTCTTCGCATTCATTCTCACTTCTCTCTTGATAACAACAGCCCTCTAAGTTTTTGATTTGGGACATGTCCTAAAGGCTATTTCACTGTTTTCCTTTCCTTTAATCTCAGTGTAGCGTATCTAAGCCTTAGGAAAAGCTCGAAAAGTTAGGGGATGAAGGGCCCTGGAGCCCCGGTTTAGAACATTTCCTGCTGGGAGCGTCCGGCATCATTTGTCCACGGGGAGGACAAGAAGCCCTTTCTCCCCACAGTTCCCCCTTCCACCTCCCCCTCCCCTTTGCCGGATCTCCGAGCCCAGTAATCTCTCCATATCTAAGATTAAATATTCCAATATGGAAGCAAAACGGTCTTCCCTAGAACAAATAATTAAAATGCTGCATCATTCATTTTCTGAAGAGCTCTGAGCCTTCCAGAGGTCCTTTTCTAACCCGCTGTCACCAGGCGAGCGAAACGCACAATGGGTCTGTTTAGAAATGGAAAATGATTAAAAGCTCAGGCCATTTTCCTTCTTACAACAGGAGCGATCCGTTGGGGGAGGGGCCCTTCGCTCAGCCACCTGGCCTATTTTTTGGAGTTACGATTTACTTCCCCAAGAAAAGGGGTCCAAGGGTTTGTTAGTCTCCAGGACCACTCCTGTCATCCTTACAGCTAAACGATCCAGTTTAAAAATACAACCCCCAGCAGCTGTAAGCGTACAGAAGCCACTGTGGGCAAACTATATGCTCTACAGTGCACATCCCACACGCGAGAATACTGGTTTCAATTAGGCAAAATAGGAAAGGATGGCGGCGAGTACCTAACCGTGCAGAGCGCTCTCGATCTCCGAGGTTTACTCCAAGGGGCTTCCCAGCGGGAGGTGCAAACTCTCTGGGAGGCTGAATTGTATCCATCATGCCGTCGCCTGCAGTTTCTCCTCCAACGGCCACCAACTTTCAGAAAGGCCACCAAATCTCGCTTGTAATCCTTTTAAGTGTTTCCACCTTTGAGACTTGCAAGGAAATGGTCGGTGCATACCAGTGGGAGAGCCGGGCGCGCACCTAGCGCGACAATGCCAGTGACAGGAGCTCACGACCACAGTTCTATTTACCCTCGATGGCAGGCAGGAAGCCTGTGTATCCCAGGACTGGGTTCTTTGATTTAAATTCTTGGTGCTCTCGATTCAGCGGCGAGTCTCGCGGTCCCCGAGAACCCTGGCTGAATCTCAGGGTTTTTCTCTTTCTCGCTTCCTGAAAGGTTGACACTCACAGCGCAATTCCTGCCCGAGGCCTCTTTCGGTACGAGGAGCCGGGACTATCCCTTGCCTTTGCCGGGTGTCTTTGCTCTTGACCCTTTGGGTAGGTGGGAGTGGGGGTGGGTGGTGTGTACACGAGAAAAGAGGGTGGGGAGGGGCGGGAAGGAGGCAGGAAGGGGGCGACCAGATCCCAGATCCTAGCACTGGCCAGACAGCGAAGGTGGGGGCGCGGGGGTGGGGAGGAGAGGAAGGAGAGAAAAAGAGATACGGGATACAAATACAACAGTATGGCTGAACACACCAAATTCGACTTGGATTTAGATCTCGGGCAAAGCACCAAGGTGAAGCGATCCTGTCCTCTGAGAGTGAGCCCCCGAAGAGCTCACTATTCAAGCATCCTTACTTCTCGAGCGGGAGAGGGTAGGGGGCGGGGAAGGGAAGGGACCGCGGAACGTTTCAGGCCAAGGGGACGCTCACGGCGGCGGCATCTTTTAAGACTGACCTGCTTTAAAAGTGCCACTCTAATGGTATAGGAAATAACTAAAATCGGATTACACGTTACTTACCGACGTCTGTACTCAAACTGGGAGCGCCAGGTCGGGTGTTAGAAGGCAGTATACGAAACGCTGGGCTGGAACCCCAATTCAAATCCATCAGCCTCCCCCAAATCGCACACAGAGGGAGCGGCGCTCGGGAGCCCCCAGATCAGCCCATCGCTGATCCGCCAGCTTATCCCCCCACCCCCCCCCGCACCCCCGGCCCCTCCTCCGCGCCAACTGTGTAAATCAGCCGCCGCAGTCCTCTCGCCGCTCATCACAGGCAAATCCCTGCTTAGGAAGCAAGGAAGCAAGTGATTCTCTCATATTCTCTCTCTCTCTCTCTCTCTCTCTCTCTCTCTCTCTCTCTCTCTCTCTCTCTCTCTCTCTCTCTCTCTCTCTCTCTCTCTCTCTCTCTCTCTCTCTCTCAGCTTTACAAAGAAAAACCTTGTAAAATTCAGTGACAGGAAGTTAGCATTATGTATCTGTGGATTGACTTTAACTTTTATTTGCAAATGAGAGATGTCTGTTTGGAAAATTACAGCCCAGGCCAGAGGGGGTGGGGGTGATCAAATTAAGAGCATCTGAGCTGTATTGGTGGGCGGTATCGCTAAACGCCTATCAGAAGCTGTTTCCAAGTTATTTGCAGTAGCCCTCCACCTTCATGATACATAGGTGACAGTTTGCAAGTACAGATATTTCCTAATCTGTTTACACCTGCTAAAAGGGAGGACAATAAAACTGTATGGTGAAGGGAGGTGTGTGGGGGGTGGGGGGACATTTGCTGGAGAGATGCTGGATAGCATTTCCTGACAAATCAAATAAGGACACTTGAACAATTATTACACCTATGTGGAAGTGTTATTACAACATTATATACCCACTGGAGGCGACCATTACCCCCACTGCAGTCATACTAATGCAGTCATTTAATGCTCCATTCAATCTGCAATGTAAACTAACGCAGTTCTTTTTAATAGATCTCGTTCATTAGAGACTTGTGTTCGAGAAAGGCAGTCCTCTACTAACTCCCAAACTGAATAGAAGGTAGCCTGGGGACTCATCTTTGTATCTCTTGCCATTCCTTCCTCAACTGAGTGCAATAAATTGTCCAAGACAAGGGAAGTTGTGTAGCTATTATAATTGTAGATGTAAAATGAGCCCACCCTATTTTCAAAATCTTTCAAAGGAACTCTGACTCAACACTTGCAAAGAGACAGTACTCTTTTAATTTATATATGAAAACTTTTGAGAAACAGGCTTGAAGATGAGATTTTAGCCTTTATTTAATGGTTTTTCTATATACTGTGTTATATCATTGTTACTCTTTATTGTATACTTATAATACCACAAGTCCAGTGTTCCATATTAACCTCATTCAAAGAGAGAAGAGGATGGAACTGGTTATAGTGAAAACCAGGGGCCTGTGGGCCTGTGGGCCTGTGGAATTTTTTTGGATATTGTGTGTGTGTGTGTGTGTGTGTGTGTGTGTGTATACACTAAATTCAGTATTGGTTATAAATAAAATGTGAATTTAGACTGCTTTTTAAAAGTAACATACTTAAAATGTTTCACTTTGTTCTCCAAAATACTCAGTTTTCTTTAAGACTATTTAGATTAACAAGATATCTGCAGGAACCAAGAAAATGATAAAAGCACCACAATATCAAAACCTATTCCTCTAAATATAGCTTGTCACATCTACTGGCATGAATTCCAAACCTCTCTTCAGTGTTTTCTTGCATAATAAATGCTTCCATGTGTATTTTACATATGTTAAAACATGGATATGAAAAGAACATTTGTCTTGGGTTTTCCACTCGCTAGGTCTCCAAATTCAGTTTTAAAGTGCTATATCCAGGAAAGATTGCAAAAAAAGTCCATCCCTGTAACAAATCAGTCTTGATTTAGGAGAAACCAAGCTATATCGGTAGACTAATGAGTCATAGGCATGTTTCTGGCCTTTTCAGGTAGTTGCTCAATTTGAGGAGAATCACTCCTGAGTACACCATATTCTATGTGGGCAGGTGTGAAATCACACACACACCCCTGATCCTCAGGGCTGGAGGATATTAGAGTAAGCCTGAAAGACAGCAGGCAATATCATTCCTAAAATAGCTGAATCTCTTTAACTTTTTTTCATTTTATTTGATTTTCAAAGTTATTTGTTGATGCGAGAACTTTGAATATGTTAATATATTTACTCTGAGCAGATGGCTTGATAGTACTGGGGAGCTACAGAAGATTGAATAATAGCTAGGAGGGGTTGTTAGTGTCAGAAGTGAGTACTTCCAACACAGATATTTCAGGCCAGATAAAAATGTTGTAGGGTAAGTGACTGTGATGGACCTTGGAGTGGTTCTTTAGTGCATTCTGTGAAGGTATTTAATTATCCATAGTTTTATTTTAATCACACATAATTTACTTGTGAAAAGGAAGAATTCTTACGGAAAAAAATGTTCTTTATGGATGATGCATAATGGATAAAAGGAAAATACAGAAGTAATGTACAGAATGTAATTTTCAGTTCAATAAAAATTAAATATTTTTATATTGCTGATTGACATATATTTTTAGTTACAAGGACATTACAGTACTTCACAGCTTCTTTTTTTACTACTATGCCATTTTCCAGAGAAAGACAGAAGAGTATTAAAATGAATAAAGTGTCATATTATTCTTGTCTAGCATCTATTTTACCTACTCTGATTTAAAAAAATGAATACATTGTTTGAAAGATTTAATACTAACTGAAGTAATACTAAAGAGTTTATTGTATAATGGAGCATTCACCCAAAAAAAGATCCGAACTGCAGCAATCTATGATTATATATGGCATACCTAAGTCATCTATATATTGTATTCATTTGCTTTTAACTATTGCATAAACATCATGAAGCGGACCTCGTTTTTTTCTTTGTACATTCCAATAATTTTCAGGCCAACAAACTACGTATTTCATAATACCAAAAAGTTGATTGTATCCTCATTTCACCAACTTTTTACCACTGTTGAAACAATTGAAAATATTGTTCCACACACAATTTTTAAATGAGAATTTAGCCTAGAAAAAAGTAGAGAAATAAAAGTGTGATAAAACAGGAATTAAATATTTTTAGTTTTGTTCTATTTTAGGGCTTTTTAGTATTTACTGAAAGAATTCAAAGGATTGAGCAATTCATACTGAAGGTTACATACTTACATTAATGTTTGTTTGTATAGATGTTCCTAAACTTCCATAGAGGAAACATGTTTGAAAAATTTTATGTAATGTAGAAAAAGTTTCCAAGCATTGGTAACTTTTTTTCAAAAGCATCTTGTAAAATTTAGTGAATCAAGGTACATTTGTAGGTGTTGACTGCGTTATCATTATAACTAACAAGCTTTAAATATGTAGAAGTAGTTACCAGATATTCAATTGGACGCTGATTTTTTCTATCTTGTTTCACTAAAACATTTAGAAACATTTTTTAGGCATCCATTAAGTGAAGTCTTAGTTTATTTTAGAAGTAAACACATCTTTTAATCTCAAATGTTAAGTAAACTATTTTAGGACTCTCAGAGTTAATCTTTTGAGTACGAACAACCTTCCAAATTTTTATTTGTAGTATGGATTCAGCATAGAAAGATGTTGTTTCCTTTATAAGAGATTTTCTAAAATTATTTGGAATTAACAGATTGTAGATATTAAGATTTAAACTACTGAGAGACAAATAAAAGTGTTAAGAGACCAAGTTAAGGGGAAATTAATCAAATATATTTATTGAAAAGAATTAAGCTATTGAATAGTACATGAGGAAATAAACAATAGGTGTTATGTAGTGGAAAGAGGTAAATCACATAAGGTTTAGAAGTGAAGGCAGTTTTTTTTTTAATACATCATAAAAGAAGGGAATAAAAGTAATTTTATAGCATCATGGAATCTCAGAATTAAGTGAGACTTGAAAAGTTTATCTAGTCTGACCAGGTATGTGATATTCAGATCCCTACTTCACTATCCCTTGCCAGGTTGTTATCCAGACTATGCTTTAATATTGCCTATGATGTGCAGCATAGTATAGTTCAGGGCGGCACATTTTATTTTTGGATAAATCTAATTGATAGAAAAATGTTTAAGCAAATTGAAGAAAATTAGTTTTCTTTAACTTCCCATTCATTTGTCTTAGTTACCCCTTGAGGATTTGTTTAAAAATCTAGGGTAATGAACTTCCTACTTTTTGAGAGAGATTTATATGTATTGAGAGAAACTCACCTGGAAGGTAGAAATGCAGAACCAATCTTCAAGAGATGAGTTAGAGCTAGAGAAGGCATCATTTAAATTGATATGATAATTGAAGCTGTGAAACTGTAGAATTTGTGGTAACTACTACAGGGACAAGATGTTAGAGGACATTATAGTGCTTAAAAGTTACTTCTGATATATTCAAAATATTTAAGCTAATTTTCATAGAAATCTCTGTGGGACCACATTTTAAGATCTATATGTTAAATCTACTAATCTACCCTCTTACTCTACTAATTTAAAATCAACTACAGCATCATAGCAGAATAATATTGGTATCAGCTAAAGAAGCTAGAGAGCCTGAACAATACATGTAGATATTTATAAGTCAAATCAAATTCACCCTGGTCTTTGAACTTGTGAAATCTACTTGAAAACATGAATATGAAATGAATATTTTTAAATGAGGCTGATTTCAATATAAGCCTGCTGAAAAATGTTTTCCTTACCAAGTATGGGACAAGATGAAAGGTTTTAATGTGATCATGTGCTGGAGTTCACAGATAATGTAAATCTTATGTACCACCTTGCAGTTTAAGGATAGAACAACAATGTTATGAAACACTGAATATATATCTGAACATTAATAATTCCTAAACTGACTTAAATCCAAAAAAATTGTTTCCTTGAATTTAGTTGCCCTTCTACGTCACTCTGCTGAGTATCTTAGGATGTAGCTTCTTTCAGCTTTTAGGGTCTATCTAAATCTCCCTTCACATTTCTATGTTGTTAATCAATGTTTAGTTATTCCCATGTCTGTAATCTGTGTACTCTGTCTTTTGATTATTGAAATTGATGTTCTTTTGTGTCTGTTGTGTGTCTATTGACATTTGGACACCTAAAAGTAAATATATGATTCCATGGATGCCATTTTTTTCCCCATCATATCTAAGAAAATTCTCTTCTTTCATAGATGAATGGTTTGAATTTTATTTTTTTTGATGTTAGTGTTTTTAAGAATTTGCTGAGTGGGAGAATGTTTTTTATAAATGTTATTTTTAGCAAATATTTTAAATAACAAGAAAAATTAGATAAATAGATGTGGCATAGCTAAGATACTATTCACTGTTTTTTAATGATGGCAAAATTATCAAACAGTGTGGAACCTATGTTACTATAAATTTCCCCCCTCCAAAAAAATATCATTAAATACTTTCTAGAAAGCTTCACCAAAGATAAAATAAAGGACCAGGATATTTGCATATTTAAGCATGTATTTTAATGTTGTACCTTTAATATTTTCAAAGGATAATCTGACCTAAAATTAATTTTCTTATTTCTTGTTTCAGTTGAGTATTTTCATTGAAAGGGTAATGGTGAAATGTCTCATGTGATTAATACAGTGACAAAATGTTTGCTACCCACTTCTCTTCCATTTTGAAAAACTTTATGATTGATTTTGTAAAATTTCTTTTGAAATGCCATGAAAAGTAGCCAAAATATGTCTACACATACACAACTGATACTCATGTGTGTGTGTTTCTGTATGTGTGTGAGTTAGAAGGATTCAGAATTGGAAATTAATGGATTCCTTCTAAAATCTTTTAATTGTTTTGTCTCTAAAATTATTTTGTCTCTAAATGTGGGGCAGAGGGTGTGCCTAGTTTCAAAGGTTCTGTAGTATAGCAAACAAAATAGTTATCCATGAGATAGTAAAATTGAACTATACATCCTAAATACTCTTTTATTGGTGCTGGATGTTAGTATTCCTTGAGTTAAAAACCCTCGAAACACTTATGTCACAAAGGATCAGATAAATAATCCTAGGAACTGACCTTTTCCTATGGGCTTAAGCCAATGCCCTGGAAAAATAACACTGTTCAGCAATTTAATAGGCTGACATCAACTCCCCATGTGCAAGCACTTTCTATCATTTATAAAAAGGTACCATGTTTTTAACATTCTTATACTTTTTAGCTCTTATGCCAAAATATATAAAAATTTAAAATATCCAAGCCTTGAATATTTTGACCATTTCCTAGAGTCTTTAGCAATCTAGTTTAAGAAAATGGGGATTTTTTTAAAAAAAGGATTTACAGTGTTATCTCATGGAAATTCAAGGACTGAAACAAGTACAGCCAGACCTCATAGGAAACATAGTTGGAAATTAAGCCACACTTTGTCTCTTTCAGGGTCCAAATGGTCTCCCTGTCACCTCCCTCACTTCCCATCTGTTCTGTACAACAGCAGGAATGATTTTTTTAAACCTAAGTCTAATATTATCTTCTAGTAATCCTCTAGTGGCTTCCCATCTCTCTAGGTAATAGCTAGTGTTCTGACCCAGGTTCACAAGCCCTGTGTGATCTTGCCCACTCCATATCTGTCTTCAACCCTATCACATGCTCTCTTTCTCCCACTGTCCCTGGCAGTTTTCCCTCCCTTGCTATTCCTTTAACTCACCAAGCACACACTTATCTCAGAGCCTTTGCACCAACTATACACTCTTCCCAGAATACCCTTTCCACAAATACCAGCATGGCTGGCACCATCACTGCATTCAGATTTCCATTCAAAGGACACGTGGTCAAATAGGCACCCTGACCGTACTACCTCAGGTAGCAATTTCCCCATTACTTTTAAACTTCATGGCTGGCTGGCTGGCTGGCTGGCTGGCTTGCTTTCTCCTTTCTTTCTTTCTTAATAGACCTTTATTTTTTTAGAGAAGTTTCAGGTTTACAGCTGAATTGAGCAGAAAATACAGAGTTTCCACATAGCCCTCCCCACCCACACATACATACTCCTCTACCCTCAACACCCCTCATCAGTGTGGCATATTTGGTACAATTGATGAACCAACATGGGTATATTATTATCAACCAAATTCCATAGTTTACGTTAGGGCTCACTTTTGATGTTGTACATTCTGTGGGCTTTGACAGATGCATAATGACATTTAGCCGCCATTATAGTATCATACAGAATAATTTCATCACCCTAAAAATCCCTTATACTCCATCTATTCATCCCTCCCTCCCTCCCTCTCCCAAAACCCCTGGAAACCACAATCTTTTTATTGTTTCTGTAGCTGTGCATGGCCTGCTTTATTTTTATTTCTACAGTTTTCTCACCTAATGAAATACAATGTATATGCTTGTGCATATTTCCTGTCTCTCCCGCACTACAAAAAGCAGCTTCATGAGAACAGGGACTTTGTCTTAGTCATTGTGGTGTTCTTGGCACCTAGAACAGTGCCTAGTACATAATGAGAACTCCATATGAATGTATAGAGGGATTAAGTGAATGAATGGTCTCTCTAATCTCTACTTCTTTTTGAGTCTTTTTTTTTTTTTTTCCTTTCTGCTAAGCTGCTTTCTCTGCATCAGCTAACACACAGCTCATAATTGCTACATGGCCTTTCAGCTGCAATGTTCTCCAACAACTGGCAACTTCTCTCATTTATTTCAGTTCAAATTCCTGAAAATCTAATTGGACAGACATATTTTCCCAGTAAGGCCACACAAACTATAAATTTCTGGCCAGTCTCTGGATATATTCTTTTTCAGTTGAACATATGCTCCTGGTCTAATAAGGCTGAGCCACTTCAGAGTACGGATGATGAGGTGTGAGGAGCTGTGCGCAGGCAGCCAGGCAACACGAACACATGTAGTACCTAATGCCGTTGGGGCCACAACAGCACCAATGCTTTTCACTGTCCCAAGTTCTGCTCATGAGTCTGACATTATTCCTCAAGTCCAATGCATTTACCTTCTGCCTCCATATCCCTTCTTGATCAAATGACTTCTCTAACTTTTCTTTGTTATATTCTTTGTTAGATATAACCATGCATGTGCAAAACTCTATGATAAATATATCCATGTCTCTGTAGAGTCAACAAGATGCCCTTGTACTCCCATTATCCTTCTACTTATGCTTTTGGTTGGTAAACAAGAAATTCCATGTGTCTTTACATAGATCCTGTTGTGGGCACACTCTAAGGTGACCTCCAATGTGTCTCACCTTTGCATAATCCCCTCTTCTTTAGTGTAGGTGGAACCTGTGACTTGCTTCTACTCAACAGAAAATGGCAAATGTGAAGAGATTTTGTAGATGTAATTAAAGTCACAGATTAGTTGATTTTGAGTTCATTGAAAGCAAGATTATTCTGGGTGAAAGTCCTTAAAAGAGAGTCTGGTGACCTCCCTGAAATGAAGACATGCTTTCCTGGTGGCCTTGAAGAGGTCGGGGAAATGAATTCTGCCAATAACCTGATTGAATTTAGAAACTTGATTCTTCCCCAGTCAAGTCTCCTGACAAGAATACAGCCCAATTGATACCTAAATTGCAGCTTTGAGAGACTCTGAGCAGAGGGTTCATCGAAACTGTGCCTGTAATGCTGACCTACAGAAACTGTGAGATAGTAAATGTGCCATAATGTGTTATGTGGCAATAGAACACTAACACAGATCCTTCATCCTAGTTCACTGTAAAAGACATGTTTTATATAGTCCTCATGTTATTTTAGTTCTAGACTCCACTGTGTGACTTTGACTTGGTCCTTTTCACTTTCTTTGAGTTTTACATGCTAAATTGTGGAAATAGAAATAATTTTCTTTCTTAGAATACTCCTATTTGAGAACTTACTCTTATCCTGTAGTTTCTCTTGTCTTAGTGTCTTAAAACTAATTTTAGACCTTCTTTCAGGGGATAGCATGTGATCATGATACTTCCTTCTCTGACCATATAATCATCTTGTTTTCATGTAGCATCCAACATTTATCATTTTCAGCTTTTGGTTCTAATAAGGATAAACAAAATATCTTTGGCTATGAAATTCATACATCTCCTTTCATTAATGTTTCATTTTTTTTCTGTTTATGCATGTAAATATTTTTTCAACAAAGTCATCCTTGATAGTCCAGGGAACTTTAACTTAAAGAATGATTTTATAAGTTCAAAACATTTATGGTGGGAAGTTTTATCCCCTAATTTATCTCTTTGTGGCATTTAAATGTTCATTTATCAAATTTTGCTTTGTAAAAGTTGAGGATCTCTGAGTTTGGTCAGTGCTCACTGCTTTATCATTTATAAATTTCCAAACACTGTTTATTCTGCTTGCAATTTTAAACTATATATTTGAGTGTCTCACCCTTCTAAGAAGTTCTATACAATACTAACCATAATGCAGCATATAAATCATATAATTTAGGAGTCAGGTAACTAATATGTTTTCATATCCCACAGTGGTATGTGTTGAGGGCATAGAAACATGAAGAATTAACATTCTTTTTAATCCCATCAGCACACAGGTTTTCAGAGACTTTATAAACTCACAGAAATTATAGTTTGATATTTGATAGTGCTGTATTTAAAGGGAAAAACCCCTTTTCTTAAGACTATGTTTAATGGTATGCCTTTGAAAAGCCACTGTTTATTTATCATACACATAGAAGTGAAAATTGAGATGAAATATTGATGAAACAGATTTCTTCTATGTTTATCGTACCAGATATTCTCAAACTGTGATTTGAAATTGAAGTGATTAAGAACTTCTATTTCCCAAAGGGGCTTCAAGCTCTGGCTGACATTTGCCTATAAAAATATAAATCACTGTAGATGGGTCCATTATTAAATAGTTTAAAATCAAATTTTAATTTGACAGGAAAAGTGAAGTCCCAAATCTTGAGAGGTGCAGGAGATGTAGGATAGTGGTCGGGTGGGGATCGGGAATAGTGATGCATATTCATTTTGATCTGTAGGGAATAATGAAACAGCCAATAATCACATTTCTAAATGCATATCGCAGTAGATAAGACTTTAAGTGCTCTAGTCAATTAATTAATTAAGCTTATATCTCATTCAGGTATACAAATTATCCTCTTTAAGGGGAAGAAGCTTAGGGAGATATTTAGAGAGAAATTAATTCAAGGAGCTTTTGTTGAAATATTAAAGTCGTATGAACACCTTATCACACGAACTAGAACCGAAACTGGTTTTCTTTGTTATCATACTCAAGTCAGGGTAGTGCATTGATAAGGAACACACTAAGTATTTCTAGAGGTAAGGTTTATAATTTTTTTTAAGTAGCAGAGCATGTTTAACACACTTGCATTGTGTTAGTTCAGAAGCATAGATTTCTCTTTTGAAAAGCTGCCTTTGATTTAAATACCAAAATCCTGGAAACTTCTGATAGTAGCCAGTGTTAATTGTTTTCCTTGGAGATGAAGCAAAAAGAAGCAGAAAATTAATTTGCCGTCTCTTGTTATTTGTACATATATGAGATCACAGTTTAATTTATTGTGACATATAAAAGAAATAGAGTATTCATAGGGAATAGAATGAGGCTTCCTTATGTTTTTCTCTGTCTTTAAAAAAAATGTGCACAGGAAAGTGTAAATAAAAGCAGTAAGCTTATTTAACAAAGAATTTGCTGACGTTCTCGTTCCGCCTAGTTTTTAAGTTTGCTGCAGCTGCCTCAAGGCGCCTCCAGGTGGCGCCCTGATGCCCATTCTCCCAGCACAGCGGCCGACCACTTGCCAGCTGCTGAGGAGAATGAGCTTGGAGCTGCTGGGCTTAACCCGGCGCGGCTCAGAGGTGGGATGCTGAAGGATTTGGGGAGGCAGCTGCAATAGGGCATCACTCACTGTCCAAGTGTTTCCGTTTCTGAGCGCAAAAAGAAGAACTTAAGCGGGCGTCAGTTGGAGTTTAAATTGCTTTGTAGTATTTAAAAGCAGCGTGGATCGTGGGCAGCTTGAGCTGGTACGTGCAAGAGAAACTACTGAATGGAATTGTGCTGGGTAGGAACCCATCTGATTATTCTTTGTGTACCAAACGTTCTATGTCCTGAATTGTTCCTATGTGTATACACTCATGTCATCTTCACCTGGATCATGGGGGGCATGGGATCACAGTCTTTCATTTTTCCAATGTGATATAATAAAAGCTTTACAGCACATTGTTTATTGATAAAATATGACCTAAGTAATGGTCTAAAGAAAACATGACAGTGGTACCAAAATGCTTTTTCTTTTATGTTTCTTTGTTAGAGGACAAAAAAAGAAAAGTAAACCTAAACCATATTACCATGCAATTTTACCAGATATGACTTTCAAAAGACAATAGCTAAATATACATGTATATTATATATACATGTATATATATGTTTAGCTACCATGGACTGAATATTAAATCACTTTTACCTGTAGATGTAGACAGAAACACACCTGTAATATATGAATGATTTTCACATCTATGTGCCAGAAAGAATGTTGTGTATCTATGAAAACACTAATGACAGAAAATATGTATCTTGTGTATGTACATTTTGTATGGTCTAATATGCCACGTGAATGTGTGTTGTGTATATGTAGACAATAACATGGTTGCAGAATTATTGCACAGCTATGAAAATGCATATGTTAGATATTGGGTAGATTTTTTATACCTTCACACATACTATTTCTATCTAGATAACTCAGTATGAAGATTATCTATTGAAAAAAGAAGATTTATTTAAAGAATGTACTTGTTTTACTGTTATATTTTAAATTTGCCAAGTTTCATTCAGTTGTGCATTTAGTTTTCTATGCTTTCAAATTCTGAGGAAAGGTTAGTTTTTATACTTTGAACATAAAATATTGGCTGAAGTGATTATATGGAAATAGAATGCTTAGATATATAAATACAGGTTACCAGGACTTGAGATAACTATAGCCAGAATCTACAAGAGCTCTGAAAACTTGAGAGTTCTGACTGGGAGTTTATGTTAGAAACTAGCCAGAAAATTGGAAGATTCAAAAGTTCAGAATTAAATTAGAAATAACAGAGGCTGAGGTGTTCCACTTGGTGTTATTACTCTAAAACTAATGTTAGACTTACTTATAAACTTGCACATATTCTCTTGTAATAGATGTGTAACATGAACCAGTTACTGAATTTTAGTCCTGTCATTGCACACAAGCAAATACAACATAATTCAGCGTAAGAAGTATGAATTGAGAGCTAACTATGTAAGGTAATATGCTAAATAAAACCTGAGATGCCAAAAAAGTTTACAAGGAGTCCCTGCCCTCAAAAAGTTGCCAGTCAGATGACTAGGATGGGCATATTTGTGAATATAAGTATACAGTAAAGTAAGAATCAAAATAATTGCTATTAGAGAGCTACATGCACAAGGTATATAGCATTTAAATGGAGGGAGAAATCCGACTTAGGGGCTTTAGTAGGGACTATATATTGGAAGGCACTCCTCTCAAGGGATGGGTGGAAAGAATGATTTTGGTGAGTGAAGATGACGATGTCCATTCAGACATTTAGTTTATATCGGGTACTGCTTTCTTCATTGGTCTCAAATGTGAGCAGTAAGAGGTCATATTGTACAGGTGGGTGAGGCAATGTTGGAGATGGCCTTGAACCTCAGGCTGGAGATTTTGGATCTCATCATTAGTTCCTGCTCAGTGCCACTAACAATATAGGCATTCAGCAGTCTTTTAGAAACATTGAGTGCTGTTCATAATAGTGAGAGCCTGTATGAAATTTTACAATAATTTTATAATTTATTTTTGTGTATATACCATGTTGGAATGTAAGTTCCAAGACACAAAAGTTTTTCTCAACATTATATCCAAAGAACCTAGAAATTTCTTGAAAAATATTCTACTGTATGAAAGAATGAATGGTAAAATGAAGGTAAGGTCAGGATTCAATATTATTTACATTTGTATTTCCTAATACTCAGCAATGATTAACATCCTCAAAATTTACCAAGTCTTTGGAGCTATTGTTCCAGCTGATTCCTTTTATGGCTCAGGCAATGCAAAACAAATTCCCTAGAATAGCCACTATTGATGTTTAATCATACTCTATTTTTAACCTCTTACATGAATAGTCTTGCCTTAAAGTTTTTAAAAGGATTATTAAGGTAATTATAAGCTGTGCTAATTATTCACGCAGAATTCACCAGTTCATCTTTATATCTCTTCACTAGAAATATAGTGGATATGTAACACATGTGAAACCAATAAATTTAAGGAAACAGTTGAAAAGTTTGAGGAATGCTTTTGCACCCTATAATAAAAATTTGTCTTCTTATATGAACACTTCAAATATTTGGCTGCCTGTAACTTAGTTTAGCCATACTCTCTAGAGCCTCTTTGTAATTCTGGGAGTTCAAAGCGATCACTTGAGAGATCCTTAGCTGTTTGCTTCCATAGTTTTGTGGGGCAGTGAGGTAGCATGTTCTGGGTCCCAGCCTCTGCATACACAGGTAGTCCTTTTCTCTGTCCCTGTGTAATGATCTCTTACCTTTTATGAACAGTGATGGGCATATGTGAGGAACAATTTTTGTCATTTGAAAGGATGACACTAAATGAAAATAAACAAACATTTTTAAGGAGTTTATACCTGTTATTCCTCAACTAAATTATAAATGAATGTATAGTGTCCTACAAATAAAAGGGCCAAATAAACAATGTCATTGAACCAACAGCATTAAAAAAATAAACAACTACCTGGAGTTTCCCCTTTTGTCTAAGACAGACCTATCTTCTGATGACAATTTATATATCTTAATTTGCTCTTACATGATTCTTCTAAAAAATACAGAAGAGTGGAATTCTTCAGTTTAAAAATATACATTGATGGAATTTATGTGTCAGTTAAAATAAAGATGCAGGATTTGCTTCACTTTGAGCTAATCTGCGCAGTCAGGCTTTTTTCTCCTCAGTGTCAGTAAGACAAATTTCCACACTGGTCCTGGTCTCCATCCTGCTGGACCTGCTGTTAATATTTTATTTTTAGTCCATGTAAGAAGAGGTGGTAAGATATAGTGACCCAAGACTTTCACCTTATTTTAAGCCCAGAGGCATGGTTTGGCCTGGAGACAGATGGATTAGGGGAAGCATATGTTGTCCAAATAAAGCTGGATATTTAGTTTTAGAGAAATATACTGCAATGTGTACTGCAGGATTTTCCCCCTAGTGGTTGCCTTAAAGCTGTTTTGTTTTTTGGTTGTTTTTTTTTTTTTTTTGTAACAATGGAAATAGACTTTTGTTTATATGTGGGAACTAGTTTGATGATGATTCTCTAACTTATGTTTTAAAACATTTGTGTCAGGATAGCCCATAATTTTCTTTAATCATCATTTTGAAGGATAAAAATACAATGCCTTGGAAAATATACTGGGGGCTTTTCTTTATTCTTTGGAAGACTAGGCATTCAAAAAACACAAATGCAAAATATACACGAATAGCAGAAATTTTCTAATACAAGATCCCATGTTATGCTCCTCTTTCTTAGTATAGTGAAACATTTTCTTCCTCTGGTGTCCTGATGTCACTCTTTTCTGTAGTCAGTGTCACTGAGTCAGTTTAACATGATTTTTAGCTTTTCCAACCATACTTTAAACTCCTTAAAGGAAGGAAGCAAATTCCATGCTTCCTTTAAATCTGTTTCATACTGCCAGCCACAAACAGCACTGGAGTGTGTTTATTGACAATTAAATAAATAATAAATTCTTTTTCCCCCACACAATTTCAATTAAGTGGTTATAGTCAAATAGCAGTGACTTCTAAGGGGCAAAATGGAAATCTTTCTAGAAACTCTGTGTATTGGGAAGTCATATCTGATATATCACTGCAGAAAAAGAAAGTTCCTTCTCCTCCAGTCAACTGTTTGAGACATCTTTTTTAAAAATAATATTTGGAATATAGATATATCAATAAAGGTATAAAACTTTACTCTGTAAAGCTATTTACATCTGGACTAGATACCTGTCGGCATACCTGCGTCTCTGGGGTGTTGTGTAACTGCAGGTAGAGTATTCCAAAGTTAGAACTGCTAACAGTTAGGGTAAATCAGAGGAGTTCCTAACAGCAAGAATTAACCTTAAGGAACCTTACAGGCCTTGACATCCTTTAGAGCCGTTACTGGGGGAAAAATCATGCATTTTTTATAATAAGTGTATTTATTAGCATACAGCAACCTGCCAGCAAGATGTACACAAATGAGAGTTAGTAGCAGCAAACTTCTATGTTAGCAAGTGCTAGAGGAAAATAATCTGTGGCTGTATTGTTAACAGGAGTGAAGAACTTCTCTTGTATCTTGGGACCAAAGGCTAACAGAAGAGCTTTTGGTTACTGAGATGTATTCTTTTCTGGTCTCAGGCTCATTAACGATGGAAGTACGAGGGAGAGGGTATAAAGCAGCAGCTGCAGCTGTGAGCACTCTGATCATTTGTCACCTGGCATGAAGTTAGTGTTGGCAGCTCCAGAGTTCCAGCACAGAACACCAGGGAGCAAATGCCAACTGATTGTTGTTCCTCACCAGCTTGCTGGCTAACTCCAACTCATTCTTTAGATCTCTGCTGAAGTCTTCCTTCCTCCAGGTAGCTTTGCCTGACCTCTCTAAAATACACTTAGCACCTTTCTCTCTGCTATTATGGCCTCATATCCTCATCCTTGCCATCACACTTAATGCCTGAAGACTTGCTTGCCCTTCTCACTAGGCTAAAGGCACGAGCTGAGTCTTGTCCAATATTGCTCATTGTCTGTGTCTGGCTTATAATATGTTAGTGAACATTTATGAATACTGTCTGTTGCATGATGGTATAATGACTATATATGGGCTTTGATGTCAGTAAAAGTTGCTTTTGACTTTTAGTGTCACATAGAAGGAGAGAAGTAAATAAATTCTAGTTTGTGTCCTCATGTACTATCTGGTGCAGTTCTATACCTGCCTCTTAAAGATAGTTGTTAAGGTTAAAAATAATATGTATTATTATTATTATGCTATGATAATTTTCTCTTGGGCTTTCTAAATATTAATTGAGTTAATCCTCAAACAAAAAGGCTTATCAAGTTGGTGCTATTATTGTGCTATTTTATATAAGAAATAGAGGCAGAGAAAGGTTAAATTACTTGAACAAGGTTACAGAAAGAAGAATAATGAAAGCAAAAGACCAAGAACAGTGCCCAGGAGAGAGTAGACTTGTATCAATAATGGGATGAGGTACTGCCATTTTATTTTAAGAAGGCTGATTCCCATGTAACCGAAAAATTACCCCACACAGTTAAGAACAGTTTGTTCCCTGATTTCAGAGCCTTCTGTTGCAGATATTTTATCTGTAGGATTCCCATGGAAGCCAAATATGGTCAGAGAAAAACTAATGTGTGTGATCCAAGGAGATCTGTATCTTTTATTGAGTGTTTTACAGTGTTGGGTAGAACAGAAACTAAAGAAACCCTTATAAGAAATGTATTCTTTTATGGATCTCAGGATGAAAAGAAGCAAATGATAACATGGTCCACCTGCAGCATTCTTTATTTGTTCTGTTTTATTTATAAATATTTTCTTTATAAATTTTATTTTAATAATATTTACTTTTTCTCTCTGTAAAACATGCACATAATTTTTAGAAAACATGTAAAATACAGAAAATCTACAAAGAAGAAAACAAAAGTAATATATAATTACTCAACCAAAAGATAACTACTATTACTACTTTGGCATATTTTCTTTCTATCTTTTAACAAAATTTCAAGTACATATATTCATATACACACATGCATTTGTACACACATTTTAATATCAAATCATGTAATAAATACAATTCACATCCTATTTTGTGCCTACTAACTTTGTCAGCAGTTCTTTAAAAATTTTAATTTTTAGTGCCTACATATTATTACACTCTGTGACTGGCCTCATTTTATTTAATAATTTTGCCTTTGTTTAATATTCTCCTAATTTTGGAAATTCTCCTATTATTTCCAATTTTAGCCTACTTAAACAGGCTTGATACGGTGCTTTACATAACAGATGTACCTCCTAAATTATCATATTAAGATGACTAATTAACATCTAATAATAAGTTTGTTAAAGGTGAGAATACATTTCTACTCAGAAGTTAACAGGCCAAAAGAAGTGTTTTAAAATGGGCTCATGCTTAAGGACATAATGAGAAAAAATTAAAATTACAGATGTAAATGGCTTAATATTTCTTTAGTGACCATGATATCCTATGACCTATAAAGGTCAGCATTATAATCACCATTTTACTGTGATTAACTTGGGCTCAAAGAGGTCGAATGACAAGATCAGGCTGCTTTAGTGGCACTGCCAGGATTCATATATGGTCTCATTTCTGAGTCCTTCGTCTTCTTCATCTTACCAGGCAGTCTACATAGCATACTGATAGTACTCACAGCTCCACATGATACTTAACTTCTTTGAGCCTCAGTTTCCTTTTGTGTTAAATAGAAACAGTAATTCTTACCACACAGGGTTTTTGTAATAGTTTGAAAATTATATGGAGACTGAGATCTTAAGGAATGTATCCCAGGGCTCAATGTTAGTAGCATTGAGGCCAATACATATGTCATAAAGTACTCTGTCACACTGAGACAGCTTCAGAATCCCCTGGGAGTTGAGGGACTGGCAAAAGGCTTGTTAACAATCCACATTCCCAGACGTGAATCTAGGAGATCCACATTCAGAGTCTGAGGTGGGTCACTGTCTTTGTTTTTAACAAGTTCTCCTGGTGATTTTGATGACATTATATTAAATGGCAAGTGGAGATATAGGCAACTAGACAAATGAAGCTGAAGGGAGGATGAAAAGTTTAAGATGAGACAGAAATTTGGCAGTTGTTGGATATTAGTTGAAAGTAGACTGAGCCTACTCCCACCCCCAGGGGAGAGCACAGCCGGCTTAGAAACTGTCAGGATGTAAAAACAACTCAGGGCTTGAAGGCTTCATTTTCCTAGGTCATTTGAAATACAGAACACATTAAAGGAACCTGAAATCAAAAACAAAAATAATACTAAATTTGACTAAACACAAGTGGCAGACAGTAATAATCATATTAAGATGACTAAGTAACAGTTAATAGTAAGTTTGTTAAAAGATGAGACTGCATTTCCACTCAGAAGTTAACAGGCCAAAAGAAGTGTTTTAAAATGGGCTCATGCTAAAGGAAATAATGAGGAAAAAATATAAAATTGCAGATGAAAATGGATAAATATTTCTTAAGTGACCATGATATGCTATGACCTATAAAGGTCAACGTTATAATCACCATTTTACTGTGATTAACTGGCGGTCGAATGACAAGATACCTACTGAGCTCAGTAGGATGTGCGTTAAAGTAGGTTGACTTTGAAAGTAAATGCACTGGATCCTTGGTCCCTGTTTATCTTAGTCACAAGTACATTGCCTAAACTAAGAAATCTGATTTGAAATTTTTTTATTTGACATTTTTTTAAGTGCAATATTTTAGGATTAGATCCCACCTTCTCTCCATTTCTATTGGATTTTTCCAGCCTTTCATACTGGATAACAAGTAGATGAAATTGATTTTGCCCACTACAGGAGGAGCTCCTGGAGGACAAGATTCCTGCTTTAGTCAGTGACGGTTCCCAACAAACAGTTCTTGAGTGAATTACTTTTTAACTCATATTTTCATTATTTTTAGTACTAGACAGAAGCATTTGGTAACTTTTAAAAAGTTCTTTATGGGGAAACATCTACTACTAATTCTTTAGAATGATACCGGAAGTTTTAGAACATTTGTGTTTTTTTGTATTGTGGGTA
Organism: Camelus ferus; assembly: GCF_009834535.1. NCBI lineage: Eukaryota > Metazoa > Chordata > Mammalia > Artiodactyla > Camelidae > Camelus > Camelus ferus. The sequence goes on along the minus strand of NC_045696.1, from coordinate 85,654,221 downwards.
CCTGATGTTACTTTCTGAAGAGTGCACTGAATGAAACATTTCTTATATCTAACACCAGTGTTCTCTAAAACTGTTTTTTTTTTCCAGAATTAGTAAATTGCCTGACATTAATTTCTTTAAAATTATTATTGAAGGTATTAAAGTCCTTGTTGTACCTTCTGCTACAGAAAAAATTTTCAGTTGTGCCAACTAATTTTATGGATCTGTTGCTGAATAGTAAACTTAATGGCGGCTATATGATAGGAAGTGGCATTTCTAGTTTACTAATAGACTTTTTCTGGTTAAATATAACCTATAAGTTCCTTATAGTTATACTTTTGAATTGGCCTTAATATATAATCTTAAAATCTTAGAGGACGAAAGAAGATCATAAGAAGTGATTTTCAGGCTGAGATGAGAATTTCTACAATATCAAAAAGCATTTTCAAAGAAGTTATGCCATATCTTCCCTTGCTAATCCATTGCCACACGTAGTTACCTGCATTGTGAAATTTGTAGTTAAACCGTTTCTGAAATCTCTCTTGCTGCTATATAAGCCCATGCCTTCTTGTTTGATCTTATTAAAGACTGAGGAAAATATAGTCACCATTCTTTTAGTACATTTCTTTTGGACATTAGAAGGTTATTGTCAAAATCTTCCTTGGTGAGTATTGCTGACAAATCACCTATGTAGCTATGATCTTCTGACTGTTTCCTTCTGCAGAGGGTCTGGAGGAGGGTGCTGCATGCTTCACATTCAGGTAGCTACAAGAGGGGCTTTTCCAGGCCTCCTTGTCTTCTTATTTCTACTTTTAAAATTGTTTTCCCAGGTTTTGGTTTTATCTAAACTCTTTTCCAGCTGTCACTTCTTGACCTTCTCTGCTTGCCTTCTCACTTTCTGCTCTTGACCACCCATACTCAGAAACAAAAGAAAAATGGCAGCTGAATCCTAAAAAAATCACTTTACAGTATGATTTCATATATTCATGATTTTGTTTGTAAATTTCAGGGACACCTATCATCATTGCCCTTTAGGCATATACTATTCATATGCATAGCATTGTGCCAAACATTAAGTGATAGGTTTATAAATAATGCAAAAGATTAAACCTTGTCCTTGAGATATATGACAGTAACAATAACATTACCACCCACTTGTTGTCCTGATAACAATCCTGATGGTAGGTAATATAAATACACTTGAAAAAAAAATTTAAAAACCCAGAATTGTCTGACTAAATGATTGTCAGGGCAGAAAAAATTTTCTTCTTCCCCTCTAGGTTTTTTTGGCTGGTCTAATAAGTTTAATTATTTAAAGACATAAAACAGGTTAACAGGAGAAAAAAATTATTTTTGTACATATGGGAGTCTCATAATAGTATGAGAACCAAAGGCAGTCAGGCAGTTGAGGCTTATATGCCATCCTGACCTAAGGGAAGGGATAGGGACCTGGGGCTTCAAAATGGAAGGAGAACAATTCACAGGAAGATGAGGAGTAGCTATTTAGTAATCAGACGTTTGCCCTGCCGTGCAGATAAGTCTTCCCGTTAAAAAAAAAAAAGTTATCTCTGGTAATAGCTCTCATCTGGGCTGGGCCCCCTGTCTAAACTTTTTTTAGGCAGTTAAGGGAGAGGTAAAAGTTTTTCCTGAGTCTGGGGTTTCATGATTGCCTTCAGCTCAAAATACGCTGTCTGCTAAAGTGGCACATTTTAGGGTGGCCTATTCTGTTCCCCATCATGGTCATGTTACCCATTTCACCTGCTTCCTGAGTAACATTTTTTTTTGTCAAAATAAAGACCTTTTCTATCTTTTAGCTCAGAAATTTAACCTGCTCTCTCTTTTCCTTTAATATGTCATCTTCAGCATTATCACCATAGTTTTATACTACCTAGTTCTAATCACCAAAATGTCCATGGTTTTTTCTCATTCTGCTCATTTTGTACGATTCTTTCTACTCTGGTGTGTTTATGGATTTTTCACTTTGGTAAGGCTTTTACGGTCTTATTGACTGACAGGTTCTACACAGAATCTTCTAGCCAATGTCAAATGGTGCTTATTATGCGGATATCTCAAATACAGGAAATTAGATTCACTATAGACTGGCTTTGTCAAATTTATACCCATTAAAATTGGATATAATTCATTGCAATAAATTATTCTGATCTGTGTTTATGATCTTGTAAGTCAATTTCAGAGACACTTTTCATATCTACCATTCTGTTTTTTAGAATACTTTTTTTTTCAGCTCTGCAGATATATTTAAAAAAATTTTTTTCACTGTTCCATGTTGGAATTTTTCTGGAAAATAAAAGTGGAGAGTCATCGTAGCCTTTGTCAGTATTGCAAGATTGGACAAATTACAAATGGCCAAAGAGATAATGTATTGAGTTTGTGAGATACGGAAAACTTCATCAGTAAGAAAAGGATACTGTTTATCTGATTTGATGGTCCACATCACATTGAGAAGAGTAAGAAAAATCTAGGATTGTGTAATTATTATAATTATTTGTGTAATTAAATATCAGAAAATTATGCTTTATAGATTACTTTGCTATACTTTTAACTTTTATTTACCTCTGACCAGCAAACTGCAAAGCTTTAGAAATTGCTATAATTTTGCCTAAAACTCTACTTAAATGGGTCAGTTACTGATTTGGGTTTTATTACAAAAGTATTGCTGAGCAGGAAATTTCTTGGATGGCAGGTAGAGAATGATTAAGTGTTCCAAAATTATTGTTTGCAAAGGTTTCTTAAGATGTGATAACAAATTAAATTATATCAAAGCTAATTTACTACAAAGCTAATTTACTACAAAGGAGATTAATAGGAATAAAAGAATTCATCCAGTAAAACTCCAAACAGTATGCTTTCTTTAAAAAACTGCAGTGATGATACAGATATCTTAATTGACATCTGGGGCTTCATTTTGATAGGGTAGTCTATTTACTTACCACCCAAAATGCCAGCAATATGTTCATGAAGACTCATTTTCAGGTATTAAGTCTGAACAGAAAACATCAAATTATATTGCATAAAGGCAAGAATAAGGCCTGGGAAATAGAAGAAAGAGCTTATCCCCAACCTCATTTTAATTTTCTTATTTTGCTTTTGTTTGTATACAACACACTCCCTTGTCTTCTCTGCTTTCCTGTTCCATCCCACACCTGGAACAGTTTGGAGTAAAGAGATCCTGTGAAGAACACCAGTAAGACTAGAACACTGTGAAAATAAGATAGTGGTGGTGGGTTAGGAAAAGGGTTTACTTGCATTCCAAAATATATGCATCTGCACCTGCAAGAAGACTTTTGCCATCACAGTCAACTCTTTATTATTTAAAGAACTCTCTTTTGCAGAGATTTGGCTGTAACCCCAGACTTACTTCTCTGGAGCATCTAACTGTTCTTGGCTGCCAGCAGTATGGTCTCCTTAGGAAGGATTCAGCTTCAACATGGAGGAGGAGACTGTTTGAGTACGTGTGTGACAGTACAAATGAATACAAATTCTAAAGGCAAATATAAGGTTTGGGTGTGCTGTTTTGTGCTCCCCAGAACATGCCATTTTTTCTACCTTTTTAAAGGAGATTTTGAGATTTGTGTACATTTAATGGATTTCAGTGCAGTGCATACTCAAATATATTTCATGAGGCTTCCCTTAGCCATTTAAGATTTAATCATCTGTATGTCTATTCATTTCACTCTTGTTGAATCCATTAGATAGTCAAATATTTGTTTTCCTTTCAGTGCTACCTTCAAAGGACCATTACATTTTTAACGTTCCTTGCTGAAGTTTTAATACTTCACAAAAAGAAAATGTACAAACACAATGATTCTCTCAATTCTCCAGTGGGAGAATATAACATGTGCTGACATTTTTTGATTCATGATGTTTGAAAGTATTTATTTGTAAAATCTGAATATTTAAAAAACACGACAAAGCAAAACATAAATAGTTGTTACTGTGTTTCTTTTGACTACCAAATATATAAAACAGCTATAATCACTATGGTAGGAAAGAGACCATTTTACATTTCCTATTCTTGATATATTCTCTCTAGGAAGGTCTAAGCTCCATCAGAAACAACATAAGAGATGTTCGTATAAAGATAATAATACAGTGGAACATATTTAATGTGAACATTGCTGTCCCTTTCATCCTTAAGTAAAAAATATTGGAGCTTTGGAATCTCAGTATTTAAAAGGACATTAAAAGTATTACAATCTAGCTTCCAAGGGGAGGAGGTAGTAGTATGGGATGAAACTGTTGAGAGAACTTGGGACCAGATTGTTTAGCACCTTTGACATCAATTCAGAGTTTGAACTTTCATTCAGTGGACGCCAGAGGCTTACCTGTGTTTTCTGCATAGGATAATAGGACTGTTGCTTTTGTGTTAGAAAGATAATCCTGGCAACAATGTGAAGGATGAATTGGAAAAAAGAATACTGTTGGGAGAAAATGTGAGACTGAGCTAAGTCAGTGGCAGCAGTGATGGAAAGCAGGGGGAAGACTTAGAAAGGCATTTTGGAAGTAGCTTAATAGGCAAGGGAAAGTGAGGAGTTAAGGATGACTCTGAGATTCTAGCTCATGTGATTGGGTAGCTAATGATACCATTAATCACAATAGGGAATAGCAACTAAGCTTTTTCAGAGAAGAATTCAGATTTTAAGGGGAAAATGGGATAATGGAGTGGAGATAATGAGTTTGAAGTTGGTCATGTTGAGTTTGTTACCTGTTGGATATACATGTAAAGCAGTGTTTCTTAACTTTGGCACTACTGACTTTTTGGCTGGATATTTATTGTGGGAGGCTGCCTTTTGCATTGTGGGGTATTTAGCCATTTCCCTGGCCTCTTTACAACAGATACAAACAACACCCTTCTCAGTTGTGCCAACCAACAATGCCTCCAGACTTTTCCAGGTGTTCTCTGAGTCAAGGACAGATTTACCCCCAGTTGAGAACTGCTGATACACAGACAAGGAGGTTGCTAGAATTGTGTGACTAAATTTAGGATACAGATAAAACTTGAAATCAATATTTAGAATCATTAATAGCAGCAATTTAAGCAATGTGAGTAGATGAGACTGTGCAGGGAAGAATGTAGATGATTATATAGTTATCTATTTTTTGCTTGAACAGCTCCGGAGACTGAAAATTCATAAACTCATAGATTGAGGCAGCCCATTCTATTTCTGGGTACTTTCAAACAATGATATTGTTATCATTGTCATATGTTGTTACATTTTGAGCCATATTCCTTGTGTTGAGCCAAAATTAATCTTTTCATAACTATCATTCTTTAGTTCTATGATATTGTGATTTATAAGAAATATATATGCATTTGGTCATTCAGATGACAAAAATATATTTTTCATATATATTTTGTCTTCATCCAAAGTTCCTGGCTCATAGTTCCCCAAACCCTTGGAATTTCCTGAGCAGTAAGAGTAGTGGGAGCATCTTCAATTATAATATTTGGTTTCTTATTCTTAGTTCCTGAAAATATTTCAGAGGCTTAAAGGTGAAATGGATATTTTATTATTCATGACAAGCCCTTTCCATCACAACTGGTTTTATGTTAATGAAGGTGACTTTTGGATAGCACAGAAGGATGGGGGCTCATTGCCAGGGGAACCAACCAGGAATAGAAAGAAGTTGGAACTTTTGTCCCACCTTCTGGTTTCCAGAAAGGGAGAGGGTCTAGAGGTGGAATCAATCACCAATGGACAATGAATTAATCAGTCATGCCTACATAATGAAGCCTCCATAAAAGCCCCAAAAGGAGGGTGTTTTGAGAGCTTCCAGGTGGGGGAACCAGAACACTTTGATGTGCCACAGTGCAGGGCCCCAATCTCCATAAGGATAAAAGATCCTTTGTTCTGAACCTTGCCCTATGTACCTCTTCATTTAGCTGTTGATTCATATTTAATATCCTTGGTAACAAGTTGGTAATCTAATGAGTAAATGAGTTTCCTGAGTTCTGTGAGTGGTTCTAGCAAATTAATCAAACCCTAGGTGGAAGTTGTGAGACCCTCTGATTTATAGCCATTCTGTCAGAAGTCCAGGTAACAACCTGGACTTGTGATCAGCATCCTAGTTGGAGGTGGTCATAGGAACTTCCAATTTGTAGCTGATAGGGACCTGAGCTTGCAATTGGTCTCTGAAGTGGGGGACAGTAATGTGGGACTGAGTCCTTAACCTGTGGAATCTGATGCTATGTCCAGGGAGATAATGTCAGAATTGAGGTGAGTTGTAGGACACTCAGCTGGTATTCTAAGACTTGTTTGTTGTGGAGAACCTCCCTATCCCCGTGCGCATTGGAATTAGTGTCAGAACCTATTTACGTCTTAATTTTGTTTTCATGAGACACAAAATAAGTATGTTAGTACAAGTCAAATTATTTTTCCTAAATCCCTTCACACATTCTAATACAGCTATTGAATTAATTTCTAGGATTCACTATTATTGTCTCCTGCTAAATATCCTTACTATTTTCAGCTTTCCTTTGTATGTTATATTGTAAGACATTTTGCAATATGAGCACTCTCTATTAGGTTGTGACCATTTGAAATATCCTTCTTAAGGTATACAGCAAAGAACTGAACAAACTACATCTTTGTCTAGTCCAGTTTAGAAGAAAATAAGCCTTCAGTTTCCTGAGTTTGGTCCTAGTATTTTTATAAAAATATCTCAAAATTTCATTAGCTTTTTTGTCAGCCACATTATACCATCATCTCTTTGTTTGTTACTTTTATTTGCATGAACTTTCTGTTAAATCACATTCCATATCATATACTACTGACTTTTTTCCCTAACTCAAGCATGGAAATTTATGTTCAGCCCTTTAAAAAATTACTCTCCTTTTACTTAGCCTATCATTTCAATCTGTCTGATCCTTTTGGATTATGATTTCATCATACACCATGTTTTTTAAAATTTCTCCCAGTTTCATGCCATCTGCACAGTTGATCAGCATACCCCATAGACCTTAATAAAAACATGAGTAAATTAAGTCCAGAGTTAATGGGATTACATAGTGCTATGGATTTTCTCCCGTGCTTTTCCAGCTATTTTTTGCTTAAAGGTCTTTTTATTTTTATGGAGTACTATAGAAATGAGGCTCATATGGATAAACATTATACTCAGCCTTTCCCAGAAAAAACTTTCAAATGTAATTCTCCTATATGAAATGGTAAGGTACAATATGTTTCATTTATAGAATGAAATTAATTATTTTCATGGGGAAAATTATTTTACTAAGTGATAAATAGTGTTAAGTGATAAAGGCAAGATACAAATCTGAATACAAAATATGACATCACTGCTTATAGATAGATGTAGACATAAATATAGACATAATGCTAGATATACATATAGAGAACACCAGAATCTAAATGATGTTTCCCTCTAATGGGGTAATTATAGTTGATTTTTTACTTGTTACTATTTTGTAGTTTCAAATGCTATGTAATGAATTTGTTACCTTTATAAGCAGAAAAAAATATTAAAATATACTTCTACATTGTATATCATTGAATCAACAAAATTAAAAACAGAATCTGGGAGAAAATGTATGCATTTCTGATGACATTTAGGTTGCGTCCATGTCTTGGCTATTGTAAATATTTCCGCTGTGAACATTGAGGTGCCTGTATCTTTTGAAACTAGAGTTTTCTTTGGATATATACCGAGGAATGGGATTGCAGGATCATATGGTAACTATATTTTTAGTTTTTTAAGGAACTTCCATACTGTTTTCCATAGTGGCTGCACCAATTTGCATTCCCACCAACAGTGTAGGAGGGTTCCTTTTTCTCCACATAAGCACTCCCTGAGATTTTATGTGTGGTCCTATTCTCTCTTTACATTTAAAATTTGTTTTATTATGTCCATGTATATGGCCTAAAATATCTTCTCTGTGCCTATAAGTCATTAAGTCAGTCTTGACTTTTTCCAGCCCTGCATTTCTGACTCTTTACCAACTATCTCTTCTGATCATCTTCATGTCTACTCAAAGTCAACATATATAAAAGCTAATCAGATCGCAGTACTGCTCTGACCGTCCACCTTCCAAAACACACATGCAACACATTCCCTCTTAAGGTGTCTTTTCTGTTAAGGACTCTACTATTTCCTGGCCGCCTATGCTAGAACCCTTGTTCTCCCTGGTCTCTTTTCACCATCCTTTATCACCATCACAGGAAAAAAAAATCTAATCTTAATGATTTCTTCTCCAGTGATACCTCTAGAATCCTTTTTTTTTTTTTTTTTCCCTTATCTAGTTCTAAGACCAGGCTCAGGCATTCATGATCAGTCATTTGACTGTCACAATTCTCTCTTTGTCAAATCAGAATAACTCTTGTTTTATTTCTTCTCAATTCAGAAGTCTTCAATGACTACCCTTTTGCCCACTAATTATAATTTATTATTAAGGTCCCATGAATATCAATGATACTTCAAGATCTTCTAAGCTTTAATGTGTACGGTGTGTTTCATATTATACCCCTGAAGTCCTCCCAAAATTGAAGTCTGACTGTCTTTTCCATATAATATTACTTGAGTATTACACTCACTGAAAGAAGGAAACAAGTATTCACATAAGAGAAGTTGGATTGGGATTTCAGACTTTTGTGCAGAGAATGGAAAATCCATACCCATCAGTGCAGGAAGAAGTGATAACTTGGCTTCAGCACTCAGGCAGTATGAGGTAATCTTTTGAACGGTGTCAAACGGCTTCAAGTCTTGGTTTGTTTGTGTATAGCCCTGTTCAGGATGGCACTAAGGAAAGCTGCTTGAGTAGGCCTTAACATTTATTTTCCCTTCCCATTGCCCTTCCTTGACTTTTCATTAAAAAGAAATGTGGAATAAAGGGGGATGGAATTAGAAATATTTAATGGAATAAGGAAGTCTTGAAAAGAGTCTAGAGGAAAAGGATGATCTGTCTCAGAGAAGTATAGCAAGAAACTTCTATTCAGAGAGAGAAGAATGTTGGGTGGTTCTGTAGCCAGAAATGGTGAGTCAGTGGCAGGTTGATTAGAGAAGACTTATCCTGGTCTGAATGGTATGACTTAACACCAAATTATAAAGAAGGTGATGAAGCAGCAGATTAGCAGAAAAATAATTTTGCATTTCTTCCAGAAACATTAATTTCATGTCACTTGTCACATGTCGCATTTAAAGGAGAAAAAGCAGTTTGTGGACATGAAGACAGTTTTTTCATTATTAAGCATGTCCAAAGAAAATGCTGACCAAAGAAACAAAAAAGATGTTTTGTTTTTTGTTTTTTGTGATGAAGCCTGCAGACCTTCAAATATAATTTCCAGGGTAAATATTTGAATCCAAATCACTGTCTTTAAAAGCCCAAAGTGCTAATACTATTAAATCTTCTATCTATATATTTTAAATTATTTTTAAGTAGGATGAATCATACATTAAATGTAAAAGCACATTTTCTTATTTTAAAAAAAAGTAAATGGAAAATTACCAAAGACATGTTCTTTGCAATTTGGGAGATGAGGGAGATAGATAATGCTAACCATTAGGTATATTGTTGCAAATGAAAAGCTGTTTTATAATGTTTATCCAAAGCAGATATTAGTGTGGTAGATGATATTAAGCATTCCATTTAGGAATTGTCTTTGAGATTTTTTTAGACTTTTACTCCAGTTAGTGGAACTCAGATCCTGGGAGTCAGAGATTTTGGCTCTACTGTATTCTAGCCATTCAGTGCTGTGGTCTCAATTTTCACGAATTGTGCAGAGTTACAGTGCCAACCAGTACCCTTCTTAAATCCTTCATCCTACTTTTCCATTCTTCAAGAACTAATCCCTATCAAGATATGATCAGAGAATGGTTTAGCTATAAGCCCTTCAAGGTGCAATCTACACATTTTAAAAAGACTATGTAGATTTAAAGCTACTCTAACTAATAGTCCACCTTTACTTAGAAAATGTGCTCACATTCTCCCTGAGACTATTTTTTTAGGAGTAGTCAATATCTGGTTTGAAACAGACAGAAAACTCCAGTCAGAGTATATGAGGAAAGAATGTTTTGTAACCCTAATATGGAGTTCTCAAACAGGGAGTTCTCTCTGCTATGAATGGGGATAAGGGTTGAAGAGAAGCCTCAGTGATTTAGTTATCTTCATCATCCCAAAACCTATTTATGAAATTTCAAAAAAATCAAAATTAGCCTGATGCAGAGGTTATTTGTTTATTATTTATTAATTTTGGTGGTTTTTTGTTTTGGTTTGTTTAAAAGTGTTTTATTGTGAAATATATTATACAGACAAAACATGCATAATATAGATATGTACAGTTAAAAGATTAGTGATAAAATGAATGTAATTGAACCCACCACCTGAAGAAGCAGAGAATTACCAGAACCTTGAAGGCCATGTATATTCCTGCCCTGATAACCTCCTGTACTCTCTCCCAGAGAGCTGGCCACTTTTCTGAAATATGAGATAATCATTCCTTGATTTCCTTTGTTTTCTTCCAGCACTGTATAAATTTTAGGTGTACAGAATAATGATTTGACTCATATGTATCACGAGATGATTATCACAATAAGTTTAGTAAGCATCCATCATCTCATATAGATGCAAAATAAGAGGAAAAGAAAAAAAAATTTCTTTTTATAACTCTTAGAATTTACTCTATTAAGAACTTTCATATTTGTGAATTTTGTTTTATTTTAATAACCCTGTAGAGGTGAGAGAGAATGCCAGAAGAAGATTAGACTTTCATAGTGGAGACTATTAACTATCTTGTAGTTGATAAGTATAAGATGAAGGGTGAGCCAGAAAGCAGGGATAAAATCAAGATAGATCTCATAGAAATACCAAAGATCTCCTGAGTAGAGACCACTAGAGCCTACTAAAACATTGCTAAAAATATTAGACAACTTCAATAGTTTGTTTTCTCCTTCTCCCTTTTCTCCTTTCCTTATTTTTTAACTTTCAAACTTTTAAAAAATACTTTTTAGATGATTTTTAGGTTCATAGCAAAATTGAGCAGAAGGTGGAGATATTTCATACACCCATCTGCTCCCACACATGATAGCCTCCCCCATTATCAGTATCCTCCACCCACGTGGCACATTTGTTGCAGCTAATAAACCTGCATCGATGCATTATAATCACTCAAAATCCACAGTTTATGTTAGGGCTCACTATTGGTGTAGTACATTTCTATGGTTTTGAGCAAATGTATAATGATGTACACCCATCATTACAGTATCATACAGGGTAGTTTCACTGCCTAAAAAATACTCTGTGTTCTGCCTACTCTTTCCTCCCTGTACCCCCATCCCCTGGCAACTACTGATCTTTTTATGATCTTCATAGTTTTGTCTTTTCCAGAATGTCATATAGTTGAAATCATACAGTTTATAACCTTTTCAGATTAGCTTCTTTCACTTAGTAATATGCATTTGACGTTCCTCTGTGTCTTTTCATGGATTGATATCTCATTTCTTTTTAGTTCTGATTAATATTCTGTTTTCTTCATGCATCACAGTTTATCCATTCACTTACTAAAGGACATCTAGATGGTTTCAAATTTTGGCAATTATGAATAAAGTTGCTATAAATATCCATGTGCAGGTTTTTGTATGGACATTAGTTTTCAACTTCTTTGGATAAATGCCAAGGAGTGCAGTTGGTGTATTGTATGGTAAGGCTGTGTTTAGTTTTTTTTTAAAAACCCAAACTGTCTGTACAATTTTGCTTTCCTATGAGCAATGAGGGAGTTCCCATTGCTTCACCTCCTCACCAGCATTTAGTGTTGTCAGTGTTCTGATTCTGGCCATTCTAATAGGTGTGTAGTGGTATCTCATGTTTTAATACGCATTTTCCTGGTGACATATTATGTGGAGCATTTTTTCATATGCTTTTTTGCCATTTGTATATCTTCTTTGATGAGATGTCTTTGAAGTCTGTGGCCCACTTTTAAATTGGATTGTTTGTTTTCTTATTGTTTAGTTTTTTGGCTATATGCCCCATGTTGTATAATACATCCTTGTAGCCTATCTTACACCCAATAGTTTATGCCTTCCTCTCCCCTCTCCTGTGTTCCCCCCAATACCCCACTAGTAACCCCTAGATTGTTCTCTGTATCTGAGTCTGCTTCTTTTTTGTTATATTCACTAGTTTATAGCATCAGATGTATGCAATTAATATAAATTAACCAAGAAGGCCTTGATTTAAAATTATTCTTTTTCTTCTAAATTTCTGTTAAATGAAAATTTTCCAGTGTTTTCTATTTTTGCCCATGATTTCTTTGTTTCTCACATCACTAAGTGTCCTGAACTTGAATTTTGAACAAAAAATTATTCTCTAATGTGTTTTCTCTTGTTCTCTCCCTGAATTTATATTGTTTCAACCTGGCAAGCTTGAGTTTAAATCTCTGTTATGACACTAATTATGTGACTTTGGGAAAGTGACTTTATCTTTCTGAGTCTTGGTTTTATTTTCTGTAAAATGGAGATAACATTGCTTTGTAGATTTTTTTAATGAGGATTAAATGATGTGATTTGTGTCACTTAGTGAAGTGCCTGGCATATAGTAGGTCCATGTTAATCCATCTGTCTGTCATCTGCTCTCTTGATATATGATAATATATGAAAGTAAGTTCAGTCTTTTACAGTAGATACAAATGTTAGTAATTGTCAATGCCATTGTCATAAAACAATATCTAAACATTGATATTCAGGGACAATATATTTTAATATAATTGAAACATGTCCCTTTATGTTCTAATGGTTTTGAATTGTCTTATAGGTATTATTATATATCAAGTGTTTGTTTTGTTAAAGATTCTGGACCTACCTATAACAGTAAAACCTTGGGTTCCAATCTTGCCAATTCTTTTTTAGATTTTTTCCCTTTGCTTGAAACACCTTTGTCTCTCAGTGAGACTGTGGTTGTATGTGTATCCTCATTTTTAAACTGTTACCTCCATTTTCCTTCCTTTGACCCGTTCTTTAGTTTCCTTTCTTATCTTATGCCTCAGTAATTACGGCATCCTTAGTTCAGCTAAAATGAGCAAGTATATCATTATGTTTTAAGTTCAGAGCAGTATAGGGAGTGAGAAGATCATGGATTGTTTTTACTTTGATAAAAATTCTTCTGGTTGTACTATGGTTCTGTGTAATAAAAGAAATGACACTGAAGACAGGATTAACTTTTGCCTTTAGTTTTAAGTTAACTTTCTTAGGTTGGTAACAAAATTCACAACTTGATTATTGGGCATTCTGGAATAATAAAACAAAATGAGAAAAATGCTGAAAAGAGTGACTACTAAAGACAAAAAAAAAAATCCTTAGCTGATGAAAATAATAGAACAACTAATAATTAGACTAATTTTAGAAAATTAACAACTATGAAAGATCCATTTTAACCATTTTAAAATTTAATATCTTCCTTTTGTCTTCAAACATAGATGTGTTCTCTGTGTTATAATTTTTTAACTTGACTTGCTATCCCATGTGGTTAAGTCTTTTTGGCTCACTGCTTTATGGTCAAATTGTTTGATACTTTCTATCTTTCCTTTTCTTAATTTCATGTACTCTCGTATCTATTCCACCCCTCTATAGACCACTGCTCTCAGGAGAGGTCAGCACCTTACATTGGCAGGAGTGATCTTCATGTATTACTTGCCCTTAACAACACATTGGGTTATAAACAGTGTGAGAAGAAACCGAGGAGACTATTTAGTTGAAGTATTTATTTTTCAAATGAGAAACCCCACCCCCAGAGAGGCTAAATGACTTGATCAAGGTTCCTTAGCAAACTAGTGACTGAAGCAAAGTGAAACTTCTGTACCCTGATTCCTAATTCAATGTAGTCATAAGATTAAGTACTAAATAAATTTCTAGTTCTAAAGGTAGAAATAAAACAAGATCTTTTTCCTGTACATGAATGGGGCTTTACTAATTTTGCTGATAGGTAACATCTCAGTGCTTATCGAATGCTAAGTGTCTTGCATGGTTGACCTCATTTAATCCTCACATTAATCCTACAAGGTCAGGAATGTTATTAGTCCCATTTTACAGATGGGGGAAATGAGGCAGATAATAACTTGCTTAATATCAGACGGTTACAGTCTCAGTTCATATAAACAATAATAAGATGAAATACATACGTCCAAGTCCTCTTACATAAAGGTTGCCTGTAGATGGCTGGGGCACTGAGTTCTTTCTTATCCTGGTCTGGGCTGGGAAGGAACAGGAGTTGGGAAAACAGCATTGGCCTAGTTGGATCTCAGTGGGTACCTCAGTCTTGGCAAGGATCAGATGTGTGTCCTGTCAGTTTCTGGAGAACAGGGTCGATATTATTCCCAGGGAGTTTAGTACAATAACCCAGTTAAAGATTTATTAAATAAAGGAATAAACTGGACCATGGAACTAGGAAATCTTTTGCTCTACTTGTAAACTGAATAGTGAAAATGATATTACTACTAATACTAATTTATATATATAAATGCAAATATGCTTTCCAAGGCTGATGATTCACTTCTGTGAAACATGCTCATGAGGCCAGTAATGGAAATATAATCCTGTCAGCTTCCTCTTCTTTCACGGACATAGACATTGACCCAGACCATTTCTGTACTTTCAAGAAAGACCCTATGAGAGAATGTAGATCAGTTACTGCAAATCCATCTCTATCATCATCAGTCTTAAAAGAATCTAAAGTGCATGCTTTCCTGGTAGTGGGTCAGAAAATGTCATCTTTGCACTGGAAAGTCAGCCGTGTTTTTATGGTTGACCTCACAAATCACGTTACATATAAATTCAACTGTATTGTAACTTTATCATTCTTTCTTGGCCTACCATAAAAAGAAGTATAGCTTTTAAAATAAATGCCAAAGCATATATCAAAGAATATCCTTAAGAAGCTTTGTTCTAAATCCTCTTCTTTCTAGCAGTAGAGCTTATCTTCTGCTTCTCACCTTGGAACACTTATCCAAGCAATCTGTTATTTCAAACACAGTGATTTATTTAAATAGAATATGAGGAAATTTAAATCAGTGTGGCCTTTAATTGATTAAAAATCAAAATTTTAAGAATCCAAAACTAAAAACTAATCTTATGTTTTGTATATTGAGGAAAGATTAGGTAGATATACTAATACATCACAAAAGCTTGGTAGTAGTATTAAAATTGAAGGGTCAGGCTTAATACTAATTTTCAAATTATAAAATTTCTCCGTATGAAATCCAATTTTTAATTTTTTTCATTTTAATAAACATACAGTAGTATTTTAGTAAGTATATTTCATTCTCCATCATGACTTATAATAATTTTATAGAGAAAATATTGAATAATAGGAAATGCAAATTAGCTTTTTAAAACCTATTGTTGTAAGTACATAGTTGTGTAGACATAAAATATACAGAATATTCCAAAGATTTTATTAAATTTGTTAAACATTTTCACAGTGAAGAAAATAGGAAAATAACAAACCTGTTTCGGAAAATAATAATAAAGAGAAAATAATTACCGTTAGTATAAAATCAAATGCTAAATGTTGTGATAAAATTTATATATAGCCAAAAATGAGAGAAGAAAAGATAATGCTTAATAAGAAAAACAGATGCAGTCACAAATAGGGAATGAAATGAGTGGTGATATGTAAATGAAAAGACCTGAATTCTAAATTCATCCCCCACTTACAGATTATGTGACCTTGAGCAAGTTACTTACTGCTAATGGAGGTAACACTTGTCCTGCATACTTTGTAGGACTTCATGAAAAAAAAAATCAGGTAAAAATAATATAAAAGCTTTCTTGCAAATAGAACATAGTATTAAAGTGGATGCTAGTATTTCTACCTTTTACACTAGGTTGACACCTAGTATAATACTTTAGAATTTGACTACAACTAATTATAGCTCCTTCTTTTATTTAGAGTTAGAAAAATCTGTGGGTTAAATTGTGTCACATTAACACATTACTCCTAGATAGGAAAAGATTTAGATTGGGTATTTGTCTTTTCTAGTCTTTTTCAGAGGTATTTATGATTTGTCTCTCAATATCCATGTTAGAAATTCAGAAATTTAGGGATACATTGAGTCATAAAAAGAAAATCTTAAATATTTTGAACAATAATTTATGTTTATGATGTTAAAAACCATTTAAAACTGAAATGGCAATTAGCACAATTTTTTTTTAACTTTAACTCCTAGTCTTGTGATACTTTTACTGAGCTTGTATTATTCTGGTGTTTCAAAGCAGGGAAAGCATGGGAAACTTAGACCTCATACAAGTAACTGAATGTTTAATTTAACTCTTCCCTTTTACTTTCTTGCCTCAATTTATATTGAGGCTTAAAGGAAAAAAACAGATAACTCTGTATCGCCATAGTCAAGCACCTATGACTGACTCACCAAGAGGATAAGTGACAGGAGAGTGATGTAAGGAGAGAATTTTTGAAGAGAGCCCCTTTAGAGAGAGTTGTGCTATGAATCCCACCTTCCCACGAGAAGGATTTCAATGAGGTTACTCTGAGAACTTGATGTGTGTCCCTGGTGATTGAGAAGGTTAGTAGGCTGGTGATTGAGGCAAGACAAAGTAAGCTAAAGGGAGTAGTGTCAATGGGGTGAACACATATTTCTTTTGATGGAAAGAATCTATACTTGTTTTTCATGAGTTAATGCTACAGTGTTGCACGTTGCCATCACAGGAAGCAAACTCTGAAAGAGGGATCAGATAGCTCATGAAAATTGTTTTTAGTGAGTATTGTTGGGATCAACACCTGTGGAAGGGAGGGCTGAAGGGGAAGTAGGGCTGCAAGGCTGAATAGCTCTTCAGAGTTTACCCGAGGTAGTACAAGAGGGCAGATCCTTTATCTCCCCATGTTAATCAGTCTTGGGACACTGGCTACCCATGGAAGGAACTGTGACCATAGGTAAGACATCCCCAAAGAGGGCTGAGAGTTGAGTGTAACCCTCCCACTAAGAGGGGGATTAAATTCTTCTTTCCTGAAGGAGCACCTGGGCAGTGCATCACAGTATCCATCACAAATCCCAGGTTTCAGCTGAGGAACCCACAAAGGGAATGTCAGCCTAGAGTCTCTGCCTTCAATGTGAAGGAACTCTGGTAGTAAGTATAATGGGGTGTATCACTGGGGCACAAACCAAGGATGTATTTGAAGTAACCAACTGAAGGAAGGGCACTGCCACTGCCAAGGCAGGTATATAAGAGGGCATAAGAGGAAATTCTCTTGAACAGCACTGCCCATTATAATGTGAACCACATATGTGATTTTAAACTTTCTAGTAGTCACATTTAAAAAAAAAATGGAAACGAAAGAAGTGAAATTATTCTTTTTTTTAACATTTTTTATTGATTTATAATCATTTTACAATGTTGTGTCAAATTCCAGTGTAGAGCACAATTTTTCAGTTATACACGAACATATATATATTCATTGTCACTTTTTTTCTCACTTTTTTTTCTCTTATGTGAGCTACCATAAGATCTTGTGTATATTTCCCTGTGCTTTACAGTATAATCTTGTTTATCTATTCTACAATTTCAAAATCCCGTCTATCCCTTCCCACCCTCCACCCCCTTGGCAACCACAAGTTTGTATTCTATGTCTATGAGTCTATTTCTGTTTTGTATTTATGCTTTGTTTTTTGTTTTTGTTTTTTAGATTCCACATATGAGCGATCTCATATGGTATTTTTCTTTCTCTTTCTGGCTTACTTCACTTAGAATGACATTCTCCAGGAGCATCCATGTTGCTGCAAATGGCGTTATGTTGTCAGTTTTTATGGCTGAATAGTATTCCATTGTATAAATATACATCTTCTTTATCCAGTCATCCGTTGATGGACATTTAGGCTGTTTCCATGTCTTGGCTATTGTAAATAGTGCTGCTATGAACATTGGTGTCATCCTGAAGTAGGGTTCCTTCTGGATATAAGCCTAGGAGCGGGATTCCTGGGTCATATGGTAAGTCTATTCCTACTCTTTTGAGGAATCTCCATACTGTTTTCCATAGTGGCTGCACCAAACTGCATTCCCACCAACAGTGTAGGAGAGTTCCCCTTTCTCCATAGCCTCTCCAGCATTTGTCATTTGTGGATTTTTGAATAATGGCCATTCTGACTGGTGTGAGGAAATTATTCTTAAAGACATTTAATAATTTAGATTATTTTCCATTTTTCTAATTGAAAATATATTTTAAGATATTTAATGTATTTTTATTTCAAGATTATAGTCAAAATAAAAATATCAATGAGATACTTTGCATTCCTTTTTTTGTTCTATGCCTTTGAAATCAGCATATATTTTAGAGTAGCCACATTTTAAGTGCTCGGTTGCTTCAAATTGGACCAATACCATTTGGACAGTTCAGTTCTAGAGAACCTACAGAAATGTCCTAGAGGGAAAAAGTCGGCTTTGAATTTCTGCCAGACCCTAGAGATTGTCAATCCATTACATGATAGTGGCAGTCAAATCAGAATTTTTTACACCTCTTATCTCTTTCAAGTTCTGTCCCACAAGTGTCAAAAACATTAGTTCCTGAGTGAGGAAAAAAAGAAGTTACCTAAATCCTCTTCCTCAAAAGCAATCAGCCCAAGCTATTTGTTGCAAGATGAAGTCATATTTCCTTAAATGAAGATGAAAGTGTTGAATATGATTGAAACAAATGGAATGTTTAGAGCATTGTGAATGAAACCAGAAACACATCTTAAAATGATCAGTTTTGTTCAATAGTTTTGAGATATAATTGACACCCAGTCAACTGCATATATATAAAATATACAATTAATTGTTTTAACATATGCACATACCCATGAAACCATCAGCTACACTCAAGATAGTGAACATACTCATCACTCCCAAAAGTTTTCTCATGCCTCTTTGTTATTCCTCCCTCTTCCTCTCCCTCCCTTCTCTGTTCCAGCCAAATACTGTTCTGCTTTTGGTCACTTTAGATTAGTTTGCATTTTCTAGGATTTTATGTAAATGAAATACTACAGTATGAACTCCGGTTTTTTTAGTCTTTTTCACTCAATGTGTTTTGAGACTTATTCATAGTATTACATGTATCAACAGCTTTTTCTATTGTATGGATGTATCACACTTTGATTATTCATTAGCCTGTTGATGGATATTTAGGTTGTTTCTACTTTGGGGCTATTACAAATAAAGATTCCCTAAACATCTGTGTACAAGTCACTGTACTGACATCTTTCTTGGGAAAATATCTAAGAGCGAAATGGCTGGATCATGTGGAAAGTGTATGTTTAACTTTTTAGGAAACTGCCAAACTGTTTTCCAAAGTAGTTTTACCAATTTACATTTCTACCAGTAGCATGTGAGAATTCTAGTTGTTCCACCTCATTGATAATATTTGGTATTGTCTGTCTTTTAAATGTTATCTATTCAAATATGTGTTTAGTGGTATCAGACTGTGGTTTTAATTTGCATTTCCCTAGTAACAAATGTTGAACATCTTTTCGTGAACTCAGCCTCTGTCCATACATCTTCATTAGTCATAGTGTTTTTCATGACTATATTTGCCATTTGTGTATCTCCCATGGTAAAGTGAATGTCTGTTCAAATTTTTGCTCATTTATTTTTAAGTTGCTTGTTTTCATATTGATTTTTGAGAGTACTGTAGGTATTCTGTACACAAGTCCTTTATCAGATATGTGATTTACAAGTATTGTCTCTGTGGCTTAAATCATGTCTTTTGAAGAACAGAAATTTCTAATTGTAATAAAATTCAAATCATCAATTTGATATTTCTTTGATCCTCAGTTTGGTATTGTATCTAAGAAACCTTTTCCTAACTCAAGGACACACAGATTTTCATTTTTTTTTCTGGAAGTTTTATAGTTTTAGTTTTTACATTTAAATCATGATCCAGTTAGAGTTATCTTTGTATATGGTGGTATTCTGAATTAAAGTTTATTTTTTTCCCTCACCTCATTTGTTCTTTTCTCTCAAATACTATTGTCCTTCATTGCCTGGTGCCCTGTGTCTTAAAAGCCATTGTTTCATATATTTTCCCCAGTTGTTCGTTTGGTTCAGGTGGGAAGGTAAATTTGGTTTCTTTCACTCCATCTTGACCAGAAGCAGCTGTCAAAAAGTTCACTTTTAATTATTGAACATAGACTACATTTTGTGACTCAAAGTGACTTTCTATTACTTGAGAGTGAGTTGAGAAATTTTAAGAACCTGCATGAGTTTTTATTCAAAGATAAGAAAAGGACTACCCCCACTAAAGAAATTTAACAAGGCAGTGAGATACAAACATGAATATCTGCCCTGAGTTCTCCTTGTTACATGTAAGAGTTGCATAATCTGCAATACTAGAACATTTATTGTTTACACACTTTTAAAAGAAGTTGATATTTGAGACCTTGATTAATTATACTTGAAAAGAAGGAGATGTTTTCTACTATGAATTTCATAAGTAATAGAAATCCTAATAAGGCCTTTCAAAGCCCTCTTTATATATCTGGGAAATCTCAAGAATAGTTCGCCAATCTTGCCAACCCAAATTGGGAAAACTAGAAACATGTTCTAAATATATTCCAATGTAATCAAAATTGACATTTACTTCTTTGAAAGTATATGGTATTAAAAAGGATGATATTTATAATTTCAAATGGAATTTCCAAAGTTTAATATGACATAAGGGTGCCTATTCTGTACTGAATTCCTCCTACTTATAGAGCCATTTCCTTTCTTTTGTTGAGTCTTCCCACTTTGTTACAATTTCTCCTATATTCAAATCACAGATTTCCATCTATTTCTAAAAGGCTGTATGAAGATCATTGTGAAAGAAATCCATTTTAACTGTCAGTCATAAGATTAACATACTTTTATTAATTCAACTCATCAATAAATTATGAGAAAAGTGAGAGACTAAGACCAGTTGGTTTTTAGGCCTGAGGTGAATTTGATGAGTGTGTGTCGGTATTGGGCACTGATGTCAAGGGATGGTCCACATTATTGTACTAAAATTGATCCTGTTTTTTTAATCATTTGACTGTCTCTGAAAAGTTTTGAGATGAACTGGAGGTCTTTTTGGTTGACCTGCATATTGAGTTTAAAGAAAGTTCTGAGTTGAAATTTAGTGTGCTAGTAAGCCTTTTGCACACCCTGATATTACTCACCCTGGTGAGTGAGAAGTGAAACACTGGATACTTTGTAAAGAAATTAAAAAGGGAAGAATTTTTAAAGTTTGAAAATATTTCAGAAAGGAAAATAGTAGCAAGAAGATTAAAACTTCCAAAAGCAATGAGTTATAGTTCTCCCAGACAGAAGGTAAGATTTTGATGTTTGGTGTGATTTTTTATAAAGCTAGATGAAGATGAAATGTGTGAAATTCAAGATACTGATATTATGATTTAACCTTTTAAAGAAGAAAGAAATCATGTTATGCTTTTGTTAGAGTTGCATATTCCTAAATCATGGTATTCACTGCAGTTTGTCCTGAACTGTGATCTCTGTAATTGTGTGCCTGTGCAATACTGAAAATAGGGGTTTCTTATTTTTAACAATGTTTTTTCCCAAATGTGTTAGGAAACAGAAAATCGGTTAATCCTCAATGTACTATTTTGAAATTTTTACCCAGAGAAACACAGGGGTATGTAATATTTAAAACACTGAAATAATATCTGTGATGTGAAAGTGTGTTAATCATAAAAAATAACGTCTGTTTTAGGGTATTCTCTGAAATGTATGTTATAAAACTCAAAATGCCATGGGAGAAAATTAGAAACCATTCATTTAACTATTATCTTCAATTAATGGAAAGTAAATGTTAAATTTAATGTGACTAATTCCTTGATCTGACTGTCCATTCTTTAATATTGAGATGCTTTATGTAGTTCCAAATCAATGAACTAAATTGTAAAGTCAGAATTCCAATCTTTAAATCCTTCTAAGGTTCATTTTGTTACTTTACTCATTCCAAAAATATGTGAAGTAAAACTAATTTTAAAAAGACATTTTAGTAAAAGTGTTTACTTTTACTCATTCTAGTATATGTTCTCAATTCTGTCAATGTTCTAACAACAAATTAGTAGATAAATAAGTCTTTTAAGGAAGAAGTGATTTTAAGAGTTGAGGAACCCTATTACAACATACTGCAGAACAGAATATGTGGCTTTGACCGACCCAAAGGGTAAAATACCAACACTAATGTTTTATAAACTGATTCTGCAAAATAAAGCTAAGGGAACTGAGACACTAGTAGGTCTTCAGTGTGGTTTTGAGATTCCGTGTCTCTTTTAAAGCTTTCAGAGTTAAGGAATCATAAACAATTGTAGGAAAAAATTGACCAGTACCTAACAGTAGCCTACATAAATCAGAAGTAAGTTTGTCTAAGCCCTTGCACCTGACTACTTGATATAGCAGTAGAGGATTCCTGAAACCAGTCATGGCAGCCTTCAATTTTGTTTTCAAAATCTCTTATTAATCTTTCTGTTTCTTTTCATAACACATTATATACCTTTACCTTGGTTTGGCCATCATCTGAAACCTTGCTATTCCAAGTGTGTCTGCAGACCACCAGCGTTAGTTAACAGTGCAGAGTCTAGGGCCCTACTTCAGACCTATTGAATTAGAATCTGCATTTTAACAGATGACCAGATTGTCTTATGCGAATTAAAGTGTGAGAAACGCTGATCTAAAAGACCTCCTCCTAAGTCTCTGGCAGACAAACTCCTGGCAATATGTAAGAAGTGACATTTTCTCTTGCCTATCCTTGCTTCTCCCTCTGTCCAGTGAATTACTTTTGTTTTTGGAATATCATCTTATCCTTTTAGCACTATTGATTCAGGTAAAACTTCAAATTAGGTTAAGTTTATCTTTGCTGCATTCTACTTCATATTTTTTAACTCTTGCTACTCATCCCTTCTTCATACAGCAGTAACAGTGATGTTTTAAAATTTAAATCTCTCTCTTCATTCACAGTTCATGTTACTTCTCTCATTACTTGCCATGATTCAGCCACACTGGCTGGCCTCCTTTCTGTTGAAAACACCAAACGTTTTTCTTGTCTTTAGACCTTGGCCTTTCTTCTTCCCTCTGCTTATAATACACTATCACTTGCCTCTCCATGTGTATATATCAGGCCCTTCACTTGTCCAGTCTCAACTCAAATATTCTGTATGTAAGGGGCCTTCTTCTATGTAAAGTAGATACTCTATAAATATCAACTTTATCAGCTTCATACTTAATACTACTTTAAAGTACATATCATAACATTCTCATTGCTAATCGTGGGTAAGAACCTTGTATATCTTGCTCACCTCTGACTCCTATCACTTGAAATAGTGTTTACTAAGGAATTAAGTTCTTCATAATTACTTGTTAGATAATTAAATGAATATAACTCCTTTTCTTGTGTCCTTTTTATTCATTCAGGTAATTAACTGAATATATACTGAACACACACTGTGTTCCAATTATTTTTCCAAATGCTAATGATAAGATGAAAAAAATATAGTCTCAGGTTCTGGTATGTTCATGATCTAGAGATATGTGTGTATATTGAGAAAGATATGTATAATTATAAATACAGTGAGTAGATTTTGATAGCAGAGGAGGTCATTTTAGGCTGAGAAACATACAAAGGCCGGTATTAAAGAACCTGGTATGTTACAGAAATGATGACATTCATTGTGGTTCAGGTGTAACTTTACCCACTTTGAATTCTAATAACAAAAGAAAATCACTAGATATAAGTAGAAGCTCAGAAAGATAGAAAATGTAACAGCTTCCATATTACTAGAAGGAATGCCTAGGGAAAGTTTTAGATACTGCAACTCAAATTTGAATGTGTGTATGAATAATCTGGGAATCTTGTTAAATGATAGATTGCTCAAGGATATTTTGTGAGATTGTCTCATGATCTTCAGAGACTACTAAGACTCCTCCACTCACCCTACCTGAATACAGATAAATAAAAACAAAATGAACCAAAAAGGCCATGCAAACGAACAGAAAAGAAATGGATTTGAAAAGCTATTATGAAAGACGTAAATGCACCAAACAATTAAGGATGTGATTTTATTCTGGCTCTTATAGTAGGGTGAATGTTCATCAATGGTGAACATCTTAAGGAGACAGCTAGAAATTTCATAAAACAAAGGAGTGATTGAAGAAAGATGGAATTGGATTTTTTCTTAGAATGCTCATGGGCAGTTCTACCATTTCTTTGAACATAGGCAATTGGGGGGTGTCTTAACCTTTTCTGTTTTCGGGGAGCACAGATCTCACATAAATTTCAATACTGTCATCATAACCTTCTTTCATTTAAAGAGCATAAAGAAGTAAAATTTAACCTTCTCATTTTCTTCTGACTCATCAAAAATGTGTGTTACTGGTATGTATATCTCAACTACAGCAGTAGTAAGACAAATCAGAATACACAAACCCAGGTAAAGTTGAGATTATTCAAAACATCTATCGTTACCATGAAACATATTTTGGAGTATCAGAAACTTATTGAACCATGTCTTTAATTTTTAGAATATTAGACAATTTAAAAGCTGTTAAGAATTACAATTAATATGGGAAACATTTTTTGGTTCAAAAGTAACTTTCTAACTCCCTGAAAACATATCATGCCCGATTAAGACATTATGCAAGTCTGACCCTATTTCTCATATTGAATTTTAATAAGACCAAAAAGGAGAGTGAAATTTGCATATTGTTGGTGCTCTGTAACTATTTACCAGTGATGACTGTAATTATTTACAATTCAGCTCAAATAATATTACTAGATATTAACTCTTTTGAGTTTTACCTAAAGTCATATCCAAAATCTTTCTTAGAGATGAGTGGGCATATCCATTTAACATAGAATAAATCAGTGGTTCTCAACAGGGGGCAGCTTTGCTCTCCAAGGGACATTTGGCAAGAAAGCATTCTTGATTGTCACCACATGACTTGGGGGTTGCTACTGGCATCTAGTGGGTAAAGGCTATAGATGCTGTTAGACATTTTGCAATGTGCACAACAGTCCCTCAAAACAAAGAACTATTTGGCCTAAAATGTCAATAGTACTGAAGTTGTGAGTCCCTGGGCTAAATATACAGGTGGAGGGGGTATGAGCTCGGGTAAATAGATACTCAGATAGCATGTATCAATGTATGTATTTGTGATTCCCTAGAAATTCTGAATCCTGCCACTTTTTTCACTGGCTAGAAAAGCTATGACAGTCTGTCACCATAATCTCTGAGAATGCCACAATATTGGTTGCCAATTATTCTCTAATGGAGTAAATGTTCTCTAGTTCTAACTAGAATAGATGAAGAAGTGACTTTCATTCTGATATCAAACTCCCAGTCCAAAAATAACAACAACAAAATTGATGATAAAGCTGACAATGAAAAAATTGTTAATACAAAATTAAATCCTATAGTTCTAGAACATTATTATGTCTGAGTCTTTGACCATTTGTCAGCGTTGAGAGAAATAATGGAAAGAGAAAAATACTTTGAAATTTATGTCTTTAAAATATTTCTCAGAAATATTTTTTTCTGTTGGCACATTTGAGAGAGAGTTTGTTCTTCTCTTTCTTGCCTTAGAGATTCATAGACGTAGAATGTAATTACCCGAAGAGAACTTTCCAACTTAAAAGGGAGGGGTGAAGGGACATAATAAATTTCTACCATAGAAAGTGATCAAAGAAGGTTAGTCAAAGAAAATGTAGTCAGTGAAGTTAAAAGTAGCTCAAAAGAAAATCAGAATGGCTAGATTCCTATATCTGACATATGCTGGATTGTAACAAGAAAGATATTTCAAAAGTTGTAGTCACATCAGAGCATTTGTAATGACAAAATACACAAAACAAAGCTACTGGGAAGTGTCAATCATCTGAAACGTAAGCAAGAACAAAAAGAAAGGATGACAATATGAGGAAATAATTGCTACTATGTGTGCACATGTACATGTATAAATTGATTTATGTAGTCATTTCTGAATTACAACTTATAAGGCATATTGATATTTGGAATTCATAAACCATCTCTACACCCAGGGCATTTTTCCTAAATTAAAATTTCCTTCCTCCATGTATTTTTTTTCCTTTTCTTTCTTTTTTTTTTTCTTCCCAAACATGTTGTCCTTAGTTCTTTTTTAAAACACTTGGACTGTTCACAATTAATGGAAGGTTGATGCTTTCATGAGACCCTGACCACTTTGTAGAACTGGGTTTAAAAAAAGATAAGGTTATCAGGTTGACTTAATAGGCAGAAATCTCTTTACCATCTTCAACTGAATTTAACTTAAAATTCAACTGAATTTAACTTAAAATTTGCTTCATGCTATCCCTATCTTCCCATTTAGCATTAATACTCTTATTAGTGAAACTTGAGACCCACCTAAATGTAGGTTATCAAGAGCCAGGCAGTTGATAAATTAGTGAAGTAATCTTCATAAGGACTGTGACAAACTGAAGAGTGAAACCTATAAGGAGTGAGTGTTGGAGATGTAGCTTCTGGCTTTCCTTTTCATGTGTCATGAAGGGTTGATGCCCAGTGTTGCTAAACATTCCAGTTTTCATTTTTTTTAAAAGTCAGAAATTCAGATTTTAAATGAAATCTCCCAGATGAAACAATAAAAACAACAACAACTTCCTGTTCTGGTTTCTATGCTTTTGTCTTTTCCCTTTTCCTTTTTTCTCTTTTCTTTTTGAGTATAGTGCATTATACATATATGGAAGCACTAGTTTTAAATTTCTGGCCCATATTATCGAAGTGCTTGAAATTTTTCAAAAAGGGTACCAACTAAGAATGTATTAACATTATATTAGAAGTCTATTAGAAATTCAGATAGATGGCGCTAGGGCTTGATATGCCAAGAATAGCATTTTCATTAAAGAACCAGAGTGCAGCTCTGAGAAACTGTCCAGCCAAGCAAATAAATCTTGCAAAGAATCCTAAAATACTATTGTTGACTGGGACAGAGACTTGTGAGATTTTTGTCTATAAAAGTAGTACGTCAACATGTCAGATGTGGAACCGGGGAAGGATTTAAGACAATTCAGGCAATTAGAGTATATTTGCATTAGTAGAAATGTTTGTCCTCATTACTGCTTTCTAAACATCGGATTCTCTAACTTTGTGAACAATTTTTTCTTCTTTTTGCATGGAAATGGTAAACTCAGTAAGCCAATTCAGTGGATCTAAACCAGACATATTTACATACGTTTGATGTAGATGTGGTGGTACAGCTTGATTCCTGTTACTTTAATACAACTCTTGATACTGACTTGGAGATCATTCTAGGTCAGTGGTTCTCAGCTTTGACTTAGCATTAGAATTACCTGAGGAATTTTTTTAAAATTCTGATGCCCTGACCATGTTCCATAACAATTATATCAGAGCCTTTTGGTAGGGTTTGGGAGGGATCCAGAAATCAGTCATTTTTAAGTTCTTTAGTTGAGCAGAGAATTCTCCATTAAGGCAGTTGATTATAAGAATCTTAAAGACCATGAGGACCAGATAAGTTTCATCAATCCAATCATTCATTTAACAAACGTATTATTAAATGCTTACTCTGCACTAGATGTTTTGCTTGGTGGGGGGTTGGTAGGAATGATACGCAAAGATGAATAAAACACTTTGTGGCCTGTCAAACATTTAGAATCTTATAATGGAAGACAGTTATTGTGAATCAGTAAGTAAAGTGTTAAAATTCCTTTAGTAGAAATATGCCTATAGTCATAGGGAAAAGCCAGTTTGATTTGGAACTTATTGAGTTGTAGGAGAAAAAAAAATTACACAGGAATTGTCTTGTGAGTGAACTAGAACAATGGATAGAATTTGTGGTCAAAATAGAATGGGATGTTGGGAGGGATACAGTCAGCATGAGTGAGAACAATTTGTCCACCTTTGATTGACTGAAGAGGATCAGTTTGAACGTAACTCACAAGTTGATTTAATGTGCTAAAATTTAGTACATAAACAGTGGTTGAAATTTTGCATTTCCACTAATGTTATTAAATAATTTAATTTAGAATGTTGGTTACATCTGTCAAGTAAAGTTTTCAAACTTTAATATGCATCATAATCATCTGTAGGACTTACTTAAACCCAGATTCTTCCCCATGTACCTCAAGTTTCTGATTTGATAGGTTGGGCAGTGGGTAGCAATACTCTGCATTCTTAACAAGTCTGAGGGCTGCATTCTTAACAAGTCTGAGGGATGCTCATGCTGCTGGTGGTCTGGGGATTACACTTTGAAAACACTGTTCTCTATACAGAACACCAGATTAAGTGTTGCATAATCTGGCTAGGGTTTAGGTGAGAACATTATTAGTAAACCATTTTATCTTTTTGAACTTCCTCACTTGTAAAATAAAGAAGTTGGACTGACAAAGAAATATAGACACCCCAGATACGCTAATGATGATTATCCTCTCAAATTGAAAATATATTTATCCTTTAGGAGGGGAAGATTTTTTTTATGAGAAAAGGGCAAAGAAATATAACAGAATAGTCAATCCCTACTATGGCCCAAGCAATTCAGTTCAATCCGTAGACTTTAATACCCAACCGGTGAGACAAAAGCCCAGCTGGACCCATTATCCTTTGATGGTAGTTTAGAAATCATTGGTTCTCCCTCTGTTATCATATTCTCTCAAAACTGCGAACTACTTTTTAGAGTGCGTTTTCCAAGTCTCAGTCTTGCTGTCCCTGAAAGGCGTTCTGATAGTTAAATATATTAATATGTATTTCTTCATCTCATTAAATTTCCATTAAGATCTTCGTACTCTACAGGGGCTGTCGCCTCTTAGCTGCTGGCTGACCCACCTTTTAATTCAGTGTTTCTAAATTCTCAAGCAGCTCTAGCATTCTGTGGTCTGTATGCAAACTTGGTAGTAGGGGAACTGAAGTGACTTTAGACTTCAGAGCATACAGTGACGGTTGGACCAGTGGAGGGAGCTGTTTACTTGAGAATCATTGACCTTGATCCACAACAGACAGAAACATACTTTTTATTGCTAATGAAGAGCCCAGTGCTAAAAACATTTATTGCTTTGAGTCAGCCTTTTCAGTGAGCTGAACTGCTTCTTTTGCTTTGAATTTGGAAAGAAAATCACCCTAAAAACTGTACCTGCAGTTGCCTTTGTGACTAAGTGGAAAGTTGCTAGAAGCTGGGCTTGAGAAGAGATAACCTGTAAGATGGGTGAGACAGAGGTTTGTTGAATGATGAGAACAGTTCCATATTTAGTGAGATTGAGTGTGCTCAGTCCTAATTCATGTAAGGTATAAATTACATGTAATAAAAGTGAAAAACAGTCCTTCTGCCTTCGTGCTTATTTATCTTTAGGGTCGTTTTCTTTGGAGTTCCAGAGTTAATTATTTATTTTAATAGAATGAGTAGATTTAAATTGATTAAACATAGAATGTTGAATTTTAGAACTGATGAACAGTGCCACTAATCCAAGGAGGTTTAGGTATGTAAATAAAAATAATATTTAATGATGGCTAGTAAAAATCTAAAAGATGAGACTTACATAATATGAAGTTTACTTTTTAGACTGAAAAGTTTAAAATTTTGCCATGATGTCATTCATAACAGTTCAGAATATCTGATATACTTGTGACTATAAATGTTCACTTTCCTGAATATTTATGAGATTGCTAACAATGATAAATGCAGCTTAGTTTATAAGATGTTCAATTGTTTGTTTCTAATTTCTCTATGTATACTTTTAGCATAGTTAACATTTAATTGAAAATGATAGCTCAAATAATGGATTGGAAAAATAAACTGCTAGACAGGAGACCCGAATCTCTAGAACTGGCTTCTCCTCTTCTAACATTGTGATTTTGTGAAAGTATTTAATCTCACTGGGCTTCAATTTTCTTAATTTAAAACTATAAGGTTCAACTTCTAGGTATTTACAGTTTCCATACTTATAATTTTTTCAAATGATTCTTGCTTAGAGTTAGGCCATTTGGTATACCAAAGTAAACTAAAAAGCAGCATATTGTAAAGCCACATTGGTTCAAAAACAGATTCTTTTGTGAAAAATATTCAAAAGTTAATGTTCTGTAGTTAATAGATACATACATTTTATATGATAGTTTTTGATTGCTTAAGTATTTGGGAATGCATTAGTACATCTTTTACTAATGTATTTTGTTTCATTATTAAAATTACTATTTCCTCATTATTTTCACATAATATACTTTTATAATTTTTACAATCTACACAAAAACTTAAATTCTCAAGAAATAGTATAGTTTACTTAGAATTTTTTTAAGTTAACAATGAAAAGTCAGTCTAG
Organism: Camelus ferus; assembly: GCF_009834535.1. Classification (NCBI taxonomy): domain Eukaryota; kingdom Metazoa; phylum Chordata; class Mammalia; order Artiodactyla; family Camelidae; genus Camelus; species Camelus ferus. The sequence continues at coordinate 85,623,965 of NC_045696.1, read as the reverse complement.
GTTTATATAAGAGAATAGTCAAAGAACTTTATATTATGCATCACCTAGTAATAAATTTTATTTTTCAGGAAGAAAACTCTAAATATGATTGTAAAATTATTGATGGAAGCTGAAATATTAACCACAATTATGGAAAGCCATCAGCAGGTTTTAGAAATCCTACTAATGTCTCTAAAATATTATTAAACCACTCTTATAAAAGAGCCTTGTGAACTGCTTTTCCCGTTTAATCTAATAGATTAAGCTCTATGAATCCTTTGGTTGAGATTTTCTGTTGATAGCTGGCAATTCTCTGTGATAAAAAAAAAAATCAAGTTCAGAAGCCTTTGCAGGGTAGTCTGTTTGGTTTTGCAAGGCTTTCTCTCCCTGCTAAAAGATTAGAAATATGACCTATAATTTGCTTCTCTTGCCCCAGATGTTATTATTTCATGATAATACACAGATTTGCATTTTGACTGTATTTCAGGCAATAAGAGATGTTGTTAAAGATTTTATTTTACATGCAGGTACATGTGTAGTTTTTGTTTAATATCTCATTCCTAAGAAGCATTAGTATGACTTCCTTAAATTCAAATTTATGAGAAAATAATAGAGAATTATAGGCATAGCCATATTCATTGATTATCGTTATCTTTTACACAAAGGACTCTCTATAAGTTGGATTTATATGACAACTTCTTTCGTCTGTGTTTTTTTTGTTTTTTAATGTATTAAGTCTTCTTGGATTTAAGACTAGAGCCCCATAATTTCTTGTTTAAAGACATTTCTAATCTATTTGGCATGTATTAATTTTACATGATTCTTAGCAATAAATTCAGAATCATAAGTCTTAAAACTTCACCGTGACAGCATGCATCCAACTTTACTGTCTCCTCTGCTGGCCCGAAATCACTAATGAAATCTCAAATGTCTCAAGGCAATGAGGGTAGCCATCAGTTGCAGATGCTTAGTCAACTGTGTAATGAAGTCTTGTTTGTTTGTTTTCTTTTGTATAGTACTTAGTGAATCTCGGCACATTTTCAGCAGCTTAGCGGTATTGCCCATTTCATCACTACTTCTAAACTTGTTGCGTCATTTTACTAACCATTACTAAACTTTATTTTGTTCAGTATACCTAATAAGGCAATACCAAAGTAATTGGCTCTAGAGCAGCTAACAGGCACCAAAACAGGAAAATAACACCACTACAAGAGAAAGCATCTCAAAGGTGGTAAGAAATCGTAAACTGCATTTACATATTTCTTTACACATTTTCAAACATTTTAAGACTCAAGTAAAAAGCAAATACATACTTAGTATTAAAAATAAATAAATGAATACATAAATAAAAGGACTATAGAACAAAATGTGTAAGTCCTCTTTAGATGTACCTCTCCCATTCCTAATTGTAATAGTTTGTGATTTGTACCCTTCTCAACTTTCTTCCTTTGTAGGCTCAGGGCCAGACTTTGTTTGAATTGAAGAAAAAGAAGTAAGGTGTCATATATTGCACAGATGAATCTTAGTACCAAAATTTAAATATATCACATAAATTTATAAGGAAAATATATTTCCTGGTCTTGATTTTATACAAATGAGATTATACTTTTTAAGATCTTCAGATTATTTTTTAAGATAAACATACCATATTTTATTTAACCATTTATCCTTGATGGGCATGTAGCATTATTCAGTTTTTTTATTCTTACCAACAATGCTGTGAGTAACATACTTTTTATATATGTTGAAGTATTTCTGTAGATAGGGTTCCTTTCTGGAACAAAGAAAATGCACATTTAAAACTGTCCTTCAAAAAGTGCATACCTTAATGCACTAAAACTTACACTGTCCACTAGTCCCATTTCTCTAGGAGCTCAGTTAAAAAAATTGCTAATATGCTCGTTGAAACATATAAACATGAAACATGTAAACATTTTAAACTTGGCCATTATCCTAGAATCTCGCATTATTTTTATTAACATTTGTGGGTAATACGTGTTAATATAATATATATAATATCAGGAATAGATGATGAATCTGATCAAATGTTTATTTAGAGGTTGGACATCTTTAATTACTCTTTCAATTTTATCTAAACTTTTAATTCTTTTCAGATATTTTAACCTTTTTCATCAATTTGGTAGTTAGGATATTATAAGAAATTGTCTGATAATGTAAAATCTTAAGGTTATTAACTTAAGTTGTATTTAGTCTACTCAACATTTAAAAATATATACTTACGTTCTTTCCCTACATCCATAACGTAGTTCATTATAGTACTTTTTAAAATTTTTGACACGTCCAAAAAAGCTTTCTGTCTTTTGTTGATACTTTTTTTTCTTTCTTTTTTTAATTGAAGTATATAATTGATATAATGTTATGTTAATTTCTGGTATATAGCATAATGATCATTTATACATATATATATATTCCTTTTCCTATTCTTTTTCATTATAGGCCACTAAAAAATACTGAATATCATTCCCTGTCTTTTGTTGATATTTCTTAAAGCACACACTTTATTACTTGAATTTGTTATTGTTGTCTAATTAAGACTGCTACTGCCGTTGCTTCAAATGTATTCATTGTTTTTACTTTTCTTAGGCTCTTGTATTTTTCTTTAGTTTCTTGAGATACAGATTTATTTTATTTTCAAACTCTATTTGCATGACAAATGTTTAAGACTAAACTTTTTCAGTTGAGCACCATTTTAACTGGATTCACAGATTTGTGAGATGGAGGATTTTTGTTGTCTTTTATTTCTAAATGGTCTATACTTTCTGTTTTGATTTTTTAATTTAAAAACACTGAATATTATAAAATTTTTCAAGTTTATTCTTTAAATTTTGTTGTTAATTTCTAATAGCAAATTAATTTTATAAATTTGTTAATTTTGAGTTGCATTTTATTTTGGTTTCATTATATTCCCAGTATTGTTTCCTTTTTTTTTCTTTGTGGAATAGATTGTGATCTTCACAGCCTAATACATGCTCTTTTTTTTTGATAAAGTTAGCATGACTGTTTGAAGAAGAAGTGTATTTCTTTATATTAGGTACATAATATTATGCTTGCACATATGAAGCTTGTTATTTTTAGCACTCAATTTTTAAATAATTATAGTTTCATCCTGAAAGTCATCTATTTATGTATCTAAGCCTCCAGTCTAATTTATGAGTGAAGTTTGATTTGATATTTTTTCTTCCTGTGATTATAAACATTGAAAATATAAATTGTATATTTTATGACAAAAATTTATGATTTTTATCTGTTTATTTTTGGTAGTATCTACCTTCTATTAATATAAACTATATTTTTTCCTTTTGAATTATTTTACTTTGAATTCTATTCTCTTTGTATATTTGCACTTCCCTTTATTTTCAACCTTTTTAATGATCTAAATAACTAAATTGTGTATAGTATCTCAGTAATTTTTAAAAGTATGTCACTTCTTTATTTTTCTAAGTTCAAGAAATATTAATAAGTTCTTACTACATATATGTACACATACACATTTACCAATTATTTGAAATACAGAAGACTTCCTGCCTGAAAGCGCTCACAATCTACTGGTTTGTTTTTTTTTAATTGAACTATAGTCAGTTAAAATGTGTCAGTCTCTACTGTACAGCATAATGTCCCAGTCATACATGTACATACATATATTTGTTTTCATATCCTTTTTCCTTAAAGGTTATTACAAGATATTGAATATAGCTCCCTGTGTTATACAGAAATTTGTTTTTTAATCTATTTTTACGTACAGTAGCTAATGCTTGCAAATCTGGAACTCCCAAATTTATCCCTTCCCCCTCCCTTTCACCTCAGTAACTATAAGTTTATTAACTATGTCTAAGAGTCTGTTTCTGTTTTGTAGATTATTAGTGTCTTCTTTTTTCTCTTTTTAGATTCCATATATGAGTAATATCATATGGTATTTTTCTTTCTCTTTCTGACTTCATTTAGAGTGATCTCCAGGTCCATCCGTGTTGCTGCAAATGGCATTGTTTTGTTATTTTTTATGGCTGAGTAGTATTCCATTGTATAAATATGACACAACTTCTTTATCCAGTCCTCTGTTGATGGACATTTAGGTTGTTTCCATGTCTTCGCTATTGTATGTGGGGTGCATGTATCTTTTTGAATTAGAATTCCCTACAGATATATGTCCAGGAGTGAGATTACTGGATCATATAGTAAGTCTATTTTAGTTTTTTGAGAAACCTTTATTCTGTTTCCTTAATGGTTATAGCAAACTACATTCCTGCCAACAGTGTACGGGGGTTCCCTTTTTTCCACATCTCCAGCATTTATCTTTTGTGGACTTTTGAATGATGGCCATTCTGACTGGTGTGAGGTGATACCTCATTGTAGTTTTGAATTGCACTTCTCCGATGATTAGCAATATTGAGCATTTATTCATGTGCCTATTGGCCATCTGTATGTCTTCATTGGAAAACTGCTTGTTTAGCTCTTCTGCCCATTTTTTGGATTGAATTACTTGGGGGTTTTTTGTTGTTGTTGTTGTTGTTATTAAGTTATACGAGCTGTTTATATACTCTGGAAGTTAAACCTCTGTCAGTTGCATCATTTTCAAATATTTTCTCCCATTCCATAGGTTGTTGTTTTGTTTTGCTTATGGTTTCCTTTGCTATGCAAAAGCTTCTAAGTTTAATTAGGTTCCATTTGTTTATTTTTGCTTTTATTTCTATTGCCTGGATAGATTGCCTTATGAGAACATTGCTAAGATGTATGTCAGAAAGTGTTTTGCCTATGTTTTCTTCTAAGAGGTTTATAGTGCCTTGTCTTGTATTTAAATCTTTAAGCCATTTTGAGTTTATTTTTGTGTATGGTGTGAGCAAGTGTTCTAACTTCATTAATTTGCATGCAGCTGTCCAGTTTTCCCAACACCACTTGCTGAAGAGACTGCCTTTTCTCCATTGTATATTCTTGCCTCCCTTGCCAAAGATTAATTGACCTTAGGTCTGTGGATATATTTCTGGGCTCTCTATTCTGTTCCATTGAGCCATATGTCTGTTTTTATACCAATACCACATTGTTTTGATTACTGTGTATCTCTATAGTATTGTCTGAAGTCTGGGAGGGTTATTCCTCCAGCTTCATTCTTTTTCTTCAGTATTGCTTTGAAAATTCTGGGTCTTCTGTGATTCCAAATAAATTTTAGGATTATTTGTTCTAATTCTGTGAAAAATGTCATGGGTACTTTGATAAGGATCACATTTAATCTGTAGATTGCCTTGGGTGGTATGGCCATTTTAATAATATTAATTCTTCCAATCCAAGAGCACAGAATATCTTTCTGTTTCTTCCAGTCATCTTTAATTTCCTTAGTCAATATCTTGTAGTTCTCTGTGTATAAGTCTTTCACCTCCTTTGTCAATTTATTCCTAAGTATCTTATTGTTTTGCATGTGATTTTAAAAGGGATTGTTTCTTTATTTACTTTTTCTGATATTTCATTCTTATTGTAAAGAAATACAACTGATTTCTGTATGTTAATCTTGTATCCTGATACCTTGCTGAATTCTTTTATCAGCTCTAATAGTTTTTGTGTGGAGCTTTTAGGGTTTTCTATATATGGTATCATGTCATCTGCATATAGTGACAATTTTACCTCTTCTCTTCCAATTTGTATCCTTTCTATTTCTTTTTCTTACCTGATTGCTGTGCCTAGGATTTCCAATACTATGTAAAAAAGAAGTGGTGAGAGTGGGCATCCTTGTCTTGTTCCAGATTTTAGTGAGGCTTTTAGCTTTTCACTGTTGAGTATTGTGCTGGCTGTAGGTTTTTCATAAATAGCTATTATTATGTTGAGATATGTTCCCTCTATACCCACTTTGGTAAGGACTTTTATCATAATGGGTGTTGAATTTTATCAAATGGTTTTTCTGCATCTATTGAAATGATAATGTGATTTTTGTCATTTCTTTTGTTGATGTGGTATATCACATTAATTGATTTGTGTATGTTGAACCATCCTTGTGTTCCTGGGATGGATCCAGCTTGATCATGGTGTATGATCTTTTTTATGTGTTGTTGGATTCTGTTTGCTAGTATTTTGTTGAGGATTTTTACATCTATGTTCATCAAAAATACTGACATATATTTTTCTTTTTTGGTAGTGTCTTTGTCTGGCTTTGATATCAGGTGATGGTGGCTTCATAGAATGAGTTTGGGAGTATTCCCTCCTCTTCAGTCATTTGAAAGAGTTTGAGAAGGGTTTGTATGAGTCTTCTTTGTGTGTTTGGTAGAATTCCCCGGTGAAGCCATCTGGCCCTGGACTTTTGTTTGTTGGGAGGCTTTTAATTGCTGATTCTATTTCACTTCTAGTGATCAGTCTATTCAAGTGGTCTATTACACAAAATCTGTGGTATGTAGCAAAAGCAGTCCTAAGAGGCAAGGTCATAGTGATACAGGCCTCCCTCAAAGAACAAGAACAATCTCAAATAAACAACCTAAACTATCACCTAAATGAATTAGGAAAAGAAGAGCAAACAAAACCTAAAGTCAATAAAAGGAAAGAAATAATAAAAATTAAGGAGGAAATAAATAAAATAGATTAAAAATAGAAAAAAATCAGTCAGACCAAGAGCTGGCTCTTTGAAAGAGTAAACAAAATCAAAAAAACCTTTGGCCAGGCTCACCAAGAAGAAAAGAGAGAGGACACAAATAAACAAAATAAGAAAGGAAAATGGAGAAATTACAACCATTACTACAGAAATACAAAAAAATATAAGAGAATACTATTAACAGCTGTGTAGAAACAAATTGGACAACCTAAAAGAAATAGACAAGTTTCTAGAAATATACAGCTCACAATCTACCCTTAATAATTTATTTTTACTGAGTATTAATCACATATGCCTTCACTGAAAATAAATAATTTAATACCATTATTTCTAACAATTGCAGAATCATAAGTTTATAAACATGTTCCTGAGAATTTACTTAGACTTTCAGAAATGTCTTATAACTGTATTGCCAGCTATATCTTCACTGAAAGCATAAGAAAAAGAACGTATGTGTTGTAAGCTGAAAAAAAATATTGAAAGGATATTGAGTAATAAAAAAACAAAATCACCACAAAGAAAACGGAGGAATAAAGGAAGTTAGGCAGTACCTAGTCCTATAGCCAAAATCATTTTAGCAATGTGTTCCCCACTGGCAGTGCCGCTGATCATTGAATGTCACAGCTTGTTTTACTGCTACAACGCTAGGCTCTGGTTGTGGCTCCTGCTGTCACTGCTACTTCTGTTTCTGGAAACCACTGTCACCTCTCCTGGCACAATAATGGTTCCTCCACTGTCTGAATAAGAGCATCTGAATAAGAGCACTTAGTTCACTTGCTCATGCACCCAAATAAAGGAGCCCTGGGAAGAATTTCTTTTTCTTTATCTGGGTTCTTTGGCTTCTAGAGTCAGGGATCAATTCCATCTGCAATTAAGATTCATAGAATAGGTACATTCCAATACAGAAGGTGAATTCATATTTAGGGTAACAGAAGCAATAACAACAAGACAAAAAGCAAATATCCACTAAGTGTAGCAGAAATTAAAGAGACTGATGAGTTAAGATCTGTTGAACTTTTGGGTATAAGAGGTCAACTTTAGTTCACTAAAATATAAGCTGTAAGGAACCATGGAAATCATCTCAATTAGCCGCTTCATTTTTTGTCCCCTGAGGCAACAAAGTTTGAGTGGTTAAATGACTTGTCTATTGAAAACTAGCATGTTATTCATTAACTAATTTAGTAGATACTCAACACCTAATATGTATTAGACATAATTTCTATTGCTGGTGAAATAGAAAATAATAATAATAGTAGTAGTACTGGAAGAAGGAGGAGGAGGAGACATTTTCTGTCCTCAAATACCTTATATTCTAATTAAAGATGACTGATAAAAAGCAAGTAATCAGATTGAGTCATGATATTTTTAGAAAATGTTCATTTATGTATTGGGCAATGACCAGGAAGTGACTGGGTGTGGAAGTCAGAAAGAGAAGTTGGGTTACACTGAGGAAATGACTTTACAATTAAAACTTGGATGATAAATAGGCAGCTTCCAAAGATCCAAGGTAAGGGTATCTCAAGGAAGAAATCAACTCATTCAAAAGTCATGATGAATGAATAAGCTTGGTGTGTTCAAGGTACAAAAAGAAGTCTTGTATTGCTACACATAAGGAAACAAGGAACATAGTGGTATGAGATTGAAGAGATAAATTTTAGAATCTGGCTCATTTAGGACATTATAGGTTTTGATTTTAGATGAAAATTGAATATTAGTATGATTACTGTTCCCTTGTGTGTAGTTTTTTTCTGAAAGTTTTCAATTTTCTTTTTATCTTTTTATTCAGTATTCAACATTTTCACATTTATGTTTTCCAGGTCATTTTCTTCATTTTCTTTTGTCATTCGGTAGCACTTTGCAGTCTAGACAAGATCTTTCTTCAGTTCATAGATATTTTCTCATATTATTTCTTTGATCATTTCTCCATCCATCCTATCCATTCTTATGTTCTAAAATGCCTTTTTAATGTCTTTTATGGAAATATGGATATATATCATATTTCTGAGCATTTAATTTCTATTTTAGAATAATATTTTTACTGGTTCTTCCATTTTATTGTTATGTATAATCCTGTCTCATTTGCTCTTTAGAGTGTATATTAATCAAGTTTTGTTGTTTTGTTTTGTGTGTGGGAGGATAGATTCATATTTTGAGGTCTAGAAACTGAGTTTTAAAAAACATTTCATTCTTCTTTATTTTCTAGTTTAAATTTTTATTATATCATTTTAAAAAGTTTTTCTTATTTATTATTCTTATTTGTTTATTTTATTATTTAAAGTTTTTTAAATATTTTACTTGTTTTAATATTCAAATGTAAACTTACATAAGAAAAATTTATTTTAATATTTTTACTTCTTTACTTCTTTCATTTATTTCTTTAAATTATTTATTTATTTTAATTTCTTAGTCTTTTTCTTCTACTAAATTTTATTATTTTCATTAACTTTATTTCCTAGGACCCTGATTAGTTCTTTTTGTATTATTGATGGTAATGGGCTTTTTTGTTGTTGTTTTTACTTTGATTAAAAACTTTCTTTAATGTTGTTGTTTGTAAATGTTTTATGTCTCAAGATTTTCCACTCCATTTGAAGGGAAAGGGTTTAATTTGAACTGAATTTGTGGCTAGTAGCTAGAGTGTATTTTCTCATTAAGTAGTTAGGGTCACTATCCTGCTTCTCTGTTCTCATTAATCACTGAGAATCTTCAGTGTCAGAATTTACTAATTTAGTTTTAGCTTTTGATGCAGGGACTCCTTATGCTATTTCTCTAAGATTTTATAAAGCACTTTAATTAATTACCCAATTACATTGAGTTACTCACATGATTGATTACAATTTTGATTAATTTAATTGTATGATTGAAATATTTTTAATATTTTTAAACTAGAATTTTGAGCAAGTGTAAAAGTAGAAGAAGTACATTTTCAACATGTAGCATCTCAACAATTTATCTCCCATCCTTTCTCAAGAAGCTCTTGGAACATCTGTTCCACCAAAACAGTAGAAGCCAAGAAAGTAAGCCATGGATATGATGCAGGAAGAAAGTTTTTATTTAAAAATACTGTATGTCATTTACCTTTGTGAATTAACATCTTTAAACACTGTATACATATTAACTCATTTGTATCTTATATATATTATATTATCTTAATTAACTCAAAAATATATATATATATATTTATATCCTGAGAAGTAGGAGTTAAACCCTGTTAGAACTGGCTTTAAAATGTGCTTGTAAACCCTACAATATACTGGCTCTCCCTATCCATACTGGGAAGGAAATTCACAGAATTATGGTGATGGGATGTTCGAGCCCACAGTTATGCAGAAGCTTTTAAAGCTAAGGCCTCTTCAGTTTTTGGTGGCTAGAAGAAAACTCATACAATATGTTATGTTTGATCTCATGGTTAATTGAATTAACTTTACTTCAATTAAAGAAAGATTTAAAAAAGAGAAAATTTAATTGAAGGAGTATTGGATGATGTGAGAAGGTGCATTATAAAGGACCAAGGAAAACTAAAAATGTGAAAAAAAGGTAGTAATTACAAACTTCATGAAAAATGAAGAAACTTTGCCTAAAAAGGAAAAAAAATGTAATATAAGTGCAGTAATAGAAGCACCAAATGCTGATTTAACATTAATGTGACATAACTGTATTATGATTGTAGAATAAATGAGTGTAAGAACTAAATAGTTATCCTAATGGGAATAGATAATCTATTAAATGATAAATTCAGAGTTGGTAGAATTTGTATGTAATTTCAAAATGCAAAAGTAAATGCCAGGATAAACAATTAAGAGAACTTCAGGTCTCCTAATTCTGGGCAGCAGAATTAGAAGACAGTGGTCTATTTTTCTTTTAAACAACTTTTAGCATTTTCTCCTATAGTTTGAATTTTTAAAACAAGGGCACATCATTTGCTGAAAACAATAAAAATTTTTTGAATGTAAGAATAGAGGAGAAAGCAAGAACGATGAATTGACAGAGGAGAACTCTCCACAAACCAGAACCGAGGGGAAGGAAAAGAGAGTCAATTCTGAAGTTATTTGATAGACTTTATTTTTAATTTGGGCTTAGAATTCAAAACATTAATATAGCTAATTATTTCGTTTTACCTTAGTGTTTTTAGTAAATTTAAGCTCTCCAGATACCTCTCTTCACTTTCTGTGCCAAATGTATTATTCTTCTGTGCTCCCATATAAATTAATTGCATCACTCTTCCTCACATGTCTCATGTTTCAATTATGACATCCACAATCTACCAGATCATCTCAGCCAGAACCTTGGAGGCGTATTTGGCACCTCTATTCTTTTAATCTCCACAGGTCACAGACTACAGTCAGTTCTATCCAATAATACATCCTGTTTTCTCCTTACTCTTCCCCTCACTACTGCTCTGTTTCAAGTCTCATTGTGTTGTTTATTTTATTGCAATACCCTTTAAACTGTGAACTTCAAAGTTATCTCTTTTATTAACATTCTTATTATGAATAATTTCAAACATATATGAAAGCAGGGAGAAAAATATAATGAATCCCCACAGCAGCTAGTTTAAATTATTTTTATTTTACTTTATGTTAATACTAATAAGGGATCTGTGAGTTTATTTACTTTTCATTTACTCTATCCCCCCACACCATTTTTGATAGTTGCATATTATCACAGTGCATAGACATTATATACTATTTAATTTGATTATAACCATCATTTAATTTGAAGTATGGTTTATACTTAATATTTGCCACAAATCATTATCTGTACTCTTATTTATTCAGTCATTTTAGTTGCATGAATCTTGCTCTCATAGAAGGGTTCATTAAGAACAGTATTCCATGTTTATAATAATTTATAAATTATTTATTTGTAAGTAAGTTTGGTTGTAAATAAAATCTTTGGCTCATATTTTCTTTCCTTGAATTTTATAAATATATCATTCCATTGATTTGTTGTAGGTAAACTTATTTCATTTATAGTATATTTGCACGGGCTTTACTGCAATCTTCTAATGTTCATTTTAGTCTTCCTTCCTGTATTCTTAAAGAGAATATGTCAAGATAGCATTTCTAACTTTATGGCTGTAGAACTTCTTTTGTTATTTTTATAGATTTTAAAAAATATAGGCATGCATTTTTTAAATCTGTTGGCTCTCTTTTTTTTTTTCCATAACTCTGTCTGAACCTTTTCAATTTAGATTCAAAATCCTATAGCTTCTCTCAGTGTAAAAATGTTCTGGAAAGGACATCTGGTTAGTGAGTTTCAAAGATCCATAGGACCCGGCCTCTAACACCACAGAATTTAAATAGTCTCGTTACAGATGTCTTTGAATCAGAATGTGTACAATCCTGACTCAGTTTTGGCTGCTGTGCACTGATTTGCTGACCAGGATTTTCAGAAATATCATCTATCTGTAGGTGATGTGAAGTTCTCAGGCTTTCAAGCCTATTAGAGTTTCTTTGCTTCCCTTCTCGAGCTTCTTAAACCACATAGATCTTGTTTTGTTTTTCGTTTGTTTTTGTGTTGTGTATATGTTTTATAACAGCTTTACTGAGATATAATTTATATATCACCAAATTCAAATTTTAAAATGTACAATTTAGTAGTTTTTAGTGTATTTATAGGGTTGTGCAGTTGCAATTACCTAATATTAGAAACTTTCATTGCCTCAAAAAGAAATCCATTAGCAGTCACTCTGCGTTATCCGTTACTGCCAGTTCCTGACAACCACTAATCTACTCCATAGATGTGCCTATTCTAGACATTTCATAAAATGGAGTCAAATAATTGTGTGTGTCTGTATGTGTGTGTGCCTGGCTTTTTTCACTTAGCATAATGTTTTCAAGACTTACCCATATTGTACCATTTTTATAGTGCTGAATAATATTTCATTATATAGATATACTACCTTTTGTTTATCCAATTATCAGATGATGAACATTTGGGTTTTTTACCCAGACCATATTTTTACTTTCCAATATCTCCGTAGAGAATTTTATTGCTCCTAGTTCTCTGTATCTTCACTGTACCAAACTCTTAGTCACCCTATTAAGTTTTATTTTACCTAAAGAAAGACTATTTTAAATTTAAATATGCAAGTGCAGAAAAATGTAAGTATAAATGAAAGTAAAAATGAAAAAATAGTAAGATTTAAATATATTTGAAAAAGTTGTAATTTAGAAATCATAGATGGCTTTAAGGCCTCGATTTGAATGGGCTGTCTTTTAAAGTTTTGGGTGCTCCTTCAATAGAAATCTTCAACCAGTTATTGGATGACAATCTAACAAATGTTACAGAGAGGCTTCTTGCAACTGTCTGAAAGTCAGACAAAATAATCAACAAGATCACATCTGATTCTCTGCTTCTGTAATTTTATTTATCCTATAAATTATGAATTAAACTTTAAGTGATCATTAACTTTTTATGCTGTCAATTCTATATAGAATTAAGTTTTTTGACTGGGGCATCTGTTCACATAAAATATAGGCATTTCTATCATTTCACTAAATAGTTATTCCTACAACATCTTAAGTTCCTTTGCAAAATCTAGCATTAAAAATGACAGAGCTTTGTGGTAAAATTAAGGATAGGCAAGGCCACTAACAATCTGTAAAACTTTGTAATAGAAACATAAACACAAATAGTGGCATTTCTTATAAATATGCTGGTACGGTTAAAAAAATATATGAAATCTCTAGTAAGTATAAATATTAAAGTACATATATGACTTTGTTTACCAAAAAAAAAAAAAAAAAGCAAGAATGGTAGCTCTAGAATGAGGAATAAGGAAGGTTTTGAGTTAGGTTGCTTTACTGTGGAGACAAAAACAAAAATTACGAGGTATAGTAAGTAGTATGCCAGGGCTGCCATAACGGATTTCCACAAACTGGGTGGCTTAAAACAACAAACGTTTATTCTCTCATAGCTCTGGAAGCCCTAAATCTAAAGTCAAGGTTTTGTCGGGGCAGTACTCCCTCCAGAAGCTCTAGGGGAAATTTAGTTCCCTGCTTCTTCCAGCCTGTGGTTGCACTGCTCCAATCTCTGCCTTCATTATCACACAGCCTTGTCCTCTGCGTGTCTTTTCTTCTTCTATCTCAAATCTCCCTTTGCCTTCTTCTTATAAGGATACATTAGTAGATTTAGGGCCCATCCAGATAATCCAGGATGTCTTCATCTCAAGATCCTTAATTACACTTGCAAAGATCCTTTTTCCTAATAAGACAATATTCACAGGTTCCAGGAATTAGGATGTAGGCCTGTCTTTTGGGGCTACCATTTTACCTAATACACAAATATCACAGCTAACTATGTAATAATCATTTCCAAGTTAGAAGAGTTTCCCAACTTGATCCAAGAGGTTGATTGTGGGATCAGTGGATTCTTTAATGGTTTGATGCATTCAGCAGATACTTGGCACAAAGCACAAAAGTGCTAGGGAATATCATGTATGAGCCAACTAATTTACACATCATATTGACATCATTTTCCTGTTTATCAGTTATGTGTGATTAATCCACTTTACAGAAAATACACATTATAGCAGAAATACTCTATCTCTCAGAACAAGCCATAACAACTATAAATTAGATGAAAACTCTGCCGTGGTTCTAGAATTTTAAGTTTCTATCAGTTTTAGAATTTTTAGAAGACCAAAATTATGTTTGATTTATTGAGAAAAACTGACAGAATGGCATAAATCATTTAACTAGAATTTGAAGTGAGTACATACAGCAGCGGGAAAATGATTTTTTATCATATGGCTCTAAAAGTTATGTGTGTACAATATAACCTTATTCCTAAAGAAAGTAGTTTTTGGAACCATTTAAGTAGAGATATAAAACAGTAATAGATTAATAATGGCTCGCTTAAATATATATGTATACATATTTTTTCCCAAAGAAGATATCATCAAAATACAGACTTAATGACTCTTTTCAAGGTTCACAATGAACTACTAAAGTTTAAAATTTTCTAGCTTGGTTTTTACCCTTAGACTATTTTTGTCAACTTTAGCAATGTGGAGCATACTAAGATGTAGTATTTCCATTAATACCTTTTGTTGACTCAGGCTGAAACAGAATCAGATCCACTGCATGTCTTTGGGGACTAAGAAGGAAATCCTTTCATATTTTGTTTCTGTCAGGTATTCTTTTAAGGAGAATATAAAATACCTCACAGGTTAAGAATTATATTTAGAAGAGTCTCTGAAGGATTTGATTACCTTCTTGAAACCCTACACTGATGTCAGTGAAATCATCTCAAGATACACAAATACATTACAGAGTATCTCTTATTTTGGAGTAAAAAAAGAGATATTTTGAGATATGACCATAGTAGCGTGACATTGCCTTATACTTGCTTCAACAAATTGACAGTTAAAAATACATTTTCCTTACTCAATCACTATTTAGGCTACATTTTATAATTTCTCTTAGTAGCACAATTATGTTAAATACTGCTTATAAAAATGAAGATACTTTTAGTAGAAGAAGTATGCAGGCTTTGGATTCACAAAATGCTTTTTATATAGAGTGTAAACAGATTCTCTTTCAGAAGTAAAGTGGGATTTGCTTTTGAAAAGGGCTGTCAATATTTCATTATTTGTAATATCTTTTTAATGACTTATTTTATCATTTTTATGACTGGGAACTATACTCTAAAGAGGGAGAGAATATTGCAAGCATTCTCCAACTATGTATCCCCTTTTATTTTGATCCCTTATTGTCTTAAATTCTTAGTTACATTTTCATGTCAGTTTACTTAGTCATTTGGTGGATTCCAAAAAGTATCATAATACAAATTTAAGACCCTCTCCCATATATATCTTTAGCAGTTTCTTGATGATTATATTTTAAGTTATTTCAACAAATTCTACAGTTTTAAGCACACAGTATTGTATATGATGCACATAGTATTAAATATGTTATATATATTTGAGCACATAGTATTAATACTGTGTGGGCAAGTTGGATAGGACATGGTTCCCATGAATGTGGCCTTTCGATCAGTACAGAAGAGCTCCACAAGTCAGAGGGCCTTGACTATAACTAAATTTATTATAGAACACATGGCTGTTTCTGCTCAGCACAACACATAAACTTAAATATTTGCTGTCATGATTAACACCATTCAGATCCCAGGAAAAGCTTCATTACGTATGTTGGCACTTGTTCTTGAAGTAAACGGTGACTGTATCCAAATATTTTGAAGATTTGTGGGCTGTACTGTTGCCAGTGTCAAAGACTGACTTCCTTGGACTGCAGAGAAAGTTTGAGAGATAGAAACACTTTAAAAAAATAGACTAATTATTTTGAAAATCCTTTCTTTCAGCTAACACGAATGTGTTAGATTCTTACATAATGAAGTACTGTTTCCCAGGAATGCCAAGTGTCCATTTTCTTGCATCTCTTTGTTCTCTGATTTGTGAGCCTTAAGGTACTCAGAAGTAAGTAACATTTTTTGCAACTGTTGCACATTCTGGCTGAGGAACTTTTCAATATTTAACAATTCATATTACTCTCAATGAAGATTCCATCATCACTCTTGATGAAGGATGTGTGCTCAAGAGATATCTGCTCATACAGGGGAAGGAGAAGCAGAAAAATGGTTGAAGATAGTATTACAGGATTAAGCCTCACATTTTGGCTGGATAATTTATTTTTGACTCTAGGGTCCAAACAAAATAAGTTTTGTTAATCCATTGATATCATAATTTTTTTCCATTTTTAAGTTGTAGACTGTTACCTACCTCCTGAATTTTTGGAGTTAGATTCAATGTATTTTTATTTTTTAATTTAAGATTTATTTGTGGCATTACTTCTGAGCCCATATACATTTCTGGGGGTATCTTTTAGTTTTCTGCATGATGGATAATAACTTGAAAGGGCATAATTTTCTAATTATTAACTTTTTTTTAAGAATCCTATCAAGTACTCCATTGTTTTCTGCAGAAGAAAGATCTGAAATTAACTTGCTATTTATTCCTTTTTCTATATAGATGACTCTCAGCTTTATTTCTTTATAAATAGAAAATTTGCTAGGCTATATATGGTTCAAATTTCCTTTTATTTATTTATTTCCTTAGAATGTAGTAATAGTTTGTATGTGCATTCTCATTTCGCTTTAATCTAAAGAATTTTTATGGTTAATTTATGATGAAGATTATTGCTTCTGCTTCACTTCATCTCATTTCCTTCTTGGAAACATTTTCTTGGAAACATCTCCCATGTTCTCCATCCTTTTTCCTTGCTCTAGGCCACAGGAAATGCAAGCTCTTGTGTGACCTTTCTACCTAATTTTTCAAGTCCTCGTAGAATCTACTTTGTCTTTCTTTGGCTATGTGTGCTTGCTGTCTGACTACAGGGATTGATTTTGATCCCTTGAGACATTTTTACATTTTTTCTCTTATCTACAACTAATGTCCTATTCTATACTCCTCTAATTCCCAGTAGTATATTTCTAAACTGGTCACTTCCCTCTAACTCTCAATTCCTAAAAGGAAACCAAACTGTTTTTAAAACATTCTTCAATATATATTTTGTAAAGATATTGAAGTTATCCAACAATAATGATAAAATAATCAGAGCCTTTTTCAACAAAATGAGAGTATCAAGTGTGTTTTGTTACTTAACTTTATAATGCTAATTAGATGTTTCTGTATGTCTTCTACTGTTGCTCCTGTTTGGTACATTATGCATTGAACTTTCAAAAATGTTAGGTATCATTCTGTTCATCTCTTTCATTTAGAATTACTGAGGTAGAGAGATTAAGCTACTTACCTCTATCTCTCAGGTAGTTATTAGAGGATATGAAACTTCTGTCCCCTCAAGGTTTTTTGTACTAAAACACATTATCTCATCCTGAATGAAAGATGTTTGGTAGGTATAGCATTTTTAGAGTCATTGTCTTCCCTTAATTTCCAATTATTTTACCATATCTTCTAAGAAAACTGGGTAGAGTGTTCTAGCAACAAGGCAGTGGCAAATATCTGTCTGGTCCTTATTTAACTGGCTGTCATAGGACTGGACTTACATTGGCAAATATTTAATCATCTGTCAGCCTCTTGTTGGTGACTTGAGCTAATCAATATCCAATCATGCATTTATGCCATCTGTATTCAGTTCAGCTTCCAACATGGGCCTGATTCTATTTAGATTGGCTTTGAATCTATTCTACTCTGCACTTCCGTTACCACTACTGAGTATTTCTTGCTACTGTAGTTTTCTGAATTCTCCTTGTGTTTTTTTCAGGCTCTCTTCTTCAGTGCTGATTCAGGATGCTTCTTAAAAAGAAATTTGATCATACCCACAAAACAAAAGCTGGGTTTCAGAGATGTAAATCACCAGTGAAGATTTAGGATTGCACTTTGCTGCACACGTGAAACAAACATTGTAAATTGACTACACATCAATAAAAAATAAGAATAGAAAAAGATTTAAGATTGTATATTTGGAAAGAATTATAGAGATTTTCTAATCAAAATCTAGGCATTCTTGAAATTCTTTCAGGGATATTGTAAGATCAAAATTAATTTCTTAACAATTTAAGGTTTTGTTTCCTTTTTACTTCTATTCTCACCTGAGTATCCAGTATCCAGAGACTACCTGACTGAATGCCAAAGATGTGTTGAGCTGCTTTCTATTAAGCCAATAAAGAGATTTTGCAAAAAGGTAAAATAATGTCATGTTTCTCAATATTTCTGTTATGGAAAGTATCATTTTTGTTTTGTTCTTATAAATGTATATTAACATGTAAGGAGTTTACTTTTTGTTATTTTTAAATAAATTAATAAACACATTAAATTTTTTTCTCAATTTTAACTTCTAATGCAGTAGAAGTTACCACCTACTTTAAGCCTTCGGTTTGATTTCTGACTTTAACATTTACAAGGTACAGCCAACCTAGGGCAAGTTAATTAACCATGCTAAGCCTTCTATTTCTACATAGAAGACTTAAATAGGATCAACTAAACATGAAATAAATGCTGTTTATTATTAATAAGTAAGATCAAGATATTTATGTTGCCTTTTCTTTTAGAAATTGTGAAAGCATTTTGTAAATGGTAAAGTTTTATAAGAATATTTTAGCTGATTGTCCTGAGCATTCAAGTTTGTAGATGCCCCAAACTAAATCCAGTGACATAATTTTCAGTCAGAATTCCAGATGCCATATTAAATCATCTACTCTTTCTCTGCCAGGAATAGCACTACTTTATCTCATGGCTCTCCATTTTCTAAATTTGGATCTAGAATTATGGAAAACTGTATGTCTACCAGCATTCTAAAAAATAATATTTCTAATACAATAGATTTGCTTAGTCACAGAACAATTCAAATATGCAAAATAATTGTTCTTTGCATAAAATATTTCAGATAATTCTTTATACTTCAAAAAAAAGATTTCCATTTTTAATGTTCTTTCAAGACTTAAGATTGTAAAGTCTCAGGTGTGTTTGTCTTTAATGAGTATAACTTCTCTGAATCTCTCTTTAAAGAGAGGGGTATATCCTGGGGTATCAATTTTCAGCAATTGCACTTATCAAAATGATTAAAAGATGGGCTCTATTTAAAATCAGGAATCCTGAATACAGAATTCAGGAGAATTCCTTCTAGTAAAGAGGAGATGGGATATAGAAAACTACAGTACACTTTTAGTGGTGCAGGTCCTTTGCTTTGGGCATCTTTTGTATTACAGCTATTCTATATGTAAGGATTTTGGTTTTAGCTAGAAATAAATAAAATCAAGTAATGACAATAACAACTTTGTGGCTTCAATAACACATAAAAAGATCTGTATAAATACACTATCATCTGTTTTTTTCTACTACATTTTCTACAGTGGCATGCTTTTGCCTGATGGCTTTTAGGAACAGTTCAAGTCTAGATAGGCAAATGTTAAACCTGTTGACATTGAAATTAAATCCCTGATCCTATTGCTAATGGCATAATGCTTTAACAAATATAAGATATAGCAGCCTAAAGCACACATTATCCACAGAAATTTAAGGAAAGCAAATGCATATGAAGCAAATATGTGAATTTCAACTCCTTCTATAGTGTAGATATATAGAGAAAAAGTAACTCTTTGTTTTTGTTATATGTAATCTGTGAATATTTCTTTTGGATCCCAACCTTTGACAGTATGTGTTTGGCAGAGGGGAAAGGAAGTGACTACGTATATGATTCTGTCAAAAACAATCCAACTATTTAAAGTGTCATTTAGTGTTTGTTTATTTTAGTATAAAATTTTTCATTTTTTCCAATTATCTCCCCACCCTAAAAATCACCATCATGCCATATGAACAAGAAGGGTGATGTTTTTGTGTCTTTGTAAATTTGAAGATAAAGGAACTGTGTTGGTCTTTGATTGTGTAAAGGCACCTTCTGGTCTTCAGGGCAATGAGTTTTTTCTACTGGCTCAGGACCCATCTTGCAGGTGAATTTGCAATCTGCTCTTTTGGTTTGGGTACTGAAGCCATCTTTCAGTTGATTTATCCGCTTTACCTAAGCACTTTCAAGCTTTCAACCACTGCTCTCAGCCCATGGTCTGACAGGATATAACTTCACCACACTATGACAAATGCCCTGGGGGGTCCTCTGGCTCTCAATTTACTTCCAATCCATACAAGAAGTAAAATTAGACTAAGAAAGCTAATTTTCAAAGTTCTCCCTTGATCACACTTTCTTCTAAATTTTTTTAATGAGATACTCTGCAAAATCCCCTCCTGCCAATGATTGAATAGGTGGTCAAGGGAGGAATTTCTGCTGTTGATGCTCTTTTCAGCAAAGCATTTCCCCACCTTTCTACAGTTTTTTTTCAGGATTAAAATGATATGAACTTTTCTTTCACTTCTAAGTAACATTCCCCTTCCTCTTGCATTGAGCTAAGAGTTAAATGGTAGACACAGAAGGAGAAATTATTGAGACTGACTTTGTAGGCCTATCTTTGGTATGTTACATCAGAACTAAAAAAATCTAGTAAATTATCTTTTAAGAAAGTAGCCAGGCTTTCAAATTCAAATATATGCATGTGAAAAAAAAAAAAAAGCACAGTAAAAAGACAAAATAGAAATGCCTTAAGATATTCAGCCTCTGGATGGTGACATAATGGGTCACTGTTATTTATGTTATATTCTTTTCTTTATTTCCCATGTATTACATTACTTTTATGATCTGAAAAAAAAGTACTGAAAGGCCTTTTCTTGTCAGAAATACCACTAAAATGACTTTTCCCAGATATCTCTCTCTCCTCACCAATAGCATAAAATAGAAATTGGAACAAGGAAGAGATAAGATGTGATAGGAATTATTTGGTCACAGTTGAGAACTTCCTTAGGATAAAATTGTAATATATAGATGTAGTTTATGGACATGACTGGGTATGAAATTTCAAACAAAATGTTATTTTCTTTTTTTCCTAAACATGATAATGTCTCAAGTACAGTACCAGTTAGCTGGCCTTATATAACATTGAGACTGTTTATGTAAAGAAGATACAAGAAACTTACTTAAGTGTACCAAAAAGGATAAAGTTTAATCAGAACAAAAGAGATTTTTCAAAAGGCAGCATCTTTCTAAATCCCTTTTTAATCTCTAAAATAAAAGGGCTAGGCAAATGATCTCTAAGGTCCCTTTCTACCACAGTGTTCTCTGGTAGCATGAAATCCGACTCTCTAATGAAGGATAATGCTGCACTGAATCAGGCCAAAGAGATTTACTGATAGGAAATATGAGAAACCCAAATTAATCAACAGAATGAAGGAAACTAGGACTGGCTTATGGCTTATTTTTTTCAGAATCACAAAAACAAATAGAGTTGCATCTGGTTGAGATAATGATGCTAATATAATGTCAACATGTGAAAACAAAGGGTCTAATATTTCAATTTTAACATTAGATGAAATTGCACTTTTAGGTAATATATAATTTTGATTATACTTATGAAATTACTTTTTAAATATAATCAATGTTTGAAGCAAAATATTTCTTTTTTTTTTTTTAATCTCTTGTAGGATCAACCATCTGGGGCTTGATAACATTAATTACAGTGACACTTAATCAGGAAGGTGTTTTCTGGCTGACTCACTTGTCTAAAACCCCACAAAGGTGTGGGAGATTGCCCTTAAACCGCTTAAAATCTATGTCACTTTAATATAAAAGATTGAAATGAAAGTAAAATGATAGGAACAAACAAGAGATGACAGGCTGATAGTAATGGAGGGGAGAGATAACTGTAAACAAACACAAGAGCAAAGAGCTTAGTGATTTGAGGCCATTTAATCCAAGAAAATCATTCTTATATACCTGCCTTAATGCCAAATGAAGAATCTTTGTATTGTCTCAGCATAATAACTGAGGCTCATAATGATACTAATTATTTTTAAAAAGTGAAGTTTATAATGTTCATATAAAGGTTTCATCAAAGACTGTTAAAGAAATACAACTTTGGCTCTTAAATGGATATATTTCAACAATGTGAGAAATGCACTTTTGTAAAACTAGTTCATTTTATTATAACAAAATATTGATTTAAAATCTCACTATTATATTTTAAATTTTAAATTATTTTATTTTATCTTAATTTTTTTTTTTTTTTTTTAGTTAGGGAACAGAAGATGTTAACATTCTGAGAGTATCTCTTTGCATAATGTTTGTATTGTGATCTAAAAGACCATTTAAAAAACCCTTCTCGTAACTTGTTGCTAGAACATAGCTATTGGTTTATAATCCGTAAGTGACAGCTCTAGGACAACTAGGAATAATGTATTACAAAAAAGTTTACTGTAATTTTTATGCATTTTTGTATATATTATAAATGAGAAAATGTTTATAGTATTTAAAGAGATCTGCTTAATTCTATTTCTCTTGTATGTAGAGAACCATTAGGAACAGGCCTTGGGGCTGAGAAGGGCAGGAGCACTTTCATATGACGTTATACAGAAATGAATGGTAGATCCAGAGATCTTTGAGTGTGGAAAATTTGGTAATATATTAAAAAAGAGAGCATTTTAATTTAATTGTACAAATTACTTTCAATCAGAGAATTACATCCCTTCATATAGAATAATGATGGTCTTCATTTTTAAGAACCTGTGTAAATTTCTATAAGTTTTTCAACCTAAACTCCCAAACTTAGATTTTATACAGACTGCAGTATGGTCACAGTAGTAATAAATTGGTTATTGCTGGGGCCAGTTGACAGTTTTCTTTCATTATCACCAATACCTAACAGTTATGGCATTCCATATTCCTTTTAATTTATCTGTTCCTTTGAATAACTAGACTACAAACTCCATGAAGGCAAGGACCATGTTTGAAAATTTAGCACATATTATAGTGCTTGGTGTATAGTAGATATTCATTATATGTTTATTCAGAGATTAAAATAATGAATGATTAGTGGATTTTTCCCATTTTTCCCTTCTTTCCCAGTTCATTTGGTTGAAACTTAAGTACTCTACCTAATTATACTCATTACCATCTCTGATTTGTTCCTGAAAGGTAATGCTGATTGAGACCAGATGTCCCAGAATAATGATTCCTCATTTCACCATACTGCTCCACTTTCCTGAGCAACAATCCTGCAACCCCTACTTGTACAGCTAGGGTAGCCTGTTTAATTGCTTGAGTACCAGGCTTTGTAGCTGAATTATTTCCATATAGCTGATTTACAATATATAGAATGTAACAAATAACAGCTATGTCAAATACTGATTCACTGATTTAGATTTTCAAATATTTGTGCTCTTTGTCCCCCGTACCTTGTGGGTAGTGCTAATGTCTTGTATTAAGTAATCCTATGTAACACTTTAAACAGCTTCTTGCATGAGTTTGAAAATAAATGTATATTTATTTATGCATATAGGTTTATTGTAAATTAATCATAAATATTTCTCTTCTTTGAATAGCAAGCATGTGAGTTTTTTACTTGTCTTTGTATCAGATAAGATACAATCTCCAGTATATATTACATGGAATTATTATGTTAAAATATTATTCACTCATTCATTTTCACATATATTTATTCATTTATAAATATTTATAAAGTATCTACTATATACAAGAGTCTGTGTAAGGTAGAATGGTAAAAACAGTAATAGCTCCAACAATGACAATGTGGTCTCTGACCAGATGAGTTTACAGTCTGGTAAAAGATGTAAAAAAAATAGTTAAGTATGAAACAGAACATAGTAGTCACAAAAGGTGTAATGCTGTGTTAAATCGGAATTCAAGGATCTGGTCTTATTTACGTCTTATCTCTTCAGCTCCTAGTACAAAGTCTAATGCTTTTATCAAAGTAGTGCCTTTTTATTGTTTTTAATTATTTGTGCTGATTTTAAGTTACATTTTAAAGCATAAAACCTGTGTTACATAACTTACCAACTAAGACACAATTATTCAACCTGTTGTAGACAAAATAGAGGCTTACGGGTTTCATATACTTTCTATTGCTGATGAAGCCTTTTTTAGTGTCACCCTATTAACTATTACAGTAATTAATTTCATATTATATTCTTACACAGCACATTTCTTCTATATACAAATGGAAAGGATTGTAGTCTAGGGTTTCAATTTAGGCATGTATGTTAAGGTTGATCACCAGCCGTTCGGTATTGTGCTTTCCTATTGGAGTCATGTCATAAATGTATGGATATTTTCTGCTTTAGTGGTCATGGTCTTTTATTCCTGCTTTGGCTTTTTTAAAATCAGACCAGGTTTATTTTCCTAAGGATCTAAATATCTATTTATGCGTCTTTATATTTTCTCTCACCTAGTAGAGATTTAGAAAACATCGCTACTCATTCATCTTTTGGCTTTAGATCAGAAACTTTCCTTTCTACTTTGGATCAGATTTGTATCCTCTACATTAAAATCTACAAAATTATCCCATAGCACATATTTCATTCACTCAATTTTGGCAAGGGAGAAACTTTCCCATTCAGTCTTGACGTGGGAGAAACTGAAGCTGTTTACATGAAACCATCAATACAGAGGTTATAGCAAATTCATGGAGTCCTCTGACATTTTTTAAAATGGAGAACCATGGCACTGGTTTCAGAATATATGGGTCCTTGTGATTTTTAATGCCAGCTTCAAGCAAACAACACAGAGGTGTGGGTATAAAGGACTTAATATTTTTTTAAAATACCAAATCTAAATCCCCCACCCTGAACTTTAAGAACCATAAAATTGTTCTAATATCTAAAACAGTCAGATATTAGACTGTTTAATCTATGGTAGATATTTAATCTATGATAATAATTATAGGAAATATATTTATCCTATGGTATATATAATACTAAATAGTTAATCCATGTTAGTAATAACCATAAGAAACTATATTGACCTTGGAATATTGCCCTAAATATTACTGCAACTCTTTTTTGCTCAGGAAGGGTGTTTTATAAAAACACAGTCATTTCTGCCTTTACTCCATCAATAGAACCTTATTTTGTTTCCTTTCATGTTTTGTTTTCCTTCCACATTTATGCTTTTTTTCCCCATTCTTTTTTCAATGAAAGACTCAGTAATCCAACAGCAAGGAATACTCCTAAATGAATAGAGAAACCAGGTGAGATTTAAAAAGTGTTAATGGAGGAGATGAAGTAGAAATTTTTTCTGTTCAGAAGCTAAAGTCACATATGTGACTGTAGAATATTTAGAATGAAAATATTTTGGAAATGCAGCTAATTAACATCTATAGTGTAAGGCCTGAACAGGGAGGGTTCAGGAGAAAACTATCTTTCAACATACTCATAGAAAAAAAGACTAAAAATATGTGAACCAAATACTCAATAATAACAATAAACACCTAAAAAGAGAAGAGTGAACAAAACTTTCTTATTCTAATAAAAGAAAACATTATGGTTAAAAAAAGAGTCTTTCCAATAGCAATATAACCCAAAATATTCAAGAACTATATGAAGAAAAATATAATTTCTTTACTGCTAGTCATAATTCAAGACCAGAATAAATGGAGATGAACATCAGGATAAAATGAATCAATATTGTGAAGTTGTGGTGGACAGTGTGATGGGCCATCCAGATTCTTCTTCGATGAGAGAGTTGATCTCATAATTGTTAGGAGTGCTATCTGAAGACAGTCTTCAGCTGTCATCCCCTTTAGAAATTGTCTCAGCTGAAGAGAGAGATGTTGCTCAGAGCCATGGCCCTTCCCTGGTCTCTCATATCCAATGACTGATTGATAAGAGACTTGGGCTATTTCAACCTAACTTGGGAAACCCCTGACTGGCCATTCTAACTCCAGAGCTCCCGATGAGGTTAGCTGATGCTGTTATTGGATGTGCAGTGTCTCAACTCCTTCTAACCATTACTATTACTTTATTCTTGTTTGAGAATATTGTGCATGCTGTCTTGGTCTCTAAGTCTCTTTTCCAGTGAACCTAGCCTGTGATAGTTAGGGCTATCCTTTCTTCTTCAATTCATTTAAGGAATTTGGTTTCCTCAATTTATGAGTCAAAACAATTGCAATCAAATTCCAAAAATATTGGTATGGGTTTACACACTAGTTTTAGGTTTAAGGTTTGTTTAGAGGATTTATGTGTCAAACTTCATTATTATTATATTAAATTTATTGGAGTGGAGATAAGGAGTAGGACTTTAAACCAAATATCAGAAATTCTTAAAAGTAGCTGTAGCTGCTCAGATGTCACAAGCATAGAGTTACACAAGTAAATGAGTGAAATAATCCAAAATCTTATCTATATCTATTTGTGAATATATTATATGATGACTTTGAATTGATGAGGGAAGGAGAATATTCAATAAAATTATAGGGAAAGGAAAATTAGGGAAAAAGTATTTGGGCGAGAAAGCTTTGTGGATGCCTATCTCATTCATATCCCAAATGAAGTGCCAGATGGGTTAAAGACATAAGTATTTAAAACAACTATAAAGCATAGAAGAATATTTTTAATCATCTTCTCATGGAGATAGCCTCCCTAAAAGAGATAGCAAAGTTAGAACTCTAAAGGACAAGGATTAAATTTGAACTAATCAAATTCAAAAGTTATGATTGTCAAAGGATATCATAACCACCACACACATTAAGAAATTAAGCACAGAATCAGAATATGTTTGCAAAATATATACATGGTAAGTGTTTGGCAATCTTAAGATAAAAAGCCCTCTGACAAATCATTCTACCAACATTGCTCATTTCTTCTTTGTCTGTCATGGGACGTGCACAGCATAGATAACTTTAATTTTTAAGTTTAAATTTACAGTAAATTCACAATACAGATTTATAATTTTTATCTTTCCATTTGCACTCCAAGTTGGGTTTTGTTTTTTTTTTTGTCTTTATTTCTATTCCATTGATGTAACTCTCTGCTGTCTTTATCTTCTTTTTATGCTAAACCTTGGCATTTAGCCTACAGCCCTGCTACTTCCCACCATTATTACCTCAGACAACGAGGTAGATTATAGTAGTCCCCTCCTGATCAGTGGAGGAAATGTTTCAGGAACCCCAGGGGATGCCTGAAACCACAGATACTACCAAAGCCTACACTATGTTTTCCCTATATCAATTAGCAAGTAGTATATACAGGATGGATACACTGAACTAAAGGGTGATTTACCTCTGGGTAGAGCAAAACCAGACAGTGCAAGATTTCATCACACTACTCTGGACATCGTGGCAGTTTAAAACTTATGAGCGGTTTATTTCTGGAACTTTCTGTTTAATATTTTCAGACTGTGGTTGACCACAGGTACTGAGAATGCAGAAAGTGGAATGGCAGGTGAAGGGGGACTATGGTACTCCATTTAAATTTTTTTCCTGGAGGTTAGAGAATCTTTATTACCTGCTGTAAGTTGAGTAACTAGTACAAGTTGAGGGATTACTACTACTCAACCATGCAACTGCAAGTAGTTGAGGAACTGCTGTAAATTGAATAACTACCTAATATCAATTGAGTAGACAACTTACAGTGAAGCTAAGGCTTCTCACTTACTTGTTCAAAGGACATTTCTCTGGTGGGCTTAGATACCCTATAGCAGAAAATGAAATACAGCTTCATGTTTGGCCAGTAAATACTGGGTTATAAGTCTGTTTTACCCAAGCCCAGATATCCTAATTTACCCAAGAGCTTCTTAAAGAGATCGCACTAGGGAACAGAGTTACTTTTCACAAGGCATTCCAGATACTGACTGTCAAGAGAGCATTTGACATTCATCTGACTGTTTCTAAAGGCTACTTTTGGGGAAATTTAAGATTTTAGTACAACTTGATGCTAATATGTGAGTTTTGGTAAATCTTCTCCAGGTA
The DNA here is from genome assembly GCF_009834535.1 of Camelus ferus. Taxonomy (NCBI): domain Eukaryota; kingdom Metazoa; phylum Chordata; class Mammalia; order Artiodactyla; family Camelidae; genus Camelus; species Camelus ferus. The sequence goes on along the minus strand of NC_045696.1, from coordinate 85,596,118 downwards.
GCAATAGCCTTACAGTTATCATAGAAGTTGAGGTGTCCAGAGATCGAGGCATTTTTAAAGAAATGATACATTAGCTTTTGTTTATTTTCTGCAAGGGCATGACCAGTATGCCCTGAAACACACACTAAAAGCTACACAGTTTTTTGAGATCACATCTTTATGTACATGATTGTGCTGTGGCTCTGTTGTCCCTTAACCCCATTCCTGAAACTCTAAAATCAACTAAATTCTAGAACATAGTCTTATAAAATAACTGCCTACCACATACCTTCAACTGCCCCATAATATTTTGGGCAGGGGATTGCCTAAGAATAGGGATTTAGCATTTGACTTGGACACTGCTGACCTGACACTCATCATGCTTTGGCATGCCCTGACCCAGTTTGAGCCTGTGATTAATGGACAGCTTCGCTCCTGTTGTCACCGTTTTCTCCCTTGAACTTCTTATCTAGCCTTTTCCTTTAAAGCATCACACCCTTGTCATGATGTGTACTCTTTCTCTCTTAATATAAATTATTAATGTACTATAAGAGTAAACTACTATTTTTGAGGATTTACTATGTGGCGCTAGCACAATTCTAATCACTTTTTAGACAATTAGCTAATATTTATTGAATGTTAACTGATTTCTGATACTGTACTAAGGCCTTCACCTACATTATCATAGTCTCATCTTCATAAAATTCTGTGAACTATATGTTAGCCCTGTTTACATATTATGAAACTAATGACCACAATTATTAGCCAAATAAATAATTTGGCCAGAGTTACAAAATTTTGAAATATTAGAGTTTGTAATTTTCTGATAGCAAGAACCAGAACACCATCTCCTGAAACTGACTGTTAGTGCCACCTCCTTTATAGTATGGCAGTTATGATCAGAATCCATCCCAGGAGGCACCATCAAATGGAAAAGGAATGTTGGTTTGGGGCCATCTCAACACAACTTCTTTTTCCTTCAGTGAATTTCAGGTAGCCAATGCTTCTGTTCACTCTGACTTCCTTTGGCCCCTCACTTTTTACACTTAAGGATTTTAAGACTCTGGGGTCATAACAAACTACTCATCCTAAAATTATTTATCATCTGTTTCTTAATAGCTAGAGTTGCTTTACAATCTCCTTTTATTCCTGATTAAAGCATGCAGTATCTTACCTATGTCAAAAATATTGTGTATATATACATATGACAAAAATTCTTTGCTTGACCAAACTTTAGTCAGGCTCCTGCATGTTCTTGTAGGCCCATTTATGCACTTCCTTGTAAAATCTAAAATTTTAGCAAGAACCCTGCTAGGTCAGATTAACCACCACCCTTCCCTCAGTATCTCCTCACCCTCAGTATCTAATCAGGTTACTCATTCTCCACACCCCCTACCATGTGTTGTCTGAGCATTTGATTACTGGTTTGTCTTCAGCAAGAATTCTGTTAAGTCAGTTTAGCCAGAATCCCCCTTACCTTTGATGTTTTCTCTTAGTAATTTTCCATCCACTGGCTCTCACCTTGTTCTATGGCTGTGCTGTTTTCAGAATTGAACCCAGTCTCTCTCCCCACACTGTAAAAATCTCATTGTATTGGTCCCTTTAGCCTATTACGATAGTCCTGAATAAAATCTGCCTTAATATCTTCAGTAAGTATCATTGAATTTTTTTTCGTTAACAGTTTAATGACATTCAAGTATGGAATATTGATAGCCATTTTGTTTTAATGCTTTCTTTCCTTTCTTCTTCTTCCTCCTCCTCTCCTCTTCTTCCTCTTTCTTCTTCTGTCTTAATTTTTTCACTTTGTCTCTTCATTGCTATTAATTCATTAAAAAAATACTTTTGTGACTAAATAGGTTCAGAGATCCCTCAGTCCACTCTTTTCCTCCTTGGTTTTTCAGTGTATGCTAAGAATATGTTTTACACCTTTCTTAGAAATATTATTTTATTTTTCATGTATTTCCCTTTTGAAATATTTATGAAACACATATCTTGTTACATTCAATTAAAGCATTGGCTTTCTAATTTTCACTTTGGTAGTAGTTTGTACAAAGTGATCTACCACATAATTCAAAGGACTTCAGAGTAGGTGAGAACCTATGTAAATTGGAAAATAAAGTGTTTAACCAAAATTTTCACACCCCATTGCTTTTAATCTTAGTAGAAGAAAAATAGAACATTGATTTATTTCATAAAAACATGTAATTGTTAGAATAGATAGTAGGACAAATTTGAATAAATAATATGTATAGAGAAGAAGATGTCGGCTTCCTGTTGTTTCAGCAGATTAGCAAATTTCTATATTTCAAAAAGTAGCAATATAAATTGGCTCCTCTGTAATATTCTATTTCTGTAGACTATTATTCCTCTTTGATTCCTGACATTAATCTCAAGCATCTACTTTGCATAATACCACAAAAAGTTATTCTGTGTCTCAAAAATCATTTCAGTACATTTGAAAAATACTCTTATTTGCCTTAGTTATTTCCTTGAAATTTGTTTTTATTTTTAATGTTGATAAAACTGAAGTATATTTAAATAAGAGATTTTCTAATTCTGATATGTTAAACTATGGCCACTTGCTATTCTCTCATAACAACGAATCTTCTACCTCTTCCAGCATAAGGTGGAAACTGTGTTATTCTGTAATCTATCTTGTTCAATCTGCTCTCAAATTACACTTCTATTGGGGAGTGTGCACTTATTTTTTTTTATTTGTTTTTCTTTTTCAGCCATCACAAGGAAAAGGACTCTTTTAAAACAAATTGTATAGTTGTTGCACTTAATTAAGGACTGCATCAAAGAAGAGGAATTGAATTAGCACAGCCGGAGGACCTATTTAGTATGTGAGAGTGTTTGGTGTAAGGTTTCCTAATTTTAAGAACTTAGTAATTAAAAGAATTTAACAAATATTTGTTGAATAAATAAATAAAATTAGCTTTCCTGTGGATGAGCTCAGTGTCATGGAAAGGATGAGTTGACAGTCAGGCAGAGAAGAGAGCCACCTGAGCCTTTGTTGTCTGCCTCCTTCACCCCTGTACCCTCCATGCTGGAATGGGATCAAATGGATCTTCCTCTTTCCATTCAGCCTTTTCACAAATTGTAATAGTTTTATTTGTTGCTTTGCTTATTTTGTGTCTGCTATCCTACTGGGATGTAATCTCTAGGTGAGCTGAGGGCTATGTCTGTCTACCTTGTTCAAATGTTTAGCCTGGTGACTGTGAAGAAGCATGTAGTTAAAATGTGTCGAGGGAATGAATTTAGCTTCTGCGTGAGTTCATTTTGATTCTACTAGAAAAAGGAAAGTGATTCTCTTGGAAGATCTATTTCTTGTCTCATGCATGTATCTGATCTGAGCAGTAAACTTGCCATAAGCTCACATTCACCATCAACTTTGCAGTCTGTTTTCAATGACATGTATCCTTAACAAAATTGGAATATTTGTTTTCTAGGGTAATTATTTCACTAAATATCTAGTGTTGCTGGCATTATAACTGCCATGCTGTACTGCTGAAAAGTAGTTGCCTAAAAACCATTTGGCACTGAGATATTTTGTTTGGGAAACTTTGCATGTCTATCTGGATTCTTGTTACACCCCCCAGCATTGCTATACTGAGAGGCCCTAAATGTTTTGCCCTCATTGAAATGTTGACAGGAGACTATATGATTAAGGGACCTTGTCTAATTCTCATTTGAGAGGAAAAAGAAAAACAGAGCATCTCCTACAGTTGCCAAGGATAATATAGTTGTGAGAAACAATCTCATGATTAACTGGGGTCTCTCCAAAGATGAGAGATTGCTTCTGTTAACTATGACTGCTGTTAGTTGAATAATGTACCCAGCAGAAAATGCAAAACTGAGAATAATGGGTATAAGATATCAAAGCAAAATGGAGATACCATATTGTCCAAATAAGAGGGTTTTATAATTTATACAGGGGACATCAGGTGGCTCTTGAAAGATTTCAGCCATAGAAACATACAGAATAACTGACAGTTGTCCTCACCCTATCCTTGACTGAGCTGTAACTCAGGAGTCTCTCGGGCTCTGCTTGTCTCCACTTTCAGTGTCACTACGAGGCTCTTATAATCCCGTACTGGGGCTTTTGGTAACTGCTTACCCTTTGGCCTACCTAGTAACTTCTTATATCTTTTTGCTCTTCCTGCCAATCTTCTTCCACATTAGTTCCTTTTAAAAAGGTAACTTACACTATCCAGTAGCTTAAGGAAGTAAATCATTGAGATCTGTCAAATAGGCCTCTTCCTAGTCTGGTGACATTTACCTTTCTCCAGTTCATTGCCCTTTGTCATACCCTTTGTCTTCTCCCCTGTAAACATTATTCCATTTATACATTTCTTACCCATTTAGAATAGTCTTTTTCTTAAACTATGCCTTTCGCCATGCTATTTTTCTTTTCAGAGCACCTTCCCCTCTCCTCACCTGGCAGACTGCCTTTGAGCGCCATCTTAAGTGCCATGCCTACTGTGAGTCTTCTTCTGACTCATGCAGAAGTGGATACTCTGAAGCATTGAATTTATACCTCTGTCACAGTAAGCATCATTTATATTGTAACATTTGTTTATATGCCAGTCTTCACCACTGGTTTGAGAAAACATTTATAAGTTTTCACTGGCAACTACTTTATAAACTTGGCTTACTTTTAAATCCCCATCAAACTTTTGTTGCATGAACAAATTATCTTGAGAGACCAGCCTCTCAGCAAATAAAAAAGATAATTTTTTAGCCTTATTGGAAGAATTCTCCTGGAAACAATGATCTGGAGTATTCAGACCAAATTAAATTAAAAATTGTTGAAACAACAATTTTACAGCAAGCATAGGGAGAGTACAATGCTAGATACAATAGTACAGAAGGCTTGAAACAATTACCTACTGGTTTCAGAGTTTCCTACCATATTAGGTGAAACATATTAGATAAAATGACACTTTTAAGAGTTTAGTCAATATCCCAGTAAAGAAGTACTAACTCATCAAGACTTTTAATTTCCACAGAAGTAACTGCTACTAATAGATTCCTCAAGAATTGGTGTCTGAGAAAAATCTAAGTGCATGGATTCAGAGTGAATGTGGGTTAATTGGTTGCTCAAGGAGATAATATAGATGAATTAATAAAAAGGGCTGAAATCAGAAACCTGAGTACTAACAATATTTTTGGAACAGTCAGAAGAAAGTCATTTCCTACATAAACTTATCTCATATTTGCTAGAGTGGATTGATGAATTGATTCCCCCATCTAGCTATTCGTTTTTTCCTTTTAGCATTTATTTATTGCCTACTATTTCCCTGGTTCTCTTGGAATGGAATTATAGAAGCATAATTGTGCATGACACTCTAGCATCACATTTAAATTAAAGTATAATCATCATCATTATTTGAAACTTGTCTTGGTCTACCCAGAAACACACATGCTAAATAACTATTTTTTCCTGCTTGAGTTATACTGGCTGCTTAAGACATTTCTTGACTTAGTCTAAAGCAAAACAACTAAGAAAGTTGGAAAATTCCCGGGTTCCAATTCACATATACAGGATTATTGGCAGATTATGCCCTAGGAATGATTCTGGAAAGACTATAGTTTCCCCAATTTGAATTCTAATAGTAAGCTCTAATACCCAAGGTATTGATTAAATTGTGCTTTCACACATTTATTTCCTAAGATAAATATGCACAATCACACATGATTTGTTATTCTATAGCATTTTGATTTTGGCTAGCAAAAAAATACTCAAAAGATCATATGAGTATTACTTAATTTCTAAAATGAGGTCTGGAAAATCTTAAAATAAATTTCTTTATATGTGGTGATTCTGTTCACTAAATGAAATTCTAGAACGTGAACTCTGAGAGGGTATTGATTAAATTGTGCATACATTTATTTGGATATGTCAGAATCTAAAATTCAATTCAATTATATTATAATAATACTTAATAGGACACTTTTTCAAAGATGGAAACATTTTAGGATCCCAGAAGATTTAAAATATTCAAAATTAGTGATAATTTTGGATATTTATTTGACACAGTTTCCGTAGAATCAGGAAAATAAATCCATAATGAAGACCTTGATACAAGTCTATATCAAATATAAACACTGCTATTTGTATATAATATATAATATCACATGAAGGGAAACAATATAACATGAATTATTACAGTACTACAGACAAAAAACAAAGTTACAGCAAGAGCCAATATATTTGTATTGTATAAATAGAAAGTGCAAACTTGTGGTAGCTCTGCTAAAAGCAAATGTCACCATGTATAAACAATTCTGTTTAGGTCTATCCACTGTTACTTCTGAGGTATTTTGTCAATTGACATGTTACATGGTATAATCTGTGTGGCAGCCAAAATACCATAATATATTGTTACAGAAAATAGGTAAAATCTACCTACTTATGTATCTCTGATGCTTACTTTCAGTTTAAATCAGAACTCTAAGTTATGAATAGAGTTGACAAAGGCAAGGGTAGATCTGCTGGCTTACAGGCTTCCGTACCTAAATAAATAACTTCTGTACGTTTTTTTCTCTCTTTAAAAATTAATATAATTTGAAGGACTTGCTTTCACATGTGTATGTCCTAATAAACCACATTTCCTTTCACACAAGATGCAATTTTTGAACATAGTTGGAAGGTTATATTGTTGACTCATAAATGTTCCATTTACCAACCTCTTATTTCTGTAGTGTTAAATGTGTGATTGAGTAACTCTCAAAATCTGACACTGGGGCATCATAGAATGGCCTGTGGTGCTGTGTCTTTGACAAATGTCTGAATGTAATTTCAGTGAAATGTGAATTTAATCTAAGTGCTTCTTTTTTTTTTGAGAGAGATATTTTAAGGGGATTGAAGCACAAAGATTTTGTATTTTTGTGTTAAAATTGTGCTTTATAAAAGAGGAAGAATATTTATCCTGTAGTCTTTATTTTAACATAATATTTTAATAACTGAAATGATACAGATAATTTTTGCATTGCTATTTTTATTCAGCAGCATAAGCAAAACAAGAATTATACCCAGTGCTAATGAAATGGAAGTGATGATAGCCCTATCTTAAAATAGGAACAACATAGTAATGTAGTAAGGCGGCAGTTTCTCTAGTGTTTGCCCTAGGGATACAATTCTGCTATGTCATGCTGCTGCTAATCATAGACTAAGAGCTGGTAGGAGCTAGATGAATGTAGGAGAACCTTTATTTGATTAACTCTAGTAAAGGAAAACTCACTGCTTCATGAGTTCTCAATTTCTCTAGAGATGTTGACAACTCCATTAACAGAACAGAGTTTTGAAATGTGTCAGATGAGCCTGAGTTAGAGACTGCAAAATTAATTTTGAACCCCAGCTAAAGAAATAATTTGAATTAAAGTCTTTGGAAGTCATTGGGTCTATTTACATCCTGTTGTACTAATACAAGTTAAATCAAAAAAAGTTTTTAAAAGATCTAACAATAGAAACAAGAGATGACATTCTTCATTTTGAGAGAAGGAATAAATGGCATGTCTTGCTTCACTGCTCACCCTAACTTATAACTGTTAAGATTTATTGAGTAACCTCAATACTACATGTTCTATCTGTCATTAGACAGACATGCTTTGAAATTCTTAGGTTCTGCATCAACTAAACTTTCATGCCCGTGCCTTCATAAAACCAGATGGAGAATATTACCTGCTAGTTTATCATTTCAATAAGAAAATTTAAAAATAGTCTGTCCTAGGTATGACAGATTATCTATCAGTATATTTCTGTAGATAAGAAGGTCAAGTTTATAATACACTATTGTATTGTAAAAATAAATAAGTATAGTGGTTTATTGAAAATATTTCCTCATAATTTCATTAATTCTGTATTTTCTGTTTTGCATTAGATCATTAATATCTCAGGTATTTAGATGACAGTCACTCTAGATGAAAGATGATCAGATTGATTTCAAATTCCTAGTGAGGTAAAACACAAGTAATAAGAGAAACACAAACATTATGAATCATGTTTTTTGAATGGAAAATCTGTAAATAAGTATTTCTAAGTCTACTGGGGATGAGTTACAGGTAAAGAAGAAAATTATTTGTTGTCCTGGGTTTGAAAATTCTTAGGGAGACCAATAGTTCTATAAGGAGGAAAGCTTACCAGCTACCTCAACACTATTTTTTTATTTACCATTTACTCCAGTTACAACAAATGGTAGCTATTTAGTGCATTTATTTATTCATTGTTTTAGTATTTATGTGTATTTTAGTTATTACATTTTTAGCTGATTATGCACTTTGCTCTTATTTAGGTACCTTCCGAGATACCCAGTCATTTCCCTCAAGGATCTTAAAATATAGAAGAACAGGGACTACATGAACACAGAGAGTTACAGTAATAGCAATGCGTGATATTGCCATATATATGATATACATGTGCTATGCATTTAAAATCTTTTAAACATGTAAATACATCATAATAAATGTTTTAATATTTATAATATTAAAATGTCATATACATTTTAGCTGTGGATTCTGCAAAAAGGGATGGTAAAAATAAGACTTAACTCATAATTATCTTGAGATTAAAATGAAGTAATAAAAATTCATATTACATTACTTGTTCTAAAAGCATCAATTATTGTTGCAGATGTCTGATAGATCATTTTCTATCAACATGTTCTAAATGTAGTTCTCATTTCTAGGTCTTTTACAGATTTTAATGAAAATTATAAGTAAATTTTTTTTATATTAATCCTACATTTTCAGTTTTCTTCTGCCATTGTTTCAGCCATACCTTGAATATATACACCAAAAATATCCTTATTTTCTTTATTGGCATGATGGAGAATAAAGAATATAGAGAAAAAAGAAATAATAATGGAAACAATTTAAAAAATGATCCTGCGGTGGGGATGGGGGGTAGAGTGCATGCTTGGCATGCACAAAGTCCTGGGTTCAATCTGCAATATCTCCATTAAAATAAATAAATAGATAAACTTAATTACCTCCCCCACCGAAAAAAAAAAAAGATCCCTGTCCATAGGGAGGCAGCATTTTGCAGTAAAACCAATGTTCACTAGACATTAGAAAACAGATTTCTACTAACTAGACTGTAGTCTTGGAGTCACTACATTATAAGCCTTATTTTCTTCTGTGAAAATAAGAGGCAAATGACTAGATAGATAGTCTTTTAATGTTATGATTTTAAGAATCCTATAATGTAAATGGAATGGACAAATATATTACAAAGAGCCTTAAGGAAAATTTTCCAAGCACCCTAAAGCAAGTATATTTAAATTATAGAAGCAAATGGGTTTACACTTAATTCTTCATAAAGCTTTACTTTAAAAAAAAATAAAAGAAACTAAAGATGGTCTTTTTGCCAAAAATGAATGCATTCATTCTGCAGATAAATTATAATTTTGTAACAGCTCTGCTATCTCATCTCCTCTGGGTTCGAAAGCATGTTCTGGTTCTCTAGAGAACACAGTATTTTGGGATTCATCCCAGCTAATAATCAATGCAACACCCTGTGGCAAAAACTCAACACAGCTGCTTCGATGGATGCTGATCTCATAATATCTGCAGAATTTCACTAACTCTGGTTTAGCTACTAATAAATGAATGCCTGAGTAGTTTAATACACAGGGGCTGAAAGCAAGTAGAGGAGATGGCCCCAACAGATGTCAGGAACAATAAATGCTAAAAACCTGGAAATGTCGATGGTCTGAGATAGTGTTCCAGCACAGTGAGTCCCAGAAACTGACAGATAGATATCAAAGTGAGAAAGATCACTTCTAGATTTTTATGTAACTAGGGGGAAAAAAAAGCCTTTGCACAAAAACTACAGATGTATATAAGCATTATTTAATGAGAGAGTCATTTTCCAAAGCTACAGGAATTTGTGATTTTGTGATAACTATTAATACTAGATTTTATACACTAAAGAAGATGACCCAGCTGAACACTGCCCTGATACCAAGACTTTATACATTTGTTAACATTCTAAGTTTAACTTTATTGTATTACCTAATTTTTCTCACTAAATCTCCTTTTTTGGATGCTTGTAAGAACCTAGAGGACAGAGACCAATGCTGTATTCTTTCTATCTTTAGCTTAGAAAGTACCTAGCAGAGTAATTAACATATGATAAACCCACACTGATAAAGCTTTATATTTAAAAATGCTCTCAAACACATTTATGTATCTTTTTTCTTATAACAGTCTCATAATGAAAACAAAACATATTTTCCATGTTTTTCATAGGAAAATATTGCAGTTCACAGACTTTAAATGACTTGTCTGAAGCCAACAGCTCCTAAATGATATAACTAGTACTTAAATCCCATTCTCCTCTTTACAAACTTAAAGCTTTGGTCATCATATCACCCTGATTTCCCCCCATTTCAGCATGTGTGCTAACTTACATTCAGAAACCCTAAATTGTAGCCTCTGTATGACATAACTAACAAGATGGTGAGCCAGAATGCAAGCCCGTGGCTAAATAAAAGTTTAAAATATTATTATGGGGTTGGGAGAAAAGCCATACTTAACATCAAAGGTGTATCATTCTACTGAACACTTGAAATGGTAATATAGTTTGTCTCTAGAGAGCCTGCCTAAGGAGATTTCCAGTTTAATTTATGTCAGTTTCTTTGGACTTTAAAGAAAGGTAATTGTAGAAGGGAAATATTAGGGAAGGAATTGAGGGAAATTAAGTGTGAGGAAAGCTTGACAGCATGAGAAAAAAATGCTCTATCATTCAGTAAAAATAGCAAAGAAATTTTTAAAAATCTGTATTTTCTGGACTAAGAAATAAACTAGCTTTTGACAGACAGGAAACAAGTTACTTCTTTCTCCTCGATGAGTGTCCTGTCCTCATTTGTAAAATGGGTATAGCAATGTGAAATTTCTTCTTGTACTAAGTGGAAAGGTTGACTTAGTTTTGTATATATTTAACCTTTCATGTATTGACTCTCTATAGTTTAAATAAGGCTAAGATTATCTTTTTGACTATACTCAAAATAATCTTGTAATATTTGGGGTAATCTCAATGATAGTCGACTAAGTTTCTGTAACTAATTCCTCTTGGATGGTGGCTACTGTAAGTTATGTTCTCTAGGAGTGTCACTTTGTTCTGGCAAACTTCCAGAAATTTGCTTTTGGGCCCAGAGGGTGAGCCAAAATTCCTTGGACACTCTTTATTTTACTTATATACTTGGTCCTCTCATAAGAGAGAAAAATCTCTGTAGTGACTCTGGGTAAGTAGTTTAGCACTGAAGCATAAAGTCTGGAACAATATACAAAACCCAGAGTTATAGGCATGTCACTTTTAGCTCTAATGATATGCAATATTATGAAAGATATTCCAGTTTTGTCTTCATCACCTTTCCTTTGGATAACTCTTCTCCTTACTTACAATACTCCTTCCTAGGCTTTCCTGACACCTCTCTGGAATTCTGGAGTCCTACCAATGCCTGAACATCCTTGGTTCTTTTTGGTTTCTCTCTATCTGACCTATTACATTGTGAAGATCATAAATGACAGCTTAATTATGAAATTCTTATGAAAATATTAATTTTATCTTGCCTATCCAAACCTAATTGATGCGGTTCTCTTCCATTGTAAACTAGCAGTTAATGGAAGTATTGGTGAAATTTATGCTAAGATATTTATAGCTATTCCTAAGTGAATATGTAACTTGTAGGGCAGTACTTAGACATAAGCAGGATATTATTGCCAAACTCCAAATAATAATGAGATTTCATACATCAACACATATTGTGCTTTGGTAGGGGGTGCTTTCATATATTAGCATATATTCCAAGCATCCCTCAAGCACACTGTCTTGGATAATCACCTTCTCTACCCTCTTATAAAGCCAACCCTTCCCCCAGCTCCAAGATGTCCATTGGAGAGCCCAGCTGCTGCCGGCCTACCAGGCATGCAGCCACTTGGCGCTAAGCCTGCAGGTTTCAGTGCCAGAATGTGACAGGATCCTCTCGAAGTTGTTCTAAAGCATAGACTAAGATTACCTACAATATCTGCTTTCTTTTCCTTACAGAAATGTCATGAGAATAAATGAGATAATTTAGGAGAAGCACTTTGAGATCCTAGGAAGAAAATGCATCCTATTTATTCAGGTTGTTGTTGTTTTTAGTGTTAGTAATAAATACTACATTGAAGTTGGCCTGAAGGTAAGGTCTGACATTTACTATAGCTGTGTTTGAATATAAAGCTATTGCAAAATTGGTTGTGGTTTGCTTCCATGCTACCAATATATGGTGGAATCTCTCATTTTATTGAATTCCAAGTTGTGGAATAGCTTCTCTTTCTAAGTCTGTTTGTAATGTAAACAATTTGCTTTGTAAATAAATGGCATTTTTCATAGTTGACATGTTGTAATTTCCAATAGAAATGTAAGCTAAATTGATGAATTCATTAGAAGGTGTATCATAAGGTGATGCTCATTTATTTTCAAGGGGTGAGTATTACTTGAATGCCTAGTTTGTTTTTATTTTTGTTTTCCTACAGTGCAAAACAATGAGGAAACCCCAAATAGCCAAAGGGGAAAAAAATAGGTGATTTGGAGCTTGTGAGTTGGAGCTAGAAAGAAAGACTTGCTACAGAAAAGACTGTATTAATTTAAAAGCAATCTTCTCTTTTGTGTGCGTGTGCAGAAGGCAGATCCTCTTTTGCTCTGAGGCATCCCTGCATTCCTGTTTTCTCAGATTAACTCTCCAATTTCCACAACAGCCTAAACCCTACAGAGAAGTGCTGGTAAAGGTTGCTCAACTTCAGAGCATAAATGCAGGCTCTAAACAGCAGGAGGTCTGAGGCAGTACTTGAGCCTCATGACAGGCCAAAATTTTTTCCCTTTAATCATCTCCTTCTTTATTCTCATTGGATCATTTGTATCTGACAAGGAACAGCCTGCCCACCAGAACAGGATGTCCTTATTTATCCCTGAACCAAACCCTCCCAGAAGCAGAATTTCCTCTTTAAGAACAAGTTAAGGATCCTATTTCTCATTTGATTTTTCTGGATTAACAAAAGATTGAAAGTTTTCCTCCATTCCTAATTTTTTTTTTCCTGTAAAGAAATAGGCTGAGTTCCACAAAGTGTCACAATGTGTTCCTTATTTGAAATGTTAATGCATTATTAAAAGAATTATAACCCACTGAAATAATGTCTTTGATAAAATTCATACAATAGAACAAAACATAATAAAGGTCTGATATAATCCTTATACAGGCATAAATCTCTCTGAATTCAAATGTGTATATCAAATGATACTCCCTTAAATATTAGAAAATGATATGCATTATCTTTATGAATAGTTATAATGAGACTGCCATTTTCATGTCTGTATTCTAATAGCACTATCAATATAATGTATTCATATTATTAGAGAAATGTTAATTCAGATCTACATTACTTTACCAGAAAATGTGAAAAAGGATGCCAAATTCTGTTTTAAGAAAATGAACCCAAGACCAGAGACATTTATATTAGTTTATATGTTAATAGTTTATATTTCCAAATAGTTGGCAAAACATATAGAAAGAACATACATATTTTGTTAAAAAGATGAGTACTTTAAAATTATGTGTGTAATTTATTATTATTAGCAATGGAATTTATTTCCCTCTATGCTCGAGGTAGTTTCTGGCAAGAAATTACTCACCTAGGAAACCATCAATTCTCTTAGACCACTCAAATCTCTTATAGTGTAAGTCTCCCCTAACTGGCACATTTTTTTATTTCTCCTAAATCACTGATTGTGGATAAATGCTCCTAGTAATGTTTCTGAACCTGAGATGGGCTAGAGAGGGAAGGGTAAGTTCAGGATCTCCTTATTCTCCTATTAGGAATGACTGCAGTCTGCAAAGAAGGAATTCTAGCCTCCTTTATAGTATGAATAGCTCCATGTTGGGAGCAGAGGTTGCAGTAGCTGCTGACCTATGCTCAAAATTTACAAAATCTTAAGATCTATTGTTGAAGGAGCTTTAAATTAGTATATTATTTTCTGTTTCTAAATAGTGCATCCATGGATATTGAAGCAGAAACATATACAGAAACATGTGCATGTGCATGTGCATATAAATCATTTTATGTATTTGAATATTTGTAATTATATGGCGATATTTCATCTATAATTGGACTTTGCCCCAAATACAGTAAAATATGTTTTTTAAAAGTAAGAAACATATATTTAAATAAATCTTCTATGACTATAGGGCCACTTCTATGACAGTGTGGGCTTTTCTCCTCAAAAATCAAGGGAGTCATTTTCACGTCTTTATCTATATGAATGATGGCCCTAATGTATATAGACTGAAGCCAACAGAGTTGTTTCTTCCACCATGTGGAGCTTACGGTTCATTTAGATAAAAGAAAGAATGAAACAAAGGGTAAAAAAATAATTATTTCCACAATTTGATTAAAGAAATAATTAGGAGTTAATTGCTATTAAAGTAAAACAGGTAGCAACTTAATGCTGTGTAAATTCAAGAGTATAAAATATAAGTGAGAACTTGAGTAAATGGTGATGTCCTTGAAGATGATGATACATCATTCTGGCCAGGAAGGAAATCTAGATATAAAATGGTAAAGAATATTCAAGAGAGAAAGAACATTAAGAAAGGGAAAGTTTAAGAAAGAAATATTATGTGTAGAGGAGATGGTGAAAATACTGGCTTGACTCTAACTGTGAATGTATATTAGAGAATAACTGCTCATCCAGCCTTGGATAGGATAGGTTAAATTAGATCATGGCAACTCTTGAAAGCGAGACAGAAAAGTTTGCACTTGATGCAATGAGCAACAGGACACTATTGCAGATTAGTGGACAAGAAACAATAGCAGTGCTTTTGGCAGATTAAACCAGCAATAAGAATAGAAACTTTTGAGAAAGAAGATTCTGGAAAGGCAACCAGATTTCAAGCATTGAAAAGATAATAGATGGGTTGATGGTATGAGGAAATAATGGGCATATATCATGTCTGGAAGAGTTTTGTCACTGCTAGAAAACCAGTGAGCAGAGGAAGAGAAAGAAAATTAAAAGCTTTTCTTCCCTCTTTTCTTTGATTTGTTTAAAATTGACTCTTTTATGTGCTTATAGTAGGAATGAAAAGAGACCTTGAAGAAAGCCTGATGGAAATGTTAAAGAGGGAATGGAAAGAATTGGAGACTGGATTTACTGAGACTGGAATTAATGAGTTTAGAATATTGACTGAAAAAAAGGAAAATTGAGTAAATTGAAAAAGTTGAAAAAGTAGACTTATGAACAGTACTCCTTAGGATTCTATTAAATAGAAATTCCTAGTTACAATTATTACTGATTTTTTAATAACCCAGAGCACTAGAATATCAATTGCTTTCTAAAGCTTTAGTGATTAAGTAGTGCTCAAATTAGATTTAGTATATATTGATGTATGCTAATTCTATGAAACTATATAAGTCACATATAAATATATGAAAACTTCATAGCAACCAGATATATGAAAATTGAAAACCCCTTTTCTTAATGAGAATGAATAATAGGGTTTATTTATCATTGCTTATGTGAAATAAGCATTAGAAATTATATAATATATTTAATAAAATTCTGAAGTGTTTTCTTTTTTTTTTTTTTAATTAAATGAAGGTACTGGGGATTGAACCTATGACCTCATGCATACTAAGCAGGCACTCTACCACTGAGCTCATTACCCTCTCCCCTGAAGTGTTTTCTTAAATTTTCTTTGTTGCAAAAGCAATCTTTGAATTTTAAACTAAGTTGCAAAAGTATTTTGCCCTCCAAACTTGGGAAAACATCTTATTGTTTTGTAATAAACTTCAAAATTAAAAAAAAAAGTCATCACTTGATCAACCAGAAAAGAAAATACAGAATGCTACTGGCTTGTATTGTTTCTCTGCTTGAGTTCCATTATAATTTATGCTAGAAAGGCCATGTTATTATTAATGCAAATGACCAAATTTATTTCCTTAGAAACAGGGCTAATGTAAGGGTAGGGTCAGGCTATTATCAAATTTATTTCGTATGTAAATTACTTTAAGAGAGATGATCACCTATGAACAGAAGATGAATGCTTCTCTAAAACCTGCTTTCTATAGGAAAAATGTGATATGTGCATTTCAAATATTTGTAATATACAAGCATAATTTATCTTAATATTTGAGAGGCCTTTGTTTACTTAGATGAGCTTTGTTGTTAACAAGTATAAACAAGATCCTAATTAATGAATTGCTGACATTCCACTCTTGTAGTTATTTTTCATAATTTTTCAGTATTTGTTTTTTATTTCTATGTAAACAAAATTTAGAAAGAAGGCAGATTTAGGAGCGATGATAATGACCATTTCAGTATGAGGACAGCTAAACTAACATCTATCACTTTGTCAGTGCTTACTTTATGCCAGGCATCATAGTAAGTCCTTTATATGCAGTATTTGATTTTTTTAAAACCTGTGAAGGGTATGTACTATTTTACCCATTTAAACCAAGAAAAATAAGTTTGGGAATTTTAATAAATGCTTACACAATTACTAAATGTCAGAGCCAGTTTCGAATCCAAGGGTGAATGATTTTCATAACCATGAGTTTAACCACTTTTCTGAACTACCTTTTGATTTCTGGTTCAGAATGAGGAAGTGAATTGCCTGAGAGGGCACTATAAGTGGTCACCTGGAGTTTGTATCCTGGGAGAAAACAAAAACAAAAAAGAATGTAAAAACGATATAGAAGCATGAAAATTTAAAGCTGGGAATAAAATTTTGAATCCATATAGTACAAACCCTCTAACAGAAAACTCAGACTCAAACCAAATGGTAATACAGACAAGTAATATCAAACAGCATTTAATTTATCAACTGCTTTTATAATCTAACTCTGTGGTAAGACCCCAAAATGTCATGAGACCAGTCCTTTTTGCATTAAAGAGCTAATGGCGGAGGAGAAATTATCTTAGGGAACACAAAGTTGGAGTATTGATAATCTAGTTGCCAAGTACTTCTCCACAGCTTTTCAAAGAAAAAAAAAAGCTGTTGTGGTAACAGAAAAATTTAATTTCAGATTTAGACAAAAGATTTATTGAGCATCTTCAATGCACCCAACCCCGGATTAGGTACTTCCACTTTTACTATCTCATTTAATCCTTGCAACTACATTTAGCACTATTAACGTATGGTTACATAGGGTCAATATTAAAATTTGTTGACAAGCATAGTCATTTTGGAATTATCTACTGATTCCATATTCACAGTTATAAATTATTAAATCTTAATGGCAGTCTGGTGTGAATAGTAATGCTTTGACAAACAGAATTGACAAATAATTAATATGCCTTGGTCTATCTAGGTACATCTTAGGCCATAGGGTGTGTTTACGCTACTATTTAAGATTTTATACCCCACACCATCATACTGTAATTTATGGGTGATTTATGGGAGCTTCAAGGATGATTTTGATTACACGTGATTTTTCTATTATGACTTTATAACTTTATCTCCAACTTAACTATGTATTGTTATTAGAACAAAAATATTGAATAATTGTATACAAGAACCAGAATCAAAGTTTCTAGACCATTGTAGCCCTCAGAAACCTGTATCAGAATTACCTGAGCTGTTACTGGAAATGCAGATTCCTAAGTCCACGTAAGACCAGCTGACTCAGAATCTCTGAAGGCTTGTGTCATGGATGTGCATTTTAAACAAATCTGTGGATGATTTCTATGCACACTAAAGTTTACAAACCTTGTTCTATATTCTCAATCCAAAACTTTTCCACACTGCCACCAAAGGATTAAGTCAGCAGTTCTACAAAATTTTCCTCTTTATTTCTGCATTAATACAATGTAGAAGATTCCATCTCATATGAATCAGGCAGGAGCTCATCTTGAGAGGAAAAATTCTCATTGTGGGAAACAATTATTTTCTCTTTTTTTTGAAGAGTATGCATATGTATACAAATGTGTGCATGTGTATGTGTGTGTCAAGTAGAAGTGTTTCCTTCATTCTCATATGAAGAAAAACTTTGTACAATCAAATTAGGTAAATATCTTCAAGAAGAGATGCCACATTTGTCTGAGTTTGTACTTACTTTTGCTTCCCCTATCTACACAATCTGTCTTAGTGAATAATGGACATCCTGTCTTCTTCTGTAATACAGACTTTGAATTTCAGTCATGGAAATCATCTTAAAAGGTCATCTTGTCCTTCCTTTGACCTCAAAGCCTCATATATTTAAAATTCTATTTTTTTTTAAATTCCACATTTACAATGTTCTGAAATCCCCTTGGGAACCCATTTAGTGTTGAACAGCCTTTTCCGTTGTCAAAAGCTTCTTTCTCCCCTTGTTTTGCTATTAGAATTCATTTTTTTTCTGAAATGTTTTGAACAAAACCAAAAAAGAGCTGGTCATCACAATCCGTAGAATAGCTCTTCATTGAAGACCATTAATAATGACCTTTCAATCAGCTCTTCTCTAACCTAAGTATAATGTAAATCTTTTAAACCTTTCTTAGAATTCTCATTTTTTAACCCTTCAATTATTTTTCTTTCTCTCTCCTGAATGTTCTTCATTCTTCTTAAGCTCTGAAGTGGGAAAGTAGAAACACAGTAGGATCTCACCAGTGCTGAATGTAATAGGAGGATTATCTTGCTGTTCTTATTTACTCTACTCTTATTTATGCATCCCATAGAACTCTGAGAGGTGCAGATAAGATGTAAATGGGTGTCCTGATGCTCATGGTCTTGAATAATTTCATAGCACTTTTCATAAAAATATGGATGTTATTCTCAGGAACCTGGGTACTTTGTAACATAGGTAATTACTTTCTGCCTATCTATAGCATTTTAAGTTTCAATTAGATGAATTATTCTTCACTTCCACTTGTAAAGCCATTATTGCAAAAAGTTATTTGCACAGAACAGAATAACTCTGCATTTTAACAGAACGAGAAAGAACCACTTTATATCCAGCCTGTAAAGAGTCTAACATTCCTTAGGGGTATGAAATACCGTGATAGAGAGCCTTGCTTTCCCAACCTAATGCACACAGTCCAATATGCTCTTTATATTTTCTTTTTTATTCCTCTCTTGCTTAGCTATCCTAAATTCTTATAAGAAAATCTATCTTGTTAGTAGCATTTATGCACTAATTCCAGTGAAATTTTAAGTAAAAGATGTTTAAACTAGAACATGAAATTTGCAAAGCTCTAAGTCAGATTTACACTTCTTTCATCACTTTAACTAAAAATGCAGAGGACTTACTTTTGGTTTTGCTTGTTTTGTTTTGTTCCATATTGGAAATGGCCAATAACATTATATATTCATTGTTCTATAAAAATATATTGAATACTTATTGTGTCAATGTACCCAATTAGTTTGGCTGTTGTCAGAGAAAGTCTAAAATAGATGAACACACTCTGGGTTTCTACGTGTTCTCATACTGATTTTCTATTGAAATAGTTTGTGGGATTTTTTTGCATTGTATTTCTTAAAAAGAGATGTCTTCAGTGTTATCTCATTTATTTCAGCTCCAAGACACTTCCTTCTGCATCCTTTCCCACTCAACTCTGAAATTCCACATCTTTATCTTAACTCGGCTCTGAACACAATCTAAAGACTCCTGGATGTAGATGAAGACCTGCGCAGGCATTATTTTGCTGTGCAGAAGGGTGACCTCACTAGCACATCCTTATCTCATTTCTCAAATCTTAACCCTTTCTACTCAGCTACATTCTTTCCTCTCTCAAGCAAGCTTATAGAAATTTAGGGAAGTTTTGCAAAGATGTTGAATGTTTGAGCTGCATCTTAAAAACACAGATGTCATCTTGCCATACCCTGTCTTTAACAGAACCTTTTACCTGTAGGATAAAATCTATATTCTTTTGTATGTACTTTATAATTTGACACCATGTTATGCCAAAATATTCCCCCTATTCAGTTTCTCTGCCTTGTTCCACACACACCCACAATCTGTTGTTTTTCAGTTTATGCCTGTTGTCCCCTTTTGCTCTATTCTGGTACGGATAAAAATTACATAATCATCCCTTTATTAAGGTGTAGCTTATGCATTTAATGCATTTGTGGAATTATCTAAGTTTCCATTACCAGAACATTGTTTCCTTCTTTATGTTTCTATGACAGTTAAACAAATGTTTGCTATAACATTTAACAATTTTATTAACTTCTATTAGTAATCTTCCCTTTGCTCTAGAATATGTGCTTTAGATGCCAGGCTATATAATCCTTCATTTATTCATTCACTCATTCAATAAGTATCTTCTTCTTATTTTTTTTTAATAAGTATCTTATTAAGACCTACTAGAAGTCAGGTACTATTCTGTGATATAATGCTGATGAGGGAAACAAACAAGGATCATGTTTTAATATTGTTTTTATTCTTTCTTTTTTTTTCTTTTTGTGAGAGGAGAGGACTGCAAATATGTAGAAAATTTAATTCATTTCAGGTTGTGATAAAAAATAAAACAGAATAATGTAATAAAAAGAGAGTTTGGATTTGGTCTAAATTAAAGAATTAAAGAAACTGTTCAGGAAAAACATACCTGAGAATGTGATCCTTAAGCAACAAACTGATTGATGAGAATGTTAGCGCCATGAAGTTCTGGGAGAAAAGAGTTCTAGGCACAGGAGAGGCCCAAAACAACAAGAATGAGCTTGGTGGCTTGAGAAATTGAAGAAGAACCAGTGTAACTAATATGTACAGAGTGGAGAAGCATAGTCAGAGGTAACATGGAAGGGGTAGTAAAGAACTGTATGAGATATGCTCTTAATAGAGGTTCTTCAGTTAATGTTTCTTCTTAATGAACAGTAATTGTAATTGATATTAATTTAATATTTTAATTATGTAATGAAGGGCAGTGAATAAAAAGGAAATTGATGAGTAAATTTAGATGCATAATCTTTGAACATTTCAACCCAATACTGCCAAAGCACCGTTATGAATATGTAGTATAGTATAGTATAGGATACTGTCCACATTGCAATGTGCTTTTTACACCATAAAAACAAAAAGCATGTCTGAAGCTATACAAAATAATGTTACCATAGATGATCATGCACACTGTCTTTCATGATTCTAAAACAATTTGTAAAGGAGAGAATAAAACATATTTTGATGTCAGAAGAAGAGATACATTAAGGATGTGGAAGCAAATTTGGTTATTTGTAAATATAAATCTTTCTATGGATATATTCAAAATGTATTAGACTATAATCTCTTAAAGGATAGGAACTATTCCTGTTTTATCAGTCTTTGTATAACATTTAATTAATGCCATTTACACAAATATTTAATTAAATAAAAATACATATTCTAAATTATGTCTAAAAGTTCACTTTTGTTTCCTTAAACAATTAAAACAATTTTTAAAACCTCAAAGATTGAAGTATAACTTTTTGTTCCTAGTCTTTTCATAGAAATTTTAAATAATTTCTACTATTTTTTTATAAACTGTATTTGGATAACTTCAAAATAATTTTGTTCATTAAAAATTTTTATAGAAAATAATCATTGAGACTGGCCTATCATAATTAACAAGCAAAAACATCACAAAATAATATTCTAAAGGCAAGGGAAACTTCAACATTACAGAATTGTTTTCTTTCACGAAGCATCAGGCAGATGGTCGAGATCACTGTGGTTCTTGTTGAGTGGGAAGTAAGAACATCTCCACATTGTACCATGGACAAGTGTCAGCTAATAAGTACAGTTTTAGTGTAAAATTTGATGGAACCTGATATTACACCTTTATAATGAAGTGTTCATGCTTCAATTATCCTTATTTTGAGATTCTCTAATGATGCCTGATCCATATCATAGGCTGGGAATTCCCTGTAATATTTCATTAGGCTTGTCAACCAGATATATTCATAAATGAGAATAAATGATCATGTCAGCATAAGTTATTGTGGTAATTTGTGAAACTGTTAATGAGATTTTTTTTAGCTCATCAAAGGGAAGAGCTATGTCATTAAATTAGTGCGCAATAATTTTATTTTGATACAGTAAGTGAACTGATATTTTATCAAAAACGACACCCTGATGCATCAGTGAACTGAAGATGAACAGCTAAATGTTCCAGTGAAATAAGTCTGATGTTATTTAGAAGCAGTTAAGATTTACAAAGGAATGTGTGGCTAAAACAAAGTGATTATTTCGAATTAATTGGATATTTTTGACTTTTTTAGAACATAATTAGGAAATAGTCAATAATAAGACTTACCGAAATTTATTTTTAAAAATATATACTCAAACATTTTACAATGTAACAAAGATGTGGTGTTCTTGAATGTAGACCCAAACATTAAGTGTTTATAGGAAGCTCAAGGAATAAGCAAGTCTCACAGCGAACCTACAGGAATAATCAGGTAATCATGGGCGTTAAATCTGGGCTCTGCTGTGCTATAAGGAAAGAAGGAAAAGGACATGGACCCAAGAGAAAAAACTTGTGTGTTTATCTCAATTTGAACAGTTTTTAAAAATAAATTGTATAAACACTCTAGCAGGAAAGGAGGGTGGTGATAGTGGCAGACACGGCACAGCATTCTATCAAAAAGGAAGGAAAAATTGGCTGTTTGAATGGAAGAATCTCCACCTGAGTGGAGAAGAGGGAGCACTTGAATTTACTAGAAACTGACATTGGAGGTATAGAGTTTGTGAAGAAACCAGTTCATTCAGTGTATGTTCTTCACCCCTTAAGTGTCATCTCTTTGGTATCCAGAGATCCAGTACAACTTTTGTGATGTCTTTGGGAGCATTAGAGACCAACTCATCAAGGTTCGTACAGCTCAAAGGCAATACACAAAATATTTACAACCTCTGCATACAAGAGCCTTTGAATGAAAACAGGAAAATATATAGATATATAGATCTTCATAGTACATCATTATAGGTGTGGCTCATAAACAGTTTAAAATTAAAAAACAACAACTGTGGTTTCATTTTTGTCTCCTTAATGTTCCTGGGTAGATGAACACCCTTCTAAAATTTGTCCTACCTGTGATTTTTAACTAAATAAGAATATCATTACTGGCTCTCATCCTTAAATAAAAGCTAGGTCAGTCCCATAAGGTT
Organism: Camelus ferus; assembly: GCF_009834535.1. Taxonomy (NCBI): domain Eukaryota; kingdom Metazoa; phylum Chordata; class Mammalia; order Artiodactyla; family Camelidae; genus Camelus; species Camelus ferus. The sequence goes on along the minus strand of NC_045696.1, from coordinate 85,573,045 downwards.
TGGAGTGCACTAATCTTAAACCTGATTGATAAGTGTAATCATTGATTTCTTAAGAAAATATTTACTGGATGCTTACTGGCAATAGGGACTTAGGTAAGAAGCTGAGGATGCATTTATATATGAGATTCCTTGTGAAGTAGATCCTATAACTTAAGGAGGGATGTAGGAGACACAGTAAAGGAGAGTGAGTTATTAAATTAGTGCATTAAAAAGTGTAATAATTCTTTAGGAAGGCCACAGACATGGAGGTATGTGATAGTTAAGAAGTCTTTGTGGAGAGGAGTGCCTTCAGTTGGGACATAAAGCAAAGGCAGTAATAACTTTAGCATGCTTTACATTTGTATGAAAATTTTATACGTTTTATTTAATTTTCTTGTTACAAGAACCATGAGCGTTATTAATTTGCTCATTTTTTTAACCTACTGAATCTCAAAGGAATTTGTGGTAGAATCGGGAGTCAGACTCAGGCATTTTTGTTTTGTTGCTTATTCTATTTGTGATACAGTGCTATTCAATGGAGGATTTAAACCATCAGGTAAGCCCTTTACAAGAAACTTCATTATCAAAATCATGGAGTTAGTATAATGTAAACAGCATAGGACCTGTTGTTCAATTATTGGCTTTATTCCATTTTAGCTATGTGACCTCTGGCAGATTTCTATACCTCCATTTCATCTACAAATAATGAAAATAATATTTACTCACTCACAGGATTGTTTTGAGGATTAATGGAACAGTACCTGCAAAATCCTTAGGCTAGTATCTAGCACGTATTAGGCCTATAGTTCTCATATTTTGGGTTTCAGGGCCCTTTTACAAACTTAAAAGTTACTGTGTAACCTAATGAATATTTGTATTGGTAATAGCTATCAGTATTTGCCACATAATTTTAAAATATTTCTCTATTAACTAAAATTATAACAGTATACCCATTATAAGCTACAATAAATGATTTTTTTAAGAAAAATAACTGCATTTTCCAGGCAGAAATATTAAAGTGTGGCTGTGTTGTGTTACACTGTTAAATTTTTGTATGTCTCTACTATTTGCTTTAATAAAACAGCGCTGGATTATTGTATCTTTTTCTGCATGCAGTCTGTTGTGATATGTTGTTTTTATAGAAGTATGTGAAGATAATCTGGTCATATATAGGTATGTAGTTGGGAAATTGAGAAATATTTTAAAAAGCTACTCTTATAATTTAACTATCCTTCCTGAATGACCCTCAGGCCACAAAGAATCAGACTTTTAACAAAAATCTTCTGAATTGTTTAGTTCTAAAACAAATAAACCATAGTTACCTTCATTTTATATTAAAAATGCACAATTTGTCACACTGCTGTATATAATGTTAAATGTATATGTTAGATGTTGCTGTTAAAAAGCTTCCCCCCAAAATACTTAAATGTTAAAAGTCAAAACCTTCCTCAGAATATACTTTTTAATTTGATATGGTCAAATGACATTATAAAGCTACCATAAAAATGCTTGTAGCTCAGCCTCTGTTTGCCAGCAGAGGTTGCTCTTAGGTTAGCGATTACCTTGAGATTACATGATATCAAAAATATTAAGCAGCCCAATGGAAGCTGTATTATGATGTAATTATGCAGAAGTTAGATTTAAATTAAATAATAACTACTTGAGTGACTCTCACACATGTTTTAATCTCCATATCATCAGAAAGTATACTCTTTACAAAGATATCTCTGTAGCAGAACAGAAAGTGACATCCTTGAAATGAAAACAGCTTATGGCTTGCTAGGAACTAAGAATTGCTCATTTAGAAAATCAGAAAAAAATTTGAGACTTATTGGGACTGATTTATAAAATCATACACTTATTCTAATCATATCATTTCTTTGGTTTGCCAACAAAGGTGCAAACCAGTGCACGTGTGTGTAAATAAATATAAAGATACAGATAATTATATGTATATGAGAAAAATACTTTGTTGTAAATAATTTTTAAATTAAAAAATTTGTCAGTAAGCAGAATGATAAACTAAACAGTGATATATAGACTATTTCATTTTTTTGCATAGGTCCATGAATATGCTAAGTTCATTTCACAAAGAACAGTTATAGAGTTTGAATTCCCTTGTGGTAATTCTGAGATATATAAAACTAATTAAATCAAATACTTCGTTAAAATGGTACTTTAAAAAGCTATTTAAATTTAGAATTTTTAAAATGTCAGAGAACATTTTGAAATAGAACTTTTATCTTCATTGTTAGGAATTTGAATCTTTGAAGATTCCTAGAGTAATATGATTTTTTTCAAATATTCATCTGAAATGAAGAATCATGTGAAATACCATTTAAAAATACCTTGTTAGTAACAATAGACTATCTATAACAATGATCTATATGAGGAGTCAGCAAACTTTTTCTATAAAATGCCAGGTAGTAAATATTTTAAGTTTTGTAGGCCATATGGTCTCCATCATAACTATTTAAGCACATCATAGCACATAAGCAGCCACAGACCCCGTGTAAAGGAATGAATATGGCTTTGTTTCAATAAGACTTTATTTATAAAACAGATGGTGGACCAGATCTGGCTTGTGGGCAGTGGTTTGCCAATCCTTGATCTATATTATAATATTACAGAAAAAAATTAAATGATTTTTATCATAATTTTTTATTTCAAGACTAGTTATCATTGTTTCATAGCATTTCTTGGGCACATGACATTTATTGTTTTACTTAACAATATGTTACAATTAGATTAATGTTTCCATTATCAATATTTTTAATAGACCTGATGCCGTATTCTATACTTTATATATATACATATATTTGCATTTTATATGTATTTTTTCATTCCAGTGTTGTTACCCTTTTATAAGTGAAAATTATAATTACATTTAATTTTAGAAAGTCACTCTGGGGAAAAAATTATGTATGTCTTATATAGTTAAAGCTACTAGAAACTATAGCCTTTGCTTTCTTTTTCTTTTTTACTTTTTTAGCAGCAATGTTTATTTTCTTACAGATTTATCCCAGATTATTTTTCCTAATTTTTTGTTATTTTATGCTAATATATTAAAATAATATATTAAACTTGTTTACAAATACTGTTAATACAAACTCTTAAGCTGGTTTTATACTAGACAAACAATAATAGAATTTCAGTGCTAAGATATTCTATTAGAATATAAATAAGTAAGTCATTTTGAACTTCTTCATGGAACAGTTCAAATTCTATCTTTGTTATTTTATTTTATTTTATTTTAAAAATGTACTATTGTTGCAATCGTGTGGCTATTACAAGGAAAAATTTTGAGTAAGCCATTTTCAGCATTGCTCAGCCAACTGACAGGCCTGATGATAGCTGATCATATCAAATATTATTTAGAAGCCATAGACACAATAATGTCTAATCAGTAGTAATGGAAATAATATTACAAATGATAACAATTGGAAACAACTATATTTCACTTAATGATTGGCTGCCTGAGTATCTTGCAAAACACGTTATAGACTCTTAGAGAGGCTTGCTTATTTGTTTAGTCAATCTACCAGAACTATTTATTGAGGTTTTTTTAAGTATATAAGCCAGGAACAAGTTACACAACTTGTCTCAAAATTGCAGTTAAGATTCACAGTACTCTGCAATTCCAGCAGTTTGTGGCAGACTGCTTCTCAGTTGGGAAATAACATATGTCTGTAATATGAATTTGCATTGGTTCAAAAACATCTGACTTCTGAAACTACATATAAACTCTATTTGCTTGCTATTATGATCATATCACTATTGCTTTAAACATATAGCTACTAAATTATCATATGCATTGGTATTAAAGACATAAATAAAATGGGAATCTACAAATACATTTTAACTACTTTTAAATACTGAAATATCTGAAACAGTATCTTCCAAAAGATTTCTTAAATTTAATATACTTAAGAATATGTTTTGACAAATACTTCAGAACTGACAAAATTAAAGGTTACCTTCTGAAGTATTTGTTACTAAGCCCTCTATGTATCATATAAGAACTTTTATATTTCTTGTGAAGAATAATTATTAATTTATGTTTATATGTACATGTAGTTTTCTATTACAAATATTAGTTCACAACAAAACTTTTAATCTTGAAGTTTTAAATTAATTTCATATAATTTCAGTTAACTGTGGGTCTGAACAGTACTAATGTAATTTTTTAAATTCAGATTGAACTTCTTAAAAACTGCCTTTTGGTAAACTGAATGAATGTTTTATTCAAACCCTTTAAATGGTTTGCAAACCTATTCTAAAATATTTCATATGCTTAATATGTGAAAATATTTTCCTGAGGCATTAATACTTTACTCCTGACATTAAAATGAATGTTTATCCATTAAGACAAATAATGATGTCATTTATTCTTAGAGTGTATTTGAACTTTCATTTCTTTAATGGAGAAAACAATGTCACAAATAATTTAGAAGAAAATTTAGATCACAATTGGCTTTTCTACCAAGAAATGAAAATAAAATATTTAAATTTTAGTTTCCTGATATGCATAAAGGATATGCACATATTCATATATAGGTAATTTTAATCTAAGAGCCCAAGAAATATCCATGTTAATATAAGTCATTTTGAATACCATACCTTGATTTCAAACTATACATACTAAGTACATGTGTCTTATTCCTATTGAAATAAAGCATTAGTTATGGTTACATTCAAATGTTACCATAAATATACATAGTGTTTGAATCTGTTGGAGCTGTCAGTGGTTGTATGTTATCTTGGTTTATGGTGAGGTAGAATACTATGGAATAAACTTGAACCTACAGCTAAACTTCCTCCATGAATGAACATATTTAGCTGTATACTCTAGGCTTAAGTCCATGTCGCCTGACAGTACTCAGTACTTAAAGCCCATCTCATAATAAAAGTGGGCTTTAGGTTTGGCTCCTCAATATACTCACAAAAATTTAGCACTACAGTCACTTCAATTAATCTGTAAAATGTATATATCCAAGCAGTATGACTAGACCAGCTTTCTAAACTATGTCTTATGTATAGAATTTTATTGAACTGTTAACTAGTGAGAAAAAAATTTTAAATAAATAAAAGAGAGATAAAGGAAAAAAAAGAGAGAGGCATACAAGGAAAAATCAGTTATAAAATTTTAAAGTTAAATAATTTGAGGAGCTTAAGGCTTGGCAGCTGAAGATCTATCATATTCAGTTATCATAATGTACCTTTAGTTCAGGGCTAGTACACAATAGATATACAGTGAATATTTGTTGAATAAAAAATGATTGAATAATATAGACTGTTGATCTTCCAAATCCTTATACAGGGTTTCTTGGGTTTTTTTTTTTTAAATAAGCAAAGAATAGTGCATGCTATATGCCAGTCATTTTCCCTTCATTCTAATGTCCAGCAGTTTAACTGTAGGTATTTGAAAGTTACCCTTAATTTTTTAATGAAGTAGTATAAAACAAATAAAATACAAGGAGTAGGAGAAAGCTACATAATTATATTTACTATATAAGTATAGTAGTCAAAGCAGTAACTCAATGTCAAAAAAAATGGAAATAGAATGCTTTAATAGACAGGTGATGGGGAATCCAGGAACAGGCAATAAGTGAATGTCTATGTTAGCAGGTTGGTGGGCTTCCTCAGGACATCTTTCAGCCGACTCCTAAAGGAACAAAATATGGGGCAAATTATCAAGAAAAGCACTTGGGCATCAGGCACCCAGGTTTGAAAGCTAATACTTACACTAAGGAAAGGTCTAGATGAGAAACCCAAAGTCATTCTTGATTACTCACTCACCCTTATCCCTATTTTTAAAGTCATTGAATCTAGCCGATCCTGTCTGATGGGCTCCTCACAATCTTTTCTTTATGTCCATCTCCTAGGGCACCAGTCTCATTTGAAATACTGCTATGGCCTCATAGTTGGTCTTCCTCCTTCTTTTGTCTTGCCTAATGAAATCTTCATATTTCAGCCAGAGTTCTCTTTTTACACTGGCCCTGTCTATCAGTGCATGTTGTTCTTCTGTGTCAGTCATGTCTGTACCTCCAGCTCCTAGCAGTCTCAGGCACAGTCTCTATAAATTGTTTAATAAAAGAATGAATGACTAACAGCAAGGATGATTTCATCATAGTGATTTTCATTTGTTTGAACTAAACATCTTAAATTCTTCCTGGCTAAGATCAGAAATGTCCTTGGTGTCAGAGTCAGGCTGAGCAAGTAACCAGGATTTTCAGGATTCCAGAGCTATGGAGGGAGGAGGCAGAGCCTGATAGATTGCTTCTATATCCACATTAAGACTCCAATCAGTTAGTAGATTTTAGAGACAGGTAGGTGCTCCATAATTCTGAACTATGATGTCAACATGTTTTCTTAGCTAACAGCATTCCATTCCAGTTACGATAACTTGCACAACAAATGTCTGTCACAATGTACAAGTATAGGATCCCCCTGAAATCTTATAGTGCAGTTTTGCTTTGAAATACAGCAGAATTATTCCTGGGTGCCCTTTAAGTGAAATAGAGAGAGAGAGAGAGAGAGAGAGAAAGAATATGAATCTTGGTCATTGAGGATCCCAAGCAGTCTCATCCATTTTGTCCTCATGTCTGTTACTTCATTTTGGAAGTTAATCTGCAAAATCCAAGTTGTTTTTTGGTTTTTTTTTTCTCTCCCTTTCTTTCTTTCTTTCCCTCATTCCCTTTCTTTCTTTCTTTCTTTCTTTCTTTCTTTCTTTCTTTCTTTCTTTCTTTCTTTCTTTCTTTCTTTCTTTTTCTTTCTTCGACAGGGAGGGACTAAAAACAGTCAGAAAAGATTCATCTTTAAATGCCATTATGGGTGAGAATGTTGTAATTATTTCTTTGTACTAATTCATGAAATAAGATCAGGACTCAGTCCTTGATCTGTTCAATAAATAAAGAAATCTGTTGATTTTAAAGAAGATTGACATGTTTTAATGATTTTTTTAAATTATAAAAACCAGACAAGCCCATAATAGAAAATTTGGAAACTTTAGAACCCTCAACACTATGTCAGTCATCCAAAAGCCACTACAGTTACTTTTCTGGTATTCTGCCATGTGTCTTTTAAAGGAAAACTCTGTACTTGAAAAAATAACCTCAGAAACACCAAAGGATACACAATATAAAGTAAGCGATAAGGCAGCTTACAAAAAGGACCTGAGGCTATAAACTCACTGAGGCTTGGCAGAAGCTGTGTGTCAATCATAAAACTTACAGGAGAGAGGATTTGGCAGGGTGGAAATGAAAAATTTGGCTTAGTTAATTTAAATGTAATTCATAATATTTATGTTCAATTAAAAGTTAAACTATGTTGTCACTACTAAAACTGCTTATTTCATTTATATATGTATTTTACATTCTACACAGATGTCTTCCATCAAGAAAACAAAGTCTTAGCCTAAATAGCGTCAAAATTTGAATTGTTAATTTTATAATTATCATTTAAAATTTTTTAAATTATTTGCTGTCTATTTCCAATATTAAAACTCAAGATTGATCCCAACATCCTTGAGACTGCCCTGACACACTTCCAAAAGAAGAGGAATGGCCACATGTCACCATTTAAACTGATAAATAAATTACTTATGCTTTTGTTGTTGGGTGGATATTTACATAATCAGACTACAAAAAAATAAGATAGTATTTATAATTTATTTATCATTTTTTTGTTTTGTTCAGGTTTTGCTACCCTAAATGGTCTAGGTAATGAGAGAGGCAAGTTTCGTATTATCAATATTATATGCATATTGCAGTACATCGCTATATATTTGGAATACTCCAAATTTATATTACTGGAATCAGAAATGTAACTCACATGCTACAATCTGTTTGCACTGATCATTTTGACAGACATCTTTTTGTGATAAATAACCCTCTACCCTGCCTTAGTAAGTAGGTGATTGTGAAAGTGACTTATACTTCTCTTTATGATTTTGAGTCCTAGCTCTCTTCTCTCTTCTACAGAAAATATCCTCATATAAATTCCAAAATGTATTCTGTGCCACATACTTTGAATTTTGCTGCTACAGTTGGTAGCAGTGGCAGCAGCACCATTAGCATACCAGTAGCATTAGTAGAAGTACATTGGTAGCAGTGGTAATTTATCTTTATTCTTTTATTTCTAAATATGCATGTGTCTTCTTTCTAAACTCATCCTTTTCTTAGGCTCTCTACTCTCTTGTAACTATTGTTCAAATCTCCCTTCCTCATTAAATTTCAGATATACCCCCAGATATCTCCCAAAAGGCCTCATGCCTTTTTCCAAAAACTCAGAGGGCACTTCTTTATCTTCCTTCATTTTTGTCTCCTCTGCCTACCCTTATACTGAATTTTGAATGTCAGAACAGAACCTGTGAATAGATACTTTTATACAATACAGTTTATGCTACACAAAGTAGAACCTCCAAATTAAAGAATATCATGAAAATTATTATAAGCCTAAAATGAACAAAGCTATCATTGGATTTTATCTATATGCTCTTACTGAATGTAATTTGAAAACAAATCATAAATTTTACATTGTGAGGATTAGGGAACTTGGAGTACAAGGCCTATGTGCTTAAGATACATTAAAAAAAACTGATAAAGTGGCATTTGTCTTATTGTTTGCAATCTTGTTTTAAGTGTGTTTCATAACATTAAAAGATTTTTTTTAATTAAATACAAAGATTGTGTTGAATTTACAAGGAAAATTTTCCCTCTTTGCACTGAATATGATTATTACACTCCCTCTTTTTGATGTTAAGGTGTTCTTACCACTCTGTCCTCAGCTTCCTGCAATTCTGATTGAGAAGAGAATTTTTAGTAACCTATTAACTTGCTGTTCAGTTCCTGGGAGAAGACTAATGCGACTATTTAATGGAATTCATATTTCAGTTTGGTTATGACTCTGCCTTATACTGAAAGTCCTAAAGGAGAGTTATTCCAAGGTAGTGCTATAGGAAGAACAATAGTGGTATTGATAGAAACCAGGAACTTGGAATGGAAGCCTTCTTTCATTTAAGTTCTAGACATTAGAAATTTAGAAATATAGTGAGATATCAAATACCAATATTTTGAAAGATATGGAGAAATATGACAGAAACTAAGAGGAGAAATCAGAGAAAAGTATATTTTTAGCATTATCAGTATATAGTCACTAATGCAGATTAAATCAACATGCAAAGAAATGTAGAGCAAGAACAGTAATTTTTCTTTGAGCTTCAGGAGATACCCACATTTGGGAGGTTAGTGAGGAGAGATTGTAAAGGATCAGAAAGTTAATGACTGGCCAGGTCAACGAACTGTTTTAGGTAAAAAGATCTTTTTCATGAATGAAGAGTTGGTTACATATGGCAGTAAGATTTACAAGAACTAAAACCTAAAAGAGTACATGTCATTAGTCAATAGAAAAGTAATTTGAGATTTTAAGTACATGTTCATATACTTTGAGTAAATAAACCAAATTGAAGAGATTAAGAAGAGGTTATAATTTTAAAAATAGTACAGAACACTAAATTGAGACTTTTATGGAGAAAAGCTTCTATTTTTGCCTTTGAATGCTGTCTCATCAGCCCACTGATCTGAATTTGTTTCACGCAGTACCTTTCTTTTCTTATCCTTCTCTTCTTTATGTCAAGTCACTGTCTGATTAAGGAATCATACGTGTTCCTTGACAGCAATGGAGACTGGAATCATAAATTAGGAAATTCCTTTCAACATATAAAGCTTATTTTAAATGTGCTGGACAGCTGTAAAAGCACAGTGTCCACTATGAGACTGTGTACTGAGTGATCATTCCTGTGTGAGTGGAATATAAAACTCATTTTGAGAAATGGTGTATAATTCTAAAAATACAGCCAACAAATTCAGGAGAGTCTTAATATCAGACTAACGAATTGAGACTATTTGGCAAATGATGTCCTGTCAAGGAAGCAAATAGTGTAATAGTGCATTGTTTTCAGAAGATTAATTTGGCAATAATATATGGAAGAGAAATAAGAGCAGAATCAAACTAGTTAAGAGGTTTTTGCAACATTGAAGTCAAAATAGCTCATGAGTCCTGCCTTTAGAGTTCTAGTGGCAGCAGAAATGAAAAGAGGTAGAGGACAGTATAATTACATGTATATATACACACTGTGTAAGTAGATTTTAAAGAACTTGACAATGATGTGAAGGCAAGTGAAAAATCTGAAAGCTGAGACTGGTTGACTATGTTAAGCATATGAAAAGAGAGGAGAGTAAGATGATGAGTTAGATTTTTGTCTTAATAGAATTTGTAGTGGAACACTCAGGTAAACATGCAGTTTTGAGGAATAGACATTGGCGAGGCAGGGGCTAAGTGTATGGTAAAGCAAACACTTTAATTATAAATATTGGGAAGAAACATACCTCTTTCTCTGAGACCAAATGATAAAAGATCAATACAGTAAAAGTAGTTTTCTGAGTTTGAGAGGATGTTACCTGAAGAAGTTTATTCTTGGGAGTTGTTATTAAACGTGTGAATTGGACATTTTAAAGGCTGCGTGGCTGTGTAAATTTTGGCATTATTTTCTTGTGAGTATGCTAAGGAGTGAAAAAAAATGTGTGATATAAATAATGTTTTGGAATAATGAGTTCCCAGTAAGAGATGAATACCATGCTTTTTTTAGGGGGATTTGGCTTCATATATTTAAATCTTATTCAACAGTAATTCATGGCCTGAAACCAGAGAAAGAACAATAAACTCAGGGAAAACCTGGGATTAGGGTGGATGCAATGTATAAATGTTGTGATGTGTTCTGGAGCTAATTGTAAGTAGAGATTAAAGAACTGAGTAAATTGACAGGGTTAAGTGATAGGAGTTGCTACTGAAAATATAAAGACGGAATTTAGTGAACCCTAAAGAAAGAAAAGATAAAGGTTTATAATAATGAAGAAAAAGCACCTAATTTAATATTTTGAAGTTGGAGAGGTTCTGTGTGATGTCCATGCTGATGAGAATATGATATGGGGCTTGAAAAACATAACAGGTGTTAAGGAAAGAAGTTACTAGGTAGATGATGGATTGGCAATAGGAAAAATGGAATTGAAAGGATGATGAGGAACATTGAAAAAGAAGAAAAATGATCCAGGTGTTTGTTTTGTTTTAGCTGAAGTAGTCAGGTTGCAAAACTTCTGAAAGGATCACAAACAGCCTGATTTGAATTTGAGGCCTCAGGGAGAGGCTCGGCTTTCAAGGTTGCAAGCACACACATTTGCAAGGAGTATTGGAGGTTTAAATAGGATGAAACAGGATGAATATGAAGATGTTACTGTTTTATAGCTTGGCAATCCACCTTTTCTATCCTCATCCCCTTTAGCAGTATGTCTCCTACGGAAGCCAATGGGAATATGAGTCTGTTTGTTTGTCTGTTTGTTTGTTTTAAATCACTTTACAGTTCACTTTCTCTTGTTCTGAGTAGGTCTGTGTATAAAATCAGGCCAACACACGTATTTATTAAGGATATATTCTTAAATTTAGAATATAACACATTTATATGAATGTATATCTTTATTCAATAATAATTTATCACTTAATCATCTCTTCTACATTCATCTCCGACTACTTCTTTAAACATATCCTGAATTCTCAACTTTACTGTTTTCTGTTGCCCGTTTTCCTTTGTGTAATCCTGAGCATTAAACACCTGTTCATGTTTTTCCTTTGGTTAATAGTCTTTCCCCACTTTGCCTTTCCCCCATCCTAAATGCTGAAATTATAGATGCCATTTGTGAAAGCTGTTTTCTCCATTCTTTTTTAAATTCTCAACCAAACACATATGATTTCTTCCTCTATTGTTCCCTGCTAGCATTTGTCAATATTTTTTATACTTAACATATCCTTCATTTCGTATTCTTACTATATCCTGATTTTTGTACACTTTCTTCCCTGCGTAGTAAATTGTAATCTTACTCATCTTTATATTCCCTGAAGTGCCTAGCATGCAGTTTTATAGATAATAAGCTCCCATATTTGTTTGAAGATTTGCTATAATAGTGGGTACAGTTTTTCATTTGATCTGATATATCCTTTTAATTTATTTAACTATATCATCTTTCAAATTAGACCATATATTCTGAATGTAATAACATAGTGTCATTCATTTTCTTTATATGTTTCCATGCCTCTGGGAATGAGATTTTTAAATATACTAAAGATAGTCTTTGTTCTTGATAATAGTTACAATAACTCACCAGTGAATTTACCTTTAAATTTTTCTACTGCCTCTGGTGATATTTGATAAAAAAGAAGTACAGTAACAGTGGTGGTAATTGTAGTTTACTGCCCAGAATCTGGAATTCCACTTTTTAAAATGAATTCAAAGACCTGTGTGTCTCCTCTAACAAATAGAAATATTCAAAAAATCACAAACATCTAAAATTAGTCAACAGAATGTTAAAAAAAAAGGAGACTGTGTTCTTATTAAACAATGTCATAAGTAGTTATAATCTAATTATATAATGAAATTTTAAAAATATCTAAAGTATCAGTTATGGTTGAAAGTAAGTAGTGGTTCTACAATAAAGTAGTTATCAGAAAGTACTGCAACAAAGAAGCTGTTTTCATTTAAAAATCATTTCTGGAAGAAAAATTTAGTAATTTATATTATTATAGTGTCACTGTGACAAAATTTCTGATTATAAATGCCAAGATGAATAAAAAGAGGTGTTAATATTTATTTCAGAGTATTAAACCAAAGCAAACAAAAATCTGATATCATGACGCTATCTATGTCAAGTTAAACCCTAAACAATTGACTCATATGATATTAGACTAATTTTTATTTCTGTGATTTATTTCTCACAAATTCTCTAACTAGCCTGGGGGTACAGTAGCAAAACATGAGTAAAATGATCAGAACAGTATCTCTTGCTTCAACTTGTTAACAAAATAAAAAACTCCAAAATATGAGACTGGCATTGTTACCAGTATTCACTTTTCAAATGAGAAAAACTAAGGGTACCCTGGGTGAGTTATGTCACAGGTTGAGTTCTCCAGGAAGCCGACCTGAGATGAAGTGTAGGGTGCAAGATATTTATTAGGAATGGATTTTGAAATTGATATTTGTGAAAAGGAGAAGAGGGAAAAGTCCAGCTTTGATGCAGGTTGGACAGCCTCAGTGGACATTATAGGGAGCTCTGGAACTGAAACTGTGCTATCAGTATCATCCCTGGTTGAACTGAAATTGAAATGGTTCCACATTTATAGTCCTGCCTCCAACAGTGAATGGATGTGGCCTCCAGGAAGGGTGTGACCTTGGGAGAAGTATATGGGCAGCTCAAACAATCCGGTAAGGGCTGACAGCTGCAGGCGTTCTGCCAACAGCACTTTCAATAGCTGAGCAAGAAGTCCTTCTGTGACAGTGCATCTGGGCAGAGCATCTCTATGTCCATAACAAAGTTAGTTGACCAAGATCACAGTTACTGGAAGAACCTAGATTCAAACTAATCTTATTTATATCCAAAGCCTGTGTTCTTAACCATTATACTACAAATCCCTTGTCTCCTTTTCTGCAGATCCTGAGACCCATTCGTTAATATGAAAGCCTTTACCTAGCGATTGTTCCTACTGGCAGTACCGTAGCTTATTCTTCAGTGTCCACTTAGCATGTCTCAAAATCATAGAAAGATAATCCTCAGATTCATGAGACCATCCTATTGAGCTTCTTTGTATTTTTAGTTCAAGAGAATTTGTAGCTATCCATGTTCATATATTATATAGATACACATATGTTTATATATTATATGTATTATGTATATATGCATATATGTATTTATATATCAAACATTTATTAAGTAACTAGTATTTACTAGCAGCTTGAAAACACTAGTTTGTGAATAGAATGAAGAGAATAGTAGAATGATCTTGAGTCACAGAGCATTTTCATTTCATTGTGTTACCAGAGAGTAGGTTCTTGTCTCATCACAGAATGAATTCGGAGGTGAGACACAGATGTCAAGAAAGCAAAACAAGGGTATATTAAGCGATAGTATGCTTTCAAGGGGAGAGCAGGCAGTCTTAGGTGAGTAGCTGCCCTGAAATTCTTTGGCAAGCTGACTATATGGGGTATGAAAATGCATGGGTGGAATATTCATTGGGGAGGGATGAGTTTGCAGTAGTATTTCTTGATTTTTCACCCCAGCTTTACCCTTCCGAGGAGAGGAGGGATTTTTGTCCTTATTTACTCTTGATCAGAAGTGTCATGGCATTGGTGCATGATGGGTACTTCTATCTGCTAGGCTAATTTTATTGTAATGAGAGTATAATGAGCAAAAGGTTATATTTGAAGACTGGAGATTCCCTCCTTCTTCCACCTTTCTTTGCCTCCAGGATCCTTGTCACCCAAAAATGTGTGGTTTCCTATCAGTCTGGAGGTTCCTGTTTTTCTTTGTTTGCCCAAGGACGCCCATTGTTTACAAGATGTATGGTTTTTCTGCCAGATGGTTCTTGCCCCCCTTTCCCTGCTCATATCTAGCTATATGCCTGCTCTAACAGTTGGTTCTTTAAATTGGTTACAGTTCCTTTGTTTCTAGGACCTTGAGAATAAGTCAGATCACCGATTTTATGCTGACTGACTGCTACTCTCAAAATCATTCCTTCTCCCGCACCCACCAGCATCTTCAGACCATGCACCTGCGCTCCGTACCTCAAGTGGGATTTCTTTCCCATTTTTTATGCCCTAGTCAATGAGAGTCATTTTTTTTCTTCCTTAATTTTTAGTAATGTGCTTCAGCAATGACAGTACTCTACTATCTTTCCCATGGGATTCACAGGGGTTCATGTAAATAAAATTCTGGTTGGTCACAGTGCCCCACCAATTTTGTACTTGCCCAGAATTTGGTGTGCTCTGCTCTTATGAATCCACTTTGGAACCATAGATACTTGGATATGGAAAAATGAATTTGATAGAACATCATAATAATTACAAGAAAAATATTTCTACTGTAGTAACAATTGGTTACTTGGAATTTTCAACTGTAATTTCGGAAATTACAGAATGGATGAAAATGTATTGTAGAAGTGATGCCAGGAAAAGCTAGCCTTTGCTGTCTCTCATGGGTGCTTTCCTTCAGGTTGGTGTATCTATCATAGGCAGTGTCTGCTATTCACCTATAGACCCGGAACCCAAATGTGTCAACAATACTAGAGGCAGTCTGTCTCTTAAGTGTCATTCTAATTTGGCTAATGCAGCACAATTTTCCAACTTGCTTCTCTCTCCTCCCTGCTATATAAACTGGAAAACATAAACTATCCTTTTTTTTCAATATTTTTACTTGTAGGATTGGACATGTTAAATAGTTCTGGCCAATGTGTGCCAAGGAATTTCTGGAAAAACTTTCTCTTTCCTGACAAAATATCCAGGTATCAGAGACACAGACTCTTCCTCTTAATTCTTTCCCTGAATGCTGACTTGGTGCCTTGAGCTGAGGTAACAATCTTGTGACTGTGAGGAAAATGTTAACTTAATCTCAGAGACTTTGGATCCTGGCACGGCAAGCTATGAAACCAACACCAGCATCTATCTATCTTTAGTCTTTTGTTATAAGAGAAAAGATTAACCCCTATGTTGTAGCCACCATTGGCCTGTATTCTGTTACTTTTGAGTGAAAACATGCTTGTTACAAACGATTGCCTATACATTTACAATGGCAGTTTATAAATTTATAGTAAGAAATAACTATCAAAACTATCAGAATACTATCAAACCTATCAGAATACTTATTTCAACATATTGAGCTGTATCCTTATAGATGGAAAACCAGGTTATAAACTGCTTGGCAAGTATGGATTCTGAACAAGTGGATTTCATTAGAAAGAAAGAATATCTAATGACAACAGATTCAGATAACCTGATCTCTATTAGCACCACAGTAGGAATAGCTTTGCCTATGGAATGAAACACTCCAAGTCAATTGGATAGGATTATGTTTACTCTGAACTGTGCTAGGATGATCCCTGAAAATTTGTCCACTGTGACTCTTTTTCTGACCTGGTTTTAGCACTTACCAACTGTGTAGCTGTTGGCAAGTTCCTTTTCCTTTGTGCTTCAGTTTTAATATGATTATAATAATATTTATTTCATTTTGTTTGTGTGAGGATTAAGTGAAAGATATTCTAAAGAGCTTAGACTATTGCTTGAAATGTAGTAAGTGCTCAGTGATTTTAGATTTATTTCACATCTAGCTAATTCTCTTTCTTAAAGACATGCTTTCTCTATATATTGTAATATATTCAGTCAAGATAGAATCAGATCTGGTGACATCAGAGTCCTTATGCTTCTTTAGGATGGTGTGCATATCAGTACTCTAATTATTCACTGATATAATTAAAAATCTAATGTTTAGAGAGGAATATTTTCTTCACAACTATCTCTCAATTTGAACTATTAATGCACTTTTGAGGAAAAATATGGATAAAAATTAATACTACTCATATACATGCACACTAGAATTATGCATAATCCCTTATAAATTTTGGTATGATCTAGTATAAACTTTTTGCCATGAAGTCAGGAGGCAGGGACTTATATTCAGTGTAGTTTAGAAGTATTTCTGTCAAAGAAATCATAGAAGCTCACTAGTTCACAGCCTGTTGCAAAGTGCTTCCTGCCCAGCATTCTTTCCCTGCTGTATGGTACTGCTCATGTGCTCTAAGATTACCCTGTGACAAATCATGATGTTTCAGAGTGCTTTTAAAAATCCCCTACAAAACTTTTAAATGAAATAATGAGGCCGTTAAAAATTTTTGAGAGGGCCTCCAGATGGAAACTCGTATGAAAATGTGTCACAAACTGAACCAAAATGGTTTTCAGTTGCATTGTTAAAAAAAACTAGCAGATTACCCATTTCATGTCTCAAATTAATGTAAGCTCATTTAGAACAAAACGTGACAATCTGCCAAGTAAATACAGAATTAAACTGCAATATTATTGAATAACACAAAGTTTTAAAATTTTTAAATCTAAAATTTTAATTGAAGTAGACAAAATAATGCAGCTAATGGCTAATGACTAATACTATCTGAATTTTCTTTGAATATTAAAGATGATGTTACTTTGTTTAGTTGTGAAATTTATATTCACTTTTTCCCATAAACAGTCTATTTACTCTTCATATGGATGTTAAATGACAAGACAGACAGAACTGTGGGGTTTTTTTGCAATACACCCGATTTTAAAATCATTTTTACAGATTTAAAGTAAATCCTAAGAATTCTCATCACAAGGAAAAAAATACTTATTTTGTATGTATATGAAATGATGGAAATTTACTCAGCTTACCATGGTAATTATTTCATGATATGTGTAAGTCCAACTATCATGCCTTAAACTTACACAGTACTGTATGTCAGTTACACCTCAATAAAACTGGAAGAATAAATAGAACAAAAATTCCTTTAAATTTCTGAAAATTATTTTCAGATAAACCAATCCTCCTACTGAAAGATAAGGTCATTTTATAATTGTGGGGAAATGTTTCAGTGTAACACAAATGTTTCTGATAACTCCATTGTTTTATTCCTAAGGGTCACAGTCCTGTTGAGTCCATATCTGAAGACTGATATCATCAGTTATCTCTGGCTGATCATATATAAAGATGGTGATGATGATCATGACAGTGCTGCAACAGCAAAATAGTTAACCAATATTTTAGCACTTTTTGTAATCCAGAAAATATACAAATTAACATACTTTATCAAATTATTTAACCAACAATTGAAGTAATTTTTTAATCTGCACATTCTAGATAAAATTGAAGCTTAGAAGGGCTAAGTAACTAAGTGTAATTTAGTCAGTATACTAATTTAAACACAGATCTTTTGGACTCCAAAATTTGTGCTTTTAAGCAATAGCAATATATTTAATTATGTATACAAAATGAATGAACTACTAAGTGCACTAGGTAGGTTTTTAAAACTTTACTTTTTCATGTTAATTATAGAAATTGCACTTACAATTGTAATTGGAGATGCTGATTCCATTAGCTAATTTCATACTACTAAAACTTGAATTTATTTTGGAAGTATCTTATCTCTTCTAGAAAAATGTAGTTTATCTCACAGTTCACTTCTCACCATTTTCTCTTTACTTTCATTCAAGTTTCTCAGAACCACCTAAATATTAACTAGTGCAAAGCGCTTTCCAAATATTTTGTCATTTCTCCTCTTCAACTTTGAGAAACAGCTATCATAATCCCCATTTTACATAGATTATAAGTGCTTTTCAGAATTTAATTATTTGTCCACAGTGAAAACTCCACCATTAACTTCCTGTAGTAGAAGTGATAGAGATGTTAGAGTTCAGGAGTCTGACCGTAAAGAGAATTTGGTAAGAAAAGGACAAGTTACCACAGACATGTAATACTAAAGGTTTTACTACTGCAAAATATGCGTCTCTCTCTCTCTAGCCTCTGATACCAATTTCCTAACTACTTGCCATCCATTCGGTAAACTAATTACCACAAAAACAGGTTTCTTCACTATGTTCACACTCCATTTCCAAAAGCAATATGTGTATTACTCAGGATAGGTTAGAGTATGCCAAAGAATCTAATAAAACCCAAATTACAAATGGCTTAATACTTTAAATGTTTACTTCTCACTGAGACATTATCTGATTCACACAAGGTGTCTTGCTGGGTGTCGCTCCTTCAAGGCTTGACTCATGAGTTCAAGCTGACTTAATGGATCTAATGCTGACAAATGGGTTTAATTCTGTTTTTCAGTCATGCAATTGGGAGAACATGGCTTTCAAGGTCACCATGACAGAAGAGAGAGCCAGAGGGCTTGATGGGGTGTTTTAAATTGCTAGAGCAGTGAGTTTCTTAACATTTCGTCTGTCTGTTAGTTACATAGACAAGTCACATGAACAACATAATTGCAAGGATGACTAGAAAATCTCAAGGAGCACATGGGAATAGTCTCTGCTACAGTCTCATACTGAATCATCTTACTGAATTTCAAAATCTGAGGAAACCTATACAAACTTTACTTTTAAGATAACTGGAGCAGTTTTGGATTAGAAAATCTATAGGACCCATTTCAGGACACTTCACTGTGTATGTCAATGTATACAACAATAATAATGCCTTTCTATGCCACTTAGAAGCTGCAGTTACAGGATTAACCTTTATTAAATTAGTTTTGTGAAACTGTGATTTTATGCTCAGAAGGGAGGTAGTGTAGTAAAACAGGTATTAGAAAGTTGGTGGAGCTGGGCTATAGGTCTAGCTCTAGCTGTGGTCTAACCTGACACACTACGTAACCTCTCTGTGCCTCATTGCTCTCATGTGTTAAAGGGAGAGGGCAGCTGATGGGTTTCCAGATGTGTCTCTGTCCCTGAATTCTATGGCTTCAGCCATCTCAGAGGGCAGGAAAGCAGTGGTCAAAGGCACAAACTCTAGTGTCAGAATTCTTCTTTTCTTTTTTTTTAACAAGGGAAAAGACAGCTTTTTATTTATGTACTGTACAGAGGAGTTCACAGAAGAATGTGGCTGTCAGAATTTCCTGGTTTTAATCCTGCTTATTATTTATAAGCAGTGTAAACTTAAAAAACCTTCCATGTATTTCAATTTGCTTATCCACAAAATGTTGCCTCATATGTTTCTTGAGAGGGTTAAATGATTTAATATATGGAAATTAATATACTCAGAACATAATATGTAATACTTTTTGAGCTATTATTTTAGTCTGAGAAAAATCTCTAAAATAAAACTTGGTGGCTTGTTAGAAGCACCAAGTTATTTGTGAGCAAAACTAAAAAGACAATCTTGGTTTTAGTTCTTTCCATTTCTATTAGGCAGCACCATTACTAAAAATTCTAAATATTTCTATAAAATCATTGCTTCAAAAGTGATTTTTTATAAAAGATACCGAAAATGAAAATGTAATTATCTCCATCTATAGCAAAATGTTCACAGGTATTCCTACAAAATGCTTATGTATTTATGAAAATGTTGAAGACTCTTGAAAAAATATCATTGAATACTTAGAAGAGCAGTAATTTATTTCATACCTAAAATTTAAATGTGAAATACCCAAACTTAGACATGGTAGCTTCTAAGGCAATTAACAGAGACTGGAAACAGGACATTTTTCTGATTTTGAACATGGCCCCATTCCTTTGATTTGTGTTAAAAAAAAAAAACAAAAACCTAGTGTTTTAGCAGTATTTATTTCACCTGCTTAGCTAATTTAAAATCTGTAATTGTTAATAATAACTTGTCATATTTTAAAATAAGAAAATAATACTTATTTTATAGAACTTAAAGAGGAAAACATTTACTTAGTGATCGCTCCTTTTCATTGTTTTTTACTTGCTTTCAGGTTGTTAATTTTCACAGCCACACTCAAGGAAGAGTATTATTATGCTCTTGTTCAGACAGGGGAACTAGGTTCACACAGCATGTACACGCCAGGCCCAGGAATTATTCAAGCCCAAATGCCAAATATGGGGTTCATTCTGCTGAACTTCAGTACCTACCTCAATGTTCAAAAAAACTAGGGCTTCTATGAATGAACAAAAGAAACATTTTATTATGAATCTGAGAGTGTGGAGTTTGGAGTTGAAGGGCCTGGCTTCTTTGAGGCTTAGATCATATTTCACTGTCTTCAAAGCTGACTGAAATTTTCCCAGAAAGAGAATGATTTTTCTTCAGACAAGGCTGTATGAGCATCTATATTTGGAAATTGTCAAATACCATGCAAATAATGTTACTACTATTATTCTTATCATTGTTGTTTTAAATAGAACTATAATTTATAGAAATATAACTTAAACACGAAGCTTCACCACACAGAAATTTGACGTATTTTCCTTAAGGTTATAAAGGCTCCCTCTTAGTTATTAAATTCCATAGCTATTTTATTGTCATCAACCTGCTTAATTATTTTGTGGCATTTGATCTTTATTTTCAAAAGATTTTTCCCAGATTTATTGAGATATTATTGACATATGACATATGGAAGTTTAAGGTGTACAATGTGATGACCAGATACACATATATAATTGCAGAATAATTACCATAGTAATGTTAAGTTAACACCTCTATCTCCTCACATAATTACAATTATTTTGAACATGTGGTGATAACATTTATGATTTACTCTCTTAACAACTTTCAGGTTTACAACACAGTACTGTTAATTATAAATCGCCACACTGTGCATCAGATCCCCAGATCTTATTTATCTTATAGCTGGGAGTTTATTTGCTTCTTAAAACTTCTGTAATGGCTTCTTTTTTTTAGTTGAAGTGTTGTCTGTCACAATGTGTCAATTTCTGGTGTACAACAAAATGTGCCAGTCATGTGTATGTATATATACGTGTGTATATATGTGTGTATGTATATATATGTACACACATATACATACATGCATTCATTTTTATATTCTTCTTTTATATTCTTTTTCATTGAAGATTATTACAAGATATTGAATATAGTTTCCTGTGCTCTACAGGAGAAATTTGTTTTCTATCTGTTTTTATATATAGTGGTTAACCTTTGGAAATCTCAAACTCCCAAATTTATCCCTTCCCACCCCATTTCCCCTAGTAACTTTCAAATTGTTTACTACGTCTGCAAGTCTGTTTCTGTTTTGTAAATGAGTTCATTAGGTGTCCTCTTTTTTTTTTTTTTTTAACTCTATATAGTATCATATAGTCTTTTCTTTCTCTTTCTGGCTTACTTCACTTAGAATGACATTCTCCAGGTTCATCCATGTTGCTACAAATGATATTATTTTATTATTTTTTATGGTTGAGTAGTATTACATTGTATAAATATACCAGAGCTTCTTTATCCAGTAATATGTCGATGGACATTTAGGTTGATTCCAGTTTCTTGGTCATTGTAAATAGCGCTGCTATGAATATTGGGGTGCATGTATCTGTTTGAATTAGAGCTCCCTCCTCATATATGCCTAGGAGTGCGATTGCCGGATCATATAGTAAGTCTATTTTTAGTTTTTTGAGGAATTTCCATTCTGTTTTCCATAATTTCTGCACCAAACTACATTCTCACCAGCAGTTTAGGAGGGTTCCCTTTCTCCACACCCTCTCCAGCATTTATTGTTCATGGACTTTTGAATGATGACCATTCTGACTGGTGTGAGGTGATGCCTCGTTGTAGTTTTGATTTGCTTTTCTCTAATAATTAGCACTATTGAACATTTTTTTCATATGTGTAGTGGCCTCTTGATGTCCCTTCTTTCCTCGTTCTCTTCTTGCTTACTCCTATCCCTACCATCCCTCTCAGTCTTACACCATCTTCATAGCCCTGCCTGCCAGAGTTTCTCCTGGTACTTCCAAAGTCTTCTCTTCTGTCATCTTTTCATTGTGGTCACATTCAGTTGAGTGCTTGGTCTTTCCCAGTGGCTTTAACAGGCAGTCTCAGGCCAGTGACTAAAATGTGCATCTTCAGATCTAACCTCCCATTTAAGTGCAGGCCTATATTTTGAACTGATTTTCTATGTTTCCAGATTTATATTCTCTGGATTCCACAAATTCAAAATCAGACAACTGAATTTATAGTCTTCTTTAACAGCATTTCAACAGCGTATCTGTCATCAACCAATTTTTTCCAAGCTAGAAAAATAGTAGTTACTCTTAATTTCTCTCTCCTCTTCATTGCTTAAAAGTAAATAGTCTCCAAGTATTACTTATCCTAACACTTAGGTAGGTTTGAAACCTTCCCCTCCTTTCCATTCTGATTTCTGGCATCTTGGTTGGGGTTCCCATTGGTTCTTGTCAGATCTCCCCCATTAGCTTTCTAAAAGGCTATTCACTTTCCAAGTCTTCCAGCTACAAGAAGCAGTCATTAATTTGATTTGTTGTTAATTTGATTCTTAAATTACTGATCTTGATTTAAATGTAATTTGACCCTAAATACATCACAATATCTAAAAGGCCCTCTCACAAACCTAGAAACATGATATTTAAAGAGTGGGACCCTGTAGTCAGACAGACTTGGTTAGCACCTGTTGCAGCCAGTTTAACTAGTTAGTTGTGTGTGAGCTTAAACAAGTTATTTATTTGGAGCACAGGATTCCCATTTGTAAACAGAATCAAAGAAATGTGAGAATTAAGAGAAAATGGATGCAAAACGCCTATCACAGTGTTGGGAACACAGGAGGTATTCAATAAGTGGTAGTTAAGCTCTGCTCTAGCACATCCCTTCCCTTCCAACCCAGTAATCTAAGCATCAATAGATCTGAGATTTTCAGCATTTTTCAATCATGTCTATTCCTTCCTAATCTATTTGTTTATGCCATTGCCTCTGCCTGGAACAGTCTCTTCTGCCTTGGTCACTAAATAATTTCCTCCTTGTCTATAGAAATTAATTTTTTTCTTTTTGGAATTATTCTGACATTTAGGCAGCATTTGTTTATTTTATTACAATTTTTGTCACTTCAGTGACTCACTTGTGTAAGGAGGCACTCTGCCTCATCTCCCTGACTCCTAGATTATTTATATATTCAGTGAATATTTGCTGAATGAATACAGTATGCTCTTTCCACAAATGCCTACCTTATGGAATTTTGCCTAAATTAAATGTAACTCTTTTTTTTTCTTCTAGTCCTTTCCCCAAATCTAGGTTTTTAATCTCTGTTTTACAATTTTTCAAGAATTTCTCCTCCCAACTTTTACCACATTAAAAATTTCCAGAAAAATGGTGTCTCAATTATAAGAAGCTTTTTATTTGTTTGCCTATATTAAATAGAAAAATGGATATTTAATAAAATGGTAGCAAAAAAGTGAAAAATAGCCACATCAAATATAGTGTAAAATTCATTGTTTATTATACAGGGACAAAGTTATATGGCGGAAAGAAAATAGGCTTTGAAGGCAATTTGCCTAGACCTTTTCTTAATCTTGATTTTCACTATGCCTTATTAAAACTTCTTTATTTCAGTTACTTGAATGGGATTAATAATACCTATGTCTAAGTTTAATGTGAAGATTAAATGTAAAATAAATATGTAAAGTTACTAGACACTACTTTTATGAGATGGAAACATTTCTCCCAATTTATAAAAAAACTAATAAAAAATTCAAGTAGACAAAGGAAAAAGAAAAGACAATTACAGAAGACACATTAATTAATTTTACAAATATAATATTCATCCTCTGTAAAAACTTAAAATGTAAATTAAAGTAACCTTGAGAAACAGCATTTTATATTCATTAAAGTAGCAATATTTTTAAATATATAACAACTAATTCTAGAATAGTTAAGGTCAACCTAGTGTGCTGATTTATTGCTATTGGCACTATAAATTCACATAACTCTTTTATAAAATGCAATATATTTATATATAACAAGACCTATAGTGATATTTATACCTTATCTTGATACATTTCTGCCACTTCATTATCATTAAATAATTCAATAGGAGTTGAAAGATTATAAATGTTAAGCTATACATTGTGGCATCATCCAAAAAAATGCTACCATTTTGGACAGGACAGATTATAGATACATATTCAAGAGAAATAGAAATATTCTTAACAACATATATACTATTATTTCAACTATTAAGATGAAGTGTTCATTTTCATTTATATTTTAGAATACAACATTGTAAAAAAACAGGGTGAGATTTTGGCTCTTTTAATACAAAATTAAGTATTTTAACTTAACTGTTTGTGTGGGTTTTTTTTTTTTTCCCAGTAAAAGTCTTAAGCCTTCAAACAATTGCCTGATTTATAAACTACAGCTACTCTCTTGTCATAGAAAATGATGGTGGGCTTCAGTTTGTATTATGTTCACATTTTAACCTTGTTTCTATGGAATTAATAAATCTTTCTAATTCAGAGCTGTTTAGTATGCAGAATAGCCTGAACATTTTCATAGAGAGTAACAAATGAATGACCTTTCTGAATTAAGTCAGTCTGGGAGCCTACTCTTTTCACACTTCCTGCAGTCTATATTTTGTTGATCTTGTAAGTTAGCAAAGTAAGAAAATGTATTCAGAACCTTATTAGAAAAATGTCTAGCATTGTGCCTTGCACATATTAGATGCAAATGCATGATGGTTGAATTAATTGATTTTATGCTTCTATCAATTGAATCCGAGCTAGATTTGGTGAAACTTTTTTCTTGGCAGGATTTGCTTTTTCTTCACCTATTTTACTTTGATGTGTCATAAGCAAAGAAAGCCAGAAACATGGATAACAAAAGTATTAGAACTTTTGACAGCGCTGGAGATGAACTCAGAGTTTTCATATAGCTGTTTCCCACCTAAAACTTTGTACATGAGTGAAATATGTCAAGATTTTTGCCTTTCATCTTTTTTTACCACTTTATTGAGGTACAATTGACATGAAAAAAGGTGTCCATATTTAATGTATACAACTCAGTGCTTTAGGGGTAGTGCACACCCTGTCACCACCATCAAGACCATAGACATATCCTCGAACATTTCTATCTCCTCATATATTATTTTAATTATTTGTGTGTGTGTGTGGCAAGAACAATAAGTTCTACCTTCTTTTAATACAGTATTGTTAGTTATTGACAGTACACTGTAGTAAATCTACAGAATTTACTTATTTTGAACAACTAAAACA
Source organism: Camelus ferus (assembly GCF_009834535.1). Classification (NCBI taxonomy): domain Eukaryota; kingdom Metazoa; phylum Chordata; class Mammalia; order Artiodactyla; family Camelidae; genus Camelus; species Camelus ferus. The sequence continues at coordinate 85,547,478 of NC_045696.1, read as the reverse complement.
CTGTACCTTTTAACCGTCATGTCCCCATTTCCTCCTCCCCATCACCCCTGGTAACCATCATTCTACTCCCTGCTCCTCTGAATTTGACTACTTTAGATTCCACTTATGGGTGAGATCATACAGAACTTGTCTTTCTGTGCTTGGCTTATTTCATGTAGTATGATTATCCTTCAGGTCCATTCATGTTAATAAAATGGCAGATTTCCTTTTTCCAAAGTAATAATATTCTATTATATATATAAGAATATAGATATGTAAATATATATATATTCCGTGACATATATTTAGACAGTTAAGTTATTTCCATATCTTGGTTGTTGTAGATATGCTGCAGTGAATTTAGGAGTACAGGTATTTCTTTAAGAATCTAACTTCAATTCATTTGGATAAATACCTAGAGTGGGATTGCTAGATCATATGGTAGTTCTATTTTTAAGCAGAACTATTTATGTTTATACTTTGAAACCTCTATACTGCTTTCCATAGCAGCTGCACCAATTTACATTCCCACCAACAGTGCACAAGTATCCCCTTTTATCCACATCCTTGCCAACTCTTGTTATCATTTTTTTTTTAAATAGTAGTCATCCTAAAAGGTGTGAGGTGATATAACATTGTGGATTTGAATTACATTTCTCTGATGATTAATGATATTGAGAGTATTTCCATATACCTATTGGCCATTTGTATGTCTTTTTTTCTGACATGTCTATTCAAGTCCTTTCCCCATTTTTCAGTTGGTTATTTGGTTTTTTTCCTTGGGTTTTATGAGTTCTTTATATATTTTGAATATTAACTCATTATTAAATATATTTTAAAAATATTTTCTCCCATTCTATAGATTACCTTTTATTTTGTTAATAATTTCCTTTGCTGTGCTAAAGATTTTTTTAGTTTGGAGTAATCCCACTTTATTTTTTGTTTTGTTACTGTGATTTGGTGTTATACCCCCCAAAATATTGCCAAGACCAATGTCAAGGTGCTTTTTCTCTGTGTTTTCTTGTAAAAGTTTCACTGTTTCAGGTCTTACATAAAAATCTTTAACTCATTTGAGCTGATTTTTGTAAATGATAAAAAAAGTTTCCTATTTCATTCTTTTCCAGTTTTCTCAATACCATTTATTGAAGGAACTATACTGTCCCATTTTGTATTCATAGAGCCCTTGTGGCAGATCAGTTAGGTCTATGTATATATATATTTTTTCTTTCTGATATCTCTGTTTTGTTTCAATTGTTTATATATTTACTTTAATGCCAGCATAATTGTTTGAATTATTATAGTTTTGTAATATAGTTTGAAGTCAGGGAACATGATACTTCCACCTTCGTTGTTCTTGCTCAAGATTGCTTTGATTGTTTGTATTCCTTTGTGGTTTCTTATGAGCTTTAGGATTGTTTTTTTCTATTTCTGCAAAAAAATGCCATTGGAATTTTGATAGAGATTGATCTGAATCTGTAGGTCACATTGGGTGGTATGGAAGTTGTAGCAATATTAATTCTTATGTCTTCAAATTCTGTCATCAATCATATATAGTTTTCAATGTACAGATTTTACTTAGTTAAATTTATTCTTAAATATTTTACTTTGTGATGCTATTATAAATTGGTTTGTTTTCTTAATTTCTTTTTTGGACATTTGTTGTTAGTGTGTAGAAACATGACTGACTTCTGTATGTTGATTTTGTATCCTGCAATTTTACTGAATTTGTTTATTCTGACAGTTTTTTTAGAGGAGTCTTTAGAGTTTTCTGTATATAAAATCATGTCATCTTCAAAGAGACAGTTTTACATCTTCGTTTCTGATTTGGATGCCTTCTATTTTCTTTTAAATTGTCTAACTTACCTGGCTAGAACTTCTAATACTATGCCAAATAGGAGTGGCAGAAGTGGGCATTCCTGTCTTGCTCATGATCTTAGCGAAAAAGTTTTCTGTTTTTCCCTGTTAAATATGATATTAGCTGTGGGTTTGCCAAATATGGCCTATATGATGTTGAGTTACATTCTTTCTATACTGAATTTCTCTAGAGTTTTTATTAAGGAAAAAATATTAAATTTTTCAAATGCTTTTTTCTACGTCTCTTGAGATGATCATGATTTTTATCTTTCATTCTGTTAATGTGATGTATCACATTCATTGATGTGCAAATGATGAACCATCCTTGCATCTCAGGGATAAATCCCACCTAATCAAAGTATATGATTCTTTTAACGTGCTGTTAAATTCAGTTTGCTAGTATTTTGTTGATTTTTTCATCTATATTTATCAGGTTTATTGGCATGCAATTTTCTCCTTTTGTAGTGTCCTTTTCTGACTTTGGTATCAGGATAATGCTAGTCTCATGAAGTGAGTTTGGGAATGTTCCCTGGAAGTCCCCTTCCATTTTTTCCTGCTCCTGGCGTCCCCAAAAGATTGAGCCATTTTGATTCACTCCGTGTACTGTGTGGGCTAAGACAGTATTGAGCCTCCTGGGCAGTGCCTTACAAGGCTGAGGAAGCCAGGAACTCACTTAGTTTCCCCATGGGAGCAGTCACTAGCTTAGGGGGTCTCCCTTGGCACTGAGTTGTGCCACCCTGGGCAGGAGTGGCACAAAAAAAGTAAAATTGTTCTTCTTACCTTCTTTCTGCATCTATTCTTGGATATTTTGCTCTCAACTGAGCTCCTGGACTCCCAGAAATTTATTTTTATTCGTGGGTAGTTGTTCAAACTGGTGTTTTTGTGGGTGTTTTGAGGTCTGGAACTGCCTATTCCACTATCTTGCTGACGTCACCTAAAACTTCCGATGCCTTTCATATTTTATTAATAATTATTTACTTATAGTTTATTAATAATTTTTTAAAGTATTTAAACTGTAATATATACCCTGTTATTTTGGAATTACATTTCCACATAATTTTAATTTGTTTTCTTAACCAATTTTCAAGCTGCTTGAGGACAGGATTATTGTTTATTATTCCTCACAAATCCAAATAAACCTCAAATGGTGCTATGCCTAATTAAATCTTCAAAATGTGTTAATCTGATTTGCTTTGTAAACACTACAGTAAATGTAGGTAGAATTAAAAAAATATATAAGCACAAGAATTGAAATTATGTTTTCTTTATAGATAATAAAGTCACAGCTTTTAAGTACTTTTTATTTAGCTGAGCTATCAAAAATGTCTAATAATGAATAAATATGCATTTCATTAAAGAGGGAATAAGTGGAAAGAGTGAAAAGGTAGAAATTATGCAGTGGTGAAATGCATTTGAAATTGTTGATAAACAGAAGTGTTTCTTTTTATCTCTTTATACCTCCATGTACAGAAAAAATCTCCTTTTGATCAGAGCAGCTAATTCTCAAGTGAGCTATGCCTTCATACTAAGTGTGACCAGCTTTTGGTTATACTTCATTTTCTTTTCATCAACCTGATGTAATAATTCAGACCTTTTCTTTTTAGTCTCAGTTTTAAAACTGTTTTCCTCTGCTCCCATACTTTTCACTGCCACTATGTTAGGTCATTGTTGGAAAGAAGGATCACCACTGAGCTTATCTAATCTAAAGCAGAGTTAGACTGTAAATGAGTTGGCTGCCATTTGTAAGTACTTCCTGGTTCCAGAAATCCAGTCTTCACTGATAAATCCCCACTGCTATGGCTGTACAGTCTGTCGTCACCTATAGTATGCAAAGCCAGAATGCGGTCACATATTTTTACAAAATGGGCACTGCTGACAACCCAACTCACTAGTTATTTCCTAGTGAAAACATACTAGTGTATATGTGTATATACTGCTGGGGGCGGCCCTGCCTGGGCCAGGCCATATCAGTCTGCTCACAGCGAGCCCCCGTGGTCATTCTCGTGTCAATGATTGCCCCATCTCTCCTCCCCCCACCCCAATGATCCCACAACCATTCATTTTTTGTTTTTTTAAATATAATTTTGTAAATGTTACATAAAAATTATATATATATGTATCTCCATAGTATACATTATGTATATATCCATATATGTGTATATATATATATATACTAGATATGTATCTAGTAATTAATTTATCACTAAATACTTATGATCTTTTTTTCTTATAACACAATCTTCACTTTCCCCAAGAGCTATCCTAATTTAGGCAGATATTTAAATAGAATCACTTCATTATTTTTGTTTTTCAGTTGTCTTGGGAACAATGTAATAACACTAGTAAGATATTTTCTTCCAGACATGAAAAAAAATATTTTGAAGATATTTAAGCTGTTTAAAGATCAAATTTGGAGGATAATATAAACTGACTCATTTATTATGGATTGTATATCAGTGTACTAGGTGATAGATACATAGATAAATAAAAGCTGGTGAATGATTATTTTGAATCTGCTGGGGTTTTATTTAATTGTTTTAACTGCTGAAACAGATTTTCACATTGGAATTTATCAAATACTATATGTATTGCAACAGTAGCAGCATTTTAAAAGAAGCCCCTAAATTCCCGAAGGCAATGAAGTGTCTATTCTAATAGATCTCTTAATGTAAAGTTTTGCTTAATGCATGACCTGGATGACTTTGCTGAATTTCCTTGCCTGGATCAGTACTAATGATATTTCAGTTCTGCTCTCAGAAAATGAAGTGTTATGCCATAACATAATATTTATAATATATCAGAAATTAAATGGTAATTCTTTATAGAAAATAATAAGGGTGCAGAAAACGTAATAGTTGTACTTCTGAATGATGTGACCAGAGTTTTTGCCCTCACAGAGTTACCTCCTTTGATTGAGAACATGATTTCAATATCTGGTTTTGGTTTGATCCAGTAGCTTTGTTCTTTGGTTTCCTCAGAACTATGATCTGTAAATTCTCAAAGGATATTGAAGGTTCCTGAATATTTACACTTCTCAAGATACAAGGCAATTAAAAAACGTGTAATTTATAAATTTAAAATGTTTAAATATATCTATGTCCCAGAATTTGGTCCTAGGTCATCCTTTCCTTCCTATCAACTTTTCCCCATTAGGTGATCTATCCATTCCCCTAATTTCTAATATCACCTATAGTGAATACTCTCCAGCCTTTATCTGTCTTCTTAGGGTCAAATTATATATACAAGGTATATTTGATCTCACCACTTAGGCCTCAAAACATAATTATTCTCTCATCTTCCTACTGTCCTTCCATGTTCCTCCCCCAGTCTTACTCATATTAATAAATAACATCACGTCCACTCTGCTGATTAAGCTAACCTGTGAGTTATCATTAATTGTCTTTCTCTCATCTCTCATGCCTTGCACACCAGGAAATCTTGCTTCTTTCTAAAATACATTTTGTTTGCCTTGCTACTAGCCTAGTCCAAAAAATCTTTTGCTTATCTGGGCTAATGCAATAGTCTATTTAATGGTTTGTCTGTTTCTACTTTTGCTCCCTAATTAGCCATTCTCCACACAACAGCCAGTGTGATCTTTCAAAATTCATGGCATCTTTCTGCTCAGAACCCTCCAATGGCTTCTTATTGCACTTAGAATAAAATTCAAGCTTCATGCAAGTCTCTTCATGATGTAGTTACTTTGTCCCTATTCAGTCTTATTGCTTCTCTCTCTCCTCTCCTCACTGACTTTGCTCTAACCCTACTATCATGCTTTAAGTTTCGGGAAAATGGCAAACTTATTTCCACCCTTGAAGCTTGTATCTGCTTTTCTTTCTGCTTGGAACTCTCTGCCCTCTGATCTTCATATGTTTAGCTTCTTCTTTTCATTCAATTCTCAGTCCAGTGTTGTCTTTTCAGAGAAACCCTCCCTGAAAATCAATCTAAAGAATTACCTGAGTTCTGTTTTATCCACTGTTTTATTTTATGCATATCACTCATCATTACCTGAACTTATCTTACTTGTATATTATTTTTCTCTCTTCTAAAATACAAATTCTATTTTGAACAGTGACTTTTTTTTCCCTGCTTTTTCATCACTCTGTCTTCAACCTCTGGAAGAATAATTGGAACATACTAGATATTTACCCTGGGAGGGTGGGGGCACATTAAGAGAGGGACAGAGAGACAGACAGAAATCATTTGTGAACAGTATGATACACGTGATTGACATATGATCCACATTCCCTCTAACTGGTTTGGGTAAATACTATTCTATGTGAGTCCTGGATACAAAAAGATTTTGGAGGGCAAGAGAGTTTGGAAGATTCTTTTAGAGATTTAGAAAGCTTTTTTAGTCTATTCTGTAAAGTTTTGCAGTAAAGAATCTTGATTATCATATTTATTCAAATGAATCCTAAAGTTAGTTGGCCCTGGAAAGTTTTCCTCCTCTTTTAACGTATTAACCTTTGGAAATGCTAGTCTAAATCAACACAGTGTCCCACTTGGAAAAGAATTAAGTTAACAAGGATAACTTTTTGTTTTTGAAGTTATTTAAAATAAAGCCTCAATGAATAAAAAAGATATATATATTTACACACACACATATATATATATATTTGTGAAAATTTTGTAGCAAATTAGAAATAAACAGACTGAGAAAAGAGACAAACCTATACTAAAAAGAAAATCTGGTACATAGCAAGTAAATAACCAAGAGTAGAAATCTACAAAACAATGAAAATAGCAAAAATAAAAAAAAGGAAAAATGGATACTTTCAAATAGTGCCAGATTTAGAAGAATAATCCTGGGAAATTGTGAACAGAAAATAATATAGTTAGGTAAAAAAGTGTAATTATCAAACTTGTTTTTAGAAAGTCTATAAAAAATGAGACAACATAAACATGAATATCCTGGGTATAGTTAGGGAAAGTGAGGTAAAACCAGAACTTCAAAGTTAAATCAAGGGATATATTAGGGAGATTAAATTGAGAGTAATAAATTCATGGAATTTATATTTGACTACAATGTAGAGAGATAGTTTTTAAAAGCTGCTCTTTAAAAAAAACTGATATTCAACTACATAAAATTTTAATCAACGTGGCTATAGTGCTTTGAACTGTCATCATATATTTATACTTTGCTCTAAAGCTTAGATGAAGAGTAGATACGTATTTTAAAGAAAAGCTTGTTATAGAGAGGGAATGTATTGTAACACGCAGTGAAAAAAAAATTGTATATAGAATCCCCGGGTCTCCATTTTCCTATCCACAGAATCACTGTTATATTTTTAAACCTTATTCCTGGAAGCACTGCAGATGTCAGATCAATTTAGAAAACCAAAGAGTACCTCTGGGAATGATATGGCAGCAAGTGAAATAGTATTTGGCCAAATTAAAAGTGTATGCCAAGGATGCCAAAAATCACAGTAACCTGGCAGGTATGTAGCTATCATTTAACTGTATGATCATTACCGGTCTCTCCACCAAAAAACTACTGACTGGCTGTTTATGCAGTGAAACGGAGCCCATGATTTAGGCAGTGTCTCACTTTCGATGTCAGTAGAGCTAGTTGGGTGCTGTCACAAAATAGCGTTTCTCAAGCAAACTATTTGGGAAAAAGATTTTAACAAATTACATCTTAACTCACTTAGAAATGGGAGAATATCAATTTAGGGATTATTTTTAGCTATAGCTCTTAATAATTAGAATGATGTTCATATTCTCAACTATTTTTTGTATACTTCATTTTTTCTGTACAGACAGATTAGCCTGATCTTAGTGTTTACTGAAGAATTTTTCAATTTTAAATATTTATTCTGTAAGACAACTAATAAGAAATATTGTTTTAAATAATTTTTTTATATGTTCATGGCTCTTGGACCTCTGCTCTCTTGTCTTTATGCTGATTTTGTAGTTAATGTTGCTATTTGGAAAGAATTTGTTCATAGTTCTTAAAATTCCAAATTGGCTTAAATTGCCCAAGTGCCTGGAAATGCAGTATGTGTTCTTAACTTTAGGAGAATTGGTAATATTTATAAGTAGTCTTCTCTGGATCTATATTATTGTCCTCTTAATGGATAATGCTCAGTGGACTGCATTATATTTTAAAGTGGGAAAATCTGCTATTTTTTAAAGGGGTGTAATTTTTCTATTTCATAATTCAAGGAAGAATTTTATACTAAAGACATTAATTCAACATTATAAATGTATTATACAATACATTATAAGCGTATTGTATCAGGGTATTTCCATATTTGTAAGGTTCAGATGTAATCAAATAGTCTCATTAATCATATATATAGCAGAAAGAATATTAGATTTGGTCTGAGTTTATGTCCTGCCTCCTCTAGGGATAGTGTCCTTAGTCAAGTCATTTCTCTTCAATTTAGTTCTTTAATTAATAATGTGAGTCTAACACCTAAATATGAAATCATGATATTTTGTAAAGAAATTCAAAAAATTATTATGTCGTCATTATGGTCATCTTTATCATCACCAATTTACATCGTGATTATCATCAAATTTAATGGAGTCCGTAGAAGATTCCAGAACTCCCACACTCACAAACATACATACAAATCTGAATCCACGGTTTATGGGATTAGAAGGCAGAATTCAGAATTAATATACCATCAAGTAGCAAATAATAATTTTGACTACTTTCTATCTATTCTATACTTATATACCTACCAAAATTTCTAAATAGCTAACTTGGAGAAATAAAAGAAGAAGATACAGAAAGTATAGATTTGGAAGATGCAAGTGAAATAAATTATTGGATGCTTCTAGGCTGTTTCTTGACCAAGTTGAAATCACAGATAGGACTTTGGGCAATCACAAATAAATAGATTCTCTATGCTGAATTTTAACACCCAACTTATGTTTTAAGTAATGCATTTATATCAGTTATACAACCTGACAAAAGAAATTATATTTGTTAGAGTTACTGTAATAAGAGAATCCTGATACAAAATAAATTATGATATCAAAATTAGTTTTGATATGCAGTACATTTTATGCCATTTGTACTGGACAATGATAATGTAAGGTAAAATTAGATTATTAAATAATTTAGAAATTATTTGATTAAATACACAAATGCAAGTGTTTTTGACAGATTCAGTGATCAACATTGTTGAGGGCAAACTTCCAAATCTAGGAATCAAAACAAATGAAAAAAGTACACACATCTGGCAAATAAAACTGTGTGAATCCTTTATTATTCTTTATCGGTTTAGTTTTTGCATAGTATATTTTCTGAGTTTCACATTGATTTTGTGTGTTCATGTGTAGCCATAAGAAACACATAACATGCTAAAGTATAAATAACTAAGCTTAAATAGTGTGATCGTTCATTCATCCATTCATCTACTCAGGAAACAAGGGCACTGAGTATCTTTTTTCACTCGGCATTGTAAATACAAAGCTAAATATCACATTTTGGTATTCAGCCAGTGAGGAGAACTTAAAAATGATGATTAAAATCTACTATGAAAAGTGTTGCTGCACACACAAACCCCCATGCACAAATCATATATAGTGTTGGACAAAGAAAAGTGTAATTTTAACTTTTCACATAGGCAAGGAAGGCTTTAGGAAAAAAAATCACTTGGTCTAGGTTTCTGAAGCCCAACAAGATTTCCAAGCACTTAGGACAGAGTTGCTTATTGTAGAAGAGAGAAAAAAATCATTTGCAAAGGCAAAGAGGAGGGGTATATAGCCTGAGATGAGTGAGGTGGGATAAGATATATGATGAAGAAAAAGGCATAAACTAAGTCATGGAACACTTTGTAATTTCACTTAAGGAGTTTGGAGTTTAGACTATGGTTAAAATAACAGCCCTGATGCTAATATAGCACTTGAATAATAAAATCTGATTTTCAGTTTTGAAAATTCATATGAGAGCAATAGATCTAATGCATTGAGGGTGTGTAAAGTAGAGGCAGAGACATGAAGTAGGAGGTTATCACATAGTTTTACAAGACATAGTGAAGACCTAATTTAAGCCAGTGAAGATAAATGGGAAAATGTGGTGAAAAAAATGCTGGAATGCAGTAATCTATTGCATGTGGGGTCAAAACAGTGAGAGAGAAGGAAGCCTTCCAGATGGCTTCATGATTTCAGGTTTGGACAGGAAGACTATAATTTTTTAATCCAAATCAGAACACTTCTGAAAGTGGAAAGGGATTCTAAAATAATCAAACTTCTGTAACGTTGCTATTTTTTCTTGATGAATTTGTTGATTTTTATACTTGTGGGTTGATAAAATACTTTTACTCAAAAGCTATTAAAATTATTTATGCAAGTAAAACTGTAGCAATATATATCAAAGCAAAGCAACACATTATATAAGTAATGTATATAAGTAGAAAATTATATAAGTAGAATTATTATCTTTGTTTCACATTCATGTATTTTAACCAGTTTCTAAAATACCTAGGAATACATCTAAATGAAGAAGTAAAAGATTTGTATTCTAAAATTTCTAAGACACTGATAAAAGAAATTGAAGATGACACAAACAGATGGAAAGCTATACCATGCACATGGATTGGAAGAATTGATATTGCTAAAGTGACCATCCTACCCAAGGCAATCTACAGATTCAGTGCAAAACATCAAAGGCATTTTTCATAGAACTAGAACAAATCTAAAATTTGTTTGGAAACAAGGAAGACCCCAAATAGCCCAAGTAATTTTGAGAAAGAAGAACAAAGCTGGAAGTATCATGTTCCCTGGTTTCAAACTATACTACAAAGCTATAGTAATTGAAGCAGTGTGATACTGGTACAAAGATACACAGATCATACATCAGAATGGAGAGCCCAGAAATAAACCCATGCTTATATGAGCAATAGTGACAAATGACAAGAATATACAATGGAGGAAAAGACAGCCTCTTAAATAAATGTTGTTGTGAAAACTAGACAGCTACATGCAGAAGAGTGAAACTGGATTACTTTCTCACACTATATGCAAAAATAAACTCATGATAGATTAAAAACATAAATGTTAGACCTGAAACCATAAAACTCCTGGAAGAAAACAGGCAGGCAGTACACCCTTTGGCAGTGGTTTTAACAATATTTTTTTGGATCTAACTTCTCAGGCAAGGGCAAGAAAACCAAAAATAAACAGATAAGACTACATCAAACAAAAAAGCTTTTGCACAGCAAAGGAAATTATCAATGTAACAAAAGCAGCCAACTGAATTGGAGAAATATTTGCAGATGATATATTTAATAAGGAGTAAATATGCAAAATATACAAAGAACTCTTACAACTCAACATCAGAATACAAATAATCTAATTTAAAAGTGGGCAAAGGATCTGAATAGACATTTTTCCAAAGAAGATATACCAATGGCCAACAGTTACATGGAACGATGGCATCACTAATCATCAGGGAAATGAGATCAAAACCATAGTGAGATACCACCTTATTACACCTGTCAGAATGGTAGTTATACAAAGACAACAAATAACAAGTTTTAGTGAGGATGAAGAGAAAAGAGAATCCTCATGCACAGGTGGGAATGTAAATTGGTGTAATCACTATGGAAAACAGTATAGAGTTTCCTCAAAAAATTAAAAATAGAACTACTTTATGATCCAGCAATTTCACTTCTGGGTATTTCCATGAAGAATATTATGGAATATCATTCAACCACAAAAAAGAATGAAATCTTGCCATTTGTGACAACATATGCTGATTGAAATAAATTGGACAGAGAAAGACAATTACTGTATGATCTCACTTATATATGGAATTTAAAAAACAAAACAAACCAAGCAAAATGATAACAGACCCATAGATACAGAAAACAAACAGGTGGATGCTAGAAGGGAGGAAGATAGGGGTGCAATAGGTCGAGGGGATTAAGAGGTACAAATCTGCTGGTATAAAATAAATAAGCCAGGAAAGCATAATATTACAGCATAAGGAATAAAACAAATAGAAAACAAGTCAGTTTCTTAGCTATGCATTTTTAATATGTTCAGATAAATTCAAACCATTTTTTAGTGTGTTGAGATAAATTTTTTAAAAATTAAATTGCTTGCAGTCTTTTTCAGTGTTGCATATTATTGATAATAGAATTGAAGTAGTTGATTGCTTTTATTGTTAAAGTTCTGTAGGCCAGGAATATTTTTAGTGAAGAATTTTTCTGTATTTTCCCTAAGGTACATGTAATTCTGCTAAACAAATGATAGTCTTCATTCCACCTTTTTTTATTGAAACATACAAAAATTTTAGCCCAGGTGTTTTTTATCAGCATTGCTATTTTACCTTTCTTCATAGTAACTTTCTATAATAAATACTTTTAGATAACAAAACTCATCAAATAATATGCTGTATGATTTTTTCAGTGTCTTGTCAGACTTAGATGATGGAGAAAATATTGCAGCAACATTGATGTCCCTAGAGAATGTCATTCTAAATGAAGCAAGCTAGAAAGAGAAAGAAAAATACCATATGAGATTGCTCATATACAGAATCTAAAAAAAAAAATAGAAAGAAAGAAAGAAAAAGACAAACGAACATAAATACAAAACAGAAACAGACTTATAGATGTAGAATACAAAGTTGTGGTTGCCAAGGGGGAGGAAGGTGGGAAGGAACAGACCAGGAGTTCAAAATTTGTAGATACTGACAGGTATATATAGAATAGATAAACAAGATTATACTGTGTAGCACAGGGAAATATGTACAAGATCTTGTGGTAGCTCATGGTGAAAAAGAATGTGACAATGAATATATGTTTGTTCATGTATAACTGAAAAATTGTGCTCTATGCTGGAAATTGACACAACATTGTAAACTGACTATAAAAAAAAGTCAGTTTTCTCAATTTTAAATAAAAAAAAAGGCTTTCTCAATTTTATTCTGTTCTACAGACTGTTAATATATTCAATTTAAAAAGGAGACTTTAAGAGTTATTGTCAGAGTGCAAGTTATTCTGTAGCTTAATTATAGATTTTCAAAAATAAATTATGTACCCTGTTTGAGCTCTCATCTGATTTTCCAAGTCCTTTTATTTTGATTTGTTTCTGTATGAAAAAAGTTTTATTCTTTACATTTCCAAATTTTTGTTTCAAAAGTTTCAATTATCTGAAAATGTCAAAGTTGACCTATTTTTTTTTTTTTACAATTTAAAAAGATTTCTAACAAAAGAAGTTTGAAAAAATTAATCAAAATTTAGAAAACCGTTTTACAACATAGTTCAGTATCATTGTAAGACAATTAGATTGGTTTACAAGATTGCTTTTTAAAGGCTTAAACATTTCCATACATTCAATGAGGGTGAGCAACAGAGAAAGTGTGAAAACCTTTTAATGTGTAAAATGTGTTTGTGTGTGTACAGAAGTGATAATATACTGCTTGGTATATTAGATTGGTAAAATATTGTATATTATTTAGATATAGTTATTAATTTTGCATATATATAAAACCAACTCCAAAGATTATTATCTTAACTATGACTTTGTAATTTAAAACATTTATATTTTTATCTCCCTAAAAGCCTGTAATTTTAATCTTCAAGTTTGAAATTTTAATTATGTTAGAATCATCATCACAGTAATCTTGGATGTTTCACCATAGAATAATTAAGTTCCAAAAGCTTTACTTAGAGCCCATGAATTAGATAAGAATATTATTATTGGGATTAGTCTAATTTACTATGTGACGCAACTATTGAGATTAAATTAAACCTCATGTCCCTAACCATTTGCAAAGTGCTTCTTTGGGAGCTAGAGCCAACTCATCAGCAGTTGTTGCTATACTTTTTGTATATACACAGAAAAACTTGAGATTAAAAAAGGGTGAAATTAATTTAGAATAGTCATTTAATCTAAACGAAAAGTCACGTTCCAAAGAGAGATCAGTTCACTTTAACTATTTTAATTAAATCAAGACCTATTGCCATCTGGATCTTTGCTTTTTATTTTTATTGAAATATACTTGAGTTACAATATTATGATAGTATATAGCATAGTGATTCAAATTTAATTTTTTTTAATTTTCTTTTTAAAATTTGCTATTGCCTCTCCTACAGATTTATGATTTGATTTTTATGTGGTCTTTGGTATCACTATAACCCCACATATGGTGAGTGATGAATGTCAACAAACATTTTGTGCAAGTCATAACAACCTTTACTACTAAATTTTTCATTAAACACCTATTTCTTGGATTTTAAATATCTTGGTTCTTTGCTACTAAAAGAGTTTACTGCAAAATGAAAGTTTCAGAAATGAGTGAAATTATTGGTTGTAAATATTTAGCCTAAAATATATGACAGTAACCACTATAGCAAAGGTGTGGAGGCCACTACAAACTCTAGCAGGACCCCTCATCCTCTATTTCCTACGTATATTTCATGTACACTTAACTTCTGTTTTCCTACATTTCATATGACCCTCCACTAAATGGAGTCTTAACAGTTTTGTGAAACTCACAGGCCATAAGACAGGCCAGGGACCACGGGCTGAGACAGCAAATGGTGCAGGGGCAATAATGTCAAATACTCCTCTATCACCACTTGAGACCAAAAAGAGGTACCTGTCTGTGTTGTTTAATATCGGAGAAAACTTTGTTTTTTCATGCATATAATACCAAGTTCCCTTGTCTCTGGAAAGGATCAGGAAAAGATAGAAGTGTTACAACTAGTCTTCCCCCCCCCCCCCAGATTATTTACATGCTAAAGGGAATATTCTGTTTACTTAACTGGTTCTCACACACTACTGGATTATACCATGGCCAAACCTGGAAGCAAAAAAGTGGATGTTTACCATACCGAAATAATGATAAAGCAATCCATAATAAGAATTCTTAAAAATAAAAAAGATTTTGAAAATTTGGTACAAGTGCTAAAGTGAATAGGATGTAGGAACATCAAGGATAAACTACTGCTTTCTTAAGCCAAATGATAGGTAAATTCACCCTGGATATGGGTGAATTAACTCATCTAGGAAGGAAGAGGTAATTTTGAGTGTTGATGAGTTTAACTTGCCCATGATCAGTTGTTGATAGCTGTGGTATATCTGAGTGGCAGTGCCCGGAAGATGTTTGGAAATAGTGCTCTGGAGTACAGGAGAGTGTTGAAAGATAGAAATACATATTTGGAAGTTTTCAGCATATGGGCAGTACCTGAAATCATGTGAGATGAAAGATTAGGTAAGACATTTTGAGCACTAGTATTTGTTGAGCATTTCATTGACAGTTTCTGGGAATAGGACCAATGGCCTTTGTCTAGATATTAACAACAAAGGAGAGTATGTAATACTATTACTTTACTCTAAATTACTTGTGTATTAGTTTCTTGTAGCTGTTATAACACTTTACCACAGACTTGGTGGTTTAAAACAACAGAAACTCTTTCACAGTTCTGGATGCCAGAAGTCCAATAAATACTACTGGGCCTAAATCAGGGTGTTATCATGTCCACATTATCTCTGGAGGCTCTAGGATAGAATTTGCTCCTTGCCTATTCCAGCTTCTGGGGGCTGCTAATACTCCTTGGCACATGGCCACATCATTCTAGTTTCTGTTTCTGTCATCACATTGTTTACTTCTTTTCTTCCTCTGTCATAAAATCTCTCTCTGCTTTCCTCTCTTTAAGGATACATGCAATTATATTTAAAGCCTATTCTGGTAATCCAGGAAGATGTCCCCATCTCAAGATCTTTAATACAATTAAGTGTGCAGAGCCTTTTGCTGACATGTAAGGTAACATTCACAGGTTCCAAGGATTAGGATATGGACTACTTTTTTGGTGAGGGAAGAGATGCTATTATCAGCCTACCACAACTTGTATCTACCTAATCAACATCAGTGTGTAGATTTTTCATCATCTCTAACATCACCCCTGAATTTGGAAGGCTTGAGTGAAAAAAAAAAAAGTGATGTGAAATATCTCATCATTTTTTATTGACTCTGAGTTGAAATGACATTTTGGATATGTTGTATTAAATAAAATATGTATTTAAAATAATTTTACTTTTTAATTTTTTTTCAATATGGCTATTAGAAAATTGAAAATTGCATATGAAGTTAATGTTACAGTTCTTTTAGGACTAACCTGGAATGTGTGTAAGTTTAAATCTCTTCATTTTATAAAGAAGTTGCTATTTTCTTACAAATAAATAATTACATTTCCTGAAGGCTGCATACTATGTTAATTAACTGCTCAATTTTATTCTATAGGTATACTCTGCTTTACTGTAATCTATATTTATTCAAATTATTTACTGCTGCTTTTCTTCATTTCACAGCAGTCAACCAACAGGACTTCCTATGAAATCACTGACCACCGTGTGCTCCTCCAGCCTCTTTTAACTCCTGATTCTAGGAGCCTGAGAACTAAAGAGAACCACAAAGAGCCACAAGCACTCACCCTCAACCCTGATGAAGCAGTTCACAAAGGAAGTCTCACATGGTGAGTGTCAAATTGGCTGGCAATCTATTAGAACTAAAAAGAAATGAGGTAATTTGGGGGAGTTGGTGAGAAAATGAGGGGAAATTGTTTATGATGGTGAGGGACCTGAGGAAAATTTGTGGGTAGAAGAGTCTTCCAGGAAAGGAAATTTGAGATTTGAGGAGGCCTGTGGAAGAGTTGGAGACAAATCCTCAGAGGAGAAAATCTAGGAGGTTTTGAGCAGTAAATGTCTGTCGAGAGGGAGAAGGAAGGACACTACTGTTTACTAAGACTGCACTGTCCACTGAGTACTTTCATGTATGTTATTCTAAATGTATTTGTAATATTCATTTTTGCACACAAATTGAGGTACAGAAAGATGAAATGATTTCCCCAAGGTCACAGAACTAATAAGTATCAGGGGCAAATTTAGGATCTATCAGTTAATGGGTGAATATTCCTTTAGAGTGTGAATCTGCAAGGTGGAAAACATGGCAAGAAAATTTGGGACACTTCCAAGATAGAAATCTATGTGTGCTTTGAGTTGGGGAGAGGGGAGGCAGGCCAAGGAAATATCTGTACCTGGAACCATTGTGGCAGGTGTCAGAACACACCACATCCAAAGGGCTCAGAAGAAATGGAATATTGGTTGGCCTTTTAACTAGTGAACGTTTTGAACTTGATGAGTTCCCTAGCATCCCACTGTATTTCTAATAAACTTAGACCTTTGCATTTTTAGATAAATGCCTGTAAGAAATAGAAGCATAGATAAACTTCAACACGGCTGAAACACCATGAAAAGACCAGTTCAAGTTTTAGTTCACTATTAAAATGGTGTTAGAAGGACTATGCCAGCTCATAATTAGGTGACTTAAAGGTACCATGACACCACTTCATCCTTCAGAATTACCAATTATATGTTTCTCAGTGTATCCTATTCTCTTTAGAAATCATTTCATTTTCATTTCACCCAGAACCTGCAAGGGCTCAACACCTTTTCTTCAAATATTAGCATTACCCTTGCTTCAGTGGACTCTTTTATTCTTGGGCTCTGAGAGACATTATTTTATTGTTGCCCTTCCTTGACACACTGTTGGTCTTTAATCACTTAAGAATTCAATTTGTAAGTAGATAAGAGAGTAACTGCTGGAGAAGAGTGGAGAGAAGAAAATCCTACAAACTAACAGACTTGGCCCAGCATAAATTTACCAAGTCCAAATATAACTTTTATTCTTGCTGCTCTTTGGCAGCCTCCTTTCATTAACTGCTTGGGGTTTTCCCTATTCTGAGTTCTCAATATTCTTCTTTACTTCTAGCTGTTAATCTTGCCTTTCATTTAGCCAAAATCAAGACACTTGACCCAAGCTCTCTGATTTCACCTCATTTCAGTCGATCACTGTCTCTGCTTACATTTGGTTTCATCCTTCCCTGAAGTCTGAGGAAAGAAAGCACTTTAAAGCAAGTATCTTTAACTAAGCTTTAGCTCAAATACCTTTTTGTTTACTTAAAAAGGTAATTGTCATATTTACTTTTCTTCTATTATCTTGAATTTCTCTTTGTTGACTCTTAACAGACATGGTAACTTTTTTTTTTTAAGTTTTGGTAAATCAGTAGGGAAATAACATATCATTATTCTTTAAATTAACCTTTTTTGAATTATGTGATTGAAAATTTAAATATTTAGCAGTCATTTTTTCCTGCCCAATGAATTATCTTTTGAATATTTATGCCCCTGTATCTATTGATGATTTAGTATAGATTTGGCAATGGTTTTTAAACTTACTTATGAATTAATATTAAGCATTTATTATTTCTATGACAAATATGTTTTTTGTTCATCTTACCAATGTCTAAGAAATGGTAGAAATTTCAAAGGTTTAATTTTGTGCAGGACATTAATCATTATTTCCCTTTGTGATATCTTCAAATGTTTCTATACTTAGAATGTCACTTGATTTCTGTATTTCAGATTAATATATACTTAAATATGTTTACATTTCTGTTTTAATTTTACCAGTTTAAAGTTTTGAATTCATGTGGAATTATTTTACTCTTTCTCATAATGTTACTAATTTATCATAGGTCATGAAAATAGCAAATCATCTTTGACTTCTCCAGGTTAATTCATAATCCATGTCCTTAATTTAGAAGGTACAGTTTTCCAAAATTAAATCATATTTGACAACTTTACTGATTATTCTATTAGATAGTAGACATAGTAATGATAAGAATTATGTCATATTTGTATTCTCAATGCACAGTATAATCCTTAATGTGTTATTTAATACTATGTATATACTTAATGGGCTTTCAATGAATGTTTGCTGAATTGGATTACAAAATTTGGTTATCACATTAAGTCAATGCCATGGTAATTATTTTATTAATGCTTTTCAGGCTGTTCTTGAAACTGTGCTTTTGACCAAGTCAATTTATATATCATTCAGTTGTCCTCATTGCTTCTATATCCTCTCTTATTTCTATCCAGCTTCTGACCATGTTGGCATAATCTGCTCTCTGTTTCTCATTCTAGCATTTAGCTGCTTAATTTCAAAGGGCACATATTTTCTCAGTGTTGCTGCTTCTTTTCAACACTTCAGATGACCACCTATCTTCATTCTCTAGGGCTCCCTATCTGCATGAGCTTTTTTATGAGACTGGCCTTGTCCATTTATAAATATGGCAAGCTTCACTCCCCTAAAAGTCTCTACACTTTAGGCTTTCTTATATTACCTGCAATATGAACACAAAGACATAGTTGCTTGGTTAGTTGTTTATTGACCATATATTTTATTTTATGAGAATCATTTTAAATAGTGCTAGCTTTAGCAAAGACCAGAAGGATTCGGAGATTCCCAGTTGGAAATTGTTAAGCAGATTGCGTTTGCTAAGGAAAGGAACTCCATAGTGGATACATAAATTGTTTTAAAAAGATAAAGGAAATACAAGAATTAAAATGCAAGAAAAGCAGGCAGATATCCTGGTATTTTTCTTAATATTGGAAAACAGCTTCCTATGTAGTCAGATGATCAAACTTTCTTAGAGGAAAGAGGCTAGAGAGGAGGGACAGGTAGTCAGAGATGAATGCAAGGAACTGAACAAGAAAATAGTATAAAGATCTTGACAGAATAAAATTAAGCACCAAATGACCAAGTGTTTGTTGCCTTCTGTAAATTTTTTTTTTTAAGAAATAGACTTGAAGAAGAAGAAACAGTTGTACATGTTGTTTTAAGACTAGTGAGAAGAAAAATGGTAAGTCAGAGACTAAAACTGTGTAGTTATGTCGTAAAGTAAGACTTATAGAAAGAAGACTTCACAGTCTTGCCTAAGGACACGTCTGTTCATCTTCATCCATGTACTAGGCAAATAAAAGAATGTAGAGGTATTTCCTGTCTTGTATAACTCCACAGGTTCACATTTTCGTATGAACTATATCATAATTTTTGTAGGAACTTTAACATAATTTTCAAGTTTAATAAGCATAAAGTTATAGACCTGTAATGTCTCTCTGTGATTTATTAAATAATCACTGTAAGTCAAATACTATGCTACATTCCTAAATCATGTTTCATTCCATACCCCGTGACCTTTTGATAACTTTATTTATTGCAAATGTAAGAACTAATAAGTAAAGTGAAGTGGGTACCTTGGTAAAGAATGTTAATACTGAGACAGGTGTCTCATCATGTTAGCCTATGTAGCAATACTTGATTATTCCAAAATTTAGAGTGGTAGACTATTGAAATATAATTCTGCTTTTTAAAATTTCTTTGGAGATTTTAAACGAAAGAGAATATTGAAGAGTAAAGAATCTACTAAAGGTGAGGTAGGC
This sequence comes from Camelus ferus, assembly GCF_009834535.1. NCBI lineage: Eukaryota > Metazoa > Chordata > Mammalia > Artiodactyla > Camelidae > Camelus > Camelus ferus. Next base: position 85,527,396 of record NC_045696.1, on the reverse strand, counting down.
TTATGGGAATGATAGCGTTGAACAGACCAGGACATTTTATCAGGAAGGTGAGTTTACATATTGCTTCAAAGGAAATGCATAAAAAAGAAATTAGGCAACGAAAAGAATGTTTTGTTGGTTTATTTTTGTTATGCTATGACATGCCAGCTGGAAGTAACCTATGTTTCCATTAACCTCTGCTCCGTTGCTGCTGAAAGGATAGCTTTATGGCTGAAGATTGCTTCTAATCATCTGAGTTTGGGGAAAAGAGCCCATTATAGGCCCTTTGAGTTTATTGTTCCATTTGAAAAAGAAACCCTAAGAAAACCTTTCTTGATTTCTTTTTTTTTTTTTTTTTAGCCTGGTTTGTTGTTGTTGTTTTGGTAAAATACATGCAACATGAAATCTACCATCTTAATCATTTTAAGTGTACATTTCAGTGGTATAAAATGCATTCATAATGTTATGCAACAATCACCACTATCCAATCCATCTATATAACTTTTCCTCTTGAAGAACTGAAACTCTATACTTATTAAACAATAATTTCTGATTCTTTCTTCCCTCAGCCTCTGCCAAACACCATTCTACTTTTTCTAAGAATCTGCCTACTTTAGATACCTTATATAAGTGAAGTCATACAGTATTCATCTTTTTGTGACTAGTATGTTTGACCTAGCAAAATGTGCTCAAGGCTCATCCATGCTGTAGCATATTTCAGAATTCCCTTTGTTTTTAAGGCTGAGTAATATTCTGCTTTAATTATATACTTTATTTTGCTCTTCTACTCATCCATTGATGAGCCCTTGGGTTGCTTCCATATTTTAGCTATTGTGAATAATGCTACTATGAACATAGGTGTATGAATGTCATTTTGAAACCCTGCTTTCAGTTCTTTTGAGTATATACACAGAAGTGGACTTGCTGGATAATTTGGTAATTCTATTTTTAATTTTCTGAGAAACTGTCATACTGTTTTCCACAGTGGCTTTACTTTTTTGTATTTCTACCAATAGTGCACAGGAATTCCAACTTCACATCATCACCAATAGTTATTTTGTTTTATTTTTTAATATCAGCCATCTTAATGAGTGTGCATTGGTAACTCATTGTACTTTTGATTTGCATGTCCTTAATTATTAGTGATATTGAGCATATTTTCATGTGCTTATTGGCCATTTGTATATCTTCTTTGGAGAAATATCTGTTCAAGTCTTTTGTCCACTTTTTAATTAGGTTGTTTATTTATTTGCTGTTGAGGTTTGGGAGTTCTCTATATATTCTGGATATTAATCTTTTATCAAAAAATGATTTAAAAATATTTTCTCATTCTTTGACTTGCTTTTTTCTCTGTGTCTTTTGATGTGTCTTGTCTGTTTGTCTATTTTTTTAAAAAGTCTAAAAGTTTTTTAAAGTCTGTCTTGTCTATTTTTTTCATTGTTGCCTGTGCCTTTGATGTCAAGAAATCATTGCCAGTCCAATAGCATGAAGTGCTTGTCTTGTGCTTTCTTTTAAGAGTTTTACAGTTTTTTTCATTTTACATTTAGGTCTTTGATTCATTTTCAGTTAATTTTTGTATATAGTATTAGATGAGGATCCATCTTTTTTGCATGAGGAAATCCAGTTTTCCCAACACTATTTGTTAAAAAGACTATCCTTTCCCTATTGGATGGTCTTGGCACCTTGTCAAAAATCATCTTACCATACATACATCTGAAGTTAATTTCTAGTATTCTCTGTTCCATTCCATTGGTCTGTTTGTCTGCCTTTGTGCTAGTACCATGCTGTCTTAATTACTATAGCTTTGTTGTAAGTTTTGATAACAGGAAGTGTGAGGCCTCCAACTTTTTTCTTCTTTTTTAAAATTGTTTTGTATAATGAGTCCCTAGAGATTCTACATGAATTTTACAATTGACTTTTTTATTTCTTCAAAATGTCATTGATATTTTGATAGGGATTGCATGATCTGTAGAGCACTTTGGATAGTAAGGACATCTTAAGACTATTGAATCTTCCAATTCATTAATGTGGACTATGTGTCCATTTCTTTATATCTTCCTTATTTTTTTTCAGCAGTGTTTTATAGTTTTTATTTTACAAGTCTTTCCTCTCCTACCTTAAGTTAATTTCTAAGTATTTTATTCTTACTTATTCCTACTGTAAATTGAATTGTTTTCATAATTTCTTCTTCAGATTGTTCACTATTAGCGTATAGAAATGTAACTGATTTTTGTGTGTTGACCTTATATCCTGCTACTTTGCTGAACCCATTTATTAGTTCTAATAGTTTTCTTGTAGAATCTTTAGGATTTTCTACATATGAGATCATATCATCTGTGAACAAAGATCTTTTTACTTCTTCCTTTTCAGTTTGCTTGTCTTTTTTCTTGCCTAATTGCTCTGGCTAGAACTTACAGTGATATGTTGAAGAGAAATGGCAAAAGTAATGCATTCTTGCCTTCTTACTGATCTTTGAAGAAAAGCTTTCAGTTTTTTACAACTGAGTATGATGCTAGCTGGGGGTTTCCTGTTGGTTTCTACTATATAGAGGCAGTTTCCATTTAGTCTTAGTTTGTTGACTATTTTTATCAGAAGAGGGTGTTGAATTTTGTCACCTTTTGCAGCTTTTGCTGCATTCATTGAGATGATAATGTGTGTTGTTTTTCCTTCATTCTGTTAATGTGGTATACTACACTGATTTTCATATGTTGAACCATCATTGCATTCCAGGAATAAATCCCACTTGATCTTGTTGTATAATCTATTTAATACGTTGCTGAATTTAGTTTGCTAGTATTTTGGTGAGGACTTTTGCATCTAAGTTCATGTGGGATATTGGTCTGTAGTTTCCTTTTCTTGCAGTGTCTTTGCCTGGTTTGTATCAGGGCAATGCTGGCCTCAGAGATTGAGTTAGGAAGTGTTCTCACCTCCTCTTCAGTTTTTTGGAAGAGTTTGAGAGGAATTGGCACTAGTTTTTTAAATGCTTGGTAGAATTCACCAGTAACGTCAACAGACCCTGTTTTTGTTTTAGTTGCTGTTGTTTTTTGTTTTTTCTTGGGGGGGTCAGGAGATTTTGGATTAGTGATTCAATCTCATAACTAGTTATGGGTCATTCATGTTTTCTATTTATTTATGATTTAATGTTGGTAGGTTGTGTGTTTCTAGAAATCTGTTAGTTTTATCTAAGTTATCCAATTTGTTAGCATACACAAGAAAAAAATAAATCAACAGAACTGCCTGAAAAAGATTTGATGGCAGATCTACAAGACAGAAACTTTAAAACAGTTGTCTTAAAAATGTTAAAAGAACAAAGGGAGATGTAGATAAAGCAAAGAAAATGATGTATGGAGAAAATGGAAATGTTAATAAAGAGACAGAAAACCTAAAAGTAACCAGAAAGAAACTCTAGAGCTAGAAAGTACAACTACTGAAATAAAAAATTTACTGGAGGGATGCAAAGGCAGATTTGACCAAGTAGAAAAAAGAATTAGTATACTTGTGGATAAAACAAATAATTTTATGTCTTTTTGTATGCTATGTGATTTTTTTGTTGCTGTTGAAAACTAGACCTTTAAATCTGATAATGTAACTCTGGAAAACGTATTCTCCCTCAACCTCAGGGTTTGCTGGTTTTTGCTTTTGTTTTATTGCTATAGCCTGTCTCTGTGATAGGAATCACTCTAAAGTGGAAATATTAGATTGTCTCAGGTATTTTCTGATCCTTTGCATTTCCCTAGATATGCACATTCACTTTCTAACTTGTCCCATAAAGGCAGTTCCTTTTGAATACCCTAGGTTTTATGTCTGGCCTCATAAAGGAAAAAAAATTTTTTAAATAAAAAATGAAGGGGAGAAAAGGGCAACAACCCTGTAAGTCCCCTCGAAGTCATTATAGCCTGAGGTGGAAGAGCTTGAAGTAATGTGAGGAAGTGTACCTGCCTCTTTGGTGTATCTCTGAGAGTAAAAACAGCAACCAACAGCTAGAACAGAGATCCTCAATATTTAGAGGACAGAGTCCTTTTTTTCTCCTCCTGCAAGATGCATTCAGGCTGCTCCAAAACCACCTGCACAGCTGCCTGCCTGGGGCTGGGGCTGAGGATCCATAGCTTCTATTGTGGCAAGAGTTGAAACTAATGAAATTAACCAGTTACCACCCAAGCTTTTCCCTGGTTGTTGCAAGCCTTCAATAGAATCCGGAGTTCCAAAATAATTGTATCAGACAGCTTTTACCAGTGCAATTTTTGTTCAGGTGGGGAATCAGTTCCAGGTGCTTCTTACTCCTCTGTCTTCTCAGAACTCTCTTGCTTGATGTTTTAAAATAGTTACAATTTTAAGTGGCTGAATTATTTTTTCCTTATTTTAAATAAGTTGAATTTAAAAATAATAAAATGAAATAGCTATTGACTTACTTCAGCTACCATAGTAGGAGTGTTTTATTATTATTAATTAAAATATACTAATTATATTTATATTCATTATATGCTGAAGAATATATATCATATCAGTGAAATGACTTTTTTAATCTTTTTTTATTTAAGAATAACACTTCTTTTACCAATAGTGCAGGTAATTATGCATTTTTCTAATCAGTAGAAGAATACATATGTAATAGAGAAAATATTAAGTATGAACATCTTGTCTTTTTTCTACATATTATCATCAAATTATCTCTGAACTTGGATTAATGGAGAGAAAGAAACATTTAAACTTTTGGCAGTTGCCTTTTTTTGTTCAGTTACTTGGTTAAATCAAGCCTAATCACTTTTACCAAGCTTGACCCTTCAATCATTTCCCTGTTGAGATGTACAACAGTGTCATTTATCCTTATGTGCTTAGGAGATTTTTATCCTAAGTCACAAGCAATGATAGTCTCAGCCTGTTATCATACTGACAGATTGGCAACTTTGCAACCTGCAGAAGACATTTTAAAAGAATATTTATTTTTCATTCATCATGCATTGAATTACTAAAACACTCATTAAGTGCCTGTTATGTGTATAAGGTACTGCTTGAAGTACTATGGATGTAGAAGAGATCAAGGCATGGTATCTGTCTTTAAGGAACTTCTAGACCAGTAGTGAGAAGTAAAGCTGGCTACAAAAACAAGTTTATTGAAAAATCACCTTTTTTTTTTTTTTTGTTAGACTTCAGTATGAGACTCAATAAAAGATAAAAGAAAAGGCTATTTTATACATAGGGTCAGGAAATAGTCATAGAGGAAGTGACACTAAGTGTCTTAAAAGATGAGACAGCCTAGTAGGGAAAGGGATTGGTGGATTGAATTGCAACCTGAGGAACTTGCGTGCTAAATAGAGGGACTAGAATGGATAAAGACAAAGAATAAAACCATACGGCATAGTTTGAGAACTGTAAGGCATTTGGGATGGCCAGAGTATAGGTTATGAGGGGAGTCATGGTAAATACTATGACTATGAGAGGTAGGCAGGGCCCAGGTCTTGTCAAACCTTGATAACAAGCTCAGGTGTTTAGGTTTATTATAAATGAAAGATTATATATATGGAAATACATTAAACATATTTGCAGTTCAGAAAACATCCAACCCCTGTAGCACTCTGGGTACTGTGAAATGCATATGTGTGAGAGTTAGAGATAGACGACGGAGAGTCAAATTATGATATTATTACACAACCTGAGTCCTTGGGTCAGCCTATTTCCATTTCTTCCATGTGATTCAGCATTTGTCTTGTAGGGAACTTGTGCCCAACCCGGTTCTGGTTGTGGCTTTCTGAATGATTCCTTCTATTAGAGATGTCTGTTCTAACACAAGGAAAAGTTCCTATTTTGGCTTTTGAGACTAGTTGTATATTTAGCAATTTTTAAGACCTCATATTAGTTTTGTTTCTTTATAGAATGGGAACATCTCAATGAGTTGAGTTGGCTATTTTAAACTAAAAGTTAATTTCTCTATCTTTTTTAAACATGCATTTGTGGTTTGTTTTAAAAAACAAAGTGGCATTCAACTGTAATAATATTAAAAAATCTTAATATTGACAAGTATAAATCTTAACTGAAAAAAATCATGTAGTCTTAAGACTTGCTTCTCCCCAGTGGTTACCCTCTCTAGAGGCAATGACTTTCATTTTCCTGTTCCTTGGTATTTAAATACATATTTCTAAATGATGTGTTTTATTAGCATTTCTTATTATTTTTAATTCACAAATTAAAATAATTTATTAATTCACTGCTCTGGTGGCTGAGGATTTAGTGCTCTACCACATTTTCCCAATATTAGTAAAATCAGTTATCAATTTTCACAATAGATGATAATGAATAAGGCCACTTCAAATCTAAGTTGTTTACTATAAGAACATTTCTTTTTCTGTATATCCTTTCTTGCATCAGCTTTCACTTGTATAATATTCTCTTTAAATATAGATTTGATTTTTTAAATATTTAATTAGATTATCTATTTATTGGTATCTCCAATTTGTCATAAATTCATTCCTTCTTGTCTCTATGTTCCAACTGTGGTCTGAGCTGGTGGTTCTTTTGTCATCTTGGTTCATTGTCTCACCTTTATCCCTGATGAGATTCATTATTTCCTGAGTCCTGTATCTTGATTTGATTCATTGGTTGATTAGTTGACTGATAACCCCTTGTCCTTGGAGTGTATCTTTAAGAACACACCTACGAAAAGTTACACGGAAGAGTATTTTTATGGATCTTCATGTGTCTGGCTATGTTTTATTTTTTTATTAAACTTTATGGCTGAATAGACCTTTAATCTACCTTAAATTTTAAGTTTTATTTAGATATTGAAAATTATTTGTTCCCCTCATAGCTTTAGTAGCTTTTAGAGTCAATGTGAAAAATCTGATGCCATTCTGAATCCCACTTTTTGCTTTTGACATGTTTTTCTCTGAAAGACTTTAGGCTCCCTTTGTTATTTCTGGTATTCTGAATCATAATGATGTGTCTTGATGTACTTACTATGTGACCTTCCAAGCCAACTACTTATGAAGTTCTTTGATAGTTTGTTCTGTTACTTCCCTGATAATTTCCTTCACTTTCCATTTTCTAATCTTTTTCAGAACTTTTTTCAGTCAGACATTAGGCCTCCTGGATCTAGTCTTCTAGGTCTCTTATCTTTCCTTTTAGTTTCTCTTTTCTCTCATTTATTTTTCACTATGAAATATATAATACACATAGAAACTTAAAAAATATATATATATATATACTGTTTAAATCATAATAATAAAATGAATATTCTTGTACTAAACTCCCAAGTTAAGAAGAAATAGAACATTACAAATAACTTAGAAGCTTTTGATGTTTCACTTAAGAAATATAAGCCCTCTGGATTAAAGACATTTGTATCTATTCATAGTTAAGGGATATCTCTCTTTTTTTCCTTTCTTTTTTGAGTGAATATTCTATTGGAAAGATATATTTTTTCTTCTTTACCAAGTTAGAATGGTTAATGATTTTTCTACTATTAACGTAAGACTATATTCATTGGACAAATCCATAATGGCCTTTTTTATGTTTTTCCTTTGGTTTAATGAATATTTTGCATAGGATCCTTGCTTCAGTATTCATAGATACAATTCATTTGTAAATTTTCTTTCTCCTACTATGTTTAAGTTTGGAAACAAGTTAAGGAGTGTTCTCTCTTAGCCAGTTCTCTGAGAGTGTTAAAGTTATATTGTATCATAACTTTATACTGTGTCAATTTAGTTAAGCTGAAACTGCACTTCCCAGAACTCCTTTCCCTTTCTGGTTCCATGAAAGAGTAGGCCTTGAGTGAGATTTGTATGGACTATAAAAGAGAAGATTAAGGAGCAGCCATCATTCTTGAAGGTTGGCATAGAGCACCAGGCACCACTGCGGCTTGCACATGTTTTTGCTGATTTACGTGCTCACCTTGTTGGGCCTCCAGCTCTTCTAGCTTCTGTACTTCATCCTCCTTCAGCTCCTCTGACTCTTGAGCCACATACATGTCACTAAGGGCACAGGTTCCTTCTATAGAAGATTGAAATTAGTGAGAGATAGATATGGATTCCAGATTGTCCTTGTGTCCTTGGTTCCAGATGACCCCTGTTCTCCTCTGCTTCATGTCCACCTATTATCTTCCCAGTTGCTGCCCGTGTGGATGTCCGGTGACCTCAAGACCTATCACAAGATACAAAGGTAACAAGTTATCCTTGGACTTTTGAGCAGAAGGTGGAGAGATGTTCCACATATCCCCCGTCCCCACACAGTGTATCTGCTCCCATTTTCGATAGACATTTTCTCTGTCTTCCACATTTGTGTAAGAATTGATTTCAGAGTTGCTCCATGAGCTTGCAGCCAGTGCAGTCACTCAGAGCTCTGTACTCAGAAGGGTGCTCATGCTCAGCTGTTGCCGTTTTGAAATTCATAGTAATTTTATCTTTGAATGTGTGTTGTGTAAGTAAAATCTGATGAGACAGTGGAGTGTGGAGCCTTGGCTAACATGTGGACCTGCCTTCTTTGGAGGAGTTCTTGGCTGTCCACTTCCTGCCCTTGCCCAGTGACGGCTGCCATCTTCTAGAACCAGCAGCCCCCTGGGTACGAGTATGAGAAGGGTCGAGGTCGAGCACATGCACCCCAAGCATCAAGTCACAGGGCTGGAAGAATCACTAGGCTAAATTGTTTCTCCCTTGCTCTCTTTCTTTCTCTTTCCAACTTTGTTACAAAACAAATTAGGTTCCTCTCAGGAATTTTGTACAGTATCCATTGGTGCACATTTATCAGTTTGCTTTTGAAACATATGGAAATCATATTTTATCTTTTTCCAACAATCGGTCATTAAAAATATAAATGGGACTAGGTAACCTTATATTCCTTTTTTGCAGTTGAGAATAATGATTGAAACACATCTCAAAGGTATTTGGTTTTAGAATTCTCTTAATGAGGAGAAAAAAATAGATATGAAAATAGTAAATTTCCAAGAGATTTTGGTGCTATCCACAGAAAAAATAATTTAAGTGATTTATCAGTAAGTTATAAACTTTGAACTCTAACTTTTCTGTGATGTCATGGTTTTATTTTATTATATAGAGAAAGGGGAACTTATCCAGAGCTGCTGATGCCTTCATTGAGATGAGAAAAGGAATATCAATGGAGAGAAGCAGAATGAGGCTACTCTCTACATTTAATAACCTCTCCCCTTCTGATTTTCAGTTTCTTCTTTTCTTGTCAAATTCTCCTTACTCCCCAAGGTCAGTCTAAGAGTAGAAAAGCACATTTCAACATAATTTAGAATAGCAAAACAATTCTCTTGGCCTGCTCTGACAAAGTCCTCCAGTTTTGCATATTGAAATGGTTGCTTAGAATGAGGGAATATAATTTTATATTATGTGCTCACCAATTTTTAATATTTTTTATAGTCTGAAGAAGATGGGAAGATATGAACTGTTGGCTTTGGAAATAGAAATAGCTGTGTTCAAATTTGTGTCTGCTTCTTATTAATTTAGTGACATTGGGAAAGCTAATTAACCATTCTAAGTCTCAAGAAGATTTAATAGTAGGATGATAATTTATATAAATTTATTTACAAACTATTTTTAATTTACCTAAGTTAACATGCTCTCACTGTTCAGTTGAGGTGTGTGTGGTGTGTATGCATGTCCACACACAATTTAATGGGTTCAAGAAGCATATGCAGCCATACAGTAGCCATTTTCTTCTGAAGGAGATAAGTTACTGAAAGGAGACTTGGATTCAAATTTCAAATTTACCATCCATTAACTACATGACCTTGGATAAGTTACTTAACTGCTGTTTTGTTTTATGCACCACCCATCTTCTTTCCTATACTGGCCAGTTGAAGAAATTGCTTGGGTAAAGTCAGTTTCATTCTTGGAGCAGATTCTTTATCTCTTCCAGACCTTTTATTATCCCCTAGCTAACCATCTCATTATGCGTACTGCTAAGGTCAGAGAAAGGTTGTCAAACAGCAAAAACTTTCTTTGTCTTTTACTGTCATTACTACACATGCAGTATATTCTTTATACACTTATACTAAACCACCACTTTTTTCTTTCTTCCTTCTGTCAATACTATGGTATAATAACAATATGAAAACTTTTTTTAAAAATTGTGTACCAGTCTGCTTAGAACATATGTCAGACTATTCCTGCAAAGCACTGGGTGAAACAATCCCCAAGAGACATCTGTATTGAATCAAGAACTCCCTGGGGCTATGAATATTTTCTGTTTTGTTTCAGTAGTTTTTATCTGTCTTTTCTTTTTTCCTTCATCATCTTTACTTGGGAAAAATTTGCATTGAATCTGCAATCAAGCTTACTCTATTTTCCCCAACACAGTAGTGGAAAAGAAATAAAATGTACAGCCAGCATATCGTTGATACGCAGTTACAGTAATGCTGGTGAATGTGGCATTTATGTGCCTGACAGATGTTTGCCTTTGTGATTATTTAGAATTATATTTTCCATTGCTTTTTGGTAATGTATATTAAGAGAAAGCTGAGAGCTGAAAATTTAACTCTGAGTAAATTTTTCACTAACAAAAAAGTACAAGAAACAAATAACATTATTTTTATTTCTATTATTATCAACTACATCTGATTCTGACAATTTATGTCTGCCAGAGGTCGATTGCCTGCCTCTCTGTCACAATATGAGTCCTTCACACCCCTTCTTTACCAGTCACCACCGTCTATAAAATCTTTTCTTCTTCCTCAGTAAATTGCATTTTATGTACAAACTGTAATATTTCCAAACTTATTTATTATTTATGTAAGTATTTTTTACTGTTGAATGCATATACTTTTCTTTGAAAAATTATTTGTGTACATTGAGATAGAATGGATCATATTTTCCCATTACAATTAATGGAGAAATATACAAACACACATATATGTATATACACACATGTATGTGTGTGTGTGTGTGTGTGTGTGTGTGTGTGTATAAGCAAAGTTTTTAGGAACCAGTAAAACTTGTCAACTAAAAAATGAGTATAAATTTATTCCTAAGAGATTGAGAAGCCAATATAACTTTTATTGTCTATAAATGTAACTTCCTTATTGAATGTCATAAATGAACCTTTACATTGTCATTTGATATTAAATTCTATAAATAACATACTATATGCATAATGTTACAAAGTATACACTTAAAAGGCATTTGTATAATTGTTATAAATTTCAAATATTATTTGTTATATACATGATGTATGAATCTTAACATTCTGTTTAAAAATCCATGACTTAGAAATAACAAAATTTGATAATAAATGTCTAATTTAAAGATGTGAAATAGAAGACTGAACACAGAATCTAGCCTTTCTTCTTAGAAATGTTATATTTAAAGAAATTTTTTAACAGTTTAACTTCTTTATGCTCATTCATTAGTGCAATTCAGCTTTATACATTATACTATCTTCTTGAAAGTAAATCTTTCCCACATCCTATTGTTTATAATAATGGTTCCTTCTACAAAATCTTCCTTAGAATATATGTAAAATGTCTTAGTGGCAATAGTGAGGGTATGAAGGCTTCAACAGCACTTGTGCCTTTGTCCTTGTAAACATGGATAAACCATAATTTGGATGATGAACTCCTATATCTGTTCATCTGTTCCTCTGTCCACCCATCCATCCCTGTCTACCTACATGTCTATCTACCTACCATCTATCTCTGTTAGGTTTATTCATTTCATTAAGAAAAGATAGGGACTTGAAGCTTATTTAAATGTAATAAAGTTCATTTGACCTTGCCTGAAGAAGCGCTCCATAGACCCTCCTGAATGGTATTATTATTGCATAGGTTACTTAATTGCAACATCTTAATCTGTTGAATAAAAATAGGCATAGTTTTTTTTAACTAAGGGCAAACTGCATCAATATTTCAGATAGAGACTCCAAGAGTTAAAATATAAATCCTTGAAATAACCAACATACCAGAATCAGAGAAGAATAAAAAGAAATATTTAGTAATTTGGTTAACATATGAAGGGACCATAGAACTTTTAAACATGGGAAATATTCACTGAGGCTAATTACGAAGTTAAGACTAAGTTGCCAATGTAATGGCTTTGGCATTAGGAGAACCTGACTCTTGCTCAGATAATAATAGTTATGGTGATAAACCATAATACTATTAATCCTAATATTACTCACTGTTACTGCTACCATAGCTAACATTTGCTAAAAACTTAAAACTGGCCAGATATTGTGCTAAGCATTTTGCCTTAATAGTTGCACTTGATTTCACATTCCCAGTGTGAAAAATACTATCACCTGTCTTTTTACAGATGAGGAAATAAGCTTAAAGAAATTTAAAGAAATTTTCCAACAGTTTCTCAGCTCATAAACTGAGGATCTGGGATTTTTAAAGCCAGGTTGTTTGACTATAGAATCCACTTTCTTAAGCACAATGCCCTGTTTTGAAAATAATCACCTTCTCAGGATCTCCATTTCTTTCTTTATAAAATGAGAAATACCAGATTAACAATATCCAATTTTTATGGAAAATCCATTATTTTGTATTACTAAGTATTACAAAGTAAGTGAACATTTAAGAAGAAAACCTTTTCTTGGTTCTTTTTATTCTCTGTGATAGCACTATATGTAGCTTAAATATTTATATCCACAATACCCTTTGCCTTTCTTGATTAACATTTGTGGTATTAGGAAATCACTTTATAAATGTGTAAAGAACACGACATGCACAAAGTAGTCTCCTCTCTTATTCCCACTTCTCTAATTTATTGTTTTGTTATAATGTTTTCTTATTTAAGTTCAGTTATTCATTTTGAGGCTTTTTGTAGTAATATGTTTTGTAGTCTATTATTTATTATGTCATTAACTACTATGAAATCATATCAATATTTTAATAGAGTTTTCCATTATTGATCATTATTCGGAAATTTCCTAATCACTTTTAGCACTTACAGCAAATTTCCTTCTTGTCTCAAATTGGTTAATTATTTGTAATAAAACCTCCTTTTCCTGTGGTTCAGACTATCCATGATCAGTTTTTCAATGTTAAAAGCACTCAAGTGGTAATTGAAAGGTCTAAGGTGTTTTAACAAAATTTAATTTAATTCAGATGAAATTATGAAAAACCATCAAAATTCCATGTAATTCTTGATATATTCAGGTCAGTCTTAGCACTGCAACTCTGATATTGTACAAAAAAAGTAAATACCTTACTGATGGCATTAAAAGTCATTATTTTTAATTTGAAAAAAAGCAAGGGAATCACTATATAAGAGTTTTAAGATTGACATTTTTGTTTTTTAATTTCTCCTTTCTACTTGGCTGATATAATGGCCACTATTATTGTGTGACTTATAAAATCAATTACTTGGTAAGGGATTAAAATCTGGGCGCCAAGTTTCACACACTGACTTTAAGACTTGATCGTCTGGAGTAACATTTCAATGTGTGGTTAATAGAAACCACATTTAACTAAACCATGCATATGGAACTTGTCTTTTTCCCTTGTGCAGAACATGGTAAATCTCTTCTTTATTGTTTCTGTGGTAACAAGTAGTAAACTTTATTTCTTAAGAATATATAAAATGAATTGGAGTTTTTATTTCCCAAAAGCTAAATAGTTAAATTGGGCCAAACAAAAATGTGGACGAGCTTTAGTGAAGATAACATATTTCAAGTCTGGGATTTACCTTCCAGTTTTATGGGAAATAAAAACAATTTCAGTATACTCCTGTGTTTTTGTGTTCCCTTTTCATTATATTTTAAATAACTGTGGTATAAAACACATTTCAGGAAAAAAATGTGTTCTAAGTTTATTATTTCCTCTTTATTACTGATTATAGACACATTATTTAAAATATTGCACATAAACATTCAATGACTATAGTTTTTATTAGTGCATTTTATTTTTGTCATAATATATTCCAAGGATTAAATGTAAATTCATAGGTGAATTAATGTCATCCCAACATACGATTATCATTTTATAAACTCACTTGACACAACTTGTCATTCTATTTAAATGTGCTCAAAATCATTTATCATAATTTACAAGCAATATTTTTATTAGTGATGTAGGTTAAAATATGACTGAATGCAGACTGAACGTGACCAAGTCAGTTACAATGATTGTAATAAATTTATTTGGGATAAATTTTTATTGCAATTGATTAATTCATTGTGAATATAATTATTTCATTTACAAAATAAAGCTCACTGGCCAAAATAATTAAAACAATCAAACAAGTGACAAAAATTATCAAATTACAAGTGAAAAATGTCTCTTTAGTTTATAATAGATTAGATATTTTATGTTTGTTCCATGCCTACTATCAAAAATCTTTTAAGATAGCATAATTTTAAAACATATATATACAAGATAATTTAAAGAGTCAATTTGTAAAGGTGGAGGGATAATATAACAGATAGATTAGGTATATTGTTTAAACTCTTACTATACTGGGGTAATTTGAGAACATATGAGATAATTTATTCAAATTTCTCCCTGTAGGTTATGTTGTAATAAATACAGGTAATTAAATTCATAGAGAACTCTCAAGCCTCTTTTCAAGAAATAAAAATTTTCAGATATACATTCCTCACTGCCCATTTTTATTGCTAATTTTTTGTCACTGAGAGTTTAATGATCAATAGAACAGGACTGAACAGACTTACAGACTATACTTAAAAAGATCACTCAACAGAGTGATGAGTACCTGAGGTATATATGTTGAATTCATAATCATGCATCAATAGAGGGAAAACACTCATATGTGCATTCAGCATGAAAGGACTGCCTTCTACAGTGGCCTGACAAGAGTGGGGCATTGATAGAGCAGAGCTAGAAGAATTACATACAGTTGGAAATCAATCACATCAGTGCTGAACAACTTATAGTCACAAATTTAAAAGAAGGAAGGAAAAGGAAAAGAAAAAAAAATCTGTTAGGCTATTTCAGCAACCTAAGCAGTTTCTGGAATCCTTGCCTTTGGAGAAACTGATTTTCATTGGGCTCAGAAAGAAACATCTATCAAGAGGATGAGAAGGCAACCCACAGACTGGGAGAAAATATTTGCAAAACACACATCTGATGATGGACTGTTACCCAGAATATACAAAGGAGGCTTAAAATTCAACAGTAAGAAAATGAACAACCCAATTTTTTAACTGGGCAAAAGATCTAAACAGACACATCACTAAAGAAGATAAACATACGGCAAATAAACATTTGAAAAGATGGTCCACATTGTATGCCATCAGGGAAAATTAAAATGAGATAGCACTATACGCCTATTAGAATTCCTCAAACCTGAAACGCTGACAAAACCGAGTGCTGGTGATGGTGTGGAGCTCTCATTCTGCTGTGAGAATGAAAGATAGTACAGCCACTTTGGAAGAGAGTTTGGCAGTTTCTCACAGAATGAAAATACACCTTCCAAGCAATTTAGCAATCATGCTTCTTGGTGTTTACCAAGGAGTTGAATGAGTTGAAAACTTATGCTCACCCAAAAACCTGTGCACAGATGTTTATAGCAGCATTATTCATAATTGCCAAAACTTAAAAGCAACCAAGATGTCACTCAGTAGTTGAATGGACAAAATATTTCATTATCTACTTGAACCACAGTGCTATCAAGCCATGAAAAAACATTGAGAACTCTTAAATGCATATTACTAAGTGAAAGAAGTAAATCTGAACAGGTACACACTATATGATTCCAACTATAGGACATTCTGGAAAAGGCAAAACTATGGATATGGTAAAAAGATTAGTGATTTACAGAGGTTGAGGGGAGGAAAGGATAAAGAAGCAGAGCACAGAGGATTTTGAAGTCAATGAAACTAAGCTATATGATAAAGTGGTGGATATAAGTCATTATGCATTTGTCAAAACCCTAAAAATGTGCAACTCCATGAGTATACTCTAATGTAAACTATGGATTTGGGGTGATAATAATGTGTCAATATAGGTTCATTGATTGAAACAAATACATCACTCTGATGAGGGATGTTGATAGCGAGGTTGTGTATGTGTGGAAGAAAGATATACAAGAACTCTCTGTACTGTGTACTCAATTTTGCTGTAAACCTAAAACTATTCTCAAAATAAGTGTATAGAAAAAGAGAGAGGGAGAGGAAGAGAGGAATAGTGGAGGAGAGACAGAGAGAGCAACTTTGGAGAATAAAGCCAACCAATGAAGCTCAGAAGAAAAAAAAACATGAAAATAGACCAAGAGAGCCAGAAATGATCAAAAATTTCCTACAGCTTTTTTTTTAAGTCAGGTTGGATGTAGACACAGTCCTATTGGACTAGGAAATATGAATTATTCAACCCTAATCATGAGATCTTTACACCCTTTCAGACTATTTAGATTATGACCCACATAAGAATTACATTTTACTTTGCGATTCATCAAACAGACATCATACATATGCACAAACATTTGAAAGAAAACATTCACTAAACAATTCTATACTTACTACATGCAATGTATTCTGATGCTTTCTTTTATTCAACGTTATTTAAAAACATGCTGGACAAGATTCAGTTAACTGACTTCTTTTTTTGTAACTCCATTCCGGTTTATGAAACGTCGCCTGGAAGCCAGTCTGGTGTTCAGATCAAAGATTGTGTTAGGGTCAGTCACACAAATGATTGCTGTTCTTTGGTATTTTGCAGATCCCAAAATGAACAGACAAAACTAATTGAAAATCTTCTGTCTGCTTGGATATTTAGGGGTTGACTTAATCTGAGACTCTAAAGGACATCTTGTGGTTGAACTCACACATGAAGAACTGGACTTGGCAAATATTCTATCTTCTGCTCCTCTGGCCAGAATCATAGCACTAATGACTGACAGTTATTGAATACTGACTTCTAAGTGCATGCTGCCTGGGAATTGATTAGGTTAGCCAGAAGAGTTCCTGATGGTTACATGCAGCCAAGGAAAGTTACACATCATCCCCTGGGTTATTAGAAAGGAATCTTACCCTACACATAGAAAAAGAAAATGAAAAGAGTTGATGTTGGGCTAAGGATGTGAATGATCACTGGCTAGCACTGAATGACATTTTATCCCTCTTTGTGGAATACTGCAATGATTTGATTTGGTGAAAAGAGTTTGTACACATGTACTCAATGCTTTATTCCTTCCTATGGCCACAAAAGAAAATTTTGCCTTTGTCTACTCAGGCTTTTCTATCTTTGATTTCTTTTTTCTGCCACCAGGAACTCCTATTATTTTGCCCCACCACGCAAAGGACTATACTGGAAGGAGCTGGAGAGCTGCATCTTTACTTGATTAGCTCCAGAGCATGTCTACATCTGAGTAATAGCTGGACTTGTACTGGAGGTAGCAGTGGGAGAAAATCATAACCATCATCATCATAGATAGAGAAAGGGGAAAAGGGCTAGAGAGACAAGAATCTGTACAAGGTGCATTGGGGAATGATCTTCTGAGGTTTTGAGAGGAAGAGAGAATTTAGAGAAGCCTCTATCCTATTATGAGGGTAAGAAAAAAAGACAAAGGAATTTTATGACATGTTGCCCTATGTTTTAAAAAATAATTCCATTAGTGTTTTCTTCAGCAATTGCATTAAAGATTTAAATTGCTTTCAGTCATTTTTTGGTTGAAATTCTTGTGTTATTATATTATTTTTGATGTAGTAATAACAATAGTAGTATTATTATAAATAATATTAAAAGAATACTAAATTATTATTGTATATTTGTAGAATACTATATGCTGGGAGCTAGCTACAAACTGATATAAGTTAAATAAAAGCTGAAAATTAAAAGTGTTAAAATCTCTTATAGTTAATTCTTCTAACATTAGTGTAATACCAAGGATTATTCTTTAATCCACCTCTGGATCTCAACTCACATTTTGAAGTTACTGGCAAAGGGAGGGATTTAGAATATTAGTAAACGTAAGTACAGCATAGGTATAAATGCAAGGAAGCTAAATTCACTTATTGAAAATACATTTTAAATTATGAGTCATTTCATTTTTCTCTTACTAAGAATACAAGTTCAAAGTTTTAAAGGCAGTACACAGTGGCACTTAACAACCTTTGTAAAGATTAAGGCTCAAATCTTAAAGCAACCAAACAGATAGCCATGACAGTTTAGATATATTTCAACTTTACAGAGTTTTCTTTTTAATGTCTTAGTAGTTGATGGCATTGTTAGACATCTTCTAATACCTCCTAGCTCCATCAAATAGTAGACAAGACAGAGTATGAATGGAGATCACTATTCCTTGTGGATTGTGTTTGACATGATACACTACAGTGTTTTGAATACTCAGTTTTATGTATCTCTGCTGATAAATGGAAATCTTTATTTTGTCTGTTTTATCTGATTTATTACAGTATTGAATTCAGAAACTATACTCAATCCAGTATGATTCCTCATCTGTCTTTCAATTTAAAAATAACTACCAAAACAAAAATCAATGACTATTTAAAAGAAAAATGAGTCAGATGTAGCCCTCCTTCTCATATAAGGAAAAAAATGGATCCTTTTCTTTATGCAAATATTAGCTGGCCAGGGAGAATCATGCTTCTCAGTACTGGTTTGATAAATATTAATGTCTATTCCAGTATTAATATTTTGCTTTTAGTTGTGACACCTTAATATTAGCAAAAATGTCATGTGACACAATCATAAACCTGTATGTTAAAGTTAAACTACATCAATTGTGTGTTGGGCTGGAGGGGAGAATTTTGCTTCCTCCCTTGAAGCATTCTACAACAGTGTTTCTCAATGCCTGTTCTCAGGACTACTGGCATTAGTCACTTGTTAAAAAAAAAATTCCTCATTCCCATTCCTAGTCCTACTGACAAAGAATCTTCAGGAGTCACAATTTAGAACCTACATTTTTAAAAAGCACATTTTGAATGAGAAATACTGGCCTATGTTTCAGAATAAATTCACAGTGCACAGAAATCTTTAATGTTCTAACTAGAATTAACTACCAAGAATGTTACAATTAATTAATACCAGATAATTTACAATTAATTAAATTTTAAGTAGAATTTAAATTATATATTTAATCCAATTTGAAATATATCACTATTTTAAGAACAGTAACAAAATATTTTCTTATCAATTTAGAAATATGCATTAAAATTTTAATTATTTAATAGTAATTGAGAATCTAGTTAGTTAAAAATAAAGACATATATAATATGTGACATTAAATTTTAATATTTAATAATACTTAAATTACAATGACATTATATATTCCAAAAACGTTTAATGTTTAATGTTCTCTACATAAGATTTGTGCCAAGGAATTTATTTTAAAAAAGACAGCGGAGTTTATAAGATATTATGGGTAGAAGCAGACTTGGGAATCTGCTAGGAAACAGCCCCCACTACCATGATGAGAAAAGAGAAACCCAGGGATGTAGCAGAGCCAGGACTAGCACTTGGCTCCTCAGGGCATTTTTTGTTACACTACATGTCATTCTGACTTGTTACACATGTGCCTTTCAAAATGGCGGTAGAGGATGGCGGTTAAGAGCATGTATTTTGAAGTCAGAGAGATCTGGACTTGGAACACTAACTGATCTACTTTTGTAACATTAGAAAAATGTCTTAATTTCCTGTATCTCAGTTTTTCAACATATGGGAAGAACAGAACTTTCCTCATTGGATAGATACAAATAGTAAATGAGATACAGAATTTTGGGTGTCTGACCCCTTATTGCTATCTGCCTTATATATATTCAGATGTGTTTATATTTTGAATTTAATATGATTTTCAGTAGGTAACGCGTTCAAATAATTTTTGAAAAATCAAAGCAGTATGAAAAAACATATAGTAAAAATTCTCCCACCTTGCCCCTACAAGTCTTCTTCCCCTTACTGATAGATAACTGTCTCATTATATCCCATTTTATAGATGAACCATAATATTTATCCAGTACTTAATGCAAAATCATGTCACTTCCAAACTTTTCTTTTTATTGCAATGAGTGCTGCAGGAAATAACCTTGTACAGAAAAATATACATAAGTATATCTATAGGAAAAATTCCTAGAAGTCAGATTACTGGGTGAAAATATAAATGCTTTTGTAATTTTGATAGATGTTGCAAAATTACCCTCTTTAGGAGTTTTTAATGTGTAGCTTCACTAGCAATGTCTGAGAGTCCTACTTTCCCCATAGCCCTGCTAGCAGATTATGTTGCCAAACTTCTAGATTTTATACCCAAGTAGGACAAAAAAATGCTATCTCATTGTATTGTTAATGTTCATTTTTCATACTAGGAATTAGGTTGAGAATCTTTTCATTTATTCAAGACCAATTTGTATTTCCTTTTCTGTGCATAACCTTTGCATATTTTTAGGAAGTAGACTGTTGATCTTTTTTTAAGTATAAACATCCAGGAATTCTTTTTATGTATTCAGGAGATTGACTCTTTGAATGCAGCGTCATCTGAAATATTTTTTCAGGTTTTCATTTTTAGAAATAGATTTTATTTTTTGGAACAGTTTTAGATTTACAGAAAAATTGAAAAGATAATACAGTGAGATCTCAGATATCTTGTACCCTAGTATCCCATTTTAATATCTCACATTAGTATGGCATATTTATTATAGTTAATGAACTGACATTTATGTATTATTAACTAAAGGCCATATTTTTTTCAGATCACTTTAGTTTTTACCTAATGGGCTTTTTAGTTTGTTTTGTTTTTGTTTTTCTGTTTCAGGATCCCATCCAAGCTACCCCATTACACTCTGTCATCAGATCTCAGACTCAGATTCAGTCTGCTATATGAAATACCATAGGCTGGGTGGCGTAACCAACATACATTTATTTCTCGCAGTTCCGGAGACTAGAAGTCTTAGATATGGGTGCAAGCCCAGTGGATTTTTGGTGAGAGCCCTCTTCCTGATTATATCACTTAGAGAGAGAGCTCCTGTCTCTTCCTATTTTTTTAAAGGGCGTTATTTTTCCTGTCTTGGGGACTCTGCTCTCATGAGTTCCTCTTAAACGAATTAAGTCCCAAAGATCCCGCTTCCAAATATCATTATATTGGGGATTAGGGATTCAACATGTGAGGAATTTTGGGGAACATTATCGTTCCATAGCAGGTTCTTCTTGACTATGAAAGTTTGTCAGATTTTCCTTGTTTTTTTGACCTTGACAGTTTTGAGGATTACTATTCACATATTTTGCAAGATGCACTTCTGTTGGAATTTGATAAAGTTTTTAATGATTTGACTGAAATATGGGTTTTTGGAGGAAGATTAGGAAGGTAATGTACCATTTTCATCACATCATGTCAACAGCACGTGCTGTCACATGATTTATCTCTGTTGATGTGGACATTGATCACCAGGCCAAGGTTTTGTTTGTAGGTTTCTCTACTGTAAAATTACTCTCCAGTTCCACCCCTTTTCCCTACTGTTGTCTTTGGAAAAAAGCTGCTATGCTCAGCCAATTTCAGCATGGGGAGTTATACTTCCTCTTCTCAAGGAGGTAGTTTCCACTGACATTACATGGAATTGTTACACAAGGAAGATGCATTTATTGCCCTTCCTTTAAGCATTTGTTCTAATCTGTGTCATATCTGATGCTTATTATTTCTCTTCAGGCTATACTTTTTCTTGTCTTTTGACAAGCTTAATAATATTGTTGAAACCAAACATGATATACTGGGTAACAGGAACTAAGCTAAAGGCCTTTAGTGTTAAGGTATTATTTTAACCTAGCTAGGAGTTAGGCTGTGCTTAATGTTTGCTGTGGCTGTAATTGCCAAGAAGCTTCATGTTCCTCTAGCATCCCTGCTTTTGTCTCTCTTGCTGTCTTGGGAATTTCCAAAGAACTCCTCCTTCTATGGAACCTGGGCCTTTCCATTGTATTCCACTGTCTATATGGCATAAAGTATATGAGAAGGGAGACATTCTATAATCTTATCATTTAACCTCAGTCTTTTACTGGGCTTATATCACTGGGCTGTGACCTTCACAAGTATTTCTTGGCCCCCGCCAAACACTACCCGAGCCCCCATTAGGTGAGACAGGAGGACTAGAGGGGCTAAAGTTGGGTAAATGCCCTTCCCCTTAGAAGAGAGAAGACCCTGGTAGTCTTTTTCCCTTAGAAGAGGGATTTTGGTATGGAGAATGCTCTGGGTATATTTCAAAATGATTTTTTCCCTCTATCTTTGCCAGAGACCTGATGGAATATTTCCTGGCTTTTCTGTGGTAATCCAGTGAAGTTCTAGAAGTAAAACACAAAAAGCATGGGGGTATTCCTGAGAGAGTGAACCCCAGAAATTTCTCAAACTCATGCTTGTGCACACTTAGCCCCAACAATTTGTCAAACTTATTATTTGTTTTCTACCAGTTTATGGCTCTAGCCACTTATGCTTCATATAAAATTACCTTGGCTGGGATTCTGTATATTTATCTCTCTCACCAGATTTCTGAGTGGTGCTTACCCATCAACCTCATTTCCTGTTGGGTCTAAGAATAGTCATTAGTATTATTTAGTTTTTTTTTCTTTTTTTTTTTTTTGAAATATAGTCAATTTGCAATGTTGTGTTAATTTCTGATGTACAGCATACTGATTCACAGATAGATAGAGAGATAGAGAGATAGATAGATATTCCTTTTCATATTCTTTTTCATTATAGGCCATTACAAGGTATTGAATATAGTCAATAATAGGACTTTGCTCTTTATCTATTTTATTTATCGTAGTTAGTGTCTGCAAATCCCATACTCCCAGTTTATCCTTCCCTAACCCCTTTCCCCCCAAGTAACCATAAGTTTGTTTTCTATGTCTGTGAGTTTGTCTCTGTTTTATAAATAAGTTCATTTGTGTCCTTTTTATATTCACATATAAGTGATATCATATGAAATTTTTCTGTCCCTTTCTGGCTTACTTCACTTAGTGTGACGATCTCAGCTCTATCCATATTGTTGCAAATGGCATTATTTTATTCTCTTTATCACTGAGTAGAATTCCATTGTATAAATATACCACAGCTTCTTTATCCAGTCATCTGTCAGTGGACATTTAGGTTGTTTACATGTCTTGGCTATTGTAAATAGTGCTGCAGTGAACATTGGAGTGTGTATCTTTTTGAATTAGCATTTCCTCCAGATATATGCCCAGGAGTGGGATCACTGGATCATAGGGTAAGTCTATGTTCAGTTTTTTAATAAATCTCCATACTGTTTTCCATAATGGCTACACCAAATTGTATTCCCACCAACAGTGTAGGAGGGTTCCCTTTTCTCCACACCCCTTCTAGCATTTATCATTTTTGGACTTTTTAATGATGACCATTCTGACCAGTGTGAGGTGATAACTCATTGTATTTTGATTTGCATTTCTCTGACAATTAGTGACACTGAGTATTTTTTCATGTGCCTATTGGCATTTTGTTATGTCTTCACTGGAAAAATGTTTAATTAGGTTTTCTGCCTATTTTTTGTTTGGGTTTTTTGGGGTTTTTTTACTGAGTTGTATGAGCTATTTGTATATTCTGGAAGTTAATCCCTTGTCAGTCACATAATTTGCAAATATTTTCTCCCATTCCATAGGTTGTCTTTTCATTTTGTTTATAGTTTCAAAATTTAGTGACATTGGGAAAGCTAATTAACATTTCTAAGTCTCAGGAAGGTTTAATGGTAGGATGACAACTTATATAAATTTATTTACAAACTTTTTAATTTACTTATGTTAATATGCTCTCACTGTTCAGTTGAGTTGTGTGTGTGGTGTGTATGCACATCCACACACAATTTAATGGGTTCAAGAAACATAAGCATATATAGTAACCATTTTCTTCTGTAGAAGAAAACTTATTGAAAGGAGGGTTGGATTCAAATTTCAGGTTTACTATCCATTAGCTCTGTGACCTTGGATAAGTTAATTAATTGCTCTCTTTTCTATTCCATTGATCCATATGTCTGTTTTTGTGCCAATACCACACTGTTTTGATTATTGTAGCTTTGTAGTATTGTCTAAAGTTTAGGAGGGTTATTTCTCCAGCTTTGATCAATATTCACAAATCAATCAATGTGATATGTCACATCAACAAAAGAAAGGACAAAAGTCACATGATCATCTCAGTAGATGCAGAAAAAGCATTTGATAAAATTCAACATCCTTTTATGATAAAAACTCTTATCAAAGTGAGTTTGGAGGGAACATATCTCAATATAATAAAAGCTATTTGTGATAAACCCACAGCCAACATAATACTCAATGGTGAATAGCCGTGGGTTTTTTTGTTTTTGTTTTTTATGAAGATAGGAGTGATACCTTCCAAGACATGTTGGAGGTAAACCCAAAAGTTCTATCATTTGTTTTTTGACTATTTAGAGAGTTTATTTATTTATTTATCATGTAAATGGTGTATTATCTATTTTATGTATTGCTGGATTTGATTTACTAACATTTAGTTGAAGATTTTTGTAGTTTTTTGTTTTTTGTTTTTTGTTTGTTTTTTTTTAATGAGAGATACTGATACATCATGTTCCTTCGTGGAAATGTCCTTGTTAAATTTAAATCTAAGTTATTCTGGCCTCAAAAAATGAGATGGGAAATAGTCCCTTCTCTATTCTCCAAAATAATTTGTATAATATTGATATTAATTTCTCCTTACACATTTGATAAAATTCACCAGTCAGGCCACCTGGGTCTGAAGTTTATTTTCAGAAAGGTTTTTAATTACAGTCTTAATGACTTTACCATATATAGGTAGGTCAGTTTGTTTTTTTTCTTGTGCTGATTTTCAGTTGTATTTTCCACTATATTTATCTGTTTTATCTAAGTTCTTGAATTTATTGGAAAAATTTTAAATAATATCTCATTATTCTTTTTTTGTTTTCTGTTTGTGAGGGGTGTTCTCTCTTTTCTTTCTGATAATGGTAAATCTCTTTTTCCCCCCTCTCCCCTCTAACTCTCTCTCTTTACTTGTTTACTTTTTCTAGGAATTTACCAACTTTCGTAATCTTTTTACAGACCGTATTTTGACTTGTTAATTTTCTCTATTGTTTTTCTATTACACTTATTTCTGCTTTACTCTTAGCTTTATATGTTGTGTCATTTGTTTTCATTATCATTCAGTTCAGCATAAATTCTAATTTGCTTCTGGTATTTATTTCTCTTTATTTAAAAGTATATTGTAGAAATTACGCCTTTGAGGACTTTCTATCTTACTGTTCTTGATTTCTAATCTAATTCTGTTGTGATCAGAGGATGTATTCTACATACTTCAGCACTGTGCGATTTATTGAGACTCATTTTATGGTCCACCATATGGTCACTCTTTGTGCATGTCTGCACTTGATTATGTATTCTTCTTCTATTGAGTGAAACATTCTACATTTGCTATCATTCTAACACTTAGGTCTAGTGTTTTGATAGTTTAAATCACATTTTCAATACTCATGGATTTTTGGCTATTGGTTTACTGATAGGGTGATGTTTTAAAAAAAATCTGAGATTATGAATTTGTTTATTTTTGCCTTCATTTCTGCTTTTAGTCCAATTTCAGCTACATTGATTTAAAGTTCAATAATTAGGCATTAAACATTCAGAATTGTTATTTGTTCTTGGTGAACTGAAGTGTTACTATTATAAAAATTATTCTCCATTAACAATCCTCTTTTTTTGAAATCTACTTTGTTTTATACCATTTTAACTACATTAGGTTTCTTATGCTTAGTGCTTACATAGTATATCTTTTTCTGTATCCTTTTATTCTGTACCTATGTGAGTTTTTGTATCTTCTAAGCAATTTGTAGTTGGGTCTTGCTTTTTTATTTGGTCTGTCAATCTCTGCCTTTCAGAGGCTTAGGCCACTTAAATTTAATGTAATTATTGATGTGAATGAGTTCAGATTTATCCCCAGTTGCTTTCCATTTGCCCCACTTGTATTTTATTTCTTTTGTCACTTTTTTGAACTTAATTGAGCTAAGTGAGTATCTTTTAGTATTCCATTCTATCAGCTCTAATGGCATTTGAGATCTTGATGTCGATCTTTCATATTTTTCTTTGGATTAAAAACATGCATCTTTAACTTACCACAATCTATTTTTAATTAGTTATTATACACCTGTATGTATAATGTTAGAATCACACAAAAATGAGTAATTTTGTTTTCCATCCCTGCACACCTTCCCTCCCCATCTACCACACACACACACACACACACACACACACACACACACACACAATTTTGGCAAAAGGACAACCAACTGAGAAGCCAATTTAGGACCCAAAGCATTTATTCCTAGCTGAATGGCTTGGAATGAAAAAGTAAAAGCCTTAGTTTCTTTCAGGAGGCCACTGCATATGTAACAACTGCAATCAACTGATGCAAATAACTTTTCTGAACAGGCAAATGGGATGCACTTTGTATGTTTTATAAAACTAAAACTTTCTTCTAGCTGTCAGAAACACTGAAGATGATATGTTTGCCCCAAGAGATTTTTTGTTATTTTTTGAATTATGAATATTTTAAATATATAGCAAAGCAAAAAAAAAAAAGGCCTAAGGCTATAGTCACTAATGTGTCTATCATTTACATTTAACATGTTAAGATTTATCATATTTATGTCTGATTGCTTTCCTTTTTAAAAATTTTTTAAATGTTTCAAGTATATCTAAAGCCTGCTCCTCCCCCATCCCATTCTTCCCCATCTCTTTTCACACATATATTCTTTACAGTAATTAGAGTACATATTTCTGGACCATTGTTAAGGAAGATGAAAAGAAAGTATGGCCTCAGATTGACTATAATACCTAATTTGTCAATAGTGTGGTTCAAATTTTTTATATCCCTTCTAATTTTTTGATATATTTAATTAATCCGTTTCTAAGACACATGTGGTTTTGGACTATAAATTTAATTTCTTCTACTTTTGTTCAGTATTTCATATATTTAAAATTATTCTGTTAGGCCACAGGAAATCATGATAGTTACATCTTATTTTTACTCTTTTTTCATTATGTGATGACCTTCTTGTCCTTAGAGTCAGTACAGGGAAATGTTTTAATTCAACCCTTCCACTTAGACATATGACTTTATGTCTCAGTAATACAGTTTGATTATATTTAAATGGGATATTTGTATGAACTTTTAGTAAGAGCAGGGATAATATGAGTGAAGTTTAGTAGTAGTTTAAGGATTAAATGAGTTTATACATAATAAGTGTTCAGAATAGTGCTTGGTTTGTGATAAACTCTAATATGTATCAGGGTAACAAGATGTTAACTGTCACTTTTCTGTTTGGGCAGAGATCCCTAAGGTCAAGAATAATATGATAGGTGTAAGTGGCCACTCATTCCAAAGTAAGGTGCCAATTTCACCTATATTAGACATATTAAGGACATATTAAGGGTTTGTTTGACCTTTCAGCTGGCTTTTGATCTTTACTCACCTCGAAATTATATGAAAGGAAGAAAGTTGAAAAGGCCCACTGGGAATTCTTTATAAAGTTATCAGCATGGTTCCTCTCCTAACACTGGACAGGCCTAAAACAGTTAATGAGAGAAGAATAAATTATGGTAAGAAAATAAAGAAAACAAAATCACCATGGTTCCGTATCATAGCTTATCTGATATAAGCTACGTAGTTGGCAGAAGTAAAAAGCTTTAATTGCATGGAAGTTTGGAGTTTTCAAATTGGACAGAAAATTTCACTAAGTGACTGAAAAAGCTATGGAAAAATCCTCATTCAGGAGGCAGAAGAAAAGTCCACAAAGAAATATTCAGGGAGAGTATTGAAAAGGAATGAAGCTGCTTTTCTTCACCTTTGACTGTGTCTGCATATCAATAAAACAGTGGTTAGTAGTAGACTTGTCCTGTCTGAGTAAATGAGATCTTCAAATATGAAATGCCAGTTATAGACTTAGGTACAGAGCCAATTTGTTTAAATATATCCTATTAAAATAGGACAGATGCTTATTAAACCTATGCAAATAATATTACCATGAAAAGAAACAAGACTCTATGTCTTTGTGAATTCTGAGGGGATAGAAAGAATCAGAAACCATTTAGAAATGGTTCGTTTCAGTTTACAAAAGTATAGTCTACTAAATTGAGGGTTAGAGATAAATGAAAAAGAAAGTGACTAAGCCCTTTCATACATACATAAAAAATGCAAATTAATATAATTCCAACAATATTGCAGACAAATAACCACAATAGAATTCCCTTAATCTGTTTATTTATTTCTATATTAATCAATTACTGTCTACTGAATCTGGGGTCAGCAGTGAACTTTCATGAAGCATGTCCACTTCCTGAGTGCCGAGAGTCCAGGAAATTCTGATTCAGGCTACTAGAGCAATCTGCACATTGTCTAAACAGTGTGAGCTTAAAACTGTTTACTAAGAGTATATTCTTTGAATTATTGACATACTGATAGTCCAGAATATCTGGTATAGTCCTTTGCATGAGGTGCTGCGATTGATTGCCTTTGTTGAAGAGACTAATTCTAATCTGTAACTTATAGCAGAGCCTCCTGGCAAACATCATGAAGGAGAAACCTGTTTGATGATGAGACTCTAAATTTATTATAATAAATTTTAGTATAAGAATAGAGAAAACTAAAATTCTCTATTAGAGTATAGTAAATAACTATTTTATAAGACTGATCAATATTTCACATGAAGGACAAGAGTATTTTATGGACAGTGATGACATTACAAAACTCTAGGGCCTTCTCCAAAAGAATGCGATTTCTGAAATATTAACATTAACAACAGTTTATCTATAAACTTAAACTAAGGTGAGTGTCTCTTCTGATTTGGCAGTTCTTCCCATGTAGTTCCTGCAGTGACATTGAGCTAATTAAGAAATATGGAGCCTATTAAACAAACCTACTCATTCTAGAACCCACCCTTATTTTATAAGATGAAATAACAAATCTGTGTGATTTTCCTGGGGTCCTTTGGGAAAACTCAAAGATAGTTTTAGCTGTGAAATATAACCTGAAAATGTTATTTCAGTTTTTAACTTAGGATCTGATCTTGAGAAGGCAAAATCAAAAGAATTATCAAAAGAGATTTGTCATTTAGTAAAGTTAGGATCTTAAGTGCCTGAGAAACTGTACTTGTTTACCTATTTAATCAAAGTCATGGAATGTTTTAAAATGAACAGAAGAAAGTTACATTATAAGAAACTCTAGTCTTTCACAAAGAAGGAACTTTTGTTCTTTGTGTTTTGTGTATTATTGTTGTCTTTATTTTAAATAATCAAGGATATGATAAAGTTAACACCAAGTAGAGAAAAATCATTCTGGAGAGACCAGAAGCTTCATGTCTGTCTGGGCAAATTACAAAGAAGGTAAAGAGTAATTTTTACCATTTTATGTTAGCAACTCTAAGAGGAACTTACCATTTTAACAGAGATAAAGTTAAATATAATATTTGGCAGTAAAGAATGTAGACTTTTTTTCTTATGAATAAACTGATCAAAACAGAGTAATCTTTGGCAAAATTTTAGCACACATTATTGCATCTTTTCAAAACCTTAGTACGTGCAAGTATTTTAAGCCAAGGCAAGTAAAATTTCCCTTTCTGCAAAACTGCAACTTTTTATTGCTATTCCAGTTTTGTGTTTCACTATCCTCTTTAACATTCTAGAGGGCAACTTAGGACAAAACTACCCTCTTTTTATCTTGATGAACAAAAATGTATTCTTTTACTTTGTCTACATACTCGATGTCACTGCCACCATTGTCCCTAGTATAGTCTCAACCACTTGTATTAATTATAACTTCGAGCCAAAATAACTAACTTCTATTTCACACAGCAAACTGAAAAGTAGATAACTGGGGTCTATCATGTATAAGCATTTTACCAGACCACCAAAGGTGAACTGATGCAGCCATACAAATCAGTTGACCATCTTAAAGTTGCAAACATGAGCTCATTTATGATCATTACCCAAAGATATAGCCACCTGGTAGTATATAAAAATAAGAACAAAAAGTATATAAATTGAAAATGATACTTAGTAAATAGTAATAGTGCTTTAATATTTAATCATATTCTGAAATTAAGATTTCAATGATTAGTCATAGTTTTAAGTTACTCAAGAATCTTGAAATTAATGGTTAGTCTGACATACTACAAATATAGTTACTATTATAAAAAGCTTGTCATAATTATGACTTAATTTAGTTGACTACAAATTTACTTTTTTATAATCTTAAACCTTACGTAAGGATAATATTAACTTCTTATATTATACCAATATAAGAAGTTTAGGAAGTTCAGATTACCTGGTTTCCTCATGAAAAACAAGCCCAAATCTTTTAAAAATAAAACATATGCTTACTTTCTTCCTATCATACTAAGCCAATATTATTTATATTTTTAAAGCCAAACTATTGAATAAGCCTGATTTGTCCAATGATTCACTTAATTATGTGTACTTGGATTTTTAGATATTTCCGGGGTAGCGGTTTCCATTAAGAAAAAATGTTTAAGATGTGTAGCATCCTTAAGGTTTTAGAAGCACACTTTCCTTATTTTCTGTGGATTTTAGGAACATTAGATTTATATTTAAGTATATGTATTTTTATAAAACAATCAGAGTAGAGCTGCTTTCAGAAACCTAATCATCTTATTTATTTTAATGCCCTCTGGCGGTAGGAAAAGATGTCACTCTTGCACCAGAAAAAGTAAAAGCTTATCTGAACTACAGACACAGAGAACTTACAGTTTTAGTGTTACAACATCAGTCACAGGTCAGAGGTAAACCATAAGTATAAAACCCACCAGGTAGATATAAAAAAGCCATTTCCCTTCCCCATGGGCACAATGTTCTTAAGAGATTTAGGTTCATAAATAGACAAATAAGACTAGCAAAACATTCCTTGTCAACTATCACCCAACAAAAAACATCACCATCGTCTGTCTGACAGAGATCTTCAAATAGTCAAACCATAAAACCAAATTCCTAATTACTGCAGCTATCAATGAGAACAACTTAGTTCACAAATTAGATGCAAAAGCAAAACACAAAATCACTAGGAAAAAAAAGGCACAACTAGAAAGTCAGGAAATGTAAAATTTGGGGCTTTACTCTGAGAGTCAAAAAAAGACTTGCTTGGGCTTAAGTAGCCCACGAGGTGCACTTTGCTAGTAATGCAGTTGTTGTTTTGTTTTGTTTATTTCATTAGGTAAGTCCATTTGGGCATCAAAGTAAATGACCTCCACAATAGTTAAAGGTTAAAAAACATGATTCTCATGCAAATATAAAATAAACATGTGTCAAAGGTTTTATTCACTCAATAGTTAATGAGGAAAGCAGTACCATGATAAAGCCTTATCACAGAGCATTTAAGTAGCTAAGATGTTTAGGCAATGATAGCATAAGATTGCCGAGTTTGATTCAAACTGGTTAATGTCCATAAGTT
Source organism: Camelus ferus (assembly GCF_009834535.1). NCBI lineage: Eukaryota > Metazoa > Chordata > Mammalia > Artiodactyla > Camelidae > Camelus > Camelus ferus. Next base: position 85,496,062 of record NC_045696.1, on the reverse strand, counting down.
GTAAGTTTTGAGATCTTTTTTAAGAGAAAAAAATTACTTGCATTTTTACCAGTCAAAAATTCTCACATTAACCTCAGACACTTAAGAGTTGTAAGAGAGCTCAGTAAATAGAAAGTCTAGAAAGTCTAGCCCAACACTGTACTGAAGAACACTTAGTAATCTCCATGTTTTACCTATCTTGTTCCCCTCCATGTTTTATCTAGTTTTCCTTCAGGATTTTTCTATTTCTGATTATTCTTTTTCCATTATTCATTTTCTTGTTTTACGGACTTATCTTAAATCTTATTAAGTATAGTTTTTAGGCAGTTAGATAGAAATGAGCACCAGGCGAGGGGAGAGGGTGGGGGAGCAACCCAGAAAATAACAGTGCACCTGCGCTCAGGATGAGGGGTTCCAAAACCTTACTTTCTCTAAATGAGGGCCAGCAAAGAAGCCGACTAGAATCAAACACTGCGGCTGCGAAGCAGAGAGAAGGACTAAGCTTAACTTGACCCAATGCTCATTATAATGTAGTTAACATTACACTTTGAGCCTCCTCCCGTAGGTTTCTCTGTGTGTATCATGGGTAAGAACGTGCACGAAAGAGATGGGTGTGCCTGAGCACAAGGAACATGAGCTGTCGGTCAGCCTGAACACCCAAAGAAAGAACCTGAGATATGAATCAATCAATCACAAAAACACCCGGTAAGCTAGTATGTAAGAACAGGAAAAACAAAGATGCGGCACCATTTTTTACTCTCTTGGATTGGCCCACCCACAATTCTCAGGGTGTACTATATTCTGCTACCTTTTTACTTCACTAATAAAATCTTCTGTTTATATCATGTTCTCTGTCACCCGTTAGAAATACATTTTTTTCAGGTGACTAAGAACCGAGGTTAACTTTAATTCCCCTCCTCCCGGTAACAGTAATTAGAATTTTTTGTTATCTTTGTATCCTGAAGTTTTTCTGTCTCTTAGTGTCACTAATTCGATTTTTCATTTTTGTCCTTCACATTCGTTGTATTGACTTTTATTCCCAGTGTTCAACGATCTTTGATTCTTCATTCACATTGATGGATAAAATATGTTGATTTGTATATGGGACTAGCAGTGTTTTTTCTTATGATATTCGGGGTTATCTCCTTCCTAGATCTCACTTTTGCATGAGAAGGTGACTGTATGTTCTGTGTAAGTGGATTGTGCATTTCGATAATCATGGTTTCCTGTAGAATGCATGGGCAGCACAAGGGCAGTTAAACTGGTGACATCCACCATTTCCAAATTAAAGTAGATATGTGAGATGGTATTCTTTAATGTCATCTGCCCCAGGGTGGCTTTCCTTTCGCTTTATTTTAGGATTTCTTGCAAGTTGATAAAGTAGCTTAATTCTGCTCTACTTTTCTCTTGACTCTGGGAGCTTTAACCAAGAGTCCTCTTCAGACAAAAAGCCCTCCTTCCACAGAGGGTTAAGCCTTAAGGCAAAGTCCACCCCTTCTTGCTGGTTGGTATAAAAAGGAAAAGGGCCAAGGCCCAGTGATCAGCTGTTCTGAATGCTGTTATTCCTCAGCCTCCTGTTCTGTGTATTTGCTGGTTCTGAGGCTGAAGCATCCCCAAAGCTCTCTTGAAAAGGACAGTACATACCTTGTTTTTCTCATAAGATTTCACTGTTGTGATTTCTCTAGTATTCACTTATGTATGCCTTTTATCTTTCAAGTTCTCTAATGAGAGTTCTGCTTTTCCCACTGCTATCATGGTTTCATTATTTTTTAACTTAATATAATTTTTTAATAATAACTATGTCATTTAAATTCAAAACTTAGAATGGAGGGTAGGAAAACATTTGTGCTTAGTCTGCTATTTTCAGACAGAATTTAATCTACCATAACCTAATTCTTATTTTTATTTTTATTGCAAAATGTATGAATTATATTGGAATACAACTTTTAACTTACCAGTGATTAAAAGAAACTCATCTTTTGTGATAATATATCATTCTTACTACATGAGAAACCCTTAGTCTATATGTAAGATGTATTGGGAAGAAAAGCTTTTCCTTCTTCCTACCTAGGTCCAGTGTTTGGGGATTTGCAGATTAACTGACCATAAGCAGATTAACAGAAGTAAAGATAAATTGTATTTACACTTCGCATGCAGAAGTTACTCAGTTACTCACTGAATAGACAGAAATAAAGGTTTGTATACCAAAATTAACAAAAATGGAGAGGGGGCATTTAGGGCTTCTATGGGAAGGTAAGGAAGGTTCTACTGGGCTTTTTTGTATGCTAATGGAAATAGGCAGTGTGTCTCCCTGACACTAAATTCTCAGGAAACTCCCTCTGAAGGAGGTTCATGGCAGCTGAATTTTCAGGAGGCTCTGCTTTAGTCTGATAAAGGAAGTTAGATAAGATTTCTTTCTGCCTCTTCTGTAGCTTTAATGCTTTTACTTTACAATGATCTTTATACCAACTCCTAGAGTCCAAATGAGCCCTGACATTTCCCCCACTTGAAACTTCTCTAGGAGTTTCTTAAAAGAAAAAAAGAAGACAAAAAAACTATATTGATTGGTCTGGGTTCAAAGTGTCTGTAGATGATGGAGTGGGGACAGCAATAGCAATCTGGTGTGTTCCCTGGTTTGTAGTTTGAGTGCACTTGGTGATGGCATAGGCATCAGTGTCATAGTGAGACAGGAGAGAAGAGGGGGAGGGCACAATCATTAAAAGAGTGGCAGAGCAGTCAGCACCAAGATGGCAGAAGATTCAACTCCCAGTAGACCTTGAGGCCCAAGATGGCAGGAGATTTGACTTCCAGTAGTCCTTGAGCTTCATTTAATGCTCATTGTACTATATTAGCGTGGTCAGTGGCACTCCCATAAATGCCATGACAGTTCCGAGCCTAACTGTAACCCAATTCCCAGGAATCCATGCCCCTTCCCCAAAGTAATTGGAGTAGTCCTCCCACTTGTTAGCATATGAAGTTACCAAGCTCATACATACTAACAACTCCGCACCTTGTGGTCTTTCTCTTGCCTTCTGAGATGGCCCCCACTCTGTCTATGGAGTGTGCATTTCTCTGAATAAATCTGCTTTCACTCAACTATGGCTCACTGCTGAATTCTTCCCTGCATGAAGCCAAGGAACCTCACTTGGTGGGGCGCATCCCAGGGCCTGGACTGAGACCTGGGACTCGGCCATCCTCCCTTGCCCCATTTTTTCTGCGTCAATAGTCATGGTTATTTTCAGGAGCAGAGAATGGAAGATGCAAGAATTCTGGTGAACTTCCAGACTGGCCCCCCCCCCAAATGTAATGTAAGTCCTTTGAAATTATGTCAAGTTGTCCTACTTCAGTTTGTAGAGCTTTGGGAAAAGAACAGCTATTATACAACCTAGAGTCTCAAAAAAGATCTCGACAGTCAGTTTTTAGTGCTCGGTGACACCAAGTCAAGAGAGTGGGAGATAAACTGGAAACATTAATTATTGACAAATTAATTACTGGAAAATGCTCAAGATTTCAGGATCCAGTTTACAGAGGGGTGAAAAATAGCTCAGAGATGGTGAACAGGACCAGAATCTGATAAGCCACATGGTGGATTATAGATTTCCATTGAAACATAAAATTTCTCTCTACAAAAGCTCCCATTGTTCAAAGATAATCAAAGTAAGATTATTTTTGTTTCCAAACTAAGTCTAGTCTTATTAAATTTGTCCTATATATTTACATAAGTGCAGCAACAATAGTAATTGAACATAGGCTTCTTTTTAAGTTTGCTTTACTGGAACCTTTTTAAAGGGTGCCTTAGATTGGACTTTTAGAAGCCAAGCCAGGAACTCATCATACTTCACTTGCAGTACTTAGAGATTGGATGGCTTCCTCTCTTCTCAAGGTGACCCCCAATATCCTAAGTTTCCTGGGCCTGCCAGGAAGAGACCTTCTCTTATCTGTAAGTCCAAAACCCTCATATGCTATTATCAGGTCAGTTTTTCCCAAAAGGGCTTTATAAGCATTGGCTCATAAAGTCAACCTTAGTTCCTTAAAACTGTCTAGTCACATCTGATTCTATGCACATCATTCTCAAATATAACATTCCTGTTAAAGCCTTGATAATAGGATCAATTTTCCCAATTATGTCCTGTTACAAGAACTGATTCTCACTGAATTTATGCAAATAACTGTATTGCCATGTAAGAATACTTAATGAGAGTTTCTGAATTCTAGAGTAATCAGATAGGGGGAAAAGATAAATGTTTCATTTCTGTTTATAAATGTGTAGTCTACTAAATTTTTGTAAGTTATAGATAACTTAGGAGAAAAGAAAAAAAGGGTTTTCTTAAATCTAGAAAATTGAACATTAAAGAACCAGCAATGTTCCAAAAATGTTCATAGAAAAACCTTATAATTATTTATTACTTCACTTAATCCCATGTAATTAATTCTTGTTCTGCTTGATCTTGTGTTAGTAGTTTCATGAACACATCAGCTTCTTCACCAGAATCCTAGAAGTCCTTATTCAGTCCAGTGCTATGATTTCAAAGTTAATTAACACTATCAAAAGACTATATCTCAGAGTACCTGTCATGGTTCTTTCCATGGGACTCTGAGTCAGTCCTTTTTGTTGAAGATGAAGGATCTGGCTTGTAGCTGGTTACAAAAGTTTTCAGGAAAACATCAGATTAAAATGCTAACTGTGGATTATAAGAGACTTAAAATAGCTGTGGTTAAATATCTGAATAGAGTTCATTAAAATAATGTAATTTACAGGTAAATTTGGTTTTCTGTGGCTTACAAAATATTAAATGTAAATGGAATTACTGATGATAACATTATACTATTGTTTTCTACCACTGTACAAAGCAACATAAGGACATATTGTGGACAGCAAGGGCATTGAAACATTTCTAGAAATTTTATGTAATTTCTGAAATACTTATATTGATAAAATTTACCTATACAAATATAACCTAGGAAACGTTAAGCATCTCTTTTTATCTGACAATGTTTTTCATGCCAGTCAATGTATCAAATAAACCTGGTGACTTTTTAGACATTTCTCTTTTTACAAGGTGAAAGAACACACTCTGAGATTTTTAGGGGCCCTTTGGGAAATCTCAAAGTCAGGTCAAGACCAAGATTTTATTTAGGATTTGATTTTAGGAAGGCAAAATATCAAAAGTTGTCAAAAATGTCAAAATTTTTGAACACTCTTAAATAGAATCACAGGTCACAATAAAACAATTCTTTGTTATCTATTCAACCAAAGTGACAATAATAGACTTAGAAAGTATAAGTAGGTGGCAATATGACTGTAAAACAAATAAAAAACCCACTTAAATTCTTTAACAGAAAATGTGTTTCTCTTAAATAATTGAAGACATGGTAAAGACAACATAAAACTTGAAAAACCATTACAGTAAGATACAGAATCTTTCTTTCCCAGATTATGTAAAAAAGTAAAGAAAAACCATGTACTTTCTTATTAAGAGTAGACTACTAATTCAAGAAACTTTGTCTTTTTAAGAGAAAACCAAGCTTAAGTTCTGCGTTGGTACATTGCTATTATAGCTCATTTTAAACTCTTATAGTAAATCCATTTAATCTTAGGTATCTTGATCACACATGGTAAGAAATTCTCTCCTCTCTTCCTCCTCTCTCTCTTCCACTGTCATTCTTTGTCTCCTTTTCTTTACTGTAGACCCTTTACAACTTTCGATATCCATCTAGGTTTTTGTCCTATGCTCTCTTTATTTTCCTCATTTGGGAACAACCTTTAAACAACCTGTAAACAACTACTTTAGGACAAAATTACTCTTTTTTCCCCCTAACATCCTACATTCCTTAAAAACTTTTTGTGATGGTTAGTTTTTATTTGTTAACTTGACTGAGACATGAGGCACCCTGATGAAACATTATTTCTGGCTGTGTCTGTGAGGTTATTTCTGGGTGAGATTACATTTGAATTGATGAACTAGCTAAAGCAGATTACCTTCCCCAATGTGACTGGGCATTATCCAGCCCACTGGGAGCCTGAATAGAAGAAAATGGCAGAGTAAGAACAAATTCATTTTCTCTGTCTGATTGCTTGAGCTGGACATCAGTCTCCTTGTGCCCTCTACTGGAACTTACATCATTGGCTCTCCTGGTTCTCAGAGCTACAACACAGGCATTCTTGAGGCTGCAGCCTGCATATGGCATAACATGAGATTTCTCAGCCTGCATAATTGCATAAGCCAGTACTCTATAATAAATCGTATCTATCTATCTATCAGTATCCTGTTAGTTCTCTTTCTCTGGAGAACCCTGACAGATACATTTTTCATATAAAGGTTGTTTTGTTTTTTTGTTTGTTTGTTTGCTTTTCCTCTTTACCCTTATTGTTTAGAGTGGTTTCGTGTATACATATGTACATTTTTTTAAATGATTAGTAACCTTTACTTAACGGAGAGAATGAGAAAATAGATAATTATGAATTGCTTGTCATGTCATATACCAGCTTTCTGTAGTAGATTAGCAAATTTTCATGAATATATCATTTTACAATTTCTAGAGGCATATGCTTCTTTATAGTACAATTTTTTAATGTGATAGGAAGGACATGGTTATTAACTAATTCAAATATCCTCAGTCCTTCTGTAAGAAGTCAAATTTTATATATTTGAACTTATTTTTATAGCTAATGTTTCAACATTTTATCTTATTTAGAAATAATCTGTATATTGAGTATCTATTACATAACTTAGAATAACTCTAAGGTTTCAAGTTCCCAAAAAGATTTTGGAAACTACTTTTAAGGAGATATATTATAAGGTAAAATTATTGTGGAAATAAAGTTTGTCAGAATAATGACTCAGTTTGATTAAAATCAAATCTATGTGTTTTATAATTAAATATCTAGTAGATATAACCTTATTTTACTAGTAAGTCCGGGTGGAATAAAACTGTTTGTCTTCATTATAGTTAATGCTAACAACTCTGAAGACATACCAGTTTTACTAAACTGACAATATTAAACTAATCTTATTCACCAGAGGTTTATCCAAATCATATGAATTTGAAAAGCAATTAGATTGCCTTTTATATTTCTGAGAATTTTAGAACTATTTAATTTATGTAAGTGCTTATTTTACTCTAAGCCAATAGAAAAGAGCTCCTTTATTAATTTGGTAATATCATTTGAAGGTAGAAAATGTCACATATATATAACATATATACATACAGATAGACAAATGCAGGTAGAGATCTTTATGGCTTTCATTATGAAAATTTTAATAATGAATCAGGCATAAATAGAATAACACAAAAGTCACTAGTTTCCGTATGAGTCAATTCTCATCTTTGCTCCACTTTATATTTTAATCTGAATTGTGTTTCTAGAAGGAACATGTTGTTACCTGCTCAATTTGAGGGCTAGAGCTTTCCTTCGGTATTTACGGAGACTTTTAAGATTTTCTCTTGTCCTGCCATATACTCTTATTGAGGCTGTGGACTAGATTTTGTTTCCAATTAAGTCTTTTTTTTTTTTTTTTTTTTTTTTTTGAGAGTCCTTGATTCCTTTGAGATTCACTGAGGAGTATCAGGGGGGCCTAAAGTTCCAGTAACTACAGAGAATTGAGGGGCTGGAGTAGGAAGGGAAGGTCTTAGTGAAGCCAGCTTCAGAGGATGACATTTCTCAAAGGAGCCATTAAACTTCTAGATTATCCTTAGAGGTTTCTTCCAAAAAAAGAAGCTTGGGATTCTAACCTAGCTTCAGAGAGTATACTCATTTTAATGTGGCTCAACCCAAAAGAGTTTTTATGGCTTAATTATGGACACAAAATTTGTCCCCAAAGGACACAGAAAATGTAGTCCCCATACCAAAAAATAGTCAAAGAGAAAAAAGCAAGGACACTCATTGCTATAGGCAGTAAGCAAAGGCGACAGGAGAGAATGAAGAGTCCTTATGGGCTGAGACCTTGTATTTTTGCTCAAATGAAATCCCGGAAAGCTGGCAATGATCAGTAAGATGACAGCAGCAAATGGGCTGTCCAGGTTGCCCACATTTCTGCCCAGCTGGCTACAAATAACTCAGCCCCCAACCTAACCTCCAATCACAGATCTCACAATTTGCCCTCCAGCCCCACCCCAGGCAAGCAGAAAACCAAAGAGAACTCTCTCTGGATCCAAGCCAAGTTTTTAGGATATAAAATTAAGATGGAAGGAGAACCTTATCCAGTGCTACTGGTGACCCACAAACTCACCAGCCTGTGAGGTGGGTTCAAGCAACAGGTGTTGAGGAGGACAAATTTTTTCTCTACCCTTCTTGGTTCTTTGGCAGATCTAATAATCAAATTAGCAGAAGACAGATTAACAGGAGAAAAATAATTAGGTACATATGTGGGAGCCTCTTTAAAATATGAGACCCAAAGGCAGTCAAGCAGTTGAGGCTGATACACCATCCTAAGCTAAGGAATGGGATAGGGCTGCAGGGCTTCAAAGAGGAGGAGGGTTAATTCATAGGACACTGGGAAAAGCAGATATTTGGTAATTAGATGTTTACTCTAATAAACATAGGTCATTTAGATAAAAGTTTTCTCTGGCAATAACTTTCTCTCTCTGAGTCAGAACCCCTCTAAATTATTTTAGACAATTGAAGAGGAGGTAAAAAGCTCTTCCTGTATCTTTTAGAACTGCAATGTTTTCAACTCAAAGCAATCCACAATGGCACAGTTTGGGGAGGGTAGTTCCGAACCCTTTCACAGGCTTATAAGATGTATGCCTGTGTTCTACCTTATGATTCTCCACAAAACCACAACACAAAAGAGAAGGACAAACAGGATACAGTAGTGATATATATACATCAAGAGTCACAATATCCAGAGAACTAGTTCTAACCTAAAGTTTTCTACTATAAATCTAAATTTTGAAAAATCTCTTTTTTTTACATTTTTTTTCATTGAAGTATAGTTGATTTATGATGTGTTAGTTTCAGGTGTACAGTAAAGTGATTCAGATATATATAGATAGATAGAGATATAGATATATAAATCTTTTTTTTCAGATTCTTTTCCTTTATAGATCATTACAAGATATTGAATATAATTCCTTGTGCTGTATAGTAAGCCCTTGTTGGTTATCTACTTTATATATAGTAATGTGAATATGTTAATCCCAAACTCCTAATTTATCACCCTCCTTTCTCCTTTGATAACCATAAATTTGTTTTCTGTGTTTGTGATTTTGTTTCTGTTTTGTAAATAAGTTCATTTGTATCATTTTTTTAGACTCCACTTATAAGTGATGTCATATGATATTTGTCCTTCTCTGACTTACTTCACTTAGTACGATAATCTCTAGGTCTATCCATGTTGCTGCAGATGGCATTATTTCTTTCTTTTTATGGCTGAGTAGTACTCCATTATATATATATATTATATATATATATACACCACACCACAACTTCTTTATCTATTCATCTGTTTTTTTATTTTAATTACAGCTGTTATTAAACCTAATGTGTCTAAAGTGATGTAATTTCAACATGTAATCAGAGATAAACAATTATTAATGTTACCAGGAGGAGGAAAATAAGAGTTACCTCAGTTTTTAGTCGCCTGAAAAAATATGAATTTTTAACAAGAGACAGAAAACGTGATATAAACAAGATTTCATTAGTAAAAAAGTAGTAAAATATAGTGAAATCCTGAGAATTGGGAGCGGGCCGATCCAAGAGAGGAAAAATGACGCCTCTCCTTTGTTTCTCCTGTATGTCCTGGCTTAGGGGTGCTTTTGTGACTGATTGATTGATGGCTCAGTTCCTTGTGCTCAGGCATGCCCATCCTTTTTGTCCAGGTTCTTACCCATGAAGCACACAGAGAAATCAACAGGAGGGGGCTCAAACTGCAATGTTAATTACATTACAATGAGCACTGGGTCAGGTTGAGCCAAGTCCTTCTCTCTACTGTGCAGCTGCAGTGTTCAGTCCTAGCTGGCTTCCTTGTTGGCCCTCACTCAGAGAAAGTAAGTCTTTGGAACCCCTTATCCCGAGCACAGGTGTACTGTTATTTTCTGGGTTGTTCCTTTCCCCTTTCTCTCCCCCTGCCTGGTGCTCATTTCTACCTCACTGCCTAACATTAGTGCAATATTTTACATGAAAAATCTCTTTTAGAAAATGCAAGAAGAGGCTCTTACTGCCTCTGAGCAGAGACCCGTGAGCAGAGATCCAGGAATCAGACTGTTAAAAATAGTTCACCATTGTTGGCTTATTCAGAGGCTCGAGATCTCAGCTGCAGTCTTTACCAAGCAGAGAGTCCCCACCACCCTGTCCTAGTCAAGAAGACCGTTGAAAGGAAAAGCTTTCTTCTCTTCCAGCTCAGGTCGGGTAGTGAGGGCCTGCCAGTTGACTGACAATTGACAGATGAACTGGAGAAGACACAGTTTATTTATACTTGCACGTGAGAGTTGCTCAGTAATAAGTAAGTAACTGACTAGCCAGAGATAATAGTGTATATACCACACTTAACAAAAAGGGAAAGTGTAGGGCAACAATGGGAAAGTATGAAAGGTGCTACTGGGCTTTTTTGATATTAACGGGAATGGGCAGTCTCTCTTCTCAGCAGCTGAATTCACGGAAACTCCTTCAGAGGAGGGTTAATGGCAACCCTATTTTCAGAAGGCCCTGCTTTAGTTGGTTGAGGGAAATCCAGATAAGAGTTCTTTTTGGATCCTCTGCAGCTCAAATGTTTTTACTTTATAATAATCTTTATACCAACTCTGGAATCTGAGTGCGTCCCTATAGTTAATTAATTATAACATTTCAGAAGTTTTTAATTAGGTTGGATTGAATTTAAACAACAAAACAAAAGCATACAAATTATGGAATAGACATGAGAATTGAAAATAAAATTAATTGTTCAGGACATACCACAGAGAAAATTAGTAAGTTAATACAAATATACACATATTCTAGGAAAATTTCCTCCACTTCTCTTTATCTCAGTTTATCAGAGTCTAAATCTCAGCCAGGAAGGTGTTAAATTATGTCCTCTTAAACATTACACAAGATAGGCCACCATAGGTAACGTCACAATACTCAAACCTATCGACTAAAATAAAATAACGAAATGTGAGAGTTGCGGGTTAAGTTTTATTTGGGGCAAAATGTGGACGATAGCCTGGGAGACAGCATCTCAGATAGCTCTGAGAAACTGTTCCAAAGAAGCAGGGAGAAAACTCAGTATTATATATGATTTCAGTAAAAGGGGGCACCTACAGTCAAAGGCAATGTAGTTGGCACATTTAGGCAGAGACTTGCTGCTAGCCACGAGGATCGGATTTCACAGTTAGTGATTTTAGTGCTTTTCTAGATATGAGGAGACGCAAGAATTGGGCTCATAAAACCTTCTGAAAATATCTAACTAACAATTGGAAGGCCTGTTCAGCCAGTTTTCCCAGGCACAGAGCACCTCATTCCTGATCTCCATCCTGAACTCCTTTCAGGGAGTGCTGGAGGTCAGTGGCTGCAGCAGTTTATGATTTAATCCAAGCAGAGGTAGATGGCAAGTGCCAACATGGTTCAATCCTTGTAGAGGCAGATGGCAAGGGCCAATTTTTGGTTAGCAAACCCGTATGTATCGACCGAGTTTTATTTCTAATACTGAGAAAACAGTCATAATCTGTCCTTACAGAGACATTATTGGGATGGTCTGCCTCTGCCTGTTTTGTGGTAATGTTAATGTTAAAATATGGAAAACAACCTCCCTGTTAATATATTATACCTGAAGTTACACTTTTAAAAAAATTTCTTTTCAGACTCGTACTTAACAAAATGAAGGTTCACTGCATTAAAACACAATGCTGAGTGGCATAGAATCTTTTTAATAAGAGATAACAGTTGAAAGAAAAGGAGAAAGAGGTGAGAAGGATGAGGAAGATGGAGTGATGCCAGGGAAAATAAAATTCTCATTTTACTCAAGAGCATGTGAAAGTTAAAGTGGTGGATAAGGAAAAAGAGGAAGTGCAAATACTTGATAGTTTGATGCAATCTGAAAGAGTTTTAAATGATAAAGGAAATGTGAAATGTGACTTACTTTCGTTTCTATTCATCTTCTTCTGGTGTTTCCTCTGTGGTTTACCTTGCCTTGCATTTTTAAAGGGAATTCAGGTCTTACCACTCTCCCATTGACTCTCCTCTGTGTTATTAGTACTTTCAGAGGCAGCATTCATTGTCACTGACAGACATACGTTTGTCTTTCTTATCAGATCCTTTTGGTAACTTTTTAAAAATTCACAGTCTCTACATCTGTAATTTCCTTTTCTCTTTGCATTAAGTTACTGAACATCTTTGTTCTCCTCCTTTCTTTCCCTTTATTTTCTTCCTCCTTTCACCGCTCTACGTCTGACGCTTTATGCAATTCTCTGCCACAAATACCTCTGACTTAGCCATGTCTCTGTTCCTTGTGACACTTCTTGGATATTTTGTTGCTGGAAAAAATACCACCTCTCCTGATTGTTTATTTCTGTAATCAAAGCACCTTAGTTAACTATTTGAATATACATTTGTAATATCTCAGGGTAATATTAAAAGATAATTTCAGATAAAAGTTGAAGTTGTCTGTTGTGTCTACCCTCATGAGACAGGTTTCCTCATGTGCTATTCAACATTTAGCTGTGAGCTGTAAGCTATATTTGTGGGAATCCTTCATGCTAGTGGTTTTCTGTCCATTTGCTGGGTGCCTTGGTTTCATTTCTTAAGTGCAGAAAGTCCTGGATGAGTAACTAAGCTATCACTGCTATTTTAGATTAGCTATTAATGTGGGTCATATATGTTATTTAGTTTTTAGGGAATCACTTAGTATGGTTATTTTGTTTGGGTTTATCTTTAGTGTATTTTTAGATAACCTTTAAATTCTCTTCACAGCTAAAACTGATTTGTGATTAAAATATTTCATTCATCAAAACACATTAAATTCTCTGTATATTCCAAATTCCTATGTCATTTTAAAATTACATAACCTCTTATTTTAAAATAAATAAAGCTTTTATTTTTAAAATTAATTAGTTAATTAATTTTTATTTAAGTATAGTCAGTTTACAATGTTGTGTCAATTTCTGGTGTACAGCATAATAGTTCCAGTCATACATATACATACATATATTTGTTTTCATATTCTTTTTTATTATAGATTACTACAAGATACTGAATATAGTTCCCTGTGCCATACTGTATAAACTTGTTGTTTATCTATTTTATATATAGTAGTTAGTACCTGCAAATCTTGAACTCCTAATTTATCCCTTCCCACCCTCTTCCACCCGTGGTAACCATAAGTTTATTTTCTATCTGTAAGTCTGTTTCTGTTTGGAAATAAGTTCATTTGTCATTTTTTTAAATTCTACATATAAGTGATATCATATGGTATTTTTCTTTCTCTTTCTGACTTACTTCACTTAGAATGACAGTCTCCAAGTCCATCCATGATGCTGCAAATGGCATTATTTTATTCTTTTCTATGGCCAAGTAGTATTCCGTTGTATAAATAAGCCACAGCTTTTTTATACAGTCATCTATCCATAGACCCATAGGTTGCTTTCATATCTTGGCTATTGTAAACAGTGCTGCAGTGAACATTGGGGTACATGTATCTTTTTGAATTACAGTTACCTCTAGATATATGCCCAGGAGTGCTGGATCACATGTTAACTCTATTTTTAGTTTTTAAGGAACCACCATAATGTTCTCCATAGTGGCTGCACCAATTTACATTCCCACCAACAGGGTAGGAGTGTTTGCTTTTCTCCACACTCTCTCTAGCATTTATTATTTGGAGACTTTTTTATTATGGCCTTTCTGACTGGTGTGAGGTGAACCCTCATTGAAATTTTGATTTGCTTTCCTCTAATAATTAATGATGTTGAACATCTTTTCATGTTCCTGTTGGCCACCTTTATGACTTCTTTGGAGAAATGTCTATTTACGTTTTCTGCCTGTTTTTTGATTGGGTTGTTTGATTTTTTTGATATTGCAGTGTACGAGCTATTTGTATATTTTAGAAATTAAGCCCTTGTCAGCTGCATCATTTGCAAATATTTTCTTTCACATAACCCTTTTTAATCTCACCTTTTTTTTTCAAAAATTGCTCTTCCTATTTTTAAAATAAGAGTAATTTTTCTTAATATTCAGTACCTCAAACAATACCAGGTCTTATTAATTTGTCTAGAAATAATTAGAAATAATTTAAGAAAAATGTTACTTTTTCAAAAGAAAAAAAAAACACAAAACAAAAATACAGACTTAAGAATGTTAGAACTAGAAAATACTGCTTTAAAAATCTTTATGTTATTACATTTAAAGTCCAAGTATGAAACACTTTGTCAACTGGAAAAAAGTGTGCAAAGTATGATCTGTGAGTTGAGTCTTATTCACTGTCTTATTGAGATCTATAGCTGGGTAGACAGCCTCTCAGACAGCTTTGAGAAGCTACTCTGAAGAGGTAGGGGAGTGGCTGGAGAAGGCAGTGCATATGTGATTTTTAGCTAAGGAGTATGTGCAATTCAACATACATCTTGGTAGAAGGTTACTGCCATCATAAGGAACAGATTTATTGGTTAATAATTTTAGTGCTTTTCTAAGTTTGGGAAGATGAAAGAAACCAGGTTCATAAACATGTTTCCTAGAATGTATCTAACTATCTAAGTGCCTGTTTTGCTTGTTTTCCTAAAGCGTAGAGTGCCTTATCCTGTTCTTCATGCTGAATTCCTTTTAGGATGCACTGTAGGTCAGTGACTGCAATGGCTAATGCCTTAATTCTTATAGTATCAGATAGTGAGCAGAATTCCTTGTTTTACAGCTTCTATCATACTGAACTTTTAAAAGAGATTTTATCCATTATAGGGTTCTTATTTTTAAATTCAATGTCTTTGAGATAACTGAAAGTTACTTAATGAGACTTAGATCACTAAGCGAAAATTTTAGATGAAAATTTAACTCATTAATTTAATTTTAAGCATAAAAATTATATTATATGTACAGATAAATTTAGGTTCTTGTATACGGAAAATACTTTAGATTTTTAAATTAAGTAAATAATTTAACGTTAAGTTTTGGGAAAATTTTTTAGAGCATCCTACAAAATTATGACATCATCATCTGCTTCATTTAAGCATCACAAAACATATCAGCTGAATGCTTCTTAACTATGAATCATGTTTGTTGGCCTGTAATTCTATTTTGTAATTTTCATCTAAACCAAATTAATTCTTCTCTCTTTATGCCAATGCCTGGCACAAAGTATATACATAAATGTTCATCAAATGAGCAAACAGGTGAACACATGCATTCCCAACTGGAACTACTATGTGTATATATTCATGGCCTAGAAAGAAAAGGAAAGACTAACCAATTTTTAAATGATAGAGTTAGTTTCTTTCTGAACATTTTTAGGATGATAACGTATTCCAGTTTATGTAGAACAGTCCTGCTTAATACTTGTTGTCCTCCTGTAACTATTATGTTTCCTTTCACTCTTCAAAAGGTTCTTATTTGGGCAATAAAGTATATGTTTCTTCTCGTACTTCTATTTAAGCATATATGTGAGAGAGAATAGAGAAATGCCTGTTTTGCTTTACTATTTTCATGTTGTTCCTGGACCTTAAACTAAATGATTTTCCTATATGGATATGACCAGATTCTACCTCAGAATATTACTTTGGTTGCAAAAACACAATGCCAGAATTCTCATATCATTAATTTATTTGAATCAAGGCATCGAATGCCTGTCTTTGCTTAGATTACATCATCAGATAAACTCATCTTCTAGGCGGACGCTAGTGAAATGGAAATGGGAATAAGTGTGTTTTAAAGCACTGCATTAAAGTTATATACGGGATGCTTGCTTATTCCGGAGTCATCACCAGTGTAGCTTTTTATTGTCATCATTACAGAAGTAATGTGTAACAAAGTAATCTGAATTCATACAAACAAAAAATAGGTGAAAGTTGTAGCCGTTACAGCTGTTTACATCCTGTTAAATATGCTCCACTCTTCTTCTGGACCCACACTAGAATCCTCCTTTGTTGCCTCTTTGAAACCAAACTAATGACCAAAGCAGAAACTTTCCAACTGTTCATGATTTTCCACTTTCCTCTTCCATGAAAACCTGAATCATGATTAAGCTTCTGTATAACCTGGCTCCTGAGTATCTAATATGTTTGGGATTCCCACGGTTCTGTATGTACATGAATGAAAATTGATTTTTTTTGTTATGTTAAGCCACTAAGATTTTAATAGATTTTGTTACCATAGCATAACCTAGCCTGATCTAACCTAACTCTACCATTTAGATAAGTAATCTGGAAAACCATAACCTAAATTAGGCTCTGGTAGTCACTTATGTGAACTTAATCTTTCTGACTACTTTCCTTAACTGTAAAAATGCAGATAATCACACCTTCCAGTCAGATTTGTTTAAAAGATTAATTGAGTAAATTTAAGTGAACTCGTCAGATATTGTGGTCGCAGGGCCCTACATATTCCTTTATTGCTTATAAGTTTCATCCGGTCAGATGGGTAAAAAGTAGAAGAGCTATCGGACTTAAAAATAACATTTATAAATTTACATTTACAATTTTATTTGTTATTCTTGTGGAGGAGTGTATCCTTAACCTTGAAGTTTGACCAAATGCTAGGTAGTTGATGTCAGAAGTTATTTCATAACATACTTCAAAACACATATACATGTATAAAATGTAGAAAGTACCTTTTCCTTATACTTTTGACTCATAGATAAACTTAAATAACATCTGGGGTTACCTTATTTTTAAAAAAGTTTTACATTATTTTTACATTAAATAATCAAGACTATTCCAGGTCTTAGAATTTTTGTCTTGATTTTTTTCAAAAATTGTGGACTAATTTATGTTTATTCTGAACATTCTTTAACCAATTTTTTTTTAATGAAAACATGGTTTTCAAAACTAAGATACCCTTATCTAAAGGAAATATGTTTCTGTTAACATTTTTCTTTCTGAGGCATCGACACATGAGTGTTTCATTATATATTCTCTTTCTTCATGTATGAATTATTTTTTAGGTGCATCTATGTTTCAGTAATAATTTGCTTCATTCCCTGGTAATACAGAATAAACAAGTCATTATAATAATTGAACAGTATGAAATTAGAACACTGAAGAAATTTGTAAATGCTATAATTCAGAGCTTTCCCTTTACCTGTGGAGATCTGGTGTTAAGCAGCCTACAATTGCATTGTGATCTTTTTCAATTTCCCAGGCAATTGCCAATACAGTTTCTACCAGAAACATATTCTGTTAGTAATTTGCCCTACAGAATTAGTGTCTTACTCCATGCAATGCTGTATTGCCTGCATTGTCGCTAATTGGCAATCTCACCATGCATTCTGCTCAGTCATTACCTGCCAACTCCACAATGAGAAAAAGGCTGCCATTCACTAAGTTCCCAGGTGGAGAAATACTTTTAGTTTCCTATAACTTCAAAGTGTTGAAATTTGTTTTTTGATAAATTCACCTAATATCTCCCTACTATGCACCAATAACCTTAATAAAATTTGAATAGATACTATCTTAAATTAATGACTTAATAAAACTATTCATCTTGACAGTACATCAGTATTAGCAATAAATACATTTTCTTCTCGTTAATACAAATTTATACAAAGATTATTTTTAGCTACCATTTAATGGACATCAACTTCATGCTATTGCTAAGTTACTGCCATTTTTTCATTTTCATATTTATTTTTCAAAACCCTTTCAGGAAGATAGATAGGATCCACATGTATATGTATCCTGTACTGGAATATAAATGTCACTAAGGAAGGAGTATTGTGTATTTTTCAGCAACACTGTCTGAAGAGCCTAGAACAGTGCTGGGAACATAGTAAATACTCAGTAAGTATTAGTCGAATGAATGAGTGTTTTCTACCATTGTGTAAATGGAAGAGCTCCCTATTTGGCAGCCCTTGGCAAAAAGCTTGATGGGATTTATGACCAACCAGAAACAGTGAAGATATTATACTCTGGTATCCAGCAAGATAATAATCCCACAGGGATATTTGTCTGTTTTACTCCATGATTTAGCTAAAGCCCCTGGAACAGGGACTAGCATCTAATTGGCAGTAAGCTCAAAAAATATTTGTTGAATAAGTGAAATTTTGTTTTCAGTGTGAATGCTAAGATGAACAAAATTTAAGATATGTCAGAGTGAAAGCCATTATTTAAATAAGTGTTTTCCATTATATCATATTTTAAAATAAATTTTAGTACTTTTTTATATTTTACTTGATCATAAAACTGAATATGCGTAAAGCAAGTGTGATAGTTCTCTTTCAGTAAATGTACTTGCTGAATTGTCTAAAATCAAGTGAATTTTCTGAGAATACAGAATTCACTGAAGAACTGTGATTACATATTGGTCTTCTGCCTACTTTTTAATAAAACAGGGCTTTTTAAGGCATCTGAATTTACTGTTATTTGAGAAATTTTCATGATTTTTAGATAATTACCTAATGCTGTTTTTGTGTGTGGAGTCTTTAAGGTTTTCTTCATATAAGTCCACATCATGTGAAAACAAGGAAATTTTACTCCTTCCTTTCTGATTTATCTCTTTTTCTTGTCAAATTGCTCTAGCTAGACTTCTAGTACTAGGTTGAATAAAAATGGCAAGAGTGGGACATCATTGCCTTGATCCTGACCTTAGAGGAAAAGCTTTTAGTTTTTCACCATTGTATATAATAGTGGTGGGTTTTTCAATCTTATCTTTTAGCAAAGATTGAGGTGCTTGTTACTTAGTATTGAGAGTGCAATAACTCCCTTTGAAAATGTTAGAATACAATCATAAACCTTTAGGCTGAAAGTTTCATAGTGATCATCTTGTACAATATGCTTTATCTCCATTCAGGTAAACTGAGGAAGAGAATAAGAAGCCAAATAAATAATATACAATATATATGAGATAACTTTTTACTTTATATTTTAACACCTTGATCAGCAATTATTTTTAGTTGGAACTCAGTATAAAGTCATTTATATACAATACATTTTTAATGTTGAAATCTTATTGCTTATGGCTCAAAATTCAACTCAGAAAATGCCTTAGATGGAATTTTCCAGTACATGTTTTATTAAAAAGAATGTATCCTTTATACAGAAAAACTATTAAGAACAAGATATAGCCATGATTTTTAAACTAGTTTATCATTACACGTCTTTAAAGAAAATAATAATAAGGATGGCAACAACAACAACAATATCAACAGCACAGGCATATTAACATATTTAACCCCAAAGAGCCCTGTGAGGTCAGCACTTTTACTACTTTTATCTTACATGTGGGAAAACTGTGGAATCTGACCCCAGTCATTCTAGCTCACAGAATTGTCTTCTCAAGCACCATATTTTTCTGTAGAACAAATACACTCTGAACACCTATGTTTAAAACAGTTGGATACATAGTTAAACCTTTTTTGGATACATTTTCCAGTGACTTATGAACTTTTGAATAGTGTTTCATTGATTTTCTTGTTTTTTTCTGTGAACATAAAACAGTAGACAGTTATTAGATGTAATTTAGTGATCAAGTGGAAAATCTTGTGCTTCAGCAGGCCTCTTGGTCAGTTTTTGAGTAATGCAGTTTGCATTTTGAATATGGGGGTGATTATCCTGATCTTCTGTCAAAGGGAATATTCCTGGGGTTGATTTTGAAGTTAATGAGGGATTTCATAGGCTATAATAATCATTCTTAGAAGAAAGTGTAATGGCACAGAAGCCAGTGGTCCTAGGTTTTAATTTCTGTTTCATAAATAGTCATTTGGCCTTAGCCAAGTCACCTAACTTTATGAGAACCATTTTCCTCTCTTTTAAAGTGAGGAGGTTGGAGTCTTGACCTGGATCAACTTGAAGATTCCTTCTAAGTCTATTTTAACATTCAATGATTTGTGACCTCGGCCTCATTAATGGTATGTTAATAGTCAAAATTAGGCCCAAATGAAATACATTAGGTTGCTTCTTATATGCAACAGATACTTTGGGGTTTGAAAGTCTGAATTTTTAATTTCCAATTTGAGATCCTTTTTTCCTGCCCTCTATGCTCCTTCAGAAACCTTTGCTCTTAGAAAAGAACCAAAGTGCATGGAGTGAAGACATAGTTCTTTGAGTATTTTTAAAGTATTTAACAAGTTAAATTTAAGGATTTAATAATAAGATAAATATCTAAATTTCAAAAACAAAGCTTAAGTCAGACAGTCTGTCAACTGTTCCCTGTCTGAACTGGAATGGCAAATGAAATACATTACCACATCTCACCCATGTAGACAAGTTATGTAATGTATCAACAAAGAGGAATGACTTTGGATCCGCCCTCTGGAAAAGATGCCCTAACTTGGCAATCCTTGCTGTGATCCTTGAACAGTGTGCCTGAGCAGTTGGAAGCAGGCTGGAACAATTGAAAAATACTGAATTAGTGGGAGGTAAGGGAGCTATCTGCAACAGCTGAAGCAAAATGAACTTTTCTGCCGAGAAAAGCAGCTTAGTTACAACCCTCTGAGCTTAGACGTCAATCCATCTGCAAGCAGAACAAGTGTGGGTGATATATGGAAAGGATATTTTAAAATCTGCTTGAGCTTGCCAATCTGGAGATTCGCCCAGGAAAGAGAGCC
Organism: Camelus ferus; assembly: GCF_009834535.1. Classification (NCBI taxonomy): domain Eukaryota; kingdom Metazoa; phylum Chordata; class Mammalia; order Artiodactyla; family Camelidae; genus Camelus; species Camelus ferus. The sequence continues at coordinate 85,475,423 of NC_045696.1, read as the reverse complement.
TTAGAAAAATCACGATGGAAACAAGCAAATTTTATCGTATTTATGCAGAACTCAAGAGCCACAGAAACTAATTGGACAGACTCCCAATGCTAAGCAGATAAAGATTTCATCATTAATAATTACTGTGACAGAAAGCTCTTTTAACTGTTTTTTCTAATATCTGTTGCAGTGATTAAATAAGTATGTGTACTAGTTTTGTGTAATATCATGACAGAAAAAATACTTTCCCCACATGCCCTTATAAAGCTAAACCTCCTTTCTTGTAACTTGCTGAATCTTAAAGCAGTTTTCAAATATGGCTATGCCGTCAAATTAAAGTGGTAGGAACATTTCTTTCTGAAGTCAGGAGCATTTTATTTTGAATGCTCAAGAAAAATCACAAAAGCCAATTGCTTTGTTTCTTTATATTGAAAGTGGGTTTAACATCTTGAATTATGCAAAATATTTGTGACACTAAATAATAATGATGCACCTTTTCTTTAATATAAACAGAATTATTTTGCCAGCAAAGTGAAATATCCTGTATTAAAAATAATATTAATGCTTATTGGTTGTGTGTGTTATTGTCTTTTGCAGACAGTAGTTGAATCACCATGATTTATTCCAAATGAGATATTTTTAATGAAAATGTGTCACATAGACAAGCTAACCATTTCCAGTAATAATGTAACAGCTTCAAAAGGAGATACTACGGTGTTAAAGAGAAGCATATGATTCTTGGTGTAAGTGCCAGAGAACTCTATAGTTTTAATGTGTTGAATCAGTACAAGTGATGCAATGAATGATTAGATTTTATACTAGCAACTTAATCTGAAGGAAGGAGACATTCTTATTTAGAGATTTCATTACATTTCTTAAAGTTAGAAAGAAAATTTGCCAGAAAGTTTTCAGATAACTTATTTTTTAATAGAAAATGAACTTTACAGTGTAGTGATTAATTTTATAGGCAAAACAGAGTTAGTGAAATACTCTAGATGGAGTATAACTAATCATATTTACTTTTGTAAAAATATTTAATGTTTAGCTATTGAAATGGTCATCCTAAACATTAGTTATTTAAGGGTTCAAAATTCTAGTATCCCAAATTACAGTTCTGTTTTAGGATAGGTAGATAAATAAGACAGGTTATATTTATTAACAATTGGAGAATTAAAATAATGGAGTCCATAGCAACCAGTGAATTTTATCCTATTTTAATTCACCTGTGCTCTTTTGGAATATATTAGTATTGATGCACTCCACTTTTAAAGACCAGCAATGAAACTATGAGCCCAGCTGTCGTAGGCCATTGCTGATAACCAGACAGCAGTTATTACTGCATGTTATCAATGAAGCTGTTGTCCTACATCTCATAATAATGCAGCATGGAATAAATTCTGACCAGCTGTAAGAAGTTGTAAGAAGCTACTTTCAAATTAAAAGTGGTATTTAAGAAAAGGGTTCACTAGTAAAGTGTTAGAAATTAATTTCTTTTTCTGTTGTCTGGCATCCTTAAACCACCTCCAAACTTAGTATATTTTCTACTTTACTCTTTTTACAGTGAATGGCATAGGATATGATTTGCTTTGGAGGAAGTCATATTTTCCAGATTTTGCAATTAGGAATAGATTCATTGTGGAAAGTATATTATTTAGTTTTGGTAGCTTTAATTCAAACTGCTGTAATTGAGTAATTGTGTAATTAGTTGTTGAATGGCTATCTTTCAGCAACTAGCATTCTTAAGATTATAAACTCAGTGAAGACTGGAGTGGTGTCTGCCTTGTGAATCACAGCCCCCATCCCTAGCATGAGGCCTTAACATAGTAGGCAGTCACTCATTAAGGAATTGCTTATTTTGGAATGACTGCACCGGCCCACACCTAGTCACTGGAAGGGAAGGAAATTCAAACCCAAGCTGCCAACTCTGTGCTTGGTGCTTTAGAGACTGTTTTGAATTTGTAAGTGACAGGATATGAGCTTCAAATTCATGGATAGCATTTCTCAATGAATTCAAAAATTACTGTTGAATAAACTATGTGTATAGTGAGTATCTGGGCCACATCACTTGATCTGTTCTTGTGACATGATTTTATGGTGTGCTATTTACAGAAATGCCTTTAAGTTACAGTTTATACTGCGTATTATGATTCTGGAGAGTTCATGGCTAGGGCCACTATTTCAATTCTCAGAGGGAAAATGAGATTTTCCAGAGACACTTTCTTTTTCCACAGAGTTTGTATCCCCAGCTGTAGTTGAAAATGCCTGTTTGATTCTAGTGGGAAAATCCTGGACCGAATGTGAGCAAATATTAGCCCTTTCCCATCTTGAACCCTGAATCATCTGTTGACCATTTGGGCCACTGTTATCTTAATTATCCTTTAAAATCCTTTCTGGTTCTGAATTTGTATTAAGTTAATAGTAATAAAGTTTTGCGTTTTACTTAATTCTGAAAAAATTTCATGAACTAGATTTTGACATCCCAATTTAAAATGAGGAAAATGAGACAGAGGGAATTCAAATTTAGTTCCCAACTTAAGCACTTAATTTTAGGTGATTATTCTATAGTAAACTAAAGATGATAATAAGTAAATTATTGTTCACAGTACTTTATGAATATCAAATATGATAGAAAATACTTCTTGTAGTTGATGTAATTTATAAGCTAAAAAGTAACGTTTGCAACACAAGCTATTATCAGTGCCATTTAATCCAGGCATCAGAGTACCGCAACTGGGGAAAAACATCCTGCATGGACACAAAATTCTGCAAGTATCAAAATTACTTGTGCTGCAGAATTATAGGCACTCTTAAATATTTGGGGCTTAACTTTTATGATTCTGTGATCTTTTGATGCTTTAAATGGTGTAGTCATTTCAAAGTGCAACCACAGATATTATTAGCACAGTGCAGATAGAACTCTGCGTGGGCTTTTTAAGGAGGCCTGGGTAAGTATTCTCATTCTGCTTTGGAGATGAAGCCTAGATGGGCAGTATTACCTCTCTTAGAATCTGAGAAGGAGGATCATATAGTGTGACACACTTGTAGTCTAGCATTTTTTCTTTACATTTTCCCTGTATATTTGGCAAAATTGATACCAATGAAGATTCCAAGATCGAATTTCCTTGCCTTCTTGGCAGCTGAGAGACAGACATTTGACTCAGATTCTCCCAGTAAAATATATCTCCAAAATACTTCAGGTCAGCTGGGAAAAAACAGAAGAAGCAGTCTTTTTAAGGAATATGGTGAATACTGGTAAATATGGCAGAGCTTGGCACAGACACTGAATTTGAGGAGCAATTGTGACAGAATTGCAGAGGGTAGGGTCCTGTGTTCATGGTTCACCTTGCCAGTGATGGAAACAAGCCTGTGAATAGTTTAGTGGTGCTGTTTTGGGTATTACTTTTGGTGGCATGGTTTCTAAACCCAGTTGTCGGGTCCTCCTGGAACTTCTGATGATTAGCGTACATTGTTTAGTAAATTTTTTTCTGATTCACCTAGTTTTGTCTCTTTTTGCAGCTAATAAACCTGTCTAAAAATAAGCCTATCTCACATAGCAGAGGCTTGTGTTAGAAGAATTGTCCCCAAAGAGTCCATATCCTAATCCTTGGAAACTGTGAATACATAAAATTGCATGGTTTACAGATGTGATTAAGATTACAGACCTTGGAATGGTGAATTTATCCTGGATTATCCATGTGGGCCCAATTTAATCACGTAAGTTCTTGAAAGTAGAGACCTTCCCTGGCTAGGTTCAGAGAGAGACAGAGAGATGTGACAGAAGTTTGAGGAAGAATTTTAAGCATGATAATTATTCTGTCTGCTGTTGCTTTGAAGATGGAGAAAAGGGGCTATGAAATAAGAAATAAAGATTATCTCCAGAAGCTGGGAAAGACCCTTACCTGAAAATCAGCAAGGAAATAGAGACCTTATTTTCACAACTAAATGAAACTAAATTCTGCTCACAACCTGAATGAACAAGAAAATGGAATCTCCTCTAGAGCTCACCAGAGTTCTGACCTACAAAACTGTAAAATAATAAATCTGTGGTTCTAGAAACCGAATCGAGGCTAGAGCAGATCATGTCATTGTGGAGCAGTATCTGACTGGGAATATTGTCCAGCATTTGTATAAAGCCAGGAAAGTAAAGTCAGTCTCTAGAGACATTGATGAGATGGAAAGCCAGGCTCATTGTGACAAAGCACCAAGTTTATAATCATCTATTCAGTTATCAGCCATCAGGTGTGCTGACGGGTCACAAGCCAGCACCCAGTCCACTCGAGCCACCAATGCTCTGTCATTTATGCCTTGGTTTTTGTTACAAACAGCTTTCTGCTCTGGATCCTGTGATATTCTGTTCCTGTCACTCATTCTTTTATTTTCTGCCTTGAACCTTGCCACACCTTTACTAGCTGTCACCTTGGCTGTGACATAATCCAAACCCAGCTTGACTATGATTTTGATTTTTCTCCTGCAGACTGCTTTGTTCCACTGTCTGCTCCAGCCTGTCTTATAAGACTCACCCTGACCTCTGGGCTGAGGTTCTAACTCAGAAAGATCTCCGTACTTAGTATCAGGAGGTAAAGTATAGAGAAGCAGTGAGACTGGTATATGGCAAAATTCAGAGAGCGAAGTAACATGAAATGCAAGATAAAGATTGAATCAAAAGATAGTGAAATTACCCAGGGCTAGTAATATCGGACGGTTAAACTATTAATGCCTGTACTTATCTATATGTAAAATTTGGAATATAATAGCACTTCATAGATTGCTAATAGTACTGAATAAAATAATGCACTTAATGCTCTTAGTTTAGTCTCTGGCACACAGTAGATGCTTTATAAATGATACCTATTTTTATTGGTATATGGGGTATATGGTAGTGTATTTTGTATATACTGAAAGCATCCTGAGGGAGGGGAAAGGGAGGTGTGTCTTAAAATATTTCTCTAAATTGAACTGTTGTCTTTGTGAAAACAGTCTTTTGATTTTGAAATACATCTGGTCATCAACATTCATTTAATAAATCTAAATATTAATACTAAGTTATTTTTCACTGATATTAAAATCAATATGAAAGCCCTTTAGGAATGATACTTAGCTTGACAGAAAATCAGTGATCTAAAGCCTTATTTTTCACAGTATCGTCTGTGGGGGTATGTTTGAATGCCTAATCTCAGACCCCACCTGAGACCTACTAAGTCAGAATCTGCATTTTAATAAGATCCTCAGGTGATGTGTGCACCCTAAGGTTTAGGAAGCACTGATCTAAAGTACCAATATCAAAAATTGGAAAAGTAGCCAAATTAAAAATTTAAACTACTCAGAGTTACCACTACAGGTAACTTATGCCTTCTCAATTTCTTTTCATATAAAATAATGACAGTAGACTACCTATTTCATAGAGTTAAGGTGAAGATTTAATGACCCATACCATTATTAATTAGGTAATACATGCAAAGCTTTCTTTAAGTTTCCTGGCCATTAGTAAATGCTTATCAAATATACATATGATTAGTATGCTTCTTTATTAGCACAAGCCTCCTCTTCCCCCTTGTCCAACAATCCTATTTAAATGACATCCATACAGTAACTTGGGTACTCTGGTTCAACTCATCACTTGCAAAGGCAGCCACAGTGGATCAGGAGGAGAATCAACTCTCTTTTGTCCCTCTTTTGGCTGGAGCATAGGGACTAGGATAAGAAAAAAATGGCCCTACATTAACCTTATTAAAATGCCTACTATTTATTGAGTTTTTATATAGACTAATTCATTGCCTGTGAAAATTCTTCAGCTTCAGATATTGAGGCCTGTAAAAAAGTACTATTTTCTGTAAGAAAAAACCTACATGAAACATCTAAAGTGAGAAAAGACATAGATGAAGACATGTGGATTTTTATATCTGCTACAGAAGTATAAGCATGAAATAGAAAAACAGAGACCGAGCTTAGAAGTCAGCAGGACCTGGGTTTAAATTCTGGCTGTTTTTCTTACTTACTGTGTGACATCTGGCAAATCAGTTTAGTCTGAAGTTTAGTTTCCTCATCGATAAACATCCACCTCAAGATCATGGTTCTTGTTAAATGACACCTTTTCCATGCTGTTTGGCACAGACTAGGCATAAAATAAAGCCAATTTTACTGTCTTTTTGGATTTTTAGATATATAAATAAGGTATCTATCAGGGTTATATCTCTAAACATTAATGTGTGTTTTCATGTATTTTCCTCACCCTCTTCGCGTTGTTTTCTAAGGCACTTTATCTCATCTCCATTTATCTGTGGATAAGCAGAAACAAAGCCTTACATGAAAGTACGGGACAGAAAGATTCAGCCACATGTTTACAGAACAGCCTAAGACTAGATAAGTGTGGGCCTGAATATAGAAGAAGAGAATGTGGAAGGGCAAGTGGTAACTTTGATTGTAAAAAAGGAGAAAAAGGACGCTGGACATTGGGAAAAAAGAGGAAATAGGACTTTTTTATTCAATGGCTAGAGCCACAAGTAAAATGGATCGAGAACCAATGTTTCTCCAAGTACATTTCCCCAAGTCTTAACTAACCCATCACCTAGAGACAAAACTCTGTCCAATACTCCTGAACCACTAAGTGTATCCTGAACATATGTTAAAGGAGTTAGACTGTATATTGGTGACCAAGATAGAATCAAACACAACTAGAGGTGGCTTTAGTATCTGTCATCCATAGCAGAACTGTGTACACTGAAAAAGATTGCTCCAGTCTGGATCTTGATTCAGAAGAAATCAGAGACCAATCAGGTATCTAGGAAGGGTAATGATTGAGGCTCCATCCTCAAGTGAACCTGATACTTAGATATGAAAACCCTTGCACTTCCATGAATTTGAGTGATTACTAAAGCTTCAAGTTGTCACAGAGATACTAGAAAATTATTAATAAATTTTATATACTATTTCAAATGTATGTTTTATTTGTAGATTATTAATAATAATTATATTTTTATTCATACATTTGGATACATGAACATATTTTTAGCATATACGATTTACCCTGTAAGTTTCTTGAATGTGTTGTTATATTGACATTTGGGAGCTTCAGAACCTAAGAAAGAGAAAACAAATGAGTTGTTGCCAGAGGGGAGGGGGTTTGGAGGTTGGGTTCACCCCTTCAGTAGGCAAAGGGGATTAAGAGGTACAACTTCCAATTATAAAACAAACAATACCATTTTTCCATTGATGTTTAGTTTAGTATTTTTATATGCATCTTTGTAGATAGCTAGGGTAAAATTAGCCACTTGAAAGTAGCCCAAGTTCTTTGATGAAAATTCTTTTATTTTTTATCAAATGCATTCAATTTTATAAGATGTATTGAGGACTTACAATATACCAGGCACTATCTAATTTGCCAAGACAATAACAATAAAAGAGATAGCTTTGATAAGTACTGTGTTTAATGTTACAGGAATATGTGGAAATGAATGTTTCAGTCCTCGTATGTTATGGTGTTTTTTAAAAAAACTAATTTAATTCATGCTTTTTCACTCTGCAGAAATTTTTCATATTTTAGAAAAGTCATCTGAAAATTATGACGTTATTAAGATCTTTTGTCTTCATGTTACTCTTCGAAGAGTTTAAAATTAATTGTTCAGACTTAAAATTTTTTATAGCAGCAGATTAGGTAATTTGAATCGATCTTCATACTGAAGGCAACTTTTAAAAGCTGGATGAAGTTACAAACAAATTGTTTGAAAACACTGTAGAACTAACAAGACTGTGAAAGTTATGAGGCCAAGATTTGAAAGGTAGAATTCTGAAGATGGTTGGCGTTTGGTGCCACTTTCTTTTGGGGAGCGTTGGCTTATTCTGAAAGAGGTAGCTCAGTGTTTGAGAAGCTGAGCAATTCTGTTGAGACTCTCTCAAGGCTAGAGGGAAAACTTGGGTGAACAACATTAGTTTAGCTGTCCTATGGATTGATGCCTAATTTCAAATCATAGCAAACTTGAAAATGAATTAAGATAATTCCAGATTCCTAGTACCTCTAGCCGCATTAAATTAGTTTAAACAACTATGCTGTTATATTCAGGAAGCTAAGTCATTGAAATTTTTGGAAGACTACAAGAAAAAAAAAACAGTCAAATGAATACTCCAGAAATGAAGAAAAACAAGAATTGAAATTAGGAATTTAATAGATTGGTTCAACAATAAAATAGACATGCTTTTAAAAAACGTAATTAGTGCACTTGAAATAGGTCAGATGGAAATTTCCAAGGAGAGGTAAAGTATGTTAAACACAGAAGAGTGTTTAAGAGACAAACAGAACATTGAGAAAATCAAATACATATGTAATTGGAGTCCCAGAAGACAATGGAGAGAATGGAATAGAAGCAATTTTTGAAGACATAATTTCCAAGAATTTTTCAAAACTGATCACAACAAATAAGTAAACCCCAGAGACCTTATGAATGCCAAACAAAATTAGTGGGAAGAAAACTGCACCTATGAGTCTGTTTTCACTTTGTTCTGTTTGTTTGCTTGTTTAGTTTTTTCAGATTCCACGTATAAGTGAGGTCATGTGGTATTTGTCTTTCTGATACGGAATACAAATGAATTGTTGCCAGAGGGGAGGGTGTTGGGAGGTTGGGTTCACCCCTTCAGTAGGTGAAGAGGATTAAGAGGTACAAACTTCCAGTTATAAAACAAATAAGCCACAGGGATGGGTAATATACAGCGTAAGGAATATAGTCAATAATACTGTAACAGCTTTGTATGTTGTAGACTTAATGAAGTAATCATTTTGTAATGCATATAAATGTCAAATCACTATGTAGTACACCTGAAACTAACATAATATTGTACGTCAACTGTATTTCAATTAAAAAAAATTCCTAGGTAAAACAGTAAAATTCCCGGAGAGAGTGAGAGAAGAATGACAATCTGAACAGCAGCTAGAGAAACAAGACAGATTAATTTCAAAGAAACAATAGTTAACCTGGAACTAACTTTTCATAAAAGTAATGGAAGTCAGTAGACAATGAAGTGGTATGTTTGAGGTTATGTAGGATGAATAAATCCAGAGATCTCATTTGCAACATGGTAGCTCTAGTTAATAATGCTGTATTGAATATTGGAAATTTGCTAAGAAGAAAGATCTCAGGCGCACAGACACACACAGACACACAAATTGTAATTGTGTGAGCAGACAATATGTTAATTAGTTTGAGTGTAGTAGCCATTTCTCTATGTAGATCAAATAATCATGTTGTGTAACTTAAATATTATGTAATTTTTATTTAGAAAATGAAAATTTTAAAAAGGTTTGCATTATTCTATTGGAGACATAGTGAGTACAGAGGTTTTACTAAATAATGCTAGGTCAATTATCACTTTAAAATAGAAACTAGTAAAACTATGAAAATGGAATCCATATCACAAAAACTGCTGTGGAGTATTCCAACAATGATGAATTTTTTTTATTGCTTAAAACCAAAATTTTATAGATGCAAATGGATAAATGTTTACTATGCCAAATTGGTATTTTAATTTGAAATAGTGAATTTAAAATCTGTGATTTTTAACTGCATTCCTAAAAAAGATTATTTTGGAAAAATATAGTCAAAAAATGAAAATACTGAAATGTGCAAGTCATCACTTGAGTAATACAGAATAGCCAGGCTAATGTGGTATTATAAATATTTGGAAATCTTTTCTTAGACCAAAAGCTCAGTGAAATTACAATTAACAAAAATAACTTAAAATAAGAAAAATAGTTGAAATAAAAAGATTGATAGCTACATACAAATGCAAATGGAAAAATAAAATATCTTTTAAATATTTAAAAATGCATTTTCAGTGCATAAAATATAACAAATACTTTGAACTGAAATAGTCAAAACTGGATGTGGTAGTTAATTTTGAGAACCCTGACTAATATACCAGATAAGAACTCTGCCCAGAAAGCTTTACTGAGAGATAAATGAAAACACTCTTTTTTATGGATTAGAAGATTGCACATGGTAGAAGTCTCAAATTCCCTGCATATTTGTATATAAACTGCAGTCTGAGTGAAAACTCCAATGGCGTTTTTATGAAAATTGACAAGCTGATTCTAAAATGCATAGAGAAATATCATGGGCCAATATTAGACAAGACATTCTTGATGAACAATAACATTGTTGGAGGAATTTCAGCAAGTCTTTTTGCAGTGCCACAGTAAATAAGGAACTGTAGTATTAAAGAAAAGTTAGATACATAAATCAATGAAATGGAATAGAGAGCCCACATACTCTTGGACACTTGATTTATGAGGTTACTGAGGAGTAGTGGAGGAAAGATGGTCTTTTCAATGAGTCGGTTGAATATCAATTTGATTAAATAAAAACTAAGTGAAAGAAAACTGACCTCTGTATCACTTCATATCCCTAAATCAATCCCTGGTGGATTTTAATATTGAAATGTGACATGCAATATGTATAGCTAGAAGGTAATAAAGTAGAATATCTTCGCAGTATTACAACAGCAAAAAAAAAAATTAAATAATGTATGAAAAAAGTGTTAATTATAAAGGCAAGAATGGTAAGGTTGACTATATTAAATTAAGAACATCTGTTCAGAATAAAACTCTCTTAACAGATTAATAACATAAAACAAAATATGAAAAGATATTTTTAACACATGTAATTGGCAACAAACGAGACAAGAAGAGATATTTTACAAAAGGTAGTATCAAAATATCCTACAAAATCATTTAAAATGTACATAATTTGCTACTATTCAGGGAAATGCAAGGAAAGCCTTTTATAAGGTAGCATTTTTTAATTCACTAGAATGGGTAAAATTTGAAAAATATAAAATATTGTAGGAGATGTGAAGAATCAGGAACTATTAGGTGTACCTGGTAGGAGGGTAAATTGGTACAAACACAATTTGGAAAACAGTTTAATATTTTTTGGTAATGTTTCAAATCTGCATACTTTTTGATCCAACAATTTCACTCCCGGGTATATTTCAAGAGAAAGGCATGCACAGAAAGATTATATAAAAATGTTCATAGCTGCCCTCATACAACAGAATCTGTGCAGCAATGAAAATTAATAAATTATGGCTACAGAAAATTATGAATCTTAAGTATATAAGCTAGAGACCAAAGAATATATACTATACAATTCAATTTATAAAGAATTCTAAAACTGGCAAGTTTAAACTCTAGTACCAGATACCAGAATATTGGTTATTTTTGGGGAGGAAGGAAGTGGTAAAGGTGGAAAAGATACATAAAGGGGCTTCTCTGGTTGAGGTCTTGCTTAACCTGGATGATTGTTACATGATTGTTCTCTGGGATAATTTGTTGCACTACAGATTTGTGTACTTCCCTGTGTATGGGTTGTACTTCATAGTACAAGTATTTTAAAATCCTGATAGTTAATATAATAAAAAATCATTCTTAAATACATATTTTGGTTGCAGTGATTAAGAGAAGCCTATTAACATGGGAAGTGTACTGCACTGTTTGCTTGGCTAGGTGTTTTGCTTGTTTGTGTGTGTGGAAACCGAAGGTACAGATCTCATTTATGTTGTCATATGCTTGTGCCAGTGAGAAAGGACTAAACTACCCACCTGGCAGGACTTTAACTCTTTCAGGCCAATAGAGGTTATTTGGAAAATTACCACTTTGAAGTGAATTAAATTAGCCAAATAGGTTTGTACAGTCTTACATGCCAAATGTAAGTGATAAAGCTGCCCCTACATTTAGGGTTTGACAGTGGAGGCTGACTTGTTTGAAAAATTGAATTTATCTGCCAAAAAGGGAAAACAATGCCATCTAAAAAGTCCAAACACTATGACGATCACTGTATTTCAAAGAAACTGTGTATGGGCCTGTAGTGAATCCCCCCATCCTTTCTGTGAACTTCTCTTTGTGGACGTCAACTATTCCTGCATAGCTTCATGAATATCGTATTAAAAACAAGTTCCTCAGAAAAATGTAGAATCGGTTCCTTTGGTCAGAAATTGGGTGTTGAATCACGACATATGAAGCCTGTGGAGGTTTATTGTTCTATTGTCAGGTAATTAGCAGCCTGTGTCTGATGCTGTGAGCTTTCTACAAATTCCCTCTGATATATCTATACTCTTGAATGAAGTCCAGTAGAGGGTTAGGCAATGATCTAGTTGGGTGACTGACCACAAAGATCTATAATGAAGATAATTATGAATTACTCTCCTAATTGAAATAAGCATAAAATCTATACATTTAGAATATTAAAAATTAATCAAATAATCAAACGTATTTGTTTAGAATTTTTGTTTATTTCTTTGTTTATTATTTAAAAATAAACCTAGGCTTAAATTTTATTTTAATTTCAAAAGCAGTTTATTTTTAACTTGTTTTAGGAGGAATTTATTGTTTCTATCACTAAATGAACATAAACCAACACTAGTATGGTTTATTATTTAACATACTACAAAACAATTTTACTTCAGAAATTATGGAAGCTAAGACAATGAGGAAAAAATAAAATTTCAGACCAGGATTCCAAATGCCTTGGTATATAATTAAATATTCAAAAATTCGACACATCCTAAAAAGACCTCTTAGGAGCTGAACATAAAAAGTATACATTTTTCAAGGAATTCTAAGGATTTTCTAGAGATTTTATCACAATTAGTCAAGATGGAGATGGTCATCACCTACACTCAGAGAAGTCCAAAATATTAAGGAAAGAAGCTTTATGCAATACTGATATTACAGAGCAGTTAAACTATTGCAGTTACCCCAGATGGTGCATCTAAGAAGTATGCAGAGAAAAGTAAAATGGATGAAAAATTTCCTCCAGTGACCATTTGAAGCAGTGACCATAAAAATTCCAGACTACAAAGAAGCAAAGCAATTTGGAAGACTTTTAAAGAATACAAACAAAAGGCAAAACCTTTCAGTCCAGAGACATTTGAAATGAGGTAGATCCCAAACCTCTAAGTATCTATGACTATTTTTTGGAGCAACAGTTGTAGTAGGTGATAAGGGTAGTTCATCACTTTTAAGAAGGGTACAAAACAGAAGGACACTAGCACTAATGACACCTTTGTCTTTACACTATAAACTATTGACATACCTGCAATCACATATGAATATGCCTTCATAGTTGCATCTTTTTCAAGTTATGAGTTGAGTCAGATATTGTATTAACAAACAGCACAGGGGTTAATTTCCTTAGGCTTTTTGTTTATTTTCTTGTGGTTAAAAAAATACAACATAACATTTGCCCTCTTAAGGATTTTTAAGTACACAGTATAGTAAACTATATGCACATAGTTGCACAACAGACTTCTAGAACTTTTTCATCTTACAGAATTAAAACTCTGTTTCCATTGAACAACCTCTCTCCCAGCTGCCCACCTCAACTTCTGGCACCCACCATTCTACTCTCTGTTCCTAAGCATGTCTGACTAGTTAGACACCTCATATATGTAGAATCATGTAGTATTTGTCTTCATTGTGGCTGGCTTATTTCACTTAGCATAATGCTCTCAAGTTTCAACCATGCTGTAACAAAAGACAGAATATTCTTCTTTCCTGAGGCTGAATAATATTTCATTGTATACATATACCACATTCTCTTTATCCATGAATCCACTGATGGACATTCAGTTTGCTTTTACCTCTTGGCTAATGTGAATAATGCTGCAGTGAACATGGATGTGTGATGTTTGTTTGTTGAATGGAGTTTTCTCTTCCTAATTGTTCTTGTTAGGAGGTTGTTGACCTCAGTAAGAGGAATGTGAGTGGAGTGATGTATGGAATAGAGCAGTAAAAAGAGCAAGTGTGAAACATTCCTTTAAGAAGTTGGTGTTTATGTAAGAAAAGAGGATAAGGCAATGGTTAGAGGATGATATGGGGCTGAGTTAACATAGTAAAGAGTTTAACTTATCTATAATTTTAGTAAAAGAACAGATTATCAGGGAAAAAACAGGAGATTGTATAGTGAGGAAGCAAAATTTTATAGAAGATGAAAGAGAAGATTATTTAAGGCAAAGTTTGGAATTTAGGTTTGACCTGAAAGAGAGAAACTTTTCTTTTGAAACTTGGGGCAAAGAAGTATAGTTGGATATAGAAGTATATGTTTTTAAGTAAAGGATTTCATGCCTAGAGTTCTCCATTTTCTTTATGAAATAGAAGGTTAAATTATCTGCTTATAATAAGGGTCACAGGCTGTTGAGGAACAGAAGAAAAATGCAGCAAATTTTCACTGAGCAGAATTGGAAAGGGAGCAGTTAAGAGACTGTTAAAAATTTCCAAGCAATCTTTATGACCGCCTTGAAGTTAGAGAGCATATATTTGCAGGGGTACTGACCAGTGTAATATTCTCCAAGGGCTCTCAGTGGTCTAGTTGCAGACAGAAGTCTTGGTTGTTCCAGAATTGACTTACTCTTTCATTTTCATTCATTTAAAAGTGTACTGAGTACCTCATATTTGCCAGGCACTGGGTTTTGCACAGGATGTGCACAACAACAACAACAACAACAAAGGAGAACCCATGGATATCAGTTAGGGTTCAGCTAGGGAAGCAAAACCAGTAGGAAAGAGGCCCAAGCAGGATGAAACCCCAGGGGCACAGCTAAAGCTCTCACCCACAGGGGAATTTCTTCTCTCTTTCAAGGAAAAGCTCAGACCTATTTTAATGTCCTTCCAACTGATTGAGCCAGTCCCATCCAATTTATCCAGGATAAGCTCCCTTATTTAAAGTCAACTGATCAGGGATTGGCAAAATATCTTCACAGCAACTCATAGATTAGTGTTTGATTGAATCAGTAGGGACTTTAGCCTAGCCAAATTGACATATCTAAAAAGCCATTATACCGCCCTTAAGAAATTTATTTCCTAGTTCAGAGTAAGATGGATAGAGAGATGATAATATTAGAGTATGCTTGTCCTGTGAAACAATGAGGACTTCTGAACACAAACCAAGGACCACAGGAAAGGAGGGGTCTGTGCTGAGTAGGAGCTAGCCTGGAGAGGTTGGAAAGTGGGTACTGGCAGAGGAAGCAGCTTAGACAAAGTTCCAAAGACAGCATCTCCCATTCAGAAGACAGCAGATAATTCAACTCATTTCAACTGTGGCATGTGAGATGGAAGGAAATGAGATAATAACAAGCAGCTGAAGTCCGATGATAAAGGACAATACATACCGCAAGAAAAGCTTGGATATTATCTTGAAAGTTATGCAAAGCTTTTGGAGTTTTTAAATGAGATAATGCATTTAAATTATCTATCACAATGCTCGTTATGTAATGTATCCTCAATAGAACAGATATTTTATTATATAAATGACTATAAGTAACAACTTGATATAAAATCAGCAGCTGCATGAAGAAAACAATGAACATGGACAAGAATGAGACCATGAAGGTTATAATACTTTTCAATTGGAAATGAGGTAAAAATTTAAATATTATCTATAAGAATGTAGAGACACAATAGGATCTGGTGAGTAGTTGAATGTGGGGGCAAAGTCAAGAAAGGAGAGGGTAGTTATATCCTGATTTCTGCCCCAGTCCAGTGGGTAGGTAGCTATACCAGTCGTCAAGATAAGAGTATAGCAGGGGGAGAACTTGGGAAATAGATAAAATGATGACTTTAGCACTAGACATATAGAATTTGAGTTGCTTTAGAGACATCCAGGCAGAAATGTCAGATAGTTGGATTTTTGAGTGTGAAACTCAGAAAATAGGTTAGATATGAAGGCATATGCCAGTATTTCTCAGATTCTAGCATGCACAAAACACCAGAAGCTCTTGTTAAAAATCAAGCTTTCAGAGACATATTCCCTAATTGGTGATTCTCAAACCCTGTGTCCCAGAACTGAAAAGTAGTTCATAGACCAACTTAGAGTCATGCTTATAAAGATTTTGCAGAAAATCCAAACACATGGAAGTATAATATTTTTTAAACTGTGAGAACAGATGAATTCAGCTAGGTAGAGTAGGAAATTATGAGAGTCAAAAATGGAACCCTGAAAAAAAAGATAAACATTAAATAGATTGGCTGAGAAAGTTGAACCCTCAAAGAAAACTGAGAATGGTGGGTAAGAGAAAGTTACAAGGAATCCCAGGAGTGGGAAGGAGAGACTTTCAAGAATGAAAAATCAAAACAAGTGCCAAATGGGCAGAACAGTCGATAATGATACTCACATATACAGCATTATTATCTTTATCAACAAGCTCCTTGGAAAGCCAATTTTCAATTAAGGCAATGTAATGGAGATAGTGTTTGAGAAAATTCATTTATTAATTTATTCAACAATTATTTGTTGAGTTCCTACTCTGAGTCAGGCTCTGTTCCAAGAACTAAGAATGTAAGAGGCAACAGGACAAAAAAGAATCTATGTCCTTAAAATGGGAAATTTTTTAAAAAGCAATAAATATATAGAGGTTTAGATGGTGAAATGATATGGAAAATAATAAACAGAGGAAATATAGTGCCAAAAGGAGGAGGGCTACTATTTTACGTAGAGTAGTTTGGGAAACATCTCTAGGAAGCTTCCATTTGACTGATGAGCCCAAGGAAGTGTAGAAAAAAAGCTATACAACTATCTTGTTAAAGAATATTATAGGAAAAGAAAATAGCAAATGCAAATATCCTGTGTTGTGTGCGTGTGTGGAATGTTTCAGCATCAGCAAGGAGATCAGGGTGGGTGAGGGGAGAGCAGTGGGAGAAAAGGATAGAGAAATAGTAGATCTCCAGAATGTGTAAGACCTTGCAGGCATTTGCAAGTTATTTAATGTTTATTCTCAGTGAAATGAGTTGCCTTTTGGAAATTTTAAAAATAGGGAAAACATGATATGACTTATGTCTTAATAGGATTACTCTGGCTATTGCTTGACAACAGCCTGTAAGTGAGTGAGTGTGAATAAAGGGAGCCCAGTTAGAGGTTACTGTAATAATTCAAGTTAGAAATGGTGGTTTGAGCCAAGGGTAGCAGTAGAGAAGAGTGATTGGAATCATTTTATATAGTACTGAAGATAGTACTGAATCGTTCACCGGTGATTTGGATGAAGGTTATGAAATGAACACTTCAAGGATAATCCCAAGTATGTAGATCTAAACAACTGAACATGGAATGAACCATCATTTATTTAAATAATGGGGAAGAAGATTGTGGAAGGTACAATTTGGTCAGGGGTTGTCCTGGGTAAGGGTGGAAGTGAATCAGTGTTCAGTATTAGACATGCTATGATTGAACATGCTATGTTTAAACATCTAAGTAGTGATACTGAAAACAAAATTGTATGTATGAGTCTAGAGTTCAGGGAAGAGACTGGGTTGGAGATGTAAGTTTGGGGGCTATCATCATATAGACCATGAGGCTGGAGCAAGTCACATAGAAAATTGGTTAAAAGGTGAAGGAAAAGAGATTCAAGGACTGAGACTTGGGCCATTCCAATATTTAGAAATCAAGGAGTTGAAATGGGAGACAGCAAAGGAAACTGAGACGATACGGTCAAAAATGTAGGAAGAAGACTTCATCTACTTGGCCATTTCTATAAGCATACAAATGTTTTAATATTTTTTCCATTAAGAAACCCACACTGATTCCACATTTTTCTCCAGCTCTCACTACATATTTTTTCCATCAAGCAACACTTCTTGAAAGAGTAGGTTTTTCTCGCTGTCTCCAATTTCTTTCTTACAATTCTCTCTTGAAAACACTCCAGTCAGATGTTTGTTCCAACAATACACATGCTCTTTTTAAGGTCACCGATGACATCCTCATTGCTAAAAGCAATGATCACCTTTCATCTCCCATTTAACTTGGCCCATTAGCATCACTGGATGCAATTATATGCTTTCTCCTTTTTGAAATGTTTGCTTTACTTGGCTCCCTGTCTCCCCGACCCTGTACAATGACTGAACCTTTGCTTAGTTTCCAGGAAAGCACTCTGTCTTCATTTTCCTCCCACTTCTCTGATTATGCCCTTTCAGTCTCATTTGCTGATTTCATTTCTTTGATATGTATAATATGTATATTCCTTGATATTCCCTGAGGTATATATATATATATATCTCAGGACTTAGGCCTTGGAATCCTTTTTAATATCTGCATTTACTCCCTACTTAATCATCCAGTTTCACAAATCTGTCTGCTAATGGCTCCAAAATTTGTATTTCTATTCTAGATGTTTTCTTTGAACTATAGACTTTAATACAGAACTACCTAATCAATGTCTACTTAAATGTCTAATAGGCATCTTAGTATCTTCAAAACTGATCTCATGACATTCATCCCCAATAGATCCACCCTCAGTCTTTCACATCTCAGTACATGACAACGCCATTTCTCTGGTACTCAATCAAAAACCTATATGTCATACTTGATTTCTTTTCCTCACATCCTGTATTTGACACATCAACAACTCTGCCTTAATTATGCTATTCTTCTGCTCAGTATCCTCCAATGGCTTCTTTTCCCATTCTTAATAGAAACACAGATCCTTAAATAATCTACGAAACCTCCCAGATCTGACTTTCTATTACGCCTTTGATGTTTTCTCCTTGCTCTTGTTACTTGACTTCAGCTCCATTTACCTTCTTGCCTTTCCTCAAACATATCAGGCATCCTCCCGAAATTAGAAACTTTGCATTTGCTGCTCCCTCTTCTTGAAAGTTCTCCCCTCAGATATCCACATAATACAGTTCCTAACTTTTTTCAGACTTCTACTCAAACTTAATTTTTTTCAGTGAGTCCTACCCTGTCCACCCTATCTAAAATGCCTGAATTTTTTTTCCCTTGGTAAACTGATACACTTTATATTTTACTTAGTAATCTTTATTGTTTTCTCCAAACTAGAAAATAAGTTCCATATCTCCCAGGTCTAGAACAGGGCCTGGTATGTAATAGTCAAGAAATTATTTGCTGAAAAATGAATAATGAATATGATCTCTCTTGCATTATCAGCATTTATCTCTTTTCTAGAGATTTATCTCGTACCTATCAGCATACAAACATGATTTTAAAATCTCTCACCTTAAAAATAAGAATATCCCTTAAATCTCTTAACTCCCCCTGCTCACGACCCACTTTCTATGCTCCTTTGATAGCATGTAAAAGGTATCTCTTCGTCGTTACTGTTTCATTTTCCTAACGTCTCATCTCTGCTGTATCTAGCTCAAATAAGGCTTCCACTTACACTTGTCCCTTGCCTCTGATGGCTTTTTGGTTGCCAAAAGAACACTCACATCTTTGTCATCTATATTCAGACCTCCCAACAGCATTCAGCAGAATTGAATCTGCCTGCCTTCTGGAAACACTCTCTTTTCTTGACTTTTTGGATAACACATTTGTATTGCTTATTTCAGATTTGCTTTTCTGTATCAGTCTGCCTTTTGTATGTCTGATTGGCAGAAAGAAATTCACACACGTGAATGTCACCTCCAAAGAGGGGTGGGAGAGTAGCCTTGTAGACTTATCTTTTAGTCAGAGGGGACTCATAATTGGCAATTTTTTAAAAAAATAGAAATCTGTTCAAAGGTGCTGGAGACTTAAATGTGACAAAAGTTCACTACACCTCTCCAGATTGAATATATTACAGAATACTCTGCTTTACCTTCAAAATATATCTTGTATCCATCTGTGTCTTTAGCTTCACTGCATCACTTTAGTTCAAGTTACCATCATTTCTTTGCTGGAACACTTAAATAGCTGCTTGTTCTTCTATGGCCATATTTCCCCCTGTTCCACACATTTTCCACACAGTAACTTAGAATGATCTTTTTAAAAAACATTGATATCCAACCACTTAGAAGACTCAGTGAACAGTGATTTCCCACTGTACTTTGACTAAGTCCAGATCTTTACCATGGTGTACAAGATTCTGTATGATTTGGTCCTTTAACTTCCTATGTCTCAAGGACATCCCATAGCTTTCCTAATTGTCAATGGTTTTCATATCCTTGAATGTTTTCCCTTATTCTCCCCTTTGTCTGCAATATTCTGTGCCAGTGAGACCATGAGGCTAGTTCATCTCTACCATTCAGTTCTCATCTCAAAAGTACTTCTTCAGATAAACTTCTCCTAACTAAAAAATAATAATAATAATAATGATAATAATTAGTCCCTCATCCTATCATCCATTTTATTCTATCACTCTTTGATTTTTTTCTTTATGGCACTTGTATTATTGACTTCTGATTTTTCTATTTTCCTTTCTCTAGGATGAAAGCTATCTATAGCTATCTCTACCCTTTCACCAGAGCCTAAACAGGGCACATGGTAGACACTCAATAAACAAGGTAATTTTCTATTTCAGCTCTAAGATAATACTTAATTGAGGAGTGGTACCAGAACTCATTTTTTGGAACATGGGTGTAAGCAGCAGTCTCCAAGATGATGCCTCCAGTGATCCCCACCTCCCGATATTTGTACTCTGTGTATTTCCCTCCCCTTGAGTGTGGCTGATTTATTGACTTGCTTCTAATGAATAGGATAAGGCAAAAGTGATAGGTTGTCACTTCTGAGATTAGGTTACAAAAAGACTGTGCTTATATCTGGGTGCCCTCTACTGCAGTCTCACTCATTTGCTCTGGGAGAATCCAGCTACCATGTTGTGAGGAGCTCATACAGCAAATAACTGATGTTTTCAGCCAAGAGCCACTGAAGACCTGAGGCTGCCAACAGCCACATGAATGAGTTTGGAAGGGATCTTTCCCAAGTTGAACTTTAAAATGACTACAGCCCTGGAGTGCAGTTTTTGAGAGACTCTAAGTCAGAACCACTGATCTAAGCAGTACACAAATTCCTGACCCCAAAGAACCAAGAGATAATAAATACGCTTTATTTAAAACAATGAAGTTTTGGGAAATCTGTTACACAACTATAGTTAACAAATACAATGGGAAGCATCTTCTATATTGTGGATTTGGATTGTGGGAGAGTTTTCTGTACTCAGAAACCAGAAGTAGGAAAGGGAGTTAAAAATTTATAATAGAGAGAGGGTCATTGGATAGAAAATGGCCTAGGAAATATTGTATCTACTTTAATTACTTCTGAATTTTGCCTTATTTCCACCATTTTTTACATGCCAAGGAATTAAAAAAAATACTTCTCAGGTTCTCCTTCTTTCCCCAGCCACTTACTTAAATGTATGTGTAATAGAGGGACAAGGGACTAGGAATGGGGCATCACTCTAAAGAAACTAGAAACATTTATTAGATTAGCCAATAAACAGTAATGCCTCAGCTGGGAGCTTGTTATAAATGCAGACTCTCAGGCTGGAACCCAGACCAACAGAATCGTTATTTTCATCTTCACACATCCCCAGATGGTCCTTATACCCAGTGCAGTTTGAGAAGTGGTGCCTTACATTACTAGTGAAGTTGGAACCATTCATCTACAAAATTGATACTTTAACACAACCTAAGAAAAAGTATATCTTATATATTGTAATTTGTTTATATTAGTGTTAGGGTTATAACATGCAATTCTGATTCATGAAGAGATATCATGGGATCTGGAGTAACTACAGTTCTTGATTTACAGTCAGAATAGCTAACACATTTCAAATGAACTTCAAATGTTCATCTAAACTTCATTGTTTATATAGAAAAGTAAACAGTTCGATTACCCTTTGCCAGGGTTACTGTTTGAAAGTTAGCTTTCTGAAAGTATTTATATGTGTATATTTCAAAAGCATTAAATTATGAAAGTGAAATTTACATGACTTGTCAGTTCACTCTGCTAGGAAGATTTAAAAGGTGAATTAGGTTTTATAAAACTTACTGAATCTCTATATATATTCAACATATCTTTAAGATACTTCAGATATGTGAAGAGAAAAAATCATTTTAATTTTGTCTTCAAAATGCAATTTTGTTCTTGGGCTGATTCAGCAGAGTAGAAATAATTTTGACATTTGTAATTTCTAGATGTGGTTTAATATAAGAAGAAAAGTCCTTGAGGGAAATTTGTGTTTGTGGATTTAAAAATTTATGTTGAACAGTTTGAAAGTGTGACTGAGAAAAAAGCAAACATTTGAACTGAAAGACTGAATCACCAGAATGGAAAATGTTTACTCATCTGATTAATAAAGACTTGCCTGTGATATTACTCTTAAGCACAGAAATAACATCACATTACCTAACCCAAGAAACTTTCATGTCTAGGGTCAATGCCAGTAAAGACTGGGTGATTTGTGGGGGTGGCAGTGATGGGGGTAGGGCTGACAGAATTTTGAGATTAACTCTCTTTTGGCAACTCTTAAAGCTGCAACTCTTATAAATCAAATAGAATTTAACTTTTTAATTTATATTAAAAATAAAATTTTTGTTTATAGTGGCAATCATGCGGATATCTTGATCTTCTTTTTAAAAAAAAATATAGCCTTTTATTGTGAAACGTATAAGTTGATTTCATGTATTATGTCACAGATTGACTAACATTCCCATGAATGTTAGGCAGAGTAGATCTATTCCATTGAAGATTACATTCTAACTGATACTATATAATAAGCATTTCAACTCAATTGCTCTGTTATGACCAGTGACCAGAAAGTTTATGCTTAAGGGTATAAAGTTAAGACAATCATTTACTAGTGTGAAACTCTTAAGCATGATAGGGCAAATGTGAATATCAGTTTGGTTAATGTGAATTAGTTACTACAAATTAATGTTTTGAAGATATTTTAAGATTAAAAAAATTTTAAATAGTACCTAAGAAGAAATGATGAATTTTCATATATTCCTATCATGTACTTAAAAATACTTGGAAAGATTTTTGATGATGATGATGATCACAATTTTAATATTTTCATAATTAAGGTATATCCAAATGTTAACAACGTAATCTATCATGCAGTGAATTCAGTAAGTGCCTTGAGTGGCTATAGGACTGAAAGTGTAACTAAGTGTCATGTACATATTTTTCACAGTCAGTGCTTTGCTTATAATAGTGTTTGTTTCTAAAGCATTTTTGGCATTTTTCTGGTTATAATTTTTGTTATCATTGTTGCTGGGGTAGGAATTTTGTGTAGATCTCTGTTAAATTCACCATTTGGGAATATAATGTTGCTTAGAAAGATAAATGCAGCATTTTGAGCCATTGAGAGATGCTGTAGTATAATTAAGACAAAAAAATTTAGGAGATGAGGAGGTCTATATAAAGTAAAATTGTGTCTATAATTAGGATGAAGTAAGTATTGTGCTTCTGGGGATTACTGCCTAAACTTTAGTTGAAAAGGAATTTCCCTGTGGTTTAGTATTATTAAATTATATGGGTTATGGAGCTTTTGCATGTTTTTTTGGAGTCATCTATCATTAGTCTTGTCACACATGGAATTTGATGATACTGTGCACCAAGAGGTGTGCACAGTGTGTTCTTGAGCCCACTTTTCTGCACTGTGCGACTCATAGAGAATCAGATCATACTCTCAGAGATTTTTTTTTTTAAAAAAAAAGCAGCATTGCTTTTAAAGACAAAGGATTTTTTGTATCATGTTCCTTGAGTATGTGAAAGTGCATCCTGTTTGAATGCCACTAACTTTGAAAGTGAGTCGATCTTCTTTGAACATTTTCTTGTAATAATTTCCTATAATTCTGGACTCACTGAATCCACAATGCTATTGAAAAACATTTAGTTCAAGGATTTTATGGCTTTGGACTGAACCACTAATTACTGGATATATTTAGTACAAAAGCAGTAAAGAATACAACTCAGTAAAAGCAAGAAATTTACAGATAATACATCAAAACTCTATGGTTATCAGAATTTGCTACCTACCTACAGTTGTGCCTCACAGAGTGGTAAAGACCTCCATCAGTATTCTGCAGTGCTCTTTTTTTTTTTTTCCTGTTGAAACATCATAAATAACAATTCATTATACAGTTATTCCTGTGTTCATATTTGTTATTAAACAACTTATTTTTTCAGGGACAATGAACAATAGATACAGAGTTTCAGTTTTTAGAGGTCCATTATATAATTTTCATGCTTAATTTCACCCCCACAAACACACAAACTCAGAGCTCCCCTAGGCTGGTGAGTTTACCAGAAGATTAATCTATTAGAGATAATTTTAGTCATGTTATGACAGAATGTTTCCAGGAAATTACCATGTTTATATAGCATTTTACTGGGTATAGGGATATCTGTGTAAGGTAATCATTTCTGTTTTGTGTGAGGTCTGAAAATTGTGCTTACCTGGTTGGCATATTCCAATCCACCACACCAATTCTTGGTGCAAGGTCTCATACTTAGATTTTATCCTTTGAATTCAGGCTGTCTTGTTGTTGTGCTCCTCTCTGGTGACAGCAGCTACATAGTGTCTCTTTGCATTAGAATACAGGTGTATACTAGGTTTCATTGATATTTTTTGACAGAAATTTTCACTTGTATCTGTTTTACAAACTTTAATTCATTCATTCATTTTCTTTCTTCATGATCTGTTTCCAGAAAGTGATTTTCTGTTACTATTGAAATCATTATTGCAATTATTGCTGTTTTGATAACTATTTTATCTTGTACTACAAAATATGTAACTCATAATTAGTCAAACAATCACAAATTACTGTTAACATTACAGCATTTTATCTAGTACCAAATAAAGGCATCTCTCTCATTTTGCAAAATCTGAATTTTTGATCTTTTTAATTGTGACTCATTTTGTAACCCCATATAAGTATGCTATGAACTGGATATTAACAAGGTGAAGGAAGTTCAAAATTATATATATAAGTTGATTTTTTAATACCAACTTGCTAAAGATAAACTTTCTTTTTAATACTTTCTTTAAAGCATGTCATTAAAAATGAACTGAAATGTCCTAGGGATAAAAAGGGTTTTTTAGAGGTTATTAATTCAGTTTCCAGAAAGTACTGCAAGTAAATCATCTCTGACAGATTGGTGTCTTTTTTACTTATATAGACCTCTAGAAAGAAAAGTTCTATATATTTAACTATTCTTACTGTGAAAAATGTTTAATTACTCCTAACATAAAATGTTCATGTTTCAGTTTCAGATGATGATGATGATTTGGGCTCTGGCTCCATTAGAGGTAAAGAACAAACTTTCTCCGTCTTGTACTGATAATATTCGTATTTATGAAATCATTATTAAGTTACACCTCAGCTTTTTCTCTTCTACTCTAAATCCTTTTATTATCTCATTACCATCTTCAACTTCTCTGTAAGAATTTGTCCTTTTTGGATTGACATCTGTTCTACAGATAGTATAGATATAATATAAATTAACATATATCATGTCTAAATTTCAGCCTTTTTATCTGTTATCACCTCATTAGAAATCAGCTAGATATATTGTTACCATGTTTGGACAGTATGATTAGGAGGGGCTGTCTTCAAAACTGGGTATTAGCATACTCCATTTTGGGTTTTTGGAGCTCAAGGACACCTTTAAAAGAGAAAGCAGTCATCCAACAACATTGAAAAATGAACCTAAATTCTTATCAAATTTAGTGAATATGTTTGGAATGGTAAGAATTAAATTATGTACTATGTGAAGTATACAGAATTCATTTGAATGCTAAAGTCTGAAAGCAACTTAAAAAGCAGTCATTTACTTGAACAGCCAGACATGAGGCAATTATAAGAAAAGTTTTATGCTTATGGAAAGAGACAATGTGTATTAAAATGTCATGACCATTATCTCAGGAGTGAAGTGGTGGTGTCGACTGGTAAAGAGTGCGAGGGAGCCAGATAGGAAGCTGGAAATATTCTAAAATGTGGCTTGTGGTTAATAAGGGCATATGAATAAGTATATAAAAATCTATTTAAATATTCATTTGTGGTTTGTGCATCTTGCTAAATGATGCAAGCCATAGCTCAATTTATCTATTTATTTTTTAAACACTTTTATTGTGGTATAATTTCTGTACAGTAAACTACACATATTTCAAATGTACAATTTGATGAATTTTGATAGACATATACACCTATGAAACCTCAATTTAAAAGAAAAGGAAATCATGGACAGATAAAGAAATTGGCGATTGAAATCTGAGCCCCCAAAATCAAAGTCACAAAGGCAGATGCTCAAAATTGCAAACTGATGATTTTCAACTGCTTTGTTTACAATAGGAGCAACTCTCAGTAGCATATTATAGAGTGAACAGCCCTAGAGATTTGTTTATGTAATAATAGCTAATGATTTTTCAGAGGAATAACAGACCAGCTGGTGTATGCGTGCATGTGTGTGTGTGTGAATGTGTATGTGTGTGTCTGCATAGGTGTAGATTTGGGTATGTTTATTTTTATTGTTAAAAATTATTATGTTTGTTGCAAGCAAAAAGCACAGAAAAGTATAAAGTTAAATTAAAACCATCATAATTCAGTATAAAATCATATTCAACAAAGCTTTACTCCAATGTATTTCATTTTAATCTATTTGCTTGAAAGCGTCAATATTTGCTCCAGATTTCCTCACAGCTTCCACTGGGGAAACAGTCAATAGATTATGAAATAATTTATCTTTATAAGTATTATCATTAACAAAGTCTTGCAATATATAGCCTATTACTTTCTTAGTGACTAAAGTTTTTGTTCACATCATTAAAATCAAATGGTAAAATAGGATTATATTTTATGGATGAAATTTAGGGAACAGACTACCTTATTAATATTTCTTTCTGCTTTATTAAGGTGTATTAATAAATTGTCATATATTTAAAGCATACAACATGATGATTGGATATACATATACATTGTAGAAGGATTTCTACCATCAAGTTAATTAAGTTCCATCCATCACCTCACATATTTATCTTTTTTCCTTTTTGATGAGAACATTTAAGTTCTACTCTTCTAGCAAATTTAAATTATACAGTACAGTTATTATCAACTAGAGTCATCCTGTTATCCATTAAATCTCAGACCGTATTTATCTTGTTACTGAATGCTTGCAACCTTTTACCAACCCCTTGCTAGTTTCCACCACTCTCCAGCTGCTAGCAACCACCATTCTACTCTCTGTTTCTACTGAGTTTGACATTTTCTCTTTTTTTGGTTTTGGTTTTGGTTTTGGTTTTGATTTTGGTTTTTTTACATTCCACATATAAGTGGTACAATGCAGTGTTTTTCTGACTTACTTTACTTAGCATAGTGTTCTCTAGGTTCAGCCATACTGCAGCAAATGGCAAGATTTCTTCCTTTTTAAGACTGAATAATGCTACATTTACACTAAATATATATGTGAGTGTGTGTATATATATATCACATTATCTTTATTCATCAGTTGATGGACACTTAGACTGTTTCCATCCCTAGCTATTGTGAATAATGTTGCAATGAACATAGGAATATAGATATCTCTTTAAGAGAATGGTTTTGTTTCCTTTGAATATATACCCAGAAGTGCGATTGCCAGGTCATATGTTAATTCTATTTTTAATTTCTTGAGGATCCTCCGTACTGTTCCCATAGTGGCTGTACTAGTTTACTTTTCCACCAACAGTGTACAAGGGTTCCCTTTTCTCTACATCTTTGCTAGCTTTTGTTAATTGCTTATCGATTTGATGATAGCCATTCTCACAGGGGTGAGGTGATATATTACTGTGGTTTTGAGTAGGCATTTCCCTGATAATTAATAATATTGACCACCTTTTTATGTACCTGTTTGCTATTTTCATGTCTTCTTTGGAAAAATGTCTATTCAGGGTATTTGCCTATTTTCTCCCCCTTTTCAGCTTTATTATGTAGAATTATTACAGTTCGACTGCACATACACATTATATTGCATGTAAGTACATATATACAGTATACTGCACATTGTTTCTAGTTTTCATGTATGTACTAATTATTGTCTCTAAGAACAGATTAGATCTCTAGCTTTTTAAATTTAATAGTCTTTGCCCAATTTTAATTGGATTATTTTATTTTTCTGCTGTTGAGTTGTAAGAGTTCCTTGTACATTTTGGATATTAACCCTTTATTGCAATTTTTTTTGCAAATATTTTCTCCCATTTCATAGATTTCCTTTTCATTTTGTTGATGGTTTCTTTTGCTGTGCAGAAGCTTTTTAGTTTGATGTAACCTCATTTGTTTATTTTTCTTTTTGTTGCCTTTGCTTTTGGTGTCAAGTCCAAAAAATATCATTGCCAAGACCAATGTCAAGGAGCTTTTTCCCTATGTTTTCTTCTAGGAGATGTATGGTTTCAGGTATTACATTTGTATCTTTAACAAATTTTGAGTTGATTTTTGTGTATGGTGTAAGATAAGGGTCTAATTTCATTCTTTTGCATGTAGATATCCAATTTTCAAAACACCTTTTCTTGAAGAGACTCTTCTTTCCCTATTGTTTATTCTTGGCTCCTTTGTCAGCCATTAATTGACCGTATATGTGTGGGTTTGTTTCTGGATTCTCTGTTCTGTTCCTTTGATCTATGTGTCTTTTTTTAATACCAATATCATACTGTTTTGATGACTGTAGCTTTATAATATTGTTTGAAATCAGGAAATTTGATACCTCCAGTTTTATTCTTCTTTTCAAGGATGATTTGACTATTCAGGGTCTTTTGAGTTTCAATATGAATCCACAAGGAAAATTTTAGGGTTTTTTTCCTTGTGAAAAATGCCATTGGAATTTTGATAGGAATTGCATTGCATCTGTAGATCACTTTGGGTAGTATGGACATTTTAACATTATTAAGTCTTCCAATCCATAATTATAAAATAGCTTTCCGTTTATTTGTGTCTTCAATTTATTTAATCATTTTGGGTAGCTTTCAATGTACAGCTCTTTCACTTCCTTGGTTGAATTTGTTTCTAAGTATTTTATTCTTTTTGATGCTATAGCAAATTGATAAATTCCTAGAATTATACAACCAACCAAGACTGAATCATGAATAGAAAATCTGACTAGACCTATAACTAGTAAGGAGGTTGAATCAAATATCTCCCAACAAAATAATCTTTTATATACTGAGGTAATCTAGCCCCTACAACTTCAAACTTTGGGCATTTAATTTGGAATTTTGGTGAAACATAATTAGCAACTCAAACTAGTATATACAAGCAAACAAAACAGTGTTTATTATAGGAATCGACCTTAAGTCACTAAAATTCACTAAGAATTTTACAAAATCAAGGGAAGTAGAGTGATGGACCTCAGAATCTGAAGCATGTGTCTCTCTGGAGATGACTGGAAACTCTGGGAGTACTCTCTTCATCTCTCTACTTCATATCTCTTTTGATTTTGCTTTCTCCAGACAAGCTTCCTTTGCATATGTCATCCTGCAAGAAGGAGTGCAAGTAGCTCCATTAGAGAAATTTAATTAAAAGGTCAAGTGAGGTGCAGCCACATACCTACTGGAATGGCAAACAAACAAACAAATGACAGGAAAAGTTCTCTGAGAATTTGAATTGCTGAGCAAGTGGAATGCTCATAGATTGCTGAGGAGACTGGAAAATGGCCAGTATGGGAAACAATATGGTTCCTGCACACAAAATGACACATATACTTACTTGCAACCCAGGAACCTCGCTCTTAAGTACTTATCCAAGATTAATGAAAACAGTATGTCCACACAATGACTTATGCACTAGTGTTTACAATAGCTTTTTCACAATAACCAAAAAATTGGGACAGATATAAATATCCATCCACAGGTGAATGGATGAACAAATTGAGATAAATTCATATAATGAAAAACTTCTCAACAATAAACCACAACAAACCACTGGCAAGTGCAGTGTGGTAGACTGAATAATGCCCTCCCTCTTTCCCAAAGATGGCCAAGTTCTAATTGTCAATACCTCTGAATGCTTTCTTATCTGGCAAAGGAGATTCTGAAGATGTAATTAAATGAAGAATCTTGAATGGGGAGATTACCCTAGATTATCTGGATGTAGTTACAGAGGTCCTTACAAGAGAGAGGCAAAAGATCAGAGAGAGAAAGAAATAAAGGAAGATATGATCCCAAAAGCAGAGATTGGAGTGATGTAACCGGGAGACAGGGAATGCTGGTAGCCTGTGCATACTGGAAGCAAGAAGGAATGGATACTCCTCTGGAAACTCTAGAAGGAACTACCTGTGCTGATACCTTGATTTTAGCCCTTTCAGACTGTTTTGGGCAAAGGACTCTTAGAACTGTAAAGGAATACATTTATGTTGTTTTAATCTGGTGAATTTGTGCTAATTTGTTACAACAGCAGTAGGACTCTAATACAAAAATATGGATGAATCTCAAAAGCATCATGTTACGTGAAAGAGAACTCATACCTGGATATAATTAAATTGAATGCTGGATTTTGCATATGCATATATCCAACCTTAGAAAATCTAATCAGAGTGATAGAGTAAGAGACATACCAAGTTTCCTTTTTTTTTTTCTTTTTTTTTTCAATTGTGATTATCTCTGCCTTCTTTGAGTATAAACCTGATTTCCAATATTTATACATCAAGTTTTCATTCTAGAGTTGAATGTTGTGTTGAGCCTGGTACTGAGAGAATGCCACTAATATTCAGGATTTCTTTTTCCTTACTCTCTTTTCTGCTCAGTCCTTATTACTTCTTTAATTATCTTTCATCTTTCTTCTCTAGTATCTCTTTTTTCCATTAGCCCAGAACTTTGTTTTTCTACTTTAATGGTCTCCAAGTAAGAAAATCCATTGAGTTAAAAAATAATATCTTAGTATTTCTATTTATCTTCTCTAAAGTTAAGGAACACATTTATACTTACTAATATTTAATACTACCAGGCTATTAACACTGGTGCTTTTTCTTGTGCCAGTTATCAGATGATCAAGCATGATAGCCTTAGGTAGTAAACAAGGTAGGCCTGAGAGAAGGTGAGCTTTCCACAATAAAAAAGGGTTGATTTACTTTCAGTAGATTTTGTCCACTAAATAGATTTATAGATTTTATAATCTTAAATAGTAAAAAAAAAAAAAATTCCGATTCTTAGTAATGAGATAGTTAACACCATAAAAATAATCTGAACACATAGATGACATAGATGTTTGCTGGTAATTTAGATGTTTAGATGTGTACTGGGAAAAAGTATCAAATAATTTGTTGAGTTTAAAGGTGAGCTACTAATTTACATATGAAATTGTTTAAAACCTGATCTATCATGAAAAGTGGGTTTTGTTGTATAATAACTAGAAAATATTTTCTAAAACATAAACACAACCTGTCCCTTCAATGTAAAAGTGAAGTTTTAAACAATAGCAAAAGTAAGTGCTTTTGGAAAAAAGTCATGTTATACAGTTTTGGAGAATTTTCTGTCACCATGAAATTTATTGGAAAAAATGTTAAGTATGTTATCTTTAAAGAATATGTTTAAATTTAAAACAATCAAACCTTGGCATTCAGGATTTTCTAATTTGTTCAAAACTCAAACAGAAGAAAACTATAAGTAGATTTTAAGAAAATATTTCTTAAAAAGTATTAAACAAAGCCTGTTAGTGTATAAGAACAACTAATTGAAATCATCAAAGATGATAAGTTTCCAGCTAAATTTCCACAGATATTTGCATAGTTGTTGGTTGAGGTTTAAAAAACGGTTGCACAATTTTTAAAAGTTTTCCTTTATAAGAAGCTCTAAAACAGATTTTGTACATTTCTCAGTAAGAAAAATAATCACTCAGCAATTCCTAGATGAAAGTCAGGGAAAAATTGAGAAGAATTTAATACCTCAATATATGCTTAGTTTCTAATTCATCAAAATCATAACATATACAAAAAGGATCTTTTTAAATTTTTATTTTGCTTGAAATATATGTAAGTTGAACATTACTTTGACGCTATTAGGCTCATCATTTATTACTATGTCACTTATTGCTCTATAAGCATCATTATAACATATTGATAAATACATTCCTTTTGTATTTATAAGCCTCATGATTGTAAAATTATATATTATTTTACAAATTTTCCAGTATACATTGCACTAGGCTAATACGTGGAATAAATTAACATTAAATTTTCTAGCTTTTGGCTGAGATCTATGTGCAAGGTAATTAATAGAACTTCATTTCTTTTCCCTCTTCAACAGTTCCTGGATGTAAGCGTGAATTAGAAAAATACAAGATATTGAAAAAAATATTAAAATACAAACAAGAATTGTTTATATTTCTCTGATAGTTTCTCTCACATTTTGAGATTTTTTTTTAACTTGTAAACAATTCTGGGAATCTCTATACTGCTGAATTAAGCTATAGCTAGGTTTGTTTGTAAGGATAAAAAAAAAGAAAATGGGAGTTCAGATAGGGTTGTATCACTGTATTTCATAAAATATCTAGTGTCTTAAACACTAGGAAGATTTTAGCCAAGGTCATTCTTCTAGAATTGGTCAGATACTGGTCTCATTCATAGGGGATGCCCTATTAGTCTTTTATCTCCCTGTTCTAAAACACTGACACTTTTCTTGGCTTAGCAACTCTCTCCTCTTTCTATTTGTGTTTAGTTTCAGTAATTGTGCTGGTATCTACTTGTAAAACAAATCTCATTTGCTTACTAGACCAAATCAGCCTATTTGTGTACAGAACCTCAAGAGACTAGAATTTAATCCCTTGAGTACTTAACATTCTTGTGAGTCAGGAGCAAAGCTAAAGTAAATTGATGATCAGAGGCACCAATGCCTAAAATCATGGGTAGAACTGACAGATACACTCTTTGTTCTCTTAAAAGCTTGCAGACACATTGTTTCTCTTCAATAACCTCTAAGAGGGACTGAGAATGAACACAACTCAAAACGCCAATAGAGGCATTTTAGCCATTAAGAAGAGTTCATTGACGGTCTTTTATTAATTCTTAAAAATCTTAAATTTAAGTGAACAATTCTCAGCTGGAATTTATTTTGCTTATTTTGAAATAAAAAAAAAAACAACATTAATTGTCTTCACTGCATAGTTTCATTTGTGTGCTTTTGATTTTTCTTTCTCGGATTTCCTAGCTGTATCTGAAAGAGGAAAAATTGTCTTATTTGCTAATTTTTAGGTCCAGTTTCATTTTTTTTTGTATTGTTCTTAGTTGTTGTTGTTGTTGTTTTGTAAATCTATATTCATATTTACTCAATCTTCTTCCCTCCTTAATAGATAAGGAAACAGGACTGATGACCCAATCGAAAGAGCATGGTAGGGAGTTGACATTTACTACACGTACGAAAGGTAACTAAAGTAAACACTGACCACAAAACCCAATAGAATCAAAGCAAGAAAAGATGGTTAAGAGTCAAAATCAGACTTTTAGGAGACCTATGTGTGGCGAGGGTTAAAATAGATGGAAAAAAGGTTAAGTTTTGGAAACACACCACCAGCTTGGAGGCAAGTGGCAGGGATCCTTTTATGCCATATCACTGAGTTTGCCATAATGAGACCAGTTTAGGGGGATTTGATGTTTATTTTCAACTGCCTTCCATAATACTTCTGAGAATTTTTTTTTTTAAATCAAGCTGGAGGTCAAAGATGTTACTTTTGTTTTTATTTTTTAAATGATATGCAGTCATTAGTATATGTTAGTATATAACAGGCTGTTACCCTTTTCCAGCTATTCTGCAGAAGTGTGTATAGCTGTTTACTGGCAGTTACTTCATAAATAAATGAATGATAGTAGCTTAGTACAACGCCAGATCTTCTCATGTTATCTGAAGGTGGATTTGCTGTGGTGTTGCTAGGTGGATATGAAAGCAGCCTATCACTCTGATTTTTAAAATTTGTGGGCTCTTCTTTTTAGCTCTTGGTAACTAATGTCTTAGGGAAGTGCTAACTGTGATCTCAAGACACAAGCTAGTATTGGTTAATATCATGGGGGCTGTATCCTCCTCTAGCCATTGTGCCCAGAGTTCAGGGTTGATGTCCCTACTTTGAATTCCTGGATCTGGGCCCTAGTCATGAATCTTCTGAACTAGATCTTTCTAGGTCTTTGTATTTGACTGGTAATTACATTTTTTAGCTTTATACAAGTTTAACTTTAGGACTGTCAGCTGCTTTCCCAAGAGTCTCAGCTTGTCTGATTTCCTCCTTTATTAATCAGGACTATGGCAATGACAAATGGCCGAATTCCAAAGTAAAATAGCTTAAGCAAAATTACAGGGGAAATGGTGGTTTCCATGGCTTCCCCCTACCCCTCACCTTCCTGGTCTTTACTTTTCTCTATAGTTCTGTGGTTACATCTTGCAGATAGATCTTTCCCTACTTTGAGAAAAAGTGACCACTACCAGCAGCAAATTCAGGTTTGCCTATTTAGCATCCTAGGAAGAAGCAGAAGGAGAACTGTTCTTCACCAGCACCTAGAAATCAATGCCAGTAAAGAACTGTAGCTCCTGGGTTAGATGCTTGTATATGGGCCATTAACTGGGTCTAAAAAAAGCCTGAGTCATGTATGCATCTTTGTGGTCAAAAAGATAAGGTGGGACTGATATCAGAAATGGGAGATTCTTTCTAGACAAATAAAATACAGTGTACTTGCCTTTTCCTGGGACTTTTAAAAATTGCATTATTGAATAACCCATCTCCTAGATTTAGTCATCTTCCGACCTCAGCTTACATGGCTGGACATAATGTATCAGTTCTCTGCTGAGGGCTAAATCAGTGAGGAAAGGACTACATCTAAGATGTCAATGACAATCTGACAGTCTGAGAATTATAATACCTATCTCCAGCACCAAACCCAATGTGAGACCATGGACAAGTCTCTTAAGCTATTTGTGACTCAGTTTCCTTAACTTGAAAGTGGGAATAATAAAGATAACTACCCTATAGGGTTAATTTGAGGACTAAATTTGGAAATAGATATTGATATCTTAGAATAGTGCCTGATATAGAGTAAAAGTGATATTAAGTATTAGTAATAATAATAATATCTCTAGGACTCAATTTCTAATCTGTAAAATCTGAGAGATGTTCTACTTGAAGGTCTCATACTCAAGTGCTTACTGGCCTAGATATGTAACATAAATTAATGAACTGGAATATGAGGAAATGGGAGTGCTTGAGGCAGGTAGAGACAAAGGAATGCTGTTCATTTGCAGGTGGAAGTCACTACCCACCTCAGTTGTTTTCTGGCCTGAATATAGTTGCCATTCCAATCAGATCTTCCTGTCTTTCAAGGGAGCCAGATCAGGGTGTTTATGTTAAATATCCAAATTTTTTAATTTGGAATTTTTAAAAATGTTAAACACTGTGCAAGTCAAACACAGCATGTCTGAATTCAATCAGTCACAAAGTCCTTCCTAACTTTATAGGACCGCAGGTAAGAATGCTGTCATTCAATTGATTTTAAACTAGATAAGTAAAAACTGACTTGTTCAATTCTGATCTGCATGCATTTTTTTATGTAAACACTAGCTAACACTTGAGAAGCTAAAATTTAATCTAAAGATCATATAAAGCCCTATGTAATTCTCCTACTCCTGTCTGACAAAATTCAGACTAATCTGTCATCCTTGTTCATAAATTATTTCAGTTTTTTGTTTTTTTTGTGTTTTAATTAGAAAATACCTTCAACAAAAAGTCATCTGTGATTTTATTTGTCAGAAAATATGTACCAATTAAACATTAAGCAAAATACTGCAGTAGTATTTGCTTTCAATTAATAAGTACAACCAAATTCAAAAACTTTATTTTCATAATCATAAAGATCCAGCAAAAAATGAGATTTATGGCAAACTCTATAAAAAAGAAAGAAAAAGGAAAAAAAGTTAGTGCTTATTTTGAAGGCCTCAGATATGTAGTCTAAGTTATCAGTGAATTTATCACTAGTTTTAAATTTGCAGTTTTAATAGTCAAGATCTATATTCTTTACTCAAAAGACTAACATTTATAATTAGGGAATTTGCCACTAGGTATTGCAAGTTCTGTTTTTTGACACTTAATGTGTCAGCACATTTATTTGATTTATTGAGAAAATTTTTGTGTAACCACAATGAGATTCTATTTCACACCTAGTAGAATGACTAATATTAGAAATACTGACAGCATCAAAATTTGGTAAAGATGTGTAATAGTGCTCATATTTTGCTAGTGGATGTTTAAAATGGATTAACAACTTTACTGTTTTGTATTTCCTTTTAAAGTATTTTATATATATATATATATATATATATATATATATATATATGTCAATTATGCATATCTAGCTTATGAACTAGCAATTCTAGTATTTACCCAAGATATATATAAACATATATCTGCAAGGAGCCTTGTATAAAAAGGTTCAAAGAAGCAGCTTTTGCATTAATGACCCCAAACTGACAACAACCCAAATGTCCATCCACTAGTAAATGTATAAGTAAAACGTCTCATATGCTTACAGTGGAAAACCATTTCGTATTTAAAAACAAAATGAACTACTAATATATACAACAACTTGCATGAATCACAAGAACATTATGTTAAATAAAAGAAGCCATTCACAAAAAAAGTACATATTGTATATTTCCATTACATGAATTTCAACAAGTGGCAAAGGACATCTGTAAGGATAGAAATTAGAAAAGTTATTACCCAGCAGTGGAGAGATTGGTTGGAAGAGGTCCAAGTGAACTTTTTGGAATGATAGAAATCTTCTTCTTTGTTGGGGTGATGATTTCACAGGTGTACATTTATAAAAGCTCATTGAATTGTACACTTCAAATCTATGCATTTAAGTGTATGTAAAATTTACCTCAAGAAATTAGTAAATACATACATCTTTGTCTTATATTTATAGTACAGTTGGTGAAAATACTTGTCCGTAATTTTAAATAAAGTCTTATGTTATTGAGCCCAGATATTTGGGATAAAATTATTCTGGGTTTGTCATGAGGGTGCTTCTGGATGAGATTAACATTTGAATCAGTAGATTGAATAGGACAGATTGCCCTCCCTAATGTTGGTGGGCCTTTTCCAATCAGTTGAAAACCTGCATAGAACAAAAAGGCTGAGAAAGGGAGGAAACACCTCCTGCCTGACTGTTTGAGCTGGACATTGTTCCTTTCTAGCCTTTGGATTCAGATTGAATCATTGGCTCTTCTTGGATCTTAAGACTGCCAGTTTTTGAACTGAAACATTTACCCTCAGCAATACTGGTTCTCAGGCCTTTGGACTCAGCCTGGTCTACACCTCAGCTCTTCTAGGTCTGTAACTTGCTGACTGCAGATCTTGAGACCTCTCAGCTTCCATAATTGCATAAGCCAATTTTTAAAATAAATCTCTTTACACAAATTTATGTTCTGTTCTAATATTTTTGTATTAGACAGTATATTATTATGCAGTTAAATTTTTGATTTACTATTCAACTTAACTTTGGGTCTTCCTATAAATAATGATTAAATTATTTTTTTCTTTATGGATCCATAGTCAAAGAGGTCAATTTAATTTAATGATCAAATTTTGATGGGTCATAACACCATTAATAGCATAAAAAGGATTTTTACACGTCACACCTTCATTTCAGACAACTGGTTACCTAGTCTTGTTCCCTGCCACTCTCTCTCTGTGTCCTAGAGATACTAGTCCAATGTAAGCTAATTTCCTATGCATAACTCTCTTTCACCTTGCTTTAAGCATTTCAATCTTAGAATTAAACCTCACTTATTTAATTAACTCTCAGCTACACAATTCTCAGCATCATTTTCTTGACCATCATCATCATTAACTTCACCATCATCAGAGGAGAGGCAGTTTAGATTACTGGTCAAGATTATGGACTTGGCATTTAGAATTACTAGCACTTTGACCTTAGTTAACCTTTCTGTACTTAATTTTAATTGCTGCAGAAATAGTACCTATCTTATATTATTGTTAGCATGAAATGACCTATTTTAAATACTTACAAGAATACTGGACATAAACAAAGTGACATCATTATCAAAAATAATGACACATTGCCTTTATTATCATTACTAACCCTACAATATGTGTCTGCTGTGGACTTTCAGGACTTTAAAGAGAAGAAGGAAAAAAGAGAGAGAAAAGGCAAATTTTTATGGTTTTATGAGACAACCTAATGGTGAAAGTTAAACATTTACACATTCACACATAAACCACAAGATTATTACAAAGTCATATTGTAAAAAATATACTGCATATGATGTTAAAATAGTATTGAGAACTATAAATTTAGTTTTATCTTAGATTTCCACTTTCTCTTAGAGCATAATAATTTAGAGCAAAAAGAGCTGTATCCAAAAATATTAAAATTTTCCATTGATATATAAATCCAAGATATTATCTTTACCACCATTATCATGTGGTCTAAAAATTACATTCCAAATGAAGAAGAAACTGAAGGCCAACAAAATTGAGTTGTCAATACTAACTAAATCAGTAGTAGACTAAGGACTAAGATCTAATTTGGCTGACTCCCAATTAGTATTCTTTCAGCTAAAATTTGGAGAAATGCA
This sequence comes from Camelus ferus, assembly GCF_009834535.1. NCBI lineage: Eukaryota > Metazoa > Chordata > Mammalia > Artiodactyla > Camelidae > Camelus > Camelus ferus. Next base: position 85,437,149 of record NC_045696.1, on the reverse strand, counting down.
GGAACTAAAGAGTTAGTAGAGTGAAGATGAGTTAAATTGGAGAAGAGTGGAGTCTCGTTTCAGATCATCAGAGGGAGAGACATGATTAAAATGAGGGAATAATTGTATGAGCTTGCCTACAGTGGCTGTTACCTTAATTTTAAACTTAAAAATACATGAATCAAAAATGACTTGGCTTATTTCTTTGGCTGGGTTTTCTCCTACTATATTCACAAAACCATAATTTGTTTTTACTGAACTAGTAAATAGTCATCTTTACTTATACCCTCTAACCTCCCTATGGCTGTGAGTAGAGTTCACTCTCCCATAAAAGTCCAACCCCTTCCACTGTATTCTGAACCCCTGGTACTCTTTCCATCTCAAAGACTTTGTGTCCACCTCCCTCCCCTTTTTATTTTTGTTTGCATCATCAATATCTTTCTCTTTCTCCTAAACCACTTCCATAAGCATACTAATATGTCCTGTCTTTTGAAAAGACTTCCCTTGAACATACATACCTCTCCAGCCTCTACTGTATTTTGTATCTCCCTTCAACAGCAGACTTTCTCAAGGTCATCCATAGTCATTATTCTCATTCTCTGTATCTATTCTTTTTCCCCCTCCCCAATGTGATTTTCATCTTCTTATCTCCTCAGTAATTGCTCATGCCAAGGTTATCAGTGGCATCTAACAGTTACCACATCCAGTGTTCACTCTCGATTTACTAGCTATCTTAAAGGAATCCAAGGCTGCTGACCTCACTTGATATCCTTTACTTATTGTGGCAGATTATATTTTCCAAAGGTGGTTGCACTAACACTTCTCACATTTTCTCCCAAGAAAATGTCACTGAGAAATGGAGTCTGTTTCCTTCCTTGCATTGAGAAATAGAGTATTTGTTTTCTCCCCTTGAACTTTAGTAGATCTTCAAAAGGGTGTTGACCAATAAAATGTGGTGGATTTATTGTTGTGTAGCTTGTGAGTGTAGGTAATAAAAAGTGATGTGGTTTCTATTTGGCTCTCTCTATCTTGTGACACACACCTTGGGAGCCCTGGGTAGATATCTAAGAAGTCCAGCTACCCCAAAGCTAACATTCTGGAGCAGTTACATGGAGGCACTACATAATGACAGTAAGATGCTGTAGGAACTCCAGCTGTTCCAGCTCCCAGCTATAAGTCTTTACAGTACAGGGGCCAGATATATAAGGAAGCAAGATTTCCCATGATTTTAGCTTGTTGCCCCAAACTGCCCTAGCTGGTATTTTGTAAAATGGAGTAGAGTAGAGCTCTGCTCAAATTACTGATTTATAGCAAGCAAAAAAAAAAAAAAAAAAAAAGAAGAAGAAGAAACACTTAAGTGGCTTCAGCTTTGGAGTATTTTTATTACATAGCTATAGTAAGAGAAACACTTGTTTGGGCTTCTATAATAACGGACATTCTGGTTTTCCCCTTTTTCACTAGTTGCTCTTTCTAATTCTCTTTCATTGGCCTCTATTTCTGTGCCCAGCATCCTAATATTTGTGTTCCAGGATCCTGAGGTGCTCCTTCTTTTCTCTATACACTATCTGAATTGCTTTATTTCATCATAGCCTATGGCATTTATATGTAGATGACTCTCTCTCCTCTGTCACATTGCATTTCTATCTCTGTTGTCTCCTCTGGCATATAAATGAAATGGCCTGCTTAACATGGCCACTTAGATATTTAATAAGAACTCAAGCTTAACACATACAAAGCTGAGCTCTTTCTCCCTGTGAAACAGAACATAAAACTTTTTCCTTAGTTTTTCTCATCTCAGTAAATAGAATTATAATTCACACAATATCTCAAGCACAAAATTTAGATCTTGTTCTCTCAATGACTGCATCTAATCTATTTCTAATGGTTACACCTCTACAACATTTCTCCAAACTTTTCATCATCTCCTCTTCTTCTCCTGAGTTCAAGATACCATTGTATCTTTCCTAAACTAGGAAATAACCTCTTTAACAGTCTTCCTCTTTCCAGTCTTACCACACATTACTCTATCTTCCACATGCTAGCCAGAGTGATCTTTTTCAACAAAAACTAGATCACATTACCAATCTGTTTCAAAACCATTCAGTGTCTTCTCATGTGAGCAAATTTTGTTTTCCAAAGATGGCTCCCACATTCTGTTCTTCTAATGTGACTTGATACTTCTATCACTTAAATGTAGGAGTTTACATACCCTCCCTTTGAACCTATGATTCCAGTGGAAGTGATGCTATGGGTGTAAGATTGGATAAAACCATGCCTGATTCTCCTGGGGCACTTGCTTTTGAACCTGGTTCTCATGCCTGAATAACCCCATTCAGCCTATGGAGAGGCCCATATGAAAAGCAATTGAAACCCTCTGGTCCCAGCTAAGTTCACAGCCAATCACCAGTATTAATTTGCCAGCCGTGTGAATGAGCCATCTTGACATTTGGAATAAAGATGGGCTATACACAGAAAGCTCTACTGAGATTGCAAAATTATGAGACAAGGAAATTTTTGTTGCTATTTTAAGTCACAGTTTGGGGATAGTATTTTTTATACAGTAATAATAATAATAATAATAATAATAATAATAATAATAATAATAATAATAATAATAATAATAATAATAATAATAAAACTGACACCAGCTTTTTGGTGCTTGAAAAGGAATGCTACTGTAAAAACCCCAAAACATGTAGCACTGGCTTTAGGACAGGCCATATCAGGAAGATAGAAGGGTATTAGAAAAGTGTTAGCAAAAGCCTAAATAATCTTGAGGAGTCTGTCTCTGACAGCTCAAAAGAAAATAAAGAAAATGTGATTGGAAGATGTTTTGTAGTGGTGGGTATTTTGGCAACATTATTACCTGAAGTAACGTGGAAGATAGGAAATGTTCCAATGAACTCAATGATCACACTAAGGGAATTGTCATGCAGAATATTGAAAGTATCATCTGGATTCTTTCACTTCCTATGGTATAATGTTAGAAGAAACAAATGGGCTAAAAAGAGAACTCTTTCAGGATCTAGAACTTTCTTAGTTTCAAAATAAGTATTTTTCTCTTCCCAAGTCTCTCTAGGTGGCAGATGATACTCAAATTAAGGAATGACTTAAGGGAAAAGATGATTTTAATGTAAAATCTATTATTAAGACCTTCAGAGAGATCTGAAATAGTACCTCATAGAATCTTTCAAACAAAGTCTTTTAATGATCATAATATTGTAATTTGCAGAACTCTTTGTTATACAGTAAGATGAGTAAGAATCTTGAGGATGTTATCCCATAGTAGTCTCATAGTGAAGTTGAGGAAGGGAATGGCTTATCTGGAAAAGATTCGGGTTTATATCTTTTGTCTGATAGAATGAATTATAAATTAATATACAGAAATAATATATCTGCTTGTAATAAAAGGAAGAGGAAATAAAACCATGTGAGAAGGGGTTCTGGACCCTCAGATCTTACAAGCAGGAAATTGGTTTAGAAGCCTTAGGGAAAAGAAATGTGGGCTCAAGAGGGAAGGATTGAGTTGAGCCAAGACCCATGGAGAATAATTTCTAGAGAGTAGGACTGAGCTCTAATCAAAGAACTGGCAACATGTGCCTAGATAAATTTCAGAATTGATGTGGACCAGTGACCATTGTGTGCCTGCTACTTTCCTGTCACTTTTAATGGGAGTGTCCATAGCATTTATCCAATGCCTGTCTCATAATTTTACTTTGAGTATTTGGAGACCTAGAAAAATTGGCTCTTTAGGCCAAATGTGTCACAAGATAGCACATCATTAAAAAGAGTGCTCAAAGAGCTGTGTTTGAGGAACTGCACACAAAGAGTATCACCTATACTTAGATCTAATTTGGATTGTAAGATTCTTAACTTTGAGCTGATGTAATTTTGGAATGAGACTGTTCAGTCTTGGGGAAGAGAATACATTTATTTTGCATGTGGGAGGGATATAAATTGTTGTAGTCTAAAGACAAACTGTGGCAGATTGCACTTTTCAAATTTGGCTGTAACCGGACCTCCTAGCTCACTTTTTCTTTTTACAGTATGACTTTGATACTCCTCTGATGAAGAGCTATTCTCTTCCCTTAAATCTGAGCAGGATTATGACAAAGCTATATGGCTTTGAGACAGAAGGTCATAAAGCGTGTTACATCTGTCTAGTTCACTATATTTGTATAATCCCAAGAGGCCAGTGTGGAGAGGGTCATGTGAAGAAGAACGTAGGTCCCTGGCCTGCAGGGACCTATCTGACTGATAGGTCATATCTGATATACCAACTTGGCAGTCATGTGAGTAAGTCATTTTGATATTTCAGCCCTCAGTTGAACAAATTTTCAGCTGATGCTGCATGAAAGAGTGCAGATTTGAGAGCAACATAAATTAACATTGTTTAAGCCACTAAATTTTGGAGTGGATTGTTACACAATGGATACAACATTGAACACAGAATAAAATCAAACTCCTACCCTGTCCAGTGAAGACCAGTGTGACCTAGTCTCTGCCTAGCCCCCATGCTCATACAGCTCTCCATTGTGCTTGCTTTTTTCTGATCATAATTTTTCTCCTGTTTTCTAAAATCTAGCTCATTCCTGTCTTCAGAGTTTGTCATTGTCACTTCCCTGATAAGAGTATTTTTCTCCAAATCTTGTAATTTAGGTCAAAGTTTATGGATAATATGCTCAGAAATAGATTCTCTGACCATCAAATCTGAAGTAAACCACTAGGAACTCCATTCTATCTCCTTATTTTTATCATGGCATTTTTATTCTTTCTATCTATCTGTCTATCTATCTATCTATCTATCTATCTATCTATCTATCTATCTATCTATTTTCTATCTATTCTATTTTATCCTTTCCACTACTAAAAAAAAACTCTACAGGAACAGGGACATTGTTATTCTTGTCTTTTTCTCCATCTCCATTACCGAGAGTGTGCTTGGTACATAGCAGTTACTTTGCAAATATTTGTTGAGTGAATGAATCAGTGGAAATAAATATTAATTCAGTTTTACATAGCAAAACAGAAATCTAAGATTTAATACAATACATATTTCCCAGAAAAAACAATGGTTTCCTTTTTACTAGACCTATTAAATTAATTCAGAAAATGTTCACAATCTTGTGATAACATAGAAAATAGCTTGATTTCTATACCAGGTGGACCTCCTCTGTAGGTTCCTCCATGTCAGTAAATAGTATATAATAAAACCAAATTTTCCAGTAAAACTTAACACATTTAGTTACTTGATTTTTTTCCGTTATGAATCTTTTACTTCCTACAAGACAGACAAAAAATGTAACTCTGAATTTTTCCGTTTTAATGCCATATTTGGAGTTTGCTGTTAAGCTGTTTTAAAATTCTTTTCCAGAGAGGAAAAAATGAATAAGTAACAATAAAAGAAAAGATTCCAAATTCTGGGAGTTTATGATGTGAATCCTTGGCATAATAGTGATACAGTTTTTTCATCTAATCAATATTGCACATAGATTAGAAATAGAAAAATGATCTTAATTTACTGACTTGGAATTTACTTCTTCACACTTCAAAGCCTGGATAACTAAGTAAATGCAGAAATATAGTTAGAATAATCCTTCTAATTAAGATTAGCCAGAGTCCCAAAATGAGTTAGAGAAATTGCATTAGTGATTTTCTCCCTGGGGAAGAAAGTAGTCTGAAGTCTCATTAACATCTAATTCTAAAAGAATCAAGAGATCTGTTTATATCATAATCTGACATTTGCAGCTTTCCTCAGTTTTCCTTGGGATTTCTTCAGATGTATTCTACTGAGAGAGGTATACCAAATCCTTCCGATTTGAGAAGCATATAGAGCAAGTCATAGCCTTAGGCTAGCAGACAGTCTTCTACGCTGATCATCCATGTTTCTGTCCTGAACAACCTCTACTGTTGGCTGTTGCATAAGAAACTCCTGGGATTAGTAGTTGGTAGACTTTAATTGCCTATTATTTCTTGCTCATTTTCTCACTCCTGTGATAAAAGTCAAAGGCTGAGCCCTCAATAGATTCTGTACTTACGTCTTATTCTATTAGCCTAATCATAATGCAATTCCACTTAAACACAAACACAGCAACAGCAATCATTACTTAATTCTAATTCATAACTCACTCTAAATAAGCCAGACCTTGGCTTTACTAAGCAATTGCCAATGTACATAAATAATAACATATATTTAGCTTATCACAGTGCCTAACTCTCCCTGATGAGCCAAAAAATTATATTTTGTTGTGCTTATCTTGCAGTTTCACAACTTGTCCCATTAATTTCCATACTGTTCCCTGAAGCTATTATGTACCTTCATCATCGGCTTCCCACCTTTGGCTCCTTATCTTTTCTTTCGACTCCTGCTTGGCCTTGTTCCTCTATTAGTGACAGCTTCTTTGGTGATCTAGCTTCTTCTACTTTCCTTGCCTTCAGATATTCTCATAACATCTTCCATCATTCTCCACATATATTATTTGCTTTATGCCATACTATATTTGTAAAATACATAAAAGATTGGTAGTATTTTTATTTTATAGATGATGAAACTGAAGTATGGAAGATAAATGACTCCCGAGAGGCCATGATTTGTGGGCTTTGTAGTGGGTTTAACAGGAGGAAAGCAGAGGTGAAGTGTCAGGATAGAGAAGTTAGAGAGAGCCAAGATGAGTGATAGAGACCTAAGAAAGAGGGAGTTAAATGGTCCAGGGCATAAAATGACCGGAGGAACAGTAGAAATAAAAAGAGGGAAAGATCTTAAAATTGATGACTCCTCTGTCCTGATAACTTCAAGTGCATTTCAATTTAAAATCTCTATCACCTCATTGCATGGGGATGGATGAAAAAAAAAAATACAGAGCATTTATCTTTTCCTGAAGCTTCCCATATTCACAAAATTCCTGATACCAAGAGAAGTACTATGAATCTGTTTAGTTTTATATTAGTTATTGCCATTTCTCTTTATCCCTCCGTATACATTTCATAAATTCTTTTTCACATATTATTTAACCTTATCTACTTGCCATGATATTGTTCAGTTGACAAATTCTATTTATTAAATATGAATCACACACATTTTAGTGGCCTAAATTATGCATTTATTATACATTACCTCTCTAGGAAAATAATGACTTCAGTAAAGATCATGGTCCCTGGTATTAGCTCCTGTTTGATAGTATCATCAAAAATGTACTTAATGATGCTGTTACTCTACCTGCCCAAAATTTATCAGTTTCCCCTGGTCCTCTCTGTTAGTCTCAGTTTGGGTCTCTGTCCAATCCTTTCTTCTTTCTTGTTTCCAGAGCCAGTGTGGGTAGCTGCAGAGTTTCTATGTAATGTGAATTCCAGGGGTGCCCCTGGCATTCTGAAGTGCACAAGCTGCAAAAATAAATCTAGCTATGACTCTGAATCAGTTCTATATCACAGAGTTTCTATTTGGCTCCTTAGCAGAACATACTCTAATTAATACAAAGAGAAAACAAACCTATACCTACTAATAAACAGAAGATTTATTTAATGAGCTTCTACAATAAGGCAAGCTGTGTTGGGAACTGAAAAGTGATAGTACAGACCCAGCCCCACTCTCATGGAGCTTACATTCTAGTATGGGGAGGAGCAGATGATAATAAAATAAAAAATAGGTAGAACAAAACATTGGGGAGTGCTTGGTAGCACTATGAAGGAAGATAAAGCAGGATAATAGGTTACACACATATGGATACTTATTTTGAAAAAAAAAAAAAAAAACCTCTCAGGAGTGGAGATATAAGTGGAAAAGCTACTCTCTGTAAGAGGATATAGGAACAGAAATCTGAATGAAGGGAATAAGTGAGCCTGCCGTGCAAGTATTTGGAGAAATAGTATTTCTGGGTGAGGCAATAGCAAGTACAAATGCCCTGAGAAAACAGTGTGTTCAGAATATTTAAGGAATAGCAAGGGGACTACTGTGGCTAGGGCGAAGTAGGCAAGTAGCAGAATGGTAGGAAATGATGACACAGAGAAAACTAGAGACGAGGTCAAATAGTGACTTTTAAGCAATAGGAAGAACTGAGGAATTTATTCTTAGTGTGATGGGAAATCTCAGAAGCGTTTTGACCAGAGAAGTAACATTATCTGATTTGCCACTTACAAGTGTCATTCCTGCTACTATGTGGAGAATAGACTGAGAAATGCAAGGCAGTAAGCCATGAGGAAAGCTGGGAGGCTGTAGAAGGTGCCCATGTTAGATATGATGATGTCATTTGGGCTGGTGATGCAGGTGGTGAGAAGAGTGAAAATGAGAACATACACCCAAGGTAGCACTGATTACCTTAGCTCTGAATAGTGTTTACAGAAGGATTTGATATGAGATCTGAGAAATAGAAGGATGAAATGTGATTATAACATTTTAATCCTGAGCAACTAGGTAAGTGGTAGTGCCATTTCATAAGGAACATCAGAAGACAAAAAACTTGAGGGCAGAAAATAATAGGAATCAGGAGATAATGTTTAGAGATATTGAGTTGAGGTACCCAAACACATCCAGTTAGAGTTTAGTGTGTTTGTATTGAGTCAATTGAGCTAATCTTGGAATTTTATGTTTACCCAAATTCTCTTCACTGAATAGTTCTAGATGGGTAATAAAGACATTTCTTACAAAATTTGGAAGACAAAAGTAAAGTAGCAGCCATATTCTTTTTATTCTCACAAGGATAAAGCAGGGATAAGGTACTCTGGCAGTACACACATATGGTCACTTTGCTGACTCACCTTGCTGGCATGAGGCAGCAGAAAATTCTCAGAAACTTAAGGAGTATAACAAAGAAAATGAGTATCTAGCACTATATATATATATAATATATATATTATATATATTATATATATATATATACACACACACACACATATGTATGTATCTATATATATATAGTACTGTTTGCAATTATAATGGTAGATGGATAATGAGAATTAAGCATATTATTAAATAACATGACAAGGGATTTAAGTGATAATTAAAGAGCAATCCTTCACCAGTAAGGATAACAAATACCTTTACACAAAGTTCCTATTGGTCCCGGAGCCTGGCAGGTGCTGGCAGTGCTTTTAAGAGGCTACAGAGTAAGATCTGCCGCGGTTTTGCTGGTCTGTTAAAAATAGCCTTAGGCCAGACACATGTCATCCATCAGAATTAAGTGGATCACTCAGCTTCCTGTACCCTGTCTTCTGTTACTCCATGTACTTTCCCAGATTCTGATGGGTCCTTGGCCCTTGCTTCTAGGTGTAACAGTGATCTCTGCCTAGGGGAAAGGTAATGATCCCTGAAACAATGTATGCAAGCCATGCATATATTTATTATCTCAGGATTGAGCTTCCATTACTAATAATAGCTATCGTGTATTGAGCCCTCACTCTGTGCCAAGCTCTTGCAAAACACATTCCAGATTTTATCTCATTTAATCCTGGCAACAGTGGTATAAGACAAATTCTAGTATTAGTCTTATTTTGTATTCAAGTAAATTTAGTTGTAAAGAAATTTAGTAAAATGCTCAAGGTCTCACAGTAAATGGCAGAACAATAAGGACTCAACCAGGTGCCACCTGCCTCTAATGACTGACCTCATTTATTATATTAAGTTTCTCCCCTGGGCTTAGGTAAAGCTGTGGACAGCTTTCTTGCAGAGATTTCTGGGAGTATATGCCTGTTTGCTTTGCAGTTGAACTTTGATGTAGCCCCTAGAATCTTGAAATCTTGAAGGAGGGAGCAGAACCTGCAATAACTCTAGTGATGTTTCAAAGTGAGCTTCTGTTTTGAAATAAACAGCCATATTTTTAAGACAGATTATTTTATTCCAGAAAAAATATCACTTGACTGAATCATTTAACTTTGTAAATAAAAAACCAAACTCCATATCAGAAAAGTTATTTCAGACCCTTAATTAAAAGCAGTAAATATGTTCTGTTTAATAATGAAAAATATGGTCACTGTAGTACATCTCTGAAGACTGACATTTTCTGATTTTTTTTTTTTGTTAATAGGATGAGACTTGACTGTTCTAGAAAACAACAGCTTGTCCTGAGGAGAATTCTGAGTACATGCAGATGGAAAATTAGAGGCTGAATACCAAAAGACAAAGGAGCTGTTTTCCTGAGAGTCCATCTGGGACCCTAAGTACAAGCAGTGGTGAGCTAGTTAGCAAAGGTGAAGTACGGAGCTGGAGGAGCAATACTGGATCCAAAAGGCAAGATGTACAGTCTATCAGGAAGATTAGCCATCATAAGCGTGTAGGTACTGAAAAACACAGCTACAAAGTATATAAAGCTAAACTATCAGAAATAGATTTTCACAAATTAATAGATTAAATTTTTTTCAGTAAACAAAGAACATAGAAGTTTTTCCAAAATACTTATATTAGTTAAAAAAAATCAATAAAATGCAAGAAAGATTTGTATATTTTACAATAATGGAAGACAATAGAATAAAATTAGAAATTAAAAGCAAAAATAACCAAAATGAATTAATGTTTTGAAAATAAAAATACTTTTCTCAATTATTTGTGTTAAAGAGGAAATCAAAACTGAAATTATAGATTATAGAATCTCACTACATACCATATCACATATTAAAATCATACTCAAAAGAAAATGTATAGCATTAAATGCTTTTTTAAAAAAAGCATGATAACAAGTGAAATTTGCATTCACCTCAAGAATCTAGCAAAACAACAAAATGAATGAAAAAAATGAGAACCAAAGCTGACACAATTTGTGGTCATTGTGTTAAATAAAACTGGATCTAAGCATATTTTCGTGTCCCTCAATAGAACAATACAGAGAACAAGAAAAAATAAGTCAGTTACTTGCTCTAGGAAATTCTTGCTCTTCAAAGATAAGACTGTGAACCAGCTAAAACAGCTTTTTAATCAAGACTAATAGCTTAACAATACTCATTTCAAGACACTCATTTCATGGTGCCCATCAATCCAAAACTATAATTTTTTAAATCCTACCAAATCCCAGCCAGTTTCCCTCCTGGAAAGACTCACTTTAAAATCGTTCGGCTCAGGAGCTAAAACCTGATAACCCCTCCCCCCCCCCCCCCCCCCCCCCCCCCCCCCCCCCCGCCTCCGCCGGCTCTCCCTGTCTAAGTCACCACACCTGTACTCTACTGAAGTGCTATTCTTCCTTACTGCGTAAGATCTCATAAACTCAGCTTTGCTTGATTGATGATATTTCTGGAGGAATTTTAAGAAGTTAACAAAGAAAGAAAAAAAAAGTAAATATAAAAGTTATTTAAATAAGGGAGAAGTGACAAATATTTTTCATAGAATTCCAAATAATACATGGAGATACTTACCCCTCAGGAAGTGAAGCATAATTCTTATTGTTGTTGTTCTTTTTATTTACGAGCTGAAGCCACACCTGCCTTTTATAATTAAATGGGTGGAATCCTTCTTTACATCTCTTTGCACATGAAAGACCCAAGAACACTAGGGGTTTACTCAGTCCAAAACCGCTGGGAGCAGCTCTACAGCTTCCTACCCTGGGTTCTACAAATAGAGCTGTGATAATTCACTCATATGGACAGCCGTTAAATCTTAACATAATTGTGATGTTTAACGTTATGTGTTGACTTGGTTAGGCCATGACACCCAAATATTTGCTCAAAAGTTATTCTAGATGTTTCTGTGAAGGTGTTTTTAGATGAGTAAAGTTTTGAGTAAAGCAGATTACTCTCCATAATGTGGGCAGGCCCCATACAATCAACTGAATCAACTTATTAGAAAAAAAACCTGAACTCCCCAAAAGGAGGAATTATACCCACAGACCACCTTTGGACTCAACCTGCAACTTCCCTAGGTCTCCTGCCAACCAGCCTACCCAACAGATTTTGCTGAACTTCAACTATCACGTAAGCCAGTTTCTTAAAGTAAGTCAATCAATCATCAATCTCTCTCTCTCCATATATATATATATATAATATGCAACAATAAAATAAATGTACTCCAAACTCATTAAATAGATCAGAATAATTGTATGCAAAATATTAGGAAAATATTAATAGAATGTTTTATTATCTGGACTTAATATACTATCCTATTCAAGAGATATAGCCTGGAAACAATATAAAATCATGACAAATATAACAATATATAATTATTTTTAAAGTTATTTATGGATAACTGCAGCCATAATTAGTTGCTATTGACAGTCAACATAGTATAGTAAACTATGGATTAAAGGTAATTATATATTAAATTATGAAATCAGTGAGAAAATATTTAAAAAACATAGCAGAGCAATGAACAAAGAAAGTTAAAGTAATTCATAGGAGAAGAAATAACAGCAAAAATCATATGAAAAAAATCAAACATTTTGGTGATAAGGAAATGGATTTGAAAACAATACAATTCAAAATTTTGCTATTGAGTTTACTTTTTTCTTTTAAAGCAATGATTAATGAATATGACAGTGTGGGAGAACATACATAGTTGATGGAAAAGTAAGTTGAAAGACAAAGTACCTTCTAATACCAACATTTGAAATACGCAAACACTTTGAGTCAAAAATTCCACTTGCAGGATTTACTTCTATAGAAATTCTCCCACTTAGCTCTTTATTATTGTATCATTCTTAGGAAAGAAAGAAAATGAAATCATCTTATATTCTATTTATATGGGAATAGGTTAATAAAGAGAGGTATATTTACAGTTTGGAGTAGCTGGCTGCTATAAAAATAAGATGCACTGATGTGCAAGTTATGCCATTATGTTCGTGAAGTAGAGAAAAAAGCTAATTGCAGAGCAATATACATAGGTTTAATTTTGTAAAAATAAAGGTAATATTGTGTATTTTTCCCATACACGCAAATGTACACTCATATATACATGTACCTACATATAAATACTTGAATGTACAAATTCTGAATTGTACACATCAGTGTACTCAGATTATAACTAGTGTATAAGAGCTTGGAGGGATAGGTATGAAAAATTTACTTTCACTTTAGACACTTCTGTATTATTAAATGTTTTCAAAGAGAAGTCATGTCTTTTAAGGTTACTTATTTTAAATAGTAGGCCAGTGAGACTGGAAGCCTGACACCCTTCACATCCTTCCCCAATAAGGTTAGATTCTCCAGCTGTTATTATGCCATTGAACACTCTATCCATGATTGCTTTCTATGTCAGTCATCAGTTGCAACATACCAGAAACACAATGACCACAAAAATACCCTTAAGGCTTAATTCAATGTAAAATGATTTAAAAAGTTGGACAATGAAATGAATCAAAGAAGAATGAATAAATAAATGACTTAACAGAGGAGAAAGATGAATGAAGGAATAAACAGAGTAAGGGAACAGTAGAGGAAATAAAGAAAAATGATTATGACATATCAGAAAATTACAGTCTTCTGCAAAAAATTTAAAAAATAGAGAAGTTAAACATCACAATTTAACTGGATGGACATAATAATTTTTAGACCTTGATGGAAATTATTTGCTATTTTTTGTCTATTTTGTAAACAATATGATCATGTACGTTAGTAAACACAACAAACTAACTTTACTATAAAATTGCTTAAATTGTAATGATATATTTCATTCATTGGATTTCTTCAAAATATTAGAATTTTCTTATAATTACATAGATGTATCATGAGTAGAAAATTTCCTATTTTGCTAAAAGAATTGATCAGATTTTCATAGCATATTTAGATTAGTCATTTAATATCAAAACCTATTTTTTAAAATTATTTACTTTCCTTGGTTATTTGTGTATTGCTTTTCAATTAATAGCTTTCAGTTAGCAAAAAAGGAAAGTACTTGATGTGCATTTATTCTCTCTGAAGGTAATCATTGTTCAAAAGATGTGAAATGCGTGGTCCAGAACCCAAGGTACTTAGAATGCATTAGACACATCTGTGATGACATTGGAAAGCTGGTTTGTTACCTTACCACATTGTTTCTTCCAAGAAGTAGGCACATTCATAAGAACATAATCCTGAAACTTTCTTAAAATTTATATTGAAGAGAGGAAAATGAAATGCTGGCTTTAGTAATGGTGATCATTTCTTTTTAAATATTTAATAGGTATAAATAGCTATTTAGTTATTAGCTACTATAAAATAGTTATTTAATAGGTATAAATAGCTAATTTATGCTGTGGTCAAATTTTTTAAGCTATGCAAAGCTTATCTTTTTTACTTCAGGTGGAATTGTTCAACCTTTCTAAATAATAAGCCATTTCTAGGTTAAAGTAAGAAACAACTGGAACATTTTGTGTGGTTTTCAGTTTTCTTTTGGAGAACTATGCTAGTGGTACTAGGTTCCCCTTTTGAGAAGCTGCGATAATAGGTAATTTGTCCTTGAAATATATTATTAATACCATATCCTGAGGCCGCTAAACTAATTTGAGGGTGAACAAACTACAGCTCATAGACTCAATCTGTCCCAATGCCTGGTTTTGTAAATAAAGTTTTGTTGGGGCACATTGGTCCATTCATGTCCTTTTTGTCTATGGCTGCTTCTTTTGCTATAACGGTAGAGTAGCTGCAACAGAGATGATATGTACTCTAAAGACTAAAATATGTACTATCTGGCTCTTTACAGAAAACATTTGCTCACTCCTGAACTGAATTGACCCTTGTGTCCTTGTGTCCTGCCTCATCACTGTAATAAATGCCCAGAAACTATAAAGAGTACACATAGGCCATAGTTGGCATTTCTTACACTTGAGAAATGCAAATAATCCCCTCAAAGGATGAAAAGTATATTTCTAGACCATGATTAATGGCTTAAATCACTTTTATTATATATCTGAATAAACATATAACTAGATATACACCCTTTACATATAGCTTTAGTTTATTCCAAGACATAATTAAAGTATTAAAAATTGAATTACCATCGAATGGAATTAATGTTGATGTTATTTTGCAGAAACTAAATCAGTGTTTGGAGGATGAATATGGCACTACCTGATGTGACATAGGGTCTTTTGAGTTTGGCACGTGGGCCCTACTGCACTCCACGTGGTGACTCAGTTCTCCCTCTGTTTTTCTCCATTCACATTACTATGAAAACTTTATTGGAACAGAAAAAGTTGGCATCATTTTGGGCTTGACTTCTTAAGTAAGCATATCATAAATGGAGAAAGATCATAAAATTGTGGCTCTAAAACTACCTGTGTTCTTTTTCTCATTTTCTCAGGACCAATCATCCATTCCCTCATGATACCGACTCATTTCTAAACTGATATGCAGTGCAGGCCCTGGAATCCCATGGCAGCCCTTGTTTATAGTGATCTTCCAGGTGACCTGGTATGTGCTTTTATATATACATATATATATATATATATATAAAACATTAGAGTATTGTAATCTGAATTATTAGAATACTCTTAAAATGAAGAGGAAAATTAAACTATTCTCAGTGAGAACTTATAGATTATTAGAATACATTTGTACACCTTTATTCTGTTTGAGAAACATTAAGCCACAGAAGAGATGAAACCATTTTAAAAGAAAAGAAGTGCAGGTTATGGGTCACTTCATTCATTCAGTAAGGCAAGGATTTAAGATGCTATAATATTACTTAGTGCTGGAACAGTTTTTATTGCAGACTTCTAGAACTTGAGCAGAGTCAAAAGCAAGTCCCTCTATTTCAACAGAATTCTTCCTCCTTTAAGCAACCTAACAAATTTAATAAAATAAGCACATTAATAGTCAGTTTTGCATAATACAGAATTATGAATGAATTGAACAGAATATGGATGATATGTTGTTTGTACTGTTAATACTTACAGCCAACCTGAAAAAACCAAAAGTTTCTACATCAAATAGTTATGTAGTATAGGATTTCAAGTCTGGGGTGGGAATAATTGCCAAAACAAGTGGTAAGAATAATAAGTAGTCCTAAATTCTAAAGGAGTTTGATTATAGGAAATGATACAAGGTACAGGAATTTGCTGTAGTGAAGATTCCTATAATGTGAGATCCATATGTATAAAAAAAAAAAACTTGCCAGATCATTTTATTTCAAAAATAGGTTCTCAAATTTTAACATAAACTTAGACATATTTTGACCCTTGCTTAATATCTTTAGAGAGGATTAATTTAGATAATTATATTGTTAAAAATTACGGAATTGCTAAAATAATTAGGAAATTATGATTATTCTGGTAATGCAGCTCTGATTTGAACAAGTTCCAGGTACCCACAGTCTCTACTGTTTAACCAACTGTTCTAGAACAGATTATGGGATTTGCCTGGGGTGAGGATGACTGAGAATGATGACTTGGACTCAATTCTAGGTTACTTTACTTTGATTTTCTTCCAAAGCAGCAGCTAAACAGAGTGGATGCTGTAAATGAGGTAAGAAAGTAGATGGGTGGATGTGACGAAACACTTGGCCTCTTACACCTCACTCAGGTGCTTCGGTGTTAGGTTCTCTTAGCAAACCACTGGGAACGAGACATACCTGAGTCAGAGTGTGGGTCTGTGTGCTCACTGCCTTTTGTGTCCCCAGTAGTCATGTCAGCACCCAGAAGCAACTTATACTATCTTAACAGGCAATAATGCCATTGTTCAGGAACCTGCATCCCCATGCCATGCCTGTGGGACGTAGGAGGTTCTCTCGCATGCGCACTTGGGCACAACTGGGCCTACCAGCCAATAATATTCTGCTTCGCTGATTACCAGTACATGGAAAAAGTTCTTATCGAAACAAAGGGAAAATACAGGTGCAAGGAATAAGGACAATGAGAAAGAAAAACAGTGATACTTTTAAAATAAAAAGACTCTTAATTATTTAGATTAAAAATTATATTTTGGATTATTGCAACCATCATAGAATACTCTGCAAATTCTTATGATTTTGAAATTTTATTAATAGTCTCCACAATATGCTCAAGAAATTTAGTATACAAATACATTTTGTTATCACAAATGCAGTAATGGCCACATTCATATCAAGAAATGATAAATGAACTGCATCTGATATGGTAGCATCTTTTACATTCTCCTTTCCTCTCTGAATAGATTGTGGCACATTATAAAATAGAATCCCTTTAGTTCATGACTTGTTCAGTTGCAAATTCATGTAAACTACAGGACCAGTTTGGCACCTGCTGTGATCATGAGTCTACTGCTGTTTCTCTAATCAGAAAACATTCCTATTAGATAAACCATCTGGCTTGAAAAGCATCCCTTTTGCATTCAAAATGGTTTGGTTAGAATTCAGCCAAAGTATATTTTAAAAGGAAAGATGTGTCAGCAAGACCAGTCTGTTTACTAATGGAACAGTCCTCTATTAAAATATCATTTGCAGAATTAAAGCTACAAAATGAAAATATTACACAACATGAATGTGTTCTAGTTACATGTGAAAATGCGGGTGGCGGCAGCCTTTGTCTAAGGCCATCCACTGAAATCTGTTGAAACTTAGCTAGTCATAGTCATCATCTGATCAGAGCCAACTGAACTGCGTGGTATTCTGATTGCAGTCATTTTCGCTGATGTGTGACATATCACGAATGCTGCTTCGTGACCATCAGTATTATTTGTAGGGTCTAGGGTACTACTTGGATATTGACTGAATCATGTATATTCCTATGGATGTGTGTCATTTTTATTTATGCTTATATGCTTCAAGCTATATAATTTTACATCATTCAGTCACATACCAATAACACTATAATTCTACTTTAGAAATAATTCATGAGAACCCAAAATATCTAGCCTTAATATTTTGAGTGAATTTTGGGTGCTACTAACAGGAAAAATAAAATATTGAAGCATAACTTTAAAGTTAATTAAAGCTTAACAGTCATAAGGAAAAATGTGGATGGTAAAAGAAATGCTGCCCTTTGATCTTTTCTCTTCCATTAATGTGTTTATCAGAATTTTACTGTATGCACATACTTGTTAAGATGTTCTCAGCTTTATTTTAAAATATAGAGACACTCTTCCTACCTTCAAGGAGTTTGCATCTGTTTAACGAAGCAAGACTAATAAAATAACTGCCTCGTCATGAAAAAGTGCGTGTGGCTTTTTGAGATTCAATTGAAAATATAAAGATCAGAAAAGGGAAGATCAGAATTTAGAATTGTCTTGATGATCCAGTTGGTGTTAGAAGGATAGAAAGCAAAAAGGCCAGACACTTGGAGGAAACATGAATGGAAGACTAGAACTGTAGGATACAGGCAAAATGGGCTTTCATATGCACGGAACAGGACTGGGATTTGGATATATCAAACTGGGGAACTGATAGCTATCCAGAGCCCTTCTAATGTGTTTCAGATAATTTAGTATTTGCCTACACAAATCAACTTGTGTGGGTAAAGAAGTAATTTTTACTTTTCTTTTTCTCAGCTGACTTGTACTTATACTCATTTTCTTACTTTTTTTACTTTCATTTTCTCAACTGGGCTGTAAACTCCTTGTCCACGAGGAATATATTATATTCTGGAGCACCATAGTGACTTAAGATGTCTTGAACACTGTGGCACTCACATGATATTTTTTCAAAGAATGAATACACGTAATAAATGCTAGTCATGTGATTTTGTGTGTGTGTAATGACTAAGACATCTTTGTCATTTTCAACTGAAAATCCAAAAACTTTTTATATTGACAATGCCTGAAGTATGAAGTGCTTTTATTGAATTAATGTAAAGGCACGATTATTGCTAAAGTGAAAGGATTCATAAAGGTAAAATTGGAGGATCCCGGAGAATCCTAACAACCTCTTCAAATTGCCTTTTTAATCCTACCTTATTATCATTTCCTCTTTTTGCTGGCTTTAAATCTCTATGATTGAAATCACTTCTCTGGAAAGTACTATGGATATGAAATCATTGTCTCCAAGAGGTTACCAGCAATACACTATATGTATATTTGGAACTGTTATGTGTTATCTGGATCTGGAAATAGGTGATGGAATATTTTGCCATCACATTATTAACAAGAACGTTTTCACCAGATTTGGTAAGCAGCAAATCTGAAAGCAGAGAATAGCTTTGTTCTGAAAGAAATGATAAAATACAGATAAATTTCATTAGGTAGGGAAAAAATTATCAATTTTTAAGACTTGGGAAGGAGCACCCAAGTAAGAGGACCTATGTCAAAACAGGTTTCGTGAATATGTGGGGGGAGGGGTGTACACACACTGGTATGTGTTGTATAAAAGCTCTGTCAACGGATAAATGTGCTAGAAAAGTACAAAAATAATAAATGAAATAATAGGTAATAAATTTATAGTAATTTTTAAATAATTGATGCTTATATTAAATCAATATAAGCATCTTCTATTTCCTCTTATGGAATACCTTAAGAGTGGACATTCAATAAAATTATTTAGCCAAAACACCTATTTCTGACAGACATTTAGGTTAATAAAACTGACATATGCCATTTATTGATTATTTACATATGCCAAGTACTATGCCAAGGGTTTAGATATTCATATTTTATAATTTATTTCTCACCATACTTCCATGTTTCTTTATAAATTAGGAAACTGTCACACAGATACAGGAGCCTCTGCAGTGCCAGAGAATAGGGCTTATGAATTAAATTACTCTGCTTCCCAGATGTATGTTGATGCAAGTTTAGAAAAAGGTGGAAATAGGTGACTCCTAGTGTTGTTTTTATTGTTATGGTTGACATTTTCCAGATGTAGTGGGCTTCAAAAATCAGGATGCTGTTCAGCAACATACAATCAGTAAAGTTGCTGGAGTGAACAGCAAATAAGTGTTGCCACTTGGAAGGATGAGAAACCATTTTGAGGCAAGACTTCTTGAAAGTGATGAGTGAACCTAGAAGTGCGGACCTAGCTCACAGCATCCAAATCAGAGCTATGAAAGCTTCAAGGGCCTGTTGAATATTCACAAGAATATAGTATTAGATTCTTCTGATCTCATCAAAACAAAATGGACTAAATATGAAAGTATTCATGCATGAGCAATTAATAATGATATATTTAAATAATGGCTATTTATTTCTGTTTTTAGTCATTGCAGATTCCCATGTAATTGCAAGCAGAATATTACGGTGGTGAACATCACAGTCTCCGGTATGTGCCTGATTTTGAATCTCATGTCTGTCACTTGCTAGCTGTGTGACCTAGAATAAGCCAATTAAACTCTTAGAGCCTTAGTTTTCTCATCATGGGTCCATCTGAGGATTAAATAAGTTAAGAACTTAAACACTTAGAACAGTTTCTGACACATAGTAAGCACTAAATGTTAGTCACTATTATTATGGGTTTTATGTAGACACTCTTAAGTAAAATAGATGAATACACTGGTTACTTTAAATCATTGATTTTTACCTGTGAAAAGGGTGTGAGATATCAAAGAGAGGATGGGGACAGGATTTCCTCCATCTAAACCTCCCTGGAAATTCTGACAAGTCCCTTCTTTCCCCACCCCTACCTGCCCCATACGAAAATTGTTCTCTTCCTTCCAGTCGAGAATCTTAAGTTCTAATGAGAGATCTTACTTAACAGAACTATCTTGCAGATGGGAATGGTATGGAGGCAGAAAAAGTTTAGAAGCATTGATCTAAGTAGGGTTGGATCACATGATCTTAACTGCCTGAGTAATAGCTTTTTTTACTCAGGTTTTTGACATGCTTTATGAAACAAGCTTTGAACCTTACTGTGGAATAGAATCCTCAACACTGAGTATAATAATATCCACTCCAGGTGCCCTCATTATGAATTTACAAGTAAGAGACTGCTTGCATAGCAAAATTCCAGGAAAATCATGTATCTCCCTTGAGAAACAGGAATATTGGTGAGAGCTTCATGTAACTGATTGTCTCCTTGCCTTTGACTTGCCTTTAATGATATGCAGAGTGAATATGCATGTTTTTAAATATGATAGATCAGAGGATTAAGTTATCAAAAGAGCTGTATGGAGTATAATCTCCTGTAATAGAAGTGAGTCCCCATGAGATGACAGTTAAAAGTGTTACTCTGTGGTCACATGTTTTACTTAGAGAAAAGTTTTTTTTTTCTTTTGCATTATCACAAAAGAAAACTGTGAATATGTTTACATTCACCTAATCGAAGTCGTGTTTTCATATGTTATTCCTATCAGATTTTTATTAGTTTCTGTTGTTGGTTGAATTGTATTCTCCAAAAAGGTAAGTTGAAGTTCTACCTCCTGGTACATGTAAATGTGACCTTATTTGAAAATAATGCCTTCATGTAATGAAGATGTAATGAAATTAAGATACGGTCATAGTGGATTAGGGTGGCCCTTAAAACCAGTGATGGGTGTTCTTATAAGCAGAGGCAGGTTTGAACACAGAGACATAGATGCACACAGACAGAAAGTGGTCATGTGAGGATAGAGGCAGAAACTGGAGTGATGCAGCTACAGCCAAGGAATGCCAGGGATTGCCTGCAATTATCAAAAGCTAGAAAAAGCCTTGAGGGAGAGCAAGACCAAGCTGACACCCGGATTTCAGACTTCCAGCCTTCAAAACTGTGAGAGAATAAATCTCTTTATCTTTAACCCACCAGTTTGTAGTGCTTTGTCATGGCAGCCCTAAGATGCTAATACAGTTTGCATCATCCATGACATTCCAACCACAGTGGCTTTTAGATCTCAAACATGTGAAGTATTTTTCTGCCTGAAGCCTTTGCCATGGCTGTTCCCTCTGCCTGGAATACTCTTCTCTAGATCCTTCCATGCTTGGCTTTTGCTTTTCATAAAGAAATTACACAGACCAGAGTCCCTCCCTTAAGACCTAAATTAAAGTAGCCAGTCATTTACTCTTCACCATGTCAGCCTCAATTAATTCCTATGTAGAAATTATGTTGGATATATTTTTTATCTATTTTCTCTTCTATATGGGTTTAACTATTTTTTGTTCTTTTATCACTAGAATATAAACTATAAGAACAAGAATTTTATGTTTGTTCAGTACTTAGAATAGTGTCTGGTGTATGTAGGCATTCAGTAAGTATTTACTGAATGAATAAAGTCGTAATTTTTTATGGCTTGAAACAAAATCTTGTAATGTCATAGATGAGGTCCTGGAATATATTAGTTGTTTTAATTTTATAAACAGCTGTTGTACATCTCTATGAGCATGACATTTATGATATTTTCATTTTTTTCAACTTTTGTAAAGTTGGACTTGCAAAAATTATTTTATAAATATTCTTTTACTTCTGAATAACTAGCAGATGTTGCCAAGTATCAGTATCTGAAAGCCACATTTTCCAGTTACTCTTAATTTTTTCAAGTTAGCTACTGAGAGGAAAATAAGCTTTTAGAAAATTTTTCTTTTCGCCAACACATTTCTAAAGGTAGTAGTTGATATATTCTGCAGTTTTCAGTTAACTTGTCAAGAATATAAAGTACAATCTGATTTGTTCTTTCCTGATAATCTTAATGTAGTTAGGCATAATGCATGAATATGTAATAGTGTGTTTGTGAAGAAAGATGATGGGTTAGATGGAACGAAGAACTTTTCAAATTTCCTCTCCAGGCAGTGTTTTTCATAAATATTTCCAACCCAAATGACCTTCTCTATTTGATAACTTTGATGAAATTCCTACCTACAGTTTTATAGATTTATAGTCGTTATGGTATTAACAACCTCCCTAAAAGTTCTGTATTTTTTAGATATTTTTAGTCTTGAAACTCTCAGTACAAGTTGTTGTTATCTTTGACATTCATCAGTGTTTGCTTTTTGATTGTTTTTGTAAAAAACTGTAAGTTCAGATCTGCAATTACCTAGAGACTTATGTGTTATTTTGTCATGGTTTATAGTTTGATTTACATGCATTAGTTGAATATGTTTCTTTCAGCTGATACCTTGAGATCTTCCTCCATCATTAATTTTCTTTTTTAAAAAGTATTTATCTTTAACATTCTGTTCACATTGTTACTCTTAGTTAACCATACCACTCCATGTTTGCCCAGTTGTTCGGCCCTTTAAACATTGAAGGATCCATTCATTCTCTCTTTTTCTTTCTTTTCCTCGTTTCCCATATTCAATTCATAAGCAAAACCTACTAGTCTTATTTTAAAATCTATTTGTTTTCCCTCTTCTCCACATGTGTCACTGGGACAACTGAATAAACTGCTGGTGGACTCCCTTATTCTCACTTAAATTCTCTGTGTGATTCATTTCCTCACCTTAGAGTGAATGGGGAAAAAAGTAAACCCTTACTACTACCATCGAAATAAGTGCCAATGTGCTTAGTTCAGACTCCTTACTAAGACCCTCAGAGACTATAGCAACCGACCCACCAACTTCTCCAACACTGGCTGGCTTTCTTTCCTCTGATATACCAAGATTATATTTAATTTAGGGCTTTTCGGTTCCCCCTGCTTTGCCCAGATCTGGCTGACTGCCTTCTCAGCCTTAGGCTTCAGCTCATATATCACCTTTTTAGAAATACCAGTCCTTAACTTCCCATCTAAAATACTCCTCTACACTGTCAGTCTCTGTAACAGACAACTCTTTGCCCTTATTAATTTTAAACAACACCCTGAGTTTGTTTACCCTCCTTGCATAACCACATGTTTCAGAGGATGTGGGCTCCAACTCCATGAGTCTAAATCTGGTGGATTTAAATCTTTTTTTCATTTACAGTATTATATTAGTTTCAGGTGTACAACGTAGTAGTTCAAAATTTTTATAGATTATACTCCATTTAAAGTTATTATAAAATATTGGCTATAGTCTCTGTGCTGTACAATATATCCTTGTAGCGTATTTATTTCATACATGTAGTTTGTACCTCTCAATCCCCTACCTCTATCGTGCCCCTCCCCACTTCCCTCTCCCGCTGGTAACTATTCGTTTGTTCTCCATATCTGTGAATTTATTTCTATTTTGTTATATTCATTAGTTTTAGTAGTTTGTTTTATTTTTTAGATTCATATAGAAATAGTAACATACAATATTTTCTTTCTCTGACTGACTTATTTCAGTAAGCATATCACCCTTCTGGTATGAGTTTAAATCTTTATAAGTCTAACTCAGTAGTTTTCAACAATGGCAGGGTCCCACACACAGAGATTTTGATATCCATAGTCTGAGATTAAAAACCATTTTTCTGAATCAGTTACAGTATTTTGAGTACACTTTGATCCAGTACAGGAGTGGGCGTGGGTTGCAATTTGGTAAATGAGACGTGAAAGAAAAATTGCTTATGGGATTCTGAGAAATGTTCTTTGTCTTAAAAGAGGGATCAAAGAAGATCTAACCCCTCAACAACCAGCTCTGCATTGTTGTGTAAGATCATGAAGCTGGGAACTATTGCAGCTGCCCAGTGCCCACGAGGGTGGAAGCCTGAGTGTAAAGGCTGACATCGGGATGACAGAGAAGACAGACAGAGAGAGCCAGAGTCTAAACGGCATTGTTGAGTCAGGTAACACTAACATGACATTAATTCTAGTCTTTTTTTTTTAATTAATGTGAGATAATAAATCTCACTCTTACTTAAGCCATTTAAAGTTGGGTCTCATGTTAATTGCAGATCAAAGTAGCCTAATTGGTATGTTTTCTAGTTCATTACCCTGTCCAGTTGTCTTAATGCAGGCAATAAACTCTGAAATTGCCTTGCTTATTTATGCATTTCTTTTTCTTTCTTTTTTTTTTTTTTTGTCTTTCACTGCATTTTAAGAAAAAGAGCATTGTTTTATATTAATTTCTGACCCAGTGCCTGGAATGTTGTTTAGCACGTAGTAGATACTGAATGAATGTATGAAAATTTATGATGAATCCATTCAGTCTATCATGTTTATCTCTTTAATACCTAAAGGTAAACTCTTTCTACAGTTTATATTCTACCAGTTCATCTTCCACGCTGCTGCTAGAGCAGAAAAGATCTTACCTGCTTAAAGTCTGTCTGTAGTGCCCCTGTGCCTAGCAAATTCATACTCCATTGCATGGTAGACATCAGGTCTCTATCTGCTTATTCAGCTTTTCTGATGCTTGTCTGTACTGCAGTCATATTTAAGATCTCAAATCTCTTCTAACAAACCATACATGGTAGGCAGAATTCTGAGATGGTTTACAAAATTACTACCTTCTGTTATGCACACTTTGTATAGTAATTCCCTTTGAGTGTGAATGGACCTGACTCGATCA
The DNA here is from genome assembly GCF_009834535.1 of Camelus ferus. NCBI lineage: Eukaryota > Metazoa > Chordata > Mammalia > Artiodactyla > Camelidae > Camelus > Camelus ferus. Next base: position 85,412,069 of record NC_045696.1, on the reverse strand, counting down.
GATGAGCCCTTTTGAAAAAAGGTGTAGAAGTCAGAGAAGGAAGAATTCAGAGATATTCCAAGCTGCAACAGATGTCCTCCTGGCCCCAGAAGCCTCTGTCCTATAACCACAAGGAATTGAATTCAGTCAACAATCTAAATAAGCTTGAAAGCAGACCCCAAACTCCAGGGAAGAACTCTAGCCAGGATGACATTTTTAATGCAGCTTTGTGAGACACTACATGGAAAACTCAGCTGAGATATACCCAGAATTCTGACCTACACTATTGTGAGATAATATATGGATGATTTTGAGCTGCTGAGTTTGTGGTAATTTGTCTTGCAGTAATAGAACACTAATACATCATGCTTTCTCAGTTCTCTTTGCCTTTTACTCATTGTTCCCTCTGATTTCAATTCATGTCTGGGTAGTAGATATTTACCTAACTTACAAGATCCAACTCATGCATTACCTTCTTTAAGAATACTTCCTCTGCAAAACACCTTTTTCTCAGCCCTGGCTAGTTTACTTCAATGTACTTCATTTTCCTCCTCAGTGGGTTTAATTGTTCTAACACTTCCCTTTCATATGTCTGTTATATTTGAATGGTAGTGTCCTCATTTTGAACTGAAGCTATGACCCTGGTCATGGCAAGACCAATGTCATACTGGAACCAAGTTATCGTGAGTCTCTTGATAAAAACATACCCCAAGTATCCTGAAGATATTTGATTAATTCAGTCGTAGTGCCTCAGGTTTTTGTGAGAATGTGACATCACTGTTACAGTCACTCATATTTTTTTCCACATTAACCCTCAATGGACTGATGACTAAGTCCACAGTTGACAATGGACATAGAAGGTAACAACAAAATACAGTTGTAAGAACTGACTTGTGGTTTATTAGGACATAATAATGACATCTACATTACCTTTGCGTCTTGTCACTGAAACAATTGCAAAACAATGAGAATTCTAAGAAAGAGATGAGAAACACAGCTCATCTGTGGTAAAACTAGAAGTGATCTGTAACCCTAAAAAACACATGAAGAATGCCTGCTAAATCCAGTGACAGTAATAATATGATACAAGAAAATGCTGAGAAAAGAAACCTCCAGCTGCACCATCAGATAATGCTGGCATAGAGAACACTCCGGGATAGGTGGTCACCCTGAGGGATAAAACGTGACTAACAACTGCATATCTCAAATGGTAGGGTGGGCTGTAGGGATTTTCCTAGACCTTATTTATCATCACAGAGAAGTAAGGAGATGAAGCTGAAGAAGAAAGCACACAAACATTCTAAATGTACAAAAGCAATCTGCCAGGGAATCCGGATAAAGGGAAGCCTTTGAACGGTAAACAGCCTTGCAACTGCCGATTCCTTTCCACTGGGAGAAATAAAAGCTAAATAATCCCTCTCTGTCTGTGTTTCTCTGTGTGTGTGTGTGTGTGTGTGTGCATGTATGTTTGTGGAAATGTGTCATATACACATGCACATATGCACCGACAAACTCGAAACCTCGTGTCGTAAGAAATTTCTCCATGAACCAGGGAGATACCCTGAAAGCTTGTAAACTGTGCTTACTGTTATACCACAGAAACCTACTGAGAGATGGTGGTAACAGCAGAATCCACCTCACACAGAGACAAATGATACCTTAAACTCTTCAACTCAGCATCTGCAAATATTCTACAAGTTAAAAATAAGGAACAGAAAAAAATGCAAGTGGAAAAAAAGGAAGACATGGCAGAAAAATATGATGTTGGACAAGATTTAAGATTTTCACCAAATTTAAAGCAGGAGCTCAGAGCAGAAATCTGAGAAAAAGGAAGACATTGGAGACATACATACAGGAACCTCCAGAGCTCAAGAGATAAGAAGAAGAGAAAATAAAACCTTCAGAAAATGAGAAAACATGAAAGGGAAACATACTCTGCTGGAAAGGGAGTAGAGAGTCAGACTGGAAAAATAGACTAACATGGAATTAAAGTAAAATGGCTATGAATAGAATTAAAGAAATAAGGAGAAACAATTAAAAAGACACCTAAGGCAGATCCAGGATAGATATAATTGCTATCTTTGAATAAAAGAACCAGAAGGAAAAGCAAATTTCAAGATGGAATTCAAAGATTTTCCAAGACTATTAAAAAAAAACTTAAAATATAGATGAATATGAGAAACTTTAATGGTCTTACTATGTCTGAGGTAAAACTGCAGCAATGCCTGCTATATTTCCAGTTCAAAATTAAAGAAAATCCTTCAGGCTTCGAGGCAAAAGGCTGAAAATGCCTATGGTGGGTAAAGAGCAGAAGGCCTCACATTTCCCCAGCACTTTTCAATTTCTCAAGCAAAGAGGAACCTGAGAATTTTATACTCAGTCAGTATTTCATTTCTGATACACAGTATCAAATGCACAAGAACAAAGGGAATATATTCCTCATGAGCTCTGAAGAAGAAATTTATAGAAGATCAATTGGACAATATAAATACAGATGCAAGGGCAAAAGATTGACGATTATCATTGTGTTTATTTAATTGTAGGACCAAAGTTAGCCCAATTGTGGAAATTATAGTTACAAACAGACTATAAATCACAAACCGTGTCAAGATAGAAAAAAACCATCACTAATATCAAAAGTCAAGAGTACAAGTGTAAGAGAAGGACAATGTATGTAAACTATAAGTATATGTATTAAACTATAACGACTTATTTTTGTTTTATGGCTGAAGGTCACAAGATGTTTTTTGAACCTGACAAATCAATGAATATATATATATATATATATATATATATATATATATATATATATATATATATATATAAAGTAATTTTTAAAAAGTAAATTAGTATAAAGAACTACGAAAAATATGTCTAGATGACAAGGTAAAATCAAACTAGATACTGTATATGAAATATGTTTAAACCTAAGTGATAAAATAGAAAAGGATGGACAAAGAAGGAAATAGAAAAACAACAACAGAGGTATTCAAGAACATCAGGAAACATTGATTCAAGGCAAATTCATTATAATAAGACAAGGTTCAATTCATAAAAATTTTGTAGTCACATACAACAATGTGTGAATAATATAAGAACAAAATCTAAAAGGAAAATTTCAGTGACATTTCAGGAGTATGATATTTTAATTAATTTATCTCTTTTGCCAGTGACATTTCAAGTAGACCAAAAATAAATAAAGCTATATAAGTCCCAAATTATGTAATATAAAGTGTATCTAGTTGATGTATATCTTCAGCAGTAGACCTCAGGTCTTTATAAAAGATAATTTTCCTAGGAAATTGAAGCTCCATTGTCCAAGGTTTTCAGTAAATATCCAGAAATGTGCATGAGATATTACCAGTTACTTGCACATTATAAGCGGGGCTATTCAAATCACAGAAGAGTTTGAAGAAATGAGGAAAGTACAAAGTCCTACTTGAGAACTTAGGGAAGGAGTTGTTCTAAAGAACCTGACAGTATCCTCACCTTGAACAAGCAGTATTTTTAGGAACTTCTGCAACAGAAGGAACTAGACATGAGCAGATAAGTTGCTTCCTTTGTTGGGGTCTTTTAGTAATCTCATCACCTTCATTCTTATGAAAATTATGCAATTATGTATTTTTTAGTGTAATTCCAAACTATTAAAAGAATAGCACAAACAACCAATTAAAGTTTATACCGACAGTTCAAAGAACTCAATAAGCATAATTTACTCTAATTATAGAGAGAGGCTTATATCTATTGGTACTAAAAATTATTTTGATCAAAGGCTATATCCATGCTTGGTAAGATTGCTAAGGTACATACTTTCTTAATAATTTTTATTAATATATCTCTGTGTGTATATTTTGCACATGTATATTTTATATATATAACATGTAAACATATCTATATGTGCATATACACGTATGTGTCTTTTATGGTAAAACAGAATTTATATTAAAGTTGAGAACAAATAAAGAAATTAACTACCATCACATATTTAACATTTTTATGAATATACTAGTTAGTGGAATTTACATGAAATAGAAATAAGGTCTAAAAATTGGAAAGAAAGAAGCAAAGATAAAATTATTTACAGTGATAAAATAGAAAATCTACAGAATTAAAAAGAAACTACTAAAAAACTGTCAAAAGCAGTAAGAGATTTCAATAAGGCAGTTGGTGCAAAATCAATATAGCGAAATAAACAGCATATATATGTGTGTGTATATATATGTTGTTAGGATAATGGAAGAAAACGTTTCATTTACAATAGCCTCTGAATAACCTAAATAAGAAATATAGTGACTTTTTATGAAGAAACTTGATTAATGTTACTAAGGGATGCAAAATGAAACTTGAATTATTAGAAAGGAATGCCTTCTTGTTGGATAGAGAGCCCTAACGTTAGAAGAATCTCAATTAATCATACATCAATGTGCAAGTTGTGATACCTGCAGTCTACTAACAGGATATTTTTCATTAGTGTTAGACAAGCTGATTCTAAAGTCCATGTGGATAAATGAAGGTTTAAGATTAGCTAGGTAATTTTTGAAAGGTAAGAGTAATAAGGTGGATTTGAATAACTGAAAATATTCAAGCATATTATGAAATATTATAAATCTTAATAGTTAAAATAATGTAGTACTATTCCATAAATAGAACAACAGTAAATATAAAAGAGTCTAGATATAATGCAGATATGTATAGAATTTAGTACATGATAAAAGTGACATTTCATATCATTGGAGAAAATGTAGATTAATTAATAATGGTGTTAGGGCAATAGGTTAGTCATCTAAAAAAAGATATTTGTACCACAACCTCATTTCTTACTATCAATTCCATTTGGAGCAAATAATTAAATTAGGAAGATGAATGAAGAGGAGCAGGAGGAGAAAAGAAAGAGGAAACTATAAAATTATTAGAAAATTTTTAATTGTTTCTTTTTTATATTAAAAAAAACTTTGAAATGGGAAGGTTCTCTAAAAATATTAAACAAAATTGTAAGAACTGAGACCACCTGCGTCAACATAATTAATTGTTAGGCTTGAGAACTGAGACCACCTGTGTCAACATAATTTAACTGGTCACTCTATAAACTTCTTGCCCAGGAAGATAAAATTAAAAATCAATAAATAACTTTACTGTTTGCTTTAGGAAGTTATTGCAGATCAATTCATCTGGGCAAACAGTTTGCTTACCTGGATGAACAACTTACTTATCAGGACAATAATTTGCTCACCAAGAATTGTTTCAGTAACCTTGCTTTGCTGTGTCCACCAGTCCTACACCATTATGTCATGAACTTTGCCCAGTTCCAACCAGTTCTTTACCTTGAAAGACGCACCTTAAATAATTTGAATGTAGACCCATAAACCCTCTAAATGCCATTTCCTAACATCCTCCTTGTGAGACACTACTAAGATTCTCTCAAGGTAGTGTTTTCCCTTTCTATATAGTAAGTTTATTAAATTCAGCTATGTTGATCAAGAAGTTTTTCTGTTAGTCCATTGGTGGACAGTTGATGACCCAAATCCATTTAAAAGCAATATGGAAAACAATATAGAAAATCAAAAGAAAAATGATAAAATGGGAAACAAGTTTTGAATAGTCATCATATACAAAAGGCTATTTACCTAAATATTTTAAAGTCCTAACAAATTAATAAGAAAAGAATTGGAAAGGAGTTACATACATGAAAAAAGTTCACATCAAATTAAATAAAAATGGCTTTAAAATACACGAAAATAAGTATATTTATAAAGAAATTCTATTTTTCACCTTTCATATTGGCAAAGGGCAAAAGGTAGTATAGATGTTGGGAAACCTTTTTGTAGAGTTTATTTGGGTATGGCTTCCTATAGAGTACAATAGGGCAATATTTATTACAATTTTAAATGCACATGAGCTTTGACCAAGGAATTCTACTTCCAGAAATTTATCCTCCAGATAGGTTCCCATAAGTGAAAAATATACTGTGTGAAGATATTAATTTTAGCTATTTCTGGAAATAGCAAAGGATTAAAACATTTAAAATATCCTTTATTATAATACAATAAAAATGACCCTTTGAAGGCAGCTACTGTAAATAGTAAGATATGTACTAATGTCCAAATTATATAAAATTTTTAAAAGTTATTGCTAGGATTGGGACTTCTATGCTATGATTTTAGTGAAAAATCATATAGATATATCATTCAAAAATCAGTGTAAAAACCACTGTCACCAAAATTAATTATGGTTTAGGGAAAGAAGTACTTTGCACTGCAAATTTGTTTGAATTTTGTCCAGAAATGCATTTATTAACTACTAACTATCCCTTCAACCCAATGAAATTGAAAAAGGGAGCTTGTTTGACTGAAAACTCTGTAAGACATTAAAATATTGGACAGTACTGCTTTCGAACCAATTAGAGGGGAATAGGAGGTCTTTTCTTCACTTGTTTGGTGAACAATGGGCACAGGAGCATTGACGCTGCAGAGAAAGGAGTCTCCGGTCCAGCGCATTTGCAGCAGGGTGTCAGTGCCCAAAGCAACAGCAGTGGTGCCCAAATGGAGGCTGATGGGTTAATGCTAGAATCATGTAAGTGACAGGAAACCAGAGGTTTTACAAAAGCAAGTTAGGATGTAGTATTCGTCTTGTGCTACTCAAGTCACTGTGATCAGGGGATAGAGGATCATGGAAGAGTGTGTAAAGTAACAAATTATAATTCTTTCCTAGTAGTTTTTAATAGCAATAAAACATGCGTACCAGAATTATCTTAGGAGCTCATACTCGGGGACAAGTCCTCAGATATTAATGGAATTTAATGCAAATAGTAAACAACGGCCCCTCCGAGCAAAAGAAACATAAACTTAAGGATATTCTTACTTCTAACCCAATGCTCAGGACTGAGTACTAAGCAAGTGTTTCTAAATAACTCTCCTTCACTGAGCAAGGAATGGCTAGCAGTGGGAGTGATAGGAAACAGGTGGCATTTGAATATTTCATCAATTCCTCCACTCCTATCTGCTTATTCAGCTTCATTTTACTTTCATCTTCACTGTTCTATCCACAATACTCCCTGTTTCGGTCACAGTATTCTTCTGAGTCCTTGTTCAAAGTCATTTCCCCCTACTGAGCCGCAGGGAGTGTGGCTGGCAGGAGCCACTGGAGCCCTTCTTCCAGGCGCGCTGCTCTCTGGAGGGGCCAGGCCAGGCAGCTGGAGGCATCTTTTCAAAGCAGCCCAGCACCACGGGAAGCAGTACGTTTCTCCACCGCCTTCACCATCCCTTCGAACCTCAAATCTGCATAATGTCAAGATTAAAGCAACCAGTACCCTAGGAGGATTATTATTAGTTTGGCAAATCCAAGAATAAGCAATGTGAAATTAATTCTCTTTCATGTAAACCTTATATAAGGTTGAAGCGTAATGTAAAGAATTGGATAGAGTGATGATTTTAGCTTATAGTTAACTTTGTTTTTCAAAATTCCTTTAGCATTTATTGCCTTTACTACTCTTGGAATTAAAGAATGCAAAATGCTTTTAATTTTTTTATTCTTTTGTGTTTGTTCAATATATATTTGTGACTATTTTGAGTGCCAATTTTCTGTGAAAACTTGAAAACCTTTTGAGCTAACAAGATTAAATTTTTCTATCAAAGCCTATTGGATTGGAAAAAATGCAGGAAGTAAGAGAATGGTGCCTCTTATTGGTAAATTCTGTCCTAAGCAATGCTTTATTAAGTAATCTGCACTCATCTATATTAACTGTGGATCCAGGTCCTGATTTGAAAATCACATTTCTCCTGTACTGGGTTGAATAGTGTCCCCAAAATTCATGCCCTCCTGGAACCTCAGAATGGAACCATCTTTGGAAATAAGAAGGCCATGTGAAGACAAACGAGGAGGAAAGCCTTGTGAGGATGGAGGCAGAGATTGGAGTAAAACATCTATAAGACAAAGAGTATCAAGGAATCCAAGCAACCACCAGGTGCAAAGAGAGAGGCATGAAACCGTTTTCTCTCACATAGTCTCCAGAAGAAACTGACCCTGCCAACACCTTGAATTCAGATTTCTAGTGTCCAGAACTGTGAGACAATAAATTTGTTGCTTTTAACACCCCATTTGTCATACTTTGTTACAACAACCCTAGGAAACTAATACATATTTTGGTACCAGGAAATGATGTCCTGCTATAACAAATACCTAACATTGTGGAAGTGGCTTTAGAATTGGGTAATGGGTAGAAGAACTTCATAGAAAAAGCCTATATTGTCTTGAAGGGAAGATTAATAGAAATATGGATGTTAGAGGTGATTCTGGTGAAAGCTCAGACACAAGTTGAAGAGGATAGTAGAAAAAGCTTCTGTCATCTCAGAGAATACATGAACAGCATGTTCATCATGAAATGAATTTTGGTAGACATATAAATGTTACAGGTGTTTCTAGTGAGTACTCAGAAAAAAAAATGAGAAGCCTATTATTAGACACTAAAGGAAAGATGAGTCTTGATTCTTGTTATAACATGTCAGAAAACTTAGTTGAATTGTGTATTGGATGGAAAGTAGAACTTGTAAGCAATGACTTTGCCTACTTAGCTGAGGAGATTTCTAAGCAAAATATGGGAAATGTGGCCTGATTTCTTCTTGCCATATATTGCTATATTTATTTCTCCTTGCTGTAAAATGCAAGAGGAGAGAGGTAGAATGAGGAACAAACCATGAAGCAAAATGGAACAAGAACCAGAACGTATATAATGTTATACGTCAATTATATCTCAATAAAAATGGGTGGAAAAAAAGGAACCAGAAAGTGATGATATGGAAAATTCTAATACTATCCATATTGCAAAAGATGCTAATGCATTCACTGGAGAGCTCCAAGACCATGGCTGAAAAACCTTTTAGTGAAGAGATTAGAGTGAAGAGTCCCATGAACCATCTCAGCAGAAACTTGGAATAGAGACAGGTTTATCCAGAAAGAACCAGTGGAAGGTTCTCCTGTCTAATGGTGTGGACACCCTTGACATACATAAAAGGCTGACAAGATTTTTGAGAATTTCTTACCAAAATAAATACTGACAGCCTGGACTAAAAGGGACAGAGATGGAATGAAATAAAGGAAAAATAACTCTGAGAGTGGCCCAAAGGCTGTGGCCAGTTGGGGGGCCTCCACAGGCCCAAACAGCAAAGCATCTAGCCTCAGAAGATTATTCTCAGGCCTTGAAACCTAATGGAATGTGCCCTGCTGAGTTGTGAACTTTCTTGAGTCCAGTGACCTCTGTATTCCTTCCGTGTTCTTCCTTTCAGCATGAGAATGTCTGTTGTATGCTTGTCCCACTGTCATATTTTAGAAGCAAACAACTTGTTTTCCAGTTTAACACACACCACAGGTAGAGAAGAATTTTGCCCCAGGATGGATCATACCCAGAGTCAACTATTCTTCATTTAGATAATTTAAATGATGGATTTGGAACTTTCTTAGTTGATAATTTTGGAGGTAGAGTTAATGCAGGAATGGGTTTGATTTTCAGGGATATTGGGATGGTGTAAACATCTTGCATGTGGGATAGATGTGAATTTGAGGGGGACAGAGGTCAGAGTGTATGTTGCTGAACTTGCCCTCTGCCAAAATTAATGTCCACCTGGAATCATAGAATGTGACCTTATTTGGCAATATGGCTTTTGCAGATATAATTAGTTAACATAAAATGAGGTCATACAAGATTAGGGTGGGTCCTAAATCCCATGATTGTAGTGATTATAAGAAGGCCAAGTGAAGATAAACAGGGAAGAAGGCCAGGTGGAGATAGAGGCAGAGATGAGAATGGTACAGTTAGAAACCAAGAAACACCAAAGATTGACAATGACCACCAGAAGCTAGGAGGGAAGCGTGAGAAAGTTTCTCCCTCAAAGCTTTCAGAAGGAACCAACCTCAGTCACCCTGATTCAGACTTCTAGCATCCAAAAGTAGGAGATAATAAATTTGTTGTCTTCAGCCATCCAGTTTGTGGTACTTTGTCATGCTGGCCCTAGTAAACTCATGCCCTCTCAAAGAAAATATGTAGTACAAGCACCTTTTTATATTCAGTTTAATTTTATTGTAATACCAAAATGTTTGCCATTGCTGACTAACATTATTGAAAGCAACTAACATGTATTGAACATTTCCGAATTTCCAGGCACTATGCATTAATAATTTTCACAGCTACCATGGAATAGACATCATTATTACCCCTAGTTTACAGATTAGGAGATTCTAATCTGTATGGTGTGTGGGCGGTGGTCTTACAGTATTAAACAGGAGCATCAGTATTTAAATTCATTTCTGTTTGACTTCCGTATTTATAGTCTACCTATTAATTTATAATGAGAGAAAAATGAATTATTCTAACATATTACAAGATATTAAATCACACTGAGCAAAGAAAAGAGCATTCACCAATTATCAGTGTGCAATCTATGTGTACTTAATTTTCTTCTTCAACCCTGCAAGATGTTGCCCAATGGGTCATCAATTAGGGTGAGCTTACACATCTATTTAGAAGTACAGGCACATTCAAGTGTGCCATATAGTCAATTTCTTTTTCAATGAGAGTTCTCTCTGACACCACAAAGCTTTTATGTTTAAGTGAGCCTAATGACAAGACCATTACTCCAGGTATTGACCAAAATTTGCAAACAGAAGAGCAATAGGGAGGTTCTCCTAAAGCTGTTATTACAAAGTGGAGGTGGCTGAACAAATGCATTACTCTCTCATTTAAGTGGAGTTTGCCCTTTCCTCTATATTAGTTCATGTCTGTGAACCTCAGTGATAAGCTGATTTATAGCAAAGTAATTCTTACCTTCTAAAAGGAGTAATTCTTACCTTCTAAACATTATCTGTTATGATGATGTGGCCAACAATAGTGCTGTGGCCATTTGTTAAAAGTATAATAAAAGGGTTTGGATTGAAAAGAGAGTATGTTCCTCATCTCAGGCTTGAGCTGAATCTAACCCTGAGATTCAGACCAGCTGGATTTGTAGCAGGATTCCTGTGGCAGAGGACTAGGAAGGCTTTTGAGGGAGAAATTATTTTAAGGGATGATGGGGACATGGGAACAGACCTTACCAGTAACAAAACTTTACCTAGCAGAAGGTCAATGTATTAGTTTGCTAAGGCTGCCATAACAAAGTAACACATTCTGGATGGCTTATACAACAGAAATTTTATTTTCTCACAATTCTGGAGGCTGGAAATTTGAGATCAAGGTGCCTGCACGATTGATGCCTTCTAAGGCCTCTCTCCTTGGCTTATAAAGGATCATCTCCTTTTTGTCTTCATGTGGTCTTCCCTCTGTATATTTGTGTCCAAATTTCCTTTTCTTATAAGGACTTCCATCATGTTGGAATAGGGCCCATCGCAGTAACTTGATTTTTTACCAAAATACCTCTTTAAAAGTCCTATCTCCAAAAACAGTCACATCTGAGGTACTAAAAGGGAGTGATTTTAGAACTACAGCATATGAATTTGGGGAAGATGCAGTTCAGCTCATAACAGGAAAGCTGATTCTAAGTACAATGTTATACTTGTCAAAAAATTAGTCCCTGACCTAGATACCCATAGGTTTATGTCTAATTCCTCTGGAGGGTTTACAAGATGTAGACTAGGAGGCACTATAATAACCCTGTGATAAAACATAGTAAAAGTGAGAAAAGCATTCTTCACTTCTGCATTGAACATATACCCATGGGGAACCCATTGGGTTCAATGTTAAAGATGCTGAAGGAATAAAAATTTCTACCTACACTAACAAGAACTGAGCACCCAACTGTTCTTCTCCATGCCTATTCCTAAGCCCGGTTGATCACACCTTCAGTCCTGTTGTCCCTGTATCTTGTTCCATGATTAACTTAACCTCAGTTTCTTTATACCTTTCAAGAATTTGAACAAGGAAAATTCTCTGAAAAAACTATTTTGCCTGACCATCTTCAATTTTTCTTACAAAATTTTTATGCTTCTTGCTCTTCATAAGACAGTCATGAGCTTTCCTCATGCTTCCAGATTTTAATAAAAGGCTCAAGCTAATTGTTTTTATTCTTCTTCAACTACAAGAGCCACACTGGCTCTTAGATATCCATCTCAACAGGGATGGAAGTTCCTAGCACAGGAAGCGGCAGCAATACTGCCCAGCAAAGGCGACAGTGCTAGTGACAGTGATAGAGACTGGTAAAAGTTATGCCTATGCCTGGCAGAGACAGTTCAGCCTTGGGGAACAGAGTATGAGTCAATGTACTTCCTTACAGTTTTTAAAAAAAGTGGTCTTGGCAACAGACATCCCTGTGGGAAGCTGAATCAGGATATGAAAAACAGGGCGGAATTCCATGTGGTTATAAGATTTATCCACCAACATATATAAAGGAACCTTTTGGAATATACATATGTTGTAGGATACTTTAATAGGAGCTGAAGTGCCGTGATAGTAAGATGAGGAAAATGGGCAATTGTCACTGATGTGACCCAGGACAGCAATTTTGTATTATTCCTATGAATGATGCTTTCTTGAGTTGTGTTCTAGGGGGAGCAGTCTACAAAATTGTACATTTCTACCATAGTCTACGTTCACACTGTATTCTACAGAAATGATCCTGCTTGGAACAGTGCAACGGCACATGTTCATGAAATATGACTCAATTTTAAGTCCTAGTTTGGGTTGCCTTTAAGAAACACCTTAGATGTGTATATTAATTTTTGTAGTTTACAGTGCATTTTCACATGTACAGCTATAGTTTTATATTTTTATCTTCATAAATCCCATTAAGTAAACTTACTGTTCATATATAATGGAGAAAGAAATTGAGTCATTTTGCTCTTTTGACTATAACATATTGCAATAGCCCAATTCCTAGCACGTAGTAATTGATCCGATATTTTATAACCATAGAATTATTCATGCATAATTAACCCTATGAAAAAATGTGTGAAAATAAAGATATAATTGTGGTAAAATAGGTGTTTTATATCTTCATAGATATGATAACTCTATTCAGAGTCAGCTACATCAGTAAGAAGAATAGAAAGTCGCGTATATTTTTCAATTTCATGAAGATAGGAATGAACCCCAGGACCCCCAAACTGCTTGATAACCAAATAAAGATAAGATTTATTTTAGTACCACACTCAACTGCAAATAAATGATATTGTATTTTCTTATTCTAGTAGACTGATAAGGGGGAAAGAATTAGAGAATAACTGCCCTGTCCTAAAATGAAAATCCATTCATTTATTCAACAACTATGTATTGAGCATTTATTGTGTGCCAGGTACTGTTCTTGGTGCTGAACCAAGCAGTGAAAAAAAAAATCTGTACTTAACAAAAATTAGATTCTGTATTTGTTTATTTCCTCAAGGTTTGCATCACAGTGATTTAACTTTGAAAATCATCATCTAGTTACTTCTGTGATTTTATAGTTGAAGATAGTGTGTAAGTCATGACCTGTCCTCCTGCAAATGTCAGAATTACAACTCAAACTGGCCTTAAAAAAATAATTTACTGGGCAAACATGGTTGAATACGGGAACTCATCTTGAATCAAAAGGTCCTGTCTTTATCAGTATTTATTCTGTTTTCCTCTCATTGGTCTTGTTTACTGGTAGGCTGTCTACATGAGGACTTTCAGACCTCCAGGCTTATATTCTAGCAGTTTAGTAATCTCAGGGGAAAGAACACCTCTTTTCTACAGCTCTAACAAAAATCCCAGATATTACTGTTACTGATCATAATTGGTTTGTATGTCCATTCATGAATAAATCAGTGACATCCAGGCAATGACCTCATCTCCTGAGCTAGTGGAAGGACTTGTCTCATGTGAAAAGTATAAACTCTTACTAAATTAAGGGAAATGGTATTTTTATCAAATAAGTGGGATTTAATGTTGGACATAAAAAAAAAGAACAGAACTACATTCTAACTCTTGATACATACTCAAATTAAGTGACTATTCACAATAAGGTTAAGTTATTTTGGAAGCAAAGCCAAATTGGGCCTTAGATTTTTGAGTCTTAGGCCAGAATTTTTCAATTGCACTTCGTTGTCCGTTTTTATTATGAGGGTAAATAAGATCATGAGCTTAATTGTTTGAAAAAGTAATAATGTACTGAATAAATTACTATTATGCATGATCCGTAGGCAATAATCTTGAAAGTGCCAGTGTCCTGATTTAATTTGTACATTTAAATTTTATTCAATCTGAGTAAATGTGTTAGTAAAGTTATTCGGAAAATATGCTATAGTAAGTGGATTCTTTATTCAGTGGGTCTTTATAATGACCAGTTGGAGGTGAAAGTAATGTTATGGGCTAAGGCAATGAGACAGAATTGTTTGAGGCACGTTTCCATTCCAGTAGGGCTTTAGGGCTCTCCCATAAGGTTCTTCACAGTGGCCCTCCTTGGTCCACTCACTCAGCTCATTCTGGGCTCTGAGTACTATCAGACTTCACCAGGATCAGCCTGCAGTCTTGATAGCTCTTTCCCCAATTCCATGACCTACTTCTGTCCTAGGGGAAATCATTCCTTCTTTATTGCTTCCCAGAAGAGCCATACCTCTTACTGTTACCTAGTCCAAGCTTGTACTGCTTGCTGCACAACAGGCTGATAAATCAAAACACAGATGAAGTGTTGAGGCAAAGAACAGCAACTTTATTCAGAAAGCTAGCAAACCAAGAAGATGACTAGTATCTCAAAGAATTATCTTATCCAAGTTAGAATTCAGGCTCCTTTTATACTAAAAGGGGAGAGGGTATGGCTGATTGTTGCAAACTTCTTGGTTCTGTTTCAGACCCTGGAGGGAATGTCATAATTCTTAGTTCTTACAGCTGTCCATGAAGGTCTGGTCACAATGTTCCTGTAAACCTTCAACAAGACAAGTGTTATTCTCTGTTCTACAACTTTTTATCTCTATGTGAATGAAAAGTGTTATACCTTTAAAGGTCAAGACTGGCAGGCAGAGCCTTGAGAAAAGGTTATGATGTATATTTCAGGCTATAGGCAACATTCCTTTACAAAGGTGCAGAGCCAGCATGACAAAGTACAGGCAACTGAGAACAAAGTTTAGAGCTTAAAGGAATAGATCCAACATGGAGTCAGGTTTGTCCTTCTCTGTTACATTACCTCTTCTAAAAATATTTTTTCTTCTTATCTGGTAAGAGACATTTATGACCTATTAAATCTAGATTTAGAAACAGCAACAGGCCTAAAACCAGTTCTTTTCTTGAAGAAAGGGAAAGTTTAATATTTAAAATTTCTTTAGAAGTGAGAAGAAATTTTATGTTCCATTCTTTTAATATAGCAAAGAAAAAATGTTATATTTTCATATTAAAACAGTTTGAAACATTTAGCCACAATTATAAGTTATAATTTTTGGAAGTTATCATTTTGCCATTATAAATTAAGAGTTTTTAAAGAAATGTGATAGAAGTTTAATTTTTTTAACATAAAAATACACCTATATTATATAAAAATATTTATATAATAAAAATTCACTAATCTAAAGGAAGAATTTGTTAGGAAAATTTGTCTTACTGTAACTAAGCTTTGGCAAGCTAGACTTAGATGAAGTCCTAAATATTTAGAACAGAAATGACTTTAGAAATTATCAGGTCCTTCCAAAGCACTTTACAGTTCAAAAAACTATTTAGATTAATGATTTATCTAAGTATGTAATTACAAATATTAAATTTCTGATCATTAGTTTCAAGTATATAACAATTATATGTTTATTGTTTTATTTATTAACTTATTGTATTTTTTTCTGTAAATTGCCTACTCAGGATGGCATCACTTCTTAAAAGTGTACATTGCGTATAATGACAAAACTTCAGTATTCTAGAAATTGTTTCCTCCATTATTTTTCAGGAACTCATCCAACAGTCACAACATTTATGAGAAAGAAACACGCAAACTCTGTATCTAGACAAAGCAGGAGGAGCTAACACTCAAAACCCAAATGGATGGAAAGAATGTTCACAGCAGTGAATATTTCTCAGGTAAGGCATACAGGTGGAAGTAAATAAAAGATATATACAACAGATAATGCCATCCCTGCATCTCAGGAAATCCAGCAAAAATTACTCTTTGAAGATAAAGCAAAATATTTAAGGTAGGATAAAAAAACTAAATATTTGCACTGCAACAATAGCATCAAGAAGAAATTGTCTAAAAGCAGAGGAGACAGGATGAAATGAGACATTACATATACAACTATAATCATAGAAGACAGTTTGCTCTGTGAGAATGGAAGAAAAAAATCCTTGCATGAAGGGGTGAGAGAAAGAACTATATACTGTCACCTGTTATCACTGACAAAGAGTGAAAGCTCAAAAAACTCAAATTCAAAATCCTTCATCATAGGAAAATCTCCATTTAGCCTCAAACTCCTTCCTACACTGCTGACATAAACTTCCTGCAAAAAAGGAGTCTAGAAAAATAAGTGGGGTTGGGGATAAGAATTAAATGAACAATGATATAACAATATTTATTATAAGATAGTGTCACCACTGGACAAAAGCAAAGCATATTATACCTAAATATTTCTGCTTGGATTTTAATAGTTAAAAATTATTCCCACTCATTAATAGTCAACGTACCTTCTGAACTTTCCTTACTGAAGGTAATATAACATTTGGACGGAAAAAAAAATCAAACAAATAAAGATCTTCCTAGAAGTACATGAGAGGTAACAAGAATAAAGAAAAGCTGGGCCATTCTTCTGGGGAAGGATGGTGTTCCAGGGATGTGTGCACTGTATTCAGAGTCCCTTTTCTCTAAAAGCCATTTGTTGATTCCAGATATCGTGGCTGAGATGCTGAAGAGCACACTGGAACGGCTTTTTGCAGCTACAGGGGCAGAACAAGGACTCTAGCACATATCAAGAGGGATGCCAGGTGAACAATCCTTACTCTGTGCATAAACCCCCAAGGGATCTAATTTAGTGGTGGTAAAGAAAATTCACTGAAGATTACATTCCAATTTTAAATCATCTCAATCCCAGAAATTCCATTATAATAGTCCTAAATTGATAGTGACCCAAGCACTTGGCAGAAAATATATCTCTTTAGAGAAATTTTACTTCATCGTAGGTGTCAAGTTTTTCATTCAAACATTTTTGCAGGTGCAACACTGAGTACCCAATAAAAACAATTAGATAAACATGGAGGTAAAACATGAACAAGATCAGCAGAAACAACTGAAAATAAGAGATCTACAAATAATGGAGTTATCAGTGGCAGACACTAAAAAACATAAGTAATAATACTAGCAGAGAACTGAGAATTATTTTTAAAAAAGAACATAATTGAAATTCTAGAGCCAATAAATATAATAAAGGAAATTAAGGTTTAAAAATTAAGGTTTAAAATTAACACATAGGTTTAAAAAATTAGACGCAGCTAAGGAAAAAATAGTAAGCTAAAAATTAGGTTAAAAGAAAATACCTAGAATAGATGACAAAGAAACACATGATTAAAATATAGAACAAGAGAGACTAAAATATAAAGAGAATACAGTGAGAATTATAAAAGGAGAAGAGAAAAAGAATGAGCCAAAGCAAGATTTGAAGTTATTTATTTGAGAATTGAAATATATATATACCAAGCCAAAAATAAGTACCTGTCAAGTTCCAAGTAGAGTAAATTTTTAAAAATTCAGATAAATGTAAAAAAAATATATATATACATACAAGTGATAGGGTTTATTACAGAAAAGAAGGTGAGTTTTAATATTTAAATGCCAGCTAATGTTATTTATCATATTAACAAAATATATGAAGACATCTGTTCTTCATTCAGGAAAATTCTTTAGCAAAATTCAATATTCATTCAAGATAAAAAACTTACCAAACAAGGAGTGAATGATTATTATTCTGATAAAATAGATATAAAGCAGTCTTAAGTGTGAAATGCTGAAAGCTTTCTTTGAGATAGGAATCAAGACAAGGCTACCTCCACTTATCCTCTATGTGTCACTATTCTAAGGATCCTTACCTGTGCAGTAAGGCAAAGAAAATACTAGCTTAAGTAATTGGAAATAAAGACTGTCACTATTTGAGATGACAAATTCTTACATGGGGAATAAAAGCAAAGGTAAACTATTAGAAATAAGTTAATTGTTAAGTTTCTTTAATACAAGGTCAATATACCAAAAAAAAAAGAATTTCTATATATCAGCTTTTATGGACTGAATTATGTTGCCCTTAAGTTCTTGTGTTGAAGCCCCAAACCCCAATGAGGATATATTTGGAAATGAGCCCTTTAAAGAGGTAATGTAAGTTTAAATGTGGTCATTAGGATGGAGACCTAATCCAATATGACTGATGTCCTTATAAGAAGGGGGACAGACACCAGGGATGCACACACAGAGGAAAGGCCATGTGAGGACCAGGAGAGAAGGCAGCCGTTTCACAGCAAAGGAGAGAGGCCTCAGGGGAAACCAAAACAGCCAATATCTGGATCTTTGTTATTTAATTCACTCAGTCTGTGATATTTTGTTAGGTAGCCAAACTAATACATCAGCCAAAAAATTAGAATATGGCATTTTAAAAATGACTTATAATTTATAATTGTATTAGAAAAAAATTGAAAATCTAGTAGTATTAGAAAATTTTTTGAAAATAATTTCAGTATCTGCTATGAAAACTTCTCTTAGAGAATTTTCTTCCAGAAACAGACCCAGAGGGAAGAATATATATCAGGAATCATATGCAAAAAAAAAAACTATTAAACTGTATTGCCATTTTGGAAGAGAATTTAATACATGGGACTTAGGAGTACAAGGGAGAATTTCTCTGCATACCTCATTTTTCATCCTTTTTACATTTTTAATTATATGAATGTGTTATTTTTTCAGAAACTTAACTTTGGTAATTTGGTTCTTTTAAATAAAATTGAAGTAAAATTGATTTAAAGGAATTCTTTTATAATATAAAAGTTGTCAGTCTTTCTGCAACAATGATTTAATGAAACAAAGATGAAAGAAGCCATCACCAAAGTTATTTTGCTTTCAAAAATTCTCTTCAAAGTTGCTATCAACATTTTTCATATTGTCAGTTCCACTTAAAATATTCTATGTCATTTCATTTTCATTAACAAAAGAATCATAATTCCTTAGTTTATATCCACACGTCTCTCTATATATGGATTTATGTTTGAATGAAGGCTGTTTGATTTCTTTGAGCTTCATTCTCAGAAGAAATACCTTTGTGATTAATCTGATATAGGACAAACTTTTAACCAAGTTTTCATTTCTATTTTGTTTTAGAAAAAATTTTACATGCAAGTATCATTATAGATAATATCTTTGGTATAACTTCCTCTTAAAACCAGCAATAACATATGTTCGGGCATGTATTTTGGTCTGAGAACTAAATCGATAAGGTAATATAGGAAAGTTAATGGTACAAAAATTCCCCAAGCTAACTTCATCATGAAATAAATAATTATTTAATAATAAAGTATTGCTAATTTATTTCAAAACATGTTTACTGCCACTTCTAGAGATACCGGGTTGACCTATTGAATAATTATTGGTTTAGTTTGTGCTTGATGCCATAATGTATATAGCAGACACAAAGCAGATAAAACATTATTTATTCTAGAAAGAAGTTTCTGGATTAAAAAGTAAACAATGGTTTTAATACTGTAAGTGTTTGATGGATACATAAACTGAGCTATGTGATTGTGAAAGACCAGGGATGGGAGGTTTAATTAGTTATATTATTCTGAAACAACAGAAATGATTTCCAAAGAGAAACAATGCTTGATATTATACTTGAAGTCTGGATGAGATTTTTGCACTTCCATTCACCCCAAAAGACTTCCTTTCTAGATGATTTCCTTATTGCTGTTAAAATGTGTTTCTCATTACATCTGTTACATTTCTAATCATACCTGATACTGTGATAAAACTGAGCATTTCTCATACAAATCTCTCTCAATATTAATTTTCATTCTAGTCTTTTCTGATAGCCATAAATTATCTTACATTTTCTTCCTTTTGCTTTAAAATGTTACCCTTTTATATAATGTCTTCTGTTCAGAATTTTTCTCCAACAACTCTTAAATCAGTAACATACAGACCATTGAATATAATATGTATTCTTATATGAATGCCACAAAGACATCTACTAAGCCATATTGGCTTTTTCCTTTTCGTTTATGGAGAAATTTTTGAACATATGCAAAAATAGTGGAAATAGTGTAATGAAACCTCGTGAACACAGCTCCATCCCCAAACCATCAACATCTGCTTAATTCTGCCTCATACAGACACCATTCAGATTTGAATAAATGAAAAGATATTCATGCTTGTGAATGTTAAGACTCAATATTAAAAATGTCAAATTTCCCCAAGTTAAAATATAATGATAATATAACTATAATCAAAATCCCAATAGCCTTTGGGTGTAGGAATCTTAATAAATTAATTCTAAAATTCTGAAAAAAAATGAAAGTTTAGATCGAGATTGCTCAAGACTCCTAAAAAAGAAAAGAATTTGAAGATGGTGGGATACTGTCACAATAAATCATTGCATATGATTATTCCCCCCCTTGGTAAACATTGCCAGTTGTTTTCCAATTAAAAATATGGGAACTTGGTTTAAAAAAAAAATCAGTGAGGAAATAATTGCATTAAATAAACTACTTGAAGCAATTACTTTCTGGAGAAAAAAAAATAGACTCCTATCTCATATTAGACATTAAAAAATTCCATTTGGGATCAACATCAAAATGATATACAGATACTTGCTAGTATTTAAATAACATATTTATCTTATGAAATTCAGGATAAAAATGATATCTAGGCAAGATACAAAGCAAATCATAAGGAAATGATTACTATATTTAATTATATAAAATATTAAACATCTTACAACAAACTATCACATATGTAAATGTGAATAAATGGAAAGATTATTTTCCACAGATCTAATAGAGAAAATATTAATGTCAATAAGATTTACAGAATATTTACAAATCAATAATAAAAAATACTCAGTAAAGAAATCGGCAAGAATGTGTATAAGTATTTCAAAGAAGATAAAATACAAATGTCTAGTAAACATATGAAGAGCTGTTTAACCCAACTAGTAATAAGAGATGCAAATTAAAACAGCTTGATACACTTTTACACCCATCATATGGGCAAAAAAATTAAAGCTATAACAAAATGAATTACTTACAAATATATAGAGAAGTGAGAAGTCTTAAGCACTATTGATTATAGTGTAAATCATACAAACAACTTTGGAACACAACTGGCAGTTTTCAACAATGTTGAAAATAAGTAAACTATACTAAGAAATTTTACTTCTTATATATGATCTACAGAAAGTTTATACTTGTGTATAGAAAGAATAAAGGTATAATAGTATTCTTTCCTGCTTTTTCAGTATTCCATGAGCTCAGGTGGTTCTCAAATATCACAAAGATTTTGATAGACTCAAGATTACTGCTACCTGTATCTAAATTTAAAACTCTATGGGCTCAGATGCATTGCCAGTCTATGGTGTGTGTATCTTTAAAATTTATGGTGTATGCATCTTTTAAAAATTTAGAGCTATTGTTGGCTTTGAAAAGCATGAATTTACAGTGCTATTTTTAATGGAAATTAAAGCAATCAAATTTCACTTAATTTTAATGGAATAAGCACTCTTTAAAAAATATTTGATCTTTAGAAAAGAACAAATCACCTTGTCAGATAGTAGGACTTGTAACTGATACTGTTCATGCAGAGATGATAGGAAATATGATGGAAATTTTCCGCTGGCTGAGTTAATAATGAGTTTGACTGCAAGTAACAGAAACCTTGATTAGTACTAATTTAAGCAGGTAGACATTCTCTTATGTGATACTAAGGAGTTCAGAGATAGCCAGCTTGTAAGATTAAAACAGTGGGTGGACACCATGGATGACACAGTGGGGGGATTGAACAAAGTAAAGTTTGCATAAGAAAGACAAGGGGAGAGAGAACAGTGTCAAGCACAGATCTTTCTGTGTTTCCGTTACTTTTATACTTAATGCAGTCGTGATTTATCCACTTGACTCTTTTCCCTAGATCTTTGCAAATTTGTTGAAACAGGAACTACACATTAATTATTTTATGAACCTAGTAAATGGAACAGTGTCTTCCCCCCACAACAGAGGTTCAATAAATATTTTTAAATTAATGAATGAATTAAAGTTAAAGAAATAATTCATACATCAAATAGGTGTTCAACCAGTTGGTATCTAAATTTTCTTTCCTCTCTTTTGTTAAATTCTAGTGATACTATTTTATTTTCAAAATTATAAATAGAAGTCCAATAAAATGTTATTTTTACTAATTCTGATGTTTTTAAAAACTTCTAATCCAAAAGAACATAAGGCAAAAGAGTTTATAAACAATGAGTGAATTTTAGGGTTTTTTTTTAAAGCCTTGAGTTTTCTAATCAGGACATCACTTAAATGATTGCATATTTGGTACCACTATTTTCTTTACAAACAACCGAAAAATGTTGCCTATCACTTGTATTCTTTGGAACAGTAGATACTAGTAACTTATGTGTAGCACATTTGTCCTTTCTTTATCAAGAAAACTGTCTGTTGCTATTACTACAAGCTATTATTTTGTAAGGGATCTCTTTTTGTTCTTAGCATACGTCAGACATAATAAATAAAAGAAGAGTAAAGATTTTAGAAGTGGAGAGGTACATATATAATTATTATCAAATGGTTATTTTAAAAAGACAAATTTAGAATTATAGCAAAAAAGATATTGAAGCTATACTGAAGAGTAGGGGAAGATGAAACCACTAAAGGATCTTTCCAAAGGTTGTTAAGTTCCTTAAAAATTACTGCAAATTTATGACTTTACTTTCTACACCCAGAACATCTTTGGATAACTACAGGAATATGACTAAACAAGAAGAAACGTGTTTCACTAAGATAAGTTATTCCTTTGAATTATTTGATTTTTTTCTGATTATGCAACCTTTCTGCCCATTGTAGATTAAATATGAAATTGTGATTTTTTTTCTATTAAAAATAATTTTCTTGGAACAACAACAAAAAAGACTTTTTAAGATTTCTCACTGAGTTTTGTTTATATATCATATAGGTCTCCTCGAATGCACACTCCATTCTTTCCAGGAAAAACAAAGGAAAAATAAATCAGAAGAGAAACAAAGGTAAGGCAACTGTTGACACTTGTCTCAGAGTTTAAGAGCTCTGTAGTATCAGGGGCTGTTTTGTTTACTAAGCCCTTTATAGTCTTCTCTTCCTTTAATACTATCCTCATCAACTTCATCAAACATGATTTTTTTTTTACAAACTTTGATACCAGATAACACCCTAAAAATACAGTAGAGATCCCAAAAGTGGGCTTCATTTCCCATGTTATTTCTATAATTGCCCCACTCACTTCAAATTTAAAAAAAAATTCTTAACATAGGTTCCTGACATTTTCTCAAAATAAAATATGAATGAAATAGTCTTTATAAAAACTTTACCAACTAATTAATAACAGCTAGGTTACTATGCAAATGCTACTTCAAAATGAGTCACCTGGTTTTCTAATGTGATTTTCAAAGTGTGACTTCTAGACCAGTAGCATAGCATCATCTGGAATCTTGTCAGAAATGTGAGGTCTTGCCTTGCCTCTCCCAAACCAACTAACCTGGAACCTCTGGGATCCCAGGCAGGGCCCAGGATTCCGTGTACATAAGCCCTCCGGATGATCCTGATGCAGGTTAAAATTTGAAAAGCACTGCCTCTAATGCTGCATGAGTAGAAATTTTGGAATCTCCCTAATATTAATAACATCACATAGGGAAATAACATAGTTTTGTCACTTGGAATTAATTTGTTTTTGTCTTGTAGGATCAATTATCTTAACCACAGTGCATTTGTGCTTAGTCTTGTAAGTCTGAAGTGAACTGAAGTAGGAACTTCAACATCAGATGACAAAAGAAACATATTTAAAAAAAAAAACTGCTATGATAATAAATCCCAGGGAAGGAGACATTTAGATGGCTGATAAAATGTATGACTTTTTACTAGAAGGTATCAGGTTAAGGGTCTTGGATAATATGGGAGTTTTTAATCATAAATTTTTAACCTTATTATTCAGTGTCCATCCTTTTCTGCCTAACTTGCCTCAATGTAAGAGAGAAGAACACTGCATAGGAACCCATGTTAATCATGGCCACTGCCCTCTGACAATTGCTTGATGCACTTAAAGAAAATCTGTAACCTCCTTGGAAATACTGCTTCAGAGAGGTTGAATTTAAATGTATCGATGTTTTGTTTTGCAATATGCTGCACTTACTTTCAGAAGGGTACAACAGCTTACGCTAGCCAAGGATTTGTAGAATTGTCAGTAGTTGGAAAAGTCTCAACTGATTTGAGACTTGCTGTTTTTAAATTATGTTTTGCCATAATGTTTTCATAGTTAACGTAATCCTTTTATAAATTCCTTGAGAATTTCAGAATTTACTGTCTTTAAATATTAGGGATTTTTATTTGAATATTGGATGCTGTTCTCTAATTCCTAATCAGAGGAATAATTGCAGCCAGTTCCACTGCTGTCACAGTAATGGCAATTCCACCCAATGGGACTCCTTTTAGTAAGATAAATAACTTTCAATAATAATTTCCCTCATAATTATTATCAAGTAATAAAGCACAAAAAATGATGATTACATGAAAAATGGAATACAGTTAAATTTCAGAATTAAGTAACAAAGTTGAGCCTAAACTATGGCAATATAGTACAAAACAGGATTTCAAACACTCTTAAGACTACTATAAAAATAGTCCGTGGAAAGCACATGTGTTCCTTTGATGCATTAAAATTTATCAAGAGTGAGTTAGGGAGAGAAGAGAGAGGAAAAGAAGCAAGATGAGAAAAAGAGGGCGATTGTATAGCAGAATTAAACTTATAATTAGGGTACTTGAATATAGTTATCAAATGGAAAATCTAAATTATATAAAGCAATCCATTTATCAAGAAAAATACCCCAAGCTACAGTAAAGAGTCTGTTAATAAATATGCCAGTGTCATGTAGATTGTCTATATCCTGCAAGATTTGAGACAGGAAATTAAGGGCTTACAATACAAGCTTTGTGAGAATCAGAATGTCCTTTGTAGTGATTTTACAACAGATGTTCTAAATTTATCTAGACATAGCAATGGCATTGACTGTTAATTGTCACTGAAAAGTGTAATTTCACTAAAGGAAAAGGAAAAACTGAAAAAGATAACTATGAAACGATTTTTAGAGAGGACAAGTTAACCCATACAATAAATACATTAATAAGATGATGTTACACTTATTCAAAGACTTTTTAAAAGATCATTTGTATGCGTTCCTAACTTAAAAATAGACTTTTTGCATATGTTATGAATTTTAAAAAATCTATTTGAAACTTTAGAAGAATGTATGATACTTTAAGTAACAACAGCAAGAAGTGTATCATGATCATACAAAAACTGCAATCCTTTATACAAAGAAGCACTCCAATTATTATTTGTTGAACAAAAGTTACAAAGATTAAGAACAATCATTTTAAAGTGCAGTTATAGCAATAAAATATCACTAAGTATCTAAATGTCTTTCCTTGAAATGAAAATATCTAACAAGGTCAAAAACATCAGAAACAGAGATCACAACCTGCTACTAGCACCAAGTACAGCTACTGGTGTGTGTGTGTGTGAGAGAGAGAGAGAGAGAGAGAGGGATAGAATCTTGTTGAAAGCATCTTTCAACATTTATTCCCTGGCAAGAATTATTTATAGCCCCAGGGTGTTATAAGGGTAAATATAAATCAGAAAAAAAAAAAATCCCTGGTACAAAATGAAAAGAGACTCCTTTCCCTGCCCCCTTTCTTTCAGAGCATTGCATTAAAAACAAAACAAAAAAAATTATAATTGTAAATTCTTTCTCTGTCCCTTGGGTATGCTGGAAATCATTTTGAAACCTAAATAAGCCTCTTGTCAGGTTTACAAACCAGAAATGTCTTTCTCAAGGACCTGGGAACATCTCTTTGCGATGTAATCATCCCCTATCTCTCAGTGCCTATGGGAATGTAGAAGCCTAGCTTCAGTGAGCTCTTGGCTCCAAAATTCCCACCTGCCATAGATATTGGGTTGTTGTTGTTTTTTTAAAATAAAACCAATTAGCTAACACAAATGGTCATCTCATTTCCAGATGAAATTAGGATGAACTATATGTGCAAGTGGTGGTGTCAATTTCCCTTACTTGAGGACTAATGATTGTTTGTTTATCTTGAGAATATGTGTGCAATGCCTGCATCTACTTGATTATATGAAAGACTGAGAGTTCTTCCTATCTTAACAATCTCTTAGAAATTGCCTGTGATGTGCCTAGCATCTGCTTCAATGCTTATTCAATAATAAAATTGTTTTCTTTCTTTTCTATATTTGTTGAACCTTTATCTGGGTTGGAAGGAAATTTTGTTTTTAGTTACATTTCCTTAACAGTGTGTAACAGAGGACTTTGACACACAAATACCTATGAATTGGCTGAAGATATGTTAATAATACAAACAAAGCAAGTGGTCAACATTTAAAGAAAAATATTTTCTCCTACACAATAATTGTTATTTGCATGAATTTCTATAAGTATTAATCTTTATTTCTTCATTTAATACCAGTCAAATTGAATGCAGTCTCAAGGATGAGAAACAAAACAGCAACAAATTAGAGGACTTCTGTTCAGGCTAGGGGGCTTAGAGAAAAAGAAATAAAAAGTGATGGAAACGGAAATACCATTTAGATTGTGAAACAATGAGAATATGCCTAAAGGGTAATGGAAAAGTTGTTAAATAAGGTCGCAGTGGTTTAGAACCATTAGGTACAAAAGACTATTCATGGGCTGGGATTTTTAAAACTTATTGTGGAAGAAAGGAACTCATAAATGTAAAATAAGGGCTTAGGGGCCAAAGGGGAATGGGATAGTAAAATAAATAGTACAAGTAAGAATAGGATTAAGTGACTAAATTAAATAGGAACCTTTCTGAGGGCGCTGGACTTCTGTTTAAAAATGTGAAGTGTAGATGGTTGCATAGCTGAGCAGAATTATATATGGCATAAATTGTGTAATGGTTAAGATTAAATCAATAACAATTGGCATTCAGTTGTTTATGATAACTTATTACACATTCTATTTATTTTCTTCTACTTAATATAGTGATTCAGGGCACAAAGGGAGCTCACTGTGAACAAATATAAAATATAGAAAATGAAATATACTTCATTTTAACCAATTTTTCTTCAGTGTCTGTAGGTCAGGTGCTACAGAAGATAAAAAGACAATATAATCTCTGCCTTCAAGTACAGTACTCTGTAGAAGATAGGCGTTGATCAGCTAGATATTCAATCACAATTTATTAATTGCTTATGATAAGGAAAAAAATTATTGTGAGCTCTGGCTACCGTAGTGTAATTTTAGAAAGTTTTAATGGCAGCACAACTTTGGTTCAACTTACAATACCTTTCAGTAACAAAGGCACAGCCCCTAAGAAGAACAATCATCAAGCAGAAACATTACAAACGAACCCTAGCTTTGAGCAAATCTACTGCTTTATAAAATCTTTTAAGATAAGTCACTTAGGGAAATGTACAGTAAAGATTATTGAACTTTGGTACCTTAAATAAATTATTAATAAGCCAATTAATCTTAACAAAAATATTTTTGCTTTGTTAAAATATTTTATCTGTGGTGTTTCTTCTTTAACAATATCTAATAAGGTAATACTCAACTAGGAGATTAAGCCATACATTAAATAATCTTAACTTCCTTATAGAAAGGGACATGCAGTGTAGAAGGCGCATGTATTCAAGGAGCATGTAATATAATGCTGAATGGGGTGAAGGTATAGACAACTGATTATGAAAGGAGGGAATATACATTTTGCAAAATAGACCCAAAAATACAGAGTTTTCTACTTTACAAAGTCCATCCTTATATCCTTGTCTCCTAGTGTAAAATGGACCTTGTGCTGCCGTTACATTATATTACCTGCAGTCTTCTATTGTACTTAATTAATAAATTTCCATCTCCCTTCACTAAATGTGTCCTACTTGGGGGCAAAAACCAAAGTAGCTTCACTTCAAATTAATTCACTATATAATGAAGGAATAATAATTAATACTATATCAGAGTTCTAGAAATCAAATTTGATGTTACAGCTATTGATTAAGCAATTAATTTCTGCCTGGTATCCTTGAAGAATTTAATTGATTTTCCCCATCCTCCCCCCTCACCTCTTCTACGTGATCATGACTATGTGGTGACCATGACCAGCACGGGCTACAAAGCATAATAGAAAGTATTTCCACCAAGTATATACATCACTATAATCACAGTGTCCTTTCTAATAACCCTAATATTTACTCCATGGGACAGGATTCTCTTTCGCAAATGCTGAAGGAGTAGAAAGGGGCACTAACTAGTGTCAGATCAGAGAAAGAACTGAGGAAGCTGAAACACTGAGCTTTATATCTTTTTTTTTCCCCCTCAGCATTCAGGCTTTTGTGGAACATTACTATTTGTTTCAGAAAATTCTTGACTCTGTCAGTCGCTGTAAATAGGATATATATAAAGTTCTAAAGCAATCTGTTCTACTTTTCCTTTTAGTTCACCTTATCATTTGCTTTCCTAAATTCAACTATTTGGGGAAAGGCCTATGACAGACATTGGAAATTTTCAGAGAGGAATGAACTGAAATGCAGGTCATATGGACACATTTTTTTTTTAAACCAAGAATTCATAATAACATTTCTGATGAAGCAGATTGAGAAAGGAGCTCTTTCTCAGCTCAAATAAATGATTTCTTCCATGTTTGTTTTACGTATGGATGAAATTCTATCTATTCATTGTCTTTGCTAGGAAAGAGGTACTACAGATTTATTCTAAGGACCACACACTCTAAGAGGTTCGTTTCCTCTTATGGAAAAAGAATGAAGATTTTAGGAATCTTTTTAGGAATTTTAGGAATTCCTACACGAAAATTAAGTCAACATCACTGTGTACCTATTTGGGCTAGATAATTAACCTTCCTAAAGCTCAATTGCTCAATCCAAAAAAAAAAGTAGGAATATTATTATGTAATACTTCCTGGAACTGTAAGGAAAATTAAATTAGGTGATATTTATAAAACAGTAGGCAGGGAACAGACACACAGTAGCTGCTCAATTAATGCTAGTTCTCCTGTCTGATAAATGAAACTGGAGAATGTGTCGTTAATTCATATACTGTTTCACTTATAAATGACAAATCCAACTTGTCACTTTGGTATCTACTGAATACATATCCAATATATGTACAATATACAATATACTATATATATAATAGTAGTATATGATAGTGGCACAAAATTATCTGTGGAATTGTTTATTATGTAATCCCATGTCTTCAGAATGTTATCCAAAAAGGTTCAGTAGTTATTTATTATTTTGGGGGGTTATAAAAAGAATGAAACAAACAAAATATACAAATACCATATTGTTCATATGTAAAAAGATTTTCATACATTTTCTGAGACTTTCCTTGAGGTGTTTTTTTGGAGTGATAATTTAACAAGAATGACTATAAAAGAAACTTTTATTTTAAACCAATGTTAAGTTAAAACTAACCCATGTTTATATCCAGCTCAATACATGCCCCGTCTTTTTTCTACGTATTATTTAACCAAAAAGATAAAATTACATTTTCTACACCCGTGAAATAGCATCAGTGTTCTCAAGCCACATATCTCATGCCCATCTTGTTTGAGCACTCTGTCTCAGCAAGTCAAAGGGGGTTTTTCTGGATCAAGTTGTTTTCGTCTCTAGTCTCCATGTGATGCACAGAGTATCTCGTTACTCTACAATCACTTTCTTGAGGAAAGGTAACGGGGTTTGGGAATGTACTAATATGTCACTTACATACAGCACTATGAAATCAATATCCCAATGGGTGAAGTTAAAGAATTTCTCCTTTGTAAATACAATTCTCCTCTTTAAAGTATTTTAATCCAAAAATTATAGAGCAATTATTTTGTAAATCATTCAATCACAGTACTCCCATCCACCACCCCCCAAAATGGGCTAAACACCTACATTCGACAGTCTCATAGCAGTCTTTGAATTAGACATGAACTAACTTTTAAGCATTGTCTAGTTATTATGGATGTAACACAGAAAGAACCCTTAGCACTTATCAGCTTGATTTCTATATCCACAACATTTAGCTAAGGTTTTTATCAGTAGAAAGAAAATAATAATATGCAAGTTCGAGTCTTCTTCTTCCTTTTGTATATCAAAATGAATACTTACAATCTTCTGTTTTCTCCTATACTCATTTCCTCATGTTGTCCCATATCTCTTAGAATTTATCTATTTTTTAATGACTACTCAGTGTACTTTTGACGTAATTGAGCAACAATCTGATCGGAAGCATTCGATGTGCTGGTTAATGATATAATCACATGGGATTGTTTTAAATTAAGTGAAAACAAAGTCTGGAAAAATCAGATTTTAGTCCTCTGTGTTCTTCTCCATCTCTTTTTTTGTACTTCTGTTTATAAATAGAGCCACTCAATGGCCATTATTACAAACATTTAAAAATATTAAACTTTGCTGAAGTAGTCAGTTTTTTCCCTTATTTTCCCTTTTTTAAAAACATGAATTTAGATGTTCTGGGAAGACCAAAAAGGTGACAAACAATATGTTCTATTTTCTTTCTTTTTTTTTAATCTTAAATAAAAATGACCCATAATGACTCACAATTATCAATCCCGGATGGTAGGTTAATTTTGTTATTTGTGTACCTTTCCATGTTTCTACGTAAACTTGAAAAAATAGTATGAACAGATCTTGCCTTGTCAGTTAAATTTTAGTACAGTTGATGCTGTTGCTCTTCAGTCGGCATGTGGCTGATGTATTTGCAAGACCAACACGCATGATGCATTTGTTTCTTTTGATGTCCCAGAGATAGTTTTCTTATAATAACATTTTGGGAAAATAACTGTTAGTATGATTATAGGGAGCAGCCTAAGAGATTGTACCTGACTTGCTGTGGCACAAATAATGATTCACCCTGCAGGGTTATTATGAGGCGTTGGAATCTTCACACTCCTTTAATTTAAAAAATCATATTTTAAGGAATCTCTAAAATAGCCCATTCATATAATTGTATGCGATAAAGTAGATATATTTTAAAGAGCTTAACTTGATTTCAGTGACCCAGGATATAACACGAGGCTGCTATAATTTGGCTCTGTAAACTTACCCAAGTCATCTAAAAGCTTAACTTGGCCTTAGTTTTTTGCTGCATTTTGTTCTGTTTTGTTTTCCAGATACAGAATAGCTGGGGTGTACTTGTTTTTTAGGTCACTTTCAAAATGATCATTCTGTGTCTGTATAATTTATACTTTAAAAAACTATGACTAAATAAGCCCGTTTAAATCTGTTAATGACTATGGCAGGATCTAGGCAGTCTTCTTTAGCTTGAGGTTGCCTAAATATTTTAACTTAATGATTTTCACATTTCACGGTATTTTATCATCTACTCAGATTAAGATGCTTTCTCTTTCTAGGCTGACAGGTTTTTTTTACTTTTTTTTTTTTATCACAAAGATACAGATTTCCGGAGTTGAAGAAAATGGGCAGAGTTTTACATTTCTTTTAAATCCCCATGCATTAAATTCTCAAAAGATATTCTGAGGGCCTATGAATTAAATTCAAAGTTATACTTTTAAGTCCCTATGAATTAAAAGCTGAAACAACTCAAAGATATCAAGACATTCTCCAACCAGACTTGACATTGTTTGCAGCCATTGAAGACAAATGACAGGGGTTTGCTTTTAGGGCATTGGTGAATATCCATGGGAAATTTCAGGGCTGTAGCTCTTGCAGAGAAAAAGTGTGTTCTAATCATTTTTTCCTCCTAACGCTTCCTCAGTTTCTAACATGTGTTATAAAATTTATAATGTCCACTCATAATGGAATTATATTAGCTCCCTGACCATGGCAAAGACTAATTAAGGCTAGTCTAAAAAATTCTCTAAATACAGTAGGAGGTCATGTAATCAAATTAAAATCAGAATAATTACTCATTCATTCTCAATGCAAGCATTTAAGGTATTTTATATTGTTTAAATTAAGATTTACACATCATGGATTTGATCTACCTTGATTAAAAATACTTGTTTTAATGTTAATTTTTTTTATTCCCATTGCAAAGAAAAATCAGAAGATGGCTGACATCAATAGAATTTCTGGCTTCTTTTCTAGATAGTCTAGAAGATGTCCTATCACATGTTATCACAAATACATACCAAAAATATATTGATCCTTCCAAAGTTTAATTTACTCATGCGATGGCAAATATTTTTATATCACAGAACATCGAGGCTAAGATGCAAAAGAAATTGCTGAAAGTATGAAAAATATGAAAAGGCTTTAAAAACCATTGGAGGCAATGAATAGTGAAAGAGACACTAGAGAAAAGCAAACAAATAAAAGGAAGGAAATTTTGAGAAATTCAAAGAAATAAAAATGACAAGAAGAAATATAATTGCTATAGATGATAAAATATAGGAGTCCAGATTCAAGTGATAATTCCCAAGGGAGGCAAGCTGTAATACACATGAATGTGTATGACACATTAATGAAACAAAAATAATAATCAAAGCATTATTATTTGCTAATCAAAGTAAAATTAAAATCAAATCAAGTCACAATTAAATCAAAGTGAAAAATTTTTTTTGAAATCCCTGATGTCGGAAAAAAATAAATCTTATCCAAAGAACAAAATGTCAGACACAACTGATAAAAATAAACTTTAAACATTGGATTTAAAAGATTTTTTTAAATTAAGAAATGCCCTTTAAGTTTCTGACAAAACAAATGAAGCTTAATTACAGAGACAAAAATCATATAGGTGTCTAAATTAAAAAAAATAAATAAATAAAACTTAAATACCAGAAAACTAATGGAGCAATAGCTATAGAAATTTTGGTAATAAATATGAGATTTCTAGAAGTTTATATTACATTGTTTCATGTTGAAGAGAGAAAGATACTGAAAATATAATCATATATTTAAAGTTCAAAAATGTAAGCATGCATATGACTTCCTAAAGTAATATTACTTAAAGATGTAATTTAAATTATTAAAAACTGGGGAATTCAAGGGTCAAATGCCTGGATATAAATACTGGGGTAGATTGCCTCTTCCTAAATGATCAAGTCAGTATCTTACATTCTATTCCTGCAGTATGTTTGCCATTTCTCCATTAAGAGGTGGAATCTATGTCCCTTCGCTTGAAATAGAACAGATCTTTGTAACTATCACAACTGTTCTGGGTTGAATTGTGCTCCTTTCTGCTGCTCTCCAATAAAAGATATGTTAAAATCCTAACCCCTAATACCTCAGAAGGTGAACTTATTTAAAAATAGAGTTGTTGCAAATGTAATTGGTTAAGTTAAGGTCATGCTGGAGTCATGCTGGAGTAGGATGGGCCCCTCATCTCATCTGACTGGTGTCCTTACAAGAAGGTGGTCATGTGGAGGCAGAGACACATAAGGAAAACACCATGTGAAGATAGAGGATTAAGAGATGCATCTACAAGACCAGGGACACTAAAGAGTGTGAGGAAACCACCAGACCAGGTAGAAGCAAGGAAGAATTTTGTTTTCATAGGGAGCATGGCCTGCTGACATGTTGATTTTGGACTTCTAGCCTCTAGAACTGTGAGACAACAAACTTCTGTTGTTTTAAGCCCTCAGTTTATGGTGTTTTGTTATAGAAACTAATATAGTCAAAAATTTTGGCAGAAGTGACATTATATGCATACTGAGGTAGAACAGAAAGACAATAGATTTTTCTACCTGGATCTCTCTCCTGGGAAAAATGCCTTAAAAACTCTGAGCTGACATGAGAAAAGTCTGGGTACCTTGAATCTAGCATGCTAAGGAGATCATGTTGAAAAACCATATTGACATAAAGAGCAAAGTGCCTCAATACAAGATCAATATTTTTAAAACAGTTATATTTCTGTACAGCAATGAGACACAAATAAAAAATAAATTTAAAATAAAATGACATTTACAACAGCATAAACAAAAACTTAGGAAATGTTCTAACAAAAGACATAATAGAATCCTAACTGAAAAATGCAATACTCTTTCAAGAAAAATCACAGACTGAAGTTAAATAGAGGCATATACCATGATCAAGTACTGGAAAGATCAATATTATAAAGATATGACTTATTTCTATAGAGGAAAATAAACCAAAAAACTGTAAGCCTTCTTATAATATGCTGTCATATGAGTGTTGTTCTGAAGGAGAGTTTTGAACTGGAGAAGATGGATGAAGTTTCGTAGGGCTTAAGCAAGAGAGAATAGCTAAAGTTTACCTAATTTGAAGAGAAATTCATCAAAATCACTTCTTGGAAGAAGGAAAATCTGCTGTTGTGGTTTAACAGCAATTGTTTGAACAATATTTCTTCAGCAGTGTGGAAGTTAAAGTCATAAGAGGACTACTGTGAAGGATGGGGATGAATTAAAGGAGGTGCTAGTGTCCTACGAGGTTCAAAGTGAAAAAATTGTAGATCTCCAGGGTTCCTCACAGTCCTGCCTCCTGTTCAAGAGGGGGACTGAATCTCATAATTTAACCACATACAGATTTGTTCAGAATTCTAGATCAATACCACTCTTTGATTGTAGTCCCAGATTCATTAGTGATGGCTGCCATTAGGGCTTCTTATGATTTTTGTATTTGTAGTTGAATTTAAATTATCTGGCTAGTGAGTTGCTCTGCAGAAGCATTTAAGACTCTAGAGAGAACAGGGCAAACAATTCTGCAGAAAGCAAATATTAACATTAGAATTATCAGAACACCTTGAACAATGATGTTTTAGTCAAGAATCTTGACTAAGCCAAGAGAACAGACCCCATTCCTACTCTGGGTCTATAAAGAAGAGATATTTGATATCAGTAAGTTGACTTAACACTTTTTTTTCCCTTTGATTTGTTCATTACCCTTCCTAACCCTCCTGTTTATGTTAAAAATTATATAGTATGTCTCTTGGCAGATAGATAGATTCTACTTTCCCTAAGTCAGCATGTGTACTGCCCTGTGCATATTTATATGCTGAATATATTTAAAGCCTTTCTACATTGCACTACAGCTTGTTGAATATATACCAATTCTTGGAATTATTATTTAGGTTTCACTGGTTACTAATGGTTGTTTTAATTATGGCATAATAAATTCTATGTTTGAGCTTTCTGCATGGTTGTCCAACTAGGCGAAAAGACTGCAATTCAGGATTCACTGGTAGATATAGTTTGTTATGTCTAAGAAAAATTAGAAGTTTTTCTTCTAATTCCAGTGAATATTCTCCTAAAAATTTATAATCATGTACTATTACATGGGACTAGGTTATTAAGAGCTCAGTACTTAAAAGAGAAAGAAGAGTGAAGTTTTTGTATAGTTAAAAGGAATATTAAACCAGAAAACTGGTGGGAATGGAAATAGATACCAATACCTGTTCAATTAGGAATTCTCTGACAACCTTGTGTCCCAGAGATCCAGGAATATTCAGTGTGATCCAGGGTTCTTACTTAGGTACTGAAAAGTATTATTCAGATAGTTTTATTCACATTCTTGAATGATCTCCAGGAATTAAAGTTTCCAAATAAATAGTAGTTTTTAAATTCATTACATAGATTTGAGGAGGTTGTAAGCATGAAAATCATAACACTCTTGTCACAGGAACATGTAGTTCCTTATAAAACACAGAACTTTGGTGGGACTGAGGTTGTAGGCATGTGTCAAAATTGTTTATCTCCTATACTTGAAATGATGATAACGTTAGGGAGAGGCAGCAATATTACTAACTGTAGGGTAACTAGGAATGCAGGTTTTGGGGTTATAGAAAGCAGTGAATGTTCCAGTTTGGTATTAGAGGTTAAGAGAAGGAAATTCTTTTTGGATCTCTTTGCAGAGGTTGCTTCCCAGGTACCTTACATTATTAGATATAAACATGTGACACATTTGTGGGAAATGACAGTCTAGGGTATTTCACTTTTAATTTTTCTTGTTATCAATCATCCTAAAATCTTGTTATCAGCATATAGTGAAAGAAAAGTGACATTATTGTCTGGTACATAGATTCAGTTTCCCAGGGAAAATGGTAAAAATCCAGCAATTTGATTAATTAAGCATTTAGCTGGAAAATGAGTTCATTGGTGCCAAGTGCAATTTAAATGTCAAGGTTTAATCTCTGGTGCTCAGAGTAACAAGACTAGGGAGGAAACTTTTCCAAGCTCATATTAGCAATCAAGAATCCTAAACCAACAGAAAGGGAGAGAAAATAAGTCCATTAACATTTGGAAGAGAAAGAGAAAAAGTTGTAGTAGTTTTTGGCTCCTTGCATTCAAGTGTCTCAATTGGAAGATTTAGGTGGAGGCTAGGCCTAGTCTGCTTTTGACCCAAGTTTCCTAAGAAACTTTTGGGGAAGTTTTGCAAAAAAGTTCAAGAGGTAGATATATGATTTTTTTTTAATTGGGATACACAAATCCAAGGGTCAGTTCCCTGAAATTGCATGTAAGTGTTTACGATCAATAGTACCTGATAATGTTCCTTGCGATGAGATGCAAGAGTAATCTTAAACTGGCATCATTTCTAGTAAGTAAACTAGACTGAAGATCAGGCAGAGGTTCCTGCAGTTTATTTGTGAAAGAAGACAAACCTTGGATCTGTTGATAATAAGCTTGCATTAAACCTTTACAAAATTTGTCCACATCAGCCTACTGTAAAAGAGGAGGGTCAGTATAAGGGTGAGATCACAAGATGCATGAGCCTCCATGAGGATAGTGTATGTATTCCTGTTGGATGGGGAAATGGCCATGAAAGCTAAGGGCAAACCTTTGGCCACAGCTACTGAAGTTCTTCAGGTAGTTTTGAAAGTCTAGTGTAAAATTTATTCTGTTTTCTCTGAGAAATGTGAAAATGAAGCTTCTAAGCAATAGGCAGAGCCTTATGAAGTATCTTAATTACTGTTCCAATGGAATCTGCACCCCTAATACTGGACAAAGGTGTGAGTTTTCCCAAGAGGGAAATGCAAAGCCTGAAAGTTGCTTTGTTACTACCAGAGAAGCTGCTTTATGGCAAGAAAAGTCTCTAGCTCACCAGAAAGCAAGCAGAAAATAAGTAAGAATATGTCTATAGACATATAAGGCTTAATTAAGTTCATTTATAGATATTCAAAGAGCCTAAAGAGATTGGCTTACATTCACAACTAGCCTTTACAGTTTTCTCAGGATTGTGGCATTCACAGATAGGGTGTGCACTAGAAACATCCTCTGAAGTTTTCTAAATAAGACCTATTTAAGAAGAATTTTTCTTTCTTTTACATGATGTGTTAAATTTTTTGAGAAACTTCCTCTCAATATTTCATAAGAGTCTATATGTGGTATCTTAGTGTGTCCAGAGACCATCTGGGTGGAATAAACAATTTAATTCATTCCAGTGTGTGTGTGTGTGTGTGTTGTTGTTGTTGTTGTTGTTGTTGTTGTTGTTGTTGTTGTTGTTGTTGTAGTTGTTCTGTTCTGTCTGCTTTTCAGAATGAGTGCTTCGTACTTGAATTGTCCCAAAACCTGAGTAGACTTCTCTACAGGATCAGTTAACTATATAACTGCGGCCACTCTGCATAAAGAAGAGTGAGTTTTTGCTATAATATTAAGTGAAAAGTTATAATAAAGAATGGTTTCTGATTTCTCCTGTCCTATTTAGTTAGGATCCTCATTGCTTGTCCTGAATTTTAATATACACTTAGACATAAAGTTTTATGTTTATTGGGTAGTACAAGGTAAGGGGTTTTAAAGGAAATAATGTTACTAAAGTCAATCTCTAGTGTTTCTGTCCAAGCAAAGGCTCACATTTGTCAGCTTCTCTCAGATTGTATAAAGGGGTATTAAGTTTTAGATATTTAGGAATCTAATATACAGTATCCTCCAAGAGCTCCTCCAAGTTTACAGACAGATAAATAGCTTCTAATTTTTGAGGATATCGTTACAATTCTGTATATTGTCACGGCCTAGAAAATGCACTTCCATATGAAAAAAAAAACAGAGTTTGTCTTTAAAAGCTTCCTAAGCAAACGAAATCAATTCTGTAAGATTTTCTGTCTGGAGAACACAGCAGGAGAACCTCCATATGTAAGAGTAGAGTCCTGGCTCAGTATTTGCAAAAAATTGGAGGACACTTCTGCATCAGTGGAACATAACAGTCATGTGTATTGTTTATTTCCTTAAGTAAATGCAAAAAAGATACTATAAATTCAGAGAAAGGCAAATATCATATGGTATCTAAAAAAATTGATACAAATGAACTTATTTACAAAACAGAAGTAGACTCACAGACATAGGAAACAAATTTACGGTTACCAAAGAGGAAAGGAGGGGAGGAGGAATAAATTAACACTTTGGGATTAACAGATATACACTACTATATATAAAATAGATAAACAGTAAGGGCTTACTGTATAGCACAGGGAACTATAGTCAATATCTTATAATAATCAATATTGGAAAATAATCTGCAAAAGAATGTATATATACATATGTATATATTTGAATCACCTTGCTGTACACCTGAAACTAACACAACATTGCAAATCAACTGTACTTCAGTTTTTTAAAAAAAGATACTATGAGTTTGGTTGGAAAGATATACTTTTAAAAAATGCTGAACATAGATCTGCCACTGCAAAGTTAGCTGTCTCAGGGATTGACACCAGGGTGGTAATATGGGTGTGGCCTACAGGGAAGTAACAAGGTAGCCACATCCATTTGCCCTTTTGATGAGCAGAAGAGGTATGGCAAGGGCTAATCTAGGAGATTCTGAATCTTTTTTGGAGGTGTGTGGTGTGATGAGCCACAGGCCTTCAGTAGCCTCTTCTATTGATATGCATCGGGCCAGTTTCAGTAAGCACATGGATAGAGTGACAGAGAACTTTATGGGTTCAGCCTCCTTAATATGTTCTAGATATGAACTGTCTATAGCCAAGAGGCTACTGGAAATAGATCCAAGTTCTAAGATGTTGACAGTAGAGTCATCAGAGTGAGGAATAAAAGTATGCTATCATAAAACCAAGAGTTAATTTCCTTGTGGGATTTCCAAAGAAGGTCATCTGGTTCATTTTTCACAACAGCATTTCCAAATACAGCTTCCAGATAGGGCCACAGATTCACTGGAGTGTAAGGACTAGGCAGAAAACTATACTGACCAGTTCCAGGGAGACAGGAAGTTAGTGAGAGAAAAGCAGAGTCCTTGGGGGTATTTGAGATTCCTACCAATGAAGCTTCTTTGTTACTCTGAAAAAGAAATGATGGAAAGACGGTATGGTTTACAATATGGAGTCCTGGGAATAAATGACAAATAGAATGCTTCATTTCTATATCTTCCTTGGAAAAATGCCTATTTGATTCATTTGCTTATTTTTAAATCAGGTTATTTGTGCTTTTGTTGTTGAGTTGTAGAAGTTCTTTATATATTCTGAATATTAACTCATCAGATATATAATTTGCAAATATTTTCTCCTACTGCTCAGTTTATCTTTTTATTCTATTGATTGCTTTCTTTGCTGGGCAGAAGCTTTTTAGTTTGAAGTAGTCATGCTGAATGGGTATTTGGGTATGTTCTTTCATGAAGTGCACATTCTAGACTTTTGCAGATTTTTTTATTCTGTTGGTATAGCCATCTTTATTTTTCTTTAGGGTTTTATATATGCTGAATACAAATCCATTGTTGGATATATGTATTGCAGATATCTTATCCTGATGTGTAGCTTGCTTTTTCACTTTCTAAATAGTGATTTTTGATGACCAGATATGTTTAATCTTAGTGAAATTCAACTTTTGATATTTTTTTTTTCCTTTATGATTCATAAGGTGTTTTTGTCCCACTTAATATATATTAGTGGGTAGATGTCCGAGATGTTACTAAATATCCATCATGCAAAGGACAGTTTACTATAACAAATAATTATCGGGCCCAAAATGCATACAGTGCAGGGTTGAGAAACTCTGCTATAAAACTATGAAGTCAACTACACACAAGCACATGAGCTAAGGAAACGAGACACAGAGGAGTTTTATACTGAACAGTTCCATTTATGAAAACTTCAACACCAAACTAACCAAATCCTCTGTAATGCTAGAAGTTAAGCTCAATAGTTATCTTTGAAGGGAAACAGCGATTTGAAGGTCCAGGAAAGGGGTCATCTGTAATGGTAGTAGTGTTCTAATCTGCAAAGGGGCTCACCTTCACATGTTTTCCCTTTTGAAAATTCACTTAGCTGTCTATTTTTTTATTTCCATATTTTTCAGTGAAAAATGTATTAAAATTTTATTAGATTAGATATCCCTACTCTTAAAGCCCTTCTGGCTACTACTCTATCGATGATAAAGCCTTTCCATACTCTACAGATCTTGTTCCTGAGATCTATAAAAAACACACATTCTTTTCACTTTGTCCTGCTGAGTGTCCCAGCTCTCTCTAATCACTGCAGTCAAACTCAGCTGCAGATCTACTTTTACATATCAAAGTGTCGGACAGTCTCTTCTTTTAGCATCACAAAAGACCAGACTTTAAGATTTTTAAAAGAATACTCTATTTTTATGAGGCAATTGACATAATAATTTGCTTTCTTATGTTAAATTGATATATAAATCAAGAATCATCAATTTTCAAATATGTGTAACATGGGGGGGTGTTTTGCTGAACAAATATAGTCTACACAAAATGCAATAATGTCAGGGAAGTGGCAGACCTCTAGTTATTTTATCCCTGAATATAGATATAGATTTAACCACATTTGATATGGCAGAAATTGGAGGCAAAAAATGTAAGCGCATGCTTATATATTTCAAAAAGTATTTTATTTCAATTGTAGCATAACAAATATAAAAATATAACCCTTAATATCATGCTAAAGAAAAATAATTACACATTTACAAAAATTTACCTTTAGGTAATCGTTAAGTCGAACCAGAAAGTAAGTTATTTATGTGACTTCAGGGCAAAATGTAAATACATTGTGATGTTTTGAATAACTTAGGGAGATCAAGAGAGCAAAATTAGATAGCTTACAGTAAATTTGGCTATTGTTTTATATTTATAAAACTAATATTACCTTGTGCAATAACGTGGTATTTTTGTTTTATCAAATAAAACACAATCTTTTAGTTTTTATGTCCTCCTCCATAACACTGGCCCATATCCTCATCCCTTCTTGTTGTTTTGAAGCAACATCTGGAAAATCTCCAACACCAAATCAATTCAGCTTGCTAATAAGCCAATAACCAGGCAATCTTTCATTTCAAAGTAAAAAAAAAAAAAAAAGGTAAAGAAAGATGCTAATCAACTGCCTAGACTGGTTCCTTTGTAAATCCATGCTATCTAACCTTCATTGAGTAATGCAGCCTAGAAATTCCTCTCCTTTCTTCAGAAAGGCAGTCTCAGTTCTTCTTTATTTCTCTTAAATCTCTTATTCTCCCAGGATCTTTAGTTAAACTGGAGATGACTTCATCATTTACTTATTTTCAGCCAGAACTGTCAGATAGACTCTGCCCTAAGATTCAACTACCAAACCTGGACAACCACGTACAATTTCACTCTTCTTTTCTTTTTCTCTCTTTCAAAATGGAATGGAAATAGATTCCCCTACTCTACAGGTAATACTTCAATCAGGCAGCTGAAATAAATTACCTTCTGCTTTTAAGAGACCACACTATTACCCATCTATCTTCTATATCTTCAATTACCTTCTCCACTGTATTCTTCTTATAAGCATTTAAATATGCTCCTATCTTTGATATTTACACATTTTCTTTGGTCTCATCTTCCTCTCTAGTGTTTATCCCAGCCCTCTTCAAACTCCTTCAAAATGTTGATTTCTTTTGTGCCCCTACTTCTTCCCTTCCATCCATGCCATAATTCACTGTTACCCAGCTTCAGTTCTCACTCTTTTGCCCTGAAACTTGTATTGTGATATCACAAATATTTTTGTTTTTAAGAAATACGATGGATGCTTTAAGTTTAATCAAATCCCTGGGGCATTTTATATTGTATCTTTCCTTCTTGAAATACTTCCATGCCACCATGCATCTGGAATTCCTTTCTTTTTATCTTGCTACATTTCATCACATTTCTTGTAGAATACTCTTTGTTTTCTCATCTCTTCTTTATTTATTTAATTTATTCTTGGAGGGGGAGGTAATTAGGTTTATTTGTTTATTTATTTTCTCATCTTTTCTTATGTTCAGAGTTTTTACACATCCTTTTATGATTCAGTTCCCATCAGCTCTCATGAGTTCCTCGTTTGGATAGCTAAACACCGTTTCTTCAGTGAGCTTCAGACTCATGTGTCCAACTAAATACCAGACATCACAGTTAACTCAAGACCAACAGGAATAATACTGACAACGATTTGTCCCTTGCTTCTCCTTATGTGTGTTCTGTCTCAGAGAGTACCATTCTCGTCTACACCACTGTCAGAGCCAGAAACCTTAGATCATTTTTGCATCCCTTTTTCCCTTGCTTTGCACAATCAATAGATCTGCAATTCTGAAATTCTTGCAATTAGGATTCTACTTCCTTCAATATATTTTAAAAACTTCCACTGATCTCCATTTCCTCTGTCACATCTGAATTTAAAAAAATTTTCTTTTGTTCTGACAACTTAAAAGGTCTCTTAGCTATTAACATTTTCCCACATTTCCAAGCCTCTTTTTTCTCTATATTGACTGAGAGTAATTTTTTTCCAATACACTGAATATGTCATGTCACTTCTTACCTTAATAATCATGAGTAACTTTCTACTAGTATTAGAAGTCCAAACTTCTTAACATGACTAAAAATGTGTGCAACTAAGTTGAAACATTGTTAAAAAGAAATCATAACCCATGGGAAAGATAGGTTCCAAAGAGCATCCTTGATAGTCACTGGAAAAATAAATCTCACCAAATTGGAATCCTTTAATTAAATCAGTAACAGGGCTTGCTTTCGGTTTTGTTTTTTGATGTGTGTGTGTATGTGTGTGTGTGTGTTTGTTGGAGGAGTGGTGTTGAATACATCAAAATATCATTGCCCAAGCTGATAGTCAACTCTAGATGTGAAAAAGTAAAATGGGACTGGAAGCCAAAACTACAGCTCTGCCTGCAACAGTGAATTCTAGTGACCTTTACTGGAAGAGTAAGTAATAATTTGCTTACTCTATAGACTTGGGTGATTAATTTAGCCAGTAAATGATAATTAATGATGTACAATTTTGAGTAGAGATCTATTTAAAGGTTTTTACTTTTTCTGAAAACAAAAGAATAAACCCAGGATACACTATAATCAATATTTTCCTGTTCTTACAGATTCCTGAATAGTGCAGTATTTATAATATAGAAAGTATCATGTAGAAAACAAAATTATTACATTCCTCACAGCTGATTTCTCAAAATGAAAGCACCAATTTCCCGTGAAGTGTGAGAGTGACCAAGTTGATAACTGAGGAGAGAA
The DNA here is from genome assembly GCF_009834535.1 of Camelus ferus. Lineage (NCBI taxonomy): Eukaryota > Metazoa > Chordata > Mammalia > Artiodactyla > Camelidae > Camelus > Camelus ferus. The sequence continues at coordinate 85,368,525 of NC_045696.1, read as the reverse complement.
AGAAAGTCAGCTTTTGTCAAGAACACTTTTGTGAAGGAGGCTATCGTTTCCTACAGAGGGGTGAGGAAGCAAAGTGCGTGACTGACTTCACTACTCAGATCTGAGGGAGGATTTCCAGAAATCTGGCCAGTGGCTTTTTATGTGGTGCAAGAAATACTGAGAAAGGGGGCATGCTGACCTGTCTCATTGCTCAAGTAGGGATGACACTGAGACTGGAAACAGATGGATTATTTCGATGGTCAGGCAAGAAGATGTGAGAACTAGCCTACTTCAGTTCCCAGGTCATGAGGTAAAAAGATAGATCCATTCAAATCTGCAGCCCCCTAGATATAAAAACATCCTTATGAAGAAAGACATTAATTACAGCATTTTTAATAAGAGGTAGTCACATATATCTTGGACTAATAGGTCTACAGATTCTTGATCCCTGTCTCTGTCCTTCCAAGTAAACATAGCAGCCCATTCATTCAATGGGTAAAGTCCATACCTTGTAGTTATTTTTTACTTTCTTTCTTATATTCTTCTAGTCCATCAACAAAGGTGGTCAGTTTTAACTTTAAATAGATTGTAAACCTGATTATTTCTCCCTTTTTCACCACTAACATGCCAAGTCAAGTCACTCTTATCTCTACTGTGTATGGAACATAGTCATTGCTCAGTAAATTTTTCTTGAAAAACTGATAGAAACTTATGTATTCAGTATTTCTAGAAAGATTATATGAAGATGCTTCTATTTTATTTTGTTGAAAAATAATTTAAAGGGGGATACCCATTACTTACTCTCCCTCCCCTATATCTCCATAAACCTAGGCACACCAGCCCTCTCTCTGTGGAGCTTAAAGCATTTTTTCCTGGCAGTTGAGTTATTGTTCTGAATATGTTTTCCCTCTATCAGATTATAAAATACTCAAAAACACCTCCTTTTAGGAATACTACTCAGCCATAAAAACTGACAACATAATGCCATTTGCAGCAACATGGATGCTCCTGGAGAATGTCATTCTAAGTGAAGTAAGCCAGAAGGAGAAAGAAAAATACCATATGAGATCGCTCATATGTGGAATCTAAAAAACAAAAACAAACAAACAAACAAATAAACAAAAACAAAGCATAAATACAGGACAGAAATAGACTCATAGACAGAGAATACAGACTTGTGGTTGCCAGGGGGGTGGAGGGTGGGAAGGGATAGACTGGGATTTCAAAATTGTAGAATAGACTACACTGTATAGCACAGGGAAATATACACAAAATGTTATGATAACTCACAGAGAAAAAAATGTGACAATGAGTGTGTATATGTCCATGAATGAATGAAAAATTGTGCTGAACACTGGAATTTGACACAACATTGTAAAATGATTATAAATCAATAAAAATGTTAAAAAAAAAAAAACACCTCCTTTTAAATATTAAGATGCAGCATGCTAAGCTATTGTCATATTACAATCCCCCTCCCCCACCAGCTGGTTAATGTGGTTACAATCTGATTCTGAACAAAATCATAATACACACATGTACCACATTTATAGCATATATCATATTTGAAATCCCCATATAACCATAATTGGTAAGAATTTTATATAACTAAATGAAAGGATAAACGCATGAATGAAAGAATTAAAAATCCAATGAGAAGTAAAACATTTCTAGTTTGGTGAACTATAAAACAGTAAAACAACAACATTTATATTTTATGGTGATGCATCTTAAATTTTCATAAATGTATAAAGAGGAAATGGAAGATTAAGCTTCATATACTAATACTGATAATAATTTATTACCTGTGCACACTGTAATTGGTTTGTTTAAAGAAACCACATTATAGTCACATTAACTCACTTCAGGGTGTTCAATGTAACAGTGCCATATCCTGCTGTGTTTTATTACTTAAACAGAGATGCAATTTAGTTTTCCTGCTGACTATTCAATTGTATTTCCTAAACAAAGACAGATAGTAATTTACATCAAATTATTTTTGTTTATCTAAGGAGAACATTGATCAATGCCATATGATCTGAGGCGAACTACCTCTTTTTCGCTAATCACACTGCATTTAAACAAGAGCAAAGATATCTGGCATTGTCAAGTATTGGTTCAATTCAGTTTAACACACATTGGACATTTCTGATTTGTTGTATTATGCTTGCTATGATGTTAAATTTTAAGTATGCATCCAGTGGACAGCATAATGTTTGACTAACACTTTGCATGTTAGATAAGACATCTCACTCATTACTGCATTTAATTCTCAAGAGAAAGAGTATCATTAGTAAAATGACTAGGTAAGCAGGTAAGACAGATAGTATTGAACACAATGTATAGTTTTAGACACTGAATTCTAGAGATCCAGGACTCCAACTGTGGTGTCTCAACAATTAATTCTGTGCATCTTGCACTATAGATAATTACACTCTAAAAGTACATTATGTCTGATCTCCTGGTCTTTTCACTAACTAAATCAAGTTCTACATGTGAATAATGCCCAACACACTACCCTAATTTCATTTTTCTTGACCATAACTTAATGCCACACATTTAACCTTGTTATCTCTCGGAGTACAGAATCCCTGAAAGTTGAAAGTTCAGAACTGTATGTGTACACCATTTCTTGTCTTTCAGATCTCTACTGCCATTAAGTCTACTCTAACTGATCAAGCCTTAACACTGTATTCTCTCCCTGTCTTTCAGCCTTCTCCTAGCTTGTCTTATATCCTTAAAAGAAGATGCTATACAATAACTCACTTAATCATTCTCTGGCCAAAAGCATAAATCCATTTTCCCTCGGGCAGTGTTGTGTTGCTCCTCTCCAACACAACAGCACCAGAGCTGCCAAGTGGGGTGGGGTTGAGGGGGACCACGTGAGTCGATTCTACTTCAAACTCAGCTTCTGGGTCTTCATTTGGCTCTCACTCTTGCCATACACACTTCATCATAAACCTAGGGACACATCTCTCATTCCTCTCAATGTTTATCCCAAACTTACCTTTATCCCTGAGTTCTCTGTGAGACAGGAGGGAAGGGGGCAGGGCACAGTCATTCAAAGAATGACACAGCAATTAACACCAGAATGGTGGAAGAATCAACTCCCAGTAAACCTTGAAGCTCAAGATGGTGGGAGATTTGACTTCCAGTAGACCTTGAGCATCAATATATGCCCATTGTAATATATTAACATGGTAAATAACATGCCCACAGGCGCCATGACAGTTCCAAGGCTAACCACAAAAGGTCAAAGAGTGGACGGTGGCCCAATTCCTGTGAATCCCAGCCTCTTCTCCAGGGTACTTAGAATGGTCCTCCCACTTGTTAGCAAATGAAGCTTCCAAGCCCATAAAAACTGGCAACACCACACCTTGTGGCCACCTCTCTTGCTTCCTTGTGTTCAGAGATCGCCCACACTCTGTCTATGGAGTGTGTATCTACTTTTACTTTAACCTGAGCACCCAACCCACACACCTCGTGGCCTTTCTCTCACCTTCTGGAACAGCCTACACTCCATGTAGTATGTACCTCTCTAAATAAATCTATCTTTACTCAACTGTGGCTCGCTCTTGAATTCTTCCCTGTGCGAAGCCAAGGACCCACACTTGGCGGGGCGCGTCCCAGGGACTCAGCCGAGACCTGGGACAGGGCCCTTCTCATGCCCCACATTCATTTTTCCTGTATCATCTCTTCTTTCCCTTCTCCCGCCTCCGGAGATGACTTGGTGATTTCATATCAGAGAGGAAAGGCAGCCTCTTCCTTCTTCCTCAGCCCCATGCCTGCAGGTTTATTTGCATTTCTAATCAGTCTTACGCTGTTTTTTCTCATTAAGTAAATGATTTCTCTCCACCTTTCAAAAATAAAGATTTACCTATACAGGTGATTTCATTCTCTTATGTTTCCTGAAAACCTTGTCTCATCTATTATCTCAACTTCAAACTCACCTTCCATTTTATATAAATATATGTATATATATAAATAATATGTATATATCTCAGCATACATATTCTCAAGGACTTTTAATGTTTAAAAAAAAGAAAAAACCTCCCTTAACCTGTGCTTCCTTTCATCTTTCTTGCTTTACTTCCTTCTGTCCCTTCTCCTTTTCACTACCCCTTGGAAACAACTAGTTATCAAATTTTCTGTTAGATTAACTGTTTCTCTAAGAAAGCTTCCATTCTAAGCCTTTCTATTTGATCTCCCATTTCCTTGTGGTTGTGATTAGTGCTACTCACTGACTGCTGTTAATTCCCACCTGCCCTCCCGCTAGTGTGGCAGGATTGCACTTCCAGGCCTCCTTAAGCTTAGGTGTGTGGTGCCTTGCCATTGACATGCATATCAGAACTGTCAGTGCCTTCCTGTCCCCTGGGATCCCTTTGCAATTATAGTGCACAAAGACTCCTGTGTTTTTGCTGCCAAAATCCAGATCTGTGATCCTCTTTAGGCCATTGGAGTCCCAGATGCCTAGAATTTTATATTACCACAGCGGGAACCCTAAAAAAGTAGCTGACACGTAGCAGGGAATAATAATACAGGTTCTCTGCCCCCCTGGTTAGAACATTTCAGGCTTGACTTGCCCAGTCTCCAAAGCTGCCTTGACGATGGAGCCAAACTTTCAGGACACTTTGCTTGACGTTGCAATATTTCTTGGCTTTCTCTCCCTCCAGTTCCACTTCCCCACCCTCCTGCTGGTTTTAGCTGTGAACACTCCTTGTATTACTTTCACATGAACCATTGGCACAGGAGCTACTTGCAGGGAACCCAAACTACAAGAAAATGTATGGAATTGACATATGTCATATTCAGACTTAAAGAGCCCTTGTGTGATTTGCCACCTACCTTTTTTCCTCTCTACCCTGGCAACTGGCAATATTCCAGATAGTGACTGCTCTGTTGGCCTGGGGCCTAGAGTGAGGAAAACACGGAGCAGAGCCCACAGTTAACTCACGATGGACGTGTAGTGTGAGAGAAAAAGGAGACTTTGTTTTTTAAAGCTGCTGAGATATCCCATTATTTGTTACTACAGCATAATCCAGCCCGTCCATGTGCTATCGGTATGAGTCCACACCCTTCTGTATCAGTTTATATAATGGGCTAGGATATACTGTGTCGATAAATTCTAGCATCCCAATGGCTAATAATGGGAAAGATTCACTTTCTCTTATGCAGCTCTCCTCACTTCTGGACCCACCCAGATGAAGGAGCAACCGTGAAACTTGGTGGCTGTGGTGGTGGAGGGAAGCAGCTCTGAATGTTATGAAATACTCAACCCTAAAGGGAATACATATGATTTCTCCTCACAACCCACTGGCCAAAACTAGTCAGATAGCAGCCACGGTGGGGCCAGAAAGCACAATGTCACCATGTTCCTGGGAGACTGAGAGGTGGAAACACCCAGAGAACAGCACTAGTGATCTGTACAGTTTTCCCCTCATCAGTGTCTGGTTCCTATGCAAGCTGCTCCCTGGATCCGCCGTCACCAGCGACAGATCAGGTGAACGCACTGCTGCTTTATAGCTCCTGAACTTGCTGTGGCACTTTAAGTTGTTGAATCGTTTATTCTTTATTAAATTCTATGTGTTTTGTACTTCTTGTTTTATTATAGGTACTTTTTAGTACAAGTAATGGAAAAAAATCACAGAGTGGTTTAAAGATTAAATATTAACCAGAATCCCTGTGGTTCAGGCAAGAAAAAAAAAAAACTGAGACAAATCTTTTACTATCAGATGCCTAGAAACACTGAATGCAAACCTCAAACAAAGCAAAACAATAACTTTTTTTCAAGGGGATAATTTAGTGACAAAGAAAAAAGTAAAAAATAATATTTTTTATGAATTTAGGATAGGGATATTTCCTTAAATAAGATACAAAAACCATAAATCATAAAAGAAATATTGAAATAAGTTTAACAAATTAAAATTTGTTTTTTGTATGAATTAATTAAAAAATTAAAAATAAGACAAGTCATATATTGGAAGGATATATTTATCATCCATATATTGGATAAAGGGTTTCTATCAAAAATACATACAAAGCTCCAATGACTAAATTTCAAACACACACATGTGTGCACACGCGCACACACACACACACACACAACTCATTAGAAAAAGGCCAAAATATATGAACAACAAGCCTCAGAGAAGGGAATCTGAATGCTAACATTTAAATTTAAAACTGAGTTGAATATGCATGACGTCATGAGTAATCAGGGAGATACAATTTAAAACTATAATAAAATGAGATTTTGTAGCCATCAAAATGGAAAAATGTAGTTAAATTCAATAAATTCAAGTGCTGGTGAAACAAGAACTCACATACTTTGCTGGCAAAACCGTAAATTAATATAACTTTTTGAAATCAATTTTGCAATATCTAATAAATTTGAAGTTCCATATACTTTACATCTCAATAATCTTAGGTCTAGGGAGACTCTCCCGTGTGTGCTTAGAAGCCATTTAGGAAAGTGTCTATTGCAGCGCTCTTTGTAATAGAATAAATGTGGAAAAGAAACCTAGACATTCCTTAGTAAGTGACTGCATACATTGCTTGTGGCTTATTCATACATTGAAATCTTATATAGTAAGTAAAATGTATAAACTAGATCACCCAGTGTTACCATTGCTATATTAATACAAATAATGTTGAGAGGAAAAAGCAAGTGTATATCTATATATAATATTTATAGTTTATAAATGTATTATATATCTTTTAAAAATAATACATAATATTTGTGAATTCATTGATTTAGGTAACGATATAAATACTTTCTTATAAATAATGTTTACCAGCTTCAGGGCAATGAAGGGGATGGAGGTTGGGGTTACCTCTGAAGTTACCTCTGAGGTTGGGAACAGAGTACATAAAGAAGTGTGGAAAGCAGCCTCTAAGATAATTCCTGATGATTCTCACCTTAGAACAGTCATGCCTTTATATAATCACTCTCTTTTAGTATGCGCTGAACCTAGTGACTTACTTTGAATGAGTCAAGTATGGCAAAAGTAATGGGCTATCACTACAGAGATGAGGTTACAAAAAAATGGTGACTTCCATCTTGAGTTTTGTCATGATTTTGGAAACTAGCTGCCATGTTGTGAGTTGCTCTGTGGAGGAGCTCATGTGGCAAGGAACTGAGGGGGGCCTCTGGCCAACAGCCAGTGAGGAACTGAGGCTGTTGTCCAGTAGCCTGTGAGGAACTGAATCCTGACATTTGCATAATCTTGAAAACCCATCATCTCCCAGTCAAGCCATCAGGTGACACCACAGCCCTGGCTGACCCCTTAATTATAGCCTTGTGAGAAACTTTGGAACAGAGACACCTAGCTGAGGCACATCTAGATTCCTGCCTCAAAGAAACTATAAAGTAATAATTGCCTATTGTCTTAAACCATTAACCTTGGGGTAATTTATTAAGTAGTAGTAGATAACTAATACAGGAATGGGAGAAATAACTGAAAATGTCTGGCAATCTAGCAAAATCAGCAGGTATCCTTCAGGGCTGTTGTTCCATTTCTGTGTCATCAGCTTGGTTTTCCCATACACTGTGATTTTTGTCCTCATGCTGGTAGCAAGAGGGCTGTGGCTGCTGGATAGCTTAACTTCACTCATGTCTAGCTAGTGCAATCTAGGAAATAGAATGGAAGCCAGATACATAATTTCATAATTTCTAAACATCATGTTTAAAAAAGTAAATAGAACCAGGTGAAATTCATTTTAATAATATATTTTATTTAGCCCAATATATTCAAATAGTCTTATTCCAATATTTAATCTACATAAATAAATCATCTGAGATATTTTACATTCCCTTTCTCATGCCAAAACTTAGTAATCTGATTTGTATTGAAGATCTCAATTTAGACACCAAATTTTCATCAGAAGCATTTGATGTATATATAGTTCACGAAATGTATAGCTGAGAAAGTTTTTTCAGCTATACTTAAAAGTTTTCCAATCATAAAAGTATCAGTTTTTAAATTAAAACAAGAATTAATTTTTAAAATTTTATTTCTTAGTTGTACTAGCCACATTTAAAATACTCAAAGCCTCTTGTACCATATCGGACAGCCTGACTCTAGAGATATTTCTCCTGAGACAGAGCTTTTCTTTTTCTTCATCTACCAGTAATTTCCCTTTGTGATTTTTGGGCTAATTTGTGTCTTATATTCTTTTCTAATCCAATCTTTATAAAGAGGAACTTTATAAAGTTGTTCTGAACGCTCTCTATAGATTAGACTTACCTAGAGAGTTTTAATTTTTGATGCCTGCATTCCATCCTTACATTCAGAAGTCCTGATGTACCTGATTGGTGCTGAGTCCCAACGTGGTATTTTCTAAGATCTTCCAAGGGAAGAAGGATTAAAAATATAGGAGGTCTGTGTTCCTACCTACCAATTAAAACATAATCTCTGGAATGAACCCTAGGATTGCTATTTGGGCAAACAAACAAGCAAAAAATCGGATGAGTCTAATGCCAAGTCAAGAAAGAGAATAAATAACTGCTAAGAATCAAAGCCTTGTCCTGAAGATGGTGCTTGGAGTAGATTGCCCTGACACCACTAGAGCTTCATGAACTGAAAAGATGGTTATCAGGGACAGAAGATGCAGTTCTGCTAGAAAGGAGAAATGCATTCTGTGTAACCAGGTAACCAACATGTCCATTATACTTGCCAGGTTTTCTTTCTAATTCTAAAATTTATCTTTGGTCTCTATTACTGCTTTTATGCTGCCAAACCCCTTAAATGTTGGTGATCTTGTGGCCTCCGTTTGCTGTCAGCTTCTTTTATGACTGACTGTGCGTTTTGCTCTTCCCTGTGTTGACTACCATCTATAGTCTGATGACTCTTGGCTCTACTTCTTTGCCTCCTAAATTTCAGGCGATCATTTGAAAATGCCCGATTCAGTATATCTTGACTGCCAGACTTGTTTTTTCACATGAACTTTTGATATTCAGTATAAATCAGAAATTTCTATTGCTTTTGTGCTATTGTAGGTAGTATATGTTGTAACAATAATTTGTATCTAACAGTACTGTTACAATTTTCAGCTATGCAAAGAATGACTTTTTTTTTTTTTTAAGTTCAGAGCTATAAAATTTACTCCTGACTACACTGTTGTAATTTTAATGTGCTTAAAATGATAAATATAATATCACAATAACTGAAGCCTAAAAAGTTTTAGGAAAAGTGGGATTTTTCTTTTTGATGTGCTGGAATCTAGTTGTTGTTAATTTTCAAGAGTCACTGGTGAAACTGCTAATGCCACAAGCGCAGCTTTGCCACCTTTATTTGCCTTTCCTCTAGCCTCTCTTTAGTAGTTCCCATCAGGGTAGAAGGACTTCTAAGGAATTTGTTAGAGAAAGATGCTTATCTGTTATCTCAGAGGAACAGGCAGAAAATCTACACTTAATTATGTTAGAATGTATTTGAAAGCATGACCAACATACATTTTCCAGAATGAGAACAGTTATTCTCAAGTCAGTAGGTTATTTGAGGAACATTGCATAAGATAGCTCTGTCTGAAAGTTATTTAGTGTCCTTTACCCATTACTTTTATTTGTAGAATCCTATCCTAATGAAATAAGTAAAAGTATAGTGAAACTATACCCAAAGATGTTAAGAATAGTCATTATATTGAGACTTTAGAAACATCCACATTTCTATCAGTAAAGCCTGTTTAGGTAAGATGGATCATTACACATTTTTAAACTTATGTTTATTAAAAATTTTAAATATAAGGAGCTAAATCTTTGTTACTTTCTTAAGTGAAAAAATTCCCAATAGAAATAGAAATTCTAAAATTTGTGTGGAACCACAAAAGACCTCAAATAGCCAAAGCAATCTTGAGAAAGAACAAAACTGGAGAGAAGGTGGATAAAAAGGTATATATTCTTTCATCTACAAGACGAGCAGTATCTGAGGATGTACTGTAGACGTGGTGACTCTAGTTGACACTGTATTGTTTAATTGAAATTCGGTAAGAGGGTAGAACTTAAATATTCTTGCTAAAAAAGATAAAGATATGAGGTGATGGATATGAAAATTAATTAGATGGGGGAAATCTTGAAAATGTACATGTATGTCAAATCATCATCGAGATATACACTTTAAATATCTTAAATTTTATATGTTAGTTATACTTCAGTAAAGTTGAATTTTTTTAAATGTTAAAAAAAAGTACTTAACCAAGCATAAGTATGAGAATTCAGTCACTAGAATTGACCCCAGATGCACTATTGAAGAATGCTGTCCCATCCTTCTTCCTATCTTCTTGATGCCACATTCATTCAGGCAGATGCACTAGTGTTACCATTACCGCTTTCAATGTGCCTTTTCATACACTTCATTACTCTTTATAATTCATTGCCTTCATAATCAACAAGTATTTGTTGATCACCTACTATGCAAAATTTACTGGGCACATGAGCTGGGGTTACAGAATTGAAGAAATAATAATTATACTGAAAAAAGAAGGGTAATAATTATAATAACTACCATGTATTGAATTCTGATATATAATGTATCTTAAAACATTATCTCATTTAATCCTCACAACAATCCCAATTTTCGGAAGACAGAAACACTTAGAAAAACTAAAAACTAAGAATGAACATAAATTTTGTCAAAGATGTGAACTGTAACATTTATCCACAGCTAGCAGAGATGCAAAATGGTAGAGTCCATTTAGAAAACAGGTTGGCAGTTGCTTTAGAAGTGGAATCATATAGCTCTCATATGTCCCATTCATTCAACATCCATGTATTTATAATGGGAAAAGAAAACACAAATACTTATACAAATGTTCACAGTAGCTTTATTTATAATTGCTCTCAACTGGAAATAACTCAAATATCGAAAAAAGAGAAAATTGTGAAACATACAGAAGATGAATTATTGTAAAATACTAAATTTTTTGGAGAATTTTAAAAATAGGTGAAAACTTTCATTTTACTAAGTGAAAATATTTCTTTACTACGTTGCAAAATTAAGTTAACCCTGCTTAATTGGCTCTAAAACTTCAGTTTCTGCTAGGATTTAAAGAAGTTGTGTAAAGACTCATCCAGAATGTCCGCCAGAATTTCTGATCATTATTTTGAGGTGTGAGAGAAAAGGTAAAAAAAAAAAAAAAAAAAGATAGACCTGGAAGAAGGAGGTGGACTTGCTTCTTGCTGCCTCTACTAAAGAATTCCTATTTCTTTGGAATTACCTTCTCACTGCATATGCAGTGCGTGGAATGGAACAACCAGTGATAATATGAATACACAAAACGATACCAAAATACGATGTAAAATGAATGGTAACGGCAAGTATTTCGGGAGAGAGAGAGAGAGATTTTCTTTGAGAAATGTTAACAACATAAGAGGGAAGGAAGTTTGTAGATCAGGTTTGATGGGGATATATATGGACCTCCATACCTACTGGCTGGACATACAGTTCTTCATGGGGTGACTGAGAATTAAGATGTCAAATATAGGTTAGTGCCACAAACTGGAAAGCCTTGAGTTCAGACACATAAATATAGAAGTATCATTGAAAGATTTGCAGTATTGAAACAGAGTTTCATGACTATATATACCTGGAACTTTACATGAAATTGTTAGAATAGAATCTTCTGTTAGCCAGTGACAATGGAATAAAAGGAATAAAGTCAATAGAACTAGTCAATTAATTGTTAGAGAAAGCTTAAAAGTATGGAGAAGAATAAAGTTACAAAATCATCTCCTTGTGTGATTGCTGTTTTCCAAAGGTATAAACTCAGGAGTAAATAGTTTTGGAGCGAAAGGCTGGCATGCAGTTACTGACCTAATTAAAGACTTTTCATCGGAGCTTTGTGCTTTCTTCTGTGTTAGTAAGTTCTTGGAGGACAGAACAAGGGAAAAAGTGCATCATCTTAATAACGGTAATTTTTTCAAGGTTAAGTAACCAGGCTACAGTCATTTAAAGTTTAATATTTTTTGAAACAATAATATACAGTTTAATTTGAGTACTTTTATAGTACTTGCTTATTTTGAAATCCGTGGTGAGTGTTAATATTTTCTTTATTTTTATTATTTTGAAAATAATACAAAAAATATCATTTTTAAGAAATGAAAATGCTGCAAAAGAAATAACTATTTGAAGTAAAATAGTAAATTTGTCCTTAAAACCTATATACATGTATAGGTATGTTTACCTAGTAATTTTAAAAAATAAGAAAAGATTTTCAAATTGAAATATTTTGCATAAGTAACAACTATAGTTGTATATATGTTAAATATTTAGTATATACAGAACTCAACTGCAGTTTTGAAGACCCTTTTTCTTCTCACTCTTCTAGGTGTTTGAGGTCTCTGTAGATTAATACTATTAATTGTAATAGCAATGTTTATCTAACAGTCTTTCTCAGTTCATTACCAAATATGAAGCCTTACTGAAAACCCTCTAAGAGCCAGCACAATCAAGAAGAGGGGAGAGTGATTAAGGGCAGAAATTATATGAAGCAGCATCACAGAAATTCTACATTCTCTCCTGTGAGGAGTTTCACTTGATTCTGTTCCTCCACGAAACAGAATTCAGGGGATTCTCAGCAGTTTTAATGTATTAGACTTTGGAAAATATTTGTTCTTTTATTTCTGAATCATTAAAAGGTAAAAAATCCTTTTATATTAAAATCAGTGATTTATATCTGTTTATTTTCTATTTATAATGATATTTCAATTAGCACTGTTTTAGCACTCTTGAATTATATACTAACTTGTACCTGTGTGTATTTATACATTGTTTTATGTCTTCATGACTGAAGATTTTGTAATGGTGTTATTCAGAAGTCTACTGTGAACCAAAGTGTTAAAAAGACGTTTGTGTTTTTTAACAGGAAAAAAAGAGTTAATACAAAGCAAACTGTGAGAAAGATAGGAAGTAAATCCTTGTCTTCATATACCGATCTTTGTCAAGCATAGTCACCTCCTTTTTTCTGACTCACTTGTGAAGCTTCTGTCAGCACTCCCTCTTCTCCCTCTCAGAGTCTGTGTTGTCTGTAGAGCCACAAACTCTGTAGGTCACCAGATTAACTATTTTCATTTTCCACTGCATCATCTGTCTCCTTGTTGACTGTACTAAAATAACATGAAGAGCCCACTTGATGTTCATTTTTAGGCGTGAAATGATTGTAAACCTTTTCCCTTTTACGGTGTTTTATAGTGTTTCAAGAAACATGTTCCTTAATTATATTTGAACAAAACAGCAATGGAAAATGGATTTGAACAACACGTGGAAATAATATTTGAATGAAAATCTGGGAATAACATGTGGATAATTTCTAATATACTTATTTAACAACAGATAGTGCTCACTATGGACAGTAGGCAAGTTCTTAATGGTCTACAGGTATTAAATCCTTACAGCGACCTTCTCGGGTAGATGTTGATACTATTCACATTTTTCTGACAAAATTGAGACACAGAGGTATTAAATAATTTTCTCAAGGTCATACATCCAGTGTGTGACCATGCTAGGGTTTAAGTCCACACAATTTGAGCCCAGATTTCCTATGCTGTGCTGCCTCTCCCGTGAAGTGCCTTCCATTCTTCTTCAGTTAGTGTTTTCATAAAAATTAGCAGATTAAGGAAAAACACTCCTTTGCTTCTGTCGCCGAATGATTGGCCCCCGTCCCTGAAGAGCCAAATAACCCAGAGACAAGGTCTTGGAGCTTAGAAGAAAAGAGGCAGCTTTATTGCTTTGCCAGGCAAAGGGGACTGACAGCAGGCTGTTGCCTTCACAACTGTGAACCCAGCTTGGGGATGGGGTGGGGTGATTATATGGCCATAGCTCAAACAACAAAGCATTGATAACAATCAACATTCTCATAAGACTCAGAGTGGCATCATGGTGTCTCCAGATGACCAAGTCTATAAAGGCTAGTGGTTGTCACTTTTACCATCTCTTTATCTTATAAGCACCCAAGGCGTGGTCTTCTTGGTAATTCAGGTTATTTTGTAAGGTTACAGTCCTATGACCTTCTCCTTGGAGGATGACTCAGAGACCAAGCTTGATTATTACTTTCGATTACTGGAATAAAGTAGAAACAGTAAGATCAATAGCTTTAGTTTTAACAGTGGGCCTGGAGCTGTGGGTAGCAACCGGTAGGTCAGGTTTGTTGACCGCTCTAAGGACAAGCATAAGAATAAGCAACTGTTGGCCTGAGTTCTGCCGTTTTATTAATTCTCTTTCACTTCTCCTATGATACTCACAACAGAATACTTCTGTGACCAGATGGTTGGGTTTTATACACATCAAGCAATTTTGTGACACGAGCTGTATGCTCTACAATTTAACTCAATTCTGGCACTGTCTACCTGAAGAGAGCACCAGATTCCACAGGTTCAGACCTCAGTCTCACAAAATTGCCCTTTCCTTTCTTTTGCTTACTACTGGTTTCTCTTGATTTATTTTTTTAAAGATTCTTCAGGTGGAAGCTGAGATCATTGATTTGAGATCTTTCTTTCTAACATAGTCACTTAAATTTATAAAGTTTTCCTCTGCCCACTGCTTCAACTGTATCCTACAAATAATTGACATTTTGTCTTGTGCTATTATCTCAGTTAAAATACTTTCTAGTTTCCCCTTTCATTAGCTCTTTGACACAAGTGTTTTTTTCAGTGTATTTATTTCCCAAATATTTATACGTACTCCATATATCCTACTGTTACTGCCTTGCTTAATTCTGTTGTGATTAGAGAACTACATTTGTATGAAATTCATTGAAAATCATTGAAAAAATTTTAATGGCCCTAGAATGCTCTATTTTGGTAAATGTTCTGTGTACTTGAACAGACTGTGTATACTTCAGTTTTTACATGGAGTGTTACGTGAAGCTCAATTAGGTGGAAATGGTTGATAATACTGTTCAAGTCTTCCATATCCCTTTCTGTTTACTTTCCTTACTCATTAATGAGAGAGGTGCTGTAATATCTGATGATAACTGGAAATTTGTGTATTTTCTTCCCAGTTTTTTTCTTTGTTTTACTTCAAGCATTTTCAAACTCTCTTATTACGGACATAAGTGTTTAGAATTGCCATGTAATCCTGACAAGTGGGACACTTCATTGCTTCAGATAACTCTCTTTATGCCTTTCAATATCCTGTGTTCAGAAATATATTGTGTTTATATTAATAGAGCACTCCAGCTTTCTTCTGATATAGTTTATCCTTTTCTATTTTTATACTCTTCATCTATTTGTGTCTTCATATTTCATATAGATTTTTTATACAGATAGAATATAATTGGTTTTTTACTTTCTTATCCAGTCTGACAATCTATGTGTTTTAATTATGTCTATTTTCTGTTTGTCTTGTTGGGGTTTTTTGAGTTGCAAGAAAACTCTACATCACTTTATTTCAAGCTTTATCCAGAAATGTAAAACATGTTTAAAGTGTGTAGCCCTGAGCTTCAGATGAATACCTTCAACCTTATAAGCCAGTGGGGAGAGACAGGGTCAATCTGATAACCTGTACCTTTTAATTTAAAAGTTTATATTATTATATGTTACTATGATTATTGATATGTTTTTGTCCAAATCTACTATATTGTTATTTGCTTTCTATTTGACCCACCTTTCTCTTATTTTTTCCTTCTTGTTGTGCCTTCCTTTGGATTAACTGTGTATTTTTTGTGATTTTCTCTCCTGGTCTTTGTGCTACTGTTGTCATACATTTTAATTCTACATATGGCCACAACACATTGTTATTATTTTTAGTTTAGACAGTAAATTATATTTTTAAAACAGCTTTATTGAGATATAACTTACACAGTGTAAGATTCACCCATTTAAAGTTTATAATTCAGTATTTTTAGTGTATTTACAGAGTTACACAACCATCACCATAATCAGAGACATTCTCATCACCTTATAGAAAAACCTCATGCTTATTAGTGGTCATTTAACATTCCCTGCCCAAGCCTCGCCGAGTGACCTTTTAAAGAGATTTAAATAATAATAATGAGAAGAAAAGTGTCTTTTATATTTAACCATTTCTATTTACCACATGTAATTACCATTTCTAGTGTTTTTCATTCCTTTGTGAGGATGTGGACGTCCTGTAACATTTTTTGCAAAATAATTCTGTTGATTTGAAATCTCTCTGCTTTTGTGTTTATGAAAATGTCTATTTCACTCTTGCTTTTGAAAGGTGTATTTCTGGGTACAGTACTCTGTGTTAATAGGTTTATTTATTCAATTACTTTAAAATGAAGTAACTGTCTTCTGGCTTGCATTCTTTATGATGAGAAATCTGCTGTCATCCTTATCTTTGTTCCTCTTCTTGCATTGTATCTTCTTTCTCTTATGCTTTCAAGATTTTACCTTCGTCATTGATTTTGAGAAACTTTGTTATGTGCCTTCTTGTAGTTTGCTTCTTGTTTCTTGTGTTTGAATGTGTTTGAATCTGTGGCTTAACAGTTTTCATCACATTTGAAAAAAAATTTGACTATTATTTTTTTCAGTCCCTCCTTTTCCTCTCCTTTGAGGATTTCAGTTACACACATGTTTAACTACTTGATGTTGTCTCAAAGCATACTGACACTCTTGTTTTTGGCCATTTGTTTGTTCTGAGTGTTTTTCTCTCTGTTTAATTTCAGATAGTTTGTATTGCTAGATTCACAAACTTGCTAGTATTTTCTTCTGCATTGTCTAATCTACTAATTCCTCCCAGTGCGTACCTTAGACAATAGTATTTTTCACATCTAGAAGTTCCAGTTTTAAAATATGTATCTCTCATGTCTCCATTTAACATATTTAGTCTTTCTACTAGCTTCTCAAACATAGTGAAATGAAGTTATAATAATGATTAAAGTCTTTATGTACTAATTTTATCACCTTTCTGATTTCTGGGTTAGTGTGAAGTGATCTATTTTTCTCTTAATTATAGATCTTATTTTCTGGTTCTTTTTATTCTCAGTCATTTTTGATTGGATGCTAGACATTTTGAATTTTAAGTGTTAAGTATTTTTACATATCTATAAATGTTCTTTAGCTTTGTGATTGGACAAGGTTAAATTACTTGGGAAGTGCTTGTTCCTCTCAGGTCTTGCTTTGAAATGTTGTGAGGTAGGATCAGCGCAGCTTTTAGTCTAGGGCTAATCCTGCTCACTCCCTGTGGCAAGGCCTTTCTGAGTGCTCCACTCAGTGTCTATGAGTTATTAGGTTTCCCATTCCAGATGGTAGGAACAGGCTCTATGCTCAGCTAAATATCAGAGAGGGCCTTCTGCAGATCTCGGGAACTCTCTCTATGGCAGCTCCCTACCTTCTGGTGATCTTTCCCAGGAGGTAACCGCTTGGCCTTCCTGGGCTCCCAGCTCTATCTCCTCAACTCAGAGAGATTACAGGCTTTTCCTGAATTATCCCTGCTTGCACACCTGCTTGGAAACTGTCCCAAGGCAGTAAGCATTGAGGCATTTGTTGGACTCATTTTGTTTGTTTCTCATGTCTCAGTAGACCTCTGATGCCCAATGTCCAGTGTCCTGAAAACCACTGCTTCATATATTTTGTCTGTGTATGTTTTTTTTAAAGCTTGTTTTATGCATAAATTCAGTCATTATTCCATCTTGCACAGAAACAGAAATCTCACAATTTAGTTTATCAACCAAAATACAGAGAAAAACAAAACAAAAAACAAACAAACAAAAAAAGCAGAAGACTATTTGTATTGTTAAGAAGCTTAAAAATAGAAATCTTGAATTGTTTAGATAATTATGCCAATCTACTGTACACCCTTACATATAGTCATGAATTTAGTTCAGAGAAACATTTATCCTCAAAGGAATTATGTTAAAGTTTATCATAAAGCTTTGATTATAACCGTATCATGTCTTAACATTTAATCTTTAACCACTGTGTGATTCTATCCTCCTTCTTTCCACTATTATGTTGATTCCTCACAATTGACTTTTGTGAGAACTGGGTTCCAATACCTCTTTCCAACACAATCATGTCATTTTATATCCACCTAGTTTTTCTCTCTCCCAGGTGATAACCTCTTACTTACTTTCACATTTCTCTGTGTTTTATCTATCATTTTCTCATGCTGCTTGTTCTTGAAGGCATATTTTTGTTTAGTCTTGCCACTAACTCAACAGGAAGACTGAAAAAAAATCAGTATATTTTCTCTGGAAATGCTGACCAATCACCTATTTTCAGAACAAAAGCTAAACAGTAGTGAGGATGAGAACACCTGCCTAGTTGGCTGAATCTGTCTTATGAACCCAGCAACCACAAGGAGGAGACAGTGATGCCAACTTGCCTTCATTTTCTTGTTAGTGATAATTGAAGTGAGTAAAGGCAGATTATTTCTGAGATAACTAAATTATAAATAGGGTCGATTAAGAATTGTAGGAATTTGGAGAGTATTTTGTTTGGCCTAATGTGGGTTAGATTATTCAAATTTCCCTTTAAGGACAGAACCAGGCCCTGTCAAAATAAAAGAAAACACAACCAAGGAGATCAGAAATTGACTATGAGTTATTACCCAGAAGTGGCATGAAATGAATTAAACAAGAACTTTCATGACTAATATTAGCAACCAGAGAAGTGAAATTTATCATTAATTCAAAGGAATAAGGATAAAAGTAGAAGTAGGATTGAAAATTGAGCGCTTAAGGATTGTATCAATCCAAAAAAAAAAGTGATTTTATGTATTAAAAACAAAATCTTATAAATGAGTCTAGAGACTCCTGGTGATATACATTGTATATGTGTGTGAGACACCATAACTCATTTGATCAAGTGTTGACTTTGTGGTGCTTGAGTGAACTGGTTGGCATTAAAAGCAAAAATCTTTGCAGAAAACCTGGCAGAATATACAAAAGTCACTATAGTTGCTAAGCGAGGTTAGCAGGATTACAGGATAGAAGATTAGCTGCTAAGTGAGGTAGGCAGGATTACAGCATGCAAGATTAGCATACAAAGATTAATTGCATATCCATATGCTAGCAACGAACAACGAGAAATTTAAATTTAAAAATCAATACCATTTTTAATAGCATCCAAAAATAACTATTTAGAGATAAAACTGACAAAAGATATGTACAGTGAAAAGTACAATACATAATACAGATAAATTAGAAAAAAAAACTAATTAATGGGATGGATGACTATTGTTAGTTGCCAGTTCTTTTCAAATTGATCTATATATTCAGGTTAATATCAATCCAAACCCCAGAAAGCCTTTCTTGTAGAAATTGGCAAACTAATTCTAAAGTACTTCTGGAAACACAAAGGTCCTAGAAGAGCCAAAACAGCTTCGATTTTAAAAAAGAACAGAATTGGAAGATTAACACCACCTTTGTTTTGAGAATTATTATAAAGCTACTGTAATCAAAACAGTGTGGTGTTGGCATCAAGATAGACAAATAGATCAATGGAATAGAGTAAAGTCCAGAAACAGACTCACACATAAAGACAACTGATTTGAAAAAAAGGTGGATATAAAATCCTGTGGATTAATGACAGTCTTTCCAAAATGTGGTGCTGGAACACTTGGATATCCTTATGCAAAAAATAAACTTCAATCCATATCTCTTATTATAGGCCAATATATATAAATGAGTCATAGTATTAAATGTAAGAAGCAAAACTATTAAACTTCTAGAAGTAAGCACGAAAGAAAATCTATGTGAACTTGGGTTAGGCAAAGATTTCTTAGATACAACACCAAAAACCTGATCTAAAGAAAAAAATAATCAGACTTTAACAAAAGTAAAAACTTTCTGCTTTTTGAAAGGCATTGTTAAGAGAATAAAAAATGACCCATAGACTAGAAGAAACTATTTGCAAAGCATGTATCTGCTGCAATTCCATGGTATTAAGAAAAACTAACACAACATCAGCATATGATAGGGCCAAAGGTAAGATTATGCAGAAAATCCTTACCATAAACTTTTTTATTCTATCTCAAGGTGACTATAGCTAAAGTTAAGAGGTAAACACAACCAGTAAAAGGTTCATAATGCCTAGATGATTAACATAAACCAGTTGTTTAAGATAAATCTAACATTTCCTGGTATTTTCTTAAAGATTTACTTTTTATAGTTTGTCAAAAAGAAGATTTTGTGAAATGTGTTATACTGTAAGCAATAGCTTAATTACTGTAAAAATATATAATGTAAGATATATATAGCTTTTTATAACATCATCTAGTGCAGGTTAGTGATATCAGTTCTGCAGAAGCCACTCTTCAGTGAACTAAAGGTCACAAAGGACACGTTTTACATCCACACTGAGATGGGAGTCGGGGCGAGAAGCTTCAAAGAATGTATGACTTGCCTATTTCAGGGGCTAGTTCTAGCACATTATTACTTGATATAAATCTTGCAATAATTATTAGACATCAAATAAATTGAGGCTATAAATGATCATATAAATTACCTCAATAAAGTACCCCTTGAGCAAAAATTTAAAGTCATGTAACTTTGCCAAGTTGCCAAAATAAAGTTTTTGCAAAATATACTTACATATAATAAAATAACTTGATTTGCTAGAGCTTTGTTAGTTACAAGTTAATTAAATGGCTATCTCTCATTTGTATGATCAAAAGAAAATTTTGTTTTCATTCTTGTGCTGTCCTTATTAAATTATTTCTTGCTATGATTAGGTAATTGTGAAATTATGCTAATTTTATTATTTTTATTCTAAAACCACATTATTCACATTTGTAAGAGTATTTGTCTCTTTTCCATAATTGAGGGCCACAAATCTATTCTACTAAATCTGTGGGTTTGAAGACAAAGAAATGCATATTTTAAAGGAGTTTTTTTAAATAATATATACAATTTCTACTGATTTTGATTCAGAAATACTAAGGTATAAATTTTTGTCTCATCAATATCAAGCCATGTATAAGAAACTCATGTAGTTTAGACTGAAAATTCCACACAAATACTGAGAAAAAATAATGAAACCTGTATATTATGTGTTTGTTCTTAACAGATATATTTTGTAGTGATCAAGAGTTTAATCATGGTGAATTGTTAATGATCATGCTGAGGCCTGCCAGATTCGCACATGAAATACTGACTAGTTGGAAATCTTTTCTTTCTAGTATGTGAATTAGTTTAAATTTTAGTATTGATTCAACATTTACTAAGGGTTTAATTTCACTAGAAAGGCATTAGTATAAGAGAATTTTTGAAATGGAAAATCATTTGATTCTATTTATGAGATATTCTTATGAAAATTAATTGGGAAGCACAAGTTTTTCTGTGTCTTAGAGCTGGGATGGACTTTGTGAGTGATGAAGGTGAATGTGACCAGAGAGATAATGCTATGACTCAGAAAAGGCCAGCCATCTCCTGGGCTCAAGACCCACTGTGATGGTCATTGGGTTTTCAGTAGATGATGATGTGTTTGCACAATTTGCCAAAGACTTTGCCAGGACTCTCTCTGCGTATGTTCAGGGCCTCTGAAGAGAAATCACAGTGCTTATTCTGACAGCAGAAAGATTCAAGCTTAGTCTCTCTTCCCTCTCTAATCTGGTTCTTGGCTTTACATCGAACAGATATTAACTTGATACTTACAGTTTACATAGCACCCCAAGATCCCAGATTTTATACAACAGTGAATTCTTGAAAGTTCACTACCATAAATGAAACAACACATGGCTATTTGAAGTCTATTAAATTATCTTTGTCTGAAATTACCTTTGCTTTGAATGAAATACCTTATTCATTTGTTTCCCTTTGTGGACACACACATGTATCAGTTAACTGTGTATGAAGTAGTTTACCATAAATGTTACTTCTACACAAAATTTTCTGTTTCACTTCAAATGCTATTTTATATAAAAGGGAGACATTTTAATTCATTCATTTAAAATAGATCAAATTAGAAAGTTTTTCTGTTCAGTGCTTAATTTTGTTTCAAACTCCTTAAATATTTTTTAATTACACTATTTGGTTGTTTGTGAGCAAATTCACCATCAGTACTGCCTGCAGATAATGAATTAATATACGAAGGAAAGAGCCACTGCTCTGGGATACTGTGACATTTTAATGCCAACCAAAATATATTGGTTCCCTGACCTTCAGGGATCTTGCCGCATATGAGAAACTTGCACATTTCCAGCACCATATCTAACAAAATAAAGACAATTTCAAAGAACAAAAGAAATAGAAAATCCAGTCCATTTTCTAGGTGGGAAATATTTTTTTACTCATAACATATTTGACAACTAACAATTTAACTTTTAATTAACATTATAAAATAATTTCCAGAAAGAAAAATTTTAAAACAGAAACAAAAAAGAAGAATACAAAGAAAAGATATTTTATTCTCACAAAGGAAAATAATTCACATCCTATAAATTCATTAATTTAGCTCTTGCTTCCTAGACTTAGGAAGTTACATGACTTCCTAGACTTGTTTCTTGATTTCCAGAGAAAAAAGATAGAATTAGAACATTTTGGACCATGTTTTAGACCATGATGGTGCATTCTAAATTATTTCTTTTAGTCACAGGAATTAAAATTGCTTTTGAATGATTATCAAAGATGTGAGCTGTTACATTTTAATACATTTTATTCACTAATTGATTTGTATAGACATTTTGTGTCATTAACTTGATTATAAATTTCTCATAAAGAAGTATTCACAACTCATTTTTGTAATCTCAGCCCTTGTCTCCCTGATGGAAGCATAAATGCCTCTCTACTGTCCCAATATGTAGTCATTTTTCCTCTAGTTTACATCGGAGTCGCTTTCTTAAAGTGGAGCTCTGATCCCATTACTTCTCTATTCTGTAAATAAAGGAGACCTAAGGGCCATCACCTAACTTGGAGTACTGTTTAAGGTCCACGCTATTTCCCCACAGAAAAACTGTAGGCAAGTAATCAATAAAAGGGAAATAAGCCTAAATTTACAGCTGGAGTCCTTGACAAGTCCATCCTGTTTGAAGTGACCAAGCAAAGAGGTAGGCACACATAGAGAATTAGTCCAGTAGTTACCTCAAAGAGCCGATGTAAGTGATTTTAGATTCTGAGAACCTATTTAGAATAAGTTACCCTCAATTGTGTCCAGCTGTACTAGTCTCTATTATATCATGCTAAGGCAAGCATGAGATTTTTCCAAAGTTAGAAGCTTCTTGCAACTGATTCCTCTGTGGCTGTGTAGCAGTTTGTGAGGGAGCATGGAGAAGTTTGCCAAAAAGAAAACAGAAGCTGCCTGAGTGGTTGAGATAGTATGCTTCCAAGGAGCCGCCTGACATTTCTCTCTAAAAACTTAAAACACTAACGCTTATTATTTAATGGATGATGGCCAGACTTTTTCACTCACTTTTTAAGTGCTGTGTGTCTTTCACCATAACTCTAAATGTTGTGCTGTGATTTAGTCAAACTGCAGAAGTCGTGTTCCTGACGTAGTCTCTCACATTCACTACCGCCACTTACTCAAATATCCACATGTATGAACTTTAGTACCGCTCTTGGGGTGTAGCACATGTCATATTTGTTTATGATTCCAGAACAGCTTTCCTCAACCAGGGTTCTGAGACAATTAAGCACTACTATTTTTTTCAGTTTTCCCAAGGAAGGTACGTAGCTTGTACCATTCAAGATGCACAAAAGATGAGCTAATTTATTATACACAATAGATGCCTCCAGCATTAGGGAAATTCTGTGAAGAAAACTCACAGAAGGTCCGTTTTTGAAACCAAATTGAATCCAACTTGAGCACCAATTTTCAAAAACATACGAGAAACCTAGTGTCAGCCATTTTGAACCCTCTTTAGTTCTACACGGCAGGGTTCTTTGAAGACACTAGGGTTTACCAGATATTGTGACAGCAGCTGCATTTCCCCTGCAGTCATGTAGGCTGCTATCAAAAAACCTGGTGCTAATGCTCCATCTGAAGTGTTTTTCTGTTTTGTTTTTTTTTTTAATCTTTTTTTTTTTTTAAAATCGTGGTAAGGACACTTAACATAAGATCTACTAGGTTAACACAGTGTTGTTAACTGTAAGGTGCAATGTTGTGCAGGTGCAATGCTTGTTTGGAGCTGATCACCAAAACTTACTCACCTTGTCTAAGTGAAACTTTATGCTCATTGATTAGCAGTTCTCCATTTCCTCCTGCCCACAGCCTCTGGCAACCACTATTCTACTCTCTGTTTCTATAGACTTGACTATTTTAGATTTCTCATTTAAGTGGAGTCATGCTGTATTTATTTCTGTAGAAAATAACTCCACTAAAAAAAATGGCAAAGGATTTGAATACATTACCCAAGGAAGACATACAGATGGCCAACAGGCATTAAAAAAAGACACAATAGCACTAATAATCAGAGAAATGCAAATCAAAACCATAATGAGATTTCACTTCACACCTATTAGGATGGCTGTTATAAAAAATGAAGTAACAAGTGTTTGTGATGACACGCAGAAATTAGAACCCTTGTGCACTGTTGGTGGGAATGTAAAATTGTGCAACTGCTGAGGAAAACAATATGGAGGTTCCTCAAAAAATTAAAAATAGAAATGCCGTATTATCCAGCAATCTTGCTTCTGAGTACATATCTAAAAGAATAGAAATGAGAATCTTGAGAAGATATCTGTACTCTCATATTTATTGCAGCATTATCCCCAATAGCAAAGATATAGAAACAACCTAAATATTAGTCAGTAGATGAATGGGTTTTTTAAATGTGGTACACACACACACACACTCACACGATGGCCTATTATTTAGTCTAGAAAAGAAGGAAGTCCTGCAGTATATGACAATATGGATGAACCTGGGGAACATTATGCTAAGTAAAATAACCCAGTCACTGATGTGGTTTTTAATTCTTGACGGTTCAGCCTCAGTCAATGAGCTAAGCTGACTTCTCTACTGCATCTTTCCAAGTTGAGCTACAGGTGGCTTTTTCAGATCTTTCAAGGCAATGGCCCTTGCTGACTATTCATAGCAGAAACATTCCCTCCACCTCCTTAAATATCCTTCTTAGAGGTGCTCTATTCCATGATCCTTTGATCCACAAATGACTTGAAATCTTTGTCCTATAGAATTCAATATTAACAGAGAATCAAGTTTCTTTCTCCTGTTCTTGATAAAGCCTTATTTCCTTTCTCATCTCTAACTACTTGGTTGTTTTACTCCCTCCCTGAACCTAGGCTCTCAAATCAGTAGGGCTTATTTAGGAGCTGCCTTCTGGATGCTTTACTAGGTTTTCACAGTTTATCCTTTCTGGCCTTGAATCCAAAAAATTATTTACTCCCATTGTGGGTATCAAATCTTTTCAATGTGAGTAAATGCATCCTTGGGGGTAGGCTGTCTCTTTTATGCCTTCCACAGGAAAAATGTTCAAACATTTTGAGTTGAACAAACACCTTAGAAATTATAAAATTCTTGATGATATCTGAAACAGAGCAAAACTGTTACTTTAATCCACTATGCTGGCCCCAAGGGCATGATGGGGATTACCACATTTAAAGCAGCTTGCTTTTCACTGAAGTTCAGAAATGCTCCCTGATCCCTCTTTGAATCTGACTTCATCAGCTAACATGAAACATGCTTCTCATTGTTTAGCCTTTGCTTTCACTTCACTCTGTATTTATGAAGCTTGGCTCCATTTTCCACGCCATTATTCATGAAAGTTTAGAAAACATTTCTGGTATCCTAGGTTTCCTTAGGTAAGCATCCATCCTAATTTGGTTAATTCTTGGGACTATTTTCTTCTGGCATTCACTCTTAGGTAGTTCTATCCTCATTTTTATTCTCAGTTTTGAAGTATTAATATCCAGTTGTAGGGACTGTGTTTTTTCACTCCTGTATTATCAGTGTCCAGTGTAGTGCCTAGCACAAATATGTTCAAATCTGATTGCATTCGATGGTTACGAAACTTTCACCTGTCTCCAAAAGCTATTATTTAAATTTCAGTTTTAATTACTTTTTATCATTTAACTAACTGGTACAACCTAACATTAAGAAAAAGTAAATAACCTTAGGAATTTGTTGGCCCAAGAAGTGCAGAACAATTTCAACCCTGGCAGGGCCAGGAGATGACACATGATTTCGGGGAACTTCTTTTAATGAGACAACTAATACACAGAAAAACTAGGGGCATCTAAGAAATAGAGACATAGTTATAGTGTAGACATTGGAAGAGGTAAAAGCTAAATTGGACAGAAGGTGTGTGTTTAAGCCATTAAACAGAAAATAATTTCATGAGCTATCATCAGTTATTAAATTGAAAGAGGTATTCATTCTACAACATTTTGTCCCACACCATATCATGTAGAAATCTGAAATTTGTCTTTTTCTGTTGACGTGTTGGTTGGACACATTTTATGTTCCAAAATAGTGATTTATGTATTGATAATACCAAATTCTAGTAAGGATGTGAAGCAATAGGAACTCTCATTCAGTGCTGGTTGGAATAGCCATTTTGAAAGACAACCTGATGTCTTAAAAAACTATATTTACCAAGAATAAATCATGATGAAATAGAAATTCTAAACAGACAGATTATTAGTGAAGAGATTGGACCAGACATCTTCACTGGTGAATTCCAGCAAGCATTCAGAAAAGAATTAATACATATCCTTCTCAAACTCCTCCAAAAAATGGAAAAGGAGGGGACTCTTCCAAACTCATTTTAGGAGGCCACCCTCTTTTTCGGGCAAAGCTTTTCCTAAAACCTGTTTGACTTATTATAGGTACATAACCCTTCATTTGGTGATATTTGTTTGGTATAGCTCACTATTCATTTGACTTTAATTCTTTCAATTTCCTTATATTTCTTGAAATCCACTTTAATAGTCTTTGACCTGGAAGGTTTATTGAATTAATTGTGGTATTTTAGGTACATTGGTACTTATTTCTACTATATATTAGATTCTTACAATTATTTTTGTTCTTTTGTTTCTTCTTCATTTTGATCCTTTGTTTTGATTTTCAAGGTACTATTTTTTTGTTCATTATATTTCCCCCATCATTCTTTTCAAGAGCATTATGTTTTTCATGTCTATAACTTTAATAATGATTTGAATAGCAATATTAACTTAATATATAAAGTTAATCACTATGTAAAGTTAATCAGCATCTTGAACAATAAAAATATAATTTAATATCATATACAATGAATGAAATAATTACAATGATTCTCCCTCTAACTTTTATTCTGTTGTTCAGTATTATAATTCTGGTCTGTTTTCAAACCAATAATTAGACATTGTTAACATTAATTTATACTATAAATACTAGGTCATTTTCACCCTATTATTTACAATATTTACAGTCATGTCTCATTTTCAGATTTTCAGTCTTTTATCTGAGAACACTCTTCCTCTTCCTAAATGCTTTCTTAGAATTTCCTTTATATATGTCCTTTGGTGGTGCAGTTTAATCTTCTGAGAAGGGTTTTTATTTCATTCTCTTTCTTGAAATGCAATGCACTACTGTCAGAAGTTGAGTTAGCCAAGAAACAAACTCTGTTATACAGATAAGCATGCAGTAGTATTATTAGGAATTTTGGAGTTAACACCTGTGGAAGGAACGGGAAGAAAATGGGATTGAGGAATGGGAGAAGTCAAGCTTACAACCTTACAGAAGTTCAGATGATGGAATGTACCTTCACAGCTATTTCTAGTTAGTGGGATACAAACTTTTGAACCTTGGCATTGACTAGTCATTGGCTATGGTCCTCATGAGAAAGAAGTTGTGACCTCAGTAAAGCAGCATTCCACAGCTGACACAACTCCCAAAGGGGACCAGGAGTTCAGAGCTGTCTTCTTCATGCACTCTCAAGAGCTGGTGTAATAAATCTTTTATTCCTGAAGAGGGATTTTGACAATTCATTTCAGTGACCCCCTCATAACTATGCATAGAATTTTATGTTAAGAATTGTGCTATCATCACATAGAACAATGTGATAGACCTTTTGGTTTGTTTGGAATCATAGAACAAGGATTCCATTGTATTCTGGTTTCTATTGTTGCTGTTGAGAATGAGAAATCAGTCTAGTTGTTTTATCCTAGATAATTTACTGTTTGTCTCTGGTTACTTTTAAAATCTTTCCCTCACTTTCTCTCTCAGAAAAGCTTTATTTTTTAATTGTGCGCTCTGCAGTCACACTATGATGTTTCTAGGCGGGGAATATTTTCATTTATCTCACAAGCAATTTTGATGACTTTTTAGATGTAAGGATTTGTGGAGGGTTTCCTTTTTCACATTTATAGGAACATTTAAGCAATTACTATCTCAAAATTTTTTTTACTGTTGTTTGATGTATTCTCTCTGTTATAGCCTTCTGCAACTCCAAAAATATATATATGTTATATTAAACTCCTTGATAACACTTGAAGCCTTTAATAATGAAGCCTTTCTTATTTTCCTTAGTTTTGTCTCATTGGATTGCCTTCTGCATAATTGATTTTGCTTTATTTTCTTTTCATTAATTTTATTTTAGCTAGGTTTGTGCACTGTTGAATCCATCTACAGAGTTTTTAGTTTAAATTATTATATATTTCCAAAAGTTCTATTTTGTTATTTGGAGAAGCTGGTTTCCTCTTGTTCCATATCATTTTTTTTTCTCTTTTAGTTTTCAAAGCAATAAGCACGGTTACTTTATACTCTGTGTCTGGTAAATCTTATCTCTGATTTTGATATGAGCTTTGTGAACTTTTCTCTAGCCTCTTCTGTTAGCTTTGATGCATGGGGCATTGTTGCATGGAATGTTTGAAAAATTGAATGTGATTTGCCTCACCATTTTCCTTAGAAGTTTTTGGCATTTTTTAAAGAGTAGATTGAAGTACAGCTTCTTTAGCGAGCATCTGCCTTGTTTCTGCTAGTCAACTAAATGGCACATTAAATCAAAATCTGTGATGTCTTTCAGACTGCATAGTTAGTGTGAATATGGATAAAAAGCACTGAAAATGATGACTGAGTTTGCAAATTCCCAGGAAAGATCTTTCTCCATCAACTCAATACCAAGTTCATGTCCTTCAAAGTGGGATTTATTTCTCACTCATCTTTATACTGAGACTATAACTATTCAAGGCCACAGCTTTGTGGCCAGTCTCAGGTTTATGTTGGGTTATTTTATTATATCTCTAATATTGGGAATAGGCTCTAGATACAGTTTTCAGTATCCTGTGCCGTCCCCAGATTAGACACTGAAGGCTTCCAAGTATTGGCAGAGATATGATTTTGACTTCTAAATACTTCCTAAGTTTCCTGTATTCACTTTGTTCCTGGGTCCTATGGATCCATTATTCTAAATGTTCATCAATTCACTTAAAAATTACATACACACAGATACACACACACACACACACACACACACATATCTATCTATTTGCATATTCTAATTATTTCAGCTATATCAGTGAGAATAATAATTCAGGTATCTATTAAACTGTACTTCTGCAAATGTTAAGTTCTATATATCAATATAAACATCAGTTTAAATGTTTCAAACATTCTCCAAATTATTTTTTTACGGATGAAACAATATGTTTTTCTTTTGTCAAGTAGTAAGATGGCCTTTATCAAACTTTCCAAATACTAATTCTAATATCTCCTTATGTAATTCACTGAGACTCATTGATTTTTAGGTTAAAATTTTCTAAATTCTGTAAGACAAAAAGTATTAGTTTCAGTTTCACTGGTAGTCTAACAATACACAGTATAAATTATTAATAAGCATGAAGTCTCTGCATAATGAAGTTCAAAAATTAGCTATAAAATGATTGTGGGAGTATGATAAATCTGACATAGAAATCCAAAATCCTCAGAATCACAATTTATCCTTCTAGCTTCATGTCTGGACTAAGGTAAAGTAAAGAGAAATCACACTTATGCAATCAAGCATAAGTAAGATTTATGTAAGATTTATAAAAATATGTGTATAGTTAGGGTGATGTTTACATTTAAAAAATAAAGTAGTAATAGGGGACACACTCAAAAGAATAACAATGTCCTTATTTCAACCAGTTCTCACTCTTAAATTCAGAATACTGGACTGTATATCAAATTTTAACGTAACTCAAAATAACTGAAAGAATGAAGTATGAAGAAGTAAGTGTCCTATGCTGTGAGGAAACTCTACATTGAACTCTCAGAAGTCAAGAAAAGCTATAAATAAGATATTGTCATTCTGACCTCCATCTTCTTCAGATGAAACAGCTAGACATTTACATCATATTTCTGCTTTATACCATGATAGTATTTTGTTTCATCATTTGTGATTCATCCCCAAAATGGCAGAGCTACTTAACACTTTCACTAGATAGATGTAACCTTTGAAAATTACTTATGTCTCATGAAGATACATAAAAATGCAAGTAAGAGACAGATTTTAGAAATTCTGGAAAGAGAGCACTGGAAACAAGTGATTTGAAATTCCAGATACTTTGTTGTGTAGAGTTTGGCTGCAGTCAAATCTGACAGAGACTGTTGTAAATGCATAAGGAATGTCAGTTGCTCATATAAGCAGAAAATAGGAACTGCAGTGAGTAGAGCTCTTTCTCTGAAAGGCAGCTCTGCTATGCGGTGATGTATGTGTCGATATAACAGCATTAAGTTAGAGGCGGGGTATCCCAACAGGTATGTGAAATCTAAAGTCAGGAGATTTTTAAAAAGTTCAGAGACACGTACATTCTGTGGAGGAGAAGGTGGAATCAGTAATAATAAGGCCTAGAATGTACATGCCTATGGCAGATTACCATGGTAGAAACTTGAGGTCAGGTGTCAGGAACACTATCCAAGAAACTAGAGTGTTAGGTGGGAATGGGGTTGTGGGTGGAGAGCAAAAGTCCAGCAATCAGAATCAAGACATAAAGAACAGGATTATAAAGAACAAACTATTTAGCATATAAGTTGCTGATTTTTAGCATTAGTCCCTATTGGGTTGAAATGAGGTACCAAAATTAAATCCTATAGAGCCAAAACCAATATATTTGAGTGAAATTGTGAGGTTACAAGACAACAGGGCATGATGGGAACCGAACAGGCCCAAGAGTGCATGCCTCATGGCGGGCAGCATACAAGCCCCATGGACAGATCCTTTATTCCCTAGGGAAAACATCTATCTTGGTTTTGTCATACATCTTATGACAATTTAATCTTGATAATTAAATCATTTTTTCAGGCTAAATTCTCTCCCACTTTATTCCTTCTAAACTATAGATTGCCATCTTGCTTCTTTTTAGGGCCAGGCATATTCTACTGATGGCAGAGATTGGAAAGAGCTTTTTCTAGACCTGGGTGCCTAGTGGACTTAGATGTGGAGAAAGTCAGCATTCAAAGGCTGCAAATGTAGCCATGCCTGACAAAAAGAACTTATGTCTGTTTAATGTTTTAAATTTTGAAAATCATTGTTGTTAGATGCAAACTACTTAATTATCTCTTTCATGGTAAGTAGTGTTCTCACCACATTTAGCAGACAAGAAATTCAAAGTTCAGGAAATGAAGTGACTGATTCAGGTCTTACAGGTAGCAAATTAAAGGCTGGGCTCAGCTCAGTTCTTCCAAGTCCTGCCCAACTCTTCGTGTGGTCCTGAACACTGGCCTCTCAGAGGAGGAGCTCCTGTTAGCATCCTGAATCACGATGATTTCTTCTGTGTATAGCAGTCTCCCCTCAAACTGGCCTAAATCACAGGAACTTTATTGGATCACATAATTATGACTCTGACTTCATTTCTTTGAGATTCTCTTGACTTCACCTTCCTCCTCGTGTTAGCTTTATCGTTGGGTAACTTCCTTTATGGTTGCAGGATGGCTATTGCAGCACGTCAGTCAGCACGCTCCCACGTTCACATTTAGGAGGGGAGATAAACTGTAACTGTAACAAATTACCATGGCTCCACTGGCAAATGTCTCTATACATTTTGTTGCTTGAAGATGGCTTAAATCTGTATATGTCTGAGCCAAATACAGGAAGAGGAAAGAATAGACTAATCAAGTCACACTACTGGGTAGAACAGAACCAATTCCCAAAACTTCATTGCTGCTACATAATGCAGGATGTGTGAAATAGAACTTGGAATGTCCATTTCAATAAGCACAATGGGTCCCTACAGCATGAAGCAGGCACTTTTTGGCTGATGTGCATAGTCCGTGATTCTGCTATAAGCATGGTGACTTCTTGGTGAAAGGGACATTGTTTTATATCGCAGTAGTCTTTTAGCCTAAAAGCCATCCCAGAATTAAGAGACGATTTCCTTCTTTTGACTATTGTCACATTTAGCCTAGGATTTGTTAAGTTTTTTTTTCACTCAGACTCATTGAAAAATCAGCAGCTCTTTTGGTCCCATACTAATCCCCTCAAGACTTGCTCCCCTGTCCTATTCGTAAAGAAACTGATCTCACTTTCCAAACCAGGATCAAAGCAATTTAAGAATATATCCATGCAATTCAATTCAACAAATATTTACTGAGTAACTTCTGCGTCTGAAACTCTTTGCTTCAGCACTTGGCAGTGACTCACACATTCCTTCTGTGCTGTGTTAATGTATTTATATGCACTTGTTGTTGCACTGTTGATTGTTCAGTAAGTCGTGTATTTGTTTGGTGTACCTGTATTTATAGATTTTTAACTTTCAGCCTAGACTTAACCAGGCTTAGAATACACACATTTTTTGGTCAAAGGAAGTGTATTATGCTTAGGATATATATATCCTAAGCATAATACACTTCCTTTGACCAAAAAATGTAGAAATCTTACTGGATGCAGAAATGTAGCATTAGAGTATTGGGTGTATGTTCAAGAAGTAGGTTTCAGGGTGAAATCGTCCCTGAAACTTGTCCTTTACCCACCTTTGTCAAAGCTTTACCATTTCTGCGTGTGCACTCCTGCTTTGATCCAAGGGACTTGTGTGCCAATAGCAATAGTATTTCCTTGAAAAATAACCTGGCCCTTTCCTTTTTCCTTTCTGAAGTGGATGAGATAGTGTATTTTTGAATGTTATCAATGCAACAATCTTTGCTGCCTTCTTCTCTGCCAGTTAGCCCAGGCCCACCTTAAGAATTTGAGAGAGAAAGGGACTATAGGATTTTATTTAGAATTCTTCAGTTGCAACATTGCTAAGAGTAGAGATTTGTAAACCTCCAGAAAGGGAATGTGCAAACCTAACATTTTTTGTTTTGTTGGGGAAGGAGGTTATCATTTTTTTTTAAATTTTGCCCATTCATGGAACATTGTTCAGTTTTTCAAAACAGTAAATAAGCAAAGAGCCTTCAAAACAGTTAAAGGCTAACAAACTAAAAATGTTGCTTGCAGTTTTTACTTAAAGCCTCTGAAAAGCATAAAAACAATATGTTGGACAAAGAAATAAACCAAACACTTCATAATCTTGGAATATTTTGCATGGTGTAAAAGCACTGAATTTTCTCAGTCTTCCAAGTTAATTTATATTTCATAGGTCTCAAGAGAAGAAGAAAAGTTGAAACACTAATGAAGGTTTTAAAAGTCTGGAAAAATAGTATATTTTATCATTTCAGAGTTGCCCTGCTATGGTGTTAAAGGAATTATTGTTTTTTACTTTGCCTTCAATTGCATAAAGTTTGATCTGGCATTTAAATTTAAATAAACTAGCTTTATCAATAAGAAATAATTTTTAACAAATAAGATTTTAAAATGTGAGATCCATCATAAGATTAAATACTATCCTGAGAAATATGGAGTAGATTCTTATAGCATAAATGTGAATAACTAATATGAATGACTAATACACGTTTTTCACCTATTATGAGCAAGTCATTACAGTGAGGTTTTTTTTCTTAAAAAAAAAGTTACCTAGTTAAATTCTCTCCACAAGCTCATGGGGCAAGTATAATAATTCCTATGTAGCACTCTTTTTAGATATATTCATTTTCTTAGGAGGCATATCCCCCTTTTGGACAGACACACGCTCTGTTAAGTTAATAATACAGTTAGTTATTAGTGGTGTGGCAGCACATAAGACCCTCTCCCATTAGCATGTGAAAGGATAACAAATGCTCAGTACAGTGATGATCTCTGGGCTTTTATTTGACTGATCAGTGTATTGGAATGAAGGGTAAGAGCTAATTTTTAATAATCAATTCATGGGATTATTAGATAGTAGAGGGAAAGAAAGGAGACAGATGACTTGCTGAGAAAAGATCTTAGTGAAGAAGAGGAAGCTATGAAATAGGCACTTGGAGTTACAGCACCATGAAACCTGGTCACACACCCCTGCAGTATCTTCAGTGAGCTCTGCAGTCTTGTTCATGCACGGGGGAGCTGGCTCCATTTGGTGGGTAGAATAATAACAGTTGCTATTTAGGGAATTCTTATTCTGAGCCAAATGTTAGATCACATTTGTTCCTCCAAACAATATTTTTAACTACTATTGTTATTCTCATTTTAGATGGAGAAACTGATTCTTTGAGAGGTTTCCTCATTTTTTTTCAAGTTTCTGTTTGACTGCTAATAGCTTTAAAGCCCCATCACTCCCCTTCCCCTCCTGCCCCACGTCTAGGCAAGCTGATATAGCCCCAACACCACCTCCTTTGGCATCTGCAGGATGAACTCATGCAACTGAGGGTCACAGAACACTTGAGAACCGTCATCAAGCTAAGCACACCTAATCACCATAAAAATCAAGCCAGTCTCCTTTCCTAGATCTCTGAAGTCATTTTTTGACCAGGTCAGGAGCCAGCACTGCTCTCCTCTGCTGACTTCTTAATGAGTAAATAAAATTTTTCATACCCTCTTGGTGAGTGTGTTTGTGGTGTCATCAGTTTTGACACAAGAATCGAATCTTAGATGGGGGTCCATCTTGTCTCAACAGAATGACTGCAGACATTTCCAGTGTGTTTTTTAAAAACTCAAGCAGAAAAATAAATTGCTGGAAGCACATGTGGTAATTTATAAATCAACAGAAGCCTGGAAAGGCAGGCTCAGAAGTTGGGCAACTACCAAGAACATCTAGTGACAAGAAAGAACCAGCATCATGGCCCAGGGACAGTCTAGTTAGGATTTTGCTGCGGACACTAATTCCACTGGATACTTACCACTGTCTCCACCCCTGAGCTCTCATGGCCCTGATTGCCAGTGCTGCATGGAAAAGTCTCCAAATACCCATATCATTTGGTCAGCTTTTCAAGGTTCAGACCTGGAGGTGTGAGCATTTAATTATCAGAGACCTAGTTTTCACACTCTAGTCAGCCACAGAGCAAGGAGAAGGTTTAACTGGCATCTTCTGATGTAACAGTGTCTTCTATTAAGATATGCACAATTGATGAGAACTTCAAAGTAGAAAGTTTGTTCTGATCCCGGGTAACATAAAACTATGAATAGCATCATTATATCGCTTATACAAAGTTCTTTAACACAATAACACTATTCCTAAGTGATTACCGTTTCATCCCTGAAATCCTTCTTCATTCAGCTTTATGAAGCAATTCTGTTAGAGTTAACTACCTTTTTACTTACATTTTTTTAAGTTGTTACTGAATTTCCTCTTCTTTCTATCCCCCAAATAAAGACGCTTCTTAAGTTCTTCTCTTTCCCTTTCTTTCACCTCTCCAGTAGAGACAGCCCTCACCTTCTCAGCCTCAACTATTACATACGTGGATGGTACTTAGTTCACATCTCTAATACAGGTATCTCTGTAGATTTAGTCTTTTGTTTCTATTTCCCTTCAGGATACTTATATCCAGATTCTCTCCTGCAGGTTCAAAGCGAAAATGCCTAAAACCTAACAATCTTCTCCCAAACCCAGCTCTACTCTAGGATTTACCTATCTTTGGAGCTACCTTGTCTTCTAATTATCTCACTGCCTCCTTGGAGTTTGCTTGCTTCCTCATGGTCTATATCACCAAAAACTGTCAACTGCTCCACAACATTTATATATATATATATATAAATGTTATATAATTATTATAATCAGATTGATTCGTGTCAGAACACACAAACCAAGTTAGACTTTCCTGGATTTGGCTAAAGGTAGTTATTACCAGGGGATTTATTGAATTCATGTGTTTGTGTTTTCAAACTTTTTCTTCAAACTTTTTGATGAAATGAATTCTTTGAGGACAAACACACAATCCCAATTTGGAAGAGAAATTAGTCTAAGAGAATTTCAGGAGTTACTGTTAAAAATATAACCTAGAAGAGATAAACCTCACAGCTTTTCATGCATTTGAAATAATTATATTTCATTTCCTTTTAAAACCCTATTTGGCTTAGCTACCATATCAGATACCTCATCTGTGCTACTTTCTATCCATTCTGCATCACATGTTTCTTTCTGGTGCTTTCAGCCACTGTTCCCAGTCTTGCCAGTGTTGCTCATTAAGTGACTCTGGGTGATCTTCAAAAAGTATCACACATTCAAAACACACGATGTCCACAACACACACCTCTTATTCCCTGTCCTGGTACTTACCTAGTGTTACTGAAGTATGAGATATTAGGGGACAGGCTTAGTGACTACAACTTGTAAGTGAGGGGGAATTAATGCCCCGCCTATAAATCCCTGACAATAGAATGCCAGATTGGAGAACAAATTATTCTCACTTTCTTCCCAACTGTCATTTCAATCATGGTCTTTCTGTTTTTTGGAAGATATTCCCATGAGATCAAGCAAGCAGTTGTGCGTATAACAAGTGCATGTAACTTTGCAATGCACTCTTGGACTGATTCACCCTCTTCTCCTGCTTCACTCACTTTTCCCCTAACTCTGCCTCCATAGGTTTGCACTCCCTAATAAAGTGGGAGCCCATGCTTCAGATTGTGCTTTCTGGGCAGCCCAGGCTAATACAGGTGTGCTGCCTCTTCCACAAACAGCCTGAGACTATTTAGAAGAAAATGGGCTTAGAGAACAAAATCATCTGAAGACTGCCAAGGCTAAGATAAGTATAGGAGGTAAGGACGTAGGGGAGAGTTTTTGCAGAAAAAATTTGTAAGCATATTATTTATGGTAGAAATTAGGTACCTATGCTGATTAACTATATTCAAAAGGGAATTAATCTACTGGTGACGCTAAAGTAGGAAATATTTATGGGAGCTTTTTTTCCTAGGCATCAAATTTGATGCTTTCAGTGACTAGAAGTGATGGCAAAGTCCAGAGCTAATGCCACATTTGCTTTTTAGAGAGATTTTATGCCTCCCAATATGAATCACACGAGTGAACATGAATCAACAAAATAAAGAAGAGAACTTCATGTAGCAAAACAATGACCACTTAGTGGTGTCAATGAGTTTGCAGAAATCGTTATCCAACAAGTTGCGTATTATGACTTATCTTTATTTGCCTGAGATCTGTGACATTATTTAGATTTTAGATACATCTATCTTTTTACCACTATCTTTTTGAAATGTTCTGGGACTGCTTACTTGTACATGCTAGTGAGAAAATACAATTAAATAAATTGTGATGAAAAATAATTCAGGCTTTGAAACCTGCGTTTTTTTCTTCCTATATTACAGTTAAAACATTTTCATAGTAAAATTTTTATACTTATAAATATCATTAAAATTTTATACTTATGAATTTGTACTTATATGAAAAAATATCTTTCTCATTATCCTAGTTGCTAAAATATGACAAATTCTTTGAAAACTTTACATAAGAAAGATGGGGTTGATTTCCTTTAAAGAATAAACTTTCTGCTTTCTAGTAAAAAAAAATAGAAATCCATCCATAGTTTCAGTGATTTTGAAGTACGTTCTTGAGATTAATCTTGGCATTAAACTTTTAAGATTAAATTTACTCTGAAAAGAAAGTATAAAGTAAATTGGACATAAAGTAGTTTCTCAAGAAATAAAAAAATGTATCTACATTTTAAATTTCTGGCACATCTTAATACTAACCTTTATTGAGATAGCATTTGGCTTGGCAGAGGCCCCATCTAACTTACCTCCCAGTCTTGCAGAAAGAGGCATATAATATTAGGAAAATGTATGTTAAATTTGATGTATTTAAAAGATAAATTATTGGACAGACCATAAGAAGCGCTAACACTAAGAGAACAAAATTATAGTATAATCTTCAATAAATCTATAAATTATAAATATTTCATCAACATTTAAAATATTTTCTCAACAAAAGACAACTTAAAGATTATCATCCACACACTGTGAAATATATTCAGAATATATAGATTGCGAAAAGGACTGGAATATGTATCCAGAATATCCAGAATATGCACATAATTCTTCAGATAAAATGTAAGTATGGATAACTCAATGAAAATCGAAAAAGACTTGAAGAGACACTTCACAAAAGGGTAGTGAATGGCCAATAAATATATAAAAGATGGTCAACATTTTTATTAATAGTCACTGAGGATACGTAAAATAAAGCAACAAGACACTATTCACACTCCAGAAAGGCTAACTGAAGGCCAAAAGCAAAAAACTAAAAATACCAAATGTTATCAAGCATGTGGGCCAGTTGGAACTCTCAAATACTGCAGATGGGAGTTATACTAGTTTGCTAGGACTGTCAAAACAAAATACTGCAAAGTGGAGGTTTAAACAACAGAAATCTATTGTCTCATAGTTCTGGGGACTAGAGTGAAACCTAAAAGGTTGGTTCTTCGAGAGCTGTGTGTGTGAGATCTTTATCTTGTTTTGTATGGTGATCACACAGTTATACAATTGTTAGAACTCAGCAAACTGAACACTTAAGTCTAGTTAAGTTTATTATTATGTTAACTAGACCTGGATTACATACAAATGTATATAATATATATATACACTTATATAAATACAGCAATTTAAAACTAGAACTGACCCTGTTGCTAATTCTATGTTAATAACATTTAAACACGTAGGAAAAATATTAAGATTAAAAATGCAAATCATGGCTGACATTTTCTGCTTAAGCTTGTTGTATAATACAATTCTGTACCAAGAAAATAATCAGTGAATTTTAATGAAAGTAGAGGTCAAGATTGTATAACAAGGGGAATTCATGAATCTATTTAAAATTCTAGCATTCATGATTCTTCCTTTGAAAAAAATAAAAATGCAACTCAGATTTAGCAATTGCTATAGATAGCACCTAATATGCAGAAAAGCAAACATGGTCCCCTCAGGTTGTACAAACTTCAACTTCAACATAGTTGTTAATTTATATGTTAAGATTCATATCAGGATAGGGTGGGTTATACTATAGGCACAAACAGCCCCATACTCTCAGTGGTTAAATACAAGAAGGCTCATTTCTCACTTGGTGAACGTGACCAGTAGGGCTGCCGGGGGCTCCACGCATCAGAGGCACTTGGTGGAGGCTCTTTCCTGTTCACCACCACAGGGGAAGTAAAGCTGCAGGGTCTTCCATGGTTGAGTTTTCCAGTCTGGAAGTGAGGTACATGGGTTTCACCTATAGATCATTGGCCAGAATCAGTTACATGGCTATATGTCACCTCAAGGAGAGAGTGTATAACCGCCCAGGTTCTGAAAGGTGATGGGAGTCAGATACTGGTGAACAGTGATAAGTAATAACATCTTTCATCCATAGATGATGGGAAAGGCAGATCCTGGGGACCCTTGAGATCACAGTTTTTTTTCCAAACCAGTAAAGAAGAGGAAATATATTTGACTTATATAGTCAGAAAGCCTTCGATTTGCTGATACTAATAAATAATTTATCAACAAAACTTTTAAGAGCTAAGTGCTTTGAATAAGCCTCCTAAACACCCACTAAAATATCAACTGCTTATTACTACAGGACAAAATTAAAAAGAACAAAGTGAAACAGAATGTACAGCACGCAATAGTCTTTCTCTGGTTCACTTTAACACTCCCAATTGTTCAAGTGTTCTAATGATCATTGCCCATGAAAGATTAATTACTAACTTGCAAAAGACAAAGTATGAAACCCCAAGGACCTTTCTTGTTTCAGCTCCTCCTGATCAAACGTTAAAAAGTATTTACGAAGAACACTAACTTTAACTGAAAGGAAAGAAAGGGGGAAAAAATTACCCCAGCCATTATATTGTTTTTGCTTATCCATGTTTCAGCCCTTGTCCATTTGCATACATAATTGTTTACATATTATTAGATATAGCATAAATATAGTTAATGCTTTTTGTTTTTCATTACTGAATATATTTATAAGTATTATCTATGCATTTTACTGTATATTTAACCAAAGTATGTACTGTGAAGAAAAATACATATCAAATTGTAAGGCACTGTGGCAAAGACCCTAATATCATCCCATTTTCGTAGGAAGTTAAGAAATACATACTTAGGGAAGCAAAGTATCCAGCATATATAATCCAAGTAAGGACTGTATTTCCCAGCCTCCTGTGAATTAAGCATTAGTTTTGACCACTAAGAGATGAGAACTTTTCTTATGATACTTCTGTTTATTATCCTTAAGCAGGAATGAAGGAGAAAGTTCCGTTTTAGTTTTTTTTCTTAACTGGAAGTTAGACATGATGGCTAGGTTTGAGTAAATCATCTTAGAATATCAAGCTAGAATGAACCTAGGTTCTGGAAGAGAAGGCCTGGATTGAAATGCCTAGAGAGATAAACACCTAACTTGTCCATCCATTATTTATTTGGTTTGTTTGATTTCACTTTAGTTTTGTTTTGTCACATGTTGCTGAGCTGAACACTGACAAAT
Source organism: Camelus ferus (assembly GCF_009834535.1). Classification (NCBI taxonomy): domain Eukaryota; kingdom Metazoa; phylum Chordata; class Mammalia; order Artiodactyla; family Camelidae; genus Camelus; species Camelus ferus. The sequence continues at coordinate 85,327,974 of NC_045696.1, read as the reverse complement.
ACAGGTGCAGGACAATTCCTCAGTAAAAAACATATATTGGGACCTTGTAAGGTTCTAGAAATGCATATGTTTTAAAAAACGTCCAATAGTACCAAAAGGTATGAAACAAAATTAAAACTATTGACTTCCCAAAATAACATTTATTGAAAGTTTTGTTCCTGCAAATAAGCATTTATTTACTCATATAGCTAAAAAGATACAGATGTTGATGGATAGCTAGCTATATATGTGCCTTCTGCCTGTGTGTGAACTATTTTAGTAGGTATTTTTATCTATGTAGATAGATACTGATGTACTTATAGACGCATACATATGCACATTTTTCCTGATTTTTAACGTTATACAGTACCTATTTATATCTCCTTAAGGCAAAAAAGAGTAGCTAATTTTCACTCGTCTATCCTCCTTTTCTTCTTAACCTCCTTGATTTCATCGTGTTGTTTTTGTAACATTTCTTTTATAACCTTATATGACTACTTACATTTTGATTTCTTGATTTTTCAAGTTTATTCAGTACTTGTTAATTCTCCACCAAGTAGGTTGAGGAAATTAATAAAATTCCATTATCTACTATTCTCCACTCCACCTCCCAGTTTTTGGGTTTTGTTATTATTATATATATATATGTATGTGTATGTGTGTGTGTATATATGTTTTTATGTTATATGTTATTATGACATAAATCATATATAGTGTATAATATTTAATGTCTGTTACCACATTTTATATAGTTTTATATATGAATAATTTTAATACTGATTATTATTCATTTATCATGACATCATATTAATTTGAGTTGCCCGGATTTTTCTAGCAGTTCTATCTAAAAAGACTTTTATGTTTGGAAATGTCTTCCTGCTTCCTCTATACTTAAACATATTTGGATGGGCACAGCTTTTCTTGGACCTTCATGGTTTCTCAGTCGTTGTACTCAGGAATTTACTCGGGATCAGTGTGGCTCTGGAGAACCCTGAGGTATGGCTTCCCTGACTTCTCTCTCTAAAGTTCTTGATCCTTGAAATTCGATTTTGTCTCAGTACATGTGATTTTGAATCCATTTAATGTAAATTATGGTGGGTGCTTTTCATCTCAGAAAATTTCATTCTTCCTTAATTTCAGGGAAAATTCACACAAAATTTTTGTCAAATTTTGCCCACACTGTGGGCAGATATTATATATGTCAAGGGCATTGTTTTCTTTAACCTGGGTCAGGTTTTTCAAAAATCTTTTAATGATAATTCTAAAATATAAAATGATACTTGATTGTTGGTTAATGCTCACAGGAAAGGGACAGTTTGCTTTATAATTAGTACTTTGACTTCATTTCCTCCACAGTTTAAAAGATTGTTGGGTAAACGGAACTTAGACCTAAACAATTTATGTTCCAATTTTTTTCTCAGGGTCTGAGAAAAGTGACACAGGTAATTTGCGAGGGGAAAGGGATGCTTGCATACTGAAAATGCCCTTATTCTACCTTTATATCTAAGAGATAATTTGGTTGGCTGTATTATTCTGGGTGAAAGTTATTTTCCCTCAGAATTTTGAAGGCTTTACTTCACTTTCTTTAGCTTCTGGTGTTATTGTTGAAAAGTCTCACCATTCTGTCTACAGACTCTTTATATTAATAATTAGTACTGTTATTTCATTCTGAAAACTTTCAGAATAGTTTCTTTATTCTTTATACTCCAAAGTTTCTGGATGATAATATTGGTATTGATCTTTTTTTCATTTATTTTGCTCAGCAATCAGCGATCCTTTACAATCTGGAAATTCATATCTCTCAGTTCTTAAGGCGTTTTAACATTACTCGTTTCATATTTTTTCTCCTGTTAGTTATCTTCCTGGAACTCGTGTTATTTGTATTTGAAATATCTGAAATAAGTCTTTGAAGCTTTTATTCTTACTTTCCTAATTTTCAGTTTTCTTTGCTCTCTTTTCTAGAAGACATTTCAACTTTATCTTTCTTCTCTTCATTCATTCAATGAAAGTATTGGTTTTCAGAACTTTTCTATTCTGTTATCTGTGTTGTGTTATGTGGCATCTTGTTCTCTTTTTACAGATGCAATACTTTTATTGATAGAAAATATTTGATCCCTTGTAAAGAAGAAAACTCCAGACTTCTGAGAGCATAATGGGAGATAAATTACCTGGCAGTGTAAAGTGGGGGAGAATCCTTACAGGCCTGACTAATTCTCAAAAAAAAAACCTTTCACACTGTCTCAGTTTAGCCTGACTCCCCTCCTCCCAGATCCCTCTTTCAGAAAGATACCAGATTCTAACAATCCCTGAGCCTTGAGATCTCTGTGGTGAAAACTGAGTTGTTTTATTGTTAACACCATGGCTTTAGAATTGAGTTTTAGGATTTGGCTTCCTTGGATATGTTACGTTACCATTCATAAATCTGTCTACAGCTCTTAAAATTGTTTTGATGTTTCCTTTCCTGTTATTTTCTTTTAGGTGCTTTGTGACTTTAAAAATTTTTAGTAGTTTTAGGGTGGAACAAATATAAACATATGTCTTCACTTTATGTTCTTTAACTAGACAACCTCATTAAATTATTGATAAAAATTATTGTTGAGTATTTTTTAAAATTTTGGTATTTACTTATTGCTGTTATATGTGAACTGTGGACAAAGTTTTAAAAGACAGAAAATGTTAAATATAAGCAAGCTGTCAAGATAATAAGAGAAGAAAAAGAACCTGCTTAACATGAAATACATGCAAGTTTTCTCATCTTGAAAGTGAGGATTATGTGACTTGGGTTAGTAGTGGCCATAGTAAGATAAACTAAATTCTTTAGGGTCTTATGTATATTTTAGTATAAATATTTAATTGTCTGTTTGAATTAAGCTCAAAGAAGTGGTCTAAACTGTTCTAAATTAAGAAAGATCCCTCATAATCTTAAAAATTTCCAAACGATGCAATAATACTTCATGGGGATAAAAATAACCAGTGTCATTAGTTCACTTGTCTACCCAAGGCTTATGAAAAGCTCAAGAGAAAAGACTCTGAGTTGAGCACAACCTGTTTTGTTTTTCCTCCCCCTCCCCATTCCTCTTTCCCCCTCTCCTCCCTCTCTCAATCTCTCTGTGTCTTTTCTTTCTCAGACACAAATTTTGGCATCTGAATGTGAGAGCAAGTAGAATGTAAGAAGGAAAGAAGAAACTAAATGTTAGGGATTTGAAACTTCTTGACAAAACACAGCTGCTCATGTTGGAGGACATTTTATTGAAAATATAAATTCCCACAAGCAGCACCTGGAGTCCAATAGTTTTCAAGCTGACAAGCCGGTGCTGTGAACATTCTAACTGAATATTTAACAACTGTGGTAAATGTCAATTATGTAAATGGTAAAATGATATACTCTATATTTATGTAGCACAAACTAAGCTCATAGTGGGAAGAACCTTCCCATAAAAATTACTTGAGAAATTTGTGATTTCTCACATGAAATATTCTAAAAAGCTAATAGACATGCATGCAAACCACTATTTTCCATTAGGGAATAATTAATAAATACAAATGGGATAAAAACTGACAATATGATACTGAAGAAGTTAATAATGAAATTGTAATTTTCTTACCATAAAATGATATTACAGCTATGACAGCAGTTTCTGCCTATAAACCACCTGCTCTAACCCTTTACCCCAGACTGAAAGGAGCTGAGAATCTCTGCTTTCTGATGCTAACCATCTGGATGAGAAGTGAAATTTTCAGTTGAAATTCTAAATGTTTACAAGTACTTGAGTGCTTTTTGTTGAGTACACCAAACCTAAAACTTTTAAATTTCTCTTAAAGATTTCAATTTTCATCCAGGTATTGTTCTAAAACATCTCATTACTTTGTTCAAAAGTTAATCATTCAACTGTTTTGTTTTTTGCTGACAAATATACACAACATGGACGAGCCTCCTATTTAGCCTTAGTATTAATCATATCTCCTTAGGGCCCAGGTTCATAGTGGGTATGACTAGGAGTGTTTTCTGAGAATATGTTTGTTTTGGAGGTGAGGCCATTTTCAAAGTACAAATTCACCTACCCCCGACCCTAAGTTTGATAAATTCTTGAAAGTATATAGTCCCCTTTTCCCCAAGTCTCCTAACCTCCCATCTTTTGCAGCACTGCACCAAAAATCAACCGTACATTAGGAAAGTATTCTACACCTGGAAAGAAGGGAAGTTATATATTATTTCTTCAAGGTTAACTTCAATCTTACATATATTATTAGCCATACAACATGATGGCTATGTTCGAAACATCATTAGATTGTTCATACATAATTATTGATTACCAGAAATACAGGGTCGGTAAATGCAAATATCACACATTTTCAACTTTTAACAGTACAAAAACAATTATGAATAATTGTATTTTTAAATCATTAAACAAAGAATTTTAGGCTTTGAGCATTTAGGTAATTGATTGTATCTTTAAAAAGATATAAAGCCTAAAGTTGATGGAACAACAGGAAACAAATCAGAGAACTGCAGAAGAAAAAGAAATAAAGATGAGATAAAGTTAATCATTAGCCTACATAACAGTATTAGCTCAAACTGATCGAGTGTTAGTTATGTACCAGACACGGTTCTAGGTGTTTTATATGAATGAACCAATTTACTTCTTAAAGTGATTCTTTGATAATTTACTTCTCAAAACAACCTTTTGACATTATTATTATTTTCTTCATATTAGTGATGAAATGTATGGCTATGTCAATGTAATGGATGAAGAGTTAGGAGAGCTTGTGTCATATTGTGGTCTTGCTTTTGGTCTAGACACAATGCTCAACTGCTTCTAAAACAAGATTCTGTGCCAAGGAGACTTAAATTCATCTTTCAGTGCTAAAAAGCTACAGATTTTGAGCTTTTCTATCTTATGAATTGAGTGAAAAATAAGTTATCTGATTTAGGTATTTTCTTCTTTTTGATTCAGACTTCATGGATTGTACCTCATTTTTTCTAATCACATAATAATAGTAATAATACCTTTCTCAGAAGGTTGATTGGAAAAGGTAATGAGTTATTATAGTGAGTTAATACAGGTAAATATTTAGCATAGTGCTTGTTCTGCAGTCAACACTCAATAAATTTGAGCTAATATTGTTTTTGACTAAATATCAGGATTTAAAGATTTTTTTTATTATCCTGTAAATTTTTAAACATATTATATGGCATTTATCCAACAAGCCTACTCTTAATGCTTTAGAGTGAAATAATTTAACTACTAACAATAATCGTAAACAACTGTTAATCATAAATTGTTAATACAATCTTAACATCGATATTATATTATCTGTTACCATCACTCAATGATAGTGGATTGCTGGCCTCTTATTTTCCCTAGCACTTAGACTACTGTTTACTCTCAATACCATATCTTTACACAGAGGAGTTTTACTTCTTTTTTCTCCTCAATATTCCTTTGAGATGGCTAATTTAGAATACTCATAAACAACTTTGTTTATAATTAATCTAAAATTCTCTTTCTGATTTTCAAATCTCCCCCCACTCTGATCTCACAATATTTTCATGTTGCTTTTATTCACTTCTGTTGGCATCTGCCTACCCCAACCTTTCACAGCTAGTTCTTGCAACCAAAACTCAATCCTGCCTAATTTTCTAATTCATTTTGGACCAGGTTAGGAAGTTCAGTACATCGATGCCTCAGAGTCCTATGTGACAAGACCAGGCAACTAAATAAACTGCAACTGCCTTATCAATAATGAGATTTGGTAACCAATGAGAATTTTACATTTCTATTTCTCTAAGAAAAAATAATTTAATATTGTTTCTTGTATACCTCCAGAAAGATCTTTTTGAAAAGTTACACACATCCTCACATATTTGTAAATTCATCAAAAGTTTAAGCAGTATAAATGAGAGTAATTTTCACATTATGTGAATTTTGCTATTTAAAACTAAAACTGATAGGTCACTCTTGTAAATGTATCCATTGGACTTGAAAACAATATTGACTTGAAATATAGTATCATTTACTTAAAAATATAAATAAACAAGCAAGAATATGAATTTATCAGTTTTCTTTTCTCTTTCCACTCACATTTCCATTCCATTTCCTGCATTCAAAATTCATGCTTGAAAGTGTTTTATTGATCACCCCATCAAAAATATATACATTATTTAAATTTAATTAATTTAAAATAATTTTTATAAGTTCAGTGTTAAATTTTGGATTCTTTTTATTGTGATTATTATTAAAGCACATTTATTATAACAGCATCAATATACATTGTATTTACATTTATAAGTATTAAAAATAATATAAAAAGAATATGTATCTTGAAATATAAAATATTATGTCTTATTTTTCAATTAGATTATGTATCTGTAGATGAATATTGCCATTAAAATGGGACGTTATGTGGCATTACTTCTATTTCTATTTTTGTTTTACAGGTATAGTTTGAGGGAAAAACAAATTCACATGAATAAGTTGACAAAATTGGAAGAAGTTTTGGTACGGTAATGTTACAGATCCTTTGAACTCCTTCTGAATTATATTCCAAAAGCCATATTGTGATACCATATTTCCATTGACCTATCAACATACAACTCAGTTATTTTTTTTTCTTCATTTTTTTAAAGACTCAGGATCTACTAGTTTGTAGAAGAATGTGTTATTCAGCCCCTTTCTTTGTTATTTAGAAGTATCCAAAATGCTTTATTGAGTGTTACCAAATGATTATTAGCTAATATATTGATTATCATTTTAGTTAGAGTACTGAAAAGGGCTGGGAAAATAAAATTTTATGACTATATTGAGTATAATAGTTTTTGATAAGATGCTTTTATATTAACATATGCTTTAAAAATATTTTTATTAAAGCATTGTACCTGCAGATTACGTTGATCCTATCTGTAAAATTATCTATCTTATAACTTACAGGGTAGAGGCATTTCTCTTTGACAGATAACCTGTATCATCAAACTAAGTTTTTCTCAAGAAAGATACGACTTCTAGCTTCAATACAAACAAATAACCATTTGACTTGTAAATTTTAGTTCTAATATGGGTGGATGAATAGCTAGCTTAATAAAGACATGGAATCTTACCATGAATTTGTTGCCTGGATGAAAAGAGGCAATGCTTTTGTCAGTATTTCTTATCAGGGATTTACTTTGATCTCATAGGTCTCTACCCAGCAACATTTTTTGAAAATAACTGGAGAGAGGCAGTGTGGAGTAAGGAAGCAATATAGATAAATGAAAATGTCCATATCCCTTAATTTCCATTCTACAAAATATCTAAATTCAAAAAATTTCATCACTAGTCACAGTGCACCATTTCTAAAGCCATGTTTAAAGCTAGTAAGATTGACAAAGGTGTGAAGCTCTACCTGACATAGTTGTCTTACTTTGCCTGTAGCAGGTCGTGGTCACACCAATACTTTGAATTCTCCCTATAGTTAGTCAGCCTACCAACTTTGATACCCTGGGGCAATGCAACATAGTAAGGTTTGAAATTAATGAGAGGTAGGTCTGGACAGTTGTGAAAGGAAAGGTTGCTAAGAAAAACAGGCTGATGGCTCCACCAAATATCTTCTCAGGCAGATAAATTCTTAAGAAAGAGTATATGTGGGTGCAAGATTTGAAATTTGATAGTCTTAAAACCATTCATACCCATGTACACATTAGAAAATCTTCGTGAGCTGTAAAGATTGTGTATCTCAGCTTGAAGATCCCAAACGTTGGTATATGTAGGAGCCAGGCAGAAGTCTTCATGATCTTAACAGTATTAAGCAGATAAACTACAGACTCAGGTAGGTTCAAGAGGAGATACCCTAATTGAATAATTCTTATAAATTGCCGTTCAGAAATAAGAAACCAGTTGTGTTTTTCAAGGTCAGAATCCCAGCCTTTTTTCTAATATTAAATACTCCAATTTCTAAATGTTGGGAACTCATTCAATATTTGATTAAAAGACTGAATAGGCTAAATGAAACATATCTGCAGGCAAACTCTATCTCAGGGTTATTTATGTCCTATCCTTTCTCTTCACATTCTCTGCCATTTACTTGAGTTATACTTCAATTTGTTTTTCATCAACATTCCAGTACATTGCTGAGATGAGAAACTGACTTTGCTAGGGCATTAACACCTAGTTTGTTCTTGACATTGTCCCCTGAAGTTGAGGCAGCTTCTCTTTTCCCTTCACCCTAGTCGAAGTGCCACATGAATGGACCGATCACGTGGGATAATGCATTTCTAGGCATTTGTCTTAAAGATAACAGCCTTTGTGAGATCCTCTAGTACTTCCTAACACACATTAAGTTGGAACGTTTATTTCTCTTTAATGACAGACAGAGGCTTTCAAAAATGATGTCTAAAGTTGTTTTGCCTTTGCAAATGCTACGCATTCAACCCTCCAGTGGCTAGAAAATGGTCCAGCCTCTATACACTTTAGCTTTTTTAGTACATTCCCTCAGTAACCACCTTCTCTTTTTTCTTTCTTTCCTCTTTTTTTTTTTTTTTTTTTGTTTCCAGCTGGCCCTCTTGCTGTGAACACCAAAATTTATCTCCTAAATTATTCTCCAGTTCCTTCAGATTTCTCTTGCCTGTGTCCTACGCAAGTTCTCTACCTACTGTCAACTGTGCACTTTGTCATTAACCACTTTGGAGAGGACTCTCCCTTAAAATTCTTCCTGCATTCTTACCACTTGTCAACATTGTACTCATTTTTCAGTACTTAATTCTAGTTTCATATACTCCATTTACTCTGTGCGTGTCTCTTTTTCCTTCTCTGTCTTTTTTTTTTTTTTTTTGCTTGAGTACTTCATCCTAATTCAAGCTCTCTTTTCTGAAAACCTGTATCAAGTTCATGCTACGAAATCAATTACATTGTCTTGAAGTATTATTTATCATTTTTATGTATTTTCACCAATTAAATTTTAAACTTTTAGAAAGCCAGTTATGTAAATTGACTCTAATACATTGCTTTAGAAATTATTTGCAACTGACCTACAATAAGTAGTCAATGGATGCCTATTGTTTAATTCATCCTGGCAATACAAATAGACGCTGAAGAGGCAAACATACATTACGTGGTCGAGTTAGAATTCAATGCCTGTTTTATAAAACTAGTTCAATGCATAAATCTTGTAAAAGTAATTAGAATTGAACTAATTGATTAAAGTTAATGTTTCTGTCTTTTGTAGTCAGTGTTCTCCTCCTGCTTTTCTCTGGGTTCTGTTGGATATGCTATTTTTCCACCACAACATTTAGATACTTTAAATCACATCCTAAATGTCATTTAGCAACTTAGGAGAAATAAAAAAAAGCAAACACTCTTCTCAAGGGAGAGAAGAGCTGTGAAATGGTCAAAAAAGAAAAAAATAGAAATCTTCAAATCTCTAATATTTACCGATTCTATACAAGGCTTCCCAGGAAGGAAGCTTACATAAAAACTGTGTATCAGGAAAGTAAACTTTGGTTCCTTCAGTGTTAGGTAGAGATAAGTTTCAGTATGTTTTGGAATAAATTCAACCTGATCTCTATTCCCTTGTATACTTTTCTCTCTTTTTTTGACCATCAAATACTTCTCTGGCCTCTCACTGGTCTGTTATTCTCACTCTTATAATATCACTGAGATTTGTCTGATTTTTTGTATTCTTCTCATTGAAAAGTTACAGGAAAGAGGCAACGAATATTGAGGGAACAGTGATGACTGACATCCACTTTAAGCTTGTCTTACATGTAATTCACATTTACAAACAAACCCCCTGCTTCCTCTAACTTTAGTGTCCATTCAACTTCACAGCCACGAAGAGCCCCCTGAGGTAACACACAGAATTAGAATTAACCTGTTCTCATATTTGTGCCGTGGTTAAATTCAAGATTATGTATAATGTTCAAATTTGATGGAGAAAACTATTTTAATGTATAAAATCTTGTGAAGGTAATTAGAATTGGAACTTCTTTGAGCTGCGGGGAAGATGACTTTGAGATATATTTTGCCTTTACCAATTCTATACAAGATAACAAGAAATGTATTGATAAGTCTATTAGCATTCTTACCCTCTACGGACCCTTCTATGAATGGCACATTCAATATCTAGGTTCTAACGACCTGGCATCAATGTTCCCACAGAGTTCATTTCTCAATGTATAATTTACTGTCTGTTAAGTGAATGTAGTATTAACTCTAAAATAGATTTCACTATTAATATCAGAATTTTCTTTGGATTTGCATTGTCTTCAGCTCAAATTGCTCTCCCCTGTACACTTACACTTGATATGGTAACCTGTTAAAGGCTAAGATTCTGATTGGTTGAGTTCTGGGTGTCAACATTTTCACTTTCCTTTAATGAAACAAGTTTTATGTTGCAGAAAAATATTTCCCATGTGAAAGCTTACTCAAGCATATTCTGCATCTGTACATCAATAGCTCCTCTGGTTTAAACTGAAAGCACAGATTTTTTTGAAAATGAAATACAAGCTTATGCCATAAAGAAGTTGAATAGCTGGACCATAATGGATCAGTAATGAGTCATTAGTGACTAAGGTGAGTGAAAAATTGCTGTAAAGTAATAAATGGCTTTGCAGCACATGCAACATTCGGCAAGAACCAAATGTCAATGGGAATCCAGGTGTCAAGGCTTCCTGTGAGTTTACAAACTATTCAGAAGAACACAAACAATTTATACCTTATAGCAGAGAATAAAACTGAATGCCTAAAACCCCAATTCTCATTAAGCCTAAGCCACTTGTAGCAGAGAGAACAGTATAAACAGTTAAGAAAATTGTGTAGCATACTGATTACTCACAGCTCTCTAAAGCCAGACATATAATCATTTTCTAAAACAGTTGCCGACAGTGCTCCTTATTTCTTTGAAACTTGTTCTCTTTTCTGAAAGGTTAAACAGAGACCTTAATTCTCTGAGAGGGCCATGTATGTCTCATTCTGAGAGGCACTTAGTATGCTCAAGAAATATCTGTTAAAAGCAAGTGTATTTTAAAAACTAATTTACAACCAGATAGCAAGAATTCTGTTTGGTTAGAAATGATGTAAGCCATGGAACTGGAGCAGGATTCTGGAGGGTCCTGCTGGGCCAGGAACTACCTTTTATTTTCTGCACAGTAGGAAGGTCTACGGGATCTAAGAAGAGGGTAGAAGAGGCAGCCTGGGAAATAGAGAGGTACCCAGGACCCCGAGAAACAAGTATTTACAGTGTAGGAAGTATTTCGATATTTTAATCACTGCTATCGGTTTATCATGAACTCATGGCTGAACATCAGTCCTGATTTGATGAGGACATCTTCAGAAGACTGTCAACATTTGCCCAACAGAGAATTTGCGAATCCCGATATTGCCACATGACGCTGTCACCAGACGTCCTCAGTGAGACTGATACCTTTTATTTCCAGTAGATATTAACTCTTCTGTTCACAGAGAAAAACATAAAGGCTCAGTCAAGTTATGCGGCAATTTAAAGAGCCAGCAAGGGGCAGGAAAGAACTTCAGCACGTAAGATATTTTGCCAGACCCAGTGCTTAATAAACTACCTCGGCTGGAGAATGAAAGTCGCCTCAACAGAACCTAATGTAGTAACTCCAACCCCTAGTGGGAACCTTGGGAAGGAGTGGAGGACCACTCAGGTTTAGGGGGAGGGAAGGGGAAAATGGTGTTCTCAGAAACCCTTGTCACACTTTGTTCTTTATAGTTCTAAAAAATAAAACTTCAAATATTATTCAGTCAAATATATTGCATGAAATATATTTAAATAATGCTTCATTTTGGCAGGTTGTTCAGGGAAAATAGGTGCTCTGACAGTGAGCCCACAGTGAGTTCCCTAGGGAGCTGTATGAAGCCCGCTGCAGAGACAGCCTGCCTGATGGTGAGTCCTAGGTACAGCCGTTACTCGGTGTGGGACATGGGGCACGAGGCTTCATCTCTCTGAACCTCAGTTTCCTCTTCGATAATACAGAAATACTTCTCTTCATGCAATTTCTGTGAAAAAAGAAATATTTCTCTTTATGCAATTGCTGTGAAAATATGGTGAGATGATTTATATTTGGAGGTTGGCACAGTGACTAGCAAAAATGTAAGTACTAAATAAATTAGTCCTTATGGTAAATATTTTTACATAAGGATAAGGAAAAGAGAAAGTCTTATCTGCAGAACCATAGCAGCTGCTATAGAAATATTTGTAGAGTTGATATTTGTTAAATGTTTGTTGAGTGAGTGACCCATGAGTGATATTGTGAAAGTAAAGTCTTTCTTGATATTTTTCTGTTGTATTATGACTTTCCATTCATCCAAATTATTCACTGAGTCAGGATCACATGATTTTTAATTTTTTTTCCTGTTGACCTGTATTTCTAGAGTTCTTTACATAGTAGCCTGGAAGACCACAGGCCTCAAGACTGTGGCAGACCACAAGTTATAATAATGTTATAAAATGGTAAATTCTGAATTTGCTTAATTTTTATAAGTATATTGGTAGGAGTTTATAGAGAAGAAAGTTAAGTCCCTAAATATGTTTCTGGGGTCTAACCAATACATTATGGTAAATGATGTTAAGATAATTGCACGGCAGCTGAAAACAGAAATTGTCCTGGGGAAAACAGGTCTAAAACAGATCCTAAAGAATGATAATGTTTAAGTAGAGGAGAAGGAACAGACCATTTAATACCCTAACCCAGTTGTTTTACGTTCAACTGTTCATTTTGAGTATCCATCTACCAAGTGAGCTATGTGTGTCTTATTTTATGTCATGAATCATATAATCTTTGTGGGAAGGTCTTCAGTGTTATTTGAAAGAACCTGCAGTTACTTATTGTCTTGAAGGTGTGTTGGTCATCTGGTCCCTAACAGGTCTTCCTCCTCCTCCTGTGTGAACACTCCCAGGACTGGGCTGCTAGCTTTCTGATTCTTTTATGTTTGTATTTAGAAAGCGTCTCTTTTCTAGATTCATGTATTTCTTCTAGTTTTCTCTACAGTTTCATGTACTATTTGATACTCTTTTCATTAGACGGTACTTCAAAAGTTATAAATACCACTATTGTATTCATAAAAGTCCTCTCTTTTAAAATCAAGTGTCAACAATTTCTTCAACTATATCCACGTGGGATAGTTCTAGATCTTTGACTATTTGGGGAAGATAAATAAAGGTACTGTTTATACTGTTCTCTAGTAGCCAGGATGGATTTGAGACTCTTAATCAGTCTAGGGTATCTGGCCACATTTTGCTGAAGACTTTCTCTAGAATAAAGTACATGCAGTGCCTTTTGTTCTTAGTTTTTTCCCTTTATTTCCACCATTTTTCATGTTCTCTGTTTCCTGTTATAATTATTTAGCCTCTTAAGGTAAATTGTCAGTCTTTTCTTGTGGTTATGGTGATTTTATTTTTTGGCCATCGTAGTAGGTTTATTAGGAAGAAAGGGGCTTAAACTCAGCTGTGTCCATGTTAATTCACTGGACCTCTTTTTCCTCTTCTGTAAAATGAAGAGCCTTGATTAGACAAATTCTCAAGTCTGCCATAGCTCAAAAATTCTGATTCCATGTGTGTATTATCCCATTGGAACAACTGGAGACATCCGAGGTAGCTATTCCCTTTGCTGACTTTACTGTATCTTCTAATACTGTATATACATACAATATCAATATTATATAACAACAATGAAAATAAAACAACAACAATAAAGATAACTCCTAGTTGCAGCATTTATCTTGATCGTTGTTCCTGGGTGGAATTCAGTACAGTGTGTGTAATTTATAACAGCAGGAAAAAGCAGCAGGGGGAGGAGGAAGGCCACCACGACCTTGTGATGGGAGCACAGCAATTGTTCTTCCCACACAAAAGAGGAAAATAAGGACCAATAAACACCACTTCATAGAGTAATAGACACCAGAGAAAGGAAAGGAAGACCATGGTAAATAATGGGCAATGCTGCTAACTCCTGTCATTCTTTATTCTGTTCATGACATGAATGTAGCCTCATAAATTACTTTCTAAAGCTGCAAGTGTTTTTCTTTGAAAAGAGATTCATCATCTATGATTCTGATTCCCTTTACTGAAATGAATAGAATCAATCGCATACCCTGTAATAATGCTGAATAAAAATTACCTTTTTGAGACCATAACCTTTCCCAAATAGCATAATAATTGAAATGCTATCCTGTACATGACAGTTATGAGAATCTAACTTTCCCTTCTCTTCCATACGAGACCTCAAAATCTCTTAGTGATACAATGAATAAATAAGCTTAATACCTGCAGCTTCACTTTCCTTCCCCTGAGCAGGCTGAGATATCTCAATCTGCACAACCTCAGGAGCAATATGCTGTGATGTTATCTGGTAATTTTAAAAATGCTTAATTATGTATTTCTTTCAAAATTGTTTATATAACTGTTTAAAATATATAAAAATTATAAATATAAGCATATAGGGCAGCAGAACATGACACATGCATGTATGTGTGTGCTTACACACACATGCACATATTAAGAGCAAGTTTATGTTGTGTCCAGTGCTTTTCCAAGTGCTCCAAAACTCATTTAATCTTCACAATTCACAATAAGCCTATGGGGTATTTTTATTGTTATTTCATTGATGAGGACTACAAGGCACTAAGAAGTGAAGTGATTTCCCAAGTTACACAGTAATGTGATGGGGGAAGCAGTCTGATCAAGAGACATTACTCTTATGTCATTGCTTACTTCTATAAAGCCATATAGATATATTCTACAAATCTATATACTGTATAGTATCTACTACATAACTACTATGAAATTAAGAAGGTTAACCAAACCTAATGTTGGCTTAGTAACATTACAATGAATCATTTGAGGTTGGGAAACAGAACCATGTAGATAATGATGGAGGCAACTCATTCCCACCAAAACTTAAAACTTGCTGTTGAAAACTTAAAATTAACCATATCCTGTTTCTTTTCACATCATCACCCCTTTGCTATGCCTTAATGTGAGAGCAGGAGCAAAGTATAATCAGTTACCAAGAAGTTTTTCTATTTAATACTTAATATAAATACTCATTGATATTAATGAAATTTAATACTGTGCATATCTGAGGAGTCCAGTAGAGAATAAAATGCAATTCATATATCCTCTCACAGGCCATAGTCCATCTTACTTAATTTTCTGTAGAAGGAGGTGGAGGGTGTATGTAGAAGGCAGAGACAGAGTGACCTCATTCAAAACCTAGGATAAAAAGGAGGGTGACAAGGAAAGTGGCCTTGCAAGCCTATCCTCATAGACAGTCATCTCAAATGGAAGTAGCCACCTACTTCCTTTCCCTACTAAGAGTACAAGCAGATGCTGGAAAAATTCTAATGTGTTACAGTACAAACAAAAAAACTCAATATTTTATTTCCAATTAATTATTTTTGTTATCTTAACTTATCATCTTCCAGGGCCTAATTGCTAATGAAAACCCTCAAGCATTCAAGAGTACCCTGATATAAGCCTACCTCAATGCTATTCTAGTTCTGCCGACACCAGGAATACAGCTCAGATCAATTAAAACTATACTCTCTAGCAGTGAGGCCCAAGAATGGGAAATTTATGATCTCTCCAGGTGACTGCAGTGTGCACTCAGAGCATTCTGTGCATTCTCACTTTACTTCGATGTTGTAACCCCATTTTAGCAGCTGGAATGCAAAGTCAAGAAACTTGGGTTTACTGTGGGGGGAAACAGAAGACTTTGAAGGAAATGGTGACCATTTGTCACCTACGCAGCCCGTGTGACATGGCAGAACCTCGGCCTGTTCACCTCTTTAATGTCACTCCGTGCTCTTCTCCTGCCTCTTTACTGTTGTCTGCCACTCTCGTTCTCAGTTCCCCGAATATGCCAAACACACTGCTGCTGCAGGGGTTTCACACCCGTTAGTCCCGAAGCCTAGCATGCAGTTTTCCCCACTCCTTACCTGCCTAGCGCCGGAGAATTTTATTATGTCAACTTAGCCAAGTGGGAATCACGTTTCCCTGAGTTCTCTTCTCTGCATAGGTTCCAAATTAGAAGCAAACACAAAGATACTTGACGAGAGATTTAAAAGGCAAAAGAGGAGCAGCAGATATATTCTGTTCACACCCAGTTGGTGCAAAGAAACTGTGTGCAGGTGCTGTTGTAGTTCACGCAGGTTTTCCTCTTCTCAGCGGGCTCCTCTTGTTAGCGAGGAGCAGCAGCAGAGCCTCCGACTCCTCCAGAAACTGCCAGGTCCTCCTCTGGCTTCCTCTACTCCTGTACTAGGTACATATTTAGTTCCACCTAGAGGGTTCCAGCTTTTCCTGAAAGTAACTTGAATCATTAAGGTTGGTAACTTGGAGGTGGGGGGAAATGACGCAGGGTCTGGTCCGTCCTCACCGGTTCCAGTGTGTCCTCACTCTCTCCACTTCACATCCGTCTTCCCAGCTTCCTGCCTGTGGACTTCAGCCTCCAGCACCAGACTGCAAAGATGGAAACCTTACATAGGCTTTGTCAGCTCCCACATCCTGTGAGCTCAAATCCCTATAAGAAATCCCTCATTTATCACTCCCAGTGATTCAGTTCCTGCAGACAAACCTGACTGATAGCTCCAGCTTCTGTTCTCTCTTCAGGCTTCAACTCAAATATCCTCCCTGAGGGGTCTTCCCAGACATCCTTATCCAGACTGTGCCTCTCCTCAATCCTCTAGTTACACTCTGTCTTCTCATTGTGTTCATTTCTTTCCAAGCACTTACTATCATTTATACTTACTTTGTTAAACTTATGTGCTATTTGCCTGCCTCCCCCATTACTAAGTATACTGTATAAGAAGGAGTTAGGTGTGTCCTATTTGTCACTTCATCTCTAATGCCTGTTACAGTGCCTGATATACAGCAAATGTTCATTAAATATTTTGTACATGTGAGTGAATAAAAAAATTAATGGATGGATACTTTTTAGAAAGGTAGCTCTGGGGTCACGTGAACAAAGAATTTAAGAAGAAATTGGTGGCTGGCTGACCAGATAGAGGACTATTGAAATTGATAAAGACCTGAAAAAGGGAAGGATGAACAAGGGGAGGATGAAAAGATGAGACATGGACAAAAACAAAGATGAACCAGGATGATTTATCTCCTCTATGTTGAAGATGGTGAAAAAGAAGGTAGAACCAAGATAAGAGATTCTTCATCCCATTGAAGAAACAGGATAGCCGGGGGTGATATAAGAAAGGGATTTCTTATAAAGATTTTAATTCACACAATGTGGGAGCTGATTAATCCTATGGAAAGCTCCCATCTTTGCATCTGGAGCTGGACGCTGACGTCAGTAACACAGGTAGTTGGGAAGAAGGATGTGAAGTGGGGAAAGTGAGGGCAAACCCAAACGGCTGAGGGTGGATTGGAACCTGCGTCAGTTTCTCATTCCTCATTGCTCATGACCATGAGGATGATGATGCTTCAGCAGATTAAAGATGAAGAAAAGGCCTTAAGGAGTCAGATATTGAGTCTGAGGTTTTCAATTCAAATGGAAATATCTGGATAAAAGTCAGGAATGGTGACACACTAATTTAGATGATATTTAGTGATACTATGTGAACTCATGACAGTAGTTAAAATTATCCAGGTAGAGTGTAGAACTGAGTTAAGAAAAAGTACAAGGACACCTAAATATTTGCAATGTAAGAGGGTGAGGAAAAAAAGATTTTCCATGCTTTGAGAATAAAGTGAAATTGTTTCAGGTCAGAAAACTGCACAAACACGAGGAGCAGAAAAAGCATCACACCCTTCATTCCTCTGCACCAGCAGCCTCAGAAGTCAGCTAGCAACACTGTGAGTATTTCACATTCTCTTTTTGCCTTTTCCTCAGCCCTTCTGCCCAAATACTCATTGTAATGTTCCAAACTCCTTTCAGTAAGTTTACACTTCAGTGGGAAAATTGCACTGTCTATATCAGTCGCTCTCAAACAGGAACAGTTTTGCCCCCAAAAGTGTATTTGGCAATGTCTGGAAATATTTTTTATTGCTCTTGGCATCTAGTGGTTAGAACTCAGGAAGCAGCTAAGCATCTAAAGCATCATACAATGCACAGAACAGCAGCCCCTGCCCCCAAACCTGGACTGCCCATCCCCAATGTCTATAGTGCTCAGGATGAGAATCACTGGTCTAGAGAAACATTTTGCAAATAGCTGCTTTTAGAACACAGTTGGTGCAAGTTCCATGGAATATCAATAGATTTTTGGCATACGCATGTGTTTATGTGTGTATATATATATACACACAAACACGAACAACTATGTGGTCAAATTAGTTGATAAAAAAGATTAAATAGGTTATTTATCTCAGTGTTCTTCAGAGTCTTTTATATATTAATGAGCATTTTAATTCTCTTAAGTGATATTTTGCATGCCTTGTTTCCCAAACTTAATTGACCTTGGAACCTATTTCTGATGAAACATGTTGAGAAATTAATGTTCTGTAAGAAAACTTTGGGAAACACTGTTTTGGAGTGTAGGAATGAAGTCTTAGGATATAAGGGGCACCATAAGATGAGTAACACCTACTTAAAAAGTTCACTAAACGGTGAATGTATAGACCTGCCATCAAATTTCAGATCTGTTTGGTTTGTTAAGCTAAGGCTAAGAAACAGTTAACTGTGTAGGGCTTTAACTTAGGGCCTAGCTACTAACAAGAGTTTGATTCTGGTAATCTACACACACACACACACACACACACACACACACACACACACACACACACATACACACACATATATAAAACTTTAAGAATGTGTTAAAAAACTAAAAACACAATATGTTATACATTTTCACAGAAATTTAAAACAAGAAATATGTAATATAAAAATATAACCAAACCAAAGAATTCAAACCTATCAGAGTGATTATTTCAAAATATGTAAATTAAGTAAACTAATCTTATTTAAAATACAAAGCTTAAGGTTATACTAAAAGATAATATTCAAGTTGCATAGAATAAAAATCATACTTAAACTTGAGTATCTTACATTGACTTGGCGTGTCCATAAACACATGTCAAATTTAATCACTGGACAAAGTCCCTAACCAGATTTCAATATTTTGAATTAACTCTGACATCAGTGGGAAAGCATAAATACGTTCAAATGTGTTTCCATACTGTGATTGCAGCACCATGTTATTGGCACTCTGTTTAAGGCAAGACATCTTATTTGTGAGATAGTACTATCTCTTAGGCCTTATTTCCACTTGGAAAAATAGCATTGGGCCATTGACTGGCGAGTACATCAGTAAACATAGATTTTTTTTTTTTTTTTTGGTATCAAGTTCAGATTATTCTGAGATGTTTATGGTATAAATTTTAAAGAAGAAAAGGAAACTCTGGTAAGAATCCAGAGAGCAGCCATGAGTGAAGATAATACTAAATGGCCTGGCAAATACAATGTATAAAGAAGGCTTAAAAAGATGGTTGGCTTATAAAAGAGAATTCTCAGGTATGAGTTACTGAAAATTCTATTTGAATTAAAAATAGAACATGTAAAAATGTACTTAAGTTGTACTGAGAAAAAAGGTTAAGCATAAAGATGAACTGTGCTGTTACACACTTGAATCATTCCTGAGATTGATTCTTTTATAGCATTTTGAGGGCAAGAGTCTAAACTCCTAAGCATGTTGAATTATATTTAGTGCTACTTGGATAGAAGGAAAATGTTATTTATTTTTATCCCTATACAGCCTTCTATGATTTTAATAAATGTTTTTCTAAGTGCATATTGCAAGAAGTGGTTAAATAAAAATGGCATGCAGCAATGGCAGAGTGAAAGTATATCAAAAGATTTTACTAGGACGGAGGGGAGTGTTTGTGTACACAAGGATAGGGTACCACTCATGGAGGAAGTGCATGGATTTCAGTGCCAGGAACTCAGTATTTTAGGCTATAAACCTTTATTTTTTATGTAGAAGAAATACTTAACTTTGGACAGACTAAAATTAAAATAAGAAGACTGATGCATAAAATCCTACTACCAATACAGTAATTGACAATGGGACATGCACCTGTCACATTTACAAGAATTTTCATTTGGCCTGATCACACATTCTTTTTCAATAATTATGGTTATGTGCAGAGCAAGGCTATATTGTTTACCTGGTGAATGTAAAATTAGAATACAGTGAATTAGTACACTAGACAGATAGGCCAGTTTATACTGTGGTACAGATTTCCCCTGCTATTCGAAAGTAGAGCATTGTTTCGAAAACTTTTGAAGCTGAAATGGCATAAAATGAAGAAACAATCACCTTAGGACACATCTTGCTAATAATGCACGAAATAAATAGAGCTAAATCATAGATGCTCACAGATGCAGTTCAAGGCTATGGCAGCTTGATGCTGAGATGCTGAGTGTAATTCTTGGGGAAGGAGCGTACCACTCTTGTTGCTCATGGTCTGCTCGCTGCCTCTGTAAGGGCTTGCTGCAGAACAAATGCTGAATGTCTTTGGTTTCACTTTTCACCTTTTCTGTAAAAGCAAAACCCCTCTTTGGATTTGTTTAGGTTAGCGAAAACTGGTACTAATGTAGGTATTTCACAAAAGTGAAGCAGCATAAAGCGGACTTTAGACAATCTGGTCAAATCTGTAACGCGTTAAACTCTAAAATCTCGGTGGCTTAATTTAACTAAGATTCATTTCAGTTTGGAAGTGCACACCTCACTTCTGCTCACAAACAGTTGGCCAGAATTAGTCACTTTGCCTAACTGGAAGAGGGCCGAGAAATGTGGAAATGCATACAAATATTTGGTGAGTTGTAATGACTTTGTCCTGCTTAGATCTGTTAATTATTTAAAGACAGAGGAGAAGATAGGCTGCTGCAATTCCCTATGGTTATGTGGAATTTATTCACGATCAAACAGCTTAAAGAGGAAAGCTAATTCTCCTTCTTAAAGCTCTGCGGTGGACATTGTTTACATTTTACTCTGAAATTCTACTTTTTCTGTGATTCAATGTTTGACCATATCACTTTTAACTGGCATAGTCCACTTATTAGGTTTACATTTTAAAACAGTTTACACTAAAGTCAGCTACCTCTTTAAGGAAAATTAACCTATCTTAGATTTTATTCATTATATGTTGATTTTATTTTTGAATTGGATGGGAGAGTGAGGGTGCAGACAGAATAAAAAATTAATTAGAAATCCACTAAATATTTTAATCAAACTTTCAATTAATTAATTACTATTTTGTTATTAAGAAAAAGTACAGGATTTAAAATAGTTATACATATATTGTCTTTAATAATTGAGTCATCTTAATTGAATTGAGTAACTCAATATTTAAAAAATTTTAAACTGTTAAACGGGCAAGCAAATTGATCAGCTGAAGTCATTCTTTCATTGTTTTCAAACTACAGCTTATAAATTCACTATTTTCTAAATAACATGATTTCTATTTTGTTAAAGATACACAAACTTTCACAAAACACTGTCGTTTTGAAAAGATGTCAACAGATGATTTTGTTGATAAAAAAGAAAATACACACACATGCACACACACATCATTTCATGATAAGTAAAAATATATTTTTGAAAAATCTGTAATGTATTTGTAGCTCTAATTTAAAAATTATTTTTGACAGGGCAGAGCAATAGTCTTCACATTTATTGGCCCATGCGTTTTCAGCCAAAGAGCAGTTATATTTCTTAATATCACTAAGCACATTATAATGCTGGAAAGAAACATTGGTGAAAAATTATAATTTAAATTACAATGAACCCTGAAAAGTCAGAACTATTTAAAAAACTGCTGAAAATTCAAAATCTAAGTAGGTGACTAAACACCTGGCTTAGGAGAATAGAATAATGAGCTAAATAAAGAAGACACTGAGTGTTAAGAATTTAATTCTTGAAAGAATAGACTCTGAAATTATTCCAGACATTTCTGAAACAGTGAAAATAAATTGGTGTCTGTTAAGGACATGTCAGATCCAAGTCTCCTAAGGAGTGGATTTGCTCCAGTTGCACAAAGTGGTTTGTGTCTATCCTGTTTGTCAGTGTTCATGCTATACTGCCTATTAAATATTTTAAATATCATATCTGATATTATCTATTAGTTTATATTTAGTCGGATGAGGTTAATTTGCACAGTTTTGTTTCTCTTACACGTTTGATTGAACTTTTTCTTGCATGTCTGTTCAGTCGTTATGATTAAAGATCCAAGCAATATCACCAGTTCTTTTTTATTCTTTTTTATTGACATATAGTTGACTTATAATATTATATTAGTTTCAGGTGTACAACATAGTGATTCAATATTTTTATAGCTTATACTCCATTTAAACTTACTACCAAATAATAGCTATATATCCCTGTACTTTCCAATTCATCCTTGTTGCTTATCTGTTTTATTTATTTATTTATTTACTTGCTTTACCAGAATTTTTATTCATAAGTTTTTACTAGTTTCATTTTTAGATTTTTTAAATTAATTATTGTTGATATACACTATTATATATTTCAGGGGTACAGCATAGTGATTCACAATTTTTAAAGGTGATATTCCATTTATAGTTATTATAAAATATTAGCTGTGTTCCCTGTGTTGTACAGTTTTTCCTTGTAGCTTATTTATTTTATGCACAGTGATCTGTACCTCTTAATCCCCTGTATCTATTTTATCCATAATAATTTGTAACTCTTAATCCCATACCCCAGTATTACCATTTCTTTAACTTAAATTTTAATTTCTTGAAAATTATATTCATTGCAATCAAGGCCTCCTTACTTTTAAATAATTCACAGGCTCATAGACTGTAAGAATCAACTCTCAATAAATGCTTGCGAAATGCAGGACCAGTCCAGCTTCCCAACCCCCATTGCCTCTTTCGGTTTTACTCCGATTTTCCTTGTCTCTGGACAGTTTTGTGATGACTTTCCTAGTACTGATTCTGCTTAATATACCACAGTGTGTGTATAAATGAAAGCTTGGAGTTTAATCCTTCTTTGATTCAAACCTGTTTTTTTCTTTAAATATTTTCATAGCATGAAACTTTTACTCAAATATGTATTACAATGTTTTTCTTTAGTATCTACTTCATTTTAACAGGATTTCCCCCCTTGAGGTATGAACCTAGTCTTTTTCCAGCATACATTTATAACTAAAATGTCATTAACTCACTACAAAAAAATCACGAATCATCTATTAGCTTAAAAGCAGGCCTATGCAGTGGGATGCAAGAGGAACAGAATACAATCCCTGTAGTTTGGAGATCACAGAAACTTTGTCAAAGGAGGCGAATACTAGACTGACTATGACCAAGTTTTAGTACTACAGGCACTGGGAGAGAACAAAGGGACATGGTCTCTGTTAACTCGGACCGGTAATGTCTGAGAGGCCCTCCTGGATGAGGTCAAATGTGAATTGAATTTTAGAAGAGGAATAAGAAATTTCCAGATAGAAAAAAGAGCGGAATTAAGAAAATCATACAGAGTGCTAGCTCTAATAAGCAACCGCCATTAAATAAATTGGATGAACTGCTCCTCTGTGAGTCATCATGACAGAACCCAAAGCAGGCTTGGGGAGGAGACTGCCTTCTGGTGGAGCCCACACGCCTCTCTTCTGTTAGTTGGGTTGGATGCTTATCACACGCTGCACTTATTCTTAAAATTGCTCTGTCAGTTGGATTTTTATTACAATTTTATGATTAGTAAAATATTATATAAACAGATGAAGCAGAATAAAATAAAAGGCATTTATGTAACACATTATTTGAATGTTTTGGAAAAGATTAAGTTGAGTCTCTGAATATATTGCTGTCAATTTAGGTACAGATGGACATTGCTAAAAGATATGGTGAGCATTTTTAGAAGTATTTACTATAAAGAATGTTTTTACTCGTGTTGTTTTAAATTAGATTCTTTCTCCACTTCAAATATACCCAATACAGTTGCTTATGAATCCGGATGTTACAAATCATGCAGTGACAGTGCACAGGCCTACAGTAAAGAAATACACTTAATTCTACATCAGAAGCTCTGTTTTAACTTAGAGCACATTGCTTAAAGTATGGATGCATTTTGTTAATTATTCCTCACCTGTCATATTTTTTAAATAAAGTCACTGCTAATTTTGAATTTTTTAGAAAAGAGGGTTTTTAAAAACCAGAAAAAGTAGCAAAACTATGGCCTAAAGAGCCATTGTTGTAGGAAAAAAATGAGAAAATAATGTTTTTCTGTTCTTCTTAATAATTAATTTACCTTGTCATTAGAACATTAAGCAATGTTTAAATATAAGTTTGAACTAAACATCTATTACCATAAAGGAGAAAAAGTAATACCAAGAGAAGCAAATTTTATTGTTTTTTTCAGAGAGACACCAGCAATGTCTGTAGTGGTCAGAAAAATTACACCAAATGAAACAGTAATAAAAAATTGTGTCACTATGTACAAAAGATTATTCCCTATTCATAAGTTGTTGGAAGAGAATTTATTCTTTCACTCCATCAATTTATATGCCAAGCATTGTGCAGGTTACTCAGGCTGTTGATTCAAGAAGAGTTTCTTTCTTCAGGGAGGGAAGATCTGATAGGAGGCATAGCAAACAGAAAATTATAACTCTGTGCCACAAATAAGTTCTACAGTTATAAATACTGCACCAGTGTATTAGCTTTCTATTGCTGCTTTAACAAATTACCACAAACTTGGTAGCTTAAAGCAACACAAATGTATTATCTTACCATGCTGAAGTTCAGAAATTTGAAATAGTTAGAATAAAGAACCCCTCTACCACTGATATCAATCAATCCATTAATTAGCAAGTATTTTTAAAGGACTTTCTATTTTCAAAACTCAATAAATGACACTATCTCTGTTCTTGTGGCACTTACAGCTCTTTAGCAGATATTAATAAAATGATCACAAACATGTAACATAACAGTCATAGCAATAAGATCTGTTAAGATGAATCACACGGTGCCATGATAGTAGGGGAAAGACCTGCCACTGGGGTCCAGGGAAGAGGAAATTAAATTGTGATATCAAGAAATAATAGGAAATAAACACATAGAAAAGGGGAAAGTGCATTTAAGACAGAAAGGAACAAGTAAATGGCCCAGTGGTGAAGACTGAGGTTCAGGTAAGCGATTGAAAGACCCATGTGGTAGGACCCAGAAACTAGTAATATAAGATCATACTGGGTTTTATTAAACTTTTTGGTTGAAAATTTGAAGCATTTTGAGTAAGGACCTTGAGTTGATCAGCCTTGCTTTGTGAACTGACTGTCTTGGCAGAGATGGGCAAGAGTGAATGCAGAGGGACACGTTCACATAATTGCATTGAAATAGCCCACATAGGAGATTACAGAGGCTTGTTCTGGTCTGGTGAGGAGAATGTGGAGATCAAGAAAGGAGGGTGGATCCGCGAGGCCTGTAAGAGCAGCGATCACAAGGACTGCTAGTGAAAATGGAAGATGAGAGGATATGGAGTGTGAACAGTGATTTTTAATATCCCATCGTGAGGAAGTGAATGTGTGCTGATACTCTTCAGACTTAAGTACCACATAAAGTTCTCTTTGACCTGATTCTTCAGGTTTGTTGGGAGAGGATGAGGAGCTACTTTTTGATTTTCTCTGAATTTTGAAGCATTTCTGGTTCTTGTGGTGAGAGGGTGGTAGCACTCAAATAAGAGACAACAGAAGATTGATAATGACTTAGATTAGAGGATACCCATTTTTTTCAGTACCAAGTGGAATTTTACAGGAGATGAGTTGAAGGATGGTGGGGAGCATTTCACATACAATGGTACTTGGGAATCCTGCACTTACAGAGCGAGAAACAGACAGGTGTAAATCTTTTTCTACTTTCTGGTCTAAAAGCATAAATTTGGAAATGTAAAAGGAAGATACATTATTGAGACAACTAAAAATTAAGAAATTTGGGTCTGGAAGTGGAATGCTAAGTTTAAATGTGCAGAGTGGAGGATGTTAGTGTAATGTCAAGGTTTAAGTGCTTCCCGTGGATATAAATGAATTGCACCTGTCATTTGACACTGGCTCTAACTTTTTCCAGCTGTGTGACTTCAGACACTTGACATAGATTCTTGGCACTTACATTTTCTACCTGTAAGATGGGAATAACAACAATTGCTCTCTCACAGGCTGGCTGTGAGTTTTAAATTAATTAACATGCAAACAGTGTAGGAAACACCTAGAATATGGTGAATTCCCTATAAATGTTATTTTTATTATATGCAATACAAGGATTTCTTTATACTTCAACATACCCTAAGTTCAAAAAATGTTTACCCCAGCACTTCACAGAATAAAATAATACAAAATTTTATGACGTATTTCTTTTGTAAATCTTTCTCTGAAGGATAAGAAAATAGTCATACTGTACTTGTTAACAACTTAATAGCAATTTCTCAATTGGACTAGAATTCTAGTGGCTATAAATAACACAGTGATTGTCTGCCTGTGATAAGCATTTATTCAGTATATTGCTGATGTACCCATGATGGTCTCATAACTGCAGGTTTCTTCTTGTTTATTATGATTATTGTAAGTTAGGTGCCACTTGACATTTTCAGGACTAAAAACTTCTTTTTAAAGCAAGATCACAATTAAGCTGACATTAAGTAGCCTCTCCTCAGATGAACACGGCTCTCTGTAAATAAAACTAAAAAGAATAAATACCACTATTAAACTATGTACTATTCTTTTTTTTCTTTGAGCACACTGATTTTATTTTAAGGAAAATGGGTTGCTAGAAAAATATATCTAGAAATGTAACCATAAGCACAAGGAAGAATACTTCTAGATTTCTAGAATTCTTTGGTCTTCTGGACACACGGCTGAAGTAAAATACAATGCCTTTTATTAATAGGCCCTTACTAAAAGTGAGGTTAATTACTAAACTTTTCTAAGTCAAAAATAAGTGAGCATTTCTTGTTGAATATACGCTCTGGTTGTTGTATCCTTGAGTTCTTACTATGGTTTCTAGTGGGTAGATTTTAAGCAGGCTGCTCCCTTAAACATGGCTGTGAGGTCAGGGAAGGTGTTTTTCACTTGTGGGTATTTTTTTTTTCACTTGTGGGTATTTTTAAATGATCTGCTACTTGTGTTATTGCATATAATCATCCTAAGATTCTGGGAAGTGAGGCATTAAGCAGAGCAAACAAATGGCTGGAGATATAAGGCATTTGTCTGCTGTCACATGGCTACTGAGTAGTAGACAGCATTCAAATCCGGGTGTCTATCTGGTTTCAAACTTTGACTTAATTTTTTACTACATTTGTCTTTATTTCAAGAAGAATTTGAGCTATTTGTAGTGGAGGTTAGGTGTAACTGAGACAAGAGTAAATTTATTTCTTTTTAAGAAAGGTCTTCCAGTAGCATTTAGATAGCATCAGATGTTTTTCAGGGAAATAAAATGCTCTGTTGGAAACACATGGCATATGCATCCATAGACTTGGTAGTAAGTGCAGCAGAAATTAGGGAAGTTGCAAACGACGCTTTTAGAAGTGCACTTGTGATGGATCAAATTCCTAGAGTCTAGAAGGTGGTTGTCGTAACACACTTATCAGAAAAGCATTAAGCAATGACAAGTATAGGAACAGAAAATTGGTTGGCTTAACATAAATTATGGGGGAAAATATATTAGAAAACCAAGTACAAGAAACAAATGCTTACAAAGACATGACACACTTGAAATGAAAATAAAATTTATTTAGTATTGCTTCAATAACTTATTTTGGTTCTCATTTTAAGACACTGCTTTAAAAAACCTGTGAGTTTGAATACACTGGCGTTTATAGTTATACTAGTTTCCTACCTAAAACCATGCATTTGTAGTTTCCCATAGAGCAAAGAGGATTAAAGCCTCTTACTTGTGGTTTTGGTTTTGGTTTTAATAGATATGGTCATTAAACTTGAAAATTTTAATCTTGCATTCACTTTCACTCACTCCTAATGCCTCAAAGTATACCTGAAGGAAATGCTCCAATTGAAAGATAAATTGAGAAAGAGAGAGAGGGAGAAAGGGAGGAAGAGAGAGCGAGCAATTTTTCAAAAATTATGGCTTACATTCTCCAAAGGAGCAAATACACTGCATACCGAAACAAGGATTAAGATATTACAATAAATCACAAAAAATAAACCACTAAATAAACAAACATTTAGAGAACAAGAAAGATCTTAAGAGTTAAAATATTATAGCAGAAATATACAATTCAATAGACTGGGAAAATAATTTGCATGAAGTGTCTGAAAAGTAGAACAGTAAGAAAAAGAGCTGGAAAGTAAGACATTAGAAAAGTTAAAGCATTGACCCAGGATGTCCAATATCTAATATCAATCTATTAAGATTTCCAGAAGGCAGGACCACAAAAACAAGATAAGTCACCATTCAATGAGTAATACAAGAATACTGCTGCTACTCTCTCCGCAAATCCCTGGCACCAAAGAATGTGAATTTTATCAAAATTTTAAGATAAGAATATGCCCATGCTATTTAAAATGTTTCACAATGTAAAAATAGAAAAGAAAATTTAAATCTCTTAAAATAAAACACACACACATCTGTATCTAACCATAATTTTAAATAAAATGAGAAAAAAGGAAAACATTGATTTGCAATTGGCACAATTATGAGTTAATTGAGCGAAGTTTGTGTAGAAGAATAGAATGCTTAAAAGCTCCAAGGTGAAAGGAAGCATGTATTAGAGTGTACATTAAAAACGAGTGTTACTGTAGCAAAGACAGTAAGGATGGATAACTGATGGAGGAATAGGCAGAAAGTAGAAAATGCAAAATCTGGTCTTGTTTAGAAAGTTGTCATTAACTACAATAGGATGGCATTAGAGAGTTGTGAGCAGTGGAAAGAACGGATCAGATGTGTTCAATTATGAAATACATTCAATTATAATAATTTCACCAATTTTGCAATCTTAAAGATTCCTCTTGGTGTCTAATTATGGGTGACAGAGAAAATGTGTACTTGCTCATAATGAGGAATCTGATAATGAACCTTGAGATTTAAGTTACACATGGAACAGGTGATAATTTGTAATGTATAATTTCATAGACAAATAGAAACTACTTACCTAAAGCACATTACTTCATATATTTATCAAAACCTGTGATGTGTTCAGCAAGGCACACATATTAATGATATCCTCTTATTCCTCCAATCCCCCTACCCAATATGGCTTAGAAAAGGCAACATTTGTTTTCAATTTATACTAAAGAGCAGAAGACTATAAAAAGCCTTTAGACTGTTTTATCCAGGTCATTTTTGTAGTTAGTTTTTCAAACTTTTCTTTTAAAGGTCTGATCCTTTCTTACTTTTCCAGGCTTATCTTTTGTCCTTTTATCCTTGATACACCATGGTCTCCTGCTACAGCAATACGACCTTTTTCTCTTCTGCAGGAATTTGCATGTCAATTATACTTTATATATTGTGAGTTGTTTGGAGTCAAGAGATGATAACTTTTTATCCTATGAGTATTTATGAGATATATGTCCAGCATATTTATTTCTCAGAGACTATGCTACATACCAGCAACAAAAAGATATTAAGAGATCGAGTTTTGTCTTGGTTCTAGTAGTATTGTTCTATAGCAAGTGCTAAATACATATTTTTGACTGTGTTGTTAATCACCATATAACTACTTTTTGAGTGAATTTAATCTCAGTTTACTTTTTGATATTTTAAGCTTAAGTTTGAATAAATAGAGCTTTATTCCCAGACAAAAATTCATTTGACATCCCTTTCTTATCAGGAAATATCTCTACCTATAGTAGGCAGAATGTTGTCTTCATGACCTTTGCCCCTGCTGTCACACCAGTGACAATGGTGCATTACGTGGCAAAACAGACACTGAAGACATAATTAAGGTTACTAATCAGTTGACTTCAAGATAGAAAGATTATTTGGGATTATTCAGGTAGCACAATGCAATCACATGAGCCCTTAAATGCAGAAAAGGAAGTCAGATAGATGTGAATAAAGGGTAAATCCGAGATTTGAATCATGAGAAAGACTCCACCTGCTGTGGCTGGCTTGCAGATGGAGGGAACCACATGGTAAACATAAGAAGGAAGTAAATTCTGCCAATAACTGATAATCTTGAAAAGCAACCCCAAACCCTAGATTGAATTGCAGCCCTGCTGACGCTTTGATCTTGGCCTTGTAATACACTGAACAGAAATTCCATCTAGGCCATGCCAGGTTTTTGACTTACCAAAACTGTGAGATGATAAATGAATGGTTATATTTAACCATTATATAACATAAACTGTTGTATTTGTGACTTGTTATGTAAAAATAGAAATCTAATATACTGTCTAAAAGGATGTTCATTACTATTATGGTTTTAATTCCTGAGACAACACTTCAGTGTGAAGAGATTCAACCACATGGAAGAATCATAAATGTAATTAAATGTAATTGTGTTTAATTTGATGAATTATAATTATGACACCATTTTTACTTTTAGCGAAAACATAGTCAATGTATGGACAGTATACAGATTTACATCTGTTTCCATAGAGATTTTGTGTTATAGTAGAAAAAGCCCTGGAAGAGCAATCAAAATAGCTGTTTTCAAATCCAATAGTTTCCGTAATTGCACAGTAATTAGGTTTTATAATCAGTGTAGCTTTCTCAAAAAGGTAAATGGATCAATGGATAGGGAGATTGATAGATAGTGAACAGTCTATGTATTTAGATTTTTGAAAGTTATTGTATCTTAAGGAAGATTTAGAATGTATTTAGAAAACTCTTCTTTCTGCATAAATGATTCCAGAGGGTTAATATCATTACAGGTGTCTCAACTCATTAAATGCCACTGTGTAACTTATATACTTTTTTAAAGCAAACTTGCTCAAGCAGCAAATTCAAAGTGACAAGACTCTTTTTATCATATATGTGGCATTATTAATTTTGCAGCCTCTCCAGGAGATGCAAAAAATAGTATGTCATTAAGTCATAGATGTACACAGTTTTCTAAGGTCTAGATACTCACAAGTCTAAACTCACAAAGAAAAGATAAAGGAATTCAAAAGCTTATTAATATAAATAATGGAATGACCAAAACATATATTGCCTTAGGCAATACAGTTATTGGTTAATAACTCCTTATTACATCATCATCTTTTTATTTTAGCACTTCATTTCTTATCCTTTGATCTGATAACTCCTTTTTACACTCTAGACCCGTGTGTTATTTTTCTGGCCAGAAATCTGACCCAGTAATAATTCAACATAATTAATCTAAACTTAAAGGTCTTCACTAAATCTTTATTAATACTGAATTTTAAAAGTTTAAGATTTTTTTTTCTTTTTCAATGACTTTCAATATATGCCTATGTCTTCAAGCACACCGATCCTTTCTTCTGTGGCATCTAATCTACTATTAATACCAGCCAGTGTGTTATTTATTTTGAATATTGTTTTGCACCTCTAAAGTTTTATGATCTTTTTTTTAAAAAGCTTTGGTCTTTTTTTGCTATTTTCTTGTTCTCTTCTCATCATCTTCGTTGTTTTGTTTATATTCTGAGCATTTGGGACATATACATTAGCTATTATAATACATGTGTCTGCTAATATGCTCATCTCTGTTATTTCTGCATCTTTCTTTTGATTCATTTTTCTGCTGGTTATAGGCCATATTTTTTTCCTGCTTCATTGCATACCTAGTAATTTTGTATTGGATCTAGGAAGTGATGAATTTAACATTGTTGGATGATAGATTTTGTTTTATATAGACTTGGATTTTTCTCTAGCATGCAGGTAAGTTATTTGCAGAAGATTTGAGACTTTGGGGATGGCTATTAAGTGCTGTGAGGGTGAACTCAGAGAAGTCTTTGGTGTGCAGCTGATTCGGCCCAACTTCTAAAGTGATACCTATCCTTGGGACTATCCCTGATGCCGCATATATTTAAATGTTTCTCTGCTTTTGGCATTGTTTGAGCTCTAAGATTTGTTTAGAGTGGTGTTACCCCAACCACCTTATGGAATGTCACCCTACTCAGGTGCAGACTAGTAATAAGGTAAAAATTCAAGAAGACCTCTCTGTAGTCCTCTGAGATTCTCTCTGTGCTGGTCTCCTCTCTGGTTTTCTTCCCAGCACAGTTGATCCTGCTCTGCCTCTTTTCACCCTGACTTCTGGTTCTTCAGCTCATTGAGATTACTTGACGTTGTTTGGTTTCTCTTTCTCTGCACCACATAAACTGACTTCAGGGAGTAACCTATGTCAAGCAGAAGTCTGGCTTATTTGTTTCCTTCCTCTCAAGGATCATAGTCCTCTTCTGGCTGTTTCCTAATGTCTAATGTGTGTGTGTGTGTGTGTGTGTGTGTGTGTTGAGGTATATATGTTTTTCTAGTTGTTTATTGCAGCAGGGCCATTCTCAGAGCGGTGCTTTAACGGCAGGAGTGGAAATACCCTTGAAGTCATTTTAAAATGATATCTTTTTCTATTTCTTTCACCGAAAGTGTTCAGAAATAATGATATATCATGAACACAAAGATACTCGGTACCCAGATCTTTGCTTTAAAATCCTATTAATTGCTGAAATGAACCAAAACCTTTTATGGCTGATTTCCAATTTCCCATTGACTAATTTTAGACATGGGATAGGGAAAGTAAGAGATGAGGCTGGACATTCTTGTTACACTAGAAAGTTTGTAAAAAAAGAAATGCTAAAAAAAGAGGAAAATATGTCAAAAGTTCATAGATACCTGAATAGCTCATATAGACAGCATTTGGGAAACACTTCAGGAATAGCAGTGAAACACAGGTGGGCTAGTGATTTACAGTAAAGGTCTTTCTCAAAATGCAGCGCTCCATTGTAGGACTAATTGAATAAATATAGATTTATCCTAACAAAGCCTAAGACAAAAGCCTTCACAAGATAAAGAAGATCCACCAATAATTTAACCGCCAGGTAGAAAACTTTAATACTCTTCTGATGAAGATAACAAAATCAAGGTTTCCTGCAATATATCGTCTATAATGCTTTGTATATAACTGAAAATTTTTAGCCATGTGAAGAAGCAGGAAAATGGAATCCACAGTCAAGGAGAATGCAAGTGAACAGAAAAAGATACTCAGATGGCACATTTGTTGGAAGTAGCAGACAAGGGTTTCAAAATAACTGTTATATATATATGTTAAATAATTTACAAAAGATGAATAGAATGGTGGAGAGAGAAGGAATTGCAGGACAAATATGAAGTAGCCTTAAAAAGTAACCCCCAAAAATCTTAGAATTAAAAAGATACAATATTTGAAATAAAATTATTGGATGGGAATAATAGCAGGTTGGACACTACAGAGAAAAGAATCGTTGTACTTGAAGACCAGTAAATAGAAACTATCTAATCTCATCTGAAGCACACATAGAAAAAAAAGATTGCAAATTAAGCAGAGCCACAATGCCCTAGGCGAGAGACGATAACAGTCAGTCTAAAATACATGTATTTGGTGTCCCAGGAGGAGAGAAAATGGGAAAGAAAAATATTAACACTGGTTAAAATTTGAAAAGCTTTTTAAAACATCAATCCACAGAGCCAAGAAGAAAGGAAATCCCAAGCTGGAGAAATACAATAAAAACCTTACGAGGTTGCAGCATAGTTGAACTACTAAAAATAAAGAGAACATCTTGAAAGCAACCAGTAAAAAAAAATTAATAGAAAAAAGGGAGAGAGAGAGGAAGAAACAATAAACAGGACAGCTAATTTTCAGCAGAAGTAATGGAGAGCAGAAGGCAATGAAATGACATCTTAAAGGTGCTCAAAAAAACAAAGCACATTTGCCTAGAATTTTATATACAGTGAAGGTGTTCTTCCAAAATGAAGGCAAAATAGAAACACTTTCAGATAAACAAAACTCAAGAGAATCAGTCACCAACAGAGCAGCATTGCCAGCATCACTACAGGAAGTGAATCCATCTGAAGAAAATGCGACTGGAGATGATGCTTGCCTTATGTGAAGTGGTACAGTATCAGTCCAAGGTAGATGAAAAGTCAAGGAAGCATATTATAATCCCTAAAATAACTACTAGAAAACCAACTGAAAGAGTGAATAATAAAATGCTACATAGGAGATAAAATGGAATACTAAAAACAGCCCAATATTTTAATTATTTTAACAGAAGGTAGGAGTAGGGGGCAGAAACTGAGGACTTGAGGGTCTTGACCCAGTGTTCTGCCTCTTTGTTGTGGACTGGACCCTGCTGGCCCCGTGGCAGAAAATCACTAGAGAAATAAATGGCATTCTACAAAAACTGAAGCAGAAGATCAAAATCTGTGTGGTAGGTGGGTTGAACTTTGAGAAAGTGAAGGAGACATTGGGAAATGATGTGGTTAAAAAATATGATTATGTGTTTCCAGGAGATGGCTTGGTAACATACAAAGATGAGAAACTCTCGTGCAAACAGAATATTCAAGGTCATCTTGGTGAGGCCCTAATCCAAGATTCAATCAACTACTGTCTGGGCTGCACTGCAGAAATCAGACCTCTGAAGAAGATGGATGAGTTCTGTCATTGGAATTCTAAATGTTAGGTTAAATATGTCTGCTATTAGAAGAAGCGGCAGCCCAAAAGAACACATGGGGTTCTATGAAGACCATAAGAAAAGACAGAAATGTGTAGGTCTATGGGAAGAGTCTGCAAATAAAGGCCTCACATTTTCTGTAGAAGGCAAGATCAGCTCTAATGTCTTTCCTGATGGATAAGACAAGAGATATTGCCTGGGACATGTGGAAAATTATGGTTATAAGACCATTTCTCACTTTAGAGACAAAACAATGGCTGGTGAGAATGACCATGAGATCCTCACAGACCTGAGACTTGCAGGTCATGCCGAGTCTGTCCCTGAGAACACAGCAAGATCTGTGATGAGCTCTTGTCCTAATAGTCCTTTCCCTGGTGGAAAGGAGAGGGAGTCCCAGCTAGTGAGCCTGACAGGGTCATTCAGTGGCCACGTCCAAGGTTGCTCCTTCACGTGCCCACCCACCCCAGGCCAGGTCAGGTTCTCCACAGGGTTCAATCATAATGTATGGTCCTGACAGTGATACCCTCACTCAGCAGGGAAATCACTGTCTACCCACAAACATGTGATGCCCTCCACCTCCAATGCCAGAAGAATCCAGAAGAGAGAAGGCAGGACTTGTCGAGAATGGCTCAAAGGAATAGCTCCACCAATAAGATTTTATCCCCTAACTCCATATGTGCAATCAGAGTATGCATTTTTTTTTTTGGAAAACTTCCTCTCATTCTAGAAAGATACAGAACAAATGTGCCTGGATCCTCCCTCTTTGTGCCTCTTGTGATAAATGTAACAGATACTTATGTTTAAACCCCCTGCGTCAATAACAAAATGGGGATTTGTGATGAGAAAAAATGGCAGGACTTTTACAGCAATTCAACTTTGGGGCACAAGTTTAAAAATTCCTTCCTGAAATGAAGCTGCACCCTGAGTGTCAGCTTGATGGGACTTTTCAACCAAAGGGACTGTGATCTTGAGGGCAGTATTAAGCTAAATGACTGGGTGCACTCTTTGTTTTCCAATCTTGTCTCCTGTTTGTGAGATGCATACCTCAGCATGCCTGCTGACAGATGACTGGCAAAGTGAAAACTGACCCCAAGCCATTTGCACTTAGCTGTCCTAGAAGGCAAGTCAGCTCTGTATTCACTCTACCTTGAATAGCCTGGTTCGTTCTCTGTAAACATGGAGATGGGAGGAAATAGGAACCAAACCCCTGGTGGAAAATTGGTTCCAGCAGAACTTCCTTTGGATGCATCTTCTGATCCCAAGTCTGGAGAAACTAACTTATAATGTTCAGTTTCACCAAAAGAATCTTCTTATTGGAACTGGCTGCCTTCCCAAAGGCATTTTTGACCTCTACTTTCTCAAGTAAGAGCCTGGATAATTAATAGGAATAGGAGCTGCACTTTATCTCTCTGTAAACCTTTTAATAAAAGGAGTCCACCCAAGCCCTCCCCTAGCCTTTGACGCCAGGGTGCGAGCAGCTCTGGTTGGGACCCTCACTGCTCCCTTACACAATCTGCAAGTTCTCTGTAGAACTGGAAGGAAGCTGAAGGCCCAGGTCTAGAGCACAGTTGAAGAGAGCTTCCTGGGTAATGGTGCACATGTCATTTTTCAGTATTCGGACATGTTGGATCCATAACCCCTTCAAAGATAGGTGCTGGGGTCCAGCTTCAGTCCACAGTGTGGCCTCTGCTCAGGGTAACCTACCTGAATCCTGGACCTGGGGAGACCTGTGCTCTGCACCCCCTGCCTCCCAGACCCTAGCCAGTTTCTTTCATCACAGAAAAAACTGGTTCCCTCCAAACACTCTGGTCACTCAGTCTTCTCTTAGCTCAGGATTGGGTTGGGCGAAGAAGGAAGAAACACCAGCCTATGAAATCTCCCCACTCAACCACTCCGTTTACCACACATGGGATGATTGTTTTGCAGTGATTCTCAGGCAAGACCATCCTGTTGTATCTTTGTGGAATTTTATAAATGATACTGCAATGACACTTCAAAATGAAAAGTAACAAATTAAAGTGATTTTGTTGTTTCCTAAAAAACAAAATAAAATAAAAGAAGGCAGTGAAGGATGAACAATGGGACCAAGAACAGATGATGAAAAATAGAAGACAAATAACAAGAAAGTATAATTAAATGCAAAATATCAATAATTATGTGACATATAACTGGACTTAATGCTCCTACTGAGTCAGAGATTGTCAAATTGGATAAATAAGCAAAACTCGATCTATGTGCAGTTTACAAGGCATGAATTTTAAATATAAGAAAGTTGAAAGTAAAAACATCAGAAGAGATGCTATGTAAACACAGCAAAAGAGAAATGATACGACTGTACTTAAAGTAGACTTCACGACACGTGGTATTTCCAATTATAATGAATATGCATAAAGGTAGGCGATTCAATTTAACAAGAGGATCTAAAAATATTGAATTGTATGTACCTAATAACAGAGCTCAACAAAACATAAATAATAACTGTGAAAACTAAAGAAAGAACTGGAGAAATCCGTCATTACTGTTGCACATACTGTAGGGTTTTTATTTATATGCATTTCTAGAACATAAAGTACTAATCTAAACTAAGGGAAATTTCACTAATGGTTGATTTTGGTGGAGTTTTGATTGTAAAGGGAGTAAAGATATGTTCTCAGGGTGATGAGGACACTTTTTTACTTGTTCAGGCTGGTGGTTTCACAGGCGTACACATTTGTCAAACTCCTCAAGTTAAACACCGAAATCTGTCCATTTTATTGCATGTAAATTCTTTCTCAGCAAAACCTCAAACCACTGCCCACTATTCCTCATAATGCCCTTTTGTCACTTGCCACATTTAATTTTGGATTTTCTACACGTTTGTATGTATTATTTCCCTCGCTGGAATTATAAAGTTCTGCCTGAATTATTTATTTACCTTTGCTATTTTTCAGCATTTTTCCCAATTTGGGTAATCAGTAAATACCAACTGAGCATATGGAAATGAACTGTAAATATTGCATTCAACATTTTAAATAGGATTAAGTTTATTTTATACTGTAGAACACAGGTTGGCAAAGGATGCCCTGTGGGCTAAATTTGGCCCAATGCTTGTTTTTGTGTGGACCACAACCTAGGAATGGTATTTACATTGCAAATGAAAAAAATCAAAAGAAGTAAATACTATGTGACAAATGAAAAAATATATGAAATTCGAACTTCAGAAAACATAAATGAAGTTATTTATTATAACACAGGAGTGTTAAAAAGATGAGAAAAGACATACCACGCAAACACTGAGCATGATAAAGCTGAGACAGTTTTACTAGCATCAGATAAAGGAGGCTTCCAGGGCACAGAGTATTGCCAGATATAACTGAGGAGAATTCACAAAGGTAAAACTTGACATGGACATTTTAACTGGGCTGACAGAGAGCCCAGGAATCTGAATTGCACCAAGCCCTCAGGCCCTTTCTAACAAAACCTGCTGTAGAGTAATTGAGATAACAAAAGAATTCTTAGGTCGTGAGCCATACAAATAATCCGCTATTTCACAAGACACAAAGTAGCAGATGGGGTCACACAACAGGTTTAGTAAGAGGAATATGGGTGATTGTGCAGGCTGCAGGCTGGACGCGATCCGGAAGGCTGTGAGACAAAGAGAGAACTGGTTTCTGCCTGCACGCTTTCAGCAGCTTTGCAAAGATGAGATTTATAAATACTTTATAAATTAAAGAAATTAACTACAGCATCGCTAAACTGAAAGTACCACCTACACGACTTGCACCGTTTTCTATTAATAGTGAGTGAAGCATTAGCTGCCAAGGCCTTGGGATAAATTATTATGGAATTAGAGCTTGCCGAGATGAATTACTGCCTCTCATATGCACATTACTTGTAGCAAGAAAATACCATATTTGGAGTCAATCTCTTGTAGAGTCCAAAAGCTACACACAGTTACAATGACATAAGAGCTTTGACTGACAGCCTTATTAATGTTTTATAGAAACGAGGTGGAGAAGATAAAATGGATAATAATTTAAATGAATATGAGATGGTTCTTCAGTATTTCTTAATCTTTTTTGGCCTCTCAGCTACTTCTAATAGTACAAGAAGGCATTCCTTGTTTTTAAAGAAACACACTATTCTATAGCATTACTTATTAAGGAGGGAATAAATTCAATATTAATCACTGAAAAGATTATAGTTAGAAAATTTTGAGGTCCATGTTTAATCAGTTGTGATATGTCTGTGCAATGTGGATGGAAGGGGGTTTCTGGTCAGGATCATCTACCTATAATTAATATCATAATTATAACTCTTACTGGCAAATACAGACCCATTGGGAATTGCTTAATCAATAAGATTTATTACCAGAATCGAATATAAGGGTAATTCACAGGTCACAAAGGCCTAATGTGGCCAGGCCTCAGGGGAAAAAACTGGAACCGTCAATATGATTGTTATTAGGACTTTGTCTACAATGGTCACTTTGGGCTGTTTCCTTGTTCAGTCTTGCTGCTGACCAGCCTCCTCCCATAGCTGAAAATGGCTGCCCTTCACTTTCCAGTTTAGAATCCGCACTGTAGAGGAATGCCATGAAGGAGATTAAATGCCTGGCTTCCTTGCTAAAAAGCTAGTTGGCCCAGGTGGTGTTAGTAAGTACCTCTCCTAGTCTAACCACAACAGATCCTGCAGCCCCGCGACTGGGTCCAGAGAAAGAGGTCTCACTGTTCTAATCTGACTAGTGCTCACTAGTCAGACCAGAGAATATAGTAATAGGGCCAAGTTGACAAAATATCGTTTGTTTAAAAAACTTCCTCATCCATAAAAACAATGTCTGATTTTCATGTATTGCCCTCAACCCACCAACCTGGGAAAATACTGAGAAAATAACAATAAGAAGTTGAGCTTCAGGAATCCATACCCTTTTAAAATTAACGTCTAAATGCATTTGTCAGAATTCACTGAAAGGACACTAGCGGTTTATGCATATAATTATACATAAATTTTACCTCAGCAATAGCAAAAAACACAGGAAATAAATATTGAACTCCGGTTAATAACATGCATGTTGAGGTATTTGTGGGAATATACTGATGTCTGAAACTTTGTCTGAAATGCATCAAAAATAATACACATGAGGGGGGTGGAGGGTGGGAAGGGATAGACTGGGATTTCAAAATTGTAGAATAGACTACACTGTATATATAGCACAGGGAAATATACACAAAATGTTATGATAACTCACAGAGAAAAAAATGTGACAATGAGTGTGTATATGTCCATGAATAACATAAAAATTGTGCTGAACACTGGAATTTGACACAACATTGTAAAATGATTATAAATCAATAAAAAATGTTAAAAAAAATAATACACATGAATCGATGGTTAAAGGTGTAGATGAACACAGATGATGAGAGATGGGATAAAGCAAATACAGTGAAATGTTAATTGCAGCGCTGATATAGTGTATATATGAGTTTTTTCAGTAAAATTCTTTCTACTTTTTTGCATGTTTGAAAATTATCCCAATGAAATGTTGGGGGGAAAAAACCAAATGAATCAGCACCTCCTCCCATGAAGAATGCATTCTCAGTTAGTATTTCTATGCACTTGAGAAGCTAGAAGAATCTCTATTCCTACCACTTTAGATAGTATTTTACATTGCTTTAAATGATTTACTGATTACAGTGGGTCATCTTAAATATTCTTTTCAAGTTTTTAGTTCCACGATGAATAGTTATACATTATAAAACATAAATTACCCGTATACTCACTACTCACAGACATTTGGTGTATGTTCTTCTAGAATTTGCGTTAATAAATGCTCTTTTAAAAGTTGGAGAGACAAAATCAAACATATGGGAAGCATGTATTATCTTTGTCATTTAATAGATCTGACCAGAAACCTTGCTTCTTAAAATCCAAATTTATCATTTCCCACCTGAACCTTATCATGACAAATATTTGTTTTTATCCTTCAGATTTCTCATTGACCTATTCCATGGGTGTTTTATGTTCTATTGATTTTCTCAGCTAGTACAGTATTATACATGTACTTCACAATACAATATTATTGGATTGTACTGTCTCAATAGGTTAGGGACTGAGATGTTTATCAAGCACTTCCTAATAGGCAGCACTATGAATTGTGACCAGAAAAATAATATGAAAGAAATAAAACTTATTTTACAAAATATTAAACAGAAGATTGCCAACATGGCGGAGTAGAAGGACGCATAGCTCATCCTTTCCCACAAATATATCCAAAATTACAGCTTCAGACCCATCAATTTGCACAGGAAAAAATATTAAACAGGTCATTTTGTTGATGTTTAAGACAGGTAACTAGTCTGAGCCTCAGTTCTAGAAACTTAACAACTTCAAGAGAAGTAACAAGATGCTTGTAGCACTTCATCCAGTACACGTCAGACGCTCAGTAAATCCAAGTCAGGATTGATATTAGTATGTTATTTTTAACTTGCACATTATTAGCATATTGACAGACTAGACTATGCTGAAAACGCCTGTACTTAAAAGAGGTTTCAATAGTTTCCCATAAATACTTTTTATATTATTGACATTTTTATTAAGTTCATTTTCATTGATAATGCAGCCCGACATGAG
This sequence comes from Camelus ferus, assembly GCF_009834535.1. Lineage (NCBI taxonomy): Eukaryota > Metazoa > Chordata > Mammalia > Artiodactyla > Camelidae > Camelus > Camelus ferus. Next base: position 85,286,880 of record NC_045696.1, on the reverse strand, counting down.
TTTAGACAAGTTCTGACACCACAAAGTCTAAATTTTTTGAGTCTCAGTAATTGAGATTTTGTTATTTCAGGATCTAAGATAAAAAGCCTCACTTAACGTTTTAGATGCTTTGTTAAGACATCATTCTTTCATCTCTGTCCTGGACTAGTGACTTTTCACTTGTGTGCAATATGTCATTAAAAACAGTAAAGACTTTGTTCCACAAATGATACAATATTATCTTGTTTTTTTAAGTTAATGTTTTTCCCTTTGTCACGAAACAGCCGTTACTAATCTGTTCAAATCATTTGTAAATCTCTGGCTTTCATCAATGCTTGCTACATTTTTTCCATCAAAAAGAAGAACAAATTATATATTAATTTTGCTGTCCCTCCTTCTCTAATGGAATTTCTCTTCCAACTCACCTTTTGTGAGTCAACTGACATGTGGCAAATACCCTCCTCACAGATGGATCCATAATGGCCATCACACAGTTGCTGAGTTTTGCAACACAGGTGCTTACATCGGCCCTGCTTGCCTGCCAGCAATATACAGATTTTTGGCAGACCCCCACAGTTGTAAAAAGAAGCAGAGAGACAGCACATGCTCGTTCAGCTGGCACTCATCCTTCTCTGCAGTGGGGCCCACACTTGAGCCAGGCTCACTGCTATCATCACCTCTTGGTCCCTGAATCACTGTCAGGTTCTTGACCCATATCTGCCACTTGCAAGGAAACTCTTTTGGTTTAATTACAAATGTGCAGATTTACTCTGGAAATAATGTGTTCCTTCGTGCAATATTTGCTACCAAAAAAGGAGTGGAAACTGAGAAACTTGAAGGCAGTCTTTTTTCTTTCTGATACAAAATTAAATGTTTCTACAATAAATATAACAATGCATTCAAAATGAGGTTTCCTTTGTTAAAAAGTCGTATGTTCGCTATCAGTTTTTAAATTAAACCTTTGATTTTCCAAACATACCTTTGTCATTTTTACTCGATGATCTATCTAGAGACAGTGATTGCTATTCATATATGTGGATGGGTCTGAAAATACTGTTTGCGAGCTGTTTTTCAGCATGAGTGCATATTAGTGGGAATTCATGCTCTGGGCTAGTTTCCAGGACTCCTAATGTGACTTAGAGATAGACTCACCCTTGAGGAACTCATGGTAGAGTTGATGGAAATGTCAGTGAGATACCTTCTACTAAATAGAATGAATAAAATGAAGTGATACTGGTGGGAGGAGAGGCCGTTGTGCCTGAGAAGGGTCAAGGAGAGCAATGGAAAGACAATGACATACACTTCCAGCTTACAGGATGTGAAATAGTTCATTAGGAATGTATGTGGATGTAGGTAGTTAGGACAAAGGGAAATGGAACAGCAGGTTTGTTTTGGAAAATGGAGTTCACATATGTTTGTTATGATTAACTAGAGATGTAATTGGAATGATAGTCTTGGATCAGAAATGAAGATCTAATAATTTTTCCTAAGGAAAATGGGATTTATTTAAATGTAGGCAATGTGAAATTTATGTCTACAAAGAACCCTTGAATTACACCATCAACTTACCATCATTTTCAAGTCTTCCTTTTTCTTCATACCCCATATTCGACCTATTAAAGAGCTCTTATTATTTCACCTTCAAAGTGTATTCCACCTTCTTATCCAAACCCTTACAGTTATTATGCACTTCCAAGCCATAATCTTTTCTTGTCAGCACTATTTTAATAGCCTCCTTACTGGTTTCCCTGCTTCTGTTTGAACTACCTATCTGTCCCAAGATCTTTGCCACACAGCAGTTAGAACTATCTTTCAAATTCTAAGTTGGATCATGTCATTCCCCTGCTTATTACCCTGCCAACTGATGTCCACTGAATTTATAATAAAAGTCAAAGTCCTAATGCTCTTATAAGACCCTACATGATTCAACTTCATCTCTTGTGGCTCTTGCTATTCTTTCTAGATTCCAGTCTTTCCCTAAAACACCATAAGGTTATTTTGGCCAGGGGATCTCTGCACTGGCCTGGAATGCTCTTCCTCAGATAGTTTGCATGATGGTGTCATTCTTGTTATCTTCATGTCAGATTTAGATCGGTGACTTGGGGGACCATTTACTACCATTCAACCTAAAGTCATCCTCCAGGCCTACACTATTACAGTGTACCTCTCAGTAAGGCCTTTTGAGTAGTTGGGAATGTAAATAAGGAACTTGCAACAGAACGTAAATCAATGCACTGTTTTCTTCATGGAGAATGTACTGCTGTGTAACAAAAAATGTCGACTATAGTGTCTCATGTGTACAAGTCATACTTGCTTTATTCAGAAACTGCAGAAGCCAGAATGGTGAAAATTTTTTTAAAAATGTAGTTTTATCTTGATCAGAAAATAGACCTGATTATCTGACCAAGAACCTGCCTGGGCATAGTATTAGGACTTTGGGCTTTTTGTTAACCTCCTCTCATATCTTAGCAACAGAAAAAAGGGAGGAAGGGAGTGTGTATGGACAACACGAAAGTCAAAGAAATTCTGTCTGGATGTGGTACTGGTACCCAAATTTTGATGCTTCTTTTCCTTTATTTTATAAGAAGAAGAGATGGCCTGAGTTTTAGGCAAGTCCTCACATCCACTTCATCTGTTCCAAAAACCCAGGATATTGATACATTCTGCTATTGACTGAAGCAAACTGTAAGTGCTCATTTTAACATTTTATCCTGGAAATTAAAGTCTATAAATTGTTTCTTTCATTTCAGAAGTCCTATGGGCTATTTTTTTTTCCTGTAAAAGAATCTATGCCTTGGTTGAGATCCCAGAGTTCTGCACCACAGAGCATGGAAGAGCCATTTTGGCCTGGAACTGTTAAGGACAGGTGTTATCAGTTATCCACCGACATTGAAGAACTTTAGTAAGTCTCTTGCCAAATTTTGAATAGCACTGCCTTCATGGGTCCTCCACCGTTAGTCAGCAGCAAAATGCTGCTCAAAGCAGTTGAAAATATTAACATGTCGGATGGAATTATTTAGCATCATCCATTATATTGCAGAACAAAGCTTGTCAAAAGCAACAGTGTAGGTATTCCATTGTTATTTTTGTTGCTGTATTTTTTTTTTTCCCTGAGAATAATTAAATAGGTTTGGCTGCCTTTTAAAAATTATATGTGATTATTTGTTTTGAAAAGGCAACATATGCACATACTACAAAGTGTAAAAGGCACTCAAAGACAACATGAAAAATAATTCTCAGGCTGACATTTCTATCACAGCCATCTCATTCTCTCCCGGGAGGCATTTACTCTCATATTTTTAAATGTGTTTCCAGAGATAACATAGATTATGTACATTCAAGCATATGTACCAAACATTGATTTTAAATAAAAATCATGATACATCTATAATATTATGTATATTGATTCCTTAGAGATTCTTCCACATCAGCACATAAGGAGTTCCTTCATCTGACTGCTGTATGGAATTCCATCTTTTGAATGAACCAAATTAGCTGTAACACTTTCTTATTAGTGGACATTTACGTAGTTTCCCAGTCTTTCTAATAAAGAATATTTTTAAAGTTTTGTAGACGTCCTAGGGTATGTGCACCACTTGAACACCTTTCCCCCTGAGAAACAGTGCCCTTTTTCAGTTTACAGGCAAAAAACGTTGATCTAACATATTTTTTGCCAAATTACACTGTCAATTCTTTTTGTCCTCCTGCTTCAGTTTTCATACTTAGCAAGCTGATTGTACTGGATCTCCTTTTTCAGTCTTCCCAATTCATCTTTGTCTTATTTTACTCTTTTTTAATTTTTAATTTATTTTGTTTACTTTTCAGTCCTGTCATATTTCCACTGTTTTCAGCTATGATTTTCTTTTCTATGTTGCTCCTAATATGGGCTTTATATCTGAGGTATTTTTTCCTTCTGCTTCTTTCCTGTACTTTACAAACTCATGTGTTGTCTCTGTTAGCTACCACATCTTTCCTGAATTCTTCTATCTTTACTTTGAACTATTGTTTATGTAATTCCTTGTTTTATTTTTAATATTTTTAAATTTTAATGCCAATATGTTTGGTCACAATTTTTATCTGCTCCATGAAATTATTTTTTTCCTAGTGAGTATTTTTTGCCCATCTTTTATTTTCCTGATTTTTTTTTTCTTGTTATTCTTGCATTTTCCTGTAAATCCTGTGCTGGTATCTTAATTTCAAAGAATTGAGTCCTGGGACCAAAAATTTGCAGAAATTTTTTGTAAGGCAAAAATTTTTCTTAAGACTTTATTGAATTTGGCCATTATTTCCTTAGTTTATTATTGAAATAAAGTATTATTTATGTTTAAAATACATTTTGATACTTAATTATGTCACTTAAAATCTCTTAGCTTAGTGGTCTTGACTTGTTTATCTTGATCTTCATCAACCAGTGCTATTTTAAAACAATGCAAAGAAGAGGCATTGGGTGAATTTACTATGCCCAAGCAATGAGTTGATTTATTCTAACTCGGGGTTAGCGGTGTTATGCCTCTTGACGCTTAATTGAAAAAAAAAAAAAAAACAACTCAGTAAAAATAAAAGGAGGCTTTAAATACTGATGAGTATATAAGCAGATTATATAAAGTAAGTCTGAGAGTTATAGAACCTATTATAATGAAAATAAATTATTGGTGGAAGTGCTTCTCAGACTGAAAACTGGAGCACTGTGATTCAGGAAAAATAATTTTCTAGTTCTTGTGACTATTTGATGGTGTTGACATGCACTTTCATTTGTCTTTTCTGTAGAAGAATTAATACCAATATTGTACCAATATTGTAATCACCAGTTGATATCACAACAGCTGAGTTACTTATTCTTGGGTGGCACATCTCTGAGTTTCCGATGAAAGATTTCTGACACCCTGATTTACCTTAAGTTTTTGAGGATGTGCTTTTTTTCTTCTATTTCCAGCACAGAAATTTCTGCACTGATGTCACATGTAATTGCAACCTAAACCCCTTTACCTTTTTAGAATAAAAAAATCTTTAAAAGTGCAGATCAGCAGCATTTGAACTCTACCATTTTAACTAATCATATTTCTGTGCTGAAAACTGAGCCAGACACAGAACAAACAGACCTCTGAGAATGAATCCTGGTGCATCCATAGCCATGCAAGGCTGAAATAACATGAAACAAAACCAACAAGAAAAGTGAAGAATAAACTGAAAGAGAACATTGCTAAGGCAGTTTTCTGTCTACTGCAGCATCTTGTAGTGGAACCCAGATAAGCATCCTTTCTGTAGCAGAGTCCTCCACTAGAATTTCCTCTTAGAACCTAACAGATATTGGATTTCCCCACTGATTAAGTCCAAGTTATATGAAATATAATCTGTCTCCTCTTCCTGTGCCGGTGCCTGAAGGATTAAATCAGGAATCCCCACTTATTTATAACTGCCAAAATTTATTTCAACATTTATATTACATAATACAGTGTTAGATTTACAGGAAAATGACTCATCTGAAAGGAATGTCTATATCTAAAGATAACTTGCTTTTTAAAACTCTGCTAGTACAGAAATAAAAGAAAATTTTAGAATATTTATGAATATATAAAAATTTATTTTTAAAAGATTAAATGAATTTTTTTACTTATGAAGTTGTAACAATGAATTATGAAGAGAAAATAAGTCAAAGTAAGTAAAACTATATGAGATGCAAAAAAATATAAAACTTAGTGAAAATAATGATGGTAATAAAATTAGATATAGAAAACAAACCTGGGAGGAGAAGCAAACACTAGAAGGAAATTTTCTCAAATTAGAGTATTTCTGAGGAAAGGAATAAAAAACAATTAAAGTGAGGCTACAGTGGGACAGATTCAGGTAATCTGACTCATGTGTAATAGGACTACAGGAGGTGAGAAAAAAGTAGACAGAGCACAAATAACAAAAATATATACATGTGAACACTTTCACCAAATAACGATATATACTAACTGGAAGATTGAAAATACCTCTGAAAACCTAGGAAAAATTATGTTAGATAAATAATATTTAGATATAACTTGGTGAAATAATACATATATATGTACATAGATGTAGTAGTTTCTTATGGCTGCTATAATACATTAACACAAACTTGATGGCTTAAACAATGGAAATTGATTCATTCACAATTCTGGACATTAGAAATTTGAAATCCATTTCAATGCATCAAAACCAAGGTGTCAGCAGGGCCATCTTCCCTCCATAGTCTCCAGGGAAGAATTTATTCTTTGTCTCTTCTACTTCAGGTGGCTGCTGGCATTCCTTGGCTTGTGGCCACATCTCTCCAAACTGTCTCCAGTCACATTGCCTTCTCTTCCTTGTCAAATCTCCCTCTGTCTCTCTCTTACAAGGATACTTGTGATTGCATCTGTTGCTCTTGTGGATAATCCAGTAATATCTGCCTCTCTCAAGATCTTCAACTTAATCACTTCTGCAACATTATTTCATGCATTATAAGACAACATTTACAAGTTCCAGAGATTAGGAAGTGGATGTCTTTGGGGGTAGCACTATTTAATCTGTGAATTATATGTATGTATGCATGTACGTGTAAATCTTGCAAGCATCCAAATAGATTGTATGCATGGAAACAAAAATCTAGTTACTCTTAGACTTTCAGTCTGTAGAGAATACTATGGAGTTGAGGAAAATATATTTAAATGGTGATATTATAGATTCAATCAAATTGTCACTTATTTGTGAAGACAATCAAAAGATTTTCTCAGCTATAAAAAGGCTTAGTTTACTTCTCCTGAAGAAAAAATTCTGTTGAATTATAGATGGATGGGAGATGAGTCACGATTAGAAACTTGAGAATAAGGGAGGTTGTTTTACAAAGATCTGGCAAAAAGCACTATAGTTGCACAGAGACTTAAACATCAAATTAAGTCTCAGTGCTAGACTGCTGGCTCTACTCAGTCCAGATTCACACTCAGTCTCTAGGTAATCTTCAGTCCTGTGGCTTCATGTACCATCTTCATGCTGGAGACAGCCTAATCCCCAACTCTGATCTAGACCTCTCCCCTCAACTCTACTTTCACTTAACAGTGTTCTCCTTGTTTCTTCCTTAGATACCTAGTGTGCATCTGAAAGCTAACATGCTCTGAACCAAAGCCTTATTTCTATTTAGACCTGCTGAACCTACAACTTTCCTTGTCTCAGGATATGATAAATCCATTCAGCCAGCTATTTAGACAGAAAATCTTGTATTCAAGGTTTGTTTTTTGGAAAATCCTTTGGCTATTGCTTAGAAATGTAATAAACATGATACCTCTTACTTCTCTACAGCTAATATCTAGCTCAAGGCATTCTTCTCTCTTGCCAGGAGTAAACAACTTCCTCTATGCCCACTCTTGCCTTCTTATAGTCTAGCCTCCAAAGGACCAGGGTGCTGCTTTTGAAATAAAATGTGAGTATGATTATGTAACTCATCTGTTCAAAGCCCTGTAATGGCTTCCGATCTGCCCCTCTCCTCACTTCCTGACCTCATCCCCTACCACTCCCCGATCTCCTCCAGCAGCTTAGGCCTCCTACCTGTTCCTAAACACAGTAAGTGAGATTTCCCCAGGGCTTCTCATATGTTCCTTTTGCCTGAACTTAATTGAGACAATGTCCCAAAACATTCCACTACTGAATTTCTTTAGATGAGATCCAAGCCAGACTCACTTTACTGAAATTGACATGCCTTTGAGTGATGATATAATGTGATAAATCAAACACTTTTCATTAAGGCATGAGCATATAACAGTTCAAATTATTGTTCTTCCAAGGGATAGTGACAGTCAAAAGGAAGTTGAAAAGATGATTGAAAGACATCTTAGAAAAAATTGGAATGTTTTTCAGGCATTGAAAAATGCACGTGAAAAGGTAGAATTCCAGACAGCAGTGCCAACAAATGACCAAGAACTTTAGGTGCTCCAGAATTTAAGGCACTCCTTTGTAGCCTTCGATCTAGTCTAAGTAAATTGCTGCCTCTCTAACTGGCTGTAACACCAGGTGAACTGAGCGTGAGAACGTTGCTCACTCTCTGTCTTTGAAAACTTCAGAAACCTTAGAAGAAAGAAGGAATAGCATTCTGTTAGCCTTCTCACTTAATATTTTGCACATGACTTCAAAGAGACAACTCCAAGGGAGATTATTAAAATTTTATCTTTCATGGTTATGTGAAAATGTTAATTCACTTACCAAAGAGAATATTATACACACATTTGGTTTAAAATTGAAATGCCACAGCAGATGTTAGCATTTGAGTTTTTCACTCACTTATTACCTTGCACAAAGATAGTAACTTCAAAATTAGCATATTACAATGTTGTAAAACAATGATAGCACATTCCAACTAAAGAAAACCAGGGGAATGTCTTACAGGCAGTGGGAGAGGAAGAATCCTCTTGGACTAAAAATGTTATTTTGTGCTTGGGACGATAGACCAAGAGACTCATTTCCATTGATGTGGTGAGAAATAACAGCTAAACCAAATTTTGTGCCTCCTGAAACTCCTCTCTTTCTGGAAATCATCTTTAAGAAAAATAAAATACAGTTGCGTACTGTGCATTCAAGGGGGTCCTTGCAAGGAGGATTCCTAAAGTTTAACTTATTAGCTTCATGATACACTTTTTATCCCCCTGGGAAAATGTTATTTTTTGTTCCCATAGGCCTAAGAGTATAATGAAAATTTGTATCAAAGATGTACATGTAATGCTTTATATCACCAGTAACTCCTAGATCACAGCACATGAATCTCTAGTTATTCCTTTGCATGAGTGAAAAAGAAAAGGAAAGAGGAAAGGATAAAAGAGGGAAAAAAGAAAAAAAAAAAATCCTACATGAGAATGAGAGAATCCATTTGTTCACAGCACTTCTATCAGGAAAACATTATGCCCATGGAAAATTAAATTTAATGTAGAAGGGAAGAAAAAAATACAATAGAACATTAAGAAATGTTAAAAATGAAAAATGTCAAAAACTTGAAGTTAACACCAAAATTCAAATTATCATCTAAGGTCTAAAAAATATTAGAAAAAAATTACTAAAAAATAGGTAGTCAGCGCTTCATAAATTCTAGTTCTGCTGCCCTCTTCACTAGGTAAGAGAAATACTCTTTTGAAGGATGTTTGCTGCACGAAAATATTTGTATTTTCCTGATATAGTAGTAGAAAGTTGGTAGAAATGTGAGTATGCCCTAGACATTTTAAGTGTTGGATTTTGGTTTAGGCTGTTAAAGTGAAAATTGCACTGGACAGTGTTCAACTGTCAAGAAAGACTTTGTTCAAGGCTACTGCAATAGGGGAGAGACTGAATCCAACTTCCTGAAACAGAAGATGTGAGGTTTGTTAAGTGCTGAGGTGTGCTAGTGGAAAAGTACTGGAGGACGTTCAGGGAGGGCTGACCAATGGGATGTGTTCAGCATATAGAGTTATTCCTGAGTTCGCAGTGTTTCCTTCTGGGATTAGGCCATCTGGTAATTGGTTCCCAAAGAAGTTCAGCTCCTCCCTTCCCATAGAGACTGAAAGATGGAAGCACCATCTCTTTTAATGTTTAGTTTTAAAATGATGGTTCCCAGGTCTGTGAGAAAGACATTTTCTGGGTAGTAAAACTGGCAAGAGACTGAGGATTTATTTACATTTCAAAGGGGGCAGAGAAATAATTTACAAATCCAAGATTTTTGAAATAAATTCTCTAAGAAACAAGAGGTTAGAGGCCCGCAGCCAGGAAGAAATCTGTCTAAACTTTAGTCAAGCTGAGAGTAACATTAAGGCTAACTTGGTCAAAGCAATGACTTTGAGTTTATATTCCACATTGTATTAGCTATACTAGTAACATTACTCTGATTTTTATCCCTCTTTGACTAAAACTGGGAGTGGCTATCCTAGGTAGATGATAAATAGATGAGTGATAGATATATAGATAGGTAGATAGATAGATCATTCACTTGGAATATTCATTTCAAGGATTTTAGAATGCTTAACGTTGTTAAATATATTTTCATAGTTTATTCTCCACAGACTTCTTTGGTAAGTTGTTCTTTTTTTTTTTTTTTTTTCCTCCCTTTTTCTTCCTGAACCATTGAAGGGAATCAGAAACAATTAAAACAGAATGGAAGGTCTCACTTCAGAAAAACAAGGTAATTCAGTAATTGCCTCAAGCAAAAGACTTCTGCTAATTCTTCTAAGGAGAAAAACAACTCTGAGTACTAACCTACCTAGTTTAATCATCATTAAGTAATTAATCCTAACAACATCTCTTTATGAGCCTGGCAAGAATGGTTACTTGTGCATATTTTTGAGAGCTCACAAGACAGTCAATTTTTACATAAAAAGTGCAATGGAAAATGCGAATTAAAATTCTGATTCCTTATCTTGAATCTGTATTACTATTATCAATTATTGTCAATTGAGCAAATTCTGGGTTAACTCAAAGCAAACAATGATCTTCTGTAATAACTGAAGTTATATAAACTACTGTAAAACATTATATATATATATTTCATGTACTCTTTCTTATTTTTCAAACATTTTCTCCCAAAGCGTATACTTATGGTAAAAATAATATCCTGAAAAGTTGACCTTCTAGTATGGAGGTCTTTGGGAAAAAGTATGCATGCCAAGTTTATTCTATACATTCAGAAATCTCTGTTTACAGTTCCTTGTTCAGAGAAAAATAATGAGGTCCTCAGATATCAGTAACAAGTACATTTTTTTCTCACATAAAATTGCAAATTTTATAGTTACCTGATTGTAAGTATTAAAACAGTATGAATATCCTCCCAGTTCTTTAACCATCTAGAATGGGTCATTAGTCTCCAAACTTTGCTGTACATTGGTATAATCAGAGATCATTAAGAAATACCCATTCCTGGCTCACACGCTCACACTGTGATTTAGTTGGTATGGGGTGTGGCACGGATGCTGGAATTTTTAATAACTTCCCAGGTAATTCTAATACTTAATCATGTTTGGAAACTATTGATCTACAGTTTCTTCTCTAGGGATAGTATTGTCCTTAAACCTGTGAAGACAAACAGTGCTATCATAGAAAAATGGACCAGTGCATCCCAACTTGTGGAAATCAGAATCACTAGGGAAACTTAAAATTCCTGATGTCCAGGTTCTACTCAAGAGATTCTAATGTGTAGTCAAGGTTGAAAGTTGAGAATCATGGAGCTAAATACCCATATATCAATGTGAAATTTTCTACTACATATATATCTGCAGTTCCCTATCTCATCACCGTTTCTGCCCTGAAACTCTCAAGTACCTAGGATAGCCCATGTGGATAAACTCAATTCCAACTCCACAGGTGGCAGCAGTAGTGGCTCTCCTCCTCCTCCTCACCTCTACTCTTTTTCTTCCATGCTTACACTTCTTTTTTCCACGCTTCTTCCTGGCTCCCTAAAGATTCAGAATGCTATTTTCCAGCTACATAGTGGACCTGAACTCTGCTTCTCTCATCCTCCCTTTCATTCACTCAATCAACAAGCACCTACACCGTGCGATGGCAATGTGCAAGCAGTTCCCACAGGGGATCCAGCGATGAATCTCACAATATCAAGGCATTGACAGTTAATTGCTTTGGAAATTCAGGGGTTTTTTCACCCTTCAAGGTACCATAAAGAATTAAAGTAGGCTAAGAAAATGGGCAATGTCTGGAGAAGAAACCAGCTTTCTTTTGGTGAGATAAATGAGTTTCTGCACTGCATGTGTATGGTTATTTGTGTTAGCAGTCACTTCTAAAACCACTATATCCCTTCTATTTCTCAAGAGCTGATAATTCTAATGGTGAGATTTCAGACCAGGGATGAGACAGAGCAAGGAAAATCAAACTCACGAAACAGGAATAATTGAATAAGGAAATTTCTTCATTTCTCTTTTCCCCTTCCTTCCTTCCTCTGTTCCTTCCTTCCTTCTTTCTTCTTTGCTTTCCAGAAAAGTTGTGAATCTTAGATGTTGTTCACATTTGGATATAGTATTAGACTTGTGGTGTGGCTATATAAAGGTTTTACATTTTCTGTCCCCTGCAAACCTGTAATACTTTTCCCAAATTTTGACTGAAAATATTTCTCACTCAGTTATGACAATATTATGTGTCCCTTCAATTAATTTGTAAATAAAATGTTTTCCAATTACAGCAGAAGCATATCAAAATGACTATTGTGTTTTATCATAACTGATTTAATGTATTAATATATTGTATGTTAGAGGTTTATATATTAATTAAAATTATATCTCTATATTTAATAAAGACATATTCTATTTATATTTATAAAGTACATTTTATCTCTTACATTGCTTTTTAATATTTGATTAGATGACCATTTGATCATCATATGACCATCTTTGAGTGACAGTTTGAGTGAGGATGGCAGACTCATATTGGATCTAACTATAGACATTATGACCAATGAACAATGAGACTTGGTTTAACCAACATTTTACAGACCTGTAGGCTCACTTTAGCCGGTCCTGACTGCTAGTCTTCATTAGCAGAGTCAGCAAATACTGCCCTTTCCTAGAACTTGAAATTCCCTGGTTTCTCCTGTTTAGTGAATGACTTAGTGATTTATTCACTGGGTGTGTTCCCTTGCCATGCAAGGTAGTAAGTGCAACTTTCTAACTTTTTAAATTATTAAAACAATATCATTTGTCCGCAGAAAGTAAAACCTTTTTTTTTTTTACCCTCCTGTTGAACAATTTCTCTAGTAAAATCCTAACATTTCTAGGTCCAGCCTAGGGTTCCCTTATTCCAGATGGTACATGATTTCTGAAATTGTTCAATGTAGACTTCTGCTCATCCACATTTTAAAAAAATTTTTTAGTTACAAGAAGAATAATTTACATATGAACATGTTTGGAGAGAGCTAGTGAGGAAGAAAAGAGTTGAAGAATGAGGAATATAATTTGAGGACTCTAAGCATACATATTTTAAAAAATACAGAACATAACTATTTATATTCTTTTACATTTTGTCTCTTGGTAGTGGCATTTGGTTTCTATCTTAAGGTGTTTCCAAGTGACCTGGCCTCTTATTTTAAGATTCTCTCCTGCCTTTACGTAAAAAAACCAAAGGGACCAAGTATTTTCTGTTTGTGTTAATGTATCATATTGACATTAAATGCATAAATTAATTAAAGAAAATAGTATTAATTACAGCCTCTAATGTTTCAAGACCTTATCCATTTTAAAAAGATGCCTTTTATGAGTGGTTATGAAAATAAACTTGAGACTGAAAACAGAATATACTTTTTAAGGGAAAAGAATTTTTAAAGTTATTCAGGAAAGAGAGTTTGAAGCTGCAAGTTGTTTTAATATCCATATAATTAATTCCTGAACTTTATAATGTAAAATTTAATTAAACTTGTTCTAGCCACTTGAGTTGTGAAATGCTAGGTAAGGTACTAAGTGAAAGATCTGAGGAATCGATACTATCCTTCTGGCATTTTCGTTTCAGCCACATAATAGCTTTCTTACGAGGAGTGTAAGAGAGTCCCTGAAATTTTTCCCTTAATCTACAGGAAAATGAACATTCTAGAAAGGGTAAATCTATTAATTAGAGACCTGCACAGCTTTCTTTCTTGCTAGTGTAATCGTTAAATTGATTTTTCCAGTCCATCATGTAATTGTTCCACCGATGGAATCCTGCTTTCCATTCTTGTTCCACTTCATCAATATTTTCTGTAAAACATGGAATGAATTGTATTAATCTAAATTTTAATCTCTGTTTACATTAATTGAAAAATAATTTTGATTGCAGACATCATTTTCTCCAAGTACACTGCACAGCAATTTTTTATTCTTCATTACTTATTTATCAGCTTCTCTGACTACTTGAAAAGATTTTAGTGCAATTTTATACATTATATGACAATGCAAATAATAGATGTGTACAAAATATACATACCATAAAATGCAAGTTTGTGTATTATATTACATCAAATTGTTACATTACATATATTTGCTTTAGTTTCTAAGATGTATAAATATTATTCTCTTTGCTTGACCCAGCCATGCATAACAAAAAGTTCATTTAATGCATCTCATTTACATATATAATTATAAAGCAGAGTATTATTTCTGATGAAAATACTTATATTTGAATATTTATTAATGCATAGGAGGACTTTTAATTGGCATTCTGTATAGATTTTACACTCATCCCATATCAATATATTTTTAATTCAAAGCAATGCCTGGTTATTGAAAGCATTTTATTGAAACTACTAAATGATAGAAGTTTATTAATTGCTTCACAAATTAGAAACATGACTAAGAAAATCTCTGCTTTCCAGCAGTTTGCAAAGTGTATGTATGTGTCAGGGGAGAGGAGTGTTTATACCAGAAATAATGTGAGGCAATGAACCAAAAAGCATTTATGTGCTACAAGAACCTTGAAATTTTGATATATTTGAAAGTGTATTACATTAAAAAATAAAGTTTGTGAACAATAGAAACTCTTAAATTACAAATGTTTAAAACCATATATTTATGTTCCTAATAGAAATAGACATGATAAAGCTAGAAGACAGTTTAAAGCTAGAAGACAGTTTAAATTATAAGTCATATGCATTTGTAGTTCTCTTACTTTTTAAGTTTTTAGGATACTGAGCTATAGTCACTGGATTAAAAACAAAATTTTAAGTCATTTCAACTGTTGTAAAAATAAGGGCTGACAATTTTTTAAAATATAATTTTCAGTTAGGAATTTTGAAATTAATTATAACTTTGCAAAATGTTAATTTGGAAAAGAAAATTCATGTGCTCTCATACTATGTTATAATGTATGTGTAAAAGTGTTTCTTTTCATTCATATTATTAACAATGGAGCACATTCAGTGATTCATTTTTAATTTATATGAAAATCAAAATATTTAAAACATTTGTACTGCCATTAAAAGATCCCCTGTAATTTAGGATATATTTAGGTTTAAAATGTTCATAATGCTTGGACATTGGACAAATATCTGAGAATTTATACAAAAATATCCTATTTTTATGTAAAATGCTTTTTAAAAGGTCAATGGCTATAATTTTTTGTGAATAAAAGAATTTTTCTAAAGAGTCGAAAAACATTCAATGTGGAAGAAAGATGTTAAATATTATACTAAATAATCCATGCTTGTGTTCTTTTTTATAATAATTAAATGCTGTTTTAAATGTTACTTACACAAAATAAGGACTCTGAAGTTCAGAAATAACAAAATTTTTGATACAGCAATTAAAAGATAGGTAATTTAGCATTTAAACCATGAATATTAATATTTAGAGAAAAGGTCCCAAATCTGATTTTCTTTTCTTCCTCATGGAATGATACCCAATCCATTGATTCATATAAATGTAAATTTATTTCCTCATGTATCATATTCAGACAACTATACAAGTTAGTTATTGAAATAGTTTGCTTTTTAGTGTACGAGTGCTTTGTAAACCTGAGTACATTTTTCCTTTAGAAGTACTGAACATTGATTGAGACAATAAAATATGAAACAGTTAATTATTTTCTAACAGAACCCAAAGGAACTGAATACACCATAATAAGAAGATAATTAAAAAATGAGTCCCATGTCGTAAATCAAAATCAAAACTAGTTGTGTTTCTCCTCTCCCTCGTCTCCTCTTCCCCTCACGCTGGAATACTATGTAAGTGGCTATAGATGCATTGTCATCATCAGTGAGATGTAGGTCTACTTGGTTTGTAGTTAACGTGGTACTGTGGTGTGATATAAAGAAAAGAACATCAGTATAGGCTTTGGAGTGACATGGGCTAAAATTCTAGCTCAGTCATTTACTATCTTAGTGACAGAGAAAAAATTCTTAACTTCTCAAATGAGTTTTCCAAATGTAGGTAGGGTTGGTAATTCCTCTTTTGCAGCATTACCATGAAGGGTAAATGAGATGGTGTGTACACTGTGAAATCAAGCTCTGTGCACCCATTGGGAGCTGTGCAAATGAACTGACTGCCCTTACAAAAATTTATTCCTAATTTTGCTCTCTATTGAATCTGTATACAGCTAGGTCAATACCAGTAGTTCATAAACATATTGACACAACTTTTTCAGGAGTTTTGTGATCTTTGTTTTGCTCATATCGTGTCTCATTTGGGGAGGAAAAAGGTCAGGCTCTCTTCCCTACCAAAAGAGTGATAATAATACAGCTTTTTTTTTTTTTTTTGGCTTGTCAATTAAAAAAGGGTGAGCGATGTTTCACCAGAGCTGAGTCTATTTAGCTAAGTCTGAGGCATTAAGACAGAACACAAGAGAGGTGAGTCAACCCCAAATTATTACTGGAGATGAAGTTAGAAGAGGATGTTACATTGACATTGAATTGCAGTGAGCACTATAATAAAGAAATGACATATTTCCTGTATTCTGAGAGTTCATTAAAAATCTCTTCTGTCCCCTTTATGTGCTTATTTCCCTGTTTGTCAACCAGTTATTCAAATTACCAAAAAATTCGTAATTCTTTACACAGCAATCAAACTTATTAGTTGTCCTGTTGTAATTTGGAGCGTGTGGTTGTGAACTACTAGAAACTCAGGATGAGTTTTGTGAAGACTTCATGGGCTTTTCCAGTGAAACAAATAGATAATTTGATTTGACTGTCAAGTTTCCCAAAGCCTTTTGTTTGTTTTGCTTTGCTTTTAACAAGGAATGGAAAATTCAAACACGAAAACAGCAAAATTAGTCTGATCTTTTTCTTCAAACCACCTTTCCACTATCTCATCTTTGTTTGCCACTCTTGCTAACTGATTTGCAAATAGCAGTAAATGAATCCAAAGTGACGGAATCCAAGAGGTATCTCAGCTCTTAAATTTATATTCGGTCTTCTTTAGTTGTGGCAAGCAACAGTGTTTCATGATTCATTCAAAGGCGAAAGGAGGAACCACTGGATCTGATGTTTTTCTTTACTGGGGAAGATATGAAGGTCAATTTTTTTCCTCTGAATAAATTTACTTTCTCAATTTTAGTGAAAAATACTGATATATGATTGACATTGAATGGGTTGTTCTTCCACTAGCCTTTCTTTTTTCGAATAATTATATTACTGAGTTACATTCCTAGCAAAAAATCTTAATTTGATAACAGTTGAAAAAAAATGTGCATTTTATTTCTTGCAAGTGCATGCAGTAATAGCATAGGCACGTGCTGAAGGACAAGCTGAAAATTAAGTGCTAGAATTTGTGTGTTTAAACAAGTCTTCAGGATTATTATTTTTTTTTTTTGGAAAATATGCATTGCTTAAATGTAAACTACTGCTCATGTGGTACTTCTAATGCTTAAACTCATGGGTTTCCGTGAGTAAGGTAAACATTTCTCCTTTTAAGAAATCCAATCAGTAGTTATTCTTTGAAATTTTCCTTTATTTGTAAAGCTACCTTTTAAAAAAATACTGTTTTCATAAAACCTTCACCTAGGTCATCTAAGTAACCTTAATTTTCAGAACATTAAAGATTAAAATGTTTGAAGTTTTGTGACTTGAAAAATATAAGGTACAGTAAGAACATATTAATCTTTTAAACCCCCCTACATTATTTTTTATAAAGCCTAAAAACATTGCATTTCAAACTGGTTTTGTTTAAATGTAAACATTTTTATTATTAATGAATACCTTGCTGATGTTATGACAATTACATCATACATTTACTAAAAAAAATTTTAAATATACTTAATATAACTCCTTTGGGGGAATTATCTGAAAAAAATAGTGATAAAATTTAAAATTATGTTTTCAAGATTCATTGGAACCATCCGAGAGCAAGGTATGGTATACCCACACAACTCAGCACTGCTTAGAGTAGAGAGTTGTTCAGCCCTGTGTATGCCAGATGCATACCGCAGCATGTAGTCAAAAACTTAGGAGTTTGTTTATTTAACCTGCTTTATAGTAGCAGACAATTAGAGACAGAGATTTTGAAATACATCTTCAAAAACTGCTGATACTGAAATTGTATTTTATCAACAAATACATTGCAATAGACCACATGTGCTTGAACTAGAAAGAGTCAGTTTGGCTTATAATAAATTAGTCATTTAAAACTTGCCCCCATCCCCTGCTTATTTCCCTACAAATTATGATCTTCTCATTTCAAAAGTATTTTAAGTAAAGATTGAGAATATGTAGTTTATGATATGTTAAATGGTACCTCTTCTGGTCTCTTGGCAGATTAAACGCGTTGCCTCATTGTTATTCACACCCAGAGGACACAAGGGCAGCACTGTAGCTCTGCCAAGGGATGCAGAAGCCCATCTCTCATACATACTGTGTCACAGAGCATTTGGTAACACATGGAGCGCTGGTATAGCGGTAATGTTTCCCAGACAGATGGAGTCCACAATTGTAATTTTGGTGAGCAATGTCTGATAATCAAAAGGCATATAAAACAATCGGATACAACTCTGAGATGCCCACAGTTGCCTGAAACTAACCCCTAACCTCTCTAAGCAAGAAGAAACTAAAAACATCCACTATACTGTGATATCTAATATATAACCTGCAAATTGTGGAGTGTTATGATAAACAGGATGGTAAAGTCTAAAGGACCCGGTTAGCAATATGTCTGGTGGTTGAAAGTCAATTACTTTTATTTGAAAAATACAGAAAATAGACTTGAGGAGCCACATGAGTTATAAACAGCTGGACTTTTTTTTAAAAAAGGCAGTGAATTGGAAATGTCTGTAATTTTTCTCACAGAAAATGTGATCATTTAAGTTGATCACTCAAATTTATTTAAATATTCTCTTACTAATGAATTAAGACTATGCTCATCTGAACCATTTTCCTAGTATCTCCTTATATAAATCTAAGTAATCACTTCCTAAAGAGTAGTTGACTAAATTGCTACCTGTTTATTGTAGTATGTAATGTACGTGCATGCTCTTTAAATATCACCAAGCTCAGAATATTCAGAAATATTTGGATTATGCTTATAAGTATTAAATTTTAGGAGTTTTCTCCCCCTTAGAAATCAAGGTTTCTACTCCTTATCAATAAAATTATTTTTGCTTCTTTTTGAATATAAATTAAATTTAGTTCCATAGTATATTTGTTCAGTTATTCAGGTCAATAAATTGTTTATGTTACATATTTATTTTGTTCATTTATCCATTAATTCACTTCACAGAGATGGGCTAAATGGCAAGTAGTGCCCAATTTTAGTTCCACTATTAGTTTTCATGTTCCTCTAGGGGAATTTTCTATTTTTGTTTTCTTTGTTTAACTACTAAGGTGCTGCTTATATAGTAAACCTTCAACACATATCTAAAATTGCTGGAAGAAAGTTGTTAAAATAATGGACACATTGGAATCAGATAATTGTAAAGTCACAGATGAACATTCTCACCATGTCCTGGATAGTCTATCTTTTCTCCCACTTACATAATTCACAGCCAATTATTTAACCAAATACCAAAAAACACACCTGTCATTTCCAAGACTTTGGGAAAAAAGAGTGTCCAGAATCTGCATTGTTGAGCACGTAGTTTAGTGTACACTTTTGGTGACTCTGTATTCAAGGTTAAATATTTCTGTTCAGGGCTTTTGAAGAGAGGCCATCTAGTACTATTGTTCTGGGTCCCATTTGGATTTCTGAAAAATTAAAGAGAGACATTATAGTCCTACTAAAATCACTATTAGATTAAAAAATATTGTTCTCAAAAACCAATAAGACGAGATTGGGCACGTTCAGGGTGGTATGGCCATAGATGGCAGCAGGCGCCAGCTTTATTGTTTTTGTAACTATGTAAGTTTAAAAAGCTAAAGATCCAATCTGTTCTTAGAAACAATAATTAGTACATATATGTAAACTAACTAACTAAATAAATAAAAACCAATAAAAGCTTTTAAAATATCAGAAAACTGTGGACACAGTCAGAAAAATTGTGGGTTTGTTTGATGATGTCAAGTACATATGAATAGGGTTGAATGCTTTCAGTGCCTTGAAGCACTATGTTAGTTTAAATTGTAAAAATTAAAATTTAAAGAACTTTTTATACACATTTCTATTTAACATACAGGGAGAAAAATATATAAATATATTCTATTTTAAAATACTAATATTTTCTTCTCACTTAAACCTGTGCTTAATTACAAATCTCCTTATTATGTAATAACCTCATTACTCGAGGACACTGCCTTCAGTCTCATTTTTTAAGTTGATCCCACCTTCTTATAGATCTGTCCACTGCTTAAAGATCTTTCAGTCATTCCCCAGTGGGCTCAGACAAAGGTCAGTGAACATGGTGCCAATGACATTTCCAAGCTTACTTTCAGGTATTTTCTTCCTGGGCCAGCCAACAGGAATCAGGGACAGTTCCTTGGTCTTCCCTCCTCTATTTCACCTCCTTGCCTTTACCTAATATTTCTTCTGCTGGGAATCCCTCCATTTCTTAACATCAGGAGTCTAAGTCAATCCAGAACCTTCAGATTATCTTTTACTGCTGATGTTTCCCATATCTTTAATTGTTATTTCAAAATCAATAACGCTTGACTTTATTTTTCAGAAATTTACAGTTTGGGACTAACTAGCACCTTTGTAGCACTCAATATATATTATTGCCTAGGTCACACATACAGAAACACAAAGAGTAAACATTCTGGAAGTGACTCTGTCTAGTCAGTCGCTGGCGAGTCTATAGATTTCCAGATTTCCTTTTAATGTATTTGTATGATGTTATTAGGAGTCAGACAATGCTCTAGGCTCTAGAAATACAAGTAAATATGGAAAACATAGTTTTCCCCAAGGAATTTACAAGCAAGAACATCCATGAAAACAAAGAACCAACAATATACGGTAGCCTAAATCAACCATAAACAAAGGGACACGAATTGTCAGAAGAGGGAACAATCGTTATGTGTTTGGAAGGAAATTACCTAAAGCAATCCAGACAGAATTATCTAAAGCAAAGGGACAGAATTATCATAGGTATGTATATAATGAGTGTTCATTTTAGTTCAAGTAACAATGAAAAAAGTAGTTTTCTTGGATTCTAGGATAGTGGAGATCCTGTTAGAGTTATAGCTTTAGGATGTAAGTGTTACAGCAGGAAGATCTAACAGCCTAAGAAAATGGTTTAGACTTTAGCTTGTGGGTTTTTACTATTCTGGAGGGATTCTTGACTAGCTGGCTTATTGTAAATATAACATTTTAGAAATATTGACCTAGAGGTGGTACCTAGGCTAATCAACAAATCTATTAAATAGTCACATATACTTCTATCATAAAAGGAAGACTCACGTGATGAGGATAAATAATTCATTTCTTTTCTTAGATTCATCTAACTTAAGCAAAATCATGTAAGAAAAACTCCAGTTGAACTACTCTAAAAGTTCAGCACACAAAATTCTTTATCATTGATTTGAATGATATATAATCTGTATATTATTAATAGATAGAAATTTGGGAGTCGTGACAGTAGGTACACTTTTTCCCCCCAAAGCTTGTGAATCCCTAGAATTTGGAGAGAGAAGCAGGCATTCAGGCAGCATGGTTATCCAGAGGCAGAGTTTGCCATCAAGAACTTGTGTCGAAAAAGTACAATAAATTCCTATTTTATCATTGATGCAGACATATTCAGCCATGAATTCAGGAGCTGTAGAGATAAATCGCTTCATGATGAACTAGTTGATTTTATATAGGAATTGGATGATTTAATAAGAATTATTAATAACCAGAGCTATTCAAGCTAAACCAATATCATAACAGGATTAAACCCTCTTGCTTTAGGGGATTATTTGAAAGAGGTCATGAAGAAAATTTTTCCAGATCACAGATGGCACACTTGTCTAGGTGAATTATGTAGTCTTTTTCTTTTCTTTTAAAGCTTTAGAAACTAACAAGTACAGCTGCTGGAGGCTGCATATTAAACCAGGAGAACTATTGGTCTGATCCGGTACAGCAATTCTTATGTTCCTAAATTGCCCACTTTCCTTCTAATTCGATTCTAATTAACTTATGGCACCATTTAAACTGCACATTCATTTCTGGCTTCTGCAAACGGTGACTTAAACAGAGCTGACTTGTACTTGAGTTCAAGAGCGAAGCACTAATGGCACTGCCAGTGTTCATTTAACAAACTTTGTCCTATGAAATAACTCATGACATTCCAAATTGTGATTCAGAGGTAATCAAATTCCTTTGCCTATGGATGCAGATACAGTTTTCAAAAAGTGATTGAAATAGCTATTGAAGTGATGAAGCATTTTACTCTATAATTTGAAGAAAGCTCCAAAGACTTGAAAACAACCAGAGATACAATTCTCTGCTTATTGGTATCAATTAAAAACTTTGTGAAATACAATATAATTCCCAGATACAGAATTCTGAAACACTGTATAATTTTAATTCCAAAATTGTAAGATAAATTTAAACATGCTGATTTTGCTATCTTTCAAAAATATTTTCTGTTCTGGTTACAAAATAAAGACCTCAAAGCAACTGTACTTCACACTTTCCATGAGATAGAGAAATCTCTTCTCTTTTTGTTACCAGGCTCTTTTTCTAATTTGTGGTATACAAAATGGTCTAAAAATTATCCTTTTTACTCTTCCTCTAATGTAGGATTGAAAAGCTTTAAGAGACAGATTATTCAACCAAAAAAAGCAGAATATCTTTCTAACAACTGTGTTACAGGAAATTACCTGCTTGCCATTGACATCTGAGCACAAGATTTGATAACTCATTTTTGAATAGATTTTTTTTAAGGCACTAATTGACTCAGGATGGCTGATATGAAGAAGCAGGATGCACTCAAATTTCATATATCATTTTTTGAAGTTATAAATTCCAATATTGCTTACCCAGTCCTAACACAGGATTTAAGCTCTTCTTTGATTAAGAATTCAGAGACAGTTATTTCTAACTAAGATATACAGTGATTTTAAAATGAATATATTTTACTGTGCTTTACAATCTAATCTAATGAAGCCATGATTATTAGTTGTAAATTGAAAGACCATCCAAAATTTTCCACTATCATAAGAGGGCTGAGGGAATACAGCATATACTGGATAATTTCTTAAATAGGCAAATATTCATGGAATTATATTCCATGTTTTGTCATGCTTAAATAAAACTGTATTTTAATTTAAAGAAGAAATGGTTATAAGAGAATCTGAATTTGGAGATCAGATCCATTATTTTATTCAATAAACATTAATTGAGTGCATACTATGTCAGGCTTATTTGAATCACAGAATATTCAACAAAGACAAAACAGAAAAGTTCCTGCCTCTTGCAGTTTCATTCTATAAGAAAGATAAACAATAAGGACAATAAAGGAAATACACAGTATATTACACAGTTATACTGCTAGAAATGTTAATAAAGTGGAGAATGGGGATGATAGGAAATGACAGGTGTGTAATATTTTCTCTGTGTGTGTGTGTGTGTGTGTGTGTGTGTGTGTGGAGAGGCAGTGGTGAGGGAGTGTATAATAATGAATTTGCTTGACTTTTGTTCACATATCCTGGGAGATAACCTCTAAGTGTTTGGAATTTTGCACCATACCTGATAATTTATGCTAACAGGATGACTTAAGTAATGCATCCGATGGTTTTTGCTAATGACGTGACTCAGGATGGGGCTACTCACACTGATAATCTTAGGGAAGGAACTGGGCTCACCAGGAAGACTTACCGAGTGGTCAAAGGTTTGGGACTCAGAACCAAGTGTTACGAGCCTGATCTTCAGGAAGGGGAGGGGCCAGAAGATGGCATTTAACCACATGACCACTAATTCAATCAGCCACGCCTTTATAATGAATCCCCAATAAAACCCTGAACCTCAAGCTCAGGTGAGCTTCCTGGGTTGACAGTTCCCCGTGTGCACACTGCCACCATTGATGCCATGAGGGCACTGCAGCTCTGAGGGCACAGAAGCATTCTGTTGGGATCCTTGTCAGTCCTGTTCTATGTATCTCTTCCTTTGACTGGTTCTGAAATATATTAGAATCTTTTGCTATATTAAAACTGTCATTGTAATTATAGCATTTTTTTCTGAGTTTTGTGAGTCATTCTAGTGGATTATCAAGTCTGAGGGAATACGTGGGGACTCTGAACTTACAACTGATGTCAGCAATCTTGGGCCAACTTGGAAGTCTGAAGGACTGTGCCTTAACTTAGACTTTGGCTAACTCTGGGTAGGGAAACTGCAATATTTGGTAGGAAAGAAACTTTTAAAGAAAGAGTTGACAGAGGAGTGAGCCATGCAGTTTTTTGAAGGAAGACTACTTCAACAAAAGCAATAGAAAGCAAAGACCAAGGGACAGATATGTGCCTGGAATTTTCCAAGAACAGCTTGTAGGAGAGTGTGGCTAGAGTAAAGCCAGCCAGGGAGAGGAGAGTAGGAGGTAACATTATTTAGTGACCTGTATGCTGGTCCTTATCTTTTTACATCTACTCTGAGTGAGAGAGGAAGCGTTTGGAAGATTTGCACAAAGAAAAAACAAGATCTCATATTTTTTAAAAGATCATCTGGGTAAAATTCTGGGAAGGGACTGCAGAGAATCCAAGGCCAGAAGCAGAAACAGAAACAGGAGATCAGTTAAGAGACCACAGGGATAATTTAGGTGAGAGATGATGGTTACTTGAATGCTTGAACCAGGGAAGTCATAGCAGAAACTGAGACATGCTCAGAACTTAAAAATAGTTTGAAGGTAGAGCCCTTGCAATTGACCAATGAATTAGATATGAAGAGAAAGAGCAGTCAAAGATGACTCCAAGGATTCTGGCTTGAGAAATTGGAAGGATGGATGGAGTTGTCATTATTGAGACAAGAAATGCTGCAAGAGGAGGGTACTTGGAGGAAAGTGTCATGAGTTCAGCTTTTCCCACATTTTTAGGAATAACTTCAGCTTTTTCCTTCCTATGTAGGGAGAAGCTCTGTTCTTCCCTACTGTGTATTTCTTCCTTTTCTAATCACACGGAACACTTCTGACACTTCTGGTCACCAAATGTGTGGAGGTTTTTCTCACACAGTAAGCAAGTTTTCAACACCAGCTGGGTGTCCTACAATTTAACTCAGTTCTGACACGATCTACCCAGACAGAGCATCGGCTCTCACAGGTAAGGTCTCAGTCCCACAAGACTGCCCCACCCTCTCAACACACTTCAGACACCAGTGGCGAGCTCAGATCATCCCCTGTGCTGTGTGACCAACCAGCTGTAGACTGAAAGTTCCAATGACCCCCCCCCTCAGGTTTGATAAATTGCAAGAACGGCTCACAGAACTCAGAGAAACATTTATGATTACCAGTTTACTCAAGGATATGATAAAGGATACAGATGAACAGCCAGATGAAGACATACATAGGGTGAGGTCTGGGAGGGCCCAGGGGTCCATGGAGTCGGACTGTTGCCCGCCCCCACCCCAGTGTGGATGTGTTCTCCAGCTTGGAAGCTCTCTAATCCCCACATGACTGGGATTTTATAGAGGCTTCCTCATGAACCATGATCAATTGCTAACTCTTTTTCTATCCCCTCCCCCTATCTACAGGATGAAGGATGAAGCTGAAAATTATCAGCTTCTAATCATGGTGTGGCCTTTCCGGTGACCAGTCCCCATCCAGAGTCTCCTCCTCAGAGCAAAAATTGGCCTGGTGCTCTTATCACTTAGGAATTTACAAAGATTTTAGGACCACTGTGTCAGGGACAGGGTCAAAGACAAAATAACAGACCAAGTGATGCTCCCAGTGTTCTTACCATTTAGGAATGTGTACATTATTAGGAGCTCACCAGGCACAGTGATTGATCTAGATATTTATTATTTCACAACATGTGAAATTTGAGAAAGGAAAATGGTAAGTAAGCAGTTGGAATTTAGTGGTTAATCTTTAATTTATTGAGGGTATCTCTGCTTTCCATCCAAATGGATTCACAAACTATTTAATGTAGTGTTCTCCCAGGAGCACTAAAAATGTGACCAAATTTACAAATTTCAATACATAAATGATATTTTAAAATTTACATGTTACAGTAAATTAATTCACAGGATTTACAGCACCTGCCCCCTCCCAGATCTTTGGCCTAGGTTTGTCCCACCATCTCTTCAGGACTTCCTTTCACTACAGAAAATTTTTAAATTTAAAAACTACCATTGCAGAGAAAACTATATTTCACAGATGATAATTTAATTTCAGAAAAATCAATACTCTGAGCTAAATAAAGTGAAATTCTGTATCGAATACATTTTTACTATGGCTATAAGTTACTATGGGACGGTTTTAATATGTGCTTTACACATGTAAACTATTTTTTACCATGATAGTTTAACATTTAAATAAAAATAATTGATAACATAGCATATAGCCTGTGCCTAAAGGATCCACGTTTAAAAAGTGAGACATGCAGATTCAGTACCTTTAGAAAAAAATCAGGAACCAATTGAGCAAAAAGAAAATACAAATGAAACATTCCGTTAGTACCATGATTAGTGGTGGTAGCAGCAAATGAAACATTTCGCAAGTTGCTTCTGTTATTTTGACATGTTTATATAAAGAGCAGACAAAGCAATTTTCATATAGTAAACATATTTACTCTTTGTATTTAAGCAGATGAAGATGAACAGGACTTCCTCACATAAGCTGTTTTAGCAAAATACGGAGATACAGGTGAATGAGTGATACTAATAAACAGCAAAGGATAAAAACTTATTTCTCTCAGGATCATATTCTCTGCTTCACTTTGCATACAGGGAACTCCTTAGGATAAATATAAGCTTTATATATATTTTGAAGTAGTTTTTGATTCCTTCTAGGGGAATTTCTGTGGCTGTAATATATTTATAAAACTGACCAAATTCCACTACTAATTTTGTTCACATTCCAAAATCTGTACAGTCTTTAAAAAGGACCCAAAGATAGCATTCTTAAATACATTAATTAATTTTAATAATTTTTTGTTATATAACCAAATAAAATTAGTTTAATACCCACTGAATTCTATTAAAAAACGACATTAATTCATAAGTGCATTACCAGTATTTCAAACATCCTGGTTCCATTTTAATCTATAAGGCTACAGCTTAGGCTGATTAGTTGTATAAAACTTATTCTGAACCTCATGGTTTTCTACAAGCTTCCAAGATAAATGTTTAAAGACAAATGGAATAATTTAAATAATTTTTCTTCACAAATACACACACATATACACACAAACACACACATTCCTATTTATCTAGTTCCTTACTCTTATGTATTATGTATATACGTGTGTGTATGTGTATGTGTGTGTGTGTGTATTCCACAACTTAAATACTAGGGATAACAAAAACAACAGAGCAAGTATCATTTATGTAAAACTCTAATCTATATCACAGTATCATACTATTGCAATTCATTGTAACAGTGCCAAAATATATAAATAACAACTATATATTGACCGTTGGAACAAAAAACATCTTATTTAGTTTTGTATGCTTAGTACCAATCACAAATCTGAGCAGGAAATAGATACTTAATAAATGCTTGTTGAAATGGGAACTAAGTGAATAGCCTTCAGAACTTTAGATATATTTTGAATTAATTCAGAATGACATATAAAATGCTTTTCACAGTAATATAAGAAGAGAGAAATTCACTTTATTCTCATGTGTTAAGATGAATAAAAATGTCTTGTAAATATAACTCTTCTAAGATCAAAAACTTGAAAACTCACATTGATTCTTCAAGTGCCTAAAGCAGTAATACATTTGACTTCAAAGTCCTACATGAGCCTATGGAGGGTCACCATGGGCATGAGTTTCTCTTAAGCTTGTTCACATACTGAATCTCAGCTCTTTTCCAAGTTTTCTGTCCTCCATCTAGATGCACTGTATATTTTTAGGAAGAGTTTTATGACTGCACTTTTTTCCCTCTGGATGTAATAAGGGCAAAGAAAACATTAGTTGCTAAAGCAATATGGAGTGTATAATAATGTAGTTTTGCATAGAGGATTTTTTATAAGTGGATTATTTGCAGTTTAGATTATATTTAATACAAATGTCTAAATCGAGTTTACTTTTTGTTACTTGTTTCCTCTGTCTCCTGACATTTCCATTGCAAACTGTGGAAGAAAGAGAATTAATTATTGAAGAACTAGTCCCTAGATTCAGGAGTTTAAGCTTTCTCCTTATTTCAACAAGTTTGCTTTTTTAAGCAGGAATCTGGGCATGGGGTGGGGAGCAGGACTGTATTAGTACACTACAGAAGTTTGCAATAATTCAAAAATTATTCTCTAATAATGATTTCTTGGATCTAAATATACTGTGTAAGTAGAGTCCATGGTCAAGTTGGTTATTAAATTTTTATTATCTCATCATCCCTAACTAGTGGATAGGGATACATTCTCAACTTCACAGAGAAATAGGAGTACAGACTTTTATGAGAGAAAGAAGAGAAGAGAAAAGTGAAGGCAAGGGAAGGGAGGGGAAGAAAGGAAAGAATCCCAAAGGAAATACATAAATGATATAACCTTGTTACCAAATTTGATCAACAGGCAAAACACATCAGTGATCTAAACTTTCTACGGAGGGGAAAAAAAAAAAAAGAGGAAGATTTATTTTCACTCAGCACTAATAAAAAGGACCGAATTACATTTCAGTTAAATAAATGCCATTAGGAAGTTGAGATATATTTAGCTGCACATCATCCCCTAACTTTAAAAATAATTATTAACTGTAGTAACTGGAGGCATGTGGAATATGGGATGAGGTTTCAGCACTAGCAATAAGCAAAGGCCAATTATGATATAATAGAGACAGATATGTGCTATGGAAGTGGATGCCTGGGAACTAAGAAAACAACATCCGGCCTAAAGGGTGATTAAAAATTAAAGCTCAGCATTGCACATAAGATGAGACTTCTTGAGTGTTCCCTGGTGTCGGGAACCTTGTCTAATCTTCTTACTTTTTTATTTTTTACCAGCACTTAACAAAGAATCTGGCCCAGGTTTTCAGTCAGTGTTGTTCAACTCAATCACATTTAAGGAAAACAAAAGGAATTTTTTAAAAAATGTCTTAAACACACACAAACATTTTTCTCCTTTTAATCCAAATCTAAATGTTTCAACACATTTTCAGCTTTGCTGAGATGTAGTTTTTTTTTTCTCTGAATTTGTGACTAAAAACCAGGTGCCCACTTTAAAGCAGATTTTCTATACTTTGTAGGAACATTTAAATTGTAATTAGTATTTAAAAGAGGTTTTGGTACTTACCCCAGTCTCCTAAATACTTCACTAAAATAGTTGGATAGAATCATGCAAGCAAATTGATTCCAGGCACACAGTTTGCATTTAGCAATTAGGACGCACTGCACATCGTCAGTTGTTCATCAGCTGAAAGGGCAAGAGGTTGCCAGACAAAGGATCTTTAAGATCTTCACTAAATGGTTGGTATGATGGATGAACAAAGCTTTCATGGTCAGAAAGATTATCCTTTCTTCTTTCCTCTGCATTGTTTGGACAGAGGGTTGGCTTAATTAGCTGGAGAATTAAAGAGGAATACCAGGCAATGTTTAGCCTCCTCCAGCTTTCCAGAAAAATGAACTGGGTTGAATACTAGATTGATGTAAAGAGAAGCAGAAACGTTTCCTTCCTTCCTTCCTTCCTTCTGTTTTTCCTCCTTCCCTCCCTCCTTTTGTTCTTTACTTCTTTCTTTTCTTTATTAGCTTGGCAGGTGCATCCAGACATCTTGCCAATTTCTAATTGTGAAAATGCATTATATGTGTACCTATTTCTGTTTTCTAGTGATGGTAGAGCAATTGCTATCATTTGGATGCAATCATGTGAATCCCAGAGGGGTTACAGCCGAACAGGCTGTAGAAAGTTCAAATGCTTTCACGTAATGGCACTAGAGCACTTATTTTAATAAGAGTGCAGACTTAGTATTAATTATGGATAAGAAAATAATCCCAAACTTGAAACAAACTGGCTTGTTTTTGAGTCTTCCAAATTCTATCAGTTGTGTTCTTCTTCATGTCAGTTTGCTTTAGTCTGTGGCATAAAACTGATGGCAGGAAGCCCACAGTTTTAGGAATAAGTCTAGGAAATGCCAAGAAAAAGTCCTGGAAACTTAGTTTTGTAGTACCATATGCAAGTCTTAAAGTAGCTTGATTTTAAGGGAACACTGGAACATTAGAAGGGACTTCGGAAACCAAATGCTTAGAGAAAATTATACAAAACCTTAGCTATTGCACTTTTTTTTTCCTTATTGGTTAGTCTATCAAATAATTCTCCTTGAATTCAAACTTGTTTTTCTTTGTATCACTATTTGCTGGTGATCCCTATATTTGAATAATCAATTCCATTAGACTGAAAAGTTCCATGAGCGTAGATAACACATCTGTTTCACTCATTCGTGTAGCCTAGCAGGGTCAGTGCTCAATAAAAGCTACTCAGTAAAGGTTTTTCCTACCAGAGGGCTTGCTTAGGTAAGTAAACCATTAGACTGATTGTATTGAAACCAGGCGTAATTTTATGACTATATATATATCTCCAATGTGCAAAGAAAAGCTTTATGTAGTATAATAAGTATTGCAAACTGAAGTAAAAGATGTCCATATATATTTGATTTTATTGTATGTAACAGGACACTGATTCTAGGGAAAGAAAGGTGAAGGAACCAAATGTGCCATGTTAACGTGCAGACATAGCGATGACACTGTTTTTGAAGAAACAAATATTTTAAGTAAGTTTTATTGCTGTATGCACATGTACAGGATAGAGCCCCAAAGCATGCTGAATGAATTTTCCAAAGTGCGCACTCAAGCATACTGAATTTCTAATCATTAAAATGGTTAGACACACAAAATAATCTTATTTCATTTAATGATAAATTTTTGTATAATTTAACTAATTGGTGAAGTTCTTTGACCCAAGTGATATTAAATCTATATTAACATTGAGGAGGTAACAGCAAACATTTGTTTGCTATCTACTGTATAAAATACCATTGTTGTTTTTTCAACAATTCTATTGTATTTGACCAATAATTTGTAAATTAAAAGTAATCCTATTCATAGTTTCCATTGTTAAGACTTTAATGGTGTCCCATTTCAGACAATTATTTCTCATGAAAGCATTTTATTTTATCAGCATGTAGTTGGAAATATTTTATAATCAAAGATTTTCTATTATTAAATTGTTTCAGTTAATCTTTAGATACATTTCCTAGCTTTTCTATTGCTTAAATAATTATTTTTTTCTCAGAGATAAATATTATGATCTTTAAATAAAGTTTAAGTTTTCCTGAAGTGATGTTGTCTCATCTTCTATTCAGTGTTCCATTCTCTCTAGACTATCTGCTTAAAGCTCTTCTGGCTTCTGTTTGTTCAGTTTGTATAATGAGACGTGTGTCACATTTTGGACAAAGTCATTCCAATTCCTGACAACTTTATTCGTTATTAAGTCTGGTTGATAAAACAGATCTGTATTAAGGCCCTACTGGAATTCCAGGAACTGGGGCTATTTTTTATTCTTACTCAAAGAGAAATAGGTTTTATTATTTATTTATTTTAAATACTAAGCTAACATGATCTCTCTCTCTGAATTTTACCCAAAGGTTCTCTGCTTTGCACCCGCATAGAATATATCCAAACCCACTTTCTGACACAATTTTTGTTGTACTTGAAGCCAGGTATATTCATCCCCTAACACAAACACCTTTTTTGTCTTCCAGATTAAAGATAACCTCTTCATTAATGAGACAATGACATTATTCTTATCTGGAGATGTATCACATGATAGCCAGTGTTCTGCTGATCTTTTTCAATCCACAATAAAATATCAAACTGATTATTTTTCAGGAAGTTGTTTGTTGTTCACTTACTGAATTTTATCGCCTAAAGTGTGCCAGGAACTGCTCTGTGGGCAATGGATATAGCAGTGAACCGAGCTAATGGGGTCCCTGATCACAGAGATCCATCAATGTAATGAGTGGAGACAGACAACAAATAAGAAATAATATTAACACTGAGGTGGTAATATTGCCTAGGAAGAAAAGACAAGCAGTGTAACCAAATATCTTTAAAGAGTATGTCATGACTCAGAACTGGCTATTGAATCATAGAAAGGAGTTGTGAGATGAGCTGAAGGCGGGTGGTGAACGCACCTTTCTTCCCGCACGGCTTCTTGGCTACAGCTTTCTGGCTTTCACCTAGAGAGAGACATGTGAGAAGGAGTGGATTTTTCAGGTCTCCTAGATACTAAATACAGCTCAGGCAATTCCTTCTGGACTCTTCCGTAGTGACAGTGACGAATGTGACTTCCAGATGACTTGTGAATTACAGCTAAGTCAGGCACAGGATTTTGCTTCTTATGTCCAAGGCAGATGTACCATAATAAAAACTGTAATTATTTTACACTGGGAAGTATGATTTAATAACTTGTGAATTTAAAAGCAGTGCCCTTGGGCACTATTTCATGAATTTTATTCAAAAATATTAAGGTAATGTTGAAGAATTTAAAATATCTTTTCTATTAAATTGTATTCTGTTTCATTATGAGAGCTACACATATGTTTATCTTCTGATTAGATAATTTCCAAGATTTTATGTGAATGTAGAATTATAAAATTTGAAATATAAATTATGAAGTATGTATAAAATTAATACTTTTTTTTTGAAATCAGAAATCTTAAAATATCCTTAATGTGAGAGGAGGGATAAAAGTTTATTTTCTACATAAAGAATGGCAACTTTATAAAGAAGATAAGGGGAATTCCTGCCAACAACATATTCATCTTATGTTTCAAAGGTCTGGGTTTTTTTTGGTACCAGGAGATCTAAAATGTTATTGCAGGTGTCATAATTTAAAAACAATTTTAATATTATGAGATGATGTGGGAAAAAGTATTTATTAAAAATTTTATCAGTCATGTGATCTTGGGAAATTTGCCTAAACTCTCCAATCATTAGTTGATTTGTAATATAGTGATATTAAATGTATTTTTCAAAATATATGAAATATCTATATAGGATGTTTAGAGCCATACCTGGATCTTAATGAAATATTTAACGAATGGAAACTATGATGATGAAGAGGAAGACAAAGGTAATAGGACAGAAACGACACTGTCCTGTAACCACCAGAGCAGAGCCACCCTGGCTGTTCTTTGCTGACTTCCACAGTAGGACACATATTACTCACTGCACAAGTTTTGCCAATAAATATATGAGACAGGTTTTATTAGGGAAATAGAGAACAGAGGAATTAGTTACCTTGGCAACTCTGTGGTAAACGTGGGCTTCAAAAAATCCACTTTGGATTTGTCTAATAGCCACGCTCTTTCTGATGCATCATAGTTTGTTAGAAATGTAATTAAAAAAAGCAAAGCTTTATTTGCGGAAGTGAAAGAAAAACCAAGAAATCCTTACTTAAGTATGTGTTTAGATTTTCAACTTCTAACATCATCTCTTTCCATATTTTCAGAATTAAAAAGTAATTAAAATAAAAAAGCACTGCATCTTTTAAACTCATTTGTAATTTTAAATATTATCATCCACACTTTTTTTTTGGAAAATGCATTCCTTTAGACATTCATTTACCAGTAATTCATATTATCCATACAGTCCAGTGATGAGAGTGTTATTCATGAGATAGCTTTTCATTAAAATATGTATTTACTTTTACTCGGTGCCTCTTTTGCTACTACCATCTTTTTGTCTCGTATTGCTAACTTTCTCTTTTGTTGGTGTAGTTTGAAAAAAATATACTCTTGGCGTTTCTGCTTCCCATACTATAAATCAGTGATTCTCAATGGGACGGGAAATAAGAGTAAAAGAAAATGGTGGTGATTCGGAGACACATCCATTAGGGATGGTACCAGACTTCATAGAAATAGATGAGCTTACAAGGAAGCATATAGGAAAAGCAAAGGGAAGAGATCTAAAAACCTAGCTCTGGAAAGCCTTAGAGGTAGAGAAGACAAAAAGAATCCATTCAACTATTCATTTACTCACTTACTGAGCAGTTATCCTTGACTATCTATTATGTGCCCAAATATGTTGTGGGAACTGGATTACACAGTTCTAAACAAACAAGCTCTTGTTCTTCTGGAGCTCATATTTTGGTGAGAGAGAGAGAGAGATGATGAATAAGATCAACCCATTAAATAAGATATGCGAAGGGGACAAAAGAAGCAGAGAAGGAAAATGTTAAGTGTGTAGAAAGTTGAAAAATGTGTGAAGGTAGCCAGCAAATTCTCCACTGGGGAGGTGATTTTTTCAATCGACCTGAAGAAAATGAACAACATCTTCACGTCCTCTTCTAGAGAAGGAGGCAAAGAGACCAGTGAAGAAGATCAGTGCCGAAGGTCCTGGTTATACGTAGCATGGGATGTGCCCAGTCACTTCAAGCAGCAGCAGGGAAACCGGTGTGGCTGGTGTGGAATGGATGCAGCAAAGGCAGAGGAGAAGAAGTCAGGCAAGAGATTGTTGAAGGGGGCCTATAAATCATTGGTAGAGATTTCGTTTTACTCCCAGTGAGATGAAAGCAAAAGAAGCATTTAAACAAAAAAATGACATGACCTGACAAACTTAATAGCTTCTTTTGGCTGGTGTGTTGAGAACAGATGGAAGTTGAACAAACACAGAAAACAGACCCCAGACTGAAGGCTAGTGCAAAAATACATGTGGGAGATGATGCTGGTTTGAACCTAAGTAATAGCAGTGGAAGTAGCCAA
Source organism: Camelus ferus (assembly GCF_009834535.1). NCBI lineage: Eukaryota > Metazoa > Chordata > Mammalia > Artiodactyla > Camelidae > Camelus > Camelus ferus. Next base: position 85,252,252 of record NC_045696.1, on the reverse strand, counting down.
GACTGGTTAAATTCTGGGTGTTTTCTAACTCATTTATTTATTTGTTTGTTTTATGCTGTAGTACAGACATCACATTCTTCACCTGAGCAATTCTTCCCCCCAGGCATATTTCTACTTATCCAAAACAATGTCATACCTAGTAACTTTAACAATGATTTCTTAATACCACCTATTGCCCAGACTATATTTATAACTATTTTAGATAAGAATATCTATAATGAACATTCAAAATTATAAGCAATGTGTACTCTTGAAGAGAATTCTAATTGGTTACATTTTTAAAGGTCAAGCTGACAGAATTTACTGATGTACTGGATGTGGGGAATGATAAAACGGGAGACAGCAACATTTATCTTGAGGGTTTTGGCATAAGCAAATGGAGGAATGGAGTTGTTTTTAACTGAGATGGGAAAGCCTGTGAGGAAAATATTAAAAGCAAATGATGGCTATAAAAAGCTTGTGATACTAGATATCGAAGTGGATAGGTACACAGGGTCCAGGGTTTCAGGGAGAGGTCTGGGCTGCAAATATAACTTTGGAAGTCATCAGCATCTAGATGGTAGTTAAAGGTATGAAACTGGGTGGGATCATCCATAGAATAAATATGTTCAGAAAAGAGAACATGTCCAAGAACTGAGTTTTAGAACACCGTGACATTTAGAGATGAGGAAATACCAAGGAGTTTAAAATAGCAGGTTTGGAAAGGTTAGACAAAACCTGGTGGTTGCTGGGTTCCCAAGATCTAACTGAAGAAGACATTTCAAGGAAGAGAGAATGCAAAAGACACTGAACACTGATGATAGGGTAAATAAGAATATTGAGAAATGACTATGATTTGACAATATGCAAGTAAGTGCCAACCATTATGACAGTAATCAACATGAGGTGACTGGGATAGTGACATAGTGTAAATATAGAAAGAGAGGAGAAAAGTAAGCAATTGGTAGCAATAACTCATTTAGAGAGATCTGTTAGATTTAGAGAGCTTTGAAGAGATTGAAGGTATAAATGTTACCTAGAAAAGTTAAGGAAATGAATTGGTGAGGGACATTTAATGCTAAACAACATTAAAGACCTTGAGTGTAAGGTCTTGATTTTAATAGCAAGGTGTGTGTGTGTGTTTGTGTGTGCCTGTGTATATTTCCGGGCACATTAACTATTTGGTTACAATTATATATTTAGACATAAATAAGGTTTTGATTCTTGATGATGAGAAAGTTTGAAAAATAGAAGAAGTCAAAGTATTGGATAGATTATTTGGGGAGGGGTAATTAGATTTTTTAAAATTTATTTTAAGGAGGTACTGGGAATTTAACCCAGGACATTGTGCATGCTAACTAAGTATGCACTCTACCACTGATCTTTACCTTCCCCTCCAGATAGATTGTTAGTATCAGCCCTGAAATAGTTAAAAATGCTTACATGATTTATGATAAAGAGAAGGAAAGAAAGCTAGATGCTAAAAATCTTCAATGAATGAACAGGGTTCACTAGGATTTAGGTAGATGACTACAGCAAAAATAGGCAAATGGGTAGCATAGTCTGACAGAATCTGCATCAAGTGAATTGAAATATTCTGAGGGAGGAGGGAAGAATTATTTTTTGAAAATGATAACCAGCACTCAAGTAGATACATATAAAAATCTGAGGTAAATGAATAGTAGAATAAAAATAGCCATCAGCTGAATGGGCTGAAGGTGAAATACAGTCTTCAGGATCAGCCAGACATGACTTAAAGCCAGAGTTAAGGAAATATTCAAAAGTTGAAACTGCAGTGAATTTTGTTGCCAGCTTTGGAATCCCAGAAGGAACAGTTGATGGGGTTTGTTGGTTTGGAAAAGGTAGAAGTTTGACTAGTGCATATTTCAGCATTGATTATTAAAGGAACACAAATATATTTCCAAAGGGATTTTTAAACTTAAAATTATATTCCTTAGTATCATAGATTTTTATTACATATTTTAAATATTTAACTTAATGCTTGCAAAATTATGTGTATATAGGCAGATGGAGAGATATTTCTCTACCATCATATGATTCTGGAAGATCTAAGATACAGCACAGATGGATGACACCAATGACCTAAATCATCAGCTATAAACGTCATGTTGTTAGTCCTTACTTCACCAAACTTTTACCTTTCTTTCTGACAAACATTCTTCCATTACCTTTACAAACAGCACACATTTCTTGTTCTTTTCATTTTTTTCTTCTAATTTTCTAGTCACTCCTTCTTACCCTAAATTATAGGCACCTTTTCCTTATCTTCATCCAACATTAGGTATTGTCAGGTAGCCTGTGCCTATTCGGCTTATCATCCTATATAAAATACCCTAGAGATCTCAAACAATTTGATTGATTACCATTTATATCCAAGTGCCTACTCAGCCTATCCCCATAGGTGTCTCATATGTACTAACTCAATGTATGAAGGACTGAACTCATCAATTTAACACTAGCCTCCACATGTACCTAGTCAGTAAAAGACCCTGGCTAGTCAAGTCAGAAAATCAGGTAACATTCCTTGATTTCCTTTTCTTCTTACATATTCTCCGCATCTAACTAAGTAATCACCAAACATGATGGCTTATAACCACTGAACCTCTCAAATCCGTCTTCTGCCTGGTCTTTTAATTCCCAACATAACCCTGCTAATCTAGGCCATTATTATTGCTGCCCTGAACCACTGCAACACGTTTCCAAATCGTTCTCCCTTGTCACTTTCCTACTGACTCCACAGCATTTAGCACAGTGTCTGGTTCATAATTGGTCTCAATGAATATTTATTCAGTGAATGAAATTATAAAGTATTATAAGAAATGTGAGATTAAAATTTAATGCAACACATTTGATTTTTTATAATCATCACCTATGTTTATAACATTGGATAAAACAAAAAGGGACTAAAACCAGATGCCCGAATAGTAGTATAATCACATCTTTATAATAATAATTATATAGTTTATTTTAATCTGCCTAAATAGTAGCCAAAATGGATAAAATATTGTCCTTATTATTTTAATGACCAAATTGGGTGCTTTCCATGATGGTGTTGGTTGATTATGCAAAACTCAGTTAGAAAAAATAGCTTGATTAGAATACTGCAGTCTTACAGAAACAATTATAATGATGCTATATCTATGAATAGAAACTATCAATATTATCAAAACTTTAAACAACTATGATGTATCATATTTTCCTAAAGAAGTCATTAATTTTTTGTTGTTGGTTGGTGGAATGGAAATAGAAACTCAAATAGTATATAATTTTCATTTCTTTCTTATTTTTTGGAGTAAATATTACAGAAAACCAAAAAAAATTTTTTCATCAGGTTTCTCACATTAATTTATTAAAATTTTCTATTCTTTTAAAGTAAGTTCAGAGTAAAAATCCTGTAGATTAAGGTAAACTATAGTTGAATTATAATGTTTGTCTACCTTTCTGATATCATTCAAGATTCTTTAAAAAAATTGTTTTTGTTCCAATCTCTCATGGTAAAGGACAGTTTTAAAATAAAGTAATATTTTTAGAAGCTTATTTGTCCAATGCCAAATTTTCCTTAGGAAATAGCATTGAAATTCTCCCTATCTGGAACATAATAATATTTTATTACACTTGTAATAGTTACAGTTGTTTTTAATGACCAGTTATCACTGTAGGAGTACATTAAGATATTCATTTTAAAAATTGAGATCAAAATGGAGAAATTTTAGTAGAATTTTTAAAATAAAATGTATTTTACTCATAGTTAAATTTTTATGATTCAAATAGGTTTTGTTGAGTTGGCTTTCATTAAGAAAAATTGACTGCCTCGTATAGTCTTGCTTATTTTAAATAATGTTAAGTATTCTGACACCAGCTATTGAAAAAGGAGTGATAGAAATGTCAGATGCCATTTATGAATTCATAAATACTGATGAAAAATAGATTTCAAGGAATTTTTCTGGACACATCAAATACATAGCTAGTCTTTGTATACTAGTTGCATACATTGTGAGGAAACCATGAAAAAAGTTTGCATTTTTTAAAGTAGCTTTTGGTATGTTTAATTTCTAATATCCAGTGATATTTTATAAACAAATACTACATAATCAATCCACTGTGAAAAGATTGTATTTAGGAAAAATCTATTTAAATTAAATACCAAGTTTAGTTTTCTTTTGTAAACTTAATAAATAAATATTTAATTTTAAAGGCTATGACTGTATTGTGGTTACCTTATTCCTACTAGAACTCAAGAAGGCCAATTTTGAAAGCATTCAGACTGCTGTGAATATTCCAGAATTCCATTTATATCTACAAAATAGAGGTATATACTACAGAAGAAAGTTGAATATAATGCTACCTGTGGGTAAGTTAAGAAAGTGAAATATAGGAAAAGAGAAAACTGTCATCAATTATGGAGTGATACACTTAACAGTTACTTATTCCTTTTGAATTTATATACATAGTTTCATCACTAAGAAAGCCAAAGTCTATGTTTACCTTTTATATTTAAAAAGCAGATGATCCATATGTATTTCTCAAGATATTATGAAATTATTTCCTTTGGTGATTAGTGGGTGTCCATACATTATTTAGTATTTAGCTTGTGGAAGACAAAACTGTCATGAACTTTCATTTTTCTATATTGTCAAAATATTTATCCTTTATTTTCTGTAGACTATTTGGGAGGTTGGATGGATAACATTAAGCCAATCTAAATGAAAATATTGAAGTCCAGGTACAAAAAAATAGCTAAACCCAATTTCCATGTGGTTTCAATTTAAACATTTTATGAGAGTTTTTTAACTTTAATGTCAAGACATCAAACCATTGCCAAATCACAATATTTGTAGGTGTCTTGTGTGGCATAACAACTTAAATATAGGACACTTTCATTTCATTGCTATATAATAAGAATTTGGGATGAATGAGTAGATTTTAAAGATTCTTTTTGACATTCAAGATGCATAGAAATATGTTACTTGGCATTATGTATGTGTCTATATAATTGCATATGCATAACTATTTAGATTCATTGCTCATATTTAGCATAAGTTTATCGGTAACTTAAAACAAATGTGCTAGGTAACTACTAATTAGATTAATTAGTAACTAACTAATCTCACGCCTATTACTATGCATTTTTATTATCTAAGAGTAGCATATTTTCATATTATAGTACCTTCTAAGGTAAAGTACATAATAGGATAATGTACACAAGTTATCTAAGAGAAGAGGCATTGTTTTTATGATTAAATTTATAATAGTAAAAGTTGACTTTAGGATATTTAGTAGAGCATGGCCATTAGTTAAATTTCCTTCACTATCAAACTTCAAAAAAAGGTATTATCAAGGTAAGAATTATGTTATTATCATAATTTATTGGGAAATGCCCTTATTTCTTTAGTATTTTACAGTAGTCACTAGAGTTCTACACATTCTTAGGATTTTTAATGTTAAGATTATTAAAAATATCATTAAAAATTGCCATTCTTAATCATGCTTACTATATGACAGACATTGTGTTAGATGATTTAAATTCATTCTCTACTTTCACAGTAATTATAGAAGCTGAAATTTATTTTGGAGACAAAAATGTAAGTTTTAGGTAGGCTATATTCTTGCTTACTGAGTTTTTAAAAATATATATCCATTAATGGATAAATGGATAAAGAAGTTGTGGTATGTGTATATATAGATAGATAGATAGATAGATATAGATATAGATATAGATAGATAGATATAGATATTCAGTCGTAAAATAAGAGAAAATTCTACCATCTGCAACAACGTGGACAGAATTTGAAGGCATTATGCTAAATGAAATAATTTAGGCAGAAAGAAAAATACTACTGCATGATCTCACTTATACATAGAATTTAAAAACAAAAACAAAAACACACCAATCTCATAGAAAAAGAGATCAGATTTGTGATTACCAGAGGTTGAGGGTGGGAAAGAGGGATTGGAGGAAACGGTCAAAAGGTACAAACTTTTGTTTATACGATAGATAAGTAGAAGGGATGTAATGTACAACATGACGATGCTGTACAATATACAGTAAAGTTGCTGGTGTAGATCCTAAGAGTTCTCATTACCAGGAGAACTTTTTCTTTTCTTTTTATTGTATCTATATGAGATGATGGATGTTAACAAAATCTTCTGTAATAATTTCACAATACATGTGAATCAGACTCTCATGCTGTACATCTTAAACTTATACAGGGATGTATGTCAATTATTTCTCAATTAAACTGGGGAATAAAAAGAGAATTAGGTTTGTTATTGATGGTTATACTCCATATGAGCTCTGGGAAATATTTTTCTGTTCAATTTGTGATTTTCTAGCAGGAAGTTTAAAATCATAGGCAAAATCTTTATGAAAGTTTTCCATATTTTCTCTACCAGGAAGATTATGCCAATATAAAATATCTTGATATGCACTATATATAGCGCCCTGGAAGGGTGCAGATTCCTGGGACACACACTTCCTTCACTTGTGTGCTCATGTTTTTTAAGGAATTAACTGAATACTCTGTATAGCTTTTATCACTTTAAAACATTTGTTTCCATTTTGTCCTTTGGTGTATTATTTTGTTTCCAGCTTTCCACTCGGAGGCAAAATTGTGAAATCGGGACAAACACCACTAGACCCCGATGCCATTGAGGGTAAGGATGCAAAGTGTTCATCAGCTCTGCCCTGGTGGCCATGTGGACAACCAAGTTCCTCCATTTGAAATTAATAACATGTTATTTGACACTGGTTTCCTTAGCAGTTTTTGAGGCAACATGCTATTTCCTTTTATTTCTTAAAAATTGTTCTTTAGTATACCATTAAATGAAGAGCTGGTGTGGTGCTTTCATCTCAAGGGACGAAGTGTGACAAGATCAGAAGATAAGACTGAGGGGAAACTTCTGAACAAACAGAAACATACGATTCAGGATTAATACATTAAGACTCTGACAAAAACATGAAGTAGAGTAAATTATCCTTTTTTTTTTACATTTTACTTGAGTTATAAAGTTAAATTGACTGAAATTTATTTCACAACGATGATAAAAATGAAGCTGCAGTGCACAACTGATAGCTGAAATAGATACAGTAAATCTTTAACTTTTAAAATCAGCCATGAAAACAATACCAATGTTAAATTTTAATTAGCAGAACGTAACAACCTGAGAAATGAAACAATCTGGCTCAAAAATGGAAGGCTCAAAATGCAAATGATTCTAAAGTGGAGGGATTTAAATCTCTCCATTGAAGAGTCAATTACATACCTCACACAGGAGGTGAAATTAGAAAAATTCTATCCATGCAGGTGGAGGTCTAAATAAATTTCCATTTAATACTGAGACAGGAAGTGGGCAGGTCACAGCCATTCAAGGAATGCTACAGCAATTAACATCAAAATGGTGAAAGATTCAACCCCCAGTACGACGTGAGGCTCAAGATGGTGGGAGATTTGACTTCTAGCAGATCTTGAGCTTCACTATACGCCCAATGTAATATATTAACATGGTGAATAACATGCCCACAGGCACCAGGCTAGCCACAAAAGGTCAAAGAGTGGGAAATGGCCAACTTCCTAGGAATCCCAGCCCCTACCCTAGACTAGCTAGACTGGTCCTTCCACCTATTAGCATATGAAGCCACTGAGCTCATAGAAACTGACAACATGGTGCCTTGCAGTGGCCCTCTCTCTCTCTCCCATTCAGAGATGGCCCATACTCTGTCTATGGAGTGTGTACCTACTTTTACTCTAATCTGAGCACCCAACCCCCACACCTCGTGGCCTTTGTCTTGCTTTTTGATGTAACTCTCTAAATAAATCTACCTTCTCTTAACTGTAGCTCGCTCTTAAATTATTTCCTGTGCGAAGCCAAGGATCCACACTTTGCAGGGTACATCCCAGGGGCTCAACCAAAGCCTGGGACATGGCCCTTCTCATGCCCCATATCCTTTTTTCCTGGATCAATACCAAAGGACAAGAATCTGAAATAGAAGTGAAGACACAGTTACCTATGTATTCATGAACAGATGCCCCACCTGCATGCGGACATGCTTGACAAAAGGGTGTAAAAGTGGAGGGGAATTTAAGAATAAAGAATAAGTGGAAAAGTAAGAAAATTATTTTAAACATAAGAGAGGTTTTGTATGAATAAACAATGGTGATGTTCCAGGGATAAATGAATTATCTACATCTACCAACAAACACAAAATTCAACTGAACAAAAGAAATTAATTTGATTTGCTCTTCAAAAACTCTACTTTTGGATTTCTGTTTTCAGCATTAAAATTTTAATTTGTAAATGCAAAATGAAGGCATTCATCTGATAATTTAGACTTCTTATTTCCTCAGCAAGGTGGTAGGGCACATGGATAACCATTGTTACCTTCCTAGTGCATGGAGTTTCAGCCTAAGCACAGAATTATGAGTAAGCACTGGACACAGTGGGGATTAAGAAATAATAGTAAACATAGCAAACTCTAGATTGGAAAGGTGACAACATGATCTAGTGGGGAAAAAAAGGGCTTTGGTATCAGAAAGACTTGGGTCAGAAGCCCACTTTAAACCATGCCAGCCGCTTGACTTTGCCCAATTTATTTCAATCTATCTCTTCATCTAACTAGTAGAGATAATACCTTCTAAGCCAATTTGTTACGAAAATGAGATGAAATTAAATTAAAATAAGCTGCACAGGTCCACTTACATGCATTTTTTTTTCTGTAATAAATGCTATAGTACATGATCCTCCACTGTTTGAACCTGAGGCTGTCAAACTGCCTCTACAGAGGGCCAACAGTAAATCATACTGGATTTTCAACTTTGCAGGAGGGTGGGCACCCCCAACTCCAGTGTTTGTTCAAGGGTCAACTGTACATTCAGTCAGCCAATCGCCAAATATCAACTCAGGGCTCTACTCTTATTTCCTTGTTATTTAATCTTTCTTAATAAGGTCATAGATGCAACCACAGAACTCATTGCTTCTAAAGTTCAATAACTCACTCTTGCCCAAATATCAAAGAAAGCCCCACTGCCTGTGAGGCACGGTATCCAACCCCCCCACCCCCCACCCTGCCACAGAGCTGCTTTCCCTTGAATAAAGAACACAAAACCCATTACCTGTTTTATTTTTGTCATTTGACAGCAATGAATATAAATTTATGTTTTAAGCAAATTTTCTGTAAAAGTTTCCACATAAGAAAGGGCAATTGCAAAGATGAAGTTTAATTTCTATTTCAAAGTTAATAAATTTTCTCACTTTAATATTACTTTTTCATTACATATAAATGATCTCCATTGTACTAATGGTAGAAAAAAGAATGTAATTAATTAGAGAAAGATATAAACCTTCTAATGTCGCTCTCTACTATAATTTAGGTGGAGATCAAAAAATCTATCTTAATTTACACATAGTCTATTATAAGCCTGGGTACTAATAAAATATCTTCTCCATCAAGTTGATGGAGAAGACAAGATTAGGACTTGTACATCCTTGAATTTTAATTATTTTTTATCATCATTAGGTTTCTTTAACTCCCACAAAGGTTACTTTGTATAAAAAAAAAACTTTTATTACAAAGTCTGAGTAATTCATTTTCTATTAACTCAGATTGGCAAGTAAAACATGGTAAATAGGGGTTTTTTTTGTAATAACTTGAAAATGAAATCTGAGATTGCAAAGTCTAGTGTTATAAATAGAATTAGCTTGAAGAATCTACAAATAATATTTTCTGATTTATGTTATTTTCCCCTCATTCTTTAGTTCAGAGTTCATTAGTACGATTCAAAAGTCTTTATAAATACATTTTATGAAACTTGCATTTCCCAGAGTTTATCTCTTCTAAAGTAGAAAAGATAAGAAAACAAAAATCCAAAAATGAACAACAAAATAAGCTCAAATGCATATTCAGAGCTTTAGAGATTTAGGCTAAGAAAGAAGGAAACCTTATTTCTACTAAAGTGTTAATATTTAGATCAGCTTTTGCCCTTATGATGTTAATCTTTATTTTCCTTGGGTCACTTAACTTTCAATGGAAACACTAAATATGCAAACTGAGAGCTGCCGACAGCCAGTCCTGGAAACACAGCCGGGATCTTAGAAATGCAGCCAAGTCCCTTGAGAGCCCCGTCCATCCCTGCTGGCCTGGTCCTGTTGTGAGAGGAGCTCTCACTTCAGTGTCCTGCTTTCCTTCCATTCTTCCTACCAATCTGCGCGCCCTGCACTGAACTTCCCTCTAACACCTTTCTCAGCTTTTGCTAAACCTTACTGCTAGGGGCTTCTTCCCATTCTCTGCAGGCCATCTGACCTCCAATTAGGGTTACTAGATTTAGCAAAAACAAGACAAAACACCAAATGTGAATTTTAGCTAGACAACAAGTAAATTTTTTTTTAGTATAAGTATGCCTCATGTAGATTTATGAGACATGCTTACACTAAAAAAAAAAAAAAAGAAAGAAAGAAAAGTGTTTGCTGTTCAGCTGACCTTCTAATATAACTGGCTACCCTGTACTTTATCTGTCAACCTGACTCGTAGAGTGTATCTGGAAATATGTTAGGCATTTTACATGTAGTTTCTCCAATTTCCATGACAACCCAGGAAATTAATATTAGTACTCCCTTATTACAGACAAGGAAAATAAGGGCAAAAAAAAAAAAAATTCAATTATTTGTTCTTTCCCTCTCCCACTGGTACGCAAAAATTCTAATTGAGAAGGAGCAAACCCAGGAAAGATGTACCTGAATTCCTCCATGAGACCACAGGGTTCAAATTGGAGCTCTGGTTTTTACTAATAGCTGTGGAATTTTGAGCATCTTAAGCTCTTTAAGCCTCAGTATCCTCTTCACCACCTGCTGATGGTGATCATACTTCCTTAGAGAGTTGGCACAAGGAGAGTGAAGCCCTAAGCAGAGAGCCAGCACATGTCAGCAGCCAATAAATTGTTACTGGTGTTATTATTACTACAAACAATACTGTCGGCTTAACATTGCTCGGCCAAAGGCTTCTCGGTCAGTACCTTCTTAAGACTATTCAGACCACATAATATGCTAATGATTCTTATTTATAGGTCATGTGTGAGGCATATTCCTTAAGGGCTCAGTTATTTTGATTATAACCATGATCATTTTATTTTAACAAATTAATTTTCCTAACAGGTATTGCATAATACTTCCCTGAATGTTAAAGGACCCATGGAAGGCACGATGTAACATGTTTTGTGGTCTCAGGGTCAACATTTTGTCACTACTCACAGGACCTTGCATATCAGAGGTTATTATCCCCCCCCCCCCCGCCTCACCCCTGCCCCATCCCCACAGCTGCTGTCTAGCTGCTAGTCTGTGACCTCTCCGCTCTGTTGCTTCCGGTCTTATGCTCTCAGAAAACTGCTGCTTCTGATTTGTCTCTTGTCTTAAAAAATAAAGGAATAATTCTTTTAGAATTGAGGACACATCATAAGTCCATAGGTTCCAAGGATGAAATACAACCTTTTCTGTGGAATAAAATCAAAGAAGTATTTCATGATAGCTTTTTGCTAATGTTCAGAATATTCAGGTGGTGATTTTGTTTATTTTCCCTTTGCTTCCCATCTCTTGAAGCACCTTAGTTTGTGCTTGGCAAAATCCAAGTTACTGACAGCCTAATTTCTAACCAAAGTGTTTGCATTGTATTTAGATGCATTGTTTTCTGAAAATAAAATAAATAAATAAATGAATAAAATTAGGGAGATGAGTATGATGCTGACTCAAAACCAAATTAGCCACATTAATCATTGTACCATTCCCATCAGCACACAAACATGTTGCAATATCTCCCATTAAAAAAAAAGTAAAAACAAAAAAACCTCCTGCTCTCTCTTGACCCCACTTTCCCTGATTCGATTTTCCTGTTCCATTTAAAAGTAAAGCTCTTTGCAAAAGGTGATTCAAATGGTAATTTCTGATTCTTCTCCTCCCATTCTCTTTTGAATCTCCATTAAGGTTTTCATTCCCACCATTCCATCGAAATATCAGATAATTTTGTCACCAATAACCTCCACAGTTCCAAACCCACAAACCCTTTATGTATAGTTTCATAGAGGTTTCATTATACTTATCCTGTATTTGATACAGATACTCACTCTCTCCTTGAAATGCTTTCTTCCCTTGATCTTGGGGAGATATCTTGTTCTCCTAGTTGCCCTTTCAAATCATTGGCTACTTATTCTCTCTGCTGTTTACTCTTCCGCCTCCAAATCTAACCTTGGAGAGCTCAGGCATCTGCTCTGTCTACAGCCTCTGTAAGTGATCTAATCCTGTCTCGTGGCTCTAAATGCCATCTTCATGTTGTTAGATACCATATTTATATCTCTAGCTTCTACCTCACTCTTGAATTTCAGACTTCAGTGTCAGAATAGCTCTTTTATTGCCCCAAGTGTCCACAAAACAGTCACTTTAACTTAAAATGTTTTAAACTGCACTTTTGACCACACACTCCCAACCACATCCTCCCACAGTCATCCCTATCTCAGAAAATGCCACCTCTGTTCTCCTGATGGCTCAGGTCAAAAACCTTGGGGCATCCTTGTCTCCACTTGTCCTCTCATATCCCACAGACACTCTATCAGCAAACCCTGTCAGAGCTTCTTTCAAAGTATATCCTGAATCTGACTATTCCTTTCCATTTATACCTAATCCAACATGACATCATTTCTCACCTGGATTGCTGTCTGAGCCTCCTAGCTCTTCTCTCTGCTTCGCCCTTATTTACCTCCCAGTCAGAGAGATGCTTATAAAGTTTGGGTCAATTGCCCCAAATATTTCATGGCTTACAGTTCCACTCAGAGTAGATTCTAAAAAACATATCTAAGCTCCAAATTCTATACATCTCGACCCTCTGTACTTCTCTAACTTTCCTTTCTACCACTCAACCCTCACATAGACTAGCTTTCCTGGGGTTCCTGCAACATCCTAAAGCTTTCAGTCTTAGGGCACGTCCTTGCTGCTTTCTCTTCTGAGAACACTTTTTCCCCAAGATATCCACACAGTATTTCTCTCCTGGATAGCCACATGATTCACTCTGTCACTTGGCTCTAATATAACTTTGTGAGAGGCTTTTCATCACAACCCTACAAATAATCTCACATTCCACTCACTTCATGCTCTAAGCCTCTAACTCTGCTTAATATTTCCTCAGAGCTCTGATCACTATGGGACATACTATGTATCTGTTTATTGTCTCTCTCATTCTACTAGATTAGGCCCCTGAAGGTAGAAACTTTCTCTGTGATTTTTTCCCCCCCAACATTTTCCTCTTTGTTCTTTTCTTTCTTTCCCTGGATATTTTTTTATTACTGTTGTATTGACATCACCCAGGTAATATTTGGTGCATATAGACTTCAAATATATCTGTTGAATGACTAGATGGAAGAATGAATAAACAAATCACCATAATCTATGACCCATCTATACAAAAAATTTTAACGTGTGGTTAGGAAGGACTCTGTAAGAGATGTAGATTTCTATTACAAAGAATTTGATAAAACATGTAATTTTTTTCTACTTCCAGAAACATTATCAAACTAATGAAAGCATGATGGGAACTATGGTTTTTAAGAAAAACATGAAATTCTAACACTTGTGGTATCATTGGCTTATAGTGGTTTATCAGATAAGATATATTTTTTGTAATCAATATTTAACTCTAGTCATAAAATAAATATTATTTTGATATCAAGTTTAGAGAATGATACACCTAAAGTGATTCAATTTAATTTGTATGAGACATAGACTTACTTGCTTTTATATAACTGAGGTCTGGAGACAAGTTAATATTCACATTTCAGGTATAATAAACCTATAGATTATCCTGTCAGGTTAATAGTACCTATCATGCTAATGTGAAGGTGTCCAGGCAGGCTATTAACACACAGAAAACTTAAAAGACTAGAATCATGCTTTTTACTACTCTAATCTTGAGTGTTATTGACTGGGAAGGAAAATTGGTGCAAGAATAATTTCTGGGAACTCATCAATCTAACGAAATACATTTAAATCACATTTGATTGTGGAAATCAGAAAAATACAGTATTTTCTACAGCCAAATATTTAAAGTCATATTTTGCTTACTGCATTTTGTTACTGAATGAAATATGAAGTTATTATTTTGTATCTGACATGTATTTGAAGTATTGCATTTATATACGTAGTCCTGAAAATGACTCTGATTTTTCAAAAATAATTGATGGATTAATTCTAATTTGAGATTGAACTTAAAATTTACAAGTGGACTGAATGTTATAATTTTGTTTCCAAATACAAGGAAAACTTTGGGAAAACACAGAGAACAAACCCCACTAAATTATTTCCAAGTAAATGGATCCTACAAGTATGATTTCCCATGTTTTAACGAGACCCTTATACTACAGAAACATTTGTTTTCTCCTTCTTTGCTGTGATAGAGTATTTCAAAACACTTAGCCAACGATATTTTAGTTTTGTAGTTATTTCATAGATGTAGTAGCCCTTTGGGGATTCTGGGTGTTTCTCTTTGTTCCACTGTCACTGAGAGTAAAATATTGCTGCACTGGGAAATGGTTTTGCAAGTGATCATATTCACATTTTAACTTCTCCCATAACATAATTCTACCTTTTCAAATAAGTTACACTAATGCTTGTATTTTTTTCACCTACATTTATATTCTATTTGTTAAACTTAAGGTCATTTATAGGAACACTGCAGCTAACATTTACTGTTTTAGTCCTTACAAATTTCTCACCTAATTCCTAAGTGGGAGGAAAGGATCTGAAGCAATTGAACATTGATGCTGTCATGATAATAATAAAATAAATCCTAGGGGATTTGAACCCTGACCCTTTTGTAAAGTCATCAAAATGTTTCAGTTAGGTTAATTATGATAATGTACCACAAATAATTACAGAATCAGAGGGTAAGGACTTTTTTCTTCAATCTGGAAACCACATGAACTATTATCTGTCAGGAAATCTAATTATAAGCCTGATGATAATTGGACTAGATGGCCAGATGACAGTGTTTCACAAACTTAAACTTGTCTCTGCATGTCAGGATGTCTAATTTTAGTCTGTTCTCTGCCCTGACCTCTGTACCATTAACCAGGCAGGTATCAGTATGCTAACACGTTAAAATTGTAAGTTTGCAACCAAATGCATTTCCTAAGCATATTTAATGACTGCTTTCAATAATTCATGGTGAAGGCAGCCTGGTGAATGGATGATAGGAGGAAATGGAAGCTAATAGTCTGGAGTCTTGGTTAATCTTTGTTCTGTCACCTGTTAGCTCCAATTCACTTTTCTTCCATGGCCCACACTCTTCTCATCAGAAAATGTTAGATAGTGTCATCATTTCAGCAAACTTTCATTCTAATATTAGCATCCATATACTTCACGCTTTGTCAGTGTTCACTTTAAACCTATCTTTAACTGCTACCCTTTTGGTTTATTTAAGACATCACTTATGAAGAGGTGTGTTGTAATTAAGTTTTAGAATACTTATTCTAAGTTGAAAAATATGATTAAAAATAAATTCAAGTGTAATTTGAAAATGAATTTCTTGGTGAAAGGATTTGCACAAACTCTATAAAATGAGAACAGACGCATGCTAGGTTCCTACACAGAGCTGCAGTGTGAAGGAGCAGTGGCCCTCCACTTACCATTTCTTCCACTTTTCTTCAGTTTTTCTATTACCTTTTGAAAACTTAAAATGATCCCAGAAGAAGGAAAAAAAGAGCACACAAAGAAAATACACTTGTCTGAAAAATAAGTGGGGTTGAAATGTTATTTCAATCACTTTATTTCTTGTGTCATTTATAAATAAACACGATCGAAATATACCTATTTAACACCAAATATTATTAAATCAACTTGGCATTATAAATATTAGAAAATGAATTATTATTAAGTCATTCCTACCAGTATAGTGAAGTTAGAGCAATGCATATGAAACACCCTTCCTCTATATTACTGGAATACAGCAATAAAGTTCATTGCTTTAGAAACCTGGCAAATCTGTACTTTCTGATGATTGCATTTACAATTTAGCACTCAGAGGCATGTCTATTTTACATTCTCCCAATTATTCCAAAAAATCTTGTGCACTAAGAAATTATGGCTTAGCATTTCATTTAAGCTCACCTACTTTCAGTACAAATATCAAGAACTGTTCTTATTTCCTTTTTACAGATCAGTGAGCCAAGGGACTGAAAGTTTAGTAATGTATATTTGTTACTATTTAATAAAGCGTTACTTCTGTGATAAAATCCCTTACACTGTAAGGGAATAAATAATAAAGTACATGAGAATGGCAGCAGGTGCACTGCTGTAAAGTTACTTAAAAATACTTTGTTAAGTAACTTATTGGTGTCATGATATCAAAACAGGAAATAATAAAAGGGACTTGTGTCATATAATTTATTTCTGGCTCAAAAAAAAATGAGTTAGGAAACATTAACCAGTTCAGATGGGTCTCTGAATAAATGAATTCTCACCAAAAAGACAGAAGCACATTAATTGCCTCAATTTTGCAGTTTACCTTTATTTATTTGAAAGTGTGCTTGATTAATGTTGAGCCAGGAAATTAAACAATTGTGCATTTTTGGGAGGAAGCCAAGTTTAATCTTAGGTAAGAATAGAGTGAAGTAGTTTATGCCTGGTAGGGAAAAAAATTGAAAATTTTAAAAGAAAATGAGAAATGCAATTTTCTGTTGATATTAAACTTTATTTCAATGTGTCAGTAAGGGAGATATATTTATAGCCCCACTTTACAGATAAGGAAAAACAGTAAGGAATTTTAAATAACTTGCTTAAGGTTATATACAAAGGATCTATAGAAGATGAACACTGGACGCCTCAAGGCTATCACTTAGGATGGGGGAGACTGCGTGACTGCACTGTGAATGGCTCCCCTTGAAGTTGTGCACTCAGGGAGCTCTGAGTGTAGCACCCAGAGAGGATACAGTAAATAAAAGGTGCTCTGCAACAGCAGAGGCAACTGGAGAGGTCCTGGAACCATGATCCTCCTCTCTCTGACATTATGCTACTAAATGCATTTTGGATTATTTTCCTTCTTTAGCTGTTCTCATCTCTCTGACAAATCAAGTTTGATTTCACCAACTTCCTGTATTACTGGGGTAGTGCTGAAAATATGTCATTAAGGGCTGGCTAATTTAATCTACTGGTCATCAAGTTACTGACTGGATAAATAATTGATGGATATATGTTATATTGGTATTTCAACACATAGTCTCCTAGAATACTGGACGTGATGCACATATGGACCTGTCTGCTTTTTGCGTAAGGCTTTAAATTCGTTTTTAGAGATGGGATTGAGGGAAAAGCAGGAGCAAGTAAAGTACATAGAGGTGGTAACTCCAATTAGCAAAGGCATAAATTATACTGTGGCTTCAATTTTGGAAGAAATCTCAAACACTGCAACTAAAGATACCAAATTTGAATACCATTTAGAGCTTTCATATGATAATGTTTTCTTTATTTTTGCCAAGAAGTCAAATTAAAAAGGTTTTTTATATAATCTTAGAAATTGGCAAGATCTTTTAAGATTCTCTTAAAGCACAAATGCAGGGAGGGGTTGGGTTTTCATCTTCATCCATGATGGAGTAATTGAAACTGGATTGACTTCCCCCCCATAAACAATTATTTTCTGGACCAAAACAAACAAAACAAAACAAGAAAAACCAAGGCAATATGTTTCAAGAACTGGATACCACATAGTACAAGTCTATGATGTTTGAGAGAAGGGGAACTTTAAGGTGAGTCCATGTTTACTGTGGTTATTCACGTGAGGACACTTTGTTGTCCAGGATGCAGGGAGCTTGAGCCTAACACTAAGGTTAAAAGACAGAAATAAGAGTTGAGGGATATAGAAGAAACCAGAATCTATGGGACAGGTCTCCCTGTGATTTTAAAAAAGAAAAAAAAATAGTTCAATCGAAGTCAAATAAAGGAAGGTATTTTCAGATAAAAGAAAGGTGAGAGAATTTGAAAGTAGCCAACCTGCACAATGAGAAATCCTACAGGATGTTCTCCAGCACCAAGGGAAATGTTGCCAGATGAAAACTAGAATCCACAGGAAAGAGCAAAGAACATTGGAAATGGTATACACACGGGTAAACATAAAAGATTATTTTTCTTTTCTTTTATGAATGTGCATTAATATAATTGATTGTATAAAGCAAATAACATGTAGGAAGGATTTTATACTATACATTGTATAAACATATGACAACAATATAAAAAAGTTGGAGAATACATGAAACTATATTGTTTGTTACATCTGTGAGTTGTACCAGTGAAATGGAAAATGGGAAACATGAATTGTTCTGAAAGTGGGAAATGTCAGTTGCAAAGCACAAAGTGCTTCAATATTAACTCTAAGTAGACAGTTACAAGTTACAGAAACAATTGTTAGCATTAAAGCAAACCCTGGGGGAAAAAATTAAAGGCAAAACTATATATATATATATAAAACTGAATCACTTTGCTGTACACCTGAGACTAACACAACATTGCAAATAACCCATACTTCAATAAAAATTTTAAAAATTCCGAGATGGTAGATTTAAACAAAACATATTGATAATTACATTAAATGTCAAATAGATTAATCACATCAACTGTAAGATTTTTTTTAAAAATATAGGTGGATTGTAATAAAAGGATGGAACAAAATATATTACTCAAACTTAAGCATGGGAAACTTGATGTATCTATCTTAATATTAGGCAAAGCCAACTTCAGGACAAAGAGAGAGATTTCATAATGATAAAGCAGTCAATCAGAATAAATAATCCTAAATGTGCACAAAATTAATAGTATAGATTTAAAATACTAAAAGGCAAATTAGCAGAACTAAATGGGGAAATAAGTAAAACCACAACTATAGTTGAAGATGTGGAATACCCTTCTCAGTATTTAAAACAAGTAGACAAAAATACTAGGAAGAATAGTAAAAGACCTGAGCCACCATGAACTAATTAATTTACAGAATACACTGCACCAAATAATCAAAGAACACACATCCTTTTCAAGAGCACATAAAATAATCACCTATATGGATCATATGCTGGGTCATAAAATAATTCTCAATATATTTCAAAGTGGAAAATCTTACAGAGTAGAGTCTCCTCTGAGAACCAAATTAAATCATAAATCTACAACAAGATATCTAGTAATTATCCAAATATTTGGAAGTTAAATAAGAGACAACTAAACAATCAATTAACCAAAAAAAAAAAAAACCACAAAGAAAACTTCAAAATTATTTTGAAGTTAATCCTAATGAGAAATACAATATACACTAAACTTATTATTTAAGAAGAAAAATTTATTAAAACAATTTATGACCCATGAACTTGAAAACTCATTTTACTGAATGATAATTGCAACTCTTAGTTCTACTTTTTTATTTTCTCAATGTGTCATTATGGGGTTATGTGGCAGTAAAAACCTGCAGTTTCTCAATCTTGGCGTTACTGACATTTGGAATGAAGAATTCGCTGCTGCTGGGGGCTGTCCTGTGCATTGTAAGATGTTTAGCAGCATCCCTGGCCTCGGTGGCTCCCCAACTCCCAGCAGTGACACACAAATAACTCCAGACATTGTTAAACGTCCCTGGTAAGAGCAGTGGAGGGGAACCAAGAGGAAGAATCGCGCTGGGTTGAGAACCACAGTTAGAACATCATGTTTGTGGTCAAATGTGGGTAGATTTCCAAACCTAACACTTAAACTCCCTGCTTCCATGAAGTTTACTTAATCATTCTAAGTGTCTATATTTATTCTTAGGTCTATTCTGAAAAAAGACAATGCACACCAGGAGATTAACATTATGTTTGCCATCAAGTCAACTCTCAACATACATGACATGCTCTTATTACCTCTGTTCAACTGTGCAAATATGGAGTATAAAGAAACTCACCAACTAAAATGACATCTTGCTATGGCTAAACTACTTTGAAAAGTTTACTTTAATCTTTATGGTTTATAACTTTGTTTATATGCATTTATCATTATAATTAAAATGTGTCAACCTTCATTTATTTCCCATTAAAATATGCTAATCATAGAAGCAGATTAGGATTAAACAATCCATTATCCTATCAAGTGTCAAATATTATCTTCTTTGATCTGTTGCTCTCTGTGTGCCATAAAAATTGCATTTACCACATCTGGTTGTCAGGTTCTCCACCGTGACATGAGAAAATAGAAATTCCTTGATGATTTAAACATGCAAAATATGAAGTCCTTTAAAAATTACAAACATCAATAATTTTAAGAAATACTTCCCCTTAAATTACTGACAATCTCTAGAATTGCAAGAAAGAATTAAAAACATATTCAAATGATTGGCTATGCCTTTAGGGAGAGAACAGAGTAAAATATAAGTAATTCTAACACAGCTCTAGAAATTAGATGATCCTTCTTAAGCAGAAATTTAGGCTGATGTTGAGAAGGGATAAGAATAAGAAATTGCACAGCTGCAAATAATATAATAGCCCTCATATCTTGAAAAAATATTTTTTACTCATACTGGCTTTTACTCATTCAATCATTAACCAAATATTTGTTAAGTGTGACATATACCAATGTCAATACTTTAATGAGTATCCAATAAAACCATAACTTCTTTCTCAAGAAGCCAGTTTCAGAATATAATGAAAGACAGCCTATAGACAAGTGACAGTCAGTGACTTCTGTGAGAGTGAAAAAGAGGTCTGGGGCAATTACAGCTCTAGGAATCAAAGATATGCCATATGAAACATGTAGTTGGTCAAAATCTTAACGAAGTAGTAAAGAGAAGTAAACCTTCTAAGCAGAGCACAGAGCAAGAACAAGGCTCTGAAGTGTAAGCTTGGAATCTTTGGTCTTAATGAGATAGCTGATCTACCAAACAGCTGGGTATGGGGGATTTGAGTTGCAGTAAGATCACAGAGGATCAATGTCAAGATTAATGTCAGGTGGAAGAATTTTAGCTTTACACCCAGCGAATAAGTGTGAAAATTTTTCAGAAGAATTATACCACACAAGTACTTTGTAGAAACATACATACAGTAACATGGAGGACCATGAATTCCAAATGGAAGACAGAAAAGAAAACCAGAAAGCAATATCGTTTTCAACATTCTTTTCAATTATGAAAGACAAGATGATGGATTGGATTAGCACATCAACCAGTTTGTGAGTTTGTGTAACCACTTTTAAAGAAAGAGATGCCCACATTTCTATTTTTTAGTTATTCTCATTGATACAAATTATTCCAATGCATAAAATTCAATTTGGGGTTAGAAGCATAGTGAAAAAAACTTTGTTTTATATACACATAAAATATAAAAAAATAGAAAATATATTCAGAGATTATTTTCTTCTGCCTATTGACAACAGAACATCACAATACTTACAACATATAAGGGAGAATATGTTCTTTTGTAACGTCTCTGATTATATGTCCCCTTAGGACCACTCAAGTAGAAAATAGCTTAGCTAAACAAGAGGAACCTTGTAGCTCTTTTCCAACCCAGGTTACACGAAAGCTCTAAACAAATGTGTTAGGGAATAAAAAAATGATAAAATGGCAACTCTGTATTTTGGGTAATCTGAGGATCAACCTTATCACCATTTGTCGTTTGATTTTCCTGAGCAGGCATGTGCTTCTTTGTGTATCGGGTACCAATGTCCCACTGCGTCAGTGCATGAGAACAAGAGATATATTCCTACTCTTTCCTAAACATGTGAACATTCTCAACTTTCAGGTTAAACAGCATGGTTGCAATTTTAGTTCTCGAGGTAAACATCTATTTTCATATAAATGTTGACTAACATTGTTAAAGTACTTTGCAGTATTTTGGAAATGAAATCAGAAAATATTTTTCATAAGAGTTCTTTGATTATTTCTTTTAAGCACTCTGATGCAAGGAATTGAAATGCACTACATAATAAAAAACAAAACCAGCTTAAGCTATGAAGAGAAGAAATAATCAAAATGTGTGTGTCCCTTTAATGAAGTCTATACTGGAGACCAGGCAAAGCTCAGCAAAACAAAACAAGCAAAACTCAATGAGAACAATTACAAAAATTGGCACTTACCCATATTTTGCAAAATTTGCCCAACGTTTCATAATGGATCTACTCAAAATTTCCTCAGCTTTTGTGTAATTAACTCTTCTTTCCAGAGGTAAACCAAAGACAAATTCAATCTCATAACCATGCATCACTCCCATCCATTCTGGCCAAGGGAGTTTGGAGGATCGGTGTTCAAAATAGTAGAAGAAGGCATTATTCCCCATTTCTGAGAACTTTTTGGTGAACTCCAAGGCAGGGCATATAATGTTATAATCCCCAACAACATCATCCAAGGCTTCACGGTAGTTTTCAGCTCTCTGATCATCTAACCAGTCCATGTAGTGGAAAAGGATTGATTCCTTTCCAAATGCACTCACTCCTGGGAAAAATATTTTTAAACCTTCTTGAAATTCTTTTCTACTTATAATACTGTTGTTATCTTTGCTGAAACCAGGAGCACCATATACTAAAAATGCTGTCCCTTCGTCTTTATTAACACCCACCAAGATCTGGGTTTTTTTGAACTGTCCAAGTTGGAGTAGTGTGCCTGGCATGTCAGTGAGAAAATCACCATCGACAGTTGGACCAAAGTTTACTGACAAGAGCATATCATAGGGAACAACAAATACTTCATTCAGAAGAATATCCTGGGGATCTTTATTTCGAAGACATTTGATAATCTCAGTCTCATTTTCTCTAGAGCAACCAATAAACTTAGCTAAGGTCAATGTTCTGTTCCTAGCTTCATAAGGAGATGTCACTGCCCAAGGGGCGTTAGACGATCCACTTTGCAGGATGGCTCTGCTGAACAGAGGGTGGCTTCTAGGAGAAAGTAAATGAAAGCTAACTGAAGCTGCTCCTGCACTTTCTCCAAAGAGAGTGACACTTTTAGGATTTCCACCAAAGGCTGCTATGTTTTTTTGGACCCACTGAAGTGCCAACTGTTGATCAAATAAGCCCATGTTCCCTGGTGCTTCAGGATTTCCTGGTAAGGCCAAGAAGCCCAGGGCCCCCACCCTGTAGTTCATTGAAACCACGATAACTCTTTCAACCCGCGCCAAAAACTTGCCATCATAAACATGTAAAGATGATGTTCCAGTCTGAAAACTCCCACCGTAGATCCATACCATTACAGTCGCATTTTTTGGTTTAGGTGCTGGAACCCACACATTCAGATATAAACAGTCTTCACTGAGGTCAGTGTTTGGGTTCCACATCTCGGATCCAAGGAAGCCTGGGAAACTTTGATCTGTTTTCTGACAGCAAGAATTTGCGTACTTTGTGGCATTCCAAATATCAGACCATTTGGTCAAGGACTGTGGCTTTCTGAATCGAAGTCTGCCAAGAGGTGGCTGTGCATAGGGGATTCCAAGAAAGGCTGTTACTGTGCCACCAAGAACTGGCAGGTTCATCCCTCTGACTCTTCCATTCTTGGTGGTAATTATGGTGTCTTCTTCAGTATGTGACTTCCCAACAAGGGCCCAGAGCAGAAGAAACCGCAAGAGAAACTGGATGTATCTGATTGTACCCTCGCTCTGCATATTGGTTTCTGAAAAAGAGGTAAGCAGGCAGTTTTAACAGTGTCTGATATTATATTTTATTGATGATAATTAACTAAAATATAGTAGTTCTTATTAATCCTACAAATTACGAAAAATAATAAATCTGCTATTGCTATGAAGGTTTACATAAAGTAGAATATGGTTGGAGATATTTCAGTTTTCAATTTAGAAAAGAAATAAGTGAAAGGGAAAATTAGAAACTATTTTACTTTGGAATGATTTATTTTCAAATTTGTGTAAGATTTAGTATTTCAAGGAGGAAGTTTGTCCCAGGCATAAGTATGTGTGTATACCACACACAGCACCACCGAAGATGGCATTAAGTGGTAGTCTACTTATGATAGATATTAATAGATAAAATTTCTACCATGGTTAGAGCAGGAAATACAGGCTCATGTGTTGTCTGAAATATATACAGTTCTAATCATGGCTGGCTGGCTCTTGACAGAACTGGGAAGTAGGTTAAGAACCTTGGAGGATCCTCTATTATTGTCTTTTTCTGTTTCCACAATCCTTTCTGTGCTCCTTTTTGCTTAGTGGTTTCTTCCTCTAAACAATCGCAGTCTATGGTCAGAAGAGAATTTGGACAAGCTATTCACAGAATATTAAGGAAAAAAAATACACTAGCTGTTATTTATTCTACAAATTGTGAAAACTAACAAATTTGCGATCGCTATAAAGGCCTATGGGTAAAATTGGAAAGGGAAAGCCATGGATGTATACCAGACAATTTCTCTGAAACTAAATAACCATGAAGGGCTTTCCTACCTGAATTATATTGTCAGTGGAGAAACTGGCTGAGAAAGTAATGTGTGGGAGAAGAAGCTGACTTAGAAGAAATTTTACACTCAAGGGGTTACTCTATGCATGTCTGTTAATTTGTTAATTGGAGAAAATCTGTGCAACTAGGGAGGTTAAACATGTTAGCATGGTCAGATTTACCTGTATTTTGATAGTGGACAAAATGAGTGAAATAAAAGGACTAAAACTGAGAATTATTGAGAAAAATGGGGGGAAGCAAAAGTAGTATTTGAGACTTACCCAATCATTACTATTTGACATTTCATCAAATAAATATTATTTGATAATATATAATAATATTTATTTGATGAAATAAAGAGACTATTTGGGGAGATCAGAGTTTATTAAAAAGTCATAATGCACACTTGAGATTCTTTTAAATAAAAAAATTAAATCAGATTCTGAAACTCTAAGTGACAAAGAGGAACAGAAAAATGTAATGAAGGTATAATTTGAAAGAACTAACATCTTCATACAGCTGAAAGAAGAAAGAAAACCTGCTTAAAACTGTCAAATACAAATACTAATTCTCATCCACATAGCAAAGGTCCATAAATGTATAAAATATTTTATTATGTTTTGATACTGTAATTATAAATACAAACTATTTGTCCAAGAAGCTAATACTGTCACCACTGAGAATTTGTATCAGTTTTTTTTTTTCTTTTTTAAATTTAGATTGCCTTCAGAGCACTATCTTGATAATTGTCCCAGATTTAGGGTCTTCATATTCACTGCTCAGGATAGCTGGCAATCAAAAAGTATTTTCTGATTGCCTCCAAATATCTAAATAAATGAATTCATTGTGTACACTATTTTGTTCAGTGTCCAGTACTTATGGATATATCTCTACCTCTACCTCTGTTTCTGTCTCTGTCTCTGTCTATGTCTATGGCTGTGCCTGTATCTATACCCAATTCTATAACTATCCATAGGTTTATGCATATATATACACATATATATCTATACATAATTAGTGTTCCCAATTTTGATACAACTGAATTTGTGCTAATACCAATAAAACGTATTATTGATGTATATAATATTTAACACTATTTATATACTATCATTATAATCACAATAAATGTAATTTGTTATCTTCTAAAAATATTAAATAAATCATCATAATAATATAAAGGTTACTATAAACTTGACACTTACTAATGAAATTTATATTTTGCACAGCAAATATAAAATTAATACCAAAATATTTTGATTTTGTATGTAATTAATATACATAACAGTTTTCACTGTGTATGTTAAAAAGTGGTCCTATAATATCTAAAAGGTTGTGATATCATTCCCATGTCACTTAGTTTGATTTACATAACTACTTGTATGTTTTTATTTATATTTTGTGCTGAGTAGAACTTAATGTTATATAATATGATTTATACGAATAATATTACTTTTTCAGCAATAGTATCTATGAGTCATCACCTTGTTATTAGTAATACAAGTAATTACACCTTGTAATTGTGAAAAATGTAATTAGTAACATTCAAAAAAGCCGTTGTTAGCTTCTGTTCATTTCAAGAATTATGATATAATTCCAACTCACCTTTGTGCTACCTTTTGGAGACTGTTATATAGCATGTTATTAAATCTAGGTTTTAATATGAAAATATGCTTAGGTTCACATACTCATTGCTAGTGTAGGCTAATCTTTTTATATTTAGGTGCAGTACTTTGTTTAAGTAAGCATTGCATTGGTCTTTTCATAATCTGGTATTCTCTAGTCTAATACGTTGCTCTGTAGTTTTAGCTTTTATGTTTTTAATATATATTATCACATGATTAAGTAATTGAATGAAAGATAAATAAAGAACACTAAGAAATGTTATTAGTCTATATCTTTAATCTTTATTAATAATTAAAATATTAGATAAAACTTCATTATTTCCTGCTATAAATTCTGGTGTGAATTGACCACTGGCAGTTAAATAAACAGTTTAAACTCTGAGAATACTAAACATGCTTGTCACAAAAAATGGAGTAAATTTTCACACCAAATACAACTGAGTATCTGAACTTAGATTAATTAACTTATTGTCATGATCTTTAATATTTGATCAAAGGGAGGAGTTTTTGTTTGGAATTACAAAAGAAAATGAATGATGGGGCTAGGAAGATGGAAGAACCTGAAAGCTAATGAATACGGCAGGGTCCAAGTTTATCAAATGCTCTAGGATATCAAAATCTACGGACAATTTTGGGAAAATATTCTAAACATAAAACAAAAACTTAAAAATTAAAAAAGGCAAAAAAATCATTTCCTATCTTTTGCTATCTTTTCCTATTTTTAATTCAGTTTTGAAATTAGTATCGAAATTCCTCAATTGATTTAAAAAATATGTAATGTTATGCTATAAGATATGGGTGTAATACTATTATTGATATAGAGAGTTCTTTATTTGCCATGTACTTCTCATAATTGGATCTCAATCAAATGTTCAAAATAATTGGCTAGCCAAGGACTTCTTAAAGGTTGGTCAAGTCAATATTGACAATATTATTCTCTGAGTGTAATTTTCCTGTCTTTTAAAAAGTTAGAATATATATTTCTATGTTAAATTAAGGACACAACATGGTGGGGAAAGAGCCATCTAGACAATATGATCCAGAACAAGCACAACTAAAATGTATCAAATTAAAACAACTAAGCCTTTATACCAACCTAAAAAGCTTGTTTTGTTGTAGGCTAAGTGAAGTGGGGAAGTGAGGAAGTCTCTTTATAAATAGACTATACCACTGTCTTTCAGGGATCCTCCAGATACCCAATCAGCACTAAAAGGATGTGTACAGACAGAAGACACTATGTTAGGTATGAGAATCAGGTCTGTGTCTGTCCTCATTCAGGAAGAACATTCACAAACTTTTCACTGTGCGATTAATTTGAACATTTAGTATTAGACAGATATCTTGGGTCTTCTTTGAAAGTTCAGTCTGTTCTCTGCTTGACATCTATTCGATTATCATTCTCTAACATTTGAGACAGTCCAGTTTTGATAAAAATGAGCAGATTATGGCATGAAAGGATTAAAGGGAAGCCAACACGCAATTTAAATATATATTATTAATTGTTGCCAAGAAATTTGTAAATAAGATGCCATTTGCTAAGATGTTAGCTTCTATTTTAAAGACTGAAATGTGGAGTAGATCCCAAATATTTTCATCCAATTAAAGAAGCAGGACATTAAAAACAAGCAACAACAGCAACAAATCTAGGAGAATAAAACAGAACTGTGTAAATCCAGTTAGAAATTTAATTTGCATCCAAAAGACCACATTATTTCAAGTTCACAGAGAATTCTAAAGATTGTCATTAAAATGAAAGCCACCCTTTAAAAGCTTATGCTTAACCTTAAAGTAACTACGTATTTATATAAGGGAAATATATTTATCATAGCTATAAGATAGTTTATATTATGGAAAGGATTATACAGACTAGTGAAAATAACTCCCAATTAAGTTTATTATCATGCAATATATTCATTAAAAATTTAAAAATTATAAATAGAAATCAGAAATAATGATATAATTTTGTTCATATTTCAGGTTACTTTTTCATATATTTTATACTCAATGCTTAATCTTCTGGTTAAACAAGAACTAATATCATCAAAACAGAAGTAGATTTACAAAATTAAAGGATAACCAGAAAGTCGATATTTGTTTATTGTTTCTATAATAATACAAATAAGAGCAAATGTAAAATACTTTGCTAATAACACACATATTAAAAGAAAGAGGACAAACAGGGCAAAAGGGACAAAAGTTTATAAATCAAATCAGGAAATAGATTTTCCTTTTAAATAAAAGAAGCAGACCTTTCCTTTGCCAATTGATACTGTTTGTTTCAGATGGCAAAATGCTGATTAAGAAAGTACTGTATAAAGCCAGACAATAAGAGAACTATTCATTTTAAGCCACTTTTAAAAAAGAGAAGAAGAAAAAACACAGAATCAAAAACCACTTTTTTACTCTTTTAGGGAGAAATTCACTAAACAGTGCATTTAAGGGTAAAAAACAGCATATAAAATGTTTTTCCTCAGGGGTTGCATTAGGAACATACATCACAGTGATTCCACAAGTGCTAAGTTCCTTTATACAAAGTTGAATAAATCCATTATTTCCTTAGCAGTTATATGGACCCAGTCTGCGTTCCCCGAATAACAGAAAGATTTGATGCAAGTAGCTGCTCCCTTGCTCCCTCTGTCCCATTTACAATGACTGTCGCCCCCAACAGAGCAGCAAAGGGGCACAGCAAACACGTGAAGTGTTCACATTCCTCCTACAGAATGAGCTTCACAGTAACTTGCATCTCTACACGAGGATGTAAATTAAGAGCAACTTACCCGACTCACTGATGATAAAGTTTGCAGGGAGTGGAAACCATGCAATACTTCAGGGAAATGCAGTAGGCAGCTGCTGCTCCAGGCTGTAAATTGGACCGCACTGACATTACAATCAACTGTTACTGACAAAGCTCGCGAGAGTTGGCAACAGCAACTTGATCTAGAGGCAGCCAATCTTCCGTTTCTGACATCTGTTCAGAGGCTAATAGTATGAATGCAGTGGTAGTTCATTTACAAAAGTATTACCGAGGCAGGCTTATGATTGCCGGCGCTTATCTAAAAGTGGAGGGGAAAAAATACAGAACCTTCTGTAACAGACGTTGAAACTGAACAGAAAATAGTTTTTTTTTTTTTAACATAACCAGAACTTTTACGATTTTTTCCTCTTTTATGGAACATACATCTTTGTTATGCTCTTTTTGATTTAAAGATATACATGTTGTTTTAAAGAAGTGCTGTTGTTGAAATCTTTGTTCCTTCGATCTGTGCCGATTATGTAGTTATAAAGGAGTGTAAAAGATTAAACAGGAAACAAAATAATTACTCTGTAGGTAAAGCTAAGAAAATCAAAGGACTAGTTGTATTAATGAATGAACGTCTTTAATATGTATGTCCTGCCAACCTCCACGCCCCAGCACTCATTTAAATTACACGGAACTCAATGTTGGTGATTCCCCAATCAGCGACCCTGCAGGCAGTCAAGTGTAACGAGAAGCCACGATTTTCTGGTCTAGACAAGGAAAATACACTGAAGAGTCGTCACTAAACTTTACAGAAAAGACATATTTGTCAGCTGAACGTGGTGGAACTCTCCAGGAGGTATTTATGTCTCTCAGGCTTATCTTCCTTGAATTAGGTATTTGGGAAAATGAAAGAACAACAACAACAACAACAACAACAACAACAACAACAACAACAAACAAAAACAAACCCTTTTTTGTTAACTGTTTAATACTTGACTTTTCAACGCCGTTACATTCTTTCTCTCGCAAATGCAAATGATCACTTTCACTTTAAAGTCTCATTTTTGGGCTCACTGTGGACTAACAGGTAGGCATGCAATTGTAGGTAGGGCCATTTTTTGTTTTTAAAGCATACTGTTTTTGTTTTTTTAAACATAGTGTTTAAAATTTCAAACATGCAAATGTAAGATTGCCATTTGTTATTAGTACTATTTTGTGCATGTCATTATAATTGACAGTATATATAAATTATTTTGTTTTATTCTGGCAATATATGAGTTAAATATTACTAACCACATTTTCAGATGAGGACACTAAAGCTTCCTAAAGATCAGAAACTTGGCTGTATATATCTGATTCCTCCTGGAATCAGAATTTTAACCTAGATTTGTCTGGTGTCATTTCATGTCAACTCTTTCCAAGATAGTGAAGGAGTATAAAGCAAACTAACCAACTGACTTCCCTGATGCGAAACTGTTTGCTGAGAATAACTTTAACCCAGAGGTTATGCTCCAGGAAGGAGATAACAGGCTGATAATCTCAGAAGAATGGACAGACCTCCAGAGTTCCTCCTGATGATTCATTAAGGTGAAGAGGAATGTAGTGCTGATTGTTATCACCTTTTCTGTTCCTTCCAGTTTTTCTACAAAAGGGGTTAAGACCCCAACCCCTAGATAATGCCTTTAAGGCATTATCCTGCTGTGACTCCCTTTGCCCGGCAAGGCAATGAAGCTGCTCTTTTCTTTGCTCCCAAAACTCTGCCTCCGAGCTCTAATTCACTTTCCATGGTGCAGAGGCCAATTTTTTGGTAACAATAGTAGCCACTTTGGTCTTTTAAAGTTCTCTTTCCTGGGAAAATTGCTGCTTAGCAGGCATTTATTAAGCAATGACTTTCACAATCACAATGATTCATATTGTGTTTTGAATATAGTTCATTGTAATGACAACCTAGTTACACAAAGTTATAGAATGTATGGTCTATCTAAAAGGAAAAAAAAAGGTTTTTTTTTCAGACATGGTACACTGACAGTTCTGCAGTGGGTACTTAAGTGATGGTATTTCTGTTTAAAATATAGTCACTCTGGTGACCCATGTGAAAGAGA
Organism: Camelus ferus; assembly: GCF_009834535.1. NCBI lineage: Eukaryota > Metazoa > Chordata > Mammalia > Artiodactyla > Camelidae > Camelus > Camelus ferus. The sequence goes on along the minus strand of NC_045696.1, from coordinate 85,221,389 downwards.
GTTCATTAGTTTAATATATGTTACTTTTTTATCCAAATGTCAAAATTCTTTCCTGCCACACAGCTCCACTAATTGTTTTCTATGTGGGCATGTGGTTGGTCTTATTCCCAAACCCTGCAATTGCTGAGGGATGCTTTTGATGTTACTGAGTTAAGCAGAGCAGTTTCCATGCTCTTAATACCCCTCACCACAATGAAAATATATCACATATATACATACTTGGTTTTCATCTTTAAATGGGAAGCGAAACAATAAAATAATCCATTACAAGAAGATTTTAATCTTTAACACATATTTAAACTAGGTGACTAGCAACAATAACTGATTACAGAATCTGGCAATTTTTCTTCCGTCCGATATCTTTGTTTCAGTGAACCATCTCTAGTTAACTGTCTCTTCAGTTCATTTGTCACCATGATTTCTCAGGTATGTCACATTATTTGATGCATTACTGCAGTGCATTTCTTCTTCCTGTCTTATTGGAGGATTTCTTCCTTTGTGCCTCAACATACAGCTGCTACTTTACTTCTGTGATGTCATTATTTTTTTCACATGGAGCCAGCAGAAGGATGGTCGCAGGCAGTGAGTCTTGTTTCAGGCTTAGTAGACAAGCACTATTCTGTTACCTGACAGCCTTGATGGTTAATGATCATGCTGTTAGATGTTGAGAATGCCCTGTAAGTAACACTCCTGAAATACCACAGATGCATGACACAACATTCATACCGCTGAGGTTTTGCAACCATATAAGCTGAAACTCTGGCAAGGCACCCCTTATGGTCTTGACTGTGAACATTTTCTGTTAGTCTCTTACAGAGGCTTTTTGCTTTTAATGTTTCACTATAACAGTTACCACTGGTCTGGTTGTTTTCTACTTAGCAGCATTGAAGGAGTTTTGAGACAGTTTGGGAAATAATCATCCCGTATTGTATGTTAGTCTTCCTTAGGCATATTCATGGCACAAAAATGCCCTTATGTTTTATAAATACTTCTAATTTTTTATAAGAACAATGCCTTCTATAAAGAAAATATGGTTACAAAAAATACCCAATATTTTACATTTCACAAAGATGGGAAATATCACTTGATGTATTCCATTCTAGCTTTTTAAAACTCAAAATACACAGTTACATTTATAGTTATATATAATAATAGTCAAATTGTTATTATGATTTTCCTATTTTTAAATTTTATTTCATAATATTAATTTTTATTAAAATATTGTAATGACTGAGAGATATATTATCAATGATTACACCATAATTTATTGTACTGTTGTTACTTATATGAAGATAATAATAATTTGCAAACACTTTCCTAAGCACTTTGAATATATTAACTGTTTTAAAACTCAAAACCACCTTTTAAGTAAGTACTATTATTATCCCAATTTTATGGTTCAGGAAATTTAGCCACAAAGGGCTTTAGTAACTTACCAAAAATCACACAAGTAATAAACCATTTTCTAATTTTTTAACGTAAATACTATTACAGTTGGCATTTTTGTAACTTTGGCTTATTTTCTTAGTTTATTTTCCCAGAAGTGGAGTAACTGAATGTAACTAGTAGAATGTAGTTTTGGGGGGAAGTTTTTTGCTTGTTTGTTGTTTGTTTGTTTGTTTTTGCAATTTTCTGAAGTCCTCAATAGACTGTTGAATAAGAATAGGTTTCCAACAATTCTGGCAAAAGGGGAAATATTCTTAATCAGAGTAAATCTGAACAAGTCTCTGGAGCAGAAAGACTAGGCATTCAAACCTGGATGTGGCAGGTGAGGTATTGGGTATTTAGAATTTGAAAAGTGCTCAACCCTACAAGCAACACAATTCTTTAAGAGTATGGCTGCACCTAATACGGAAGCGCCTGCAGGCAGTGACAGGCACTCCTACTTCAGTAGGAGGTAAAACAAAGATTTCTTGGAGTCAAAGGAGAGTGAATGGTGGTGAGACAGGAGGGAAAAGAGGAGGGTACAACCACTGAAAGAATGACATAGCAATTAGCACCAAGATGGTGAAAGATTCACCATCTTGAGCTTCATCATATGCTCATTGTAATACATTAGCTGCTAAATGGGACTCCTGTAGGTGCCATGGCAGTTACAAGGTTGACCATAAAAGGTCAAAAAGTAGGTGATGACCCAATTCCTGGGAATCCCAGACCCTTCCCCCAAAGTAGTTGGAATAATCCCTTTACCTGTTAGCAGATGAAATTACTGAGCCCATAAAAATGTACAAACCCCACACCTCGTGGTTGCTCTCTTTTGCTTTCTGAGGTGGCCTGCACTCCATCTATGGAATGTATTTCTACAAAACACACCCCCTGCCCCAGCCATGCCTCATGGACTCTCTGGCCCCCTGAGACAGCCTGCACTCTGTCTATGGAGTATGTATCTCTCTGAATAAATCTACTTTCATTCTACCAAGGCTCACTCTTGGATTCTTTCCTGTGCAAAGCCAAGGACCCTCATTTGGCAGGGCAGGAACCAGGGATTCAACTGAGACCTGAGACATGGCCACCCTCTCACACACCATTTTTCTGTTTCAGTGTGAAACAGGAGGGAGGGGCCCTGGGCACAATCACTGAAGGAATGACACAGCAATTGAAGACATAACAAACTGGTTAGAACCAAGATGGCAGAAGACTTGATTACCAGTAGACCTTGAGCCTTATGGTGCTCCCACAGGTGCCATGACAGTTCCTAGGCTAACCACAAAAGGTCAAAAAGTAGGTAGGATCAAATTCCTGGAAATCCCCACCCTTTCCCCAGAATAGTTGGAATAATCCTCCTTATTGACAAATGAAATTGTTGAGCCCATAAAAATTAACAGCCCCGCACCTTGTGTTTGCTCTCTCTTGACTTCTGAGACGGCCCATACTCTGTCTTTGGAGTGTGTATCTACTTTTAATTTAAGCCAAATACCCCCACACCTCTTGGCCTCTCCCTCTTGCCTTTTGAGATGGCCCACATTCTGTCTATGGAGTGTATATCTCCCTGAATAAACTAGCTTTCACTTTACTATTCCTTGCTCTGGAATTCTTTCCTGTGTGAGACAAGAACCTATTTTCTGGCAACAGTGGGGAGACTGAAGTAGCCCTGTGCTATTTATACTGGGATACAGGTTGTCTGTGTGAAAAGTTCTGGAAAAAGGTTTATAGGTACCAACAATCTGGTAAAAGTCTGAAACACTAGACTCTAAGGGGATAATTAAAATCAATAAAAAGCCATAGCTTCTGAGGAAATACGGTACTAAGCTCATTTTCATGGAACTGGCAAAGGCCGGAGAATCATAGTAAGGAAGTAAATTCTGAAACTAAATGACACAGGGCTCGAGCAAAGAAAGAAGGAGAAACTCATTTTTTGAACATGAAAAAAGAGAGAATGAGAAGCAGCACCCTTCTTTGTTTATAATCTAACTTATTAAACTGACTTAAATTTACTCTTACCAGGCACTTGATTATCTTAGAGTTCTACTCTCAGAAAAATTGTACATTAGCATTCCACCAGATCAATTAGGTAGTCTTTAAAAATTCTGATTTCTGGGACACATCCTTGGGCTTTGATTTGAGTAGATCTGGGGTGGGATATTTAAAGTAGCCTCCTACATGAGATGGATTCGGGAAGTTCACCGACCTCACTCTGAGAGGCAGGGTCCTAGTGCCTGGCTGCTCAGAGAATTGTTATCTTGTATTACAGTTTTTCTTTTTTCTCCTATTTACTCATGTGCAATTACACCTCTTACTTTAAGCTAATTTATAAATGTACCAAATATAGTATTTTGCAGTCTACTTTCATATAACTGGTGCTATCATATATTTTTCTCCCATTTAATTTTATTGCCTATATCTTAATTGTTTTTATGGGTATACTATCATTTATCTAACTCATCTTTTGTTGTAAAGGTAGATTGCTTTGCATTTATCATGGAAATAGTGGTATAAAAATGGCCATAATAATTATAAATATTTTTACATATTTCTTATTTTTCATGGAATAATTATTTAAATCAGAATTGTTCAAAAGGTATGTACATTTTTATGACTAAAACACACACCACCAACTACCTCTACAAAATATTATCAATTTATACTCCCATAGGCGATTTAGAATGTGTTCCCTTTATGTTCAAAAGACAATTACATATTTTCCTATTTTTCCTTTTTCACTTGATAAAATATGGCTTTATGTTTAATTCATTTTTATTACTGTGATCAGCCATATTTTCATGTCTTTATTAGTTTCCTGAAATGTAACTTTTTAATTTAGATGTTACTATTTTAGCACATTTTCAATATCATGTTCTCTTTCTTCATATAAATGTATATGATAACATATGTATGTACATATATGTGACTATTATTTTCCTCAATTATTTCATTATTATTTGGAGGCTTCACACTTCTTTATCCCTAAATACCTCTGTAAGATCTATGGAAATCCACCTGCTATAAGTGAAATCAATCAGTAATCTGATAAACAGAATACAAAACTAAATAGCTCTGTTACTGGGAGATAACTCTAATTTAGACAAGGACAACTAACACATGAAGAAGGAATACTATGTTACAAACAAAAATTTCACAAAACCTGATGAAAATTGGGTCAGGCAGGATTAAATATTGGTATTAAAACCATTAGATATATGATTGATGGAGAACTGAATGTTTGATATTCCTTAGAAATCACTCAGATTATATCCAGAATTTTGTAACTTAAACAGAGGGTGAAATTCAGCATCATGGATGGTGGGACCTATGGAATACTAGAAACACAACAGGGCATTAAAATTTTTTAAATGAGTTTTTTATCATCAAGTTCTAAGGTATGGTTTATACTTCATATGAAAAAAGAAAATAAGTGAACAAAATAAAATAAGCTTCTTAATGAAGCAATTTTGATCATTCTGTGAGCACATTTTGGAGTCATCCAGTGACTTCTGAGACAAGCATTAAAAAAGAGTAACAGGTGGCCCCTTCCCCAGCAGGGTCTTAGTCTTGGCTTGCCTTCATTCTCAGAGTAATCTCTCCTGTTTTTCTTTTCTTTTCTTTTTCTCCCCTGCAAGCTCTGTCTTCAATGTCTTCTTTCCCTTTATTCTCTTTGCAATATTTCCAGATACCTCTCCTTTAGTTTTTTTCTCTGAAACCTTATTTTTATTACCCCATAGTGACATTGCAAATGCCAAAATTCAAACCTGATTTTGGGGGAGAATGGGAAGAAATAGAGTGAAAAGCCACAATGTAGACATTGTGATCTGCTGGGATTCACCTCTGTTTTGCAACTGGATTATGAGTGTAATGCTAAATAGTATGACTAAGTTTAAGCACTGGATTGCCGGGGCATTATTGCAGTTACTAAATATAATTAGGCAACTAACAATTAATCTTGCTATGTCTTAGCACAATCTGTATCTTAACATTATTTTTTTGTCTGTTTATGTTTACCAATCACATTCACAGAATGATTTTACCATACAAAGAAATTTTATTCAGAGTATATGCCCAAGTATGGAGAAGCTTGTTTTGCTGGCCATGAGAAAATTTATGTTAAGATAATTTGCTGACTCCAAGTAATGGTTGGTTCTATCTTTGATTTCCTCCTTAAGCCTGCCAGATGACTTTTTAGTCCTCTATATAAATCTGTTGTCAGTTGTCTGGCTCTGTTTAAAAGATTAACATGGCATAAAATATAGATTAGTGCCACAAATCCCAAGAAACATGACTTGAAAGGCAACCTATTTGTAGACCTTAGAAAGTATTCCCCTACAAATAGATATACACATCTGACTTATTTTTATCCTGTAATTGTTAAAATTATGAATGCATAAGCTTATTTAAACCTAAATCGGTGGACATAGAAAAGACATTAGGAGCCCTAAAAAGAGAATATGTGTTTCTATCCTGTGTATTTCATTAAATTTGGGGGAAGATCTCATGAAGTAATATATGGAAAAGCATGTAATAAATTATAATATCATTGCATAGCTCTATTTTATATTTTATAAATATAAATAACTAGAAAAATGTTGGTTTCTATTGTTCATCACACTCGGTTTCCCAAAGCACAATAAGATTGTAGGACCAACAGTGATAAGGGTCCCACTCTTCTCACTTGGTCTTAGAGAGATAAGAAATGTCCCTGTGTGTGTTATCATAGATTTCAAAAGCAGCAACATCAAAGTATAAGGGCAAATAAAAGTACATTTAAAGGCAGTCACCATCATCCTGAGGAAGGATGGCCATCTTCCAAGAATATGAAAATTTAGAAGCAAAGATGTGAAAATAGAAGGATGGAGGACTAGTCCTATTTTTATCGCTCCTTCTTTTGATCTGCATCATTCAAATAAATAGTCATTTTTAAGTGAATGTTATACTGTGATTACTTCCGTTAAAACACGTGAATAGGCCATGGTAAGTGGTTAAAGAAAAAGAGACGGGGTGCCTTTAGAGTAAATGCTGTAGTTCCTTACATGTTGATTTTCTCGTGTCACTCTCTTGTATCTGAGTTCATAAAATGGACATCATTTTGTACATCTTTGTATTCCTAGCACATTGCAAATTCTTTAGTATACAGTAGACAGTGTCTAAAAACTTGGTAGTTGCTTGAATGTATAAATACATGTCTAAAGCATGTAGATCACTTTTCTAGAAACTTTTAAACGTACAGTGTGCTTATTTCTCCAAGAGTTTCGCTGTTAGAAAGAGGAAGTACACTTTTGTAAAGAAGAAATGTCTCATCATTGGGGATATCTTCAGAAATGATTCATGTGTTATTAGGTGTTTATCTGCTGCAGGGATGTGCCCATAACTTTCCCCATGGTATGTTCTGAATCAGTTCTGTGCCAGCTGGATACACACAATGAAGCAATTTATTGGAAAGTTAGACGTGTCTCTTTTGTCTACAGAATGCAGTAGAAGATCTGGAATATCAAATTCAAGGTGATATTTTTGAACAAGTCACACACATTCCCATGGCGGTTAATGCTGACTGTGGGAGTCATGAAATATAATGGCAAAGAAAGACTTCCTGGAATGTATAGGTTCACCACGATTATAGTTCATATGCATTAGTGATTTTTTTAAACAAAATCAACACCTTACTATTCTTGCATCAAGGAAGATTTGTGTAACTTTTACCACCCCCGAGCTTAACAACAGCTGATTATTTATGATGTTTTGAAAGTAATCCATTAGTAGTATTTTGGGAACATTTTGATAAGAACTAAAGTTTTTACTTGAATTTCATAATAGCTAATGGGACTCAGCTTTCTCAAATTGTAGACTGGTACTTTATTTTTCTGAGACACTCCTGGTATATGCTTGTTTTTGCTGCATAATTATGAATAGTGTAGCCTTTAACACTCAAGACATTTGAAGACCCTACTGATAGGTGACAGTGAGTCCGTAAGAAACATTACTCATATACCTAAGTGATAAAGAACAGATATGAACTCAAGAGTTTTCAGTAACATTTTATGTAATGACACAGCTGTTAATGACATTGATATTCCATCCCAGTAAAGAACAGTATCCTTTCTTATGAGGTCATTCTATCAACAAAGCAAGATTTCCAAAATCTTATTGGAGTTATTACTTGGCATCAGGTTTTCTTTGCTGCATTGCCAAGGCATTTCTTCACCATTAGGATGAGCCTGGCATATGAAGGATTTATTGACTGTGTGGTCTGGACTGTGACATCGTGATGAACACAAACCCGGCTTCTTGCCACTCACACTTCACCTTACGGGGCGGCTGCTGTGCTCAGCAACAGGATGCCAGATGGCATGGAGACATCAATTGATTACTGCTCCAGAACAATGTCATTTACCAGAACAGACGACAGACAAATTGACAAAGACAATGCTATGTTTGCAGGTCTGAATGAAGAAGCTCTTTAAATAGATTTATGGCTGCATTTTTGAAATGTGTACTGTTTGGAAACTTTTGTTTGTAGTATCAGGCTACAATCTTACTTATATAACCAGACATGCCTTGCTGGAATCTTTCCTTTGTGCTTCATCCTTTTAACTTGTCGACATCTCTAGAAAGATAATATAACATAACATATTAAAGCTCTTTAGTGTCTGCCATTACAAATCCCAAATTATCTAAACTCTCTTTTTAAAATGTATCCTTAGCCACCTTTTTTTCATGATAATCAGTTAACATTATAAACTTGGGCCAGAGAGAATGGTCAATAGAAGAATTGCCTAAAGAATTCTGAAATTCACCAGCTGTCAGTGTGAGTTATCTGTCTACAGAGAATGTCTTTTATGAGTAAGTTTGTTTTTATAGAAGGCATTTATTATCTCATTTGGCATCATTTTATGTAGCATATCTTGAGTTGTTTGCACTCAAATCCTGGCTACAAGCTGTATCTTATGGCCTTAGAAGTGGATGTCAATATTTGAGAAACACACATGCCAGGTTACTCAGCTTAGCTTTGGTGAATAAGTCATTTTGATTTTTCACAAATATTCCCGGGAAACTTTTTGATTGTTGTAGCTTCCTCTCATATTTATTTGAAAAGATGCTAGTATGATAGTGAACATCCTACTTCAACAAATGCAGTTTATTGCTGCTTTTCTACATGCCTGGATTGCCTGTAACTATAGTTTTAGGTAAAGAGTGTGCATTTACTTAACTGCCAGTATAATATCTCTTTGGACACAAATTGATCTCCTTATCTGAGATGTTCCCAAAGTACCTCACTTGCTGTGAGGGAGGGCTTTTGTTGGACGATCTAAGATTTTTGGAAAAGAAAAACCTGTGGATTCTGAGTCCTTCTGTATTTAGTTATGGATTTTAACTGACAATATAACTTGATTATCTATAGCTGACATTGAGTCTTGGAGTATACATTCCTGCTAATGGTAGGGACAGAGGAGTGGACCTTCCATTTGTTTATTGAATATAATTTGATCTCTTCTGGTTTAAAACAGTAACTTTCATTTAAATAGTCAATATAAAGATTAAGAGTACTATCAGGGCTACTTTCTGCTTCTGAGGGGCTTGCCATGACTTTCCAGTTTAATACCTTGGTTCAAAGTGAAATGTTTTAATCTCCATGGAAGGCATTGTCCATAACCATCTTCTTGTCCTTACTGAACTCCATTGTCTGACTGTCTCTCCTGAACTGATGTCTGCTCAGGAGCACGTGATCTGCCTGCTTTTAGACGATCAGGCTGGTATCCTCTCAGGATAAGTGGGTAGCTCCCATGACCTCAGATCATAGTGTTACCAGATTCTGCTGCTGCCTTATTCCAACTTGTGGCACCTGCAGGTCCCAGGTGCTCAGCACGACCACATGCTTGGAGAATGATGAAGAGCTTCTGTAGCTCTTGGATGCTTCAAGCAAGCTTGGAGGTAGATCCCCGGACACCGCCTTCAGTTCTCCTTCCATCTGGAAATGTCAAGCTGTTACTTCTCCTCTTCTGTGGTTATAATGTGCCTCAGGCACCAGATCTTCTCTCTCGGCTTGTTCTGTGCCCTATCTTGCCCCACCCCAAGGGGTGTTTCGTCCCTTATCAGACCCCTGCTGAATATGTCAACAAGTCTTCTATTCTATAGATTTATGTTTCTCTCACTGCTCACACATTTATTTCCTTTCTAAGTCACAGTAAAGCTGTCTTTGTATCATTTATATACTATGTCTTTACACTTGGCTTTTGCAAAAATCTCTACTCAGATCTCTTAATTTTACCTTGATATTTGTAAAGAAGTGTCTAAAATACAGAAAAAAAGAACAGTAAAGTCAATCTAGTATCTTCCATTAGACTAAAAAATTGTTTAATTTGAAACCCAAAATTGATCAATAAATTCTTTACACTATATTTGAACTTTCTCTAATATGAAATATACTATTATTTCCATAAGTATGGAAGCCAGTGTACAACAGATTACTAGGAATAGAATTTTGTTGCTTTTGTCTGAAAAAAAAAAAAAAAAGAATTCCATCTCGATTTCATCCTACCCGAGTACAACATTGTTTCCTGAAAAAGACATTTATTCTTAGGCAAGAATGCCATTTTGCCCTAGAATTTGAAAGCTGAATATTCTCAAACTTGATTTTTCTATCACTTGCCATCTTTCCAACATCTGAGCACTAGAGGACGCTGTGTCTTACCGCAGAACAATGCTTCTCAAAGTAACTGTGTATCAGAATCACCTGAACGGTTTGTTAAAGCACCACACCCAGATTTTTCGGTTCAGAAGGTCTACGGTGGATCCAAGAACGTTCATGCCCTCCACTCGTAGCTTTGCCACCAGCAGAGGCAAGGCTTTCTTTGAGCATTTAGTTGTGCATCGTTATCCAGTTGAGTCAAAATTGCATCTGATTCAAGAGGGGTGCAGCTGTTCTCACACCCTAAAGAATGATGCGTCTCCTTCTTGGCTTCTCAAGACATCTCTAAAGTGACTTAGTGTCCATGTTATCAGCTGCATATTTTCCTTCTGGCTTGGATGCAGAAACCAGAATACATCTACAAATTCCAACCTTTTCAAATATTCTCTCAGCCACAACACTTCGGGATGAGCTGTAGAAATTTGTGTTCTGTACTTGAAAAGAGGTTCCATATTTTGAAAGTCCAAAATCCAAGAAAGAAGACTTAAAGGTTATTTTCCATGTTCTTCCTTTTTTCTTTTCCTTTTTTTCCCCCCTTGAAAAACTTATTTCTTCCTTGTTATGATAGTTTTTCCCTAAAGGGTCACGACCTTGGGTTCAAATGACTAGACATCTCTCTCTCTGTTTTGTTTTGTTTTTTCCCTAAAGGTTGGTAATGACTCTGGGGTATGGACATAAATCCCTGAGTAACAGGTCTGATATCCACCTCCATAGTCCAGTAGCTTAGGTCTTTGCCAGATGTCATTCTAATTTCGTAAATTCTCCGGTGTTATTTGAAGGGCTTACAAGAAGTCTGGATGTAAATGCTGAGCACCTGTGTTGGGTATTTTGAATGGAGTTCTGAGGAATCTTGCAGCATAGGTGAGAATCACTTCTGTGTGCAGAAAATGATCCAGGAACACCCTTACCAGGAGTGATGAGAAGCGTAACCAACATGACTCAGCCCAGCACAGGTGCTGCGCACACTCACTGGGGAACTGCGGTGCCTCCGCCGCACAGCTCTGTGGTGGTGGGACCCGTGCTGGCCGGGCTTATGATGCTTTGTTAGCTTCTCCATCCATGACCTTCCTAAGTCTCCTCTCTCACTGCAGGTTTCAGTATCTTCTTCTAAACCCCATGCCAGATGAGCTACATCTTCCTGGGGCCAAGTCCCATGTTTTCCTCTCTAATCAGCCCAATTCTTGTTGTGACATAGGCTGATGTTCTGCTCTAAATGCCTTCAACGTTTGCCTTTCAAGAATCTTTTATTCTCTTAAAAAAGCCCAACTTTAGTAAATCAAAAGCTTTGACTTTAAAATAGACTCTCAAAAGCCTATATTATAAGGATTTTTTTCTTTTTTTCTTTTTATATTCCTGCCATAATAAAAAATTTTGAGGCAGTGGGCATAGCCCAGGTGTACTCTGGGCCTTGTATAAAGAAAGGCACCATGACCTTAGGAGTAGGAAGGCAGTCACCTTGATTCATTGTTATAAATGCAGATAAAGAATAGCTAAGGCATAGTAATTAGTATAAAAATGCGAAAGGCAGTGTTCAGTAGACAACACTCTGTATCAGATATATGCTGCAATTTCTCAAGCGGATACCATCCTCATAGTTGCAAGAACGTGCTAATTCAGAACACTGCTTCCTGTGGTGATAGACACAGGGTCTCCTTCATCATTCTAGTCCCAGGGCTTAGCACAGTGATTTGAATATCAAATATCTTACTGTACTTTAACTGCATAGGTTAACAGAAAAGGGAGATGTATACACTAGGGCACTCCGGTCACTTTCGGTTTTTACATTTATGTGGAAAGTGGCAATAATCTCAGGTATTGAGGGTTAATTTATGGCAGAGCATCTTCAGGTTTTAGGACTTTGGATTCTTTCATCCACCTAAAAATTACTGAGAATTCCAAGTAGCTTTTTAATGAGTTGTATCTATTAATATTTACATTGTTAAATTTTAAAACAAAAATTAATAAGTATTTATTTATTAATTTATTTAAAATGGTAGTAAAGCCATTATATGCTTTTTAATTTAATTTTTATTGAAGTATAGTTGATTGACAATATTGTATTAGTTTCTGGTGCACAGCATAGTGATTCAGTTATACATTATATATATATATATACACACATTCTTTTTTATATTCTTTTTCATTATAGGTTATTATAAGCTATTGAATATAGTCCTGTGCTATACAGTAGGACCTTGTTGTTTATCTGTTCTATATATAGTAGTATGTATCTGCTAATCCCAAACTCCTTATTTATCCCTCTCCCCTACTTCCCCTTTGGGAACAATAAGTTTGTTTTCTATGTCTGTGATTCTGTTTCGGTAATGTAAATAAGCTCATTTGTGTCATTTTTTTAGATTCCACCTATAAGTGATACCATGTGATATTTGTCTTTCTCTATATGACTTACTTCACTTAGTATGATAATCTCTAGGTCTATCCATGTTGCTGCAAATGGCATTAATTTCATTCCTTTTTATGGCTGAGTAATATTCCATTATATATATATATATATATATATATATAATCATCTGTTGATGGACATTTAGGTTGTGTCTGTGTCTTGGCTATTATAAACAGTTCTGCTATGAACATTAGGATAATTTTAAAACATTTTTAAGGAAAATAATAACTTGATTTTTTAAATCACAAAATAATTTAGTCAGAAGAGTGGCATTAACACACACACACACACAACTTTTTAGTGTCTGTCTTAATAGAATATAATTGGATTCTCATGTCTGTTTCCACATCCTATCTGTTGTGATGTCACATGTCATGTAGTCTCTGGAAAACTCCATGAGATGAGTGTGAAAAATACATATGAGGCCTTGATATTATGGAAATAGTTTTGACTTTGTGGACCCCCTAAAAAGTCCCATAGAGATGCAGGAATTCCCTAGTCCATGTTTTGAAAACTGTTGGCCTGAGTATTTCTTGATAGTTTTCTTATTTTGTTATAATCATTAAACACAACACCTCAACATAAGAAAAATAAGTAAAAGCAAATTAGAGTGAAGAGAGAAAAATTAAGGGAAATACAGGGGAAAACTGATCTTTCTCTTTGTATCTACTTAATCTATCCCCTCATAAATTTTTATTTATATTTAAATTTTTTATTAACCAAAGTATATTTAACATGATATATAAACTGAAAGAAGAAAAAAATAGCTCCCACATTTTTATATTGACTCAGTAAGGGATTGTTATACTCCTCTTAATCAGAAAATAACAATTTGTAGCTCACTTAAGAAGAATCAAAATATTGGGGGGATTTCTAAGTTCCTGTTTTAATACTGACTACTAGTTTGTTTCAACAAAAGTCCCTGATAATACTTAAATTTTTTATCATAGAGACATAAAATGTATTGTACATCAATTAAATTTAGACTTTGTTTAAGGAACTCTCAAATGTGCCTAGGCAAAATCTGTTCATAATTCAGTTTAGAAATATAAAACTGAAAGACAAGTGTCGCAAGATTGGACTTTGAATTCATCACCATTGGCTTATAGACTTAAAGTTCGATAATGACTGCCCATATAATACACATGGAGGTGGATGAGAATGGCTTATGTATAATTTAGAAGAGCTAATCCAAATGAAGTTAAAATAATTAGTAATATTTGTGCATATTCCTTATGGTCCCATATATGTTCCACTGAATTTTTTAAAGCAAGTTTATATGTGTGTAGTGATATGTATGTGAGAGACACATGTGAAGACAGACACAGAGAGTAAAAAAGAAATAAATTGTGTGCTCCAGTTCCTTCCTAGAATTCACTAGGACTTATGTATTTTCTCCATATGTAAGCCAGAGAAACAGAATTTGTGTTGGAGGTTGAGTCTCAGATTTTGGAATATTAGAGACTTACATATTTCAGTATTAAAGAACCAAGAAAGAGGTTGTTATCATCCATGTTTCTACCAGTTATTTGTGTTAGTATTATGTCAAATGATTTATCTGCCTTCCTTGGGAATCATCCCTCAACATTTCAAGTCACTAGTTTCCTATTAATATCATCTTAAAGTCCTTTACAACTCAAATTGATTAGCTTTGTGCCTTTGGAATTAAAGATTTTTTTCCTGAATGGTCCATTTTACCTGGTATTCCGTAGCTTGCACTTCAAGGAGAATTAACATAGCATCACAAGGCATATATCTTGATATCAACAGTTTATTTTTCACTTGAAATGATATTTTCTCCATATAATACAATGAAGTTTTTCTCCTGATATCGTGGAGAACACTGGGGTTGAAAGTTAAAATTGTTTTGAGGTCTGGAAAGCTAGTTTTGTAAACACCTTTAAGTCCAGAGTATTTTCAACTCCTTTTATTAAAATGATAAAGAAAAAAAAAACCCTCTAAATCTATCTTTCCCATCCCAAATTTTCCTTAGAAATATGTTACCTTAAATAAATATAAATAAATACATTTAATTCCTGGGGAATACATCACCCTTAAAAAACGCAGCACCACAAAACATTACTAAAAGAAACCTCACCATATAAATGTCTTTCACAACAGAAGGCTCTGTCATTCTCTGAATATGCAAGTGTTATGTGATCATGAACATTTCATTATAAGCATCTGTGCAAAGTTTCCAGATTCATGCCATGATTCCTGTGTATTGGGTAATTTATCATAGTGCCATCTGTTTAAAAAACATAGTTGCCAACGTGGATGGATTATCAAGAAAATAAATTATTTTGTGTGTTTATGTAAACGCTTTTGATGGTATATGCATATGAATTCTGCACAGATCGTTAGCTTTTAAAGGCAAAATAACATTGCAAAGATGACTCACCATTGAAAATAAATATAATTTCAATCAAAGCAATAACTCTTAAATAAAATGATAAGCAAATATTAGTTGTTCTGGTCAGTTCATGAAAAAAAAAGATTCAGTGGTTAGTTTGGGGGGAAAAATCTGTGTATGTAGATTTTTTTCTCTCTCTTTTGCCATTTGTGCTGGTATCATATGGACTTAAACTGATTTCCTTAGAAACAGAGTGATTATACATGGTTATGAATTTGTATATAACTACAACTATTGCCTCTTAGTGCTTACTAAAGATTACACTATAAGTGATCAACAATGGAAATAGAATGCAGCTCAGTCAAGTTCTTATTTCTTATAATTCTTTGAGAAAATGAACTTAAATTGTAGCTCATAGAAATTCTGGCTACAAAATATTCTGAAGTTATGTGGTGCAGTTCCTTCATTTTGTGGGTAGGAATAATGTTATTCAGAGTGTTTAAGAGTGTCTCATTGTGACAGAGTGTCATTATTATCAAGGTTCTCCAGAAAAGAGAACCACCAGGAGATTATGTGTGTATAGATTATTTATTTATTTATTTATTTATTTATTTATTTATTTATTTATTTATTTATTTAAACAAATGGGCTCCAGTGAGTGTGGAGGTGCAAGTGTCAAGCCCGCAGGAGAGGAGGGCAGGCTGGAGACCCAGGGATGAATTGCAACCTGACTTCAAAGGCTGTCTGCTGACAGAATTCCTTTTCGCTTAGGGGAGGTCAGTCTTTGTTCCTTTAAGGCCGTCAACTGTTGAATGAAGCTCACCCACATCATAAGGGGAATCTGCTTTACTTAAAGCCCAATGATTTAAATGTTAATCTCATCCAAAAAAACACCTAAAAAATATCCAGAATAATATTTGACCAAATATCCAGGCACAATGGGCCGGCTAAGTTGACACATGAAAGTTAACCTTCAAATTAGTGTACATGCTGCACCTTCATTGTTCTGTTAACAACGGCTGGAGAACTATTTGGGTATTTACTTGTTTCCTCTCCCAAGTGTTTCTTATACACCACCATCCCTTTGAGGAATTCAGCATGAAATTACCATTACAAAGTACATTTCTAAATAATGCAAAAAGTTCATGATGTTCCTATCGACTGAACTAAGATGACTAGATTACACAACCAGTTTTAGAATATTATTTAAATACTAGAAAATATATTTGTCTAGAATTTTTTACACTGTTGATAAAATTTATATGTGATCTTAACTCTAGATCTATTTTGTTGTTTTGTTGTTTGTTTCTTTGTTTTTTGGGGGGAAGGCAATTAGGTTGGTTTGTTTGTTTATTTGTTTGTTTGTTTTTAATGGCGGTACTGAGGGTTGAACCCAGGACCTCGTGCATGCTAAGCATGTGTTCTCCCACTGAGCTGTAGCCTGCCTCCAGATCTATTTTGAAATAAAAAATCGTTTATTAGAGAAAGATTAATACTAAAACATTTGTATCACAAATCACAAATGTTGAAAGGAAGCTTCTTGAGTAGATGTGACAATAAAACATTTAAATTAAAGGTACGTGTCAGCCCTCAATATACTATTCTTTCGTATTTATGTGTCTTTAATTCTGCCATCTTGCCTCTGCTTTTCAACTAATGCTTATTCTCCAAAACAAAACTGAACAATCTCCTGCTCTTCTAATTATTTTCTCATGGCTCCCTTTTTCCATGCTCCCAGAGCAACTTGTATGTATTCCAATCTTGCCAACCTCCTGCGACATAGTTTGCAATTAAAGTAAGTCAATATTTATTGTCTACAACAAATAGTTTAACAGTATCAGTTCCTTGTAAAAAAATGTTTATTGTATTCAAGTACTAAATCAAAAATTTCTGGGACTATGATAGGAAAACACTCAATCTTTTAGGACTGATACTTGGAAATTTTATTAACTGAAATAGAATTCAGTTAAGAATTCAGATAAGAATAAGTATAGATTTCACTATGACAATTATATTCGTTAATGTTTCTTTTCTTTCTCTATTAAAAAAGTAATGTCTATCTAATGTTATACTTTAAGATCTAAGATCAAAATTTCTTTCAAGGGTTTCTCATTTACTGATAGTTGAAGCATGTGGCTATTGTTTTCAACATTAACTTTAAGCAGGTCTGAATCAAAAGCAGGTCTGGGCTATGTAATATTTATTCCTCTAGTTGTGAAATATTTGATGAAAGATATTGTGTCTTATTCATATCTTTGTCAGAGGTACTTGTCATTGGCTATCTCAGGTACTACTCAATCCTTGTTATCTTTAAAACACTAAATATATCATATACACTATATGACTGCTACTAAGGAAATTTGATTTTGGATTTCTACCAAGGATAACCCTAATAAAATTACAAATTTATTTTTCTGTGTACCATTTTTAAACACCAATTTTGCTGCTAACATGTTTTTATACTTCACCATAATCAGGGACCCTATGCTGTCTTTATTTCTTCTTATTCAGAAGAGTTCAGATTTAAATATCTTTCACTAGAGAGTGTTTAATAACATAAGTGGATTAATCACCAACATTTTTGGGGGTTTTTTTGAATATGCATGACATAGAAATAGCAATACAACTTGGTAGGAATAAATGTAAATTCATACTGATTGTAAACAGTTACACTTAACATTTAGCTACATTTTATTTTGAAAATTATATTGTTAAAAATAAAATATTAATACCACATATATAGATAGAGTTGAATATTATAGTGAACACATCCACTTTTGCTCTTGAACTTGATCCTCTTCCCAGAATTTGTGAGACATTTAAGGCACTACTTAGTGTTAACAGCATGAACAAAATCTAACTGGCCAGGATCAATTTTCAAGCAAGATCACCAAGGTCACAACATCTCTTAGTTTAGGAACTGGCATTTCTCCAGTCTTGGAAAGCAGAGGAAATAGCCTTTGATAAAAATCACAGGTGGGGCTGTTGACCTGACAGCATCCTTTAGGTGTTTTGGCATTGGAGAAACCATTAGGAATTGCAAATTCCTATTCATTATCTATTAGTATTAGTTATCTATTGCTGTGTAGCAAAATACCACAAACTTAGAGGCTTAAAATAACACAAAATTATTAGCTCGAAGTTTCTGTGGGTCCATCTTAGCTGCCTTATTTGCTTATAATAATATAATAATTTAAAACTGCAGCCTCATGAAGCTGCAGTAAAGATCAACTGAGGCTGTGTTCTTATCTGGAAGCTTGACTGGGGAATAAACTGTTTCCAAGTTCACTCAGGTTTTTGGCAGAATTCATATCTTTGCAGCTGGAGGATCGAGTGCCCAGATTCTGTCTGACTAGAAGCTGGGTTTCGTTCTCAGCTGCTGGAGGCTGACGCAGTTCTAGAGGCCGTTGCAGTTCTTAGTCACGTTGGCTTTCCCAGCATGTCACTGTACTTCATCAAAATGGCAAAGAGTCTCCCAAGCAAGTCTGCCAGCAAGATGGAGTTCTATTTAATGTAACATAACCACAGGAGTGGCATCCATCACCTACCTGTGCCAAATTCTACTGATCAGAAGGAGGTCACCCCATCTATCTACACACGTGGGAGAGTCCCACACAAAAGCCTGGCCCTCAGTTTGCTGGGATCATGACATGGGAGCAGAGGGACCTTTAAGTCTGCCAGCCCTACTCAGTACAGACAGCTTTTACCGGCCCCAGATGGAAACAACAGAAGTAAAATTTTCTCTCAAGTCTTACACCACCAGCACACAATGAAATTAAGAATTAAAAATAAACCTTTCTTGTTCCCAGAAATTAAAATCTCAATATGATGAAAAGTCTGTATCTGGCTCTTTTCCTTGGCTCCCTAAAGTCTATACCACGTCTCAGCATCACGAGCCAGTTCGACCCTGGCTCCGGTCCCCACCCCAGCTCCATCCCTGGCCTCCACTCGGTGTTCACTGCTGCACCTTTTTGGCAGATGATGTGTTTCAGATGCCTGCACCCCACACTTGCTTCTGAAATTTAACATGCAGAGACACCAGGCATGAGAAATAGGCCCCTAGGATGCTGTCTGGAAAGAGACTCCCCAAGGCAAGCAGCAAATAAAATAACTCAATAGAGAGTAGAGGAAATCAACTGAGAAGCAGAAAATAATATGATTAAAATGAAGAAAAATGAAAAAAAATCCTTTCCTTTTTGTGTTCTGCACATTCTATCTCGGATTTTTAAAATGGCAGGCATAGCTATACATACAAAATTGTAGGTGGCAAATTACTCCCCTGAGGGCTGCGTATTTTAATAATGTAAAAGTGAAGCAGGCAGCTATTTCCCCTCCTTTGGGCAGGAGGACAGAGGTGATTCTGGATGGACAGTGGGCAAGGATGGAATATAGAGCCTTAGATGGAAGGGCAAAAAGTCCATCTGAAGGCCAAATCACTTATCAAATGAAGGGACCAGAAACTGAAGTCAGGGACCAGAGAGACAGCGAAGCAGTAAGGTGTTTGGAGTGGTCTCCCGGAACAACACCTAACAACAAGGCTGTGCTTGAGGATGGTTCCTTGCGGCTCAGCTGGCTGGCGGTGTGTGTCAGGAGGATAACAGACTGCGGCAGACAGAAGATATGCATCTCGCAGCATCAGGAAATCCTGAATGCCCTTTGCTTTAGTCTTCCTACGTGAGGCTACTCATTCATGCATCAGATACAGCAGGAGAGACAAAAATACCTTCTCTTATGGAGTTAATATTCCAGGCAGGGGAATCAAACTCTAACATAATAAATATGCATATTAAGCAGCCATAGGTGTTAAGTCCCAGGGAAAACAAGTAACAGGGCAAGGAGGTCCAGAGGAGTTGAGTTAATTATTGGATAGTCTTCACTGAGACAAGGTGACATTTAAAAACCTCTTGAAGGAAGTAAAGGTATGAGCTAAACAGATACAGTCTGAGATGGGGTCCTGAGGAAAATCAAAGAGGCAGGTGCACTTGGAGTGGAAGGAACAAAGAGGTAGGTAGCTGTAGGTGAGGGCACAAAGGTATGGGAGTTCTTATCACATAGAACCTCGTAGGCCATTAGCAGGGTTTGGGTTTTACCCTGAGTGAAGTGAGAAGCCATTGGAGAGTTTAGACAGGCAACTAGACCCCCAGAGGTTTCATTAGTCCAATGTTACACCTACACGCAGGCTTCCGTGTCCTCCCCTGTGACTAATTTTTCTCTCTACACCTTCCTCCCTCCAAGTATAATAATCCTATCAGACTTACAGAAGTCCTTGCATTTACCCTTAACTCCAGCAGCAGATAGCCACGTGAGCTCTTTTAACACGGTTTGGGAAATAATACCCAGAGATTGACAAATACCCTTTTAACCAAGCAGTACCTGATGGATGCCCTTTATAATTTTATTGATTTTTCATGTTGATGTTTTTGTACTGTAGTGACACCTTAAAAAGTCTATCTATGTCTGCAAAGGATCCTTTGGATGAATTTATGAATCACCAAAATCCAATGATAGTGATCTACATTACCTCAGGTCCAGAACAGCGGCGGGAGATGCCTACAGTTCATCCTGACTTCTCACATTTTCTGTGAATGTCTTTAAGCTCTTTGTTAAATAGGAAATGATCCTCCTTCACACTCCTGGTTTTAATATTCTCAAAGCACTTCTTTTCTCTTCCTTCACCCTTTACTACTACTCTCACAGGAGTAGCCAGTTATCTGGTTGCTGGGTAAAAGCCATTGTTACGCATTTTTCTGTTTGAGCTAATCTACCAAAAGGTGTAAACACGGGATTTTGTCTCCTCTTCCTCCTCCATCAGGGAACAAATGAGTACTTGCTCTGCAGGCTTAACCCCTTCCTCAGCTGGGCTTCCCCAGGCCGGGACTGAGGGCCAGTCCATGTGACTATTAGTTAAACTGTATCCACCAATGTACCTGGAGAAGTTGACATTTTGTCCTTTTTTGTCCTTTTTTTTTTTTTTTTGCAATCCGTTAGGAATTTTGAGAGTGGTGAAAGATGTTTCAATTCCTTGATACTCTTCATAGATTAAAACCCTGCATTGGTCTCAAGATGCAACAAATTTGGAACTATGGTAACTAAAAGTAGGGGTACCATCGAGAAGCTGTGATTTTTCCATTGCTTTCAATTAAGTATTGCAATTTTCCTAGTAAATCTCATTCTTAGATTGGTAATATTCTGCTACTAGGTGACAATGTTGCCACACATTCTAGACTCCAAGGTTAATCCTTTTTGATTGAACTAGAAGGGGTAGACATAGAATTTATATCTCCGTGTTAAGGAAAAAGAAATGACCAGTGTAAAACTCTATCTTCAAATGCAAGTGAAATATACCGATAGAGTTCATTCTATTTTTACTTGAGGAAAATGTATGCATAGAGATCTTAGGCATAGATTTTAACCATATAGTTAGATAAATTTTATCCAGCACATACACCATAAGACAACACCTCAATTGAGATAGAGAACACTTTCATCACCTTAGGAAGCTTCAGATAACTGTTATAGAATATGGCGCGCAAGAGGGACAAGAGGGTAGGGACAAAAGTGAGGGAAGACCCAATTTAGAAAATATCAGAATATCCAGGCTTAAGCGTAGGTCTAAAAGGATCCCTTGTCACAAATCATGTGGGGGTGTTGGTGGTGGGAGTGTGTGTCCTGCCTCTGCCTTTGGAGTGTTATTTGTGAGAGTGTGTTGTGCAAGTGAACGCTCTCAGAGTAGAAAAACTGGGTGAAAAGCCTAGAACATTTAATGAAACAAGCCCCTAGAAACAGTATGACACTTAGTTGCATGTTATGTGATCAATATCCCTGTGGAGCATTCATCTTGAACACAGCTTCACCCTCTTGTTGATTTGAAGGCAGACATCTTTCCCTGGGACCGATAGCCTTAATGGCAGACCAGCCTGCTGGACAGATGCTGTTCGGCTAAGTGATGAGGTGTCTCTCCTATTAACAGTTGCCTCTCATGTGTGGTGTGACAGGTGAGTAAAGAGCTGTCTATTGGGTCCTCTCTGTAGAAATGGCTCTACCACTCTTGGGATACTTGGAATGTTTGCTTTTCCCCCCAACTTAATGGAGATAGAACTGAAATATGACACTGTAAGTTAAAGGTGAACAGCATGGTGATTTGATACAAGTATAGATTGTGAAATAATTACCAAAAAATTAGTTAACACTTTCCATCACATAGTTACCACTTTTGTGTGTATGCATGGTGAGAACATTTAAGATCTATTTTCTAAGCAACTTTCAAGTACATAATACAATATTGTTAACTCTAATCACCATTCTGTTCCTTAATTCACTGGAACTTATTCACCTTAGAATCAGAAGTTTGTACCTTTGGACCAACATCTCCCCATTTTTGCCAGTGCCAGCCCCTGGCAACTACCATTCTCCTCTCTGTTTCTATGAATTTAGCTTTTCAGACTCCACATATTAGTGAAACCATACAGTGTTTAACTTTTTCTGTCTGACGTATGTCACTTAGCATAGTGTTGGGATGTTTGCTTTTATCATAAGAAGGGAAATATAAATTCACTTCTGAAAATTAACAAATTACTCAGTCTTTCTAGACATCAGCTGGATTTTCCAGCTGGGTATAATTTGATATTTCATTTTTTGCCCACCTAAAATGACTTGACAACCTGCAACATTTACAAAAATGCAAATTGCTTTAGAAAAATAGCTATAAAGATTTTATGTCTTTGGAAAACAAAACCATCAACCCAAAACCAAAACAAAACTCAAACAAAACATGAAAGCAAATTAAATGACATTCTGAATAATACATTATTAAAAGAAATGGTAAGCATTAAGGGAAGCTTCCTCTGAGTTGGTTAGTACCGAGTGCTATACTCCATCTGGGAGATGATGATGATGATGATGACGATGATGAAGGGGAGAGCAGAACTTAATTGCTCTCTCCTAGTGTCAGCCTCTGAGCTAAATGCTTTGCACGTGTCACTTCATTACATCTTCACCACACTCCAAGAGATAAGCATCGTCATTGTCCCTTGTTTGCAGGTAAGAAAAGGGAGACTTAGCTACAATAAGTAGTGTCTAAGGGGCCCAACCAAAAAATGGCAAACCCAGGGTTCAAAATTAGATGGTACGACTCTGAAGACCTTGAACTCAACCCCCATGGTGATGTTTCTCCAAGTTGGAGCCATGAACCATTTACATCAGTGTCAGTGGAAAATGCAGGGTCATTGGCCTCACACCAACCCTTCTATGTTTATGTCCAACCCTAGTAATTAAAATTGACCAAGCTCACAGTAAATCTTAAAACACGATTCCAGTGTATATCCTCTTCTAACAGCCAACATCTGCCAGGACAAAGGGTGAGTACAAATACAAATACATTTTATCTATAAAATCAGTTTCTGGAATGAGATAGAAATAATTTTTGTCTACTTTCATTGTCTATGAAAAGTGCCTAAATATGATGACATCAAAAAGAATGACTTGTTTTTACTAAATATGAAATTCTTTTTAATGTATTAGAATGGTTCTCAACTGCTTGGCTGCCCCTCCACAAACTTAAGTAACCAAATGTGCTCCTGTCACTAAGAGTGGTGACTAAAACAGTGACTGAAAAGGGACAAGGAATAGAGTGTGTGTGTAAAAAACAAAAAAACAAAAAACACTGTTGGATGGGGAAATAGTCAGTTAAAATAATCTCCTTAGATCATTCTGACATAACCTCTAGTTTATTTTTTTATTTTTTGCTGACTATAGTTGATATACAGTATTGGTTTCATGTATACAACATGGTTCAACATTTATATACTTTATGAAATAATTACCACAATAAGCCTGGCAACCATCTGTCACATGTAAACCTATTACAATATTGTTGACTATGTTCCTTTCACTCCACATGACATCCCTGTGACTTACTTATTTTATGACTGGAAATTTTAACCCCTAGTTTAGTTGAGACTCCTTGATGTCATTTTTGTTAACCACTCCTACTGCTAATTTCAATAATGTGCTATTTTGAATCTTGGTAAAAAAAAAATCACAGACTACATTACTGTCAATAGTCATAAAAATATTTACTTGTAGATCAAACATCACATATTATAGTAACTGAACCACAAAATGTTCAGAAACTAGCCAAAAGGAGCGTCCATTTTATCTTGTTTCATTAAAAGAGAATCAAAAAGTTACTTGCTATTCAAAGAGAGGAAAAGTGTGTTCTTTTAACACAGCATGCTGGTTAATACATTTTATTATGTAGTCAACATAAATAAGAAAAAAAGATTTATAATATACTATCCATGCTGACATAGTATATTCTTTTTGGTATGAATATATAATGTACAGAAAACTGTTCAAGTATTTCAGAGATTATTTTACATTCTATCACTATAAGTTCTAAATATTTTGATGCCGAAAAATCAATGATCAGATCTAGTTTCAACTGACAGATGTCTCCAAATTAAGATGTCAGATATTTGAGTTATTCATTCTGAATAAAACCACAATGCCAAATGTCACTACAGAGTGTAAAGGAAATTGTCATATCAATTAAGATGAAATCAGTCATGATCCATATGTTAAAAAGCCATAATTGTGAAGGCTGAGCCATTACTTAGGAACTTGAGTTTTATATGTTCATAAATACACCAGTGACATAGTAACTCTTTTCCTCTGTTTGAATCTATAGTAAATAGTGATATAAAAGGCAAAAAACCCTACTTTTGTCACCAAATTTCAAGCATTATTTTGAATTTAAAAAGGGACAACACTTCTTGCAAATGGATACACTCTACATGTCTCTGTCATCATAACATGCCATCCCCACGGGAATGTAAAATTGTCACAATAGGGTGTTGGAAACCATCATTTTCTTTGTAATACTGATACAGCTTATCACCTCCGGAAATTTTGTGTGCACTGAAGCTGTCTTTTATCAATCCTACTGAACTATAAGCTCTTTGAAGGTGGAGACATAGTGTTCACCTTTGTTTCCACACTTGTAGCACAGAGTTGACAGTGGTAGATTTTGAGTAAAAAAATTGTACTTTCCTGTGCCTGCCCTTCCCAGGAATGATCTGAGCAGAGAGGTTATGAGAACAGGTATCCCATTTCCATGAGGTAAACCATGGGAGAGCCAGGACCTGTGGTTTCTACAAGCCTTTATCACAAAACTAGGCTATTACAGTTGTCGTAAATATTCATCTTCACAAAAATTTTTAAAGCATTTTCTCAGGTGGATGTAACTGCATTAAGATTCCCCAGGTTTCTTCTCTCCACTATGCTGTGGGAATCATTTAACATTCTTAGTCATCACCGACTACATGCAAGGCACTAGGGAAAGAGGAGAGCGAAATGTAAGCATGTCCCTGGCAGCACGCACAGACCTTATTGAGCGAGCATCTCGGAACTAAGGCAATCAGGTTACCAAGTGAAGAAGGGAGCCCTGTAATTTAGGATAGAGGGAGTAAGAGGCGGGGTCAGGAATAGTAGGTATTGTTCTGGGTGCACTACTAGAGCGGTTCTCGAATTCTGCTGTAACACAGAATTGTAAGTGTATTGGTTCAAAGTATGTTGCCAACCTAAGATTTGGACCGTGTATTTTGATATGAAGTCAGCTCTCCTGGAACATTTTTGAATAAGATGTAAATGAAATTTTATTTTTTATTAAGGATCTTGTAGCGGAGATTTTATAATAAAGTACTAGTGTCGATGTTGGGGGCATGTGGAACCGGAAGGGGAGGAAGCAGAAGCAGTGAACTTTCTGTTGTCTCATCTGGCCATGCTTCTGCGTGTCTGGAATCAGGTTACCAAGCCGAAGGCAGGAAATCTGGGGAGAATTCATATCTGTAAACCTAGGTCAGAGACAAAGGATAAATACTTTCAAAGATGGACTCTGTAGATAACCTAAATTACATAAATATCTTCAAATTTATTAATTTGGCTTTATTGCTTCATTTATCAAACCCAAATAAGACTAACATCTTACATATCAGTGATCTCAAATTATGCTTCTATCTATGGAAAAAATTGATAACACACAAGTACTATCATCTTATATTAATTAAAAATTGTGAATCAAGTTATATCTTACATTTCTGTTAGCATTAATATTTTGAATATTAAACCTGAACAACTAGACCTTTCAGTCTAACAAAATTTTCTTTCTTCTACTAAAAAAGAGCTGTCAAGGAAACAAATGAATTTTTATTTCCAAACTACAGAATATTTTTGTAGTCAGCCAATCTAGTAAACAATACAGAGTGTGATCCTGAATGACTGTTCACAAATGTGAACCTAAGACACTTATATAAAATGAATTATATTATACTAATAAACTTTTTTACCTATAAAGAGGTAAATGTGGTTTGACATAATTTAGAAATAAGTTCTATGAGTGCTAAAATAATAAAGAAAAAATTCTATTTAAACATAAGTGCTTCCAGAGAAAAAAGCAAGGATTATTTCTTTTATCAAGAGAAACCAAAGCGAAAGAATTTTCTAGTGCTGGTCCTTAGGCAGGAGCTCACCTCACTTGTACCAATAGCTTTCTGTGTTAGTTTTCATTGTATACATTCTTTCTGAATACAAGAAAAGAGAGGCATACTGTGGAATGGCTAAATAAAATAATCATTGTTAAAGTTTCCCACACACCTTAATTATAATTATTATAATTTACCTTTTTTTTTCTCCCAGGACAGTTAACTCATTCAACACTTTGATACTTTTACTTCAATAAATTGTTCTCCTATTTCCCATTTTCCTTTCAACATTAGCATATAAATATAATTATCAATTTACCATATAAAAGTCAGATTTAAGAGTCCATCTTACTCCTCCTTATATTTCCTATATAGCTTATTTTGGGCTTATGATTATGATATAATTATTAACACTAACTGAATGAATTCCCAATAGTTGGCTAGTGTGGGGACAAGATAGAGAAAGGAATGCTCTCCTGCATTGAAAATTGTAATTATCTGAGGATAGCGATATTATCATTTGAAATGATCCTCCAGTGCTCAAAGAACTAAGGATGAAATAGTTACCAATAAAAAGAAATTGAATATAATTTTCTCCTTACTCAGAAACAGAACCTTAGAATCAACTAAATAGAACCTCCTAATTTTTTAAATCTTGGATTAATCAGCAGGGTTGCATTAGAGAAAAGTCACTGTGACTAGTGGTAAATTAGGCAATTTTCCCAGTAAGGATTTAGTCATGCTTTGGACTTTAAAGTATTTGTATTGTAGACATATTTATTCACCCCAAGTTGTACAATATCCATCCAGAAGGCTAGAGTGAAGAAAATGTATTGAAGCTTTTAGTCACACTGAAAAAGGCCACTTAAATGTGTAGATGATAGAACCAGCTTGCATTAGGTATCT
Organism: Camelus ferus; assembly: GCF_009834535.1. NCBI lineage: Eukaryota > Metazoa > Chordata > Mammalia > Artiodactyla > Camelidae > Camelus > Camelus ferus. The sequence goes on along the minus strand of NC_045696.1, from coordinate 85,194,132 downwards.
ACCTTCCAAATGACTGATATGGCTGTTTTCATAAACCTAGACATTGAAAACAAAGTTACCTGCTACAATAAAATGGTAGACTGTTAATATATAAAATCAAAGCAGAGTTATGCTGAGTCATCTTAAAAGGGATGGTTGTGTCAAGGTCTAGTTGACCAGATTTAGCTCCTTTAATAAAGAATGAAGTGGAAGGTGAGCTAAACAAATAGCAGAATATCAGCAAGGGCTGTGCTAATTTCTGAAAATATAGCAGTAAATCCTAATTTTTGACAGTTCATAGTCATAAAATTGAATGAACAAGCATATAATAAAAAATATATTCATAGGTAAGCATATACATGTAAATATAACATGTTGTATATCCATGTATGCCTGTGTGTGCATACGTGTGCATATACTTGAAGGCAAAGGAGGTGAGAGTAACAGATAACAGACTGGTCAACTGAGCCGTCAGGAAACAGCTCTTGGGAGTTAATATTCATGCTAATAATTGAAGAGTGAGCAAAAATTGGTCAAAGGAAGTGGGGGAAAACTTCAGGCAGATGAGAAAGCCTTAAGTGAGACAGATTCACCTGTTGGAAAAAAGGAAAGCAGGTGGATGTGACTGGACCCTAAGAAGGGAGAGACCAGTGGAAGAGAATTTTGTGATTTTTGTGAAGGCTGGTTGGTTTTTCCCTGTCCATCTCACACTTCTGCTCTCTTCTCTGTTGCTTTCACTTCCAGGAAGCTTTCTCCAATTTGCAGCAAACATTAGCAGCTCCAGTCTTTAGGGCTCGGAACTTCAGACACAGTCATGTCTTCACACTGTTTCTTTGGCTGTCTTTCCCTAGTTTAAAGGCAATTCCATCCTTCCATATTTGAGGGCAAAAATAGTTATCGTTGACCCTTCTCTCACACTCCAAATATAAGTTATAAGTAATCCTTGTAGGAAACAAGTTCAAAGCATTTCCTCCAGTGTCTGCTCACTTTTATCACGTGTCCCTGCAATCATCATCTTTCACTTGGATCATGTCAAGAGCCTTCTCTGTGATCTTTCTACTTCACTCTTGTTCAGACTTGGCTGTTTCTAAGGCAGCAGCCACTCCTCTGACCTCATCTCTACCTCATCTGCTCTCCTTTCTCTTTGCTCACACAGATTCAATCACATAAGACACCATAATTGCACATAAATGTTTGCAGGCTTTAATTTATTGGATTTATCTCATGAATTTATTTAAAGAATTAAATGACAACATGCATGTACATGTTTACTATCATGGTTCCCAATAAATAATAGCAGCTATTGATGATGATTATTGGCAATTAAAAAATTGATTAGTCGATAGAGACAGAATATATGATTCATAAAGACTTTTATTCTTTGATTTATAGTTGTCTCCCTAAATTAATAGAATACCATTAGAATTTAAACAAGGCATTTTTGTGAGGTGACCAGTTTAAAAAGTTATGAATTTTGTATTAATTTTGGAGTAAATCTGGATGAAGTAGATGAACGATATTGAAACTCATGATTTAGACTTTAGGCAGCTGAAAAGTTACTAATACAGCATCCCTCAAGGAAAGCTGCACAATAAGCTATAGTTGTGACATAGTGTGTGACTCCTAGAGGTTTATGGAATGAGTGCCCAGTGACATGGGGCCCTTAACCTCCACAAGCACTGCAGCTGGAGGGGGAATCAAGAGGAGGTCCTCCTTGGTTACTTATTTGCAATTTCTCATTTTGAGTCTCTTACTATTGTATCTGGAAGTAAAAAAGGGACTTGAAGAAAACAGCTTGCTGCAGAGTGACTCTCCACTTTTTATTTTAAGACTGTTTACTGCTCTCTAGTTTTCCTTTTTAATGATTTTTTAATTCTCATTGCTTAAACAATAGATAGGAGGAAGTTCATGACAGGGACTGATCACATTAAACAAAGAAAAGTTCTTTGCGCAGGAGTGAGAACACTGCTGACTTCACTTCCTGCACTACTTACTGCTACTTGAAAGACGTATTACGGGATTAGTGCCTCGTCTAGTTCACTTTAAAGTTGGTGAAATATTTCTAGTCTCTAAGCACTTAAAAAAAGGAGTCATCTAATATACCGTACTTTCTAATTACTCAATTATATATAAAATGACAGCATAATGGCTGGAGAAAGAAAATGTGCATAACAAGGTATCTAAACCCCTTTCAGGAAGAATCTCCTGCCACGAAAGAACTGAACCACACATATATTACTATGAAATATGCTTTTCTGTACTGGAATTTGAGTTCTACAAGAGGAAAGGCATATTCCTGATAAACAGAAATAGAAAAATATACTTATTTAAGACTCTCCATTATAAGGCATTCATAATCTGAGAGCTTTATGTGAAATAATGCTCCTTTTCTGGCAAAAAATGTAATTTGGTAGACAAAAAGTTTTGTTACACATGAATATAAAATATTATCTATTGTAAAGCAGGTTATTTTTATAAAATTTACCATGGCAAAAGTACAAATCTTAGTTCATCCTGGAGTCTGTTTCTCTTTTCTTAGTAAAACTTAAATGTTAAATATAAATTAACTAAATTAAACTAGAATTGAAGGCTATATTTGTATAGTAAACATTATTAAATTATTATGTAATGAGACCTTATAGATCATGAGTTATGAAAATATAGAATAAAAATAATTAATGTCAATATTTATATCAGTTTATGTTACATGCCTTTCTACAGTGTTTCAACATGTCATTAATTTAAAAGAGATATGACTATAGGACAAAATGTAAACTTAATTAGGGATAAATTCTTGTATTCTACAGGAAGATTGCAGAAAGTGCCTATCTTTTAATAATACGGCTACTTTAAAGTTAAAATTCTTAGTGAATCATTAACTGATTAGTTTAACTGGGAAATCAGTGAGAATCTACACCTTTGTTCAGCTTGAAACACTAGAAACTATAGAACATTCTGTCATTTATATACATATACGAATGTATACATTTTCATATATAATAAGAAATTTATTACATTTCATTTTAATAAGAACATCATTAAAAACAGTGAGAAAATAATGTTTCTCTCTGCTTGGCCATGCCACAATATTTATTGCTGTTAGGGTAAATTATTGGGTTAAGAATGAATTCTTCAGTGGATGGATAACCATCGTAGGCATTTCAGAACATGAGAAGTTCTTACTGCAGCCCAAAGGAAAGCTCTGGGGTCATACGCTAACTAAGTATGAATATTTTTTATGAAGGTCATAAGACACCACTGCCACTTAAATAATGTGTTTTTTTTTAATTTCACAAATATCTCTTTAAGTTTTGCTTAATTTTTTTTCTCATATCAGTAGATGAAAGTATTTCCAAATTACAAATGTCAAAATGGGCAACACTGAACACATTGTAGCTTGTTGGCTCTTTTTTAAAAGGTGAGAGGCCTGAGGGAAGGAACAGTGCAAGGAACTTTTGCTTTGTTACAATGATCTACAGTTATGGAAGGGTATGTCTGGGTTGTGCTAAGATGGCTTTTTATTTTTATTTGGTCCTTGCAGGCTTCTCAAAATGTTGTTAGTCATCCTGTGAAATAAATAGATCAAGGCAAAGCCCCAAAGAACTGGTTCCTTCTAGAGTGTTCACTTGGGTTTGGGGGTTATAATTTAAATGTAAACATTACTGTTGTGACAAACTTTTGTAAAAACCTATAAAGAAACACTGAAGTCACTGCAGCATGTGTATGGTTTCTCCCACAGGCCAACATGTCCAAATCTGTGATTTGTATTTGGGAATTGAGAAGCTCTTGTGGTTAACACACGTAGATGGGTGATGTACAATCAAACAAATCATTGTTCCATGTTTAGGACTACCATCTACTGCATCAGGGAAGAAAGCAGGATAATGCTTTCTTTTGGAAAAAAAAAAAGGAATCTGGAAAGCATATGTTTTGAATGATTATATTGGGTAAATAAGAGTATATTTTGTGAGTTACATGTGATGTTAATTGTTTGGTTTTGAATTGTTTATGTTTTGATTCTACATAAAATAGGATTTAGAAAGCTAGTAGTTTTAATTTGCTTTTCTCCATGATTTAAATAGTATTTTAAAGCATGCTTAAGAAGAAATACCTCACGAATTTTATCTTCTGGGGGAGGGACCCTTAGGAACAAAAGTTGTCAGATCAGTAGGTTAGTTCTCTTGTTCTCTTCTCTTTCATCATTTCAGCACCGAAAACTATCAGCCTGTAGGTGGGATTCAACTAATCTCCTGACCCACAGCTGTGCCCTCGCTATTGAGCCTGTCTGAAAGGAGGACACACTGGCACTCACTGTTGTTCCCAGTGCTTTTTGTCAGTTTAACATTTGATATCGCGTTGTAAGCTCACAAGCCCAACCTTTATAATTATTTCAGCTTTTCTCCTTTATCCTTAAACTGGCTTCACCTCACTCATCCATTTCAGCAATTGACCTTGCTGTGCGATTGAATTTTCCATACTCATCTATCCACATTTTGTTTTCATTTTTTCCCCAACCTATTATAATGAAAAGGTGTGGTTCACCCTCAGGGCCATTCTTACCTCTGGGCTCGGATTCTCTATCATCACACAAAAGACCTTGTGTAATGTCAGTGTGTATGTTGACTGGCCCAAGGGCCTCTTTGACAGAGAACACAGGGTCCTTTACATTCAATACAGGGAATCAACTTGCATGAGGGTGTTGATAAGAAGGGATGACTTTACTAAGGTTTTTGGGGGGAATTCAAGAGTAGCTTTATGTCCAACACTGAGCAGAATTTCACTCAGAGACCCAAGTTAAAATCTGTTCCTCAATCCCTTTAGATGGTTGCCAGCATTAAGTTTCTTTTCTTTCCTTTTTACAGAAAGAGCCCAGCAGTTCTGGTCCTACTTTTTCCACTCTCATTTGTTTCCTATTGTGTATCAATTGCTCTTCTTTTTTTATTTTGCTTTATTTTGTTTTGTTTTTCCATGCAGGTAAAGTGAGCTAAGTCAGATATCTCTTAAATGCATACTTGCTTTAGCTCTTAAAACTTCTCAGCTACATGAAAAGCCACTCTATCGACAGTAACAACTTGTACTCAATAGATGAAAGACCCCCCACTTAACCAAAACCATGCTCCTCAGAAGGAGTGAGTAGCTGCAGATGCTTAAACAATTATTTAGCTACAAAATTACTCCTTTTCAGTCCTGGACTGAATTCTTTCCTTCACTGGTTCTATCCCAGACACATTTAAACATGCTTTAACTGCTTCTGCATCAAAGTACAAAACAAACAATCAAGCATTTGAATGCACACTCACGTGCATGAATGCAACCGAAGGTTTCAATTACCATCTATAAACAGATAATTCCCTAATCCTATCCTCTGTATACCTAATGGACAGCTCATTTATCTCAAACTCAGAATGTAGCTCTGTTTTTCTCACAAATTTGTCCCTTCTCCAGGTCTCTGTAGCTCATTAAATAATCTGCAATTATTCAACCTTGGAAATATCTTTGATCTTTTATTCTATCCCCCACTATATTTATCAGTCTCCAAATCCAGTTGATTAACTCTACCTATCCAATATCTCTTTTAACAATATTTATTTATTTATTTATTTATTTATTTATTTATTTATTTATTTATTTATAATTGAAGTATAGTCGGTTTACCATGCTGCGTTAATTTCTGGTGTACAGCAGAGTGATTCAGTCACATGTATTTTCATATTCTTTTTCATTATAGGCCATTATAAGGTACTGAATATAGTTCCCTGTGCCATACAGTAGGCCTTGCTGTTTATCTATTTTATATATAATAGTCAGTGTCTGCAAATCCCAAATGTCTCTTAAACTGTATGTTGACATCTCGGCATATTGCCACTAGAGTGGGTCACCACATCTTTGTCCTAGCCACTGCAATAATCTCCTGTTGGCTTCCCTGCATCCATTTGCCCTCCTCCAAATCAGTATTTTCAAATAAGAACTCATCTGTGTCAGTCATTTTATAAAGAATTCCCACTGCTCCTCTTACAGAATCTGAAACATTTAATGAAGCTTTTAAGGATCTCGACATAAAGCCTTAACTTCCCAGACCCCTTGGACTATGTTGTGTACCCAGACAGTCCAAACTTCTTTACAGTGGGTGCCTCAAATATACCTCATTCGAATTCTAGTCCAGTGCTTTACAAATGACGTATCCTCTGTGCAGACTGAGCCGAACCATTCATTTCAGTAGTTTTGTTAGGCAGTTAGAGAAGCTGGGGGCACCGGGCAGATAGGGGAGGAGAGGAATGTCCTGCAGATGACGTTGTGCCCACCTCCAGCATAAAGGGACTTCACTTCTTCTACAGGAATGCCAGCAAGAAATCAGTTAGAGCCCTACAGCCATGAGTGCCCGGTAGCAGAAAGGGCTTAACCAGATACAACCCGGTGTTCACTGCATTCTAATTAACATTGCAGTTTCAGCCCGCCACCTCCTCCCATGGGCTTTTCTATAAACACCTTGGCAAGGACATGCGCAAAAGGGGCCAAACATGACTAAACATTCCAGGGACAAGAGCCGTCAATCAAAAGACCACCTCTAAGTGAGGGTATGAGAGAAAGGGGAGACAAAAAGCCCTGGCCTTTCCTCCCTTGCATCAGCCCACTTCCTGTTCTTGGATGTGTACTTCTCCTTGTCCAAATAAATCTTTTAAAATCTTTTGCTACACAATGCACCCTCTCCTGACTGTAAATTTCTCTTTTGGGACTGACAAGAACTGGGCTCTTTACCTTTTGGGGTAACAGTTTCACTTCCATAATGTCTACTTTTCCTTATAACCTGAGCATAATGTCATTTTATCAGAAAGTCTTCCATAACTGCATAGGCTAGGTTGAAGTCCCCCAATGTATGCTCTTGTATCACAGTGTTCCCCTCTGCGCATCACACGCACACTTACTCTGTCTAGATAATCTACTCCAGGGGGACAGCCACTCTTTTCATTCCAGCTGCGCTCCAGTGCACAGCGTAAGTTTTCATCAATGCATGTTCTAAAGAATAAATTATATAGTTAGTCATAAGGCCTAGACACATTGTTATCATTTATGGGTTTTTTTTTTTGTGGGGGAGGGCAGTTGCGGAGTTTTTTTTATTTGTTTTTGTTTTTGTTTTTACAGATCAACTTCCTTCAGTAGTGTACTAAAGCACATGATTATTTAATGAAAATCAGGGACACAAATCATCTGAAGCCACCCAGGGGCTGGAGGGAACTTAGTGTTAATTCATTGTGTTTATTGCAGTTTTCCACATTGCGTGGTGTTATGCATTGATAATAATAGGCAACATATTGAATACATGGTGTAATGTCTTTGGCCACTTCATGTATTATAATGTAATAGTGGTCAATTGTTAGCTAGATTGCCTTATGTTTTCAGACTATGGCCATGCTGTAGAATAGACATTCTGAGCTGAAAATCATACTCTTGCTTATAGTCTTCACCTGAACGAACAGTGGTTCACTGCTGTTTTTCACCATAATAAACTTTCAGGACTGAGCGCTGGTAAGAGTGGTCTGCTTGGATGAAAAGATCAGTGAGGTATAAAGACAGGAAGGTAAGGATTTGACAAGTTGCTTCTTGAATAAAAGAGGAGTACAAGAGGGAGTTCTGGCTTCCAGACAGCACCCAAGAAAAAGTATTAAGAAGTATATGGAGAGGAATGCCTTCCTAGAGATCACATTTATGTTTCTTTCTTTTTTCTCCCAAGCCATACTGAGAAGGGATTTGCTTTCTAGCCAGAGGTCCATTTGAAGTGATTCTCAAATGTAGTTTTTTGTTGGTAGTGGTGATGGTGGTTTTTCTGTTTGTTTGTTTGTTGTTTTTTGTAGCTTGTACCTCATCCTGAAGTTTGTAACAAAGGAAGAAGAGGAAAGAGTAATGAGTCACTTTAGAGATTGAATGAGCCACAATAATTGCTCTTCCCAAGATACTGACAGTCACTGTAGAGAAAACAATGATAATAATTGCAATTGAAAGCTTAGTTTAAATAGAGAGGATGGAAGCAACTGCACAGTTCTATAACCCCTGAGAGTGTTTTGCTTTGACATTTGGCTCCAGTAAAGTAACGCTTGATTCGTTTAATGAAAATGTTAGACATGGTTATCTTGCATAAATGCGAGTATGTATGATATGAAAGATATTTGGGTGCTGGAGGGTGTCTCAAAGGCAAGTCACAAATGTCAGAGAGGTCCCAGCTGTGCATTGCTCCTGGGTCCCACCTGAGTAAAGCATCTGCTAAATTTGCTCCAGAGATCCCAACCCCCAGAACAGGGGAGGCCACAGTGATAGAAGTGGTGCACATGGAAGCACTAGGGGTCTACTGGCAATGAGGAGTGGGCGGCAGCAGTCATATGTTCAAATTATTTTATGAAAAACATTTTCCATGGCAGTTATTGATTGGATTATTCTTATGAAGCTCAAATACTGAAGCCTATCCTCATCTCAGGTACACGGCAGCTCTGAGAAAAGTCAGTTCCTGCCGTTAGTATGTCCAAAAGGCTCATGCAGAGAAGGCTACACATGATTAGGACATGTGCCAACTTTTAAGAAGTACCGTCCACGAACTTCAGGCAGCGATGGATTTTGAATTCCTGGAGGTCATTCTCATCTACATTCTATGGATAGAACATAGCAGAGAGCAAAAATGTAGCAAAGAAAAATGACACTATTCTTGCCCTTCTTCTAGCTTTCCACCGAATGAACATCCCCAAAGTCCCCAACTCAGAGAAATTTTATTTCTAAGATACTCTGAGAGGGAGAGGTCACAGAAGGTTTTGTCGTATCTTAGATTGTGCTCAAAGCAAGTGACATAAAATAAGGCTGCAAGGTATTTGACCCTTTAGGGAAATATTGTGCTTTTTAAAATCAATAATTTGTGAGAACACAGAAAACATGCTGATATACTGCGTATTCCCCGAGTTCCACGTCCTGTAGCATGGAAGTGCATTAAAAACAGTAAAAAAGAAAAAAAAAGACTGCGGGTGGACCATGGTAGTCCAAAGACGCTCATTATTGATAAATTGTCACAATATATCCTGAATTCACAATGCTCTGGGATGTTTACAAGGAAGCTGCTGGTTTTCAATTCAGGATTTGAAGGGCAGATAGAATTCAGTAAGTATGGCTAATGAGAATAAAGAAAAGTGCCTTTGTTTTCTCAAAGGATTTTATTATTTTGTCAGGATACTCAAAGGCAATGCTTCCCAATCTTCTTCATGATATGATATGCATAGGAAATAATAACACTGGTAGGGGACACCAGAGAAACTGAGAAGAATGCTTAAGGACAAGAAGGTTGCCAGACCAGGTGACTCCAGAAGTCACAGGCTCACTACTCACCAGTGATGAGAATGAATACAGTAGCACTTAAAAAACAAACAAACAAACAAACAAACAAAGCACCATTTTATTGAGGTAAGATTGACATACAAAAAACTAGACATTTGATGGGGAGGGTATAGCTAAGTGGTAGAGTGCATGCTTGCCGTGCATGACATCCTGGGTTCAATCCCCAGTACCTCCATTAAAAAACAAACAAACAAATAAATAAATAAATAAATAAGGCTGATTACCGCCCCCCCATAAATAAGTAAATAAAAAGAAACTGCCACTTAAAAAAAAAAGAAAGAAGCAAAACAAACAAAAACAAAAAAAGAGCTGTACATATTTAAAGCATATGACTTGATGAGTTTGGCAATAAGTAGACACTCATGAAACTGTCACTATATTCAAGGTCATAAATGTATCCATCATCTTGAAAAATTTCCTCTTGCCATTCTTTATATTTTTTTCTTTAATTAAAAAAAATGTCTTTTGTGATAAGAGTGCTTAACATAAGCTACCCTCAGAGCAATTTTTTAAGCAGAGGATACAGTATTGTTAGCTATAAGCCCTATATTTACAGTAGGTCTCTGGAACTTATTATCTTACATAGCTGAAACTTTTCATCCTCTGACTGACACCTTCCAATTTCCCCTCCACATAGACCCTGATAAATACGACTCTACATTCTGGTTCTATGAGTTTGACCATTTTAAGTTCCTCATAAAGTGGACTCATGCAGTACCTGCCCTGTGTCTGGCTAATTGCAGAGTATCATGTGCTCCAGTGCTTCTTAACCCTTCACTGTACATCACCCTGCATTGGCACACTGATTGGGGAGCTCCATCCTCAGGTATTTCAGGGATGCTGCTGCTTTATCTTGATAGAAAAGCTCATTGGGGACATAATTTACCTGGAAGCCTAGGTCATGTAGGTTTTCATTGTAATGCTCTCTATTGGGATATGCCTGGGAAGATAATGCCTTCAGCACAAATGCCGCAGTGAATCCCAAAGGCACTGAGTTGGAGACACCCAGCTAACTTCACACCTTATGGCAAGTTCCTTCCTGAAGAGAGATCTGAGTGGCATATTTCCATGATGCCACAGTCTATGACGTGCTAAAGACATCCATTTCTTCATCCTTAAGAAAGCAGTGCATCTATCATTCTCAGGAGCCTCTTTCTTTTAAAGGGAGATTGAGAAGAAAAAGGTTGGGGGTTCACAAAACAGCCTAGGGCCATGACTTGTGTTAATCCTTTCCCTCCATCACCATTTATTCTAAATCTCCCTCACCCTTATTGATCTCACCTTTACAAGTCTTGGTATTTACCTGCTGATGTGACTTAAATCTTTATTCTTGAGAAATCTGAGCCCCTGGTATCTACATGCACTCAAGCTAGGTTTGCTGCATTTATCCATTTACAGTTATAACTGGGCAGGGACATACCAAGAGGAACCCAATGAAGTATTTGAGTTTTCTGCATACTTTTCCTGCCCCAGTGGTGTAACAGCAGCTATTTGTCTCCTCTTGCTGATCAGTTTCTGCTGTGTCTGCCTGGATGGGAACTCCTCTATCATCAATCTTTGGGCAGATCTTTTCTTTGAACTCACCAATACTTTCTTAGAGCTAAGTCACAGTCAGACATTTTTTCCACCCAGTCTTCCTTTTCCTCCATCTCCTCTCACAGGTTTCAGATCTGCATCATGGTCTGAATGCTTTCTTATTCTACTCTTGTTCCCTCTCCCTTCATCTTTTATAGTCATTAACCCCTAATAAATATTTTGCACTATTACCTCTGTCCAGGTGCTCACTTCCCAGAGTACACAGACCGACACAACGAGCAAGTGTGAGAAGCGAAACTAAGTAAGTCAGGCTGGAAATTTTTGCCTGAGGCAAACAATTAACACCCAAATGAGGTTAAGTAATGGAGTAAGATTTTCTTTTAGCAGTAGAGTGAAATAATTGTTTTCAAAATATTATCTGTCAGTAGTATAAGATAAATATAATTTTTTGGTATTTTTATTGTATCTTTCTTCACTGTTTATAGTCAAGGGATTGGCAGTTAAAAAAGCTTAAATATTGCAATCATATACCTTTTTATTGTTTTCTCTATTGTTCTTTCCTTATTTCTGATACATAACTTTTCCTCTATTTATGTATTAATTTCTACCTAACATTTTTTTGATGCTAAAGAATATTGAAAAATCATTCATTTCTAAGTACATCTTCATTCATTTGACTATAACAACATCTCAGAATTACTTTTATTTCAACTGTAAAATATAAATCTCAATTGTATTTAATAAATATGTATTCTAAGTTTATTTTCAATACCAGTCTTTTTTTCTTTCTTCCTTAAAAAGATGCCAACTAAGTTCTTTGTTTGAGCCAGAAAATTATTCAAATACACTATTTACATGATAAATAAAATTCAAATAATTAGAATTTCTGAAGAGCACAGATAACCCTCAATATATATGACTATATATGTAATTAAAAAAAAACTTGTATTATTTAATACATAATTGGTCATAGATCCCTTTGAGTAACTAATGAAACTGGTGTTTTCTCCCCAGAAAAAATGAACATAATTTTATCAAATGTTTTAATGAAATTTATTGCATTGAAAATTTATTCCCCTCACAGAGATAGAGAAATAATTTTTACAAAGAGTTATGTCTCTCTCAGTTTTATCTTTCATTCACAAATGAATTCTACTTTCAGAGAGGTAGATACATTTTAAAAATTTTCTCAATAAAACCAAAAGCAAATTGTATTTCTGCATCAAAGTAAACTTGAAGAGGAAACAGCTATAGTTTGCATAAGAAATTGAAATTTCAAGCAGTCTTTCACATGGCAAGTTCCAAGTGATCTTTATATCCAACTGATTTTGATTTTTCACTTTCATAAGTGATAGTATCTCTGTTGAACATTAAAAGGAATTTCGGGTTATGGAATGCAAAGATAATATAAATAACCAAATTGCAAGGATGAAAATGCATCTGGACTTCTGTCCCTACTGAAAATAAGGACTCAAAAAAATTCATAGGGACTCTCAAGCTCTTGTGTCTGCTTTTCTCAGTGTATTGGTTGTGTTTTGTCCCCTCACTTTTTTATCTTTCCATATTACAGGAAGCATAACTGTTGATACTGCCTAGGTTTTAAACATTGTAACTCCTACTGAGGAAGAATTTATCTAGAAGCTGTTTCCAGAGACTCATTACTCCAGCCTGGAGTAATTGTATTCTGACTGGTGTGGCAAGCGCCTGAAGTCATATAACAACTTAGAAGTTTCCGGAATTGTTAGGGTACTTGCACTAACAAGATGAGGGAACAACTGGAAAAATATTTTCATTGATGTAACCCACAACATGTTGAAATAAATTTTAATGCTAATGGATGATTTTCAAAAAAAAAAAAAAATACTACACACACAGTGTGGCTACCTTCTTTTAAAATCAGACAGACTAAGCCTTTCAAGAGTTTCATTAGTGTTCAGAGCTCTTTTTATTCTGCTCAATGCTTTGACAAAATTTTTCGCCATATGGAAGTTGTAGACAACCTTTAAAGTTCTCGAAAGAAGCTTAGCTTAAAAAATGATAATTTTTCCTTGTTAGGAATACAGCCCTAAATTTGGAAGTAGAGACTCAAGAAAGCATTATTAGCTTTACCTCAAAAAATAAAAATGGCCTACCTCTCAATATTGCCAAGACATATATAAAAATAAGTAAAGAAGCTTTTGTATTTATTAAATGGCATCATGAAAAAGTAGATGTTTTAATTTTGTATTGTAGAGGTTGTCAAACATATTTAAGAGTCTGAATAAATTACAAATTGCCATGTACTCATCAAACAGCTGTAATCATTATTAATATATTTCCAAACTTTTTTTTATCTCTATCCTTTTCTCTTGTCTCCCTACCAGATTGTTTTAAAGTAAACACTAGACATACCTTCATTTTTCCTGTAATACTGAAATATGTATCTATAAGGAAATATAAATTTTAACTTACTTTTACATGGTTGTTTGAATCACACTCCAAAGGGCTTTATACATTGTATTAGACTAAGGGTGTCTCCTAAGTTCCTTTAATTGTCCTCTTTTAACTTATTTGTTCCAGAAATGGGATTGCTTCCTCATATTTTGATTTTTTTTTAATCTCTGTGAGAAAAGGGAGTAACTGCTAATAGGTAGAGAGTTTCTCTTTGGCATGGTGAGAGAGTTCTGGAGTTGGATAGTGGTAATGGCTGTATAACTTGTAAATATATTAAATCCACTCATTTATATGGTGAGTTTTATGGTATGTGGATTATATTTTTTAAAAAAGGGATTAAAAATTTTTAAACAGAATGTAAACATTTCAACAGGAATGGAGTTAAGATATCTTCTGGCCCAGTGGTTTACAAGTGGCTGATTATTGAAATCACATGAAGAGGTTTCTGTGTAAATAGATTTTCTAGGTATTCTTATTTCCTAGGTCTGAAGTGAGACACAGAAGTATTACATTTTAAAAGATACTGTGTGATTATAATTAATATTTAGTTTTCAGAACCATGAAGAGGAAAATAAAGCCCAAGGAGATGTGACATGCCCAAGATCAAAGGGCTGGTGGCAGCTGGAACCAGAAACCAAGCCTTTCAGTTTCGTTTCCTTGATTTCTTCTTAATGCTGTGCCGCTTCCCATCACAGGCAGCTTCAAACCAATTAAACCTGATACACACAGTTCTTGCGTCTCTTGTATATCACACAGTGACCTGGGAAAAGCCACTTGAGCTGTGTTCCTTCTCGTTTACCCTAGGCCAACAATCCAGCCCTTGGAAGCAATCCATTTCCGCTTCCTTCCTTTCAAAGTCCCTGCTTCTCCCTTTACTCTGGAACAAGAGAACAGTGTGGTTTATGTTGCAAATTTGGGAAATCGTGCTGGGCGAGGGAAGTAGATCAAAATAAATCCAGGATTCTATTTCAACAGGATGGATTTAGGTGCATTATTATTGTTGTATTATTCCTGCCTCTTCCTGACTTCCTAAAAGGTCTGCCTGCCTTTTCAGGTCTCCCTCTTTTCTTTTCTTTTTCTCTCCACTCTGAGACCATGTTCCTAGCTCCTGAGAAGGTCAACCAAAGCAGAGTTGATATTACTATATTCTACAATATGCATTATTAATGCCTATATGAATACCTTGTAAATAAAGCAACCATGGGGTTATAGCTCCACCAGAGGTGGGGAAGAAATAAAGGAGAAACTTTGGAGGATTATTAACGTGATTATCACTTTGACCTTTTTGGTTACAGGATCTTCATCCTACCCAGCCTAGAGAACACACCTACCAGGGAACAGTCTAGCATTTAAGAGTATGAGGTCCTGACTTAATATAGTGCTTCATTTTATTACATGAGTCAATAGTTGCAAAGTGCTTAGAACTATGTCTGACACATGGTGCTTTATAAGTGTTGATATTATCATTAGGGTTACTAGATGACTCACAACATAGGTTTCTCCGTGTAGTATAATAGTCAAGCTACTTCCTCTGCCCCAGTTCTTGAGACAAGGTTTGTTTCACTGCGGGTGAAGCATAGGTGACATTAGGGAGTGATAGAAAGGATTTTGGGATGGAAAACAGGAGATGCAGGCAGGCATGTAAGCTGATAGAGACTGGAGCATCCAATAGACAAAGCACCAGAGACTCCCAGCCCTCCTTCCAACTTATGTTTGCACACAGCTTCCCTGAGATGTCATCTTGGGAGGAAAGCAATGAAGACCAAGGCTATTTGAGAGACTCAGAAATTTTTTTTTCCTCTAGAGACTGCATATTGACTGACAAGACTGTTTAAATGATAGAAAGCAGTAAAGGGACTTCCTGCAGTTATTCCTTTAGTACCACGGTGTATTTGTTGTTTTCTTCTGAGCATCCATTATCCATTCTTCCTTCAGTCGCCTCATTTGGCAGTTGATCTCATTACACTCTCAAACCAACGCATGTGGATGAACTGATTCACGGATAGTCTGTATTGCAGTCTTGACAGATCAGTGCATCCGTTTCCCCTAGGAAGAAAGAGCAACTGTAGGCATGTGATCTAAGCCAGTTCAATATGAGAGTGATATCAATCCAAGAGTAGGAAAATACTATTACTACTAGAAAAGAAATTTCACTTGTGAGTTGCTTTGTATTTATTGAATGTGACTGTATCTAGGATTTAGGGAATTCTGAACTGAACATATGGTTTCATTTCTGTGGTCCCACCCCAACTGTATATAAATGTTTCAGTTAGAGCTGTTATCCTGTTGTGTGGCATTAATATCAGCAAATGATATTTTTCTCATATAATCCAATGTGCAAGACTGAACAGTTTCACTTGACAGGCATCCCTTCTAATTAACACAACAGTGCCAAAGATAATTGTGAAGCAGTATCTTTGAACTCACAAAGTCTTCTCATATGGAATTTATTTTTTTCTACTTTTTTTCAGTAGTTACATATGACTAAGAGTAATATAACCTTCTAGATCAAAAGTGTCTGTGGATAGAGATTGTATGCTGCATTTTGTATCCTATGTTTGGGTAAAATGGATTTCCCCCACTCATGTGTGTTTAATAGACTATGACCTTTGTTCTCCACTAGGGTCTCCTTTACCCTCTGCATTGGAAACATCAGTTGCCTTTGATATAAATGTCAAATGAACAGTGTTAGAGAAATTCAAATGGCTGCTGAAATAAATTTTTAGGCCCAAGATGGAGCAGCTCCTGCCTAGGGTGCCACATCAGTAAATGGAAACTAAGATAGCTTTCCTGTTCCTGTAAATGCTCCACTTGACCAGAAACACTGTACATCCAGCCAGCCAGTCCCCAGCTGCCAAGAATCTGTAATGATTTCCTCGTTCTGCATGAGGTCAGATATGCAACCCCAGCCAATCAACTTAAACCAAATACCCTTTTGTTATTCCCCAGTTGTCTTTCTGTATAAAAGCTCGCAGCCCTGTTCCTTGCTTTGTAGTATTCTGAACTCTTTAAGAGGGGAGACTGCCTACTTCACAAAATGTAAAATAAAATTTGCTTAGATCAACTAAATTGTTCTCTTTGGTTATTTTAACATGACCCATTATACAACCTTAGCCTTGGCATAGCTTGTATTAGCAATATATGCCTGAAAGTTTTGTATCATTTATGATTTTGTGTTGCAAAATGTACCTGAGAGGGAGGTTTTCTTATGAAAGAGGGAGCAGAAAAGGAATAAATAGGCAGAGAATCTCAGGAGTTCTAATCTGATGCTTTAGAGACTACCTCCCACTGCACACCATTTCTGGTATTTTTTAAAAAATGGAGCAACATGAGATTGCTGTCATCAAGGCCTTATGATGTTTCTAGAGAGACTCCACTGAGCCTTGGAACTGAAGTCTGGCACCTTATCCAGACAAATACCAAGGGATAGGGTGATAAATGATGGTCCTAAGAAAAGTGTATTCCATTTCATCCTCTATTTTGTTTCTGGACTTATCATTTACAAAAACCTGCTCAGGAAATACACTATTCAAAGAACTAGGTGATAAAAAGATAGCTTTTGTAATAACGATGAGTGTAATTATTTTTTACCACAGCTCACTCATCTCTGAATGAATGAATGAATGGGTATCATTTTCAAATGCCTGAAGATCAAGATAGCTTAATTTGGCTGTATTAGTATTAAAGAATGGAATTAGAAATTGTAGAAAATGCCAGAGGCTATAAGCTTCATGGGTGATTGGACTTTGGGGAATACCTATGGTAAATTTACAAAATAAAATAGTGATGCTTATAAAGGAGGTGCTCAGTAAGTGTTTGTTGAATGCATAATTGTGAGTGCATAATTGAGACTGTGCAAAAGAAGTTATAACTATATGTATCTGAATGAAAAGTTGCCAGTAATCCATAGCAAAGGCAAAGGTATTAAATAAACTTTCATTATGAGGAAGGGAGTAGGTGACTTCAAGACTTGAATAGTCAATTATATCCTGTTTTCTATGAGCTAAGTTCATTTATAGCTGAGTGAAACCTGGGTTATAAAACAAGATTCTGCTCAATGGACTTCTGTCTGCACTAGACACATTCAGAAACTGACTCAAGTAGAAATTCCACTCATTAGAAAGACTACTAAGGTCAGTGACCCCCAGAATTGGAGTATGCATATTCTAATTTTTATTTTTAAAAAACCCAATATTTTAAAACTCTTCCTTAAATGGGCAGCTATGTTTCAGTCATAGTATATAAAATATCTTCAAGTAACATTGAAGAGTACCCACATTCAATCACCCCCTTTTAGTATATTTTAACCTGGTAGATAGTTTTCTACCCAAAACCAGGGACAGTTAATTTCATACAAACATGTTTTCAATGATAGACTATTTATAATACAGTGGAAGGAAATGCAGAATTACCAAAAATATTTTTATCACTCAGAGGTTTACGTGTTATTTCATAAAACAATGTGCAACAAGGAGATTTTAAATTTTGTATTTTTTGGTAACAAAAATAAAAAATTTCTGACTAGTTTTCTAATATCACATAGCTAAAATGTTGTGTGTAGTAGTTTACCCAGCAGACATTAAGAAATAACCGAATATATTTTAAGGTAAAAGATTATTTTCAACAATACATAAGAAAGCAACTATTTTTCAAAGTAACAAAGCTTTTTGAAAATAGGTATCTAGAAATGTTCCCATTACTGCTATTCTGCTCTTTAACATGGTGTAAAGTTAATCTATTGAAACACTCATATTTGCACATTAAAACTTAAAGCATAACTTCTTGTCTGCTTAAAAATCTTCCAAATGAAGAGATTCAGTGTGATTTGAATCCATTGAATTGTAAAAATGCAACATACTTTGATCAGTTTACAAGAATAACAAATGGGAAGATGAAAAACACCAGGTGAATTTCAGCAAATTCTTGTCAAAGTTGGTAGACAGGACTGAGAGAAAAAATAATATTTATGAAGATCAGTCAATGGTGATATTTATTAACTTATACCTGTGTATATTTATGAACGTTTTTTTCAGGTAGGACAATGGGTATCAAGCTAAATATGTTTAGGACCAGAACTTCAAATCACTGCACCATAAAATGTTAAACCAAGCACATTCAGTCATATTGATTTCACTAAAAAATTATTAGCTTCTCTGGAACAAGACAGTTTTTGTGCTGTTAGCAAATGCAGGCATATCTCATTTTATTGTTCTTCACTATTGCACACTGTCAATATTGCATTTATGCAAACTGAAGGTTTGTGCCAATACTGCATTAAGCAATTCTTTGCTACCATTTTTTCCAAGAGCATTTGCTTACTTCCTGTCTCTGTGTCACATTCTGGTAATTCTCACGGTATTTCAAGCTTTTTTCATTATTATTATATTTGTTACAGTGATCTGTGATCAGTGATCTTTGATGTAACTATTGTAATTGTTTGGAACACCATGAACTGCACCCACATAACATGGTGAACTTAATTGATAAATATTGTATGTGTTTTGACTACTCCATAGACCAGCTGTTCCCCTGTCACTCTCCCTGTCTTCAGGCCTCCCTATTCTCTGAGACACAACAGTTTTGAGATTCAGCCTAGTAATAACCCTACAATGGCTTTTCAGTGTTCAAGTGAAAGGTAGCATCTCACATTTTTCATTTTAAATCAAAAGCTAGAAATGGTTAAGCTTAGTGAGGAATGCCTGTAGAAAGCTGAGACAGGCTGAGAGCTAGGCCTCTTGTGTCAGGTAGCTAAGTTGTGAATGCAAGGGAAACGTTCTTGAAGGAAATTAGAAGTGCTACTCCAGTGAACACGAAAATGACAAGAACACAAAATGGCCTTATTACTTATATGGAGAAAGTTTTATCTAAAGCAATCCCTCTCTTCAATTCTGTCAAGAAAGTTTTGACGCTAGCAGAGGTTGGTTCATGAGATTTTATGAAAGAAGTCATCTCCATAACATAAAAGTGCAAGTTGAAGCAGCAAGTGCTGATGTAGAAGCTGCAGCAAGTTATCCAGAAGGTCTAGTTGAGATGACTAATGACAGTGGCTACACTAAACAACAGATCTTCAACTTAAATGAAACGGCCTTATATTGGAAGTAGATGCCAGCCAGTACCTTCATAGCTACAGAGGAGAAGTCAATGCCTGCTTCCAAGCCACAAAGGACAGGTTGACTGTCATTATGGGCTAATGAAGCTGGTGACTTTAAGCTGAAGTCAGTGCTCATTTATCATTTCAAAAATCCTAGGGCACTTAGTAACTGTGCAAATCTGCTCTACTTGTGCTATATAAATGTAACAGCAAAGTCTGGATGACATGATATCTGTTTACAACATGATTTACTAAATATTTTAAATCCATTATTGAGAACTACTGCTCAGGAAAAAAAATTCCTTTCAAAATTTTACTGCTATTTACAGTGTATCTGGTCACCCAAGAGCTCTAATGGAGACATCCAATGAGATTAATATTTTCTTGTCTGCTAACACAACACCCATGTTGCTGCCTATGAGTCAAGGAGTAATTTCCACTTTTAAGCCTTATTATTTAAGAAATACATCTTATAAGCTCATAGTTGCTGTAGAGATCTGGACAAAGTAAATTAAAAACCTGCTGAAAAGGATTCACCATTCTAGAAGCAATTAAAAATATTTGTGATTCATGGTAAGAGGTCAAAATACCAATATTAACAGGAGTTTGGAAGAAGTTGATTTCAACCCTCCTGGGTAACTTTGAGGGGTCCAAGACATCAGTAGAGGAAGTAACCGCAGATGTGGTAGAAATACCACGAGAACTAGAATTAGAAGTGGAGTCTGAAGGTGTGACTGAATCATTATAATCTCATGATAAAACTTGAATGGATGAGGAGTTGCTTCTTATGAATGAGTGAAGAAAGTGATTTCTTGAGACAGAATCTATTCCTGGTGAAGATTCAGAGAAGACTGTTGAAATAACAACAACAACAACAAAAAAATAGACTATGACATAAATTTAGTTCATAAAGCAGCAGCAGGTTTTGAGAGGACTGATTCCAATTTTGAAAGAAGTTCTAATGTGGGTAAATGCTGTGCTACAGAGAAGTCCTTCTTGAAAGGAAAAGTCAATCAGTGTGGCAAGCTTCATTGTATCTCCTTTTAAAAAACTGCCACAGCCATCCCAGCCTCCAGCAACCACCACCCTGACCAGTCAGCAGTCATCAGCATCGAGGCAACACCCTCCACCAGCAAAAGGATTATAGCTCACCAAAGGCTCAGATGACAGTTAGCAATTTTTGGCAATAAAGTGTTTTTAAATTAAGGTATGTATATTGTTTTTTTAAACACAATACTATTTCACACTTAATAGACTACAATATATTGTAAACATAACTTTTATCTGCACTGAGAAAACAAAAAATCTGTGTGACTTGCTTTATTGTCGCTTTAGTGTGATGGACTGGAACAGAACCTGCAGTATCTCGGAGATATCCCTGTAAAATTTCTTGAATAATTATTTCATATTTTTTCATTCTTATACAATTTTCACTTTTGTGTTGTTTAATGCAATTGTGCATAGATAAAATTTTCAAATAAATGCATAGACTTTTTAAAAGATCCACACTCGAGTCTTTAAGTGATAGGAATACATGTCAGAAATGTTTGGAGACTGCTATATTGATTGCCCTACCCGACGTTTAACTCAAGTACGTGAACCCTAAAGCAGTGAGAACAGTTGGCTCACATAGTAAACTTTTCTGGGACCAAGACAGATTGAGGAAAATTGCAGCAGGCATTCACCAGGCAAATTGAAACACCAACCTGACATTTTTCTGTTCTCCACCCCACCCTCTTCCCTCTACACGTGCAAATATTTGTCTTTCCAAACATAAATGTCGTGTTTTTAACCAGTATTTGATGAGATAAAGCAGAAGATGGGCTTCTACTACAGAAAATGTGACTCTAGAGCTAGTGTTTTAATGATTCCTCTATTTTTTCTTTGTTTCTAACACTTACGACTTACATTTCACACTCTTCAAAATTTGTTGTTGAAATGTCAAGCCATGTTAAATAATATGGAGTCAGAGTGTTACATTCCTCTTCCTGTTTGTATTGAGGATGTCTTCAGTGTTTCCTTGCTGAGAATGATGTTGACTGCTAATTTAAATTGATGTTGGTATATAATTACATGTATATAGATACAATCATAGGAACAAATACTGCTTGTTTTCTTAGCTATTTGGGGAAGGTTTATAAGAATTCAGTGTTTATATTTACCTCTCATTTATCTTTTATTATATAGATGATAAGCTTGGCACATCATTGCATCCCCAGTGTAATGCTTACTTGGTCATGTAGCTTATTATTCTTAATATACACTTAGATCAAATTTAATAATACTTTATAATTTATGTGCTAGTCATAAATGCATTTGTGCTTATTCTACATTCTTCATCTTTTTGTTGTTGTTTTGGTTGCTTTGTTCATCTTGTTTATTTTCCTTCCCTATGTATTAGAACATTTTGAATAGCATATATATATATTTATTATTCTTTCAATTTGAACTAGCCCATGAAATAATTTTGCACAATGTATTTAATTGGGTTGAAATACTTTGCAGTATGCTCACTTTATTCAGATGTTACTGGATTCTTCAGGTTTCTTACACCTTCTAGAGTTCATTTTGGAAGTTTACATTTTCCTAGAAAACTAGCATTTCATCTAAACATACAAATTTATTTTATAATTTTGTATGAAGTTATATCTGATTTCTTTTACTTCCTTTTTTGTATATTTGGATTTTAATCCTTTAATAGCTTAACTGAGATATAATTCACATACCATTTTAAAATGAATAATTCAATGCCTTTTAGTATATTCATGGAATTGAACAATCACCACCACAACCTAATTTTGGAACATTTTCATCACTGCCAGAAAAGAAAACCCAGTACAAATCAGCAGTGACTCTCCATTCCTTTCCCACCCCTCAGCCTTGTCAACCTCTAATCTCTACTTTTTATCTCTCTCTTTTTGCCTCTTTTGGATATTTCATATAAGTGGAATAAAATAATTTGTGGTCTTGTGTGTCTGGATTTTTATATTTAGTACAATTTCAAGATTTATTTTTGTTGTAGCATTCATCAATACTTCATTTCTTTTTGGCTGAATAATATTCTATTGTATGGATATATCAAATTTTGTTTATCCATTCACCTATTAATGGATTTTTGAGTTGTTTCCACATTTTGGTTGTTAAGAATAATACTGCTATGAATATTTATGTACCAGTTTTTACATGAATGTATGTTTTCATTTCTCTTGTACATATACCTAGAAGTGGAATTGTTGGATCAAGTGTAATTTTTTATAAGATCATAATAATGATATTGGTTTAGAAATTCAGCAGAAATATATCTTAAAATGTTTATTGGACTCCTTTATTCCTTCATATTTACAAAAAATTAATAAATTCCTTCTGCTTTTCAGGGACATTGCTGAAATTTAAAGAAAAATATGCATTAATGTACCTTTCAGGGAAACATCTTAAATTTTACACATCTATGAGAGACTCATATGAATTTATTATGTGGAAATGAGCTATTGATTTTCTTCTTATTTGTCTCAAGGCGAGTTCCATACAAGATATGAATTGGAGCTATATAAGGAATTAAGAGTGTAAGTATGGGGAATTGGTAAGATCTCCACGTGGAAAGTATACAGCATCAAACAAAAATCATTCAATTGTCTGTGTGCAAAGTTACAATCGACTTTACAGTTTTCATCAAGGCAAATGATACATGCAAGAATGTTGAGATTTTACTGTTGAATTCTTTATCAAATGAAAATGCTTAAATTATGCTATTCATTAGGACCTGTGCATATACATGCATGTTTATATCTGTCTACACACACCTCCACACATGTACCACACAAAAGGTTTCTATATCAATCAGAATATTTATACATCAAGATCTCTAAAATTTAAGAAGTCTAAAGTAAAACAAATTATTTTTGTCTCTCCACACAATGTCTTCACCTTTCTTAGACATTTTATTAAAAGCCACCAAAATGCTTAAATTGTATAAGACAGAATCTTACACATTTCTAAATACAAATTCGGAATCGTCTCAACCCTTTCCTTTCCTACAGGATCCTGCATAGTTTAGATTCTGCTTATTACTTCAGAATCATTCCATTTTATTCCCCAAACACCAGGTCTCTGTAATCCATCTATAATGGCCTTTACTCAAATTCGCCAGTACCATTCTTCTCCTGTTGTCTGGAATTCTTGATTGGCTTCTTTCTTGTTCTCCAAG
The DNA here is from genome assembly GCF_009834535.1 of Camelus ferus. Taxonomy (NCBI): domain Eukaryota; kingdom Metazoa; phylum Chordata; class Mammalia; order Artiodactyla; family Camelidae; genus Camelus; species Camelus ferus. The sequence continues at coordinate 85,170,520 of NC_045696.1, read as the reverse complement.
AATCAGATAGATTCTCTTTTGATCACTAGGATTTCTAGGATAGAAACCTCATTCTAGACCCTGTTTATTTCCTTTGGAGCACTCCTCAGCATGAGGAGTAATTTTGTTTATTTTTTTCTCTCCCCTACACTAAAATACAAGCTCCAATAAGGAAAAAGATCATGCCCATTATTTTCACCTTGCAGAATTATTGGCATTAGAAGTCATGGAATACATATTTATAAATTGAAAACTTAAAATAAAAAATCAAATCAGGTGAGGGTTAATCTCCTGGAAATTCATTAGAAAACTAATAAACAAGCTAGCAAGCAAATAGCGAACTATCACATAGACTCAAAATGAATGAAATTTACTCTGTTTTTAAAACAACATATTCTAGTTTTCATATGTGCAAATTGCCAGGAAAAATATAAAGTAAATCCTTGTTACTTTCATAGTATTTACAAAGGTTAAAAATTCCTTTAAATATTAATATCAAGTATAATATAAGGTAGAGAAATAAATGAGGTAGAGAAAAATTTGTCTTTTCTAAGTAGTGATTATGAAGGATGTATTAAAAGATTTATCCTTAAAATATCCTTAAAATACCAAACACATAGTAGAGAGAATAGTGAATAGTGACAATGTAAGACCATACATTTTTCCTAAATATGCTGACATTGTTCAAAGTATTTCTGGATCTTCTCTTGGGATTATTCTTGGAGGCTACAGTGTATTCCTTTCTACATTTCCCATCAAGGAAAATGTTTATCATTTAAAAGTGGATTCAATTTTTGGAAACCACACAACCGATTTTGAGCCAAGTTTATTAAATAAGAGAGTGATTAAGTTGGAAGATGTGGTCTAAATCAAAGAAAAACAATGTAACTGAAGTAGTAAGACTAAACTTCATGGTCAGCTTACAAAACTAATCTTGAGCTAAGTCCCAAAAAAGAAATTCCAAAGGTTTCAGAAAAAGGTCTATAATAGTGAAATAATTTCATTGCTTCATAAATGTGACATAAATTTCTAATAGGTCTGTCTAAAAATTAACCTCTCGCTATTAGCAACATTCTGTTGATATTTTGTTCTATGTTGTTAATTCATTTAAAACTCCTAAGGTCATTACTTGTATGCTTCAATATAATTTGAGTTTCTTCCTTTCTTCCTTTCTTCCTTCCTTTCTTCCTTCCTTTCTTTCTTTCTTTCTTTCTTTCTTTCTTTCTTTCTTTCTTTCTTTCTTTCTTTCTTTTTCACTGGAGGATAATAATGCATATATTTTGCTAAATTACTCACGGAGAGAGAAAGAATTGAAAATTGTTGAGAGTGTTTGACAGCAGTATAAATGTGAGTTTGGCCACTCCAAACTGGTGAGTTAAATTCTATTTTATTTTTCTTTAAACCTTTGAATTAATAAATATATAACAATAAATACATGATAAAATAAAAATAATATAAATAAATATTTAATAACTATGTCTCTAGATTAGTTTTTTAATCAAAATTTGATGTATCTAATATCAAAATGCTAAAATGATCTATCATTTGTCTTTTACTGAAAATTAATAATCATCAAAATTGTTCAAGTTATACAGCTGAAATTATGCTTAATGTAGTAATTAACTTTTCTACTCATAGATTAAACAGCCATGATTTTAAAAATAAAATATTATAAGAATAATATACAAATCAAGAAACTTACTTGCCAGCACAAGAAACCAATTCTCTTTAATGTAATGGAAATTGGATTTATTAAAAGATAGGTGAACAAGAACTCAGCCCATCTCACCAGAAATCTGGTTTGAATGTTTTTCTGGTGCCAACTCTAATGAACATTGAATTCATGAGACACCTGGAAGGCCATCTCAACTGCATCTTCTTGCTTGTGTTACATTTTTTCTTCCGAACTCAAACTCTTGAGAAGTTCCTGAATGAGTGAAATTGACCATTAGCTTCCAGGGCCCTGGGAGAATGAATACCTGGTCTGACATCTATAGCCTGAATCAGATCTTGTCCTTTCATCAAAATCCACAAAGAGCTGGATTGCCAAAGTTAGCAATATGTTTAAATGATAGGGAATTAAGAAAAGAGGAAAAGCAAAATTTCCACCACTGTTCTTTTTAATGAAAGTGCTTTAAGATGAACAGGTTGTTAATTATTAGAGAGTATTGACACTCATATTCTACTTACTAATAATATATATACTAAAAATATACTCCTAGTTAGGAAAACCCCACTCAGAGTGACTCAATGGTATGGATACAAAAGGAAATGTAACCTTAACATACTACTTGGTATTTCTTATTGTTAATGTTGTTTTCTGTTGTCACTTACTTTTATTTTTATTCCTATTCTTGCATGTTTTTGTTTTTAACTTTATAAAATTAGCATGGTAAAGAGACATAGCGAACCGGGGAATGATTAAGATCTGAAAGAAGATGGATTCTCAGTGCAGAGAGAAAAATGGAAAACAGCAGTACTATTTATTACCTTCATCTTGCAAAGTAGAAAGTCAATATTGTTGAGGCGACAGACTAGACCTAAAAGTTACAGCATTTTATTTAAAAGTTATAGACACAAACTATAGAAAATTTAAAACAGTATCATAATCTGTAAAATAATATATAATCTGTATATGGAACTGTGACGAAGCAGAGACAGTAAAACATTTGGGAAGAGTATCAATCAATCCTTGCTGTGAAATAAAGCCTTCAAAACTCAGTGACATATAATTCTCAGTCATGTGTCTGCAGGTCACCTGGGGTGGGGAACATCTGATCTGCTCAGATACACTGGACAGCTCTGCTTCAAGCTGCACATCTGCTTGGACTTGGCTCCTGCAGTGGGTTTGACTTATGTCTGCTTCTCATGTCTCTTACCTTCCTTGGACCAGTACACTCCTTGGGGCAAATTCTTCTTATGGTGAAGGCAGAAACAGAGGGTATGGGGAAACATGCAAAAGCTCTTAGGTCCAGGTTTGAAAATAGCACAAAAACCGTGACTAATACACATCACATTGGCCAGAACAAGTTTAGTGACCAAGCTAAAATGATAAGAAATGGAAAATCATCTACTAAAGCTGAGGATCCAGATTTGGAGTCAATAATTCAATTTACTGCAGTATAAGCATCAGATAAACTAAAATCAGGAACAAGAAAAGAGTGACTGCTTTGGGGAATGGTATTAGAAGACAGGAAAGATGAGATGGGTGGTTATTCCCTTTTATCCTAAGCCATTCTGTATTTTGAGTCATAGAACATTTGCATTGTATTACTTTGTTGAACAGGAAAAAAAAAAAGTATAGAAGAACAAAACACATGTGTGATTAATAGCAACAAAAGAGAACTATAAATGACTATTATTTTAAATTGGCATACATTTATTATTAGAAAATATAAAGAATTTCTGAAACCAAATTTTAGGTATTCCTTATTTTATACATCTATCATATTAAATAACTGAAACCATAATTAATCTGCTTCACACTAAAGATTTTTCCTAAAAATGCATTTTTACAATAAAAATATAGAAAAAGGATCTTGATAAGAATATAGGTTGAAAATAATACAAAATTATATAATATTATGATTATATTTAACACAAATTATATATTTTAGGATGATTTTCATGAGGGTTTCTTTCTTTCATTTTACTTTCACTGATTTTATACTATTATATTACTTTCAGACTGCAATTATGCCAGTTAAATATTAAATAATGTACAATAAGAACACAGGAAAAAATGTATCATTGGTAGAGAAAAATTTATTTGGGGTGTCTTATAATATCTATTTACCTTTATAAAACCTAATTTCTAAAAGAAAAGTACTATAGAGGAGCCAACAAATAGTTTGACAAAATGACACTTACATTTTAATAAAATGACATAAAAATAAGTTGAAATCCATATGCTCTGTTTTAAGTCCTGTGAGTCTTTTTCAGTTACGCTAGCTAATTTTTTAAACATTTACAATGTTCCAGACTCTGTAACAAATGTTTTAAATTATCAGCTTTAATCTTCACAATGACTCTGTAGGGTAGGTACCAATATTTTTCCCATTTTACAGATAAGGAAATTGAGTTTCTCAGGGAGATCAGTGAATGTACAAAGGTGACACAAAGAGTAAATGCTGAAGTGGCAATTATTCTGAGGTTTTTCCTCTTCAGTTTCTTGTTCTTAACAATGCTACAAGAATGAATACCTTTCTCAATGTATCTTCTAGTATATTCATATTGCAAAGAACATTGTACAGATTGCAAAGTTGTAATATTACATAGGTGAGTATACAATTGCACAAGAGAGGAGAGGAAAACCAATGGGAAAATTATTTGAGAATTTCCTTTAAAAAGATCATCCAATTTTAGATGATATCAAGTTAAGTAAAAATATTTCAAATAGAGATTGGGATATTCCAAGTGTATTAGAAAGTGAATAGGTAGATGGAAATGAAAATAGAAGTAATTTTACATTTTAACTGTTATTCTAGCAAACTGAAGGCCAGTATGTTGAAAGAAGGCTAAGCCCTGTTTATTGATGACTCTTTCATCACAAAATTCAGATTTTCAAGTGTAGGTATTTTAAATAATTTTTATTTTTGCATTTATTCTATCACATATCTTCTGCTTATTTTTTTTTCCATCACAGTCTATATCTTAGCAGTTTTATCAGCAAGAGTTAAGAACAGAGAATGCAATTAATTAAAGAAGTTTTATTTACAGATCTAGTAAATGGTTTAGTAGAGATTAAACTATTGACTTGTCCCTTGGCCTCCCATGGGTTCAATAGATAACAGACCTAGTTAGGCATTAAGAAGAAATGCTTTATTCAGAATTATAAGTGCACAGAGTGGAGCAATCGAGACTCTGGGGAACTCGTGGCATTAAGATTCCCCATTTTCACAGCCCCAAAAAATTCAAAAGGAAAACAAAAGTCATTATGAGTTGGCATTAAATGTACTTTCAATTACATAAAATGGCATTGAAATTTCTGTAGTCTGATCCATCAGCTCACTGACCAACAAAAATGAGGTTTAATTGCTCTTAAAGGATTCAAAACTTTCAGAGTATCTGTACCACCGTTACAGCAGTTAAGTTTCCAATGGACTTGTATTCCAAATACAGATGGTCCTTAATTAAAATCAAGCCAGCCTGGTTATAGCTGCAAACGCTTTAGGTCAGTGAAATCCCCGCTTACAGTTTCTTCATCTCACACATACAGGGCACAGACACACGGATATTTTCTTTCTTATGTAAAAGAAAGAGAACAATGGACACTTTTGTTTTCCTGTTACAAAGGTTATAAAATCAATATATTCCTGATCACAATGACTGTAATGTTCCCCTCAACTTGGCTAAACTTTAGACAGATTTATTCTCAACTATAGTACCCCGTCTCCCTTTTCTTAGAGCATTTACTTTAGAAAACTTGTAATTACAAATTCTCTCTCTGCCCCCTTTAAAATGTACATAAATTCCCTTAAAAGTATTTGGACAGTTTTATGACCCAAGGAATGTCTTTCTCAAGGACCTGGGAGCCATCCCTGTGAAATATAATCATCAAGGAAGACAGTGCTCCAATATCTCAGTCTCTGTGGGAGGGAGAAATCTAATTTGGGTGGGTATATCCTGGACCTCCTGTCTTGAGGATATGAGAAAGTTCAATTTCCCTTTGGGTAAGGCCAATAAACAAATGCCAGTAGCCTAAGATTTCCCTCCAAACTCACCTGGTAAGACTCTCCAACACTTTGTTTCAGTGGAGTTGAAGAGTAATTTCTTTTCCCTACAAAAATCATCTTGGATAAAGTCCTCCTTGACTGTTTAACTTCACCCAATGCAAGTTTTCTTTGACATTATTCAAAATACTTTACTGTGGAGACCCTTTTTTTTTTTTTATGTTTTAGAGTGTTTCTGCACTCATATATGAAATATATAAATACTTATGATAGATACAAAATTAAATCTTGTTAATTGGGCTTAAATAAAGTCAGTGGGCAAAGGACTTTGAAGACTTCTAAATCTCCAAACCTTGTCCTTGGATGATATATTAATATTTTATTTTTTCCTTTTCCCCAAAGAAAACAGCAACAAACAACAGTGGAAGGCAGTTGAAAAAATAACAGACACTCATCAAAATGTAAGTTCTATAATTCGGGAATTGAATGACTAGCCTATAAACTATTATACTAAATGTATTTTTGCTAGTTATCTTTAAACATGCCTTTAAATACTATATTCCACTTAAAGTTCTTACAAATAAATGGCTATATTTCTCTGTGCTTATTTATTTTATACATAGTAGTTTGTATCTCTTAATCTCATACCCCTATCTTGCCTCTCCCCCCTCCCTTCTCCTCACTGATAACTACTTGTTTGTTCTCTGTATTTGTGAGTGTTTCTGTTTTGTTATACACATTAGTTTCATTTTTCAGATTCCACATAAAAGTGATAACATAGAATATTTTATCTTTCTCTACCTCATTTCACTTAAGCATGATACTCTCTAAGTCTATCTATGTTGTTGTATATAGCAGAATTCCATTTTTATGGCTGAGTAATATTCCATTATATATATCATATATATATATATATATAATGGGCAATTGGGTTGCTCCCATATCTTGGCTATTGTAAATAATACTGCTATGAACAGTGGGATGCACATATCTTTTCAAATTACTGTTTTCATTTTCTTTAGAGATATACCCAGGACTAGAATTACTGGATCATATAGTAATTCTATTTTAATTTTTTGAGGAATTTGCATATTGTTTTTCATAGTGGCTACATCAATTTACAATTTCATCAACAGTGTACAAGGGTTCTCTTTTATCCACACCCTGGCCAACATATGTTATTTGGAGACTTTTTTTTTTTGATAACCATTTTTACAGATGTGAGGTGATGTCTCATTGTGGTTTTGATTTGCATGTCCCTGATGATCAGTGATGCTGAGCATTTTTTCATATGCCTTTTGGCCATCTGTGTATCTTCTTTGGAAAAATGTCTATTTAAGTCTTCTGCCCACTTTTTAATAAGATTTTTTTTGACATTGAGTTATATGAACTGTTTATGTATTTTGGATATTAACCCCCTATGTTGAGATTTGTCCCCTCTATGCCAACTTTGATGGGTGCTTTTATCATGAATGGATGTTGAATTTAGTCAAATATTTTTTCTACATGTATTGAGATGATCATATGATTTTTATCCTTCTTTTTGTTAACATGGTGAATCACATTGATTGATGTGCAAATACTGAACCAACCTATCATCCCTGGAATAAATGCCACTTCATCATGGTGTATGTCCCTTTTTAACATATTGTTGAGTTATATTTGCTAATATTTTGTTGAGGATTTTTGTGTTAACATATAAACTACTTATACTAGAGTTAGAAGTTTTTTTATAAAGAAAAATTCAGTAACTAAAAGAGAATGTTATATTGTGAAAAACAAGAGTGCAGGAATCTGAGTTTTTTTGCAAGATGGAGGGCAGAAACCACTTATTGCCCATTTCACATTTCCTTGTCTGTTCCTCCTTACACTTCCCCAACACTTCCCTTTTGCTTGGTTGAAGAACCGTGAAAGTACATCAGCAGAATGTGTGGTTTCAATACTTACTGAGGCTTAGGGATAAAGGACAAATGAATCATCCAAATACATTTGGCACCATTACTGGACATTTTCTTGCCCACCATTCAATAGCAGTTTTTTCATAAGGGGCAGAGTTAAGAGCATAATATGGAGTGAGACTCCCCAAGTTCAAAACTTGATTCTCCTGCTTTCAGGTAAAATGAGGAAATTATAGCACCCAACCTTTAGGATGGTTGAAAAGAAAGATGTAATCCTATAAAGAACTTAGCACAGTGCTTGGTGTTGTTAAATGTTAGTTATTATTTTATCTCTTATGATGTAACAAACCCTCACAAACTTAGCAGCTTTAAACAACCATTCATGTTGTTCATGATTTCATGTATTGGGAATCTGGAAAGGTCTCAGGTGGGTGGGATGACCTCATTCCACATGGCATCAGTTAGAGCAGCTTGGGCCAGAGGGTCCCCTAAGTTTCCTTCTTCACTCACATGTCTGGCATGTTGAAATCATTTATCCCTCTCTCTCTGGCATCCTATCCTTTGATTCTTTCTCTGGAGCTTTTTCTCATAGGCTGGTGGTCTCAAGGAAGTCTTTCTTCTAACATGGTTGCTAGCTTACAAGATTAGCTTTCTGCAGAAACTTTCAGGCCAGTTTAAAAGCTAAGCCTGTGCCTGACAGAGCAATCACAGGTTCAATCAGATTTGGTGGGACTGAGAAATAAGCTCAGCTTCTTGGTGAGGGACTGGCCAGGTCACACTGCAGAGGAACATGGGGGAAGAGAGCTTTCATTATCACCATCTTCGGAAAATACCCTCTTCAACAGTCTATTTATTGTTATTGTCATTTGTCTTCCTTTTACATGCAGCGTAGATGCAAATCTCTTATCTGAAAAAGGTCAGAACCCTCTGTCAACTGAGGACAAATCTCAGTGCTAGTTATTCCAATGGAGCAAACCAATATTGACTGCCATATTGGTGAGGAGGACTCCTGCCTAGAAGAGAGTGAGTAACAATGAGGGCAACTACTTGAACCCATTTTAGGACTCACCCTACAGGCACCTCCTCATTTACAAGCAATAAACTAAAGAAAATGTATTGTCCAGACAATCATATAGTTTGGTCATCATTTTCATTGCTAATTAGATAGACTTCTCTCAAATCATGCCAATTGGCTTATGAGACCTTCTTCTAGTTTCTTCCAGAAAGTAATGTAGGTCACAACCAACCTTCATTACTAAAACTATCAAGAAATGTTCAGGGTCTGAGATTTTACCCTACTTGTAAGCTAATTAAGTAAGCATGTCACAGTTGCATGTATACATATATGCATATATATACATATTAGGATCATAAAAATAACCATGCAGGCTGAAACTGTACTAAGCACTCTTCATTTTCAATGAGCCAAATTGCATTGCTCCTTGACCTTTAACATTTCTTGCCAAACACTAAAAATTCTCTTACTATTGGTTATAAATATATAGAGATGGGAACATAATAAAACCAATATTTATTTAGAAACATAGGGAATTAAAGTGTTTTATTTCTTTGTAAAAATGTTATTGAATATTTGAACAGTACTTGCTTTCTCATCTTATGACAGTCAGGTGTATAATTATAATACGTAGCACAGTATGGAGTGAGTACTTTTCCTGTCTTGGGAAATGTTGTACTCTTTCCTAAATGTGATCAGCTTCCAACATTTGTCCTTTGTTTTCTTGATGTGAAATATTTCCAAGCATTATTTAATGTAAAATTATTTGTCACTTTCTCTAGGACATCTGTACCTTTTAAAACATAGTAACTCTTTATTTATGTTGCTAGGTTTGCCTTCACTAAACTCCTCTGGCTGCATATTAAGTCTCTCAGACAGTAGTCTTGTCAACATTCCCACAGGCATTTATCTTATAATCACACCCAATTTCATTTTCAGCACTTTCACTGTTTATTTCTTTGTTGGACTTTTATCTTTGTTGGAAAACTATCTCCTTTGATTATCCATTTTTGAAGATGTCATGCTGGCTTATTACTGGTGGGTCAGAAAGCAATACAACTGCACACTTTGCTGTCTGTGCATGAACTGCATAAAAGATGCTCAGGGAACAATCATCAGCAGACTTTGAAAAAAGTGACCTGATTGGTCACTGATTGTGATATGCATCTGTTATTTACATGATTATGGAAGGAAGACCCAGTAGTAAAATTTGTGCTTTATGCATTTAATCATAGTTAATATTCTGTGGTAACTGAAATCTGAATCTAGCTGTCTAAGTTAGGACTGCTATAACAAATAACCATAAACTGGAAAGATAAAACAATAAACATTTATTTCTCAAAGTTCTGGAGGTTGGAAACACCAAGATCAAGTTTTCAAAAGACTCAATGTCTGGTTAAGGCCCTCTTTCTAGTTTGCACACTGCAGCCTTCTTATTGAATCCTCTCATGGTAGAAAGTGATCATCTCTGTTATGTCTTTTCTTATAAGGGCACTAATTCCATCACCAGGGACTCCACCCTCATGACCCAAATTGTCTCCCAAAGGCCCTAACTCCAATTGCCATCATTTTGGAGATTAAGGTTTCAACATATGTATTTAAGGGAACACAAAGTTTCAGTCCATAGCACATGCTCTTGGAGGATTGGTGTTATGTAACTAAACCATAGAAACTGAAATTTGTCAATTTGAAATCATGCAAACTAAAAACTGCATGTGTGTCTGTATGTATATATAAAGGGAGAAAGGGAGAGAGAGAGAAAAAAAGAGAAAGAGAAAACAAATGAGGAAAAATGTAAGCAATTTTGATGAAGTTGATTATAGAGTATACAAGCATTTCTTATACCATTTTTGTAATTTTTCTTTGTTTTTTAATACATTAGAATTAATTTTTCTTTCCTTTTTTAGACTTACTGAGATATAATTCACATATAACATTGTGTGAGTTTATGGTGTATAATGTAATGACTTGATATATGTGTATATTGCTACATGATTACCTCAGTAAGGTTAAGTAATGAAACCATAACTTCACATTTTCATTTTCTTTATTTGTTCATCCATTGACAGATACTCCAGTTGTTTCCATATTTTCACCTATTGTAAAAAATCTGCAAAGAATATGGGGGTGCAGTTATCTCTTTGAGACAGTGATTTCATTTCTTTTGGATATATTAAGAAGTGGAATTGCTAAACCATATGGTAGTTCTGTCTTTGGCTTTTTAGGGAACATCCATTTTGTTTACCGTAGGGGTTTTCTCTTGACTCTGGTTATAAGAAGAGTTATCTCACTTCTTATTGTCTGTGCTCTGTGTTAACTATTATCGATGAACTTGAGAATTTCTATGAAAGCTAGAGATTACTTTAAAACTATCAACCTTCCCTTTCTTCTTATTATGGGTGAAGTTGTATATCATTGCATTGGATCATTCTTCATATGTGTTGAGAGAGTTGTAAGATTTTTAGGGTATGTGTTCTCAACCTTGATCCCAATTTGACAGACTTGAGAACCTCTGTCAAATAATTTAATTCTCCAGGGAAATTCAGAAATAATTTGATATAATAAATTTGTAAAATAAAGTTAACACATAATGTCATGTATTTTGGAATAATTCTTTCTTTAAAAAAATCAGGTGATGTACAATATCAAGTCTTCAAATACTCTGTGTATCTGTTGGTAAACTTACATTTTTTTTGCTAATTAGAAATAAGTGCGTATAATACTAATGTCTCTCTTGTGAAACGATTTGAATAATAACAGTTAAATAACTTTAAAAGAGTTGCTTAAATTTATTGTTGTTTTTATAGTTTTACTTTTTTGTGTCATTTCCACTAATTATAGCTCTTGTAATTTGGGTCAACGACAAAAACTATGTTTATCTATATTTTATTGCAACTATCGATATTTAGAATAGGAAAAGTATTGTATGTTAGACAAACATGTCAATAATTCTCAGATTTGATTTTTGATATTCTAACAATTGTGTATTTTGAATGGAAGAAAGTGTATTGATGATTTTATTCCTATACACTATCTGACTTAATACAGATTTACTTTATATAATTGGTCATGATCTGATGAGGCAAAAAATAGTTAATTGTTTTAAAAAAGATATCAAGTATATTGTCACAGCATGTCCGCTGGCATTAATACTTTGAAATAGAATTATTTTTCAAATAACGTTTCCCGCAGTGAAACAAATAAAAGAACTTTCTTATATTTTGTTTTATGAAGGAGGATTTTGTTCACAACTGAGAATTTTGAAAAAAATCTGTTTTTCCAACTTTGATATATTTTTTCAAAATAAATTACTTTCAAATATATGAAAGACTTTAAAAAGGTCTCTCAATAATGATGGTAACAGTAGAAATTAAATAAACTTGATAGCTTGTATTTGTTTTATTGCTAACATATTTTATGACTCCACAACATTGCAGCGTTTTCCTAATTTTTGCTACAAAAGGGAAGCAAAACAGCAGTTTATTGTGGCAATACTTCATACTGGCCTACTTCTGTAAATTGTCTTAAGGCTCTAGGGTAAAGAGAACATTCATGCTTTTAAATTGGATACAAAAACAGTTTCTATCCCATAACCGTTGTAGCATAAATCGTCAGATAGAGACCTATTAGATATGTCTAAATGCATTGTTGCTCGGCAAATTATAAACACTTTTTTTTTGGTGTGTTTTACCTGGAGTGAGCTTATTTAGAATTTTATTGAATATTTTAAAAATACAATGTAAGTTATTAAGCATTTTCAGTTTCCAATAACATGGTTCTTGAGGTATGTGATGCAAGCTTGGTGCTGTTTCTTCAGTGACCAATTACCAGCAGACTTTGAAAGAAGGGACCTGATTGGTTACTGATTATGACACTCTCTTCTCTGTATGTTAACATAGTGTTTAAGGGCATGAGCTTTGGATTGAGACAAAACTGGATTTAAATTCCAACACCAATGCTTACTAGTTATGTGTCCTTAAGCAAGTCTTTTTAGAATGGAATATAGTCGCTCAGTGTTTCTGGGAAAGAAAGAGAAAGAAAGAAAGAAGGGAAGGAAGAAAGGAATGGAGGGAGGGAGGAGAGGACGGAGGGAAGAGAGAAAACTGGAATAAGGAAGAAATAGGAAATAAAAATTAAGCAATCATGAACACATATTCAGGATAAGTGGAATATAGGCAGAGACTTCAAACATTAAAATAATGCTACTGATCTTGATAAATACCTTAAGGATCTGTACATGGTGTTTATGAAAGCAGGCGAAAGGTTATTTTTGACACACACCCCTTCCACTTTTTCCACATCACATACGGAAATTCCTATTGCCTTAGTTATAAATCAGTTTTTGTATAAATATTTGGTGAAATGGGACAAACACCTATACTTTCTCTCTATATTAGAAGGTATTAAAGATTTGTATATTTTACATTTTACATTTAAGATTAAACAGGTTTTTTTTTCATTTTGTAGATACTTATTTTGACATTCACAATTTGGGTGCTAAGAGGAGAAGAAGTTTTTTTTCTTAAATCTTGTCTCTGTATCTTCCTTTTTATACTGAAATTATAATAAGTAAAAATATTGGTCTTCTTATTAGATTATATTTCAGGATCTAGTCTCAGTTACCAATTTTGTCATTGGGGCTGGTGTGGCAAGTGGGTGAGAACCAGGTCTAAAGATGTTTATATGCTAATTTACTCTGAAGCTAATACTGAAGAATGTTTCCCCTCATCTGTAAATTAATCCTTCTTAAGTGTTTACAGAGTCCTTGATTCTTCTCCCCCAAATCCTGGTCTATCATTGACATAATATGAAGAAATAACAGTAACTGGCAGGTGGGTTTCAGAGGTGTATTACTAGTGAAAAGTTTTGGCTGCATTAAGGGCCTCTCTTGCACAGGTTATAATGCACTCATAGTCATTTTCAGGCTGGTTGGCAATTTGAAGTGCTTTGCTGAATCTGTAAATTGTTATATAATCAGTTACATGCCTTTGAGTATTTTTTATTCCACTTCAGTAAGCCCAAAGCAATTGCAAGAAGCAGGCAGCCCTGATGGAAATGTGAAAATGAGTTGAGTTTTCTTGGTTACTTACCGAGAATCACTTTCTCCTCTCTCTACCTAGTTATACCCCTCCACAATTGCCCAGTATTTCATCTCCTGAAGCTTCAATCCTGAAATCATTGTTTTGGAGGCTGACCAGGTCTTAATCTTCAAGATCACTCTCTTCTCTGTATGTTAACATAGTGTTTAAGGGCATGAGATTTGGACTGAGACAAAACTGGATTTAAATTCCAACACCAATGCTTACTAGCTATGTGTCCTTAAGCAAGTTCCAGTTTTTCTCTCTGTAAAGTAATTGTATTAATAGTTATGTCAGAAAAGTTTAATGTAATGATTTACTCGAAGAGCTTAAATTGTGTCTAAATACTCAAAAAATGGTAACCCTGTAGAAGCATGTCGGAATAGTGGCATGAGAAGTTTTGCAAACTCCCTCCCCATAGAAAGATCCAGAACTGGTGAATATGATAAAGCAATTTAAATTCTATGGAAATTGTCCTAAAGGTATAAAGAAAACAGGGAAATTTTTATTCTAGAAAAGGTAATAAATCATCATAAGAACAGGGAGAGCCTAGGACAGCTTTCCTCCTCCCACCCACTGAGCTCGGCACGCTGGAAGCTCTACCACAGGCAGGTGCAGACAAAAACTCAGAGCCTTCTCTTCCCTCTGCTCTCAGGGAGGGAGGGCTTCAGCATCTCCCCCAGTTCCACATTGCAGAAGTTTCACTCCAGGAAAAAAAGACTAAGAGATCTGGGGCTGTCTTCATCCACTCAGCCTCCTCTCTCAGGAGGAGTTCTACTCAGTTAAGGCAGGCCAGGAATGCAAGGGCTCTCAATCACTCTCACCCCAGCTCGCTCACGGGGCAGAGACTTTTCAGTCAAGAGAGGTAAGCTGAGAAGACCAGAGGCTACTGCTCTCACTCAGAGCCCTGCTTATAAATCACGGATCACTCTGAGAGAAGCCAGCCACTGCCTAAATCCACCGCTACAAAGTAGTGGCTCAGAGATTTTATCCACAATCATAAAAACATATGTCTGCATGAAAAGTTGCACACAAATGTTCACAGCATCATTAATTATTATAGTCCAAAAGTGTAAATGCCCCAAATGCCCATCAAGTGGTGAATGCATAAAGAAAATATGGTTACCCATGCAATGGGATGTTATTCAGGCGTAAAAATGAATGAAGTACTGATACATGCTACAATATAGATGAACATTGAAAATATTGTGCTAATTATAAGTCTGTCACAAAAGAACACATATGTTAACATTCCATTTATAAGAAAAGACCAGAATAAGAAAATCCATAGAGACAGAGAATAGATTAATGATTTCTAAGGACTGGTGGAGGGGAGATGGGAAGTAACATTTTTCCTTTTAGGAGTGATGAAAATATTCTGAACTTAGGTTGTAGTGATGGGTTGTGATATATAAATTATATCTAAATAAAGTTTCTAAAAAATGATGACTCTCTCTCTCAATAATAAACTTGATTTTGATCCACTCTTTCAAAACCTTTGATAAACTTTTGTCAATAAATCAGATCAATCAAGTCTTAATATAGTAAAGTAACTCTTCTGGTCACAATCAGAGATAAAAAAAATTCAGGAGACAATATCATTTTACTCAATATAGCTCCAATAAAAGTGGGAAAAAAATCTTTCTAAATAAGAAGAAAAAGATACTTTGAAGAAAGTGCAAAACAATTTTGTTCCCAATTGATATTTAATGATGTGCTAAAAATTTCAACACCAAAGTTTATGATAAAATGGATAGGATAATCCATAGATCTAAATATACAAAGACATAGAGAAAAAAAAAAGCTGGAAGAAAATACAGCAAGATAGTAATTACTTTAATCTTAGCTGGTGGAATTGCATGAGATCATTCTATTTTTATTTTTCTGTATTCTTATTTCTATAATTACATATATTTTGGTAATCTGAGCAATTTAACTCCTTTAAAAAGAAAGGAAAGATGTAAGTTTTCAAAGAGTAACATAAATAATTATTAAAAGTTTCCATATCTTACTCATGCTAGTTGATATAAATGATGCTAGTTGATATAAAGGATTTAAAGATACATAAAACTCAGGCTGTCTTTTCACTTAGTAAAGGAGATGAATTCTGTCCATAAATCTACCACAAACTTTAAAGCTACTGTATGATTGATATTATATGTGTATTAAGAGCCATAATGGCTGGGGAACCTCTAGGGGAGGATCCTTTCTGATAAGGAGGTTTTATGGAAAAGATGCTTTACATTTGCCTAGGAAAACTTCACAATGGAGAAGAACAAACACATAATTTTCCATGTTTTCACAAAATTTAATGTGAAATGGACTTTCTTAAAAAAAAATCAGGTCAGATTACATTACTCTTGTATTTAAACCTGCCACTGGCTCTCCTGTTCACTTTGACAAAAAATAAAATCTTTCGAACAGCTTACAAAGCCTGATATCACTTGATCTCTTATTAATCCTCCGACCTAAGCCTCTTCTACTTTTCTCCTGGATCATACAGCTCCAGCCACACTGGCCTCCTGCTGTTCCTAGGCATCCCATCATGCCGTCCCCTGGGAGTTTTACACTGGGGTTTTCTTCTGTCCTTTTCCAGGGGGTTGCATGACCAACTCCTTTACAACTTCCCAGGTTGCTCGCTGTTACCTTCTCACGGAGACCAGTCCTGCCACCTGCTTAGTGCAGCACATTGCCCCCACACTACCTTCACAGCCACCGTCCTTTCCCTGCTCTACTTCTTCCTTCCATAGCAATTATCATATTCAATAACATGCTATATTACTTCCTTACTTATTATGTTCGCCCCCATCTCCCCAAGCCTGATAAAATATACTTTACCTGGGCAGGGATCTTGCTGTGCTTGATTTATTGGTATATTTCAAGCATGTAGAATAGTTCCTAGCAAGTAGACAATAGATTTGTTAAACAAATGGACGAATGAATGAAGCAATCATTAGAAGAAAAAGAACATGCAAACTATAGTGTTTCGGTCCAGAATATTGAAAATGAGCCTTAAAAAGTTAATAAATATATATAAATACAAATAAAGTTAAAATAAATTTAACTGCTCAATGCTATGCAAAGAAGGTTGAATGATCTAATGATGCATTATTTTTTAGGGACACGTAGATTTCCAAAATCTATATTAAAAGACCAAAAATATTTACAGTCCAAAGGTCTGAAGATTTTAAGGTATGACATTTCTTAAGTATCAGGATAAGAAGTTTTCATTAGTGAATCATTTCAATGAAATATCATTCCAGGAATGAGATCATTCTGGTACAATTTAAAATGCCACAGTGTACAATGGAAGAAAATGTTCCAAATTCATTTTTGATGCTACCTTAAGAATACTTCACATAACAAAAATAGCAGTAAAAAAAACTGTTACCTAATTTCATTTAGTTTAAATGCAAAAAAATGAAATATTAGAAGATGAAGTGAAATTATATTTATATATTATAATACAAAAATGTGGGATTGATTTTAAGAATATACGAAAAATAAAGCTAGAAAATTCACTATTGTAAGTTACCACTTTAAATGTAACAAGATGAAAATTAATATTCCTCATAAATTTTGACAAAATTCAAGTAGAATCAGATAGCTACTCTGTATATAGCAAAATATATATAATTTCAGCCATACAACTAGCACTAACCTTAATGTGATTTAAACAACTATTGTTATTTAAAAACTTAACATTGCCTCAAAGTACTTATACAAGGGAGAAAAATTAGAGTTATAAATACTAGATAGGAGGAGGCAAAAAAATAATTTTTTGTACTTCAAGATTGGTTACTTAGAAAACTTAAAATACTTATCTGTAAAAGTACAGACTGTCCCCCACTTTCAATGTTTCAACTTAACAATTTTTCTTTCGACTTTATTATGGTACAAAAGCAGTAAGTGTTCAGTAGAAACCACTCTTTGAATCTTGAATTTTGATCTTTTCCCGGCTAACAATATGCTATATGATACTCCCTTGTGATGCTGGACAGGGCAGCTCCCCGTTGGCCATGTGGCCACATGACCACGTGACCAACAACTGATATACTTACAACCATTCTGTACACATACAACTGTTCCATTTTTCTCTTTAGGTAAAGTATTTAATAAGTTACATTATATATTCAACACTTTGTTATAAAATAGGACTTGTGTTAGATAATTTTGCTCCGCAGAAGGGCTAATGTAGGTGTTCTGAGCACGTTTAAAGTAGGCGAGGCCAAGCTGTGATGCTCAGTAGGCTAGGTGTACTAAATGCATTTTCAGCTTATGATATTTTCAATTTATAATGGGTTTATCTGATGTAACCCTATCATAAGTTGAGGACAGTCTATACTAGAAACAAATGATTCAGCAAATTTACTAATTTTAGAATAAAAAAGGCAAATAAATGCTTTTTATAAGTTATAAATAACAAATACATGGCTAATATGTCCTATTAACAGTAATCATAACAAAAAACCTAGGTATGTATTCAACAAAAATTATTTGGATATCTAAAACATAATCTGAGTAACAAAATGATTCAAATAAATGGAAACACGTGTTATGTTTTATTTTATATGGATGCTGTCTATGGTATGGTCCATAGTTAGGTAACATACATTTATACACAAATGGCATTTCAAAGGCAAATACAACCCCCTCCTCTGGGGGGTTACTTTCAACAAAATAATACAAAATTCCTGCAGAAAAACTAATGATGCAAGTAATTGTTTTGAAATATATGTGACAATATTCAGAAAACTTCTGAAAAGTAGAGCAGGAGGAAAAGTTAATCCTTCTATTTTTTAGAAACAATGTTATAGCACTTAACCTAGGCTGAAACTAACATATGAAGGAATAAATACATTAATTAGATATAATGGAAGGTCAAATTTATATGATAGTTCCATAGGTGCAAAAAAGACATTTCAGATCATTTGGGGGGAAGTTGAGTATTTGTTGTGACAGCTGGTTAGCCATTTGTAGAAAAATAACCTGTAATTTTACATCACGACTTGTATTAAAAGAAATTCCAGATGGATTGAATATTTAAATGTCAAAATGAGACCAGAAGTTTATTAGAAGGAAAACCATGGATTTAAAAATGGTAAACTTGGAATGGAGACATCATTTTTAAACATGGCAACATGTTCAAGAAGCTGATAAATCTTACAGAAGATTCAGTTTTGATTATATTTTATTACATTTTACTAGACAGAAAATTAAAGCAAAGAAAGCAAAGAATTCTTAAAAACTAAAAGATGAAGAAAAACTCTATTGCCAAAAGGTAATTCACAGACACACACACACAAAAGAACTTACAAACAGCTAAGATGATGCTTTTTTGACAATAAAAAGAAATGCAAAGTAAATGAGGAAAATGTACTACATGTTTTGGGCATATGATTTTATAATATTGATAATAGTATTTGAGAGGAAATCATGCTCATAAATTGTTACTGGGACTATATTTTGGTGAAATAGTTGCAGAGCATAATTTGGAACATGTTGTAAAATATAAAATGCAAGTACCCTTTAGTCCAGCAATCATTATGTGGATAAAAACATAGATTTCATATATATTATATATCTATATGTATATATTTTATATAGTCTCGTGTAGAGATATTCAGAAGCATTGCCTAGAATTATAAATAAATTACTAAGAGTGATCATTTCTGCGCTAAACCCAGGATGCGGGAGCAGAGTGATGAGTATTCAGAGAAAAACAAAAACAAACGGCACAGGGAAACCTTCAGCCTTCACTGTGAATTCATCAGTGCTTTTATTTCTTTAGTTTTACTTGTATACGCTTTAGTGTTTTTACTTTTTCTTTCACCATAAGCTTTTATTGCTCTTTATTTTATTATTATTTTTTTTATCCTTAGTGTTCTTACTGTTTCTTACGTTCGCCTTAGTTCATGATCCATGGTAATTACTGATCTAATTTATTGATCAGTTATTTTTAATAAAACCCCCAATCAAGGCTTCCCAAACCCAAATCCCAAAACTTTACTATATGGTCCTAACACAAGCCATTTACTTTCCTTTCCCCACAAGAAATAACTACTACTCTAAATTCTCTGTTTATCATTTTTTCCTCTTTATTATATAATCTTATTGCATCTACATATTTTCTGTAAAATATATTTTAAAACTTTTAAGAAGAATATCAATATATAAAAATGTGAAGACTTAAGTTTAAACTTCATATTATATTCCTAAAATTTATTCATGTTTGGGAACACTGCTATAGTTCAATTTTTAACTGCTGTCAAATATCCCATTGTATGAATATACTGTGGGATACTAATATATTCTCCTTCTACTCGGAGGTAGAGTTGTTTCTAGGTTTTCACTCTTCTGAATTGCAGCTATCAACATTCTTGTACATGTGTTCTCTTGCTGATATGTAGTTAGGCATGGACTAGTCAGCAACAGAGAAAGTGTCTGTTTTCCAAACAGTTGTGCCATTTTCCACTCCCACCAGCAATGTGCAGAGACTCTGTGACTAACTTCTTCAACACTTAACTATTTTCACACATCCTGATGTTTTTTTCCAATTAATTGGGTGTAAACAGAACATCATTATAGTCTTGACTTGCATTTCTCTGATTACCATTGATGCTGAGTATCTTTCATATGTTTGTTTCTCATATGTATTTTCTCTTCTGTAAAGTGCTTATTTATGTCTCTTGCCCATTTTTGTATTGGTAATTTGTTTACTTATTATTGATTTTTGTTATTTATACCTTTTTGTTATGAATATTTTAAATATGCTTCCTTTAGTTTGTAACTTGCCATTTTCACTTTCTAAAAGTGACTTTGGAAGAAGAGTCTTTAGCGAAATGTATTTTTTAGAGGCTATCTTATTGTGTCTTGTTTTAGACCCCTTTCCATCCCCCAAAGTTTAAGCACATATTTGCCTATATTTTAAAGTTATGTTTTTGTCACTTTTCCTTAATATGTCTGGATTAATTTTTGTGTGTAGTATATATTTTGTGTATTGTGTATATTTTTCATTTTTCCATATGTGTAATCAAATTCAAAGAGCAATTTTGTTAGTTTCTATCTTTCCCATTTGATTGCTTTTCTAATTAAAAGTGGAAGCAAAGGTAAATAACAAACACAACTCTAGGGTCTAGCTTAAACCTGATTTCCGCATGGTCACTAGTCTCCTTAAATAGATATACTTTGATCATTTAAAATAATACCATGTTCTTTAGGAATCACCTTCAAATTAACTACTGGACTAGGAGAGGTTTACATGTCCATCTGTGCCCAGGGTATTTTTCTAGCATTTTTATTCCCCCTCAAATTCTGCTATGAAGGAATTTAGACAATTCAAGGTAAGGGGCTTGTGGCAAATTGTAAAGCAGGGTCCAAGGGGCTTAATTCTCAAATAGTAACATTGACAGATAATAATAATTTTTACTGTGTTTTTATTATTTTAGGCAATATTCAACCATTTATAGTGCGTTATTTCATTTTATATTTGCAATAAGCCATAGAGAGCTTTGAGTATAGTCCCAGCTTTGCGCATGAGGAGGATTCAAGGGGTCATTTAATTTGCCTACATCATGTACATCATGTTTAAAGTGATTTGAACCTAATTCTTTATTACTCAAAAGCACATGTTCTTTCCCATTATGTGAAAATATCTTTCTGCTATCCTAAATTATTCTTGTTGTTTACTCATCCTTTATTGTCTGTAGGTTTTCCTAAGGTCTACCTTGAAGCTGATGAAGAAGTTCATTCTCAGTCCTGGCCCTTTCTTCACGGATGGGTCATTTGTTAGGGCACCAGGACTTCTCGCACGCTGCTATGAATGGCGAGTAGAGGGTAGGAGACTTGACTGTGAATTTACAAAAGAAGATCAAAGATGTCCAAATATTAAATAAAAGATATTGATTTCCAGTATTCCAGCCAGATCCCAAAAGTGATTTTTTATTGTTTATTTTAATAAGAAAGCTGAAAAAAACTGTATAGATCAAGTTATAAGCATCTAGGCAGCAAATGTGTTGCACTATGTAAAGTTCACCAAGAATCTATGACCTGTACCTGAACTTCCTGACAAGGAAATTATTTCACTTTCAGAAAAAGTTTTTGAAAGGGTTACTGATTTCTGAATGAAATCTTTCTTTCAGGTTTTGTACAGTGTTAATTGAAAAATAGCTGGAATATAATTTCAACATTGAAATGTGGCCACTAAAACATAAGGTAATTTTCTCCAGATGCCCCCATACACCACTAGCCCAACAAGCCCGGCGCGACAGGGATCCTTTCCCATTGTTCGGGCAGCACTGCTTGCCGATGTCCTTGTTTGCAGGTGTCTTGGGTGGCTCTATATGCTACTGTTGGCTTCGAATTCCCTGACAGTATAATCACAGTTCTTGGACAGAGGGGTGACTGAGCCAGTCATCATTTCAAAGGAAGCAGCCAGCTACTTACTGAGCATTAGGTAAAGCTGCCAGACACCTTGTCAACCCTCTGTACTGACACAGAAGAAATATCAAGAATCCACACTGAATCAGTGTTTGGACCCTGCTAGGATGCACAGTATCACTGCTCTCCCTGTGTAGAGTTCTTCAGATATCAAAATGGGGAGACTTTCACTGGTCTCACACACGCTAACATTTTTGTAAAAGGAAACGTATTTCCATGTGAGCATAACAGCTTCTTCTCCCACAGTTTCCCATCCCCACCCAGTGTGTTAAGCTTTTTACTGCCCAGTGTGTTCCTAGGACTTCATGCTATAGAGCTGAGGTTGCATCAGTCCCCTCTAAGAAATATATCACACCAGGCATAATATTAAATTTGAGGTCACTACTTGGTTGAGATGATATATTGCACTGTTATCTGCCAAGATCCGTAAGAGGCCTGAATAGGCGCATGTTGGGAACCACCGCTTCTGCCACCTTGGTCTTTGGGAATGGGCTAATCTCTGCTCTTTCCCCTAGCTGCAGTATTTTTATTTAGTATATTGTCCAATATAGGGAGGTAATTTCATAGACTTCTACTTGCTTCTCCACTCTGATAGCTTTAACTTATAGGCCAAGGAACCAATGTATGTATTCTGCCAACCATCACTCTGTCCATTCCCTTAATATGTTCAGGGGCAGGAAAATGACTGCCTGCATCTGTAGAAGTGACAGACCCTCTGTGAACCAGACTCCATCTATCATCCAGCTCCATAGACCCCTAATTAAAATAGTGAGCCGCGATGATACTTTGGGTTTCTGGGTATCAATGTCAACTTTGCCCTGGTGTCCAACAGTCCTTAAAATGTTTATGTATTCTCCATTTCCTTGTTTAGAATCAGCTGAATAAATGACTATAGATCAAATTGGGAAAGAACTGGGGAAATCACTGTGCTATACAATTGTCACAGTATTCTGAGGGTCTCTTTCTCTCTGGAACCCAGTCTTGGTCTCCGGTAAAGGGTTCACCCATACGAAGTGGCTCAAAGAGAAATTAGACAATAGATCTTGTTATTACAGCCATTAAGTCATTTTTCCTTGATTTCTTTTAGTTGAACAGACTGAGTAATACCTTTGTTGGCTATTCATCTGTCTTACTCCTAAGAATACAGTGTCTAAAACCATCTTCATAGCTCTCTGTGAGTTAGCTAGGTCCCCCTGACTGCCACTTAACCTCTGCAACTCATTATAATTAAATGTTAAGCACCAACACCTGGTTTCTTTTATTTTTTGTTTCTATACTCACATTGCTTTCAGAGACTCCAGTCCTGTAATAACATTTCCTACTCTGGGCCACCATCAACGCTGGTCTACACGGCTCATTTCAAAACTGCATTTCTTATCAGTTTGTTAAATGGATGTCCTCCAGGCCCACCTGTGAGACAGTTCTCTGCCTTACATAGTATACCCCTTCTAGCATACCCACTATGTTTATCTTTAATCCCTTCTTCCACCAGTTCCTATGTCAGCTTTAACAATGCTTCTTCACTTAGTGTGGGTCATCACTTTGTATACGCTTCCAAATGCCAATCGAGAAGCTTAATTGCATCCTGTCCTGGGGGACTTGCCAGTATATTAAATTCTGTTACCACAGGGAAATGCACCTATATTAATAAATTCTCATTTATCCAATTTTATACTACCTCTTGCTGGATCATAAACATTGAAGATATAATTCCATATAACTCTTCACCACCTGCGGCTGGGACATGTTGACTCTACATTATGGTTTGATTGCATGATAGATTTCCTTCCTCCTCAGCGGCCAGCACTTCCCTGGCTGCATTTCCCGGCAATGACACCCCCTTTCAATTTATCAGCAGTGAAGTTTTAACAATTGTGCCACCTCAGCATCTGAGGGGTTATCACTACTTTATCTGACATGAGTGAAATGCTTCACTTTTTCATCGAGCTAAGAGGTAATCCAGCTCCAGAATCCCATTTTAGAATCTGTTTCCTCTGGCCACTTTTAACAATAACTGCTTTAGGTAAGTTTTCCTAGAAAGTGACCCTGTGATGGACATTTCCTTATAGAAGGTTGTTTGAGGGTGGCTCCTAGAAACACTGTTTCATTGTGGATGTGCCACAGGGTAAAATATAACATGAGGTGGCCAAGGTCAAAGGGCAGGTAAGTACCACCCAGGGAAAAGGACCAATGCATGACTTGAGGTCACTGATAAGACAGATGAAGTCGGCTTCATCTGTCATTAAGAAAAAAAAGCTATATATATATTTTTCTACAAAAATCTTGGAATTATCTTCTTACAGTTATTTTTGGTTGATCTTTAATACTAATACTTTATCTTTATACTTTAGTTTATATTTTTAAAAGAACATTGAAATATAAGAAACAAGTCTATAGTAAGATGAGGGGAGAGAAAATATTTTGGAAACAAGGGTAGAAAAAACTCTCAAGTGTTAAAAGGATACAATGTCATCTGAATCATATTTTAATAGAGAGTTCACAGCACTCAGAAAAATGTTGGCTGTATGTTCAAAATAGAGACTTTATTGGATTATATCCTGACTCTAATGAGGCATTTATTATTTTAAAATACTTTGAAGCTAGTTTGGATGCTCTTATTTCCAAAAAAAATTGTCTCCAGTTAATGTTTGTCTCCTGAGCTCCCAAACACACACATACACATGTGCATCTGCATGAGTACAATTTTTATTTTTATCTGAATTTCTCCTAAGTATCTCAAATATACCATATGCAAATTTAATATCATTGTCTCATCAACACTTCCTCACATACACATACAAATTTCCTCTCTTAGAATCTTTTTCTCTCCCTCTTGCAAATGGAAAAATTCTCCTTTTTCATCAAAATTTTATTTTATTAACTTAACCTAAACTTTATAATTTACTTGATCTCACATTCGACCTAATAAATCATCAATTTCTATTGTTTCTCCCTCTTAAATACTGTCTTTCCACCTTCACTACTAATGTTCTTCCTTAGCTTCTGTCTAACCCCCCATGGTTAAGTTTTCACTGGTTTCCCAAGTTCCAGTCGTACCTATGTCCAATTCAACTTTCTCAATGTCTCCATTATTGCTAGAATCATAGGTTTTATGTGCATATCACACGAATCTTGATTTGTAAAGTCATTGGCAAAATGGAAATACTTAGATGTGGCTGCAAGTTTTGGAAAGAGTTAAATATCATTGATTTGTAAATGGGAGTTAATTTTGTTTGAAGTAAAACGTAATTACATAATGATTTCGATTTCCTTGTGTTACTTCCAAATGTCACTGATATACATCTTCCTTGTTATCTCTGTGCCATAATTAACTGAACTATCTAATGACTGAAAAATCAAGTTTTCGCTAATAACATGAAATTACCATAGCCCTGGCTGCTGTTCATCCTATACCTTCTCCATTTCTTTTCCAATGTTTTGTGATGCTATAATTATGTCTGATCAGTTTTAAGGTACCCAGAAGTGATGGGAAGGACCCTGTGAAAGCTGCATTTGCCATTACAATGACTTTATTATAAAGATACTCTGAAGTTTTAGACTTCTCTGTGAGTTCTCCATCTCTAATCATATCAGTTTTTCAGAATAATAAACTTTTTTTAACGAAAAAGAATATGCCTCTGTTTTTAACTTTAGAAGAATTACTTTGCAAAAAGACATCATAGGAAAAGAAGCATGAACTTTAACATAAAAAGAACTAGATACAAATTTCAGTTCAGCCACTTGCTGGCTAAGCAATACTAGACAAATGGTAAAATCTCTATGTACTTTTTCCAAATCTCCAGATGAAATGACAATGAATTGGTTACAATATTACAGAGGAGATTCAGATAACTCACTGGAACATGTTACAAAGCATTTTCTTGATAACTTGAACATAAGCATCTTAGAGACCTCATGAATGAGGCCTTTGAAATGGAACTTGAGAGTCCAATAATGAAATCCTGTTTTCACAATCTTTTATATAAATCACGAACACATGACAACCCATTTGATGGAGAGAGGCATGTATTGGTGGTAATCATTTACTGTCTGAGGACATAATGTCTAAGTGCTGTTAAAAAAATTCTGAAAGATGATATAATTCACAGAAGGCAGACTTAAATCTTCGATTTAACTTTTAGGTTTCAGTCCTGTCTGCAGAAGTCAGTGCCAGCAGGCACGAGCAGATACGGGGCTCTGTCCAGGAGCAGCCATTGCAGATGTCCTTGACGAATCGAATCACCAGTAAGTTAGAACTGAACCTGCTTCACAGTAGTATCTAACCCATAAGCCTAGTTTGACTCTCCAGAGCCCTACTATTGGCTTATGTTATTTGCTCATATTGAATGATATTTCAAGAACTATCGTGTTCCTCACATCTTCTACTTTCCAGATGTTACCCACTTCTGGAGAAGTCCCTATTTGAATAAACATCTGTGGAGGATTACCGGGCAAAACATTTCAAATCCTGCTCTCAGGTATGCAGCCAATGATTGCAGTGAGGTCAGTCAGTGACTTCCTCGGGCAGGTCATCATTACGAACATTCATATCAGGTCCGATTTGCTATTTAGGATGTGAATATACTATAAAAGAATAGGTTGGAGCTTACTGTCATAAAGATAGCCAGATAGTTCATCTAAATTACAAGGTAATTTTGAAAATACTATGCCTTTTAGCAGATGGAATCATCAGGCTCAAAATGTGTTTTAAAAAAACGTTGGGTAAAAGCAGATATTTCTGTTACCAGTCTTCCCTGCAAAGGAGCTAAGAATGACTTTAGATGGGTTCTTCTGCTTTTTGTTCCTAGCATGTGAGCTTTTGCATTATATTTTGCAATATGTTAGCTTAAAATCTGTTATAGACCATTCTGGTAATAAAAAATAGATGATAGTTATTACAAAAAATTAACCTCCTAGACTGGGACTCAGTATAGGAGAGTTCATTTTAAGTGGAGCTCATCAAGCTTCATAAATTGTGTACTTGTGTGAAAACAAAATGCATCTGAGAATATTAATGTTACATAGGTCCATAGTTTAGTTCAGCAAACCAAGTCAGTATTGGTATAATTATTGTCATCATTTAAGCCAATTGACATGTGTACTGGAATAACTTTCCATATAGCGGTTATATAATTTAATCAGTCTCAAGCCTGCAACTTCTGTCATTTTTAAGTATTAAAAACTTTGTATATGTATTTGTGAATGTGTGTATCTATACACAAATAATTGGTACAAGTGTAATAATCAGTAGATTGTCATCTATACTGCTCTGGTCTGGTTAAAATAGGAAGATTATTGTTGCTAAACAGAGCACCCTACACCTAGATAAGAAATTGAAAATTTTATTGATTTTTAAAATTCTACCAAGGAAAGCACTTAGAGCCATCATGACTTATGTACATCATGTTAGGAAATAGTTTATCAGAGCCTTTCAAATAAAAGTTCCAGTTAAGAATAGATATGAGCTTATCGAAATCCAGATCTTTCTCTCCCCTGGATGGGAGTAACCAGTGTAAATAAGACTTTACTCCTGGTATAGGAAACCTAATGAAGCTAATAGGAAGCATACATTTCCTAAGAAGGCATGATGTCATCATGGGTTAGCAAGTTAAACAGAAAAGATAAAGAGAATAAAGTAGAATGAAAATTTATTTTGATTTCCCCAAATTGAAGATGACTGGTGGCCCATCAAAAGTTCTACTTTTCTTTACCAGGCTGGTATCCTAAACTTTTACTATAAGATTCTTTCAGTCACTATATATACGTGTGTGTGTGTGTACACTCAGCTTCTCAAGTTCACTTTGAATCAACTCCACCATATTGCCAGTTCCTTCATGAATGAGTTAAAAGCATGTTAGGCATATACTCATTTAAAAACGGTCCTATTTCTGTTAGTTCTGAGTACTCTGAGAAGTCACGGTAAAAAGAACTAAAGCACCTTAAGGTGTTTGATTTCCCTCAAAGCCAAAGGTATTTCTCATATATCAAAAGTTTTATCATATAGTTGAGTTTGTCATAATGCACAAGAAGCATTAGTGCCAAAGATGATTTCTCCAAAACCTTGAGCCAATACACAGACTTAAGTAACCCAACTTCTTATTTCCCTTAGCATTTTTTCTCTCCTTCAGAGAAAGCTCTATGAAATCTTTAGTCTTTTTTTTTTCTCTCCTAGAATTGAATTGTAAAATATATCTCCTAAACTCCCATTTTTCTAATTTTATGTGAGATACGGTTTATGGTTATCTTAGTACTTACAACTTGCAAGCATTTTACACAGGATGAGTTATATATGTAGGATTCTGGAATTTCTTTCACTGCTGGAGATTTTGAGGCATGATCACTATTAATCTAATTTATTCTTATTTACTAACTTGACTATTTCTTTGTGTCTCCTTGCTTTCCCTTCCCTTAACCTATAACACTCAAGCTTATTATGTAAATAAATGCTAGATGTATCAGCAATAGGCAAAAAATGTCAACTATTAAGTTTGAATAAATATCTCAGCAATTGATAAAACAGCTAGAGAAAAAAATTAATTTATCTTAGATGATCTGAATAATGCTATCATTTTGGCTTAATAGACACTTTAGTACACTTCACCCCACAACTGCAGGAAACACATTCTATTCAAATTCATGTGTTATATCCATGATAGACCATATGCTGGGTCATAAAACAAAAATAATTCCCAATATACTTAAAATAATTTAAATCATAAAAAATGTGACTTCAGACCAATAAGGCATGAATTATAACCATAGAACCTTCTATTTATTAGAAAACAATTAGATATATGCATAGACATATTGTTATTGACTAATAACAATAATTTTCATAAAGGACATTCTCAACTATCTAGTAATACAACACACTTTTTTTTTTAATTGAAGTATAGTCAGTTTACAATGTTGTGTTAATTTCTGGTGTACAGCATAATGTTTCAGTTGTTCTAAGTGAACTAAGGCAGAGAGTGGAAGAAAAATATCATGTGATATCATTTATATATGGAACCTAAGAAAAAGACACAAACGAGATTTGTTTACAAAACAGAGATAGCCTCACAGACATAGAAAACAAACTTATAGTTACCAGGGGGGAAGGGGGTCGGAAGGGGTAAATTGGGAGTTTGAGATTTGCAAATACTGACTAATATATATAAATAATAAAAATGCTAGATCTCTTATTCTTAATAACTCTCATTTTCCTAGGAACTAAATTAGTTTTTTATAAAGCTGCCCAGGAATACCATTATCATTGAATTTTACTTCAGCTTTTCAGATGTAAGTCTTGGTTTCTGTAGCATATATCATTTACCAACACAACTTTAAACTACAGAAGATTACTGAATTTAAATTTGATACATTATTTATAATTATATCAGAGTTAGTGGAGTCTGTTACAAGCTATTAAATTTGTTACACAAATGTTTCATTGGATCTAATAAGAATGAATGATTTCCTAATGTTGCTGTAACTAACTATAAAAACTAAGAAAATGAATTGAAAAGTAACTGAAATTCAACTTCCAGATGAACTAATATGGGAGCAAATTTATAAAAATATCTAGTAAAATACCAGTTCCTTAATTGTAATTCTATCTTCAAATAAAACGAATGCTTGTTAAAATAGTAATCTGAATTACTATAATAATTTAACCCTTTTAAGCAGCTTTAATTATAATTTTAAATATTTCCTTTACCAAATATGTACTGATTTCTTTGTTATAATTAAAATATTGTGAAAATATGCTTTGAGTTTTGTTGTTAATTTAGTTACAATTCTAATAAACAAAAGCTTCAGGGGGTACATGGAAAAGTTATAGAAAACTCACTAACTTTCCTAATTCATCACAAAGTTATTGTTCCACAAAGAATATAATTAGTTCTTAAAATGTGATTCTGTTCTATGACTCATCAATGTTTTATTAGCACTCTTGAGAAATTTTTATAGTTTCATTAAATTCATAACAAAACAAGGTCAAATTTTCTTAACTTTTATTTTAGTTCATTTCTTCTGTTTCTTGGAGACAGTGTACCATTTGAAAACTGATTCTTCAACCAAAAAGATCAAAGTTTTCTTTAATTTTTAAAAATTTGTTTGTTACCACAAAACTCAGTTTCAGTTTCTCTTATTATCTTAGTTTCCTTATTAGAAGCCTAAAAACAGACCCATATTTTTCTCTACAGGCATTTGGAAAATTATAACACTACATAAGTCCCAAATATTTTATATAATTTTGGAGAGATGATCATTGGTAATAAAAAATTGTTATAACCAAGGTCTGTTTTCTCTCACCTGATATAAGGAAACTACAGAGCTAATTATTCCTGCATAAATTCTAGAGAAAAAATTAATAGAAAAATGTTATGTTTTTTTGTACAGAAAAATTATTTTATTATTGACAGAAATAGGTCTCTGGAAGATATTTTCAGAGACAACAAATAACTCACCTTTTGAGACTGTTGGCTAAACAGTAAATGAATACCTTCATTATTGGTTCAAGTGTGAACACTCATATTAGACTATTTAAAGATAAGGTCATCTTGGTGAAAAAGAAGTGAGTTTTTTTTTTACCACAGCAAATGGATGTGGTTCTGCCTTTATTACTTACTCTACTTCAGAAGGTCATCTGTAACTTATTTTTGAAGTACTAGTATCATATATGATCAATTTAATTAGCATAGATTCCCTTACGAAGCTTTCATTCAACAATGGAAATAAAAATAATTCTTATTTTACATCCTTTCATTCAGTAGTATTTGGAGAAAGGAAAAAAATGTAGGCCAAAAACTTGTACTTTTCAGTTTGTATCAGAAATGATTTATATACCCAGACATTTTGCTATATCAAAGCACAGATGTTTCTCTTTTGTCAACCTAAACATAGGAGGCCATAATCAAGTGAACACCAGATTCCTTAGATTGGGAAGAAAATGCCTTTATGGCTTTCCAGAACCTGAAAAGGGAATTTCTCAGTCTCTCTGCTTTAGGACATCCTAATTACCAACTTCCCTTCTTCTCTTTGTGTACAAAAGAGAGAGGAATTCTTAGGAGTGCTTACAAAAAGGCATGGTGGTCAACACCGGCCCCCTTGCTGTTACAGTCAACAATTAGACCCTGTGGCCAGAGGTCTTCCCCTGTGCAAGAGAGCTATTTCAGTAGCAGCAGCCCTTACAAAATCAGCTGAGAAATAGTTATGGCCTCTCTGCTGAACATCTATGTTCCCCATGCAGTCGAAGTCTTGCTCCGTGCTTACCACACTCAGCGCCTTTCTGTCAGTGGTCTTATGTCATATGAAATATTCTTACTAACTTCTCCTCACATAACCCTTTCCCACCACATCAACCTCAACCCTGCAAGCCCTCTTCCTTTACCTGTTGACATAACTCCTCATGACTATGACTGATCATCTATTAATTCCTAAGGCTGACTTAAATAAACCCTTTTTGCTAATGCTAAGATTTCATGATTTACTGATGATTCTTATTTGAAAAACAGGGAAGGAAAATGCTATGCAATGTGCCTGCTATGCAATCACCTCCTATTTTGAAGAAATTGAGGCAGCTCTAATGCTGACCACCACTTCAGCCAGTGGGCAGAGCACCATGCTTTAACTAGAGGGTACACCGTAGCAGAAGGCAGAACTCTGTACATTTGTGCAGATAGTCACTGTGTCTTTGGGTAGTTCAGGACTCTGATGTGCTTTGGAAACAAAGAGGATTCTTGACCTCAGGAGGAAACCAGATTAAGAATGGAAATTGAGTCAACATGTTGTTGGAATCCATTCAACTTCCATCTGTCCTAGACGTTATTAGGGTTCCTGGGCATTTAAAATTAAATTCAGATGAAACCCAAGGAAATAATTTTGCTGATCAAGCCACAAGGACAGCAGCCTTACAGGCCACCAAACTTGAAACAGTTATAGAAAATTTTGACTGCATTCAGAAAGATGATTTAATAAAAATGATCAAAGACAACCAATCTAAGGCATCAACCACATTAAGGCAGAAACCCCATGGACAAGGCACTGCTTTTTCATAACGATGAGTTTCTCTTTGAGTGTATTGTAATTTTGTGGTAAAAATTTCAAGGAAACACACACACACACATACACAACCTCCTTCCACTGCCTCTTTCCAGGAGGGGAAAAGTAGGGTGGAGGGGTGAAGCTCTCTCTCCACACAGAAAGAAAAGACAGAGGAACAAATTAAACACTGAATTGACAAAACCAAGATATTAGTTTTCAGTCCAGAGTTCATGAAAAATAAAGTACCACATAAAGAAAGGCTTTATTGAGCTGATAACGGTAGTATTTTTTAGCCCATTAACCAATTTATGACATGGCCCAAATAAAAGACCTGTCTTGTCAGAGGCCATGAAAAGCCTCCCGATGGAAATGCCTTATCAGATGACCTGCTGGGCAGCAGATAAATGTATAAGCATTATGAAACTAAACTAGTGGGGAAATATTTCCAAGGCCAGTAAGAAGGCACAATTAACTTGTGTTGTATGTCCTAAATACAACCCAGAGAAAGCTGTTCAAACTGCCTCTGGACATTTTGACATTCCTAAAGGGTCTTTTGAGGTTGAGAAATGGATGCTATCCAGTTGCCTCCTTCCAAAGTCTATAAATTTGTTCTTCTTATGCTTTTTGTGTTTTTTCATTAGATTACAGCATTTCCTTGCCAACAGTCTACTACTGCTTTGGCAGTTGCAAAAATACTGTTACTGGCCATGTTATGAAACAAATCTGTGAGGTCTGGTCTATTCTATAACATTTTTATTGTGCTTATCACCCTCAGTCTTCAGGATTGGTAGAAAGAACAAACAATATTATTAAGAGTCAACTGGCAGAATTTATGGAGACCTTGAAATTGACTTGGCCTAAGGCATTTCCTCTGGTCCTTTTGAATCTGAGAGATACCCTCTTTGGGAAACACAGTATGTCGCCAATTGAAATCACTATTGGCAAACCTATGCATTTGGCTCACTCTGCTGTTGATACTAAACGAATTAAAGGAGATATGCTTCAATATCGCTAAGGACTAATCAGTGCCTTAGACAAAAAAACCAGACCCTGGTGGAATAATCTTCCCACAGTGTGCTCCTGGGAAAGGAACACCACAAACTTCACAATCTACAGCCAGTCAATTTTGTCTACTGGAAACGACAGTCTTCAAAGATTCTTCACAAGCTAGATGGAAAGGACCACTCAGGTACCCTTAACTAGTCCTTGTGCTATAAAGCCTAAAGATGTTTTTTCTGGGATTCATGTTTCTCATTTAAAGAAGGCTCTAAAGCCGAACTAGACTTCTGGACAGATTGGAGAATTTAGATTAAAGTTAACTAGGAAGTGAAGGAGAAGACATCTGATGCTGACAGCTTTCCCAAGATTTGGGAGCAGACCAGTATATACAGACGCACTGCTCTAACCTCATTACTGATCCTTTTCATAATAGATCTGCTCTATTGTATCGATTAATTTACTGAGTTTAATTATACTAATTTAATGTTCTTGATTAGGAAGTCCCAGTGAGCTGGCTGGTGGTTTCAGAATGTTGCATGCAAGTTCATGTGCCCAATGCACAGTGAAGCCAAACAGACCAAAATGTTGGGTTCTGGAGCATAGAAAGAGTATTTAGTAGAGGAGGCACCAGCCAGGAAGCTGGGAGACCTAGATTCATCTCAAATTCATCTTGTTGACTGGCCAGGGCACAAGGTTTTTAAATGCAAAGAAAGGTATAAAGGAGAGGTGGTCTTTGTGATTTCAGCTTCCTGATAAGACCGTAGTTGAAGACTTTCTGGCAGCATATCGTGACTCAGTGTGTCATTGGTGATTGTGATTTATCTGTGTCCCTGCAAAGCAAACTAGTAAATCGTGGTCTTATGATCTCTTAGCTTCTTCCTAGGAGAGAGCAAAAGCAATGGTTGATGTACTTTATTATTTTTTTAGAGCCTTCATGATGATTCAGGAGTTTCATTTCTTAATTGACCCTCCTGATGTCATCAATTTTAGTCCACTTGGGTCTAGCTGGTTGAAGCCATAGGACATTATCTCGACAGTTTGGGGTCATAAATCAAGACATTTGTTTAAGCTGACGATCATGGGAAAGATTATGCTGGGCTTCCTTTTGCTTTATTTCTGTGTTCCCTCACTTCCCTCATTAACAACTGTTTGAATCTGCTTATTGAAACTCACAGAAGTTCTAGGAGATTAAAGTCTTTTTACAAACACGAGGTCTGTTCCAGGAAGGCCTCATAGGTTCCTGCTCCGTTATAAGACCATCATTTAACAATTTCCTCTATTATGTCCAAGATGGTGACTACCTTTTTGTTGGAATCTTTTAATCTTAGCTGAAGTTTTTCTCTTCCCTGAGGGTTTTTTTATTGCCAAATGGGTAGATGATCTTCTCATGAGCTACTCCCAAACTATAGCAATGAGGGCAAATCCCTCCAAGGGCTGCTTGTGCCTCCAAAGACCGCAGTCACCCAGATCGAAGGACATGCTAGCATGCCCATCACTAATTTATCCTTGGTTCCCAATGCTAAGATAGGTTTTAAGTGCCCAAGCCCTTAAAACTGCCTACAGAGTAAAGCTATCTGCTTAGGTATTTCCACAGCATATTTGATTGACACAGCCACAGAACTTTTCTCTAAAATCTTATTTGTCTAGCACCCCAACCACCTGGATGCTTCCACTTAACCATTCACCTCTGGCATCAAGCAAATGACCAGCCAAAGTTGGTAAGGAATGTGATCTCATCCATCTATGTCAAGCCTTTTGTCACACCAGGGTCAGTCAGCCCCTTAACAGGCTGAAATGGCCACACTTATCCTTGGCTAGAATATATCCTGAGGTTTATACCTGACAATGAAAACATGAACAACAACACTCTTGGAAGCGTAGTATGTGCCCCTTCTAGGTACTCTTTGTATATAATTCTAAAGAGGAGCCATGGGCTTATAAATGTCTAGAGAGCTAGTGTGTAACAGGTCAATGCCTTTTGGGATACCATAACAAGTTCACGTTAAAGAAAAAATCCAGCTACAATCTCATAGGCCTAGGTCAGACTTGGTAACCCCCTTTTGATACCCCATGTACTCACCTTTGATTACCATTGCCAATGGATTTATTCCTTGGATTGCAGTCCATAATGACCCTTTGATGAAGAGTTTACTTCTAATCACAGTTAAATTAGCAAATTCTACCATTGGAGACTTGGCTTAACAACAACAATCCTTGGATTTTCTAGCAAGGGGTGTATTAGATAATTGAATAATGCTGGTGAGATCGCTTCAGGTGTCACTTCTGACACCTTATATGACTAGAAGGCAATAGTCAAGCAAAAAGTATTTATTTGAGATCAAAGAATTACAATTTGGGGCACTAAGATTTGGGTACAATTTCAAACTGTGATCCCTCTAGGGAATAAAAGTCAGGAGCTTTTAAAGGCAAAGAAGGAAGGTTTGCATTACAAATAATTTTAATTGGAGTTGGAGACAGAAGCAAGTCTTGGCGAAACGTGATTAAGAGCTATGGCCATCACTAGAGGAAGGTAAAGTCCATTATTAAGACAAGTCACAGGTGTCCTTGCAGAGTTCTTGAAATATTTGTGGTATGGCCCAGTTGAAAAAGTTCATGGTTCCACCCGGTAAAGACATGTGTAAGGTCCACCTCCTTAACAGCCTCCAGGCTTAATTTTAAAATCCCTTGACATAAGTGACTTTATTTTATTTCATATTTCACACTTACATTTTTAATTCAGATACTAATTAGTGATTAAAATGAAATCTTTAATGATTTTGAACAATTATTTCTAATTTATTTATTTTCCCTATTTATATTTGGCTAAATGCACAATTTAGCAATTCTTAAATATTCCTAAAACAAAAACTGGTATACTGTATTGACATTTGAAAGTGTTCTTTAGATGGGGGTATTATGTCACACTAGGATAATGCCTACACAGAGTTTTGGAACCAATCTTAGTAAAAACACATGTTC
This sequence comes from Camelus ferus, assembly GCF_009834535.1. Classification (NCBI taxonomy): domain Eukaryota; kingdom Metazoa; phylum Chordata; class Mammalia; order Artiodactyla; family Camelidae; genus Camelus; species Camelus ferus. The sequence continues at coordinate 85,134,435 of NC_045696.1, read as the reverse complement.
AAGATGACAGGCAGTATGGTATAAGAGATAAGAGATTTGTCTCTGGGGTCAGATGGGTGTAGTTTTACATCATGGTCTAAGACTCAGTTCAAACATTAAGCTCCCTTGGAAAATTTGCATAAGCTTTCTGAGCTTGTATCTTCAACTGGAAAAAAAATCAATATTATCTGAAAATAACTTGACAAAGTAGATATCAAATAGCCAATATTCAATATATGTTAGCTTTCGGTATTAGGGCTTTTTATATTTCATGGAGTTTCTCTTATACAAATATTCTTTCCAAACCAGATTCAGGTCCCTTTCACCACACTCAGCAGATACCAAGAATCTGATATTTCAGAATCTGAGTTTTATCTGTGGAATCAGGATTAGCATCTATCCTGCATAACACCTTGTGTTAAAAGATGAGATCATTGATATTGTTGGGACCCAAGGTAGGTATCCCAAAATATGCCTCAATGACACATTGAATATTTTGAATTAAAGTTACTCAAGAAATGGCCAAGGGAAAAGAGACACTCTGACCCTTCGTTCCACGTCCCTGAAAGTAGGAAATGAATCTCTCATGTGAAAGGTGCGCTCCCTGCATCTGGAGGTAGGAGGGTGCCCTTATTGCCAGAAACTTCAGAGAATTCAGAGATTTCAGAGAATTCTCACAGAGAAGTCTTTATCAACAAAACTTGTTACTTCTTTAATTTACTACCCAAGCCCAAACTCGGGTTAGATTCTTCACTAGCTGATCACTCAAAACCGAAGTTTCTTTGTCTTATCAACTCCTCACAAATTTATTGTTTCTTTGTCAAAAAAGTATAAAAGCTGCCTGCTTTGGCCCTAGGACCTATTTCTATGAGACTTCCATACACACGATTAAAATGTGTTTCTTTTTCTCCTCTTAATTTGTCTTGTGTCAATTTTATTATTAGTCCAGTTGCAAGAACTCAATAGAAGGGGAAAATTTCCTCTCCCTGATAGTACAAATTACATTTAGTCAAAAACAATTTTTAAGCAGTCAAAATCATACACTTCAAGAGTATAACCTTTTGATTGTACAGTTTGATTCAAGGCTAGATAATAAACTTTTTAGACTTGAAACATTCTTTTCCACCAAATATCACTCCCTCAGAATTTGTCGAGAAGAAAATTTAATTCTATTTACAGATTCATGTCTAATATGCTGCTGTTCTGAATTGCTTATAGAGTATCAATTCAAATACTTTCAAAAAGCCCCTTGTATCTGTCTGCAGTTTATTTCTAGTGGTAGAATGAGCTATAAAAATGCAGTTACTTACAATTACTTTTACAAAAGAGAAATGCAACTCCATGCTTTTGAGATATTGAAGAGTGGAGGGTCCATGATCCAATCTGTCTGCTTCCAGATATGGTCAGTTCAATTTCTAGGAAATCACTGCTCCGGTCAGTTTATCGATATTTCTTACAGAATAAGAGGGCAAAAATCAGTCATTTCAATTCAGCAAGGAATGGTGGTTTCTTGTTCTATAGCTCTGCTCTTCTCTGTTTCCATGGAGTTAACGCCATTAAATATAGCTTAGTGGCCAGGACCCACCCCTGGGGAAAGAGCATTAGCAGGAATTGAACAAAAAAGTATTAACCATAGGTTGCTACATATGAATTGAAAGAATATATACATAAAGAAACATGAATTATATTTTAGAAATAGTGCAGAACTATAAATTTTGGCTTGAAGATTTAGATGATTTCTTGATCTCCTGAGAATCTCTAGGGCACTTTTTACTGATGAGACAGAAATGAAAGTTGTCATTTACTTGTGCAATCCTAAAAATGGTGCATAAATGGAAGTGAGCACCATGTATCATTCTGGATAATGATGAAAGTTAATATATGGCTTTAAGACATTGACTTACCAAGGATATCAAGTATTCTTTCATAATAAATTCCAAGTCTCCTTGCGTTTTTCTATGGACTATAGTTAAAGCCATATGATAAATCAGGGTTACTACAAAGAGAGACCAGATTCTAGATCACATTAAAATCTGAAAGCATTCATGCCATACAGCTGAAATTTGGGAGGTTACTTGTACATAAAGGATACATAGTAGGATAGCCACAATTCTTAGCACTTGCATTTTGAATATTTGAATTTTTGTAGCAATAGACAGAAGGACAAGAGGATTGAGAATGGTATACTACATAAACATTAATACCAATCACTTTACAACTGAAACCCATTGTAAGAAACATCTTATATTTCCAAATCATCTTGGCTTTCAGGTCAACCTAGTCCAAGAGACATCTAAGGTTGATGCAATTCAGCTTTGCTGTAGGTTTAATAGATTTACAGACAAGTGGTTGTGAGAAAAGGGAGACAGAAATAAAGAAGGTATGATATGATATGGAGCTATGAAGCCACCACGCCAATAACATGAAAGAGGAACTTTTCCTTCATAATCTAGTAAAGAGATTCATCTTCTCTTTAGAGTGGCTCAGGATATGTTAATAACCTACATGAAGAAATATCTAATAACTGACAAGGTTTATGAACACTAACATATATTATGTATAGGACAATCAATTGATCGTATTTTTCTATTGTTGAAAGAAAAGAAATTGTACCTGTTTTTAGTGGTGTAGTACACAGATTTCAGATCTTGGTTATTGATTATTATTTTGTACATATTTGGGGAAAAATCCCTAGAATAGCAAAGATAGCAGTTGACAATTGTTACAGATAAATGACCTTAGTGATGATTTTCTTAACAGAATCAATTTTAGACATAAGTATCATAAATGAGATAAATTAGGTCTGTTATATGAATTCAGAGAATAGATACTATTGGCATTCTTTTAATATGTCAACTTAATGCTAAGCACTATACATGAGTTAATCATATTTTTTCCATTTTTTTCTAACACTTCATGTTAAAAATGAGTATTCACAATTATATAATTCATCACTTATATTTTGTCATGTTTATAAAAATTTACAATTACAAATATATATATGTACACAAATAAAATATATTTTAGTTAGTCTTTGCTATTAAATTTAGATAAGCAAGATAAAATCTTAAACCATATGTGCTTATTTATTTGACATTTGTGTTCATGTGATTCCTCAGTCATAAGCATATATGTGTACACATTTATATTTGTAGCTCAAAGTGACATAGATTAAATTGACGTGAATTGTTGCTGTCTTCAGCATATGGAGATACAACAAGAATTCTATCTATGCTGAAAGTTTGCTCCATAGTCAATTTGGGCATTACATCAAATATTTGTCTTCTCTTTTCATACTGAGAGCCAGTTTTCTGTCTTTTCTAAGACAGAAGATATGTGACAAACCATCTCAGCCTAGTTGCATCAATGACCATTTTCTCTCTGCAGGACACTTAATCTTATTATGTGGGCAGATGTCTCAGAGGAGATGAAAGAAGGGAGCTGATGCCCCAGGAAGATTTAATTTAGAAACACAGAAGAGTGTAGGAAGTGGTCTGGAGCTGGGAAGTAGAGAATAGCTTCAATTATCCTAGAAAATAAGAAGGAAATGCATTTATGGTAAATGTAGGGCTGAACTGAATTAAATATGTATAGGTCAATTTTACTTTAACATTTTATTGGGAGTATAAAGCACTATAAAAGCAATAAACAGACAGACATCTATTATCCTAATTTGACTGAATAAGTAGAAATCAGATCTGGCCTAGCAAAAACAGCTAGAATGTGAGGTTCATTCACTTGCCATCTCCTCCGAGTTTTCTGACTCCTAGATATGAATTTGCACAATTCATTTTGGTGGTGGTGGTAGCAGTACTCATTGAATACTAAATACTTTCCAAACAAGAATTGATATTTTACATGACCTCAAAAGTCCTTTTGCTTCTCATATTTTGAAAACAGTTAAATGGAGTCTTGAAACAGAGGGGCAGAGAGAAATGACTGTGGATTTTATTTGAGACTATTGAGAGAACAGAAATCTACAAGTAAACGTATACATAAGCATAAGTGAGATTCAACGATGGGAAGCCTATAGGCTGTTTCCTTTGGAAACAGGGTAAGTGCAAAAATGAAAAGAGTATCTCCCATGAATTTAAACTAAATAAAACTCATTCTAGATAAAATTTAGGTATCACTTCACTTCTGAACCTTGGAGCTCTAAATTGTCCAGACTGGAAATTCACTACCCAGAATGATTAATTAATTGTCTATTTTTCCTTCTTACTCTGTCTTCATGTCTTAAACTAGGTGCTCATACAAAGGGTAGAGTAGCACAATGTATTTCCTGCGGATCTGAATTTAAAAAGCCCATTTTAGATTGACTCAGACATCAATCCATTATGAAATAGGACTCAAAAACCCAGTGCTTTTTTAAGACAAATCTTGTGCTATCAAAGAAATATAATCTTATGCTACCAAACTCCTTAAAGTTTCAGTTTAAGAAGCAGAATTTAACTTACGTATTTGGAATTTGCCTGTTTAGGGAAAAAGAATTTTTCATGGCATAAGTGTGTATATTCTCTTTACTGTTGCCTATTCTCATCACATTCAGTGTTCAACAAATAGTTCTAGAGTGTTCTTGTGCTCACAATAGCCAGTTATTCTCTCCTTTCTGAGCTAGCAGGAAAACACATTTTGTAGCTTCTTTGAAATCAGTCAGGGTCATGTGGCTAATTCTGGCCAAATATGACAAAAAGTTAAAAAAAAAAAGTCACTTATTCTGAGACTACAAAGATAAGCTTTACAATTATACAAAATCTCTCCTCTTTGTTTCTAGAATGGAGGTGGACTTCAGTTGGTGCAGCTAAAAATCACTGTGCAGAAAAGGGTACCGCATTAACCTGTGCGTGAGCACATTTGTAGGACCTGCTGCACGAGCAAGAAATAAACTTCTGTTGTATTAAACCACTAAGATTTTGGAGTTTCATAGACTGGGATTTCAAAATTGTAGAATAGATAAACAAGATTACACTGTATAGCACAGGGAAATATACACAAAATGTTATGATAACTCAGAGAGAAAAAAATGTGACAATGAGTGTGTATATGTCCATGAATGACTGAAAAATTGTGCTGAACACTGGAATTTGACACAACATTGTAAAATGATTATAAATCAATAAAAAGTGTTAAAAAAAAAAGATTTTGGAGTTTCAAATAATGTAACAAATATAAGCATTACAATGTTTCCAGCACGGCTCCAGAACCTTACAATTCATTGAGGGCCAAACGAGACAAAAATCTCTTCCTTACTGGAGTTTACTATATAGAGGATCACAATATACATAGTAAATATACTGGAAATAGTTAAAAGGCTGGTGAAGGAGAAGGAAGAGGAGCATAGTTAACACAATGGTTGTGGTAGGTAGAATAATGACCCCCACAAAGACGTCATTCCTAATCACTGAAAACTGTAAATATGTTACCTTACATGTCAAAAAGGACAATGTATGTGTGATTAAGTTAAGGATCTTGAAATGGGAAGCTTATCTTAGATTATCCAGTTGAGTTAAATGCAATCATAAGAGTCTTATAAAAGAGATGCAGGGGGCTCAGAGTCATCTAAGGAGATGTGATGAGGGCAGCAGAGGCTGGAGTGATACAGGGACAAGAGCCAAAGAATGGTGACCTCCAGAAGCCCAGAAGCTGGAAATATCAAGGAAATAGATGATAATAATAGGTAAATAATTCCTCAAGAATCCAGAAGAATGTAGTCTTGCCAAACTATTTTAGCCCCTGATCTTCAGAACTATAAGATAATACATCTGTGTTGTTTTAAGCCACTCAGTTTATGGTAATTTATAGCAACAATAGGAAACAAATACAGTTACCTAGAAAGACGCGCTATAAGATAGGTGACTTCATCTTGCTGACAAACTGACATTCTCTTTAAGGAAGAGCACTGTCATTGATTGATCTTGTAGTAAATGAGATGAAGGGCTTCGATGTGTTGAAAGAAATACTAGTAGATATTCTAGTGTTCAGCCCTATTACCCTTATTCACACTCAGAAAGGCGAGGGAGAGGTTGCTTGTTTGTTATAACAAGACCATGGAGCTCAGCCTACTTTGTCCTCTTGGTATTTGTCACTACTCATTTTATGCCTTGAAATTCTTTTCTCTTCTCCAACATCAACCTGAATTTGTACAAGATGACATTTCCCCAACTCTCCAATCCAATTGCAGCTTCTAGAAGTAATGAAAAAAAAAAACCAATTTGGATGTTTTCTTTTGAAAATTCTTTTGAAAACTAGACATGAGATAACTAAAAAGGTTAAAAATTGTTCAAATATCTTGTAACCTGGATTACTGGTCTATTTTTAAGGATTCTCATTGACATTGTAGTTGAAAAATAAATTAAGCTTTCAATCTTGGTTTATGAAGTTTTCACTTGAAATTAACTCTTCTTAAAAACTGAAACTGGGTCAATGTGAAATCAGTGCCTCCTATGTTTATGTCTACTAGTCTGGGTGAGACTCAGCTTACTGGTCCTATATTTAGGAACAGAGTGATTCTCTCTCAGTATTTCCTCATGGAGTATCACTCCATTTTGGTTATCAAGCTTATACCAAATACACATTTTCATTTTCATTCAATTAAACATGTATTTACCAAGTGCACCACACTCATCCAATTATAGGCGGACAGAATTCCCACCTGCCCTTCCCAAAAGAAAAATATATATTGTGGTATGCACCTGGGTTACCAGAGTGATCTTTGTTAGGCCTAAAATGTAGGTACTTTCTTAATTCCTGCACATCTCTACTTTGGGTGCTGGTATTTGAAGGTTGAGGGTACGTATGCACCAAGATAGGCAGTGATCATACTTTGCCATGGAAATGTTCACAGCTAGTTTTGAAGAAGTTGCAAGGTGTTTTGTTTTTGTTTTTAGATTGATTTATTTTACAAGGTATGAAATGTTTAGACCCCAAAGACTGAATATCTGAATAATAAAAAAGTGGAATCTTGTAACTTGTTCCATCTTGAGAAACATTCAGCTTATAAATATGTAAACAAGTTTCAACAACCGCAGCATTCTTCCAGCCTCACCAGATGTGCTTTCAAAGGGCTGTCTGGGGCTCTTCTGTGCTTTTCCCTTTTTTATTTCCTGCTGCCTGAAATATCAGGGAAAGGGCAAGTGATTACTTCACAGTTTTCTTTTACATATGAAATATGCATGAGATCTGTTCTTGCTGAAAGTTTACATTTGACCTGCTCGTTTAACACCCTTTAGGGGGTCTTGGCCTTAGTGGCTTCATTAGCCCTGCCAGAAAACAGGAAACGGAAACTCAATTCAAATAATTTATATGTCTCATAAGAACCCTTTATAGGGAAAGTGCTCTTCTTTCTTAAATAACATTCAAATAAAAATAAATTTTAGGATTTTGAATGAAAACTGTCCTCCACTGAGGGAAAAGTTCTTTTATTTGTTGACATATTTTAGAATTGCTTTTCTTCATTCTGTATTTTAAGTTTTCATGAATCTTTGTAATTGCACTCATATTTACGTTTATTCTGATCTTAGAAATTGCTTTTTGATTATTCCACATCTTCACCTTTAATCTAAAGACATTAACAAAAATGGATTATGTTTAAATGCCATGACAGTCTTATAAGCACGTGTAGTATAATGTATTAGGTTAAAATCAAGAATAGTCTAAAAATGTTCAATTGTAATATATTTAGTAAACAACAATCCTCTATGTATATGCGAGATATTACGTGATAACCTTGAGAATGAAGAGACTTTATGGAAATGTTAATTTTTATAAGGTAATGAGTTCTTTGTTTCAGTGATTTATTCCACAGTATTTATTGAGTGCTTACTAAGGTACAGGCCCTATTCTAGGTTCTTGGGATGGACTTGTAAGTAAAAATTACAAAAACTCCCTAGAGGAGATAACCTAGTAGGGAAGACAGTCTGTACACAGAAACATTCTGAAATGCTAGAATATTTAGAAGCTAATGTGTAACATGAGAAAACAAACAAAATATGCTGAAGAATAGGATCTGGGAGGAAGTTACCATGTCGATTTTAGGGAATGTACATTTCAGGAAGAACTGGTCCAAAAGCCCTAAGGCGAGAATGTCCCTGGCCTGTTGATGGAAAAGCAAGGCGGGCATTGTGTGCAGACTGAAATGAGAAATGGTGGTAAGAGATGAACCTGGAGAGGGGTAGTAATAACAGGGGAATGGAGAAGATCGTAAAGGGCATATGGGTATTTTAAAGAATTTGTCATGCCCTTTATTAAAATAGGGATCCAATGGAATTTTTAGAGCAGAGGAATATGTCTGAGTTACTTTCTATTTATTTACTTTTTGGTGTGGGGAGGAAATTAGGTTTATTTATTTATTCTTAGAGGAAGTTCTGGAGATTGAATCCAGGACTTCTTGCATGCTAAGATATGCCCTCCCCAAGTCTGAGTTACTTTTAAAAGGATTACTTCGCCTGTTTTTTTTTTTTTTTTCTTTTCTTTCTTCCTTCCTTCCTTTCTTTCTTTCTTTTTCTTTTCTTTCTTCCTTCCTTCCTTTCTTT